>NC_136068.1:117657515-118923765 GCF_964261635.1 Lissotriton helveticus
TAGGAAAGACGATCGCAGATTTAAATGAGGAGGGGACGAAGCCAGTTGAAAGGGAAGCGTTAAGAAGAGAAAGAGGAGTGGTAGGGCAAGAGGTAAAGAGAGTTCTCAGCACGCGAGCAGGAGCACAATCGGCTGGAGAGCCGGACTTGATTTTAATAAGCAAGGCAAGGAAAGAGTCCAAGGAAATAGACGGGAAGGAATCGAGGGAAGAATTGGGAACAGGGGGAGCAGGATAGTGGGAGGGGAAGGGTGTGGTAGGAATGTTAGATTTTATTTTAACGATCTTCTCAATAAAGATGTCGTTTAAGGAGGAGCAGAGGGCCTGGGAAGGAATGAGCTTAGGGCATACACGATAAGAGGTGGCCAAGTTGTTGACCAGAGAAAAAATCTCTTTAGATTTGTTCGCAGACAAGGCGACCTGCTCAGAGAAGTACTTGGTCTTGGACGCAAGGATGGCTTTCTTATAGTCATTCAACAGGCGTTTGTATTTAGCCCTGAGGTCGGGGCAGTAATTGCGGCTCCAAAGGCGCTCAGAGCGTCTGAGTTCCAGTTTAAGAACCTTGAGTTCAGAATTAAACCATTTGTGGGCCTCGTGTGGGCGAACAAACTTAACTATCTTGAGAGGGGCAACTTGGTCGCAGGAAGAGGATAGCCAGTTGCTGACTGCAGCGGCCTGGATATCAAGAGGAAGGCCATTAAGGTCAGGGGGAGAGGATGCAAGGGAAAGAGAAAGGGAATGCAGATCCGCGCGGTTCCAGCTGCGGGCAAGGATATTCTTAGGGCGAAGGGGTTTGTGAGGGGAGCCAAGATTAATAGTAAAAAAAATAAGAGAATGGTCAGACCATGTACAGGGAAGAATGCTAGGGGGAGAGACTATGTCCTGAGATGACCAAACTTGGTCCAGTATATGGCCAAGATTGTGGGTGGGAGCAGAAACATGGGACTGGAGAGTAAGGAACAAGAGAGTGGCCGTGAAGTCCTTGGTCGCCAGGTCCTCCCTGGGATCACCAGGCCAGTAGTTGAAGTCTCCCAGCAGGAGAACCGAGGAGTTATTAACTACAAGCGTAGCAAGGAGTTCCTGCAGGGAGGCCACAAATAAGGGCATACTCAGGGGGGGGGGGCGGTACACAAGGACGACTGTCAGAGGGACGGGAAGATTAGTGGAACGGGCAACCAAAAAGTCCACGCCAGCTATAGAAGGTTGGGAGAGAAGCTGGAATTGAAGACTGGTCCGAACAACCATGGCTACACCCCCTCCGATCCTGCCGTCAGGGCGATCAGCCCGGAGGGCGTAATAGGAATCGGGGAGGATGGCCAGGATGTCAGGAAGTGAAGCCTCTGAAAACCAGGTTTCTGTTAAAAACAGAATGTCAGGAGAATCTGAGGTAAGAAGGTTGAATAATTGCAATTGATGCTTGCCTGCCGAACGAGTGTTGAGGAGGCAGGCAGAGGCAATATGAGAGGAAGAAGAAGTAGTGATGGAAGGCATGGAATCCTGGGAGTGCAAGGAAGGAATAGACTGCAGGGAAGCGGTACGGCCAGGATGAGGGGCGTAAATACCTAAGGAAGTAAGATGCTGCGTGAGGGACAGGGGAAGAGGCACATCAACCGAGCAGGAGAGGAATTGCACAGATGAGTATGCAAACAGAGGGGCAGAATGTAAGGCCCCAGGTCCCGGCCTGTCGCGGATGGGCGCAGACGGGCTTAACTTAGGCGCAACTTCGGCGCGCCTTCGTCGCGCCCGCTGCGCGGCCGGGATGGAAGTGCCATAAAGTAGGCCACAGGAAGCAGTAGGGGCGTGGCAGGGGGTGGAGGGACAGAGGAGCTGCACCGCCAACCCCAGAGCAGCCCGAGATGGAAGCCACGCCCGTCCCCGCCCCAGTGACCTGCCCGTCAGAGGGGGGGAGAACGCTCAGCGTGGGGCGCTCGGTAGCGTGAGCCCAAGGGGGGTGAAGTGGCGGCAAGAGGGGTGCGCGGTGTCCAGAGCGCGGCCCCAGGACAGGTACAGTGAAAGTCTAAAAGCGTTTTTTAAAATGCAAAGTTGCGCCACAACAGGTAGCGTTGTTGCTCCCGGCGAAGCCTCGGGAGGTCTGTGTGACAGGAAGAGCTGGGGCGGGACTCGCCAGGCCCGGAAGAATTAGCCAGGGGGGAGGGACAGAGGAGCTGCACCGCCAACCCCAGAGCAGCCCGAGATAGAAGCCACGCCCGTCCCCGCCCCAGTGACCTGCCCGTCAGAGGGGGGGAGAACGCTCAGCGTGGGGCGCTCTGTAGCGTGAGCCCAAGGGGGGTGAAGTGGCGGCAAGAGGGGTGCGCGGTGTCCAGAGCGCGGCCCCAGGACAGGTACAGTGAAAGTCTAAAAGCGTTTTTTAAAATGCAAAGTTGCGCCACAACAGGTAGCGTTGTTGCTCCCGGCGAAGCCTCGGGAGGTTTGTGTGACAGGAAGAGCTGGGGCGGGACTCGCCAGGCCCGGAAGAATTAGCCAGGGGGGGAGGGACAGAGGAGCTGCACCGCCAACCCCAGAGCAGCCCGAGATGGAAGCCACGCCCGTCCCCGCCCCAGTGACCTGCCCGTCAGAGGGGGGGAGAACGCTCAGCGTGGGGCGCTCGGTAGCGTGAGCCCAAGGGGGGTGAAGTGGCGGCAAGAGGGGTGCGCGGTGTCCAGAGCGCGGCCCCAGGACAGGTACAGTGAAAGTCTAAAAGCGTTTTTTAAAATGCAAAGTTGCGCCACAACAGGTAGCGTTGTTGCTCCCGGCGAAGCCTCGGGAGGTCTGTGTGACAGGAAGAGCTGGGGCGGGACTCGCCAGGCCCGGAAGAATTAGCCAGGGGGGGAGGGACAGAGGAGCTGCACCGCCAACCCCAGAGCAGCCCGAGATGGAAGCCATGCCCGTCCCCGCCCCAGTGACCTGCCCGTCAGAGGGGGGGAGAACGCTCAGCGTGGGGCGCTCGGTAGCGTGAGCCCAAGGGGGGTGAAGTGGCGGCAAGAGGGGTGCGCGGTGTCCAGAGCGCGGCCCCAGGACAGGTACAGTGAAAGCCTAAAAGCGTTTTTTAAAATGCAAAGTTACGCCACAACAGGTAGCGTTGTTGCTCCCGGCAAAGCCTCGGGAGGTCTGTGTGACAGATAGTTAGACAGAGTGAGGGCGATAGACAGAGGGAGAGGGGTGTAGATAGACAGGGTGTCGAGAGAGGGTTATAAAGAGAGAGGGGTGTAGAGAGAGAGAGGGGTGTAGAGAGAGAGAGGGGTGTAGCTAGAGAGGGGTGTAGAGAGAGAGGAGATATTGTGTATTTGGCCAAATTGTGTGAACTTGGGGAAACACTTTTTGAATTTATTCCTTTGCTCCCTTTTCGGCAAGATTGGAAGTATTTAGAATTAATGTAAAAGGTGCGAGCAAGAGCATAGATAAAAAATGGACTGAATAGTACCTGGGGGAGGAAGGGAATGCCCAGTCTGATATAGTCACCAAAATGCAATATGACGGTAAATGTGAAGCCCTGGGAGCAATTCGGAGTTAGATCCTAGGCACATCAGACTCTCGTGGTACCTCTGTCCACTGATTTAAATATACTTGAGCACTCAGAAACAGCTTAATAGAGCAAAGAACCACCAAGGTGATACTCCCAGGATTGGTCCCTAGTATTGTTTTCGTTCATGTAGCTGGAACAGTAGCTGTATTTGCGTCTCTGTAGCTGAATAGGGGTACTGCAGCTGATGTGCAGGGCCCCTTTGTGCTGAAGCTCCTCCCTACCTAATTGACACGTCTTACACATAACATTAGGGGGTATAGGAATGAGAGTGAAAGGGTTAAAAGTGGCTGGGAACCAAAATGACGGCTTAATGGCCAGAGCTGCCGACTTTTGGAAACCAGGCTCCAGCATCGGCGTTGGGTCAACATAGTGTGATTCTGGGCAATTCATTTAATCTTCCCGTGCTGCCTACCAAAAATGAATGTGTCCTTGTGCAATGTAACGGTTGCTCATGTAAAGCGCTATAATTTGTGCTATATAAAACTGCACAAAATAAAAATTAAAAAAGCACGCGAGTCGTGTACCTAAAAGCCCCAGCCAAAGGAATTTAGAGCAAAGAGAAAGAGCGGCTTGTGTGGCACGGGGACAGAAGGTCAGCGCTGACGGCTTTTCCTTCCCCGTGGCCTGATAAGGTTTTCAGAAGCGGTGTCCTTGCAAGGGTGGCAGCATGGAGGCTCCGGCGCCTAGGTCATTCTGATCCTGCATGCCTTGGAGCCATCTTCGGATTGCAAGGTATGCGAGACAGTGGGCAGCAGTGCGGTAAGATGGCCAGCACTGTGGTGACGTGGCTTTGTTTGGAGGTTTCAGCACCGTGTCTGCGAACAATCTATGAATGGATGCTCATGTAAAGCGCTATATTTTGTGCTATATCAAACTGCAAAACTTACAAATAAACAAGCAACACAAAGGAGGCAGGGGTATGAAGTAACACACCACAGATTGGGCGGTTGGAGAGAAGGTAAGCAAGCGATGCGCACTCTGTCCTGGGGAAGGGGGAGGGCGAGGGCCATTTTTAATGACGAAGTAATGGCCAGAGCTGCCGACTTTCGGAAACCAGGCTTGAGCATCGGCGTTGGATCAACATGGTGTGATTCTGGGCAATTCATTTAATCTCCCCGTGCTGCCTACCAAAAACGAATGTGTCCTTGTGCAACGTAACGGGTGCTCATGTAAAGCGCTATAATTCGTGCTATAAAAAACTGCACAAAATAAAAATAAAAAAGTCGCAGGCAAAGACAATCAATGATTAAAAACATGGGAATAACAGGGAGAGGAAGAGATTGACATGGTGGAAGTAGGGGATATGAAGAAAGAGAGCGCTGTGTTAAATCATGTGGTGCGGCACCCTGGCATTACCTGGAGCAGCGGGTGTAGTGCGAATTCAAGGACTTTGGAGGCTGCAGCAAGGGAAAGGCAATAGAGCCCATAAACATGAAACAGTGTGCCGTGGTAGGAGCTATTGTGGACGGCATGAACACAAATGGAACAAGCTCTCGGCATTGCGTGGCGGAGGGGGGAGGAGGAGCGGCTTCCTTTGAAGTATGATGGGGACGGGGGAGCGGCTTCCTTTGAAGTCTGATGGGGGGGTGGGGGAGCAGATTCCTTTGAAGTCTGATGCCGAGGCTCAGACAAATGGTGTGTGATGTGGCTGGCGATGTGCACGCGCCTGTCTCACATGAACTGTACCTAATCTGCAGTTTGGGTAGACTTTTGAAAGCCTTACTATAATCTCACCAAACAAGCATTGCTAAAGCAATGCTGTAGGCTCGACCTAAAAAAGAACTGGGGGGACGCTAACGTCACGACAGGAAGTGACGTCACGAAAGGTGGCTTGCACCATCAGACTCATTGCCTCCCCTCGCTCACCCCTTAGATGTGATTTCATCAGAGAAGCCAGCGCGTGAGTAGCGTTCTGAATGAGCTCTGATCTCGCCCCAGAGAGGCCAAAGAGTGAATGAGTGGCTCCATTTGCTCCAGTTATCGAGCTCTCGGTAAAATAAGTGGGGGGGCGCCGTCCACCCGCGTGTTACCCCGACTCGTGCCCTGATAAAATTAGATGCTAACGGGGAGCTTGAAATCGCTAATATCGACTGTTTATAACCAACACCTTATGTTCCTAGGAGCTTGGCCTGGGGTTTAATAGGAAGACATTGTGTTGTTATTGTCACCCGGCTGCGCTCTGCCCAGGGCTTGGGAAAAAGATATGAAGTGTATACATCTGCGGCTAATGAGGGGTGCTATCAAATGCACTATCGGCAGGGTTGTAAATAATCGCCAGGCAGACCCAAAAGTCTTACACGAAACTTGACCTGTGTACATGAGCAAATACAGTGCAGTAATTTGTCCCAGAGCTCCTGAGAGGCCACAGGCCATTAGGCCAAAGATCACATAATGGGACGACTGGTGTGTGGAGTTGAGCCCTTATATATGAGCCCCTGCGCCACACCTTACTTTGCAGCAGGGGTACTCTGGCAGTGACTGCAGCTTGGTTTGGAGGGTGCCACGTGCCCACCAGGGCAGCATTTTATATTAAAATGAAGCAGGTCTTCTTGTGAGATGGTATTCAGCTGCCACAATCACGAAATAAAACATTTACCACATTGAAATCGCTACATGTCAAATCACAGTTTTTGGTGCATTTACTATAAAAAAAGAACATTTTGACAAGAAAATATCTCAAATATATTTCTGTGCATTGGATATTGGCACGGTACAAGAGTTATAATTTTCAGAGCGGGGAGACTGCAAAATCATGTGGGAACTCCAATTGACGTCTGACTTGCCGTGACCATCTGCAAAGTGATGCCGGAGATTGCACGCTCATATCAAGGCGGATAAAAGGTGCGAGCTTCATATTTCCATAGCGAGCATGCATAAATGTGTCACCTCTGCAGGTCGGTCGCGAGTTCAGACATGCCCTTGATTATGAAGCAGTTCTGTTAATTTTAATCTCAGTCAGGCCAACCTTAAAGAAAATGTGCATAGCGGTCTTCTTCAGGGGTGCCGCACTATGCTGCAAGACGCCAACAGAGTGTTCAGTCTAATTCTGCAATGGATCGCACTCCGCTAGCCCCTCCTCCGGGTCGCCCCTAAGCACTCTGGTATTTGAAGTGCGTGTAGTTCGAAGAATAGAAGTCAAGTTCATAAGTGGTTCACCAAAGTTGGTGCGAGTAGGTACTCGTTGTTCCCAAAATCTCTAGACCCAAGACATGGCTCGGGTTTCGGGATAGTTTCCCTCATCAGTAGAGAACAAGTATGGGGTGGATGAGAAGGCCGCCAAGTAACCGTCACAGGCCTCGATGCCTCTCTGGCTCGCAGGGCGTCTCCAGAAGCTCGTCAGCTTGGCGCTCAAGGGAGCGATAAGTAGAATTCTGCAATGGATCGCACTCCGCTAGCCCCTCCTCCGGGTCGCCCCTAAGCACTCTGGTATTTGAAGTGCGTGTAGTTCGAAGAATAGAAGTCAAGTTCATAAGTGGTTCACCAAAGTTGGTGCGAGTAGGTACTCGTTGTTCCCAAAATCTCTAGACCCAAGACATGGCTCGGGTTTCGGGATAGTTTCCCTCATCAGTAGAGAACAAGTATGGGGTGGATGAGAAGGCCACCAAGTAACCGTCACAGGCCTCGATGCCTCTCTGGCTCGCAGGGCGTCTCCAGAAGCTCGTCAGCTTGGCGCTCAAGGGAGCGATAAGTAGAATTCTGCAATGGATCGCACTCCGCTAGCCCCTCCTCCGGGTCGCCCCTAAGCACTCTGGTATTTGAAGTGCGTGTAGTTCGAAGAATAGAAGTCAAGTTCATAAGTGGTTCACCAAAGTTGGTGCGAGTAGGTACTCGTTGTTCCCAAAATCTCTAGACCCAAGACATGGCTCGGGTTTCGGGATAGTTTCCCTCATCAGTAGAGAACAAGTATGGGGTGGATAAGAAGGCCGCCAAGTAACCGTCACAGGCCTCGATGCCTCTCTGGCTCGCAGGGCGTCTCCAGAAGCTCGTCAGCTTGGCGCTCAAGGGAGCGATAAGTAGAATTCTGCAATGGATCGCACTCCGCTAGCCCCTCCTCCGGGTCGCCCCTAAGCACTCTGGTATTTGAAGTGCGTGTAGTTCGAAGAATAGAAGTCAAGTTCATAAGTGGTTCACCAAAGTTGGTGCGAGTAGGTACTCGTTGTTCCCAAAATCTCTAGACCCAAGACATGGCTCGGGTTTCGGGATAGTTTCCCTCATCAGTAGAGAACAAGTATGGGGTGGATGAGAAGGCCGCCAAGTAACCGTCACAGGCCTCGATGCCTCTCTGGCTCGCAGGGCGTCTCCAGAAGCTCGTCAGCTTGGCGCTCAAGGGAGCGATAAGTAGAATTCTGCAATGGATCGCACTCCGCTAGCCCCTCCTCCGGGTCACCCCTAAGCACTCTGGTATTTGAAGTGCGTGTAGTTCGAAGAATAGAAGTCAAGTTCATAAGTGGTTCACCAAAGTTGGTGCGAGTAGGTACTCGTTGTTCCCAAAATCTCTAGACCCAAGACATGGCTCGGGTTTCGGGATAGTTTCCCTCATCAGTAGAGAACAAGTATGGGGTGGATGAGAAGGCCGCCAAGTAACCGTCACAGGCCTCGATGCCTCTCTGGCTCGCAGGGCGTCTCCAGAAGCTCGTCAGCTTGGCGCTCAAGGGAGCGATAAGTAGAATTCTGCAATGGATCGCACTCCGCTAGCCCCTCCTCCGGGTCGCCCCTAAGCACTCTGGTATTTGAAGTGCGTGTAGTTCGAAGAATAGAAGTCAAGTTCATAAGTGGTTCACCAAAGTTGGTGCGAGTAGGTACTCGTTGTTCCCAAAATCTCTAGACCCAAGACATGGCTCGGGTTTCGGGATAGTTTCCCTCATCAGTAGAGAACAAGTATGGGGTGGATGAGAAGGCCGCCAAGTAACCGTCACAGGCCTCGATGCCTCTCTGGCTCGCAGGGCGTCTCCAGAAGCTCGTCAGCTTGGCGCTAAAGGGAGCGATAAGTAGAATTCTGCAATGGATCGCACTCCGCTAGCCCCTCCTCCGGGTCGCCCCTAAGCACTCTGGTATTTGAAGTGCGTGTAGTTCGAAGAATAGAAGTCAAGTTCATAAGTGGTTCACCAAAGTTGGTGCGAGTAGGTACTCGTTGTTCCCAAAATCTCTAGACCCAAGACATGGCTCGGGTTTCGGGATAGTTTCCCTCATCAGTAGAGAACAAGTATGGGGTGGATGAGAAGGCCGCCAAGTAACCGTCACAGGCCTCGATGCCTCTCTGGCTCGCAGGGCGTCTCCAGAAGCTCGTCAGCTTGGCGCTCAAGGGAGCGATAAGTAGAATTCTGCAATGGATCGCACTCCGCTAGCCCCTCCTCCGGGTCGCCCCTAAGCACTCTGGTATTTGAAGTGCGTGTAGTTCGAAGAATAGAAGTCAAGTTCATAAGTGGTTCACCAAAGTTGGTGCGAGTAGGTACTCGTTGTTCCCAAAATCTCTAGACCCAAGACATGGCTCGGGTTTCGGGATAGTTTCCCTCATCAGTAGAGAACAAGTATGGGGTGGATGAGAAGGCCGCCAAGTAACCGTCACAGGCCTCGATGCCTCTCTGGCTCGCAGGGCGTCTCCAGAAGCTCGTCAGCTTGGCGCTCAAGGGAGCGATAAGTAGAATTCTGCAATGGATCGCACTCCGCTAGCCCCTCCTCCGGGTCGCCCCTAAGCACTCTGGTATTTGAAGTGCGTGTAGTTCGAAGAATAGAAGGCCTTCTCTTCCACCCCTAACTATTTTCTCTACTGATGAGGGAAGTTATCCCGAAACCCGAGCCATGTCTCGGGCGACATCCAAAAACCCTGGACATGTATCGGGTCTAGAGATCATCAGTTCAACAAGTACTTACTTGCACCCACTGGGGTGAATCACTCAAGAACTCCATGTGCCAGAGTCCCTGGGGGCGAACCGGAGGAGGGGCTAGCGGTGTGCGGTCCATTGCGATTGTTTCTACAAACTGGCTCCCTTGAGCTTTGAGTCGACGGGCTCCTGGACGACGCACCTGCGTGCCGGTTCGGGCATCGAGGCCATTGACAGTTGCTTGGCGGCCTTCTCTTCCACCCCTAACTATTTTCTCTACTGATGAGGGAAGTTATCCCGAAACCCGAGCCATGTCTCGGGCGACATCCAAAAACCCGGGACATGTATCGGGTCTAGAGATCATCAGTTCAACAAGTACTTATTTGCACCCACTGGGGTGAATCACTCAAGAACTCCATGTGCCAGAGTCCCTGGGGGCGATCCGGAGGAGGGGCTAGCGGTGTGCGGTCCATTGCGATTGTTTCTACAAATTGGCTCCCTTGAGCTTTGAGTCGACGGGCTCCTGGACGACGCACCTGCGTGCCGGTTCGGGCATCGAGGCCATTGACAGTTGCTTGGCGGCCTTCTCTTCCACCCCTAACTATTTTCTCTACTGATGAGGGAAGTTATCCCGAAACCCGAGCCATGTCTCGGGCGACATCCAAAAACCCGGGACATGTATCGGGTCTAGAGATCATCAGTTCAACAAGTACTTACTTGCACCCACTGGGGTGAATCACTCAAGAACTCCATGTGCCAGAGTCCCTGGGGGCGATCCGGAGGAGGGGCTAGCGGTGTGCGGTCCATTGCGATTGTTTCTACAAATTGGCTCCCTTGAGCTTTGAGTCGACGGGCTCCTGGACGACGCACCTGCGTGCCGGTTCGGGCATCGAGGCCATTGACAGTTGCTTGGCGGCCTTCTCTTCCACCCCTAACTATTTTCTCTACTGATGAGGGAAGTTATCCCAAAACCCGAGCCATGTCTCGGGCGACATCCAAAAACCCGGGACATGTATCGGGACTAGAGATCATCAGTTCAACAAGTACTTACTTGCACCCACTGGGGTGAATCACTCAAGAACTCCATGTGCCAGAGTCCCTGGGGGCGATCCGGAGGAGGGGCTAGCGGTGTGCGGTCCATTGCGATTGTTTCTACAAATTGGCTCCCTTGAGCTTTGAGTCGACGGGCTCCTGGACGACGCACCTGCATGCCGGTTCGGGCATCGAGGCCATTGACAGTTGCTTGGCGGCCTTCTCTTCCACCCCTAACTATTTTCTCTACTGATGAGGGAAGTTATCCCGAAACCCGAGCCATGTCTCGGGCGACATCCAAAAACCCGGGACATGTATCGGGTCTAGAGATCATCAGTTCAACAAGTACTTACTTGCACCCACTGGGGTGAATCACTCAAGAACTCCATGTGCCAGAGTCCCTGGGGGCGATCCGGAGGAGGGGCTAGCGGTGTGCGGTCCATTGCGATTGTTTCTACAAATTGGCTCCCTTGAGCTTTGAGTCGACGGGCTCCTGGACGACGCACCTGCGTGCCGGTTTGGGCATCGAGGCCATTGACAGTTGCTTGGCGGCCTTCTCTTCCACCCCTAACTATTTTCTCTACTGATGAGGGAAGTTATCCCGAAACCCGAGCCATGTCTCGGGCGACATCCAAAAACCCGGGACATGTATCGGGTCTAGAGATCATCAGTTCAACAAGTACTTACTTGCACCCACTGGGGTGAATCACTCAAGAACTCCATGTACCAGAGTCCCTGGGGGCGATCCGGAGGAGGGGCTAGCGGTGTGCGGTCCATTGCGATTGTTTCTACAAATTGGCTCCCTTGAGCTTTGAGTCGACGGGCTCCTGAACGACGCACCTGCGTGCCGGTTCGGGCATCGAGGCCATTGACAGTTGCTTGGCGGCCTTCTCTTCCACCCATAACTATTTTCTCTACTGATGAGGGAAGTTATCCCGAAACCCGAGCCATGTCTTGGGCGACATCCAAAAACCCGGGACATGTATCGGGTCTAGAGATCATCAGTTCAACAAGTACTTACTTGCACCCACTGGGGTGAATCACTCAAGAACTCCATGTGCCAGAGTCCCTGGGGGCGATCCGGAGGAGGGGCTAGCGGTGTGCGGTCCATTGCGATTGTTTCTACAAATTGGCTCCCTTGAGCTTTGAGTCGACGGGCTCCTGGACGACGCACCTGCGTGCCGGTTCGGGCATCGAGGCCATTGACAGTTGCTTGGTGGCCTTCTCTTCCACCCCTAACTATTTTCTCTACTGATGAGGGAAGTTATCCCGAAACCCGAGCCATGTCTCGGGCGACATCCAAAAACCCGGGACATGTATCGGGTCTAGAGATCATCAGTTCAACAAGTACTTATTTGCACCCACTGGGGTGAATCACTCAAGAACTCCATGTGCCAGAGTCCCTGGGGGCGATCCGGAGGAGGGGCTAGCGGTGTGCGGTCCATTGCGATTGTTTCTACAAATTGGCTCCCTTGAGCTTTGAGTCGACGGGCTCCTGGACGACGCACCTGCGTGCCGGTTCGGGCATCGAGGCCATTGACAGTTGCTTGGCGGCCTTCTCTTCCACCCCTAACTATTTTCTCTACTGATGAGGGAAGTTATCCCGAAACCCGAGCCATGTCTCGGGCGACATCCAAAAACCCGGGACATGTATCGGGTCTAGAGATCATCAGTTCAACAAGTACTTACTTGCACCCACTGGGGTGAATCACTCAAGAACTCCATGTGCCAGAGTCCCTGGGGGCGATCCGGAGGAGGGGCTAGCGGTGTGCGGTCCATTGCGATTGTTTCTACAAATTGGCTCCCTTGAGCTTTGAGTCGACGGGCTCCTGGACGACGCACCTGCGTGCCGGTTCGTTCATCGAGGCCATTGACAGTTGCTTGGCGGCCTTCTCTTCCACCCCTAACTATTTTCTCTACTGATGAGGGAAGTTATCCCAAAACCCGAGCCATGTCTCGGGCGACATCCAAAAACCCGGGACATGTATCGGGACTAGAGATCATCAGTTCAACAAGTACTTACTTGCACCCACTGGGGTGAATCACTCAAGAACTCCATGTGCCAGAGTCCCTGGGGGCGATCCGGAGGAGGGGCTAGCGGTGTGCGGTCCATTGCGATTGTTTCTACAAATTGGCTCCCTTGAGCTTTGAGTCGACGGGCTCCTGGACGACGCACCTGCATGCCGGTTCGGGCATCGAGGCCATTGACAGTTGCTTGGCGGCCTTCTCTTCCACCCCTAACTATTTTCTCTACTGATGAGGGAAGTTATCCCGAAACCCGAGCCATGTCTCGGGCGACATCCAAAAACCCGGGACATGTATCGGGTCTAGAGATCATCAGTTCAACAAGTACTTACTTGCACCCACTGGGGTGAATCACTCAAGAACTCCATGTGCCAGAGTCCCTGGGGGCGATCCGGAGGAGGGGCTAGCGGTGTGCAGTCCATTGCGATTGTTTCTACAAATTGGCTCCCTTGAGCTTTGAGTCGACGGGCTCCTGGACGACGCACCTGCGTGCCGGTTTGGGCATCGAGGCCATTGACAGTTGCTTGGCGGCCTTCTCTTCCACCCCTAACTATTTTCTCTACTGATGAGGGAAGTTATCCCGAAACCCGAGCCATGTCTCGGGCGACATCCAAAAACCCGGGACATGTATCGGGTCTAGAGATCATCAGTTCAACAAGTACTTACTTGCACCCACTGGGGTGAATCACTCAAGAACTCCATGTACCAGAGTCCCTGGGGGCGATCCGGAGGAGGGGCTAGCGGTGTGCGGTCCATTGCGATTGTTTCTACAAATTGGCTCCCTTGAGCTTTGAGTCGACGGGCTCCTGAACGACGCACCTGCGTGCCGGTTCGGGCATCGAGGCCATTGACAGTTGCTTGGCGGCCTTCTCTTCCACCCATAACTATTTTCTCTACTGATGAGGGAAGTTATCCCGAAACCCGAGCCATGTCTTGGGCGACATCCAAAAACCCGGGACATGTATCGGGTCTAGAGATCATCAGTTCAACAAGTACTTACTTGCACCCACTGGGGTGAATCACTCAAGAACTCCATGTGCCAGAGTCCCTGGGGGCGATCCGGAGGAGGGGCTAGCGGTGTGCGGTCCATTGCGATTGTTTCTACAAATTGGCTCCCTTGAGCTTTGAGTCGACGGGCTCCTGGACGACGCACCTGCGTGCCGGTTCGGGCATCGAGGCCATTGACAGTTGCTTGGTGGCCTTCTCTTCCACCCCTAACTATTTTCTCTACTGATGAGGGAAGTTATCCCGAAACCCGAGCCATGTCTCGGGCGACATCCAAAAACCCGGGACATGTATCGGGTCTAGAGATCATCAGTTCAACAAGTACTTATTTGCACCCACTGGGGTGAATCACTCAAGAACTCCATGTGCCAGAGTCCCTGGGGGCGATCCGGAGGAGGGGCTAGCGGTGTGCGGTCCATTGCGATTGTTTCTACAAATTGGCTCCCTTGAGCTTTGAGTCGACGGGCTCCTGGACGACGCACCTGCGTGCCGGTTCGGGCATCGAGGCCATTGACAGTTGCTTGGCGGCCTTCTCTTCCACCCCTAACTATTTTCTCTACTGATGAGGGAAGTTATCCCGAAACCCGAGCCATGTCTCGGGCGACATCCAAAAACCCGGGACATGTATCGGGTCTAGAGATCATCAGTTCAACAAGTACTTACTTGCACCCACTGGGGTGAATCACTCAAGAACTCCATGTGCCAGAGTCCCTGGGGGCGATCCGGAGGAGGGGCTAGCGGTGTGCGGTCCATTGCGATTGTTTCTACAAATTGGCTCCCTTGAGCTTTGAGTCGACGGGCTCCTGGACGACGCACCTGCGTGCCGGTTCGTTCATCGAGGCCATTGACAGTTGCTTGGCGGCCTTCTCTTCCACCCCTAACTATTTTCTCTACTGATGAGGGAAGTTATCCCAAAACCCGAGCCATGTCTCGGGCGACATCCAAAAACCCGGGACATGTATCGGGACTAGAGATCATCAGTTCAACAAGTACTTACTTGCACCCACTGGGGTGAATCACTCAAGAACTCCATGTGCCAGAGTCCCTGGGGGCGATCCGGAGGAGGGGCTAGCGGTGTGCGGTCCATTGCGATTGTTTCTACAAATTGGCTCCCTTGAGCTTTGAGTCGACGGGCTCCTGGACGACGCACCTGCATGCCGGTTCGGGCATCGAGGCCATTGACAGTTGCTTGGCGGCCTTCTCTTCCACCCCTAACTATTTTCTCTACTGATGAGGGAAGTTATCCCGAAACCCGAGCCATGTCTCGGGCGACATCCAAAAACCCGGGACATGTATCGGGTCTAGAGATCATCAGTTCAACAAGTACTTACTTGCACCCACTGGGGTGAATCACTCAAGAACTCCATGTGCCAGAGTCCCTGGGGGCGATCCGGAGGAGGGGCTAGCGGTGTGCGGTCCATTGCGATTGTTTCTACAAATTGGCTCCCTTGAGCTTTGAGTCGACGGGCTCCTGGACGACGCACCTGCGTGCCGGTTTGGGCATCGAGGCCATTGACAGTTGCTTGGCGGCCTTCTCTTCCACCCCTAACTATTTTCTCTACTGATGAGGGAAGTTATCCCGAAACCCGAGCCATGTCTCGGGCGACATCCAAAAACCCGGGACATGTATCGGGTCTAGAGATCATCAGTTCAACAAGTACTTACTTGCACCCACTGGGGTGAATCACTCAAGAACTCCATGTACCAGAGTCCCTGGGGGCGATCCGGAGGAGGGGCTAGCGGTGTGCGGTCCATTGCGATTGTTTCTACAAATTGGCTCCCTTGAGCTTTGAGTCGACGGGCTCCTGAACGACGCACCTGCGTGCCGGTTCGGGCATCGAGGCCATTGACAGTTGCTTGGCGGCCTTCTCTTCCACCCATAACTATTTTCTCTACTGATGAGGGAAGTTATCCCGAAACCCGAGCCATGTCTTGGGCGACATCCAAAAACCCGGGACATGTATTGGGTCTAGAGATCATCAGTTCAACAAGTACTTACTTGCACCCACTGGGGTGAATCACTCAAGAACTCCATGTGCCAGAGTCCCTGGGGGCGATCCGGAGGAGGGGCTAGCGGT
Organism: Lissotriton helveticus; assembly: GCF_964261635.1. Taxonomy (NCBI): domain Eukaryota; kingdom Metazoa; phylum Chordata; class Amphibia; order Caudata; family Salamandridae; genus Lissotriton; species Lissotriton helveticus. The sequence continues at coordinate 117,672,999 of NC_136068.1, forward strand.
GTGCGGTCCATTGCGATTGTTTCTACAAATTGGCTCCCTTGAGCTTTGAGTCGACGGGCTCCTGGACGACGCACCTGCGTGCCGGTTCGGGCATCGAGGCCATTGACAGTTGCTTGGTGGCCTTCTCTTCCACCCCTAACTATTTTCTCTACTGATGAGGGAAGTTATCCCGAAACCCGAGCCATGTCTCGGGCGACATCCAAAAACCCGGGACATGTATCGGGTCTAGAGATCATCAGTTCAACAAGTACTTACTTGCACCCACTGGGGTGAATCACTCAAGAACTCCATGTGCCAGAGTCCCTGTGGGCGATCCGGAGGAGGGGCTAGCGGTGTGCGGTCCATTGCGATTGTTTCTACAAATTGGCTCCCTTGAGCTTTGAGTCGACGGGCTCCTGGACGATGCACCTGCGTGCCGGTTCGGGCATCGAGGCCATTGACAGTTGCTTGGCGGCCTTCTCTTCCACCCCTAACTATTTTCTCTACTGATGAGGGAAGTTATCCCGAAACCCGAGCCATGTCTCGGGCGACATCCAAAAACCCGGGACATGTATCGGGTCTAGAGATCATCAGTTCAACAAGTACTTACTTGCACCCACTGGGGTGAATCACTCAAGAACTCCATGTGCCAGAGTCCCTGGGGGCGATCCGGAGGAGGGGCTAGCGGTGTGCGGTCCATTGCGATTGTTTCTTCAAATTGGCTCCCTTGAGCTTTGAGTCGACGGGCTCCTGGACGACGCACCTGCGTGCCGGTTCGGGCATCGAGGCCATTGACAGTTGCTTGGCGGCCTTCTCTTCCACCCCTAACTATTTTCTCTACTGATGAGGGAAGTTATCCCGAAACCCGAGCCATGTCTCGGGCGACATCCAAAAACCCGGGACATGTATCGGGTCTAGAGATCATCAGTTCAACAAGTACTTACTTGCACCCACTGGGGTGAATCACTCTAGAACTCCATGTGCCAGAGTCCCTGGGGGTGATCCGGAGGAGGGGCTAGCGGTGTGCGGTCCATTGCGATTGTTTCTACAAATTGGCTCCCTTGAGCTTTGAGTCGACGGGCTCCTGGACGACGCACCTGCGTGCCGGTTCGGGCATCGAGGCCATTGACAGTTGCTTGGCGGCCTTCTCTTCCACCCCTAACTATTTTCTCTACTGATGAGGGAAGTTATCCCGAAACCCGAGCCATGTCTCGGGCGACATCCAAAAACCCGGGACATGTATCGGGTCTAGAGATCATCAGTTCAACAAGTACTTACTTGCACCCACTGGGGTGAATCACTCAAGAACTCCATGTGCCAGAGTCCCTGGGGGCGATCCGGAGGAGGGGCTAGCGGTGTGCGGTCCATTGCAATTGTTTCTACAAATTGGCTCCCTTGAGCTTTGAGTCGACGGGCTACTGGACGACGCACCTGCGTGCCGGTTCGGGCATCGAGGCCATTGACAGTTGCTTGGCGGCCTTCTCTTCCACCCCTAACTATTTTCTCTACTGATGAGGGAAGTTATCCCGAAACCCGAGCCATGTCTCGGGCGACATCCAAAAACCCGGGACATGTATCGGGTCTAGAGATCATCAGTTCAACAAGTACTTACTTGCACCCACTGGGGTGAATCACTCAAGAACTCCATGTGCCAAAGTCCCTGGGGGCGATCCGGAGGAGGGGCTAGCGGTGTGCGGTCCATTGCGATTGTTTCTACAAATTGGCTCCCTTGAGCTTTGAGTCGACGGGCTCCTGGACGACGCACCTGCGTGCCGGTTCGGGCATCGAGGCCATTGACAGTTGCTTGGCGGCCTTCTCTTCCACCCCTAACTATTTTCTCTACTGATGAGGGAAGTTATCCCGAAACCCGAGCCATGTCTCGGGCGACATCCAAAAACCCGAGACATGTATCGGGTCTAGAGATCATCAGTTCAACAAGTACTTACTTGCACCCACTGGGGTGAATCACTCAAGAACTCCATGTGCCAGAGTCCCTGGGGGCGATCCGGAGGAGGGGCTAGCGGTGTGCGGTCCATTGCGATTGTTTCTACAGAGTGTTCAGTCTCTCTCTTTCGTGAACAGCTTATATGCCCTTCAAAAAGAAGATGAATTCTGCCTGTCACCTTCCCTATAATCTCGTCTTTCAGGCCAAAACATTACCCTTTGATGTCAGAAAAACATGCCCAGTTGGTGGCTGAATTGCAATGAAAATCGAAAAACTGAAATCACTGCTAGCTTCCCTGCTTAGCCAATTTGTGTGATCCTAGGCTGATATGTTCTTTCATTGACTCTCCCTTTTATTCATCAGTGTAAACAAGAAGCTAAATCTGAGGACGTCTATTTTCCTGAGATAGTCCCAGATGTGTGTCCCATTCATACCTCTTCACACCTCTCCAAGGCAAAGATGAAGGTGCAACATGAATATATTGTTGCTTAGCTGCAAAAAGTCAATCTAGAGCAGCAGATTACAGCTTTTGATTTTCTTTCTTCTGCTCTATTTTAATAGTTTACAAAAACAAACAAGGCGAGGAAATATGTTTATTTTATGCACTCCTTAGAGAAAAGCTACAATCTCTTTCTGCATGTTTCCACTTTCCACACATTCCAAGTTAGTTCAGCTTTCTTAAAAAAAAACTGATTTGCATTGAATTGTTTCTAATATCTGTTTGCAACAGATATCCAGCAGGATCTTGATGTGTATAATTTTGCAGCACTAGAGATTTTATTCTTCTTCTTCATGTTAGCAAACATGCTCACTCTATCATATGAAAGAGCTGCCCACCAAGTTTTTAAGAGGTTTGTGGGAAAGGTGATGGTGTGACCAGGTATTATATGGGATAAAGATGTACACCCTGGAGTACATGTTCAACCTTGTTCCCTTTTCAATACATTAATAAGTTTAGCCAATTTATTCCGAAATTGTGCTTTAAATGCACTTTTGTATTCATTTTGAAAAAAGTTTTTTTAAGGGGGGTGGGGGCAACTTCCTATCAAAACCTTACTTGCGGAAGGCTGCCTTGTTGAAATTCAGGTTGGGTATTCAGGCTTTCTGCGGTGCCAGTTGAGGATGTGGGTGAAGCCAATAGAGTAAGTGGGTGGAACCAGTGGAGGAAGTGGGTGGGGCCGGGAAAGTGGGTGTGGCCTCCTTCACAAATGTGAGCACATGGACTTAAAATTTTACAAATTAAGCACAAGGATATGAACATGGTGGCCAGGTTTTTAAGTGGGATGAAAAATGGTGTGTATGGGGGGACATTAAATGGGACATGGCTTGTATAATTAAGCATCATATAAGGGGACGGGATGCACTCCCACTTTTACAAATTTTTCACTTGCTGTATGATGCGTGCAAACTGGTTAGTGCCATGCCCAAACAGCACTCTTTAATCAAATCACCATAACAGCGGGGCAACTTTTCACCCCAAACCAATTGCACAGCTGGATTGTGCCAACGTCGGCGACATAATCACGGATATTCTCCTTTTTATATTTTCCTTGTATTCCAACTTTTTATCAATCTGTTTCTGTTAATTCTCACTGCATTATCATTATTCCACACACGGAGTGAAACTGCTATTTCCAAGGTTTCTAATGTTCCCACTGTGTCCATCAGGACCTCCTAGAAAGAACACGAATAAGGCATACTTCATTCAGGGCAGTGTTTTATTCATAAAAAAAACCAATGCATTTCGTGCTTGACGGCACTTCTTCAGGGGTCACTGCCCTGGACCGTTAAAACTTTCCATCATTTGAGCGACTGGCTGTAATCAGGCATTGAAGCACACAGGAGAGGCACGCGGCCTCTCTGGTGGGGGTCATATGATGAAGCATGTCACCAACTAGGTTGGTGAGTAAGGACCCTTTTAAAAACATGAGTGATTCTCCTCTCTAGCCTTTGACATCCTGGCTTCACTCTTCTGTTGTTTATTTGAATACAGCTGGGGAATAAAAGTGGAGACAAAAACGTTCCCTCTCTCTCTCTTTTTTTTATTATATCCTTTGCAAAGAGGCCAATGATTGTACAAGCATGTATTCGGAATATTGCTTTGACCCACTGAGAGAACATGGTACTGCCTTCAGCAACATCTCAGTCATGGCGTGATATAAACACCCGGATGAAACTCAGTTTAAAGTATGCACTATACAAGAGTAATATCCTGCCTGAAAAAAATGCAATGACGCAACAGCCTGGAAAAGCAAACACTCTTAGGGGATGGAATCACAAAAGGTGATGGGAGAATGCTTGCAATAGGTCTAACCACTGGCAATCACTTGGGGTATCATTGCAACTCATTGTTCTTTTGCCCACCGTGCTACCTCAGATTAGACTCAACCACATAAAGATCAGTCTTGAACAATGTTCCATCTAATCTTTTTCCTTTGTGTGCGGCAGCGAACGATCTCTGTGGACTGCAGCCAGCGCTGTATACACCAAGGAACTGATCATGAATGCAAGTGAAATGCTAAGCTATGTAAATCTAGCCACGGCCACTGCAGGTAAGCGCGTTGAGGTGGTGGGGCCACCTGGGGGGGATTTCGAGAGAAGGCCACAAGGGAAATTTAATTATTTAATTAATTTTCCCTTATGGTCGTCTCTTGAAATCCCCCCCAGCCGGCCTCACCACTCTTACCTGCAGCCACGGCGGCTGTATAAATTTATAGCAATTACCACTCAAAACATTTGTTTACAAGAGTGACAACTTGTGCATTTCAAACATTTGACTCCATGTAATAGTGTCTTGAGACAGTTTTGCAATGTAAATACATACTGTCTTTATTTGAATTGTTTACTCTAGTGGCACCTACACCCTAGGTTTAGAAAAGAAGAGGACTCAAAAGGTTGTACCAGTATAAGATTTATTGAATATTCTCAATTGGAGCACTGCTCAGTTGACAGGGGAATGACGGGGCGACTATACAATATTATGTACACCCAGCAAGTGGCAATTGCATAGCACATTTTCATTTTGATGCAACACCTACTAATTAGGTTCATGATATCCCTGCTATGATGTAGTGTGCAAAATGTGCACATCCAGGCCAAATAAGGACTGTGGGAAATGGTGGCTTAGACAAGTCAAATTCCATCACCAGATGTGTGACACGTATGCTACTCTCGCTGGTCCTTGCCATTCTTTCAGTCCTGATAATCTCTATCAAGGTTACTTTGCCATTATGCACCTCCGCCTGGGACGGGGGGGCGTGGCCAAGAGCCGTTCATGGCGGACGTGTAGTGCTGCAGCTCCGTCTTTAGCCCTTTTCATACTCGCTATTGATCCTGCATACCCTCTGTGCAACCACCCCAATCTTTGGCCTACACCTGAGGCAGACGAGCGGCGGACAGTGACGACGCGCTAGCCTCCTCAGACGCTGCCTGCCGCCTGGATGAGCCGTGATGACCACTGAGGCCTAATGCGCAGGGAGAAGCCGCGGCCTCGATTGGCCCCGAGACCTGCCCGCCGCTGACTGCGGGCGACCTGCAAACGAGACGCCGGAGGGGCGCCGGGGCGCAGTCCTGTACACGCTGCAACCGGAGAACCAGCAACTCCTCCTGCACCCCCCCCCGGCTGCCGGAGGACATCCAGGACCCGCGCTGTCCTGATTACCCGGCCCGAGGCCGGAGAGGTACCGAGCCGCGCTGCACCTTCTGTACCACTGCGAGGGCGCCTCCGGCCGGCGCGTGAGACCACTGAGCGGGCTGGGAGGAGGCCGCTAGAGCCCTGGGTACTGCTGTGGCTATGTGAGCCATCGACGGCAGCCAGCGGGCCTTGGTGCCGTGGGGACGACACGGGCGCCATTTCGCCTGCACCCTGACCGACGGCGCCCCCCGAGGGGGGACCCGGAGGACATCGACATCACCGGTGATCCCCTGGGGACAGTGGAGGAGACGCGGATCTGAGGGGGAAACACAGCGTCCGCACAACGCTTACAGCCGGGCTGCCACTGGGGACCCAGACCAGCGTGGGAAGACCCAGATGCGTGGGGACCCACATGGCAAACTACTATCTGAAAAGGCCGCCGTCACTGGGGCAGGTGAGAAGCGCCATACCACTGCTCAGCCTTTGGCGTTCCCCCCCCCCCTCCTGCAGCCACTTACTCATACCTACTGCTGCACCGGGACCACTGCGGCAACTACTTGGGGGGGTTCCCCACGGTGCAACAGTAATCGGACCGAGTGTGCCGCCTCTACTGCAGCGCGCTGACCCTACCTGACGACAGGGGGATACCTCTCCTACTGCCTTCCACACTGGGATACTGGTGACCACGTGGTGACCCGCGGTGCACAAAGCGGTGCCCTGAGGACTTTACCATCGGCGGATGGAGACGCGACCACCCCAACGCCGCTCTGCATACTAGGTCGATGGGATGACACAGGGGCAGAGCTCAGGACCCCGGTGCATCGACGGACATGCACTCCACCGGATCAGAGGACCCTCTTTCCTCCTCAAACATGGACGTCATACCACCGACTGGGAAAGGGTCCCAGGATGCCAAGCTAGATCTTATCCTTAACGAAATCCGAGCCACAAGGGAGGCACTGGAAACGCGTATCGACAATATGGCGACGGGCCTCTCGTTGCTTCGTGCAGACCACAATAAGCTTGCAGAGAGAGTTTCCGAACAGAAACTCGCATTGAATGACCTTATACCCCAGCAAACGGAACACTCTACGAAACTGGAGGGAGTGGAAAAACAGCTCAAGCAACTGTGGGACAGGGTGGATGATGCGGAAGGACGTGCCCGCCGCAATAATGTTCGCATCTTAGGCATTCCAGAACGCAGCGAGGGGAGGAACCCCACCCAATTCGTGGAAGACTGGCTTCGTCAACTGGTGGGCCCTCTGGATCTTACCCCCCTGTACAGCGTGGAGAGGGCACATAGGATGCCGTCCAAACCACCGCAGCCAGGAGCGCCCCCGCGTCCTTTGATCGCGCGCCTCCTCCACTACAAGGACCGCGACACTGTGCTACGTGTGGCCGGAGAGAAGGCATCGATTCGCTTTGAAGACAAGAACATCTCCGTATATCCTGACTTCACGCCCACGGTCCAGCATGCCAGATCCACCTTTTTGGGAGTGAAACGCAAGTTGCGTGAGAGAGACTTAAAATATGCCCTTCTGTTCCCTGCACGCCTTAAGGTACTGCACAGTAACAAATCATACTTCTTTGACTCGCCAGAAGAAGCGGTAGAGTGGATGGAAGTGACATTGACTCCGCCGGCCTCACAAGACCCTGCTCGGACCACTGAGAGGAAAGGCCGTAAGACTCACTCAGATCGGCAAAGTACCGCGTCGGACACTGGACAGGCCCCACCGCAGAGGACATCGCCAACAGATGCGGCTGCTACAAACCTTCCAGCGGACCCCACACCTGTGATGCAACTAACGAAAGAGGCGCTCGCCGCCCATGATGCGGGCACACCTAGGGACCTGATTAGCAACTCCGACATGCACACCGAGGTGTCCGGGTCAGCGAGCAGCGTACAACTCTTCCCAAAGATCACGGCACAGACAGCAGAAGACTTTTAACAACAACATCATCGTGACCGCACTCCAGGTGGTAACGTATTGATTGTATTATCCCTTGGCCTCGGGTGGGTTGCTTAAGGGATTGCTTTACTAAGGGCCGCCATGTCACCGCAGGCCAGCACAGGTACGGCGATAGTAGTCTGCGCCCCCCACTGCAGGCACATGGAACTGTTTGACTTTTTCCCCTGTTGGGCTTCATGGTTTGGACCTCGAGCCCGTTCGCCTGGGGACCTTAGCATTCAGGGATTGACTGTTTGTTTGACACTCCTCCTCTGCAATAAGAAGTACCAGGCGCGTGCGCCCACATATTTATCCTTGTCGCACTGCATGACCGGACATGGGGCCACTTGATGTGTATAGTTTGTGCACCTGGAATGTGAGGGGAATGGGCTCGGTTCATAAGCGGCACAGGATACTCGCCCAGCTGAACCGCAGGGGCGTCATGATAGCCTGCCTACAAGAGTCCCACCTGAACGGTGATGAAAGTTCGAAACTGCATAAGAAGTGGAAAGGCAAATTTTTCGCCACGTCCTATTCTGCATTCTCTAGGGGGGCCGCTATTTGGCTTCGTAATTCTGTCCCCTTTAAGCCACTGCAGCAAAGAATAGATAAGGAGGGTAGATATGTGTTTGTACGGGGGTTGCTGGATGGGGCTGCTGTTGTGCTTGGTTGTGTGTACTCCCCGAATTCGGGACAACCTGATTTTTTAAGCATTATCAACAGGGTCATTGCGGATTGGGCGGAACACTACTGGGTGGTGGGCGGGGATTTCAATGCTGTGTTGGATATTGCCCTGGACAGGTCACACCCCCCCTACATGCCACGGAAAGCAGGCGACAAGCAGATGCGCTGACAAAGTGGGCGGAGGGTTGGGACCTAGCAGATACTTGGTGCAGTACACACCCACAGGACAGGGAATATACCTTTTACTCCCCCCCACACAGACTCCACACTAGGATAGACCGAATCTTCTGCTCCCGTTCCTTACTAGGATCAGTTATTCAAGCCCAGCACATGGGGAAGACCCTGTCTGATCACAATCCAGTTGAACTGACCTGGCAATGGGGCCGACAGTCGACCCCAATCCCGACCTGGAGATTACCCACGGAGCTTCTGGAGGATGCGGTCTTCAAGTCCACTATGGTGGAAGCCATTGAGGGTTATTTTGCCACAAACACTGGCACTGCCAGCTCCCGACAGATGGAATGGGACGCCTTTAAAGTTTTCATCAGGGGGGAAGCAATGGCCACTACAGTGGGCATGAGAAGAGCAGTCATTGCAGATCTGAAAGATGTCAAGGGTAGACTAGCAACTCTGGAGTGTGAGGCGGTGGGCACAAACACACATTTCACGCCTCTGCAGGATGCACATGTAAAACACGCTGAACTACTAGAAGACTTGAGATTGTTGGACTACAGGGAGTACACACTGAGGCAACACACACTGCAGATAGGGCGGGTGCTCTGCTGGCCCGTAGCTTACGTGACTCCCCAGTACACCATCCCATCCTAGAAGTACTAGACCAAGACGACATCCTAGTTTCGACACAGGCAGGGATCAACGCCGCGTTCGAGGACTATTACGTCACGCTTTACAGCCCTCACAGCTGCCTCTCACAAACTGCATTTGAGGGTTTCATGAGGGATTTCGAGCTGCCCAAACTCACTGACAGGCAAAGCGACGATCTAAAGCGTACTATTTCTGTCGCGGAGATTAGGCAGGCAATGCGCGCACTCCCGGGAAACAAAACCCCTGGAACGGACGGCTTGCCGTCCGAGTTCTATACCGCATTTATGGATCTGTTGGCCCCGCGCCTCCATACCCTTTATTTGGAAGCGCTACGGACTAACTGCTTACCGTTGTCCTCCCTACAGGCTTTGATTACCTCCCTCTTAAAACCGGGTAAGGATGGGCTGCAACTTGCTAGCTACAGACCCTTATCCCTACTTAACACCGATTACAAGATACTGAGTAAAGTACTGGCGACAAGACTGGCGCAATACATACTGCATTTGATCCACCCTGACCAGTGCGGCTTTGACCCGATGGACCTAGGCTCGGAGGGATGCATCTCATTAGACCTGAAGCAGGCTTTTGATTCCCTCAGATGGGATTACATGTTCGCTGCGTTCGAGAGGTTCAGAATCCCTAAAGAGTACATAGCGTGGGTCCAGCTGCTATACACACGCCCCACGGCTCGGGTGAGCACATCCAGGTACATCTCGGGTCCCATAGCTATAGCAAGGGGCACGAGGCAGGGTTGCCCCCTCTCCCCGCTCCTCTTCATTCTAGCACTCGAACCACTGCTCTGTAAACTACGGACTGTGGCCCCCCACCGTGGAATTAGGAGGGGTGAGACAACACATATAGTGTCCGCTTATGCTGACGATATTATCCTATACCTGCATAACCTGAGAGGTGACCTGGACCCTATCCCTTCTATATTTGAGGACTTTAGAGCGTTGTCTGGCCTCACCATAAGCGAACCTAAGTCCTACGGGTTTACCTTTGCCGCTGCTGCCTCGACTGCGCCACTGCCCTTTGCGCCACATACGTTTCAGGTGGCGGATACTACCTTCCGATACCTCGGGATACAGGTTTACAGGGACGCCGAAATGATGATTGACGGCATCCTTGGAAGGGCCATGAGGACACTGAAATCCCAGATACAGTTCTGGTTGTCTCTCCCCCTCTCGGTGGCCGGCAGGATTGCCATCTCCAAGATGGTGATGCTTCCCCGTCTCCTTTATTACTTTACAAATTTACCGTTCCTGATCCCTGCCACGACATTTAAAACATTTGACACGCTCCTCACGGAACTTATATATGGGGACAAGGGCGGAGGCGCATAGGCCTCGCTAAATTGCAACTCGCAATCAGTTCCGGGGGTATGGGAGTGCCAGACTTCAGGGCCTACAACTATGCATGTCAACTGCAGTGGCTGGCCTACTGGCTTGCTGGCAGGAACCTCCATGAGATTAACATGGTGGAAAACGATCGCACTAAGGGGAGGATACACGTCCTGCTCCTGCCCCGCTCGGACCTGGCGAGCGATACCCCACCGCTTCTCCGGCTTGCAGTGCTGTACTGGCGGAAGGCGGTGAGATACACGACCCCTCTGTCATCCTACGCCCCCACAATTCCACTGCTAGGTCTGCCCTTGGGGTTGCGAACACTCACGGCTCAAAAACTAGTGCACTGGCATGATGCAGGTGTGGCAAACATAGGAGACCTTTTTGCTGAAGGGCGGATGCTGTCATTTGAAGACCTCAGGACTGCGCATGACATACCTGGGGGTTCGTTCCTTATGCATGCTAGCATCCGCCGCTACGTACTGGGGAAGTGGGCGCCCGGGGGGGTGGAACCACCCACAAACCCTTTGCTGACAATGCAATACCTTATGGGAACGGGAAGTCACCTGACAAAATGGCTCACTGCTAGCATAAGAGCGGGGCGAGCGGTTTTACTGTCGCCTCTCAGGCCAAATGGGAGGGAGATGTAGGGAGGCCATTCCGAGACAAGGAATGGGAGAGGATCATTCAATTTCCCAAAAAAGTGGCTAGAAACCCCAAATTTAAATTCATCCAACTAATGGTCCTGCATAGAGCTTACTTAACACCACACCGTTTACATGCAATGTTTCCCAATGCCGCTGACACCTGCCCTAGATGTGCTTTGGATGATGCGTCCCTGATACATATGTTGTGGAGTTGCCCCAAATTGGGTTATTTCTGGACTACTGTTAATGACACGCTTGCGGATGCAGGTCCATTGCTGCGGCCACTCACCATGGAATACACACTTCTGGGGTTGGGTCCAACGGCGCGTAAGAGAAGCGTAGCAGCACGTTTTACTGATATATCAGTGTTGCTGGCGAAGCGTGCTATCACGATGAGGTGGAAGTCACCCAAGCCACCTGACCCTGATTTGTGGAAAGCGGAAATGTTACGCTGGGGCAAGGCGGAGGGCGCGGCGCTACAACGCGAAGAACGTAGAGGCCTCAGGAAAACACCGATCTCACTAGATTGGTTTACTATGCTAGGGAGGTTTGAGACAGGGAGCGATGAAGAGTCTGATGTCTCCATGCCGTAATCTGTACTGAGTGTGGCTGTTGATGGTCCTTCGTGTACCTCGCACGACCAGGCTGCACTGAACTGTGACATGAGATACCCTGTGATAATATTGATTATGCCACTGTCTAGTTGTGTACAATGCGAATCTATACATACTTTAATTATTCTGCCTGTTGGGGGCGCTCTGGTACTAAATACTGTTTATATACTTTCCATAGGAGTGTCTAGGGTGGGTCAGTTCTATGGGTGGAGGGTGGGATGTTCTTATTAAGGGGATTGTTTGACTGCCTAAAAACACAACGAAATTTCAAAATGTATAATACTCACATTATTGCCGAACATGTTGGAGCTACCACAATTTGATATATGTACTATGTTACTGATACTATGTGACTGCTCTGATTACCCTGCTAATAAACAGATTTTCAAAAAAAAAATGCACCTCCGCCTGGGACAACACCTGGTGGCCCTCCACCCTCAGGAACCCACCCACCTCTACAGACCACGCACAAAACCTCAGCATCATCCTCGACTCCTCCCTGTCCATGAACTGCCAGATCAACGCTGTCGCCTCCACCAATTTCAACCGCCTACGCATCCTCCGCAAGACCTTCAAATGGATTCCCCCCGACTGCAGAAGAACCGTCACCCACGCACACATAACCAGCAGACTGGACTACGGCAACGCCCTATAAGTTGGAATCAACAGAACCCTTCTACACAAACTCCAGACCATCCAGAACACCACAGCCAGACTCGTCCTCGGGACACCGGGTCACGAACACATGAGCCAACACCTACGAGACCTCCACTGGCTCCCTGTCAAGAAGAGGGTCACCTTCAAACTCCTCACCCACGCCTACAAATCCCTTTACAACATCGGACCGAAATACCTCAATGAGAGAGTATCCTTCCACGTACCCAAGAGAAACCTCTGCTCCGCCGACCTCACCCTGGCAGAGGTCCCCCGCATCCGCAGAAACAGAACAGGTGGGAGAGCCTTCTCCTACATCACAGCCAAGACCTGGAATGAGTTCCCTGTGAACATCAGATGCTCCCCAACCCTGTACAAGTTCAGGAAGGACCTCAAGACTTGGCTCTTCGACTGATCTGGAGCTGCTCTCCCCCCAGCACCTTGAGACCCTCAAGGGTGAGTACAGCGCTCTATAAACCCCTGATTGAATGAGGTAGGCCTTGGTCCTCATCAGCATATCCAAGTGTTTCTCCGACAGTCTGTTTCTCGATTTAGACTTGATACTGTTCATGAAGCTAAATCCTCATTCACAGTCTGCACTTGGCGCTTGAAATGTCCTACAGACATGCACAAATTCAGATACCACATTATTCTGCGTTCTGCAGAGTAAAATTCACCATATCTTGAAAGGTTGTAAACAATCCACATTTGACATGTTCTGCCACACCATTGTTAGGTAATTGCCCAGGACCAAGACATTCTTATATTTTTCAAGAAGTCTCCATACATTCTCAGTCCCAAAGTCAAAGTGCGACTGCGTTCCTGTTGCCTCGAATTAAAATCTTGACTACTCCTTCAGTTTGTCCACAGGGAACCTTTTTTGCATATGCTCACACAAAAGTGCAACAAAAGTCAAAATAGGCCCACTGTTGAACTTGCTGTCTTCCGCGGACAAAGCCAATAGATCTCTTACAGGGCTACTCTAAAAAATGGTGTTGAGCAAGTACTGTTCTTTAATTTGACCCTGGCATATTGTACAGCTTCAACAGTGGTCCTTGAGTTTTTTTGGAACATCTTTCACAAAGATGACAGTTCAGCTAGAATAGCATTCAGTTCTGCAAGGGAAATACGGTAGCTGTAGTCAGACAGCTTTTTGTGGCAATATATAGCAATTGGATCATTTTCCTCAATTTTCTCATGCTTAAAGTACTTGAGCACCACCACATATTTAGACATTAATGCAGTTACTGCAAAATGCCTTGAAAGCCACTACACTTCATTCAGTGGTCAAAAAGAGACCACTTCAGATTCAGTCAACAATGCGATTTCATCCAGCTTGGACTTCTTTGCAGGAGATCTGGAGTACACAATATTGCCAGTCCTCAATAATGCCTCCATTTCTTTGAGCATCAGCACCTTCTTCCTAACATCATTAATATCCACATCTTCTCTGTGGGTGACATATTGCTACTCAAATAGATGCAGAATTGCTTGTTTAAGGCGAGTAGCAACACCATTTTTCTTGCCCAGCATCATGGATGCACCATCTGATGTAGACATGATCATTTTCAAAATCTCCAGTTCATTGGCAGTATAAATGTTTTTCACAGCTGTAGTGATAGCCTCAGCATTACAAGTACTCTGTTTTGCTATTTCACCAAACACTGTTTTGTGCTCAGTTGATGTCATGAACCTGAACTTGAAGTACAGGATGAGCATTTTGCTAATTGAGGAGTCTGTGCTCTGATCAATTATTAATGTATGATATAGAGTGTTGCAAAGTTTTATCATGGCTTCAGTGCGTATCCCACTGTGGAAGGCCTCAAGAAATTCAAAGGCATAGCTCCTGCTCCTCCAGCTGTTTGGCATATTCACATACACTGCTAGGTGCTCATGAATGTCTTGGACAGACACTATTGAAGTGTTCATCCTGACTGCCAGCAGCACGTTATCTATGAGAACGTTCATTGCTTCAGGCATGAACGTTTGCTCTTCACCCTCTCCTTAGCTGCTCATTCCTTCAGAAGCAGTGTCTGTCAGCATGGTGCACACTCCACACCCCAACCTAGCAACAGTGTCAGCATGGTGCACACTCCACACCCCAACCTAGCAACAGTGCATTTGTTTCTCAGTATCACCACAGAGGATTCATGAAGTCTGATGTTTCAAAGATTCCAGTTTCCAGCCACAGCTCCATTCCTTCCCACACAAAAAGTCCCCAGCCTTCTTTGCTTCGTCACATCCTCTGTAGATCAGTCCCACTGGGATCCTAACCTTATTCAGTCATCTTGGTGTCTCAACCTCCACAATTTCCTTCATCCACTCTTCTTTGAATACAAGGCAGCATTTATTTCTTTGTGGCGAAGCACCGCTGTCTGTAGAAGCAACAGCTTTGATTTTGATCATTTTGCTAATAACTGTCATTCCCTTGCTATGCTGTAAAGTCTGTTTTCCAAAAAAAAAAGAAAATATTAAAGCTGGCTACTTCCATGCTCACTAAGGCAATGAGTCATACAATGCTGTGATATCTCCAGAAAATGTAGCAAGTAATTACTTGGACCTTTTTTTATTGTTCTCACACCTGTCCATACAAATCTATTTGTATCGCTGCCTAATAAGCCTACAACAGAAGCCATGTCTGAAGTAGGTTGTTATATTACAATGTACCAGATGCACCGGTATGGAGATCTACCAGGAAAAGGTCTTTCAGCTTGTACTCTTGCCTGCCACTCTGAATCTATGCATAGTACAGTCTAAGAAGCCTGAAATAGAAGGATGGATGGTTAAAGTTGTTTATTTATATTAAAATGTGCCAGATGAACAAGGGAAATCTACTACATAATTACCTGGACTTTCTGCTTTTAGTCATGTCTGCCTGTCCAAATCTCTTGACTGTCTTAGATACCTGCAATAGAAGATGTTTTAAGCATGTTGTTATATTACAGTATACCAAATGCACCACAAGAGAAAGATACCAAAAATATTAGCAGGTTCATCTGCTTATATTAATGTCTACTCATCCAAATCTATGCGTAGGACATTCAGAGAAGCCTGCAATGGAAGAAAAGATATGTAAAGCAGGTTGTTATAATACAAGATTCAAGATGCACAATGTAAATCTGCCACATACTTATCAAGTTTTCTTGTTTGCACTCATGCCTGACTATCCAAATATCTGTCTAGCACTGCCTGACAAGCCAGCAGTAGAAGAATGAATGGTTAAAGCAGGTTGTATATTACAATGTGCCAGAAGCACCAAAATGGTAATCTATCAAAAAATGTACCTGGACTTTCTGCTTGTACTCGGGTCTGCCTGTCCAAATCTATTTAAAGTCTTAGAAACCTACACTAGAAGAAGATGGTTAAAGCACATTACTATATTAGAATGAATCAGATGCACCACTGTGGAGCACTGTCAAATAATCACCTTTTTTTCTGCTTGTACTAACATCTTCTTCACAAACCATGGTGGGTCAATGCCAGAGATGCCTGCAACAGAAAAAAGGTGTAGGTTAGGAACTTGATTTACACACTGACCCCAACTTCAACCAGGAACATGAAAGATTTACCTGTGATTTGTGAGTACCCATGCCTGCCAGTTCCAATCCAAACACCTTTTCATCTGGAAAGCCTATAATTAAAGACAAGGGGGCTTATTTACAAGCCCATTGTGCCACTGATGCATCACTTTTATTGACGCACTGCCAGCGCAATGTGCTTCCTCATATTTACAAGGCCATGTAAAGTCACCCTGCATGACTTTTCATGGCCTTGTAAATATGTTTCCCCTTCACGCTTAATTCTGCCTGAAAGGGGCATTCCATGGGTGTAGGTGTGGGTGTTCCCACGCAACATTCATGGAACTTAACTCATTCCCAGATTTACAGCATTTTGTAAACCAGTGCATGAGGTGCCCCAAAAAATATTTCTCCTTGTTTTATCCTCTGCATTCTGCAGCACGCATAGAAAGAGGAAAATGCCTTTAATGATTGTTTCTGTGCAGGGAGGTGTCCCTTCCTGCGCACAAACAATCATCCCCTCAGCACAGGCACCCTTGCAAAATGACGCAAGGGTGTCTGTGCTGGCTGCTATTTGTGTGCTGGTGCAGTGGAGATGGACAGAAATGTCTTGTAGATGGCGCATTCCTGCCCTTCTATTCTGATGCACGGCAGTGCAACAGGAAGGCTTCTTGCGCTGCCGTGAGTCAATATATCGTAAATGAGACCCAAGGTATTTAGCACAGGTTCTA
Source organism: Lissotriton helveticus (assembly GCF_964261635.1). Lineage (NCBI taxonomy): Eukaryota > Metazoa > Chordata > Amphibia > Caudata > Salamandridae > Lissotriton > Lissotriton helveticus. Next base: position 117,689,522 of record NC_136068.1, read on the forward strand.
AGACCTTTGTAACACAATACAAATGAAAGTTCCAGAGCACTGGCAGAACTCAACATATTAAAGGGGTGCAGCACCATGACTGGAATTACACAGCACTTAGGGCCACATGTATCAAACTATTTTGCATTGGCAAATGGTGTGCATCAGTTAATGTAGCTGTTTGCTAGTGGAAAATAACCTTTCAAGGTTCAAGAAAGCCTTGTACTCGCAATTGTAGGTAAACATAAATAATGCGATTACCTAAAATTGTAACTACACTTAGGAAATCGCCATTTGCTATTCCCTTAGCACATGTATCAAGAATGTTCTAAATGCAAATTGAGGGCCTTATTCATGAGGCCCTTATGCTGCTGTTGCATCACTTTTTGTGGTGCTGAAGCTGTGTAAAAATGCCCCACACTGTGCCATATTTAGAAAGTGATACATCTAGGCAGATGCGTCATTTTGTATACTCCTGCCCTACATTACATCTGCAACAGGTATAATGTATGCAGGATGGGTGTTCCAGCGCAGAAAAGGCTCGTAGAAGTGTCCCATAGAAATCTGTCAGATTTCACTATGACACTTCTTCGGCCTCATTGCGCTAAATCCTTACGCCTGCTTGAAGCAGGCATAAGGGGTGACGCAGCCCTTTTCACATAGGGCTTGTGAAATTACACATTGCTGGAGTTGCATCTGTTTACTCACACACTACAGCAATTGCGCCATTTTTGTGCAAACAGATACATCAGGATTCCTAACATATCTGCCAATCCTTGCAACATGGAGCACCATACAGTAACACGGTGCATCCATGGGGTCGCAAGGAGGGCACACTGAAAAGTGTTGCAGTGCTGTTTTACCCCAGCGATGCGACATTTTTCATAAATGAGGCCTTGTTCATTTAGGGAAATGCTATTACCATCGACTCTAAGTCTATGGTAACCATATTCACATTTTGAAAAATGCATGTTTCAAAGTGCCATGTGGTGCACACAAGCCCCCCCCCCCCCATGTGCAATTTGTTTGGGGGATGCTTCCGGAGGGCCTCAGGCACCCTTGGTATTGCATTACCTAATTTGTGATTACCAATTAGGTGATCTCAAATTAGGTAATGCAAAACCATTCATACCTATGGGCCTTTGGGCTACCATAAATGAATGGAGCAGTATTACCTAATAGGGATTACCTTATTGGGATTGCGAATCTTTAGGAATCGCTATTAGGTAATCGCTATTTTCTTACATCCCAATTTGCATTACATAAATAGCTATTACCTAAAATTCACTGTATAAGGATTGCAAAATGTATTTTTGATATATGTTGTCTTAATGTGCACCCATACAGAACCTTCTCGAAGAGGTTGGCACCGGTGTGCCTGCTAGAGCATAGTTTTTTAGGCTGGGGTTTGCCTTCACCAAATAACAATGACCTAAATAACTAATGGCACTTAGCAAAATATGTAAATCCAAATAAGACAAACTGCAGATCTTAAAGTGACAATAAATTGTTTAACATGAACAGAGTACCATTCTAGCCCTTGAGCTGATTACAATGCTTCTACCGAACTTAGGCGCCGATTATGATGGCAGATGGACCTGAGTCCGTCCGCCACCATAGAGTAGGAGGGAACCTCCGCATAGCCTGCGGAGTTCCCTCCTGTGCAATTAGGATGTGACCGCCACCCTGGCGGTCACATCCTCTATTTTTACCATTGCGGCGGGTGCGGCTTCAAGCTGCATCCGCCGCAATGGTAAAAATGCATACATTGCATTTGTATGCAGAAAGCGGCAGGCACCGTGCGGTGCCTGCCGATTTCTGCATACAAATGCAGGGGGGTACCATAGGTACCCCCCATGTGCACCCCCCACCCCACCTTCACCCAGGGGGCCCGCAACGGGCCCCCGCAGTGAAGTTACACATGCTTTTCCACGGCGGAAAACCCGCCGCGGAAAAGCATTTTTTTCAGCCCATCCTAATCTGGCTGACGGTGTCTGAGAGACACCATCACCATATTAGAGCTTTTCCGCCACGGTTGTAAGTCAACCGTGGCGGAAAAGCTGCGGACAGATTTCTAGACCCACAGCCATCCTAATGAGGCGGTGGGTCTTCTGAGGTTCCGCAGAGGATTTTCCGCATCCTCCGGGCCGGCGGTGGCATCCGCCGGCCCGGAGGATGCGAAAAATCCTCCCTCATAATCGGCCCCTAAGAGGCAAGTCAGTTGGCACAATAAAGGATGTGGCTTTGATTTCCATTATAGATGGAGCAACTTTATAGGCTATTAAATCAAACATAAGGCAGGGTTTTGGCACAGTGCACAGACCAATAAGATGAAAAAAATGATTTGCCTAGGATCCCACATTTTGGTCAAGTAGGCAATGACCCTGGATGTTCCAGTTTCACACTGTGCATTAACGCTCTATATTGGTATTGCTTTCTTCCATCTAAGGTTAATACTTTGTGCTTAATTCTTGGAGGATGTGAGGCAGAATCCACATTTTATTTTGGTCAGTTTTACACAGCATAAAGCATGTGTAGTTTTACAAAGTATTTCACAACAGATATGCACTATGTTACATGTTCTTTTTTTCTTGCAGGCAGGTTTCCTGGGATTCACAGGATGCTGAGCCGAGGCTGGGTTGGGTGGTCGGACACAGTCTGTGCCACTGTGGTTCCTCAACAGAGTTGTTGCTCCCCTCGCAAAGAAAAAGGTTTTGACAAAACATTCCTTTCTGCATAAACAGGTACCCGATAAAAGGACAGCCTTCCTTATCTCCCTGGGGTCTATTGCAATTGTAAATAAGGGGGCAGCTAGAGGTGGGCAAGCCAACAAATTAACATGGTGAGTTGAACCAAAGGTCGACTATGGCTCCAAGAGCCCTCACACGAGCCTAGCAATGAAAATATTTGGGTTCTAAAACATGCAGCAAACATCACATTAAAGTGTTATCAGCAGGGCCATTGGAATTATGCAGCAGAAAAAGGACAAATTATGTGGCAGGGTTGAGTAAATTATGCAGCAAGAAAAGGCAAATTATGGTGCATAATGCGGCACATTTCATAAAAGTATTACTTCATTATTTCATCTTTTTTAAACTTGGTAACACTTTCTGGGAATTGGCTGCACCTCATTACTACCAGGTACCCAACTAACTATAGTAATAATCAAAAGGAATGTGAGCAGTTCAGCTTTGCAGAGGACCTTTCACCATGCTGCAACATGTTCCACAGCATTTTTAGAAACTTTTGAACCATTTGAGCTAGAAACTCATTTTTTTGATACAATTTTCAGGTTATGCGGCAGGTGATGGATTATGTGTCAAATGCAGCAAATCTATAGTTATGCTACAATCTCAGTGGTTACTCAATTGCATAATTCCAGTGGCCCTGGTTATAAACTGTCTTTAAAATACAAGAAGTGTATTTATTTAACAAGTAGAAGCATTTCACATCAGTACATCAGATTATTTTAAAAGCATTTATTACAAGTGGAAGTTTAGACATGAACTGGGAAACATTGCTGCCTCACCCTCATGTGAAAATAGAGTGAGACTGTAAGAATAAATAACATTAAATCAACAAGTAATATAGGTTCATATCCAAATGCACAGTTTAATTAAAGTAAAGCATTTTTTTCAACACGTATGTAAATCGTCCAATTCACTATCCCTACGCAATGAATATAGCTTCTTAACATAAAAAAGTACTTTAAATGGATTACACTCATCATATACCCATAACAACCACATAAGTGAATTCTTCAGTTCATATTAGATACTAAAGAGCTCAGTTACAGTTTTGAGTACCCTTAACAAAAGTAGGTGTGTATTTTCTTGACACAGTCTGATCTCAGGCTTGAATGTGATTTGTATTTTCAGCTGAACTATAAACAGTTTTTCTATTCAGAGAGAAAACAGCATTGGTAAAATCCTCTATTATAATTTAACCTATACATAATATCTTACATCCTTGCTTCAAACACAATGGGGCATATTACCAACAAATAGCGATATTTATCGCTAAGTAGGCTTAGCGGCAATTTTTTTATCGCCGCGCATCACTGGATTTTATCGCTGGGATAACGTGCTATTAGCAACGTTTATCTCAAAAGCAATAAAATTCCCGGCGACAGCGGCAAAATGCCTGAATATCGCTGAGAATACAGTGATACTCACGCATTATCGCTAACAGGGTCTTAGCCATTAAATCCACCTCCCAATGGATATAATGGCTAAGAACTGGTCTGAGCAGGTGTTAGTTTTTGGAGATATCCGCGCCTAGCGCGAATATTTCCATCGCTACGCCTGTGTTGGTAATAGGCGATAGCGATGTTAGCGACTGCTTTCAGTCGCTCACAGGTTGGGTACGCCCACTTTGCATGTCATTAGCGATAAATATCGCTGACATGCAAAGCGGGCCCAAACTGCTCGCTATGCCTATAAGCTGTCGCTAACTGTTGTTAGCGACAGCTTGCTAATAGGACGATAGAATTATCGCCGCTTAGCGGCCAAAAACGGCTGCTAAAGCTGCGATAATTCCCTATCGCCCCCCTTGATAATATGACCCAATGTTCTTTCAACCTTACTATGTTCCCTTAAATTCAATCATTATTCAGTCTGTAAAAGTGTGCATACTTCTAGTAGGAATGTAGCCTGTTGCTCAAGTAATGTAGATATTTCTGATGGATTCAGAGTCCAACAATGTATTTGATACCAGTATGGGACATAGGTATTTCCCAGGCAAATATTAGTGAGAGGTAATGAGCAAGTGGTCAGAGATAAGTAATGAAAAAGTGCTGCGTTGCAGTTGATTACTGAGTATAATATTGAGAGTAACCAGATGGGAGATTTGATACAATTGTGCCGGAGGGCCCGGGGGAATGATAATGGACTTGTATCATTTATGCTTTAAAAGGGATTGTGGAATGATAAAAAACACACAAGGGGTACTAAGGGTCTAGGAGGCTGACAAAGAAAGGGTCTACTTGTTAGACAGCAAAATTGCTACCACTTTGGTGTGTGTAGACAGAAATGTGAGGAGAGAGAAAACATGAAGAAACTAAAGAAGACCTAAAGAGACTAAAGAAGACCCATCAGTCCACCCTTTGGCGGAGCTTCATCATTTGGGATTAAATTGCTCACTGGTATCATCCAGAATCCTCACTTGGCAATTATGAGGAAGAGCTGGCATCCAAATTTACCAGTGTATGCCGCCAACGGAAGAAGATCAAGAGCTGTGGGAAAAGAAAAGAAAAGGTTGCAGTGCAGAACGAATGTGGTGCAAGAATAGTGAGGTATAAAATTGCCTATGAGGATGCCAAAGGAACAGTTTAATTAATGAGGCCACCCAAATGGCAAGATTAAAACGCAGAGTGAGGGTAGTATTTAACAAATACAACAACCAAATGGTCTAATCGCTGGTCAACATGTTTCAGCCAACAAATGGCTTTCTTCAGGACCTATGGATGGAACACTACTGCAATGGTGAAAAGAAAAAGAAAAAAAATTCCACACTCTACAATCTATTGTGGAATGATATTCAAAGGAAGATGGGAAAGTGGCTTGTGTGAGAGTGGGGATGCTTTTAATAATCAACATAAGGAGAATACCAACTCCTCCACCTTTGCAGTTGTAAGTGTGGCAAGGTTTCCATGGATATTAGCAAGGGTGGTTGACGCGCTCTGATACCCTAACGGGTCAAGTTCGCGCTCTATAAAACTTATAAATAAAGAAAAGAAAATAATAAAATTGTTGCATTTGACTCAGATTTCTTGATGGCCAAATATGGAGTGGGGGTTGTGAGAACAAAAATATTCAGTGGCATGGATATTTGTGAAGAATTGAGCCCACAGAGCCAAAGTGACCTAGAGTTCATTGGAGGACAGCCAGGGACATATTTATGACCTGGTTTGCGACGCTCTTCTACCACGTAAGAGGGTGCAAGAGCAACGCAAACCTTTTCATGGCTTTGAAGTGCTTCAAAAATATAGAGTAATGCAATGCAGCTGCGTTGCATTACTCTGCGCAAGGGAGCCATTTCATTGGTGTTCTGTGGGTATTCTTACACAACCCCCCTAGTTTCTGACGCATTCCAAGACTTACCAAACCTGGCAATGCGCCAAAAAGATACGCCTCCCCAGGCGAGGTGCAGAATGAGGAAAAAATGAGCAGAAACATATTTCTCCTCATTTTCTCCTCATTCTGCAGCACACATAGAAAGAGGAAAATACCTCTCAGGATTGTTTTTGTGCAGGAAGGAGCACCTTCCTGCACAAAAACATTCCTCTCTACAGCACAGGCACTCTTGCGCCATGGTGCAATGGTGCTTCCGCTGATGCTAGGTTGCTAAAATGGTGCCAGCACAATGGGAAAGGACAGGAATGCGCTGTATTGGATAAATACAATGCATTCCCACCCTTTTCCTGTGGTCAGGGCAGCACTGCAAGGTGACTTGCTGGGCTGCTCTATGCCACAAGGGTCCTAAATGTTGCCCTCAATGTTTTGGTGGAGTATCTCAGTGGGTAGACGAGATCGCTAGTGCTGGGTGTAAAGGAGCATTGTCGTGAATGATCACAGAGTAACTGAGTGTTTGTGAACTAGAATTACAATGTGGGTTACTGGATTGTGTGGTAGAACATATAAACCTTGAGCTTTAGGGGGCATAGTGAATACAAGTAGGAGAAATAGGATTATGGGCAGTGGCACGGCAGAAGGAGAGGAAGCTTTGAAAATTAATTAAAAACATAAGTAAGGTATTCTATGTCCCAAGCAGTTGAGTACTGTAAAGATGCTTCACTTAAAACTGAAGTGTTAACAAAAATATCAGCAGCATTCATAATGTGCAAAAAATATAAACTTTCTTCATATTGTAAAGGATTAAACACTTGAACATAAGGACTATTCGGAATCAGCAAAAACAAGAATATTTACAGGAGTCATAAGGTTCAGATCTGAATATTTATATGGTACTACAAGCATGTAATGTCTAAGCTGTTGTGTGTTATGGGAATAAACTATATGGTTCTTCAAGGTATGTAAAGACAAGGGCATTTCACTGCTTGTGAAGTAGGTCAGGGGCACAGCGATTGAAAAGTAACATTATGCAGATACCTGGAGATTACATCGCCTTTGCAATGCAGATGCTTAGATTCAAAGTGATTCTACAAACAGAGACATGGAGTGGAATACTTAAAAGGTGAGAACACAAGAATAGAGGTCAATGGCTGGAGAGTGGGGACTTTTGGAAGGAGTAACACCCCCAAACTGGGTCCCATGCATGAGACAGTGGATGCACCTGTTTTGCAGAGAAGATAGTTTATTCTGCCTTTCAAACGCTAAACAGCAATAACGACATGTTTTTCAGTCATCTAAAATGCAGAGGTAAATTTGGGTTTGATTGTCAAAATAATTTGATTCCAGGGGGATGGATTATGTAGAATTTTATATAGTGAGCTAATACAAAAGGAAATAAAAATAAAAAATGACAATATCTCGATTGATATGCAGCTTTTGGAATAGGAAGAAAGATAGGATGCCCTTTGCTGTGTTCTTAAAAAGTGATGGTAATTTCCTTATCAACATATAAATGGCACCACAGAATTGTGTGAGAAGAGGTCATAAACGGCAAACACTTAACTTGACACTGATCCACTTCACCTGCAGAACTAAATCAGTGGAGTCTCGGCCATCCTTCCCTGTGTTGGACCTGGCCCTTTCTGCAGGGTCATCCCAAACTTTTTGCATTTGCCCTCCACTTTTTACTGAATACATTTTTGTTGGCCCTGGTACTCATTGCACTTTACCACTGCTAAACAACTAATTTGCAGGTTCTGGGTACAGAAAATGCCATTTTACTAGAGATTTAGAAGTAAATTGAGGGGTTCATTTATGAGCCCCTGCGTCATTTTTACGCAGCCCTTACTTCACTTTTTGTGACGCAGCAGTGGCGTAACATATGCGCCACCTTGCGCCTTATTTACAAAGTGGTCACTTTGTAGAGCCCTAAGCTACATTATACCTGCGTCAGGTTTAATGTATGCACGGTGGGTGTTCCCCGTCATCAAAGCCGCGTAGAAATGGTGCAATGAAATCTATCAGATTTCACTGTGCCACTTCTAGGACGCCACTACAACAAAATATTACGCCTGTCTTACAACAGGCGTAAGACTGACACAGGCCCTTTAACATTGGGCTTGCCCATGTGAAAGGCCACATTGCTGGAGTTGCGTCACTTTTGTGACACACTGCAGCAATGCATCATTACTGCGCCTACAGATACATCAGTAATACTGACATATCTGTCATTCCTTGCGACATGATGCACCATACAGTAAATATGACGCATCCATCATGTTGCAAGGAGGGCGCAGAAGAAACTTGTTGCATTGCTGTGTTCACACAGCAATGCAACAGTTTTCATAAATAGGGCCCTTAATATGTCAATTTGGAGTAAGCCAACTTTACCATATTTAAAGGAGAGAGCACTAGCACTTTAGCACTGGTTAGGAGTGGTAAGGTGTTCAGAGTCCTGTGAATTCAGCAAAACAGGAGAAGTGAAGGCAAATTGTTTGGAGGGGGGCGCTAGGTGGCGCTGGAGCGTAATGGCCGCTCTAGTGTAGAGCTCCTGCCCGGCCGGGGACAAGCATCAACATAACCCCCATCCTGTGTTTACAACACGGCTCTATAATATCACCGTTTCCTTCAGGGGGTCCTGCTGCCCACTCGGTACGAATCCTGGAGCTGTACCGACCACGGTGAGCCTGTACCGCACGATTGAAGCCGCCGCGGGACGAAGCTGTGGAGGTGACTGATCTGCTGGGCGGCTGCGGGGAACTACTCGAGGCCGGTGCTGTGAGGCCTGACAGGCCGCTCCGTGTTCCGGGCCCAGCACCCCCGCGCGGCACCCCGATCTGACCGCGGCGGGCCAGCGCTACATCTGCTGCCCCCTCCTTGGGGCTCCTGTGGACTTTATTCATCGTCGGGGTGCTGTCGGAGGCCCCCCTCCCCCTCCTACTGCCACCGACATCTACAACACTGGCTGGCGAGCCGGGGGTGCCTGGAGATCTGCGGGGACCCCTCCACCTACCTGCTGACACCCTAAATGATTCACAAAAGGACAGAGCATCTGAATTAAGCAGAACACTCATACCAAGTCAAGAGATCAGGGCTTGATCCATCACCGTTTTTTAGCTCACTGCACCATCCCAGTTCAGAACCTGGCTACATGCAAATTAGTCTGTCCCTGGCCCAGTGCATCATGGGAACAGGGCAGACCAAACTACCAAGCCAATTCTTTTGAATCGTTTTGGCCACCACAAGTGTAGAAGGGTATGCTCAGATGTGAGTCCTTTGCTCACTGCACCATCAGGATTCAAGCAAGCCGGGCCGAAGACGGCTGTAATGCCAGAAACCGGTCCCCGGAAGCTTGTTTCCTTTCCAGTAAAGAATTGGCTTTGCAGCCTTCTATTGACCGGTCACGTCCGCTTCCTTCACACTACACTGGCATGCAGCGCACACTCTGCGATGTCGTAGCAGATAACAATCTAATAGATACGTGGCGACATCTTCACCCTACATCACGAGAAGGCACACATTACTCTTCCCTACACTCTACTTGGGCACGACTTGACTATGTGTTTGTCTCCGCCGGTCTAGCTCCCTGGCTGACCCGTGCGGTTCATGTTGCTCGCACCTTTTCAGACCACTCTCCGGTCCTCGTAGAGTTACAGATACCCCTGAACGTCTCCCCCTACCTGTCCTGGCGTCTCAACCCTTCTCACCTTCGAGACGCGGCCTTCAAGGCCGAGCTCGAACAAGATATTCGCGATTTTTTCGAGCGTAACATCTCCTCTGTCGACAGCGTGACCACTGTCTGGGAAGCCTTCAAGGTTACCGTTAGAGGATGGTGCATCGCAAAAGGGGGCGGAGTTTTAAAATCTCTGCGCACTGAACTGCATAAACTAGAGACCGAGCTCAAGGAGCTGGAGAGGTCCGGCGCTCGCAGCCCTGCTGACCCTGACATTCTTCTATGCAAGCGCCGCAAACTTTCTGAATACACGCAATTGGCTGATAAGGAGGGAAAGTTCTTGGGGCGCCCACATATGGCTTTTATACATGGAGAAGGGGATAGACCCGGGAAAGCTCTAGCGAATGCTGTTAAGCCCCCCAGATTCACGACCTACGTTACAGAAATACATGATGAGAGTGGTGACATTCATAGGAACCTCCCTGATATCATCCACATTTTCCAAGACCACTATCAGACACTGTACTCCTCACACAGAAGAGAGCCCATTGACCTCTCCACGTGCTTTGATGACGTTGCGCTGGCATGGCTGGGGGAGGGACAGCAGAAGTTCATACATGCTGCACTGGAACTTGATGAGATAACTGACGCCATTATGAGTATGCGTTCTGGCAAAGCCCCGGGCTCAGATGGCCTTCCCATTGATTTTTATAAACTCTTTGCCCCCATATTGGCCCCCATCCTGAAACAGGTGTACTATGCCGCCCTAGAGGAGGGAAGCCTGCCCCGCACCATGGGATAGGCTCTTATTACTTCTCTACTTAAACCTGGTAAGTCCCCCTCACATTGCGACTCTTATCGACCGCTCTCTCTCATAAACAACGACACCAAAATACTAGCCAAGGTATTAGCCACGAGACTTCATCTCCTTATGGAACGTTTAGTTCTTCCGGACCAAGCTGGGTTTGTGCCCAATCGGGCTACTTCTCACAATCTTCGCACTCTTCACGCTGTGCTCCAAGATCTCAACCCCAAATGTGACGCCGTGGCGGTCTTCCTTGATGCCACTAAGGCATTCGATTCACTAGAATGGGATTACTTGCTAGGCATGTTACAATATATGGGTCTACCGTTCAGCTTCCTGGACTGGGTGAAATTATTATATTATCAACCCACAGCTACTGTACTCCTCAATGGGTCCAGCTCCACTCCGTTTCTTGTCCAAAGGGGGACCCGTCAAGGCTGCCTGCTATCCGCCATCCTATTTGCCTTAGCAATTGAGCCTTTGGCAGCAATGCTCCGGCAAAAGCACAACCACCGCTCCCTCATTTATAGCTCCCGACCTCTTCTAGTGTCGCTCTACGCTGACGACATCACGCTGTACATTGAGAAACCCTGCGAGAATCTAAACCCAATCCTTCGTGAAATTACGAAATTTGGAGGGATTGCTAGAGTCCAGATTAATTGGGCCAAATCTGCAATCTTCCCGCTCACAGACAGCACGCAACCGTTTCAGCTTGACTACCCGTTGGTGTGGGAGCGGGAAGATCTGAAATATCTAGGTGTCCATATACACAGGGACAAAGAAGCAATGATGCGTGCCAATTATGGCACTACACTGGACAAGATCACAGACAACATCACAAAATGGCTGCATCTTCCCCTATCCATGGCGGGCCGCATTGCGCTAATTAAAATGAACATATTACCCAAACTTTTATACCTATTTGTAAATATCCCGTACAATCCAGGCAATTTTTTTTTCCGCACCCTCAAGTCCCAGATTACGCATCTTATTTGGGGAGGGAAACAGGCGCGACTCAACCTCAACACTCTTATGCTCCCCTTTCACCTGGGAGGCTTTGAAGTACCCAACTTCGAACGGTATTATGATTGCGCGCAAGCTCACTTCGCCGTCTATTGGTATCACCCACCACCATATATGGCTCACTTGGCCTTAGAGGAGGGCTACATGGCCCCCATTGCCCCCACCGGCTATATCCATACCCCCGTCAGACAGAGAAGTCGTGACCCCTCCACTGTAGACTGCACTGTGCAGGCCTGGAACCGTCTTGTAAATGCTTTCAATACCCCATTTGCTTACTCGCCCAACCTTCCCTTACTTAATGACCCGAGACTACAAGTCACCTGCGAAGTAATATGCCATGCAATGTTTCGTAAATTGAAAATATGCTGCTGGGGAGACCTGTATATACGAGGCACTTTCCGCACGGCGGAACAGTTTTTTGGGGATGTGCCTCCTTCTGTTATGGATACTTTCCTATTTACCAGACTACGGCAAAATGTCCGGGCCATAACCCCCTCCTTCCCCACAGAGCCTGACACATTTGCTCCACTTCACGCTCTAGTACAACCTGACGCTCCACGGCACGTTGTATCCATGCTTTACAAACATGCACAGACCGCGCCCAGCGTTGCCCCTGTTAGAGCTAGATTGGAATGGGACAGAGACCTGGACTCACCTCTCACGGACGAACAGTGGGAAGCCAGCTGCACTCAGACACAGGCGATTACAAGCAACAATAGACTGCGGCTACTTCATTATAAATTCCTTCACAGGCTCTATCATACACCTGCCACACTGCACAAATTTCACTGACGTGACACTGACTGCTGTCTTCGATGTGGCGCGGCCGGTGCCGATTTCATACATCTAGCATGGTTTTGCCCTCAGATTGCTAGGTACTGGGATCAAGTCTTTGCGGGACTTACAAGCATGCTCGGTGTGGCACTCACCCCATGCCCACTCCAGGCACTGTTGGGGATGACGCAATCTGTAGTCACTATACACAAAAAATTTCTAGCCCTCGGCCTGTTGCTTGCTAAGCGCTTAATAGCGTGCCGCTGGGGCAGAGGCCGAGCCCCCAAGTTTAAATGTTGGATTCATTCTCTGTCCACATGGCAAGAGAGATTGCACGACTATGCAGAACTCCTACCCCCCACCTCACAGCCAAAAGACATATGGGCACCACTCACGGCATACCTCCTCAAGTTGAGAGCAGAAGAGGAGGAGGTTCGGGCTGGAGAGGCTCTACCCATTGCAACACCGCCCACTGCAACATCCGAGTGAATCTTCATCCGCATACACTCCACTTCTGCTCACCTGCTTCTTGTGCTATACCTGTAATTGCTTCTTGCTCTGTCTGCCTATAGAAATGGGGCCAAATGGGGTTCCTTTATTGGGGTCACTGCTTGAATATCATATCTCCTCATTAACTTTTGAAACGGCCGGTTACAGGAGATGGAGGACACCCTTATTTCAACAGATGTGAATTTGCAATGAATATAGACTGCTTCCGGACTACTCTGGACATTTGCTTCCTACGATATAATTCTACGTTATGTAGAGGGGGGGAGGGAGGGGATAAGGTAAACGTTGGTTATCTTTTCAGTATTAGATAAATGATCGGTACAACACAGCACGGGAAGATGCTTCAGCTTTGCTTTCTAATGCTCAATGTCACTACCTGATTTTCTTGCATTGATGTACCATGCTTCATGAATCAATAAAAGTTTTTGAAACTCAAAAAAAAAAAAAAAGGCAAATTGTTTGGAGGAAGACCAGCCGAAGACTGACAGGTCTAACAGCCGTGAATCCATTTGTGTGTTTGTCAACGCGTGACTGATTCTGGCAAAAGCAATGCTGGCTTCTTGGAGGCCAGGATGGTCCATGCTTGATTGCTAAACACAAGTCTTCTCATTTATATTCCAATGTGACGTGGGAATCACAGTGTTTTCCCCTGAGATTTACAAGGGTGCGATGAGCCGAATATTTCCAATGATTTTGGAGTCTTAAGCATTGTATCACTCCTGAGCAGATCTGCTCCCACCACACTTCAAAGCTTGAACGCATGACGAGACTGTGTGATTGTCTCACAGTAGAATCATTCTACTAGCCAGAACTCTGATATGTAAATACTGGGCTAAAGAGAAAGTACCCACCTTTGAGGAAAGGCAGCCCAGAGGAGAGGTGTGGTGCAGCGGCTAGAGCAGCTGACTTCAGAGTGCGGGGTCACAGTTCAGTCCCTGGCAGCAGCTCAGCTCAGCATCATGTGACTCGGGGCAATAGCTCACTTATTCTCCCTGATGGCCCCCAGCACCTGGATACCCTTAGGGGGGGATGAGTTGTGCTTTACAAATATGGAATTACAGAGCCAGACATTATACACAATGTAATTTAATGGACAATTGACCTATTGGAAGCGTTTTGATAATTAGTCCCGAAAAGTCCAATGATTATAGCATCATTAGCTCACAACATCCTCACCTCTACGTATAACAAGTACTGGGCACACGTGTGAGGATAAATAGTACTGGTACTAAGAGATTTTACATGAAAAACAAGATGACTTGTTTTTCATGTAAAATCTCTTAGTACCAGTACTATTTATCCTCACACGTGTGCCCAGTACTTGTTATATTTGTTCTGGTGACAAGGATTCTCATCCTTGGCTCACCCACGAGGTTTTGGGTATTTCCTCAGCATTGGTTGCACCGTGAAATTTGTATTCATTTGTACCATTTTCTTACTATGCACACGACTGTTTGAGCGCCAAAGTCCAGCACCTTTCCAAAACCCAACGCAGGCCTTCCATCCTCACCTCTACGGTTTTTCGCATATTGAAAGTAGGGATGGCTGCAACTGTCTCCAGCTCTCTGGTGTTAGGTGTTGGAGAGGACAGGTCTCAGAATGTAACCATTATACTTTGGTTGAAGAGTTCTGGTGGAGCAGTGGACAGATGGAAATGAGGACCAAAAAAAGAGACTTCAGGAGTGTCTTGAGAACATTGAGGTGTGGATGGAGGGTGTCATTATCAAGTCAGATGTCATCCAGTTCTGTCTCAATTGGAGGAATTCCCTTAGTTTTAGACTTGAAGATGTATCACTTATTTTGTTAACTCCTTCTGTGCTTATGACGAACTCAGCTCGTCATAAGGCATGGTGGTGCTGTGCTCATGACGAGCTGAGCTCGTCATGACACGCGCGGCGCTCACACGCGGGGCTAATTCCCCCGCTGTGCTGAGCGTTCCATTAAATGGGCGTGGTCATGACGGCACAGCGCCACTGTGCAGCGTGACGAGCCGCGCTCGTCACGGGCACGGTGGCGCTGCGTGCGCCCTCAGTGACAGATTTAACACCTTCGCCGCGGGTCTAATTCCCCAGCGGCGAAGGTGTTAAATCTGTCACTGAGCTGTCAAAGCTGAACATTTTTGACCATAGCAATGAAGAACTGCATCTGCGGAATATGCCTTGTGCGTAGCCATCTTTCATTTCGGTACAAGGGTTATAATGTTTTGAGACGCCATGACTTTGCACCTGATCTACCTCAGAGCCCTTAAGGCTGGTACTGGACCACCGTCCCATCTATAACAGAGACCTCTAAATGCCACTGTCCCAAATTATTTGGGGCTTGAAACTATGTTGTCACATTACATCAGACGAGAAAGAACCACATTGGTCACCAATGAGAGACAGCAAGCCAAACACACCCGTTCAACCTTCCAGTGTCTTCATCACACCAGCCCAAGTTGACTTCAGATCCTAATGTCTCCTTGGGTTCCATGAACAGGTTTGTGCTCAGCTGAGCCAGGATTCTGCCTGCTCGCCAACCCACCTCTCACCGTTAAAACTGGTTTGCACAGGCCTTTGGCATTTTTCAGCCGAGGTCATGATGTTCTGCCCGGGTGGAGAATCAGTATGTGGTATCCTCTTATAAATTGGCTCTCTTATTCTAAGAGTCTTGTCCTCAGAAGGAAGAGTGCCTAGAGGCATCGAGACCAACAACATTGAGGCATATTTACAAGGACATAACTCCGCCAGAACATCAGTTTTAGTGACGGTCTGGTGGCGTTACCTCTTTTGCCTTATTTACAAGGTGGCGTTAACCCACTCAACGTGGCTTAACGCCGCCTTTTAAATAATGCCCCTATTCACGCAGCGCTTAGCGCAAAAGGGGCGAGTAATGGGTGTTGCAGTGAGCATTCCACTGCAACACCCATTGCTTTGTGATGCTGCCCCATATTTACAAAGTACGGGGCACCACCAAAAATAGGACCAGGAAATACCTGGTCTTAAACAGGCGATACAAGGAAAATTGTTTTCTTTCTCGTATTTTGCTCTTTCCACATAAAAAGAGCAAATCGATGGTAAAGATTGTTTATGTGCTGGAAGGTGCCCCTTCCTGCACATAAACAATCACCTCTGCAGCACAAGAACCCTAGCAAAATGGCGCTAGGGTGCCTGCGCTGGCACTAGGCCGCTTCTTTAGTGCCATCGCAAGGGGTAACGCAGAGGTGTGCCGTATTTTTGCAAACACAGCGCATCCCTGCATTTTTAAACTGACGGAGCGCGGCGTTACCAATTTTGGCATAACACCACACTCTGCTAGTTTATTGTAAATATGTCCCTTAGCCTTCCAGATAAGGAGTAGGTGCCTGCACAGTCAGAAAAGTTGTGAAACTTCACGTTTGGTGAAGGTGGGTGAAATTTCTGAACATTGCCCAACTGCCAAGGCCTAGTTGAGCGCTCCCTAACCCACAGCTAAGGATATTTTCTGCTCTGGGATGTCCCATGGGCGAGACACTAAGGAGCTGGGCATCGCGGCCATCTGCAGCCTCTTGTGGTCATCCGTAGGAGGTGCTGGGTGTATGGGTTGAAAGGGGCGTGGCTCTGGCCTGCATAGTGAGGGCAGGTCTCAGAACTTGGCAATGCTAGGCAGCCTAGTAGCCAAAAGGCGTGTGGAGATGTTTGGATGGTGAATGGGCAAGACTTTGCTGGAGGTGAGAAGGGAGCTTAGTGCATTGGGGTTCAGAATTAGCCGCAAGCGGCTCCAACCCGTGTAGTCCTGACTGGCACCTTAGCAGCAGGAATGCCTCTTGCTGTGTCGACTGGTCAATGAAGCGGTCCCCTATGTTTAAAACTTATGCCAAGCTCATATAGGGCCATATTATCAGGAAAGGCCGCTACATTATCGCCGCTTTTATCGGCAGAAAACTGCCGCTAAAGCGGCGATAATGGGCTTGATAATATGCCCTTGTGAATTCCCATAGAAGCCCAGTTTCCTGTGTTAACCTGGGCTTCTATAGGAATTCACAAGGGCCTATTATCAAGCCCATTATCGCCGCTTTAGCGGCAGTTTCCTGCCGATAAAAGCAGCGATAATGTAGCGCCCTTTCTTGATAATATGGCCCATAGTTTTAAAAAATGTGCAGGGCTGAGAGCATGAAGACTTTGCAACTTCGTAAAAACCTGAGCTAGGTCAATGAAGTTTCACATAACATAACAGTTGGATATTGGACCCGTCTTTGCGTCTTATCACGATGTTTGTTGTAAGTATTGGGGAAAACGTAGGCAAGCATTTTTTATACATCCAATATTTCCGGATTTTTTCCTTGCTACAATGTTTTTATTAACCTGACTTGCCAGCAAGTAGCAAACAAGAGTTGCAAACCCAGGCAAGGGCAATTTCCACCCAGTTTATGTATTGCAAATAAGCCCCGAAAGAGTGAACATTCTATTTCACTAATTTTAGCACTTTCCTGCTGACTTAACTTGTCCCATTATAGGGTCATTTAGACACATAGAATACAATTCGTTTTAATAAACTCCCAAGATACAAATAAGACTAGTGCTGGATAGCTGGGTTTAAAAAAAAAACTTATTATGACCTTAGTGGTAAATATTGGGGAATATGTTATATATTTACATGTATTTTACCAATTACTAATCATGGGCCTAGGTGACCACGTCCAAACGCCACATAAATATTCCACACATGCATTTATAATTTATAAATGTATTCTTTGATTTATTCCTTAGATAATGTATTCTGTGATTCCCAGAATGTCCAGCCGGATTTAGCAAAGGTGTCGTCGCCTGCACACTTGCACTGAAGCACGTCGGCCACCGTAGGAGCCGTTCCTTCGGATTTTGGGGTCGATAAGGAGTGAGTCATCCGTCCAGGGTCTCGCAGGTGTTGACGTCCAGACTCCAGAGACGGGCGCGGTGTCCCTGGCCAGACACTTGAGCTGGAGGAAAGACTCTGATTACATCTGCGCCGCGGTTTAATCGCTTCACCGAAATCACTGCGGTTGGATACTCAGAAATTGCCTTCTGGGAGCAGACGGTCACATCCGCCTGTTTTCTGCACACGTTCATATCTATTTATTCACTGAAAACATTTCCAAAACGCCGTTTGCGGGAATTTATCAGTTTTCCAATCCCGCGGAAGCTCTAAAATTAAATCACCCTGAAACAAAGTCAAAACAGCAGTCTGGTGCAATGCAGCAGCCTGGTAAATATAGCAGCGCGCGGCGGCGTCCTCGGCTCAGACATTCCGCCCCTTTGCAGCGCTCAGATCAGGAAAGGACAGGCCAGGCAGCTCAGTGGGTTAAAGTAATGTGTGTGTTTGTTGTGACTTTTGATGTTGAAGTGTTCCGATCTATGCGAACAGGCCTAGATTGGCTCACATTCCTGTGAGGTCGGTAAATGAGAACGATTCAGGGCGCTAATAATAACAGAAGTGGCGAAGAATAATCGGGGCATTTTATCAAATACGGCGATAAAATTATCGCTGCTTTAGCGGCAGGAAACTGTCGCTAAAGCGGCGATAATGGGCTTGATAATATGCCCTTGTGAATTCCCATAGCAGCCCAGGTTAACACCAGAACCTGGGCTGCTATGGGATTTAACAAGAGCATATTATCAAGCCCATTATCGCCGCTTTAGCAGCAGTTTCCTGCCGCTAAAGCAGCGAAAAGTTTATCACAGTTCTTGATAATATGCCCCAATTGTTCTTTGTTGCGAGCTTATAATATTTTTATCACGATATTTTCAATTGTTTATAAAATGATGGACTGGAATGTAGTCCGAGAAGGGCTCAATAATGCTTGGGATTAATTCAAGCATTCCACCAATTACTTTTTCGTTTTTTCAAGTGAGACGTCCTAAGGACGACTGTAATGGCCAGATTTGGCTCCCATGGCTCAAGCCAGGGCCCGCTTTAGAGCTGTTGGCTAACGCCCCCCACCCACATGACCACCTAATCGGATTCCATCTCGACCACCAGGCAAAAGTGCTCCTCATCTCTCCATAGGCCCTCTCTCACATACATTTCATTTGTTTTAAAGCACTAGTAAAGGCTGACTTTCTTAAAAAAAATGTATATCTACCCAAACAAACACTTTTCAGGAATGTTAGGAATATATAATGAAAGACTGGGGTAGAAATGTAGAGGGCCTCATATGAGGCCCATTGTGCCACTGCAACTTCACTTTTTGTGGCAGGAGCCTGCTCTACGCCACTTTTTTTGGATTCATACTGCCTCATAAATATTGTTCCCTTTACCACAGTTTTCTGCGTTAAAGGGCTAGCAATGGGTGTTGCTGAGGGCGTTCACAGCAGCATCCATGGCTATTTGGCACTGCCCAGATTTATTAGAAATCACAAATCTGAGGCAGCGCTAAAAACGTACACCACGCCAGGAGAAACGTAAGAGAGGCAGAACGAGGAGAAATATCTTTATTTCTCCTTGTTTTTCCTTTTTCTATGTGTGCTGAATTCTGCAGCACACATAGAAAGAGCAAAAAGCCTCTTGTGATTGTTTTTGTGCAGGAAGGCCCTTCCCTTCCTTCCTGCACAAAAGTAATCATCCCCCCAACGCAGGCACCCTTGCACCATGGTGCAAAGGTGCCTGAGTTGGCGCATGGCAACCCCTTATGCGCCAGCGCTGAGGAAAAGGACAGGAATATGCCGTGTATGATAGATTCGGCACATTCCTGCCCTTTTTTGCCATAGGGGCGGCACTACAGGAAGGGCAGCACCCCAGGAAGGGCTGTGGCGCTGCCCTTTGGCAAAACCTGTGATTTTCCTCGTATATGTTCTTTATAGCAGGCATATTAACCCTCTGCACTGCTTTTTGGTGAGTCAAAACTGCCCCTAGACAAAACTCTGATCTCTCTCTAGCAGGAACATTAATCACAAGATTTATCTTGACATTTTTATTGCTGCCGGAAAACTGCAGGAACACTGTTGCAGGAGTTTTTAAATCTTAAGTTATTTCTAAACACAGAGGCCCCCCCCCAGGTCAGCCCCCCTAACCTAGGTCGGCGCCCAGCGCAGTCGCACCAGTCACACTGCCTCAAAGTCGGCCTTGGCTCAAACTGCACCCGGAAGCTGAAACCTGCCTACTGCTGTCACTTGTGTTCCTGTTCAAAGGGGACGAGGCCTGGTACTTCGGGCTACACTGCTCCTATTGGGGCAGGGCGAATATCGATTTGCATATAGCTGGTCTCTGTCTGAAATGTCATACTTCCCCCCCAAAAAGGTGGACTGTTATGGGTAATTATTAGTGGGTGACATAAATTCATTTTAATAGCAATTTACTTTTGCCAAATAATGTGACCCAGTGGCCATCCTGGAGATCTTATAGTTTACCCTGCTTTTCAGCACCAAAATAAGGCTGGCAATTCTTGAAAGAGAGACTATCATAGTGTAACAAATCTAATATAACATTCTAAACATTCTAGCATCTGCCAGAACCCTTAAATATAATCCCTATGTGAGTTAAATCCTGCACCTCTTACTTGACTTCCCTACCTTCCAGCCTGCAAACATGGACCTGAGTCCAGCGGGACAGCCGTAGCTGTCAGTAGATCAGCAGGTTCAGTGGCACCGGAGCTCAAGGCATGGGATGCCCTTGCCTTCTATTTACTTGTGTGTTTTACTACCTAAATCAGTGGGGGGGGTTTCTATGTTCCTTGCTTGCATGAGGACAGGTTAAGTTCTTGGCCTGCCACTGTTTCCTCCATACTTTTAGTTTGTTTCGAAAACATACACAGTCCCCACACCTTCTGAATAAGCCAATTGCAAATAATTGTATGTCATTTGTGTAGTACCGCCTAGCCCCAGGACACCACCTGCACCTCCCAGATCATGCTTCCTCTCATCTTCTCTGCCAAGTTTTTCACCACTTACAATCCTGATGATTCTGAATTCTAAAACCAAGTCTTAAATGAGAGAAAAAGTGGCAAATCAAATTCAAAGTTGTTGCGAACAGAGACACAAAATAGTTTTGCCCAGGGCCCCCAAAATCCTTAAGAAAACACTGCCAGGGGCAACTGATTTTCAAATCTTTTAACTAGGACTGGACAGAATTTCCATGACGGCAGAGTATTCGGAGTAATTTTAGTGTTGCTGTGTTACTCTTTAACGCGAAATTACCAATAAATATTAAATTACTCCTGCTCATATAATTAAGTTTAATTTGGTGGGAAAAATCATACCACAAGAGCATATTTAGAGAACTTGAGAGGCTGCCTGCGCTCGCAATTTTGTTCTGCTGTATTTAGCACTGTTTCTTAGCACAAGATTGAAGAACCCAGCGGTGTCAGGGACACAACCGAAGTCTTCGGATTCACCTGTCTTGGACTACAGAGACACGGAATACTTCTAGGTGGCGTCAAAGATCACATTTATTAGCTGCAGCTAGTAACAGTAAACCAAGCAATACAACACGGTGTACAACTCAGGAAACTGCTCAATTTCTGTAGAGCAAGACATCACCTTTTATCCTTCTTTTGCTCATTACAAATGCACACCCACTGCGACAAATACTGACAAATGAAATACATTTTCCCACACATTATCACATCATAAAAAGCTCACTTTACATCGTACCAACCCACAAGTTAATTATTAGGACTGTCCCAAATTCGATTATCACAAGCCGGACAAACCCATAATTGAAAGCACTACTTATGTAATGAAAAGACATAAGAAAAAGGAGCAATTCAGATGTTGAGTAGGATAAGATATGTGCAAGAAACTAAAAGGTTAACGATATCCTGAACAGTGATTGGAAAACCTAGACAAAGATCAGCTAGAGAAATTGGCTACGTGAAAGGGTCAATTTCGGGTGACGGGGTCAGCATCTTGCAGTTCACTCACAAGTCCAAAAGGCCATGTTAATATGTACATGAACAACGAAGCCCATGCAACTTTGTTCGTTTGTTTACTTCCACGGCCTACGTGTGGGCAACATAAAATGGCGTCTCGAACAACCCAAACAAAATGGAGTCCGGTCCTGAAAACCACGGAACCTCAAACCCTCCTTTTGCCATTACGTAGGCAATGACCTAAACTCACGTCAATCTGAATCCAGGTCTATATCTATCCGCATCAGATCATCAAGGTGTTGCTGTAACATCATCTTATTATCTTTCACTTCTCTCGGAGCAGGTCTTCTCACACAGATCGCAGCACAAAGACCACAAATGGCGGGACCACACTGGATGCATAAGCAACATGAGAAAAGGATTGCTAAAGCCATACCAAGAAACATCAGAATCTTCCATCCCCATTTGGACAGCAGTTCGCAAAACCATCCTATCAACGACCAGTTCCCTTCGTCCACATGTATAGACTCAGCAGACTTATGTAACTTCAAGATGGCTTGGTACACTGTCGGGACGTTGTCTGGTATGAAAATGCAGCAACTAGATCCAATCAATTTGCATACTCCACCTCTATATGCAAGTATAATATCTAGAACAAAACGGTTCTGTAATGTCATAAGGCGATCCGCTTGAAGCTCAGCTGTAATATTGCTAAGGGCACCTGCAGTCTCATTTATAGTGGCCTCAACCACTCTCGTAAGCTGACGAATATTCCTACTATTAGCCATAGGACCCCAAAAGGGTAGGAAACCCTTAAAGAAGTCTCCAACTTCTTGTGCGACAGTATCTTTCGCATCGATATTACCTCTACCAAATCTTGTCTTATGGTAATCGAAAGCAGCTGTGTATGTAGGGGGAAGCAAAAATGCCACATAACATGTGCCTGAAAAATCAGAAGGCAACCATGTATATGCTCTGTCATAACAAACAAAATACGTGCCTTTGGCTGGCACGAACGGTGGAGATTTCTGGGACGTATAAACATAGGTGTGAACACACACACTCTTACCAAGCTGAGCTCTCGGATTCTGACCATTACCTTGCAGACAAAAATGAACTCGATGGGGTACAATCCAAATAGGAGGAGACCTTTTCTGTCTCTCTTTTTCAGTCAGACTAATACTATATCTCGTCTTGTTCCAACTAACGTATGCTCCGTATCAAGGCATTATTACTCACATTATCCTTGACGGAACGTACAGGAGATGCTTCATTTGCATAGATAAACATCGACTGGAGTGCCCATACTGACCCATTAGGCGAAAAAGGCAAAAACAAATATGGCATTCCCTTATCTGTCGTATGTGGCATAAGACCACAAACCCAACAATTCGTGGAATTTATAACTAACTGATGCTGATGCAACATCTGTATAAACGAATTGTTCACAAATTCTGATCTTCGCGTCTGTTCATGTTCAGGCAACGTATGAAACTCATGTGAAGAAACAGTAGGAAAAGAAAGAGTAGGCTGGGATGTAGATGCAAGCGTCTGTTGTGTGACATAGAAAATCCAACCCACACAAGCTAACGTTATATTCAAAAGCATTAGAAAACACAGTATTAAAAAACATTTGCTACGAATCAAGATACATATTCTCACTTTAGTATTAACTTTCTTAACACTCTTACCAGACTCAAGAAACTCCATCCTCTAACGTGCTGCTCACGGCTATTACCTTCTTCACTTAAGTGTGCGCCAAGATCGTGCTAATGACCCTGAACCACAGACCTTGTGTCAATACGCGGTTCACCCCTTAAGGCTGTACCGCAACCCTGCAGCGGAGTCCGGATGGTGACTCAAAAAAGAAAAAAAAGAAAAAAAAAGTTTCTTGATCTGACAAGGTGCAACTCACTGCATAAAAAAAATCCAATTTTATTAGTCCATTATTCAGTCTTTCGCGGTCTTAAATCGTAGCGTTCTTTACCAGGCACAATCTGGTCTCGGAAAAGGACCTCTGGATTCGTAGTGTCGATTCTCATGTGGGGCGGCACAGCAGCTTGAAGAACGTCGTCATCTGCACGTTCTGACTGAGTCCCTATCAAATGAGCATCACTAAATGGTACGAATTTAGGAACTTTTTCGCAATCAGAATCAGCTATTCCCTCCCTCACCCACTGATCATACGGTAAGGGCAAAGGAACTCGTTTACAGTGGGTGGCATGCACCCAATTCTTTTTGCCAGCTACTCTAACAGCAGTCCGAGTGACCAATAAAACTAAATAAGGTCCAGTCCACCTTTGTTCTAAATTCTTGGTCCGTTGAAAATTCTTGGTCAGCACATATTGTCCAGGTTGTATTGCGTGGCCTGGATCTGCAGTAGCTGTCGGCAAACTGTCATAGACCTGTTGGTGGAGAACACGCAATTTAGCAGTCAAGTCATGTAAATAATCCACCAACATAGGGTACTCAATGTCACTGTACTTTTTAGGACGAGGTACACCCCAAACATTCGCCGGACGACCAAAGACTATTTCATATGTCGTCTTTGTTGACAAAAGAGCCAACGGCAAAGCATCCGGCCATGTAAGACCAGTGCTTGCTTGAACCTTAGCCAGTTTCAGTTTTAACGTGCCATTATAGCACTCAACAAGTCCAGCTGACTGGGGGTGATTCGCAGCGTGAAATTTCTGCTTTATTCCCAAACCAACACACACTTTCTTCATGATTTGACCCACAAATTCACTCCCATTGTCCGACCATACAATTCTCGGCAAACCAAATCTAGGGAAATATTCTTTGAGCAAAACCTTGGCTGTAGACAAGGCAGCATTATCCTTTAGGGGGTAAGCCTCTATCCATCTGGAAAAGGTGCAAACAACCACAAGGACATACTTCAAGTTATTGCATCTCTCCATGTGAATGTAATCTAGCTGTATCACCTCAAACGGATACGTCGGAGGAGCAAAATGACCAGCTGGAGTTGGAGTTCCCTTTCCAGGATTGTATTTCAAACAAATCATACAATGCTTCACCACATTCTCAGCACATCTCGGAATTCCAGCATTCTGCCATACTGGAGCCAACAACTTGCATATCCCTTTCGAACTAATGTGAGCCATTCCATGAGCCATCGTTACCACTGGGAGCACATACACATCAGGCAACAACCATCGCTGGTGCTCCGACAACTCAACCCAACAACCTGTCGAATCCAACATACCCGTACTCTCTCTCCAAGTACTCACTTCTTTCTCAGTCGCTTCAGCCTGAATCATCTTCACGCTTTCTATTGTGTCTTCACACATTCCACCTGCCATAACCCATCTTGCGGGGACTGCAACATACATACGGCTCATCATGTCTTTCGCCGTTTCTTTCGCAACTTCATCCGCAAACGCATTTCCTCGACCTACATCATCCACAACTTTCTTATGCGCACTACACTTCACAATTGCAATCTGCTTTGGGAGAGTAAGTGATTCCAGAAGTTCATTCACTAACTGCCCATGCTGAATCTTCGTACCATGGGAAGTAAGGAATCCCCTTTCTCTCCACAAACGTCCAAAACTATGGGCAACACCAAACGCATACTGGCTATCAGTATAAACATTCACTCACTTTCCTTCAGACAATATACACGCTCTAGTCAGTGCAATCAACTCTGCTGCTTGCGCAGAATTCTGTGCTATACGTGCTGTTTCAACAACTGTATGCAAAGTTGTAACCGCATACGCAGCAGTCGTTTCACCATTCGGAAGCTTAAAGCACGAACCATTCGTAAGAGGAGTATCTTTTAGATCCACTCTAGCCTTCGTTTCTTCCTCTGTACGAAGAAAGCAATCATGCTGTTCTTGAGCATCTGTCTCTACAGAAATCGGCAACAACGGAGCTGGATTCAACACATTACATCTCTTAATGTGCACATGGCTAGCCAACAGTGTCAACTCATAACCTGACAGACGTGCATTAGTAAGGTGCTGTGTCTTGGTCCTGTTCTACAACGTATCTACTGCATGTGGGACCATCACAATCAACGTATTTTCCAATTCCAAACCAGCGGACTGTCGGATAGAAACATCAGCTGCCGCTGTAGCTCTTAAACAACTCGGCAACGCCTTAGCTACTGGATCTAACGTCGCTGAAAAATACGCACATGGACGTTGCTTGTCTCCGAAACACTGTGTCAATACTGACAATGCACAACCTTCTCTCTCGTGCACATACAACGTGAAAGGCTTACTGTAGTCTGGAGTACCCAACACCGGAGCCGAACACAATGCATCACGTAATTCAGAAAAACTTTTCTGACATTTATCCGACCAAGGAAGAGGATGCGGAGTATCTTTAAGAGTCAACGCTAACAGAGGTTTCGCTAGCAGAGAAAAATTCGGAATCCATTGCCTACAATATGAAGTGATACCTAAGAAAGCACGCACTTCTCTCTGTGTAGATGGCACACTCATTTGCGCAATCGCTTGAATTCGTTCTGGGGTCAATCTCTGTCCCTCCTTCGACAACAAATGACCTAAGTAGGTCACTTCTTGGCGGCAATACTGTAACTTCGAAGGTGACACTTTATGATGAAGGTCAGACAAATGTCGCAACAAAGAAAGAGTAGCCTCTTTACAAATCTCTTCATCATCAGCAGCAACCAGAAGATCGTCAAAATACTGGATAAGAGTAGCACCAGAAGGCAACACAAGACTATCAAGCTGAGTTTTCAACGCCTGACTATAGATTGAGGGACTTTCACAATAACCTTTGGGAGCTCTCTTAAACCGGAAGCTTCGTCCTCCTAAAGAGAATCCAAAAATATCTCTCCTCTCCTCGGCAATCGGAATGCTGAAGAAAGCTTTCTTCAAGTCGATGACAGAAAACCAAGCTGCCGAAGCAGGAATCAGAGTCAACAAAGCAGTGATATCAGGAACAACAGGAAACTGTGGTACAACAATCTTGTTAACCTCTCGAAGATCGATCACAAACCGATACACAGGTGGCTTAGAAGCATCAGTACGCTTAAGGACAGGCAAAACAGGACTATTGAATGTGTTTCCTCTCGTTTCTTCAACTACACGCTTCTCAACCAAATCATAGATGATCGCTAAAAGAGCTCTCTCGCCATAGCTCGAGATCTTATATTGCGGAATACGAGGTAGCCTAGCATTCAACTTGAGGGTAACAACCTACGGTGTAATTTGCAAAAGACCAACATCATTTGGACCTGTAGCCCAAAGCGTATCAGGAAGCGAACGCAATTCCAGTGGAAGACAATCTTTAGACAAATACATTGGAGAAATCACTCTCTTACCTAGGGTAAGGTGTACTCCCGAAGGAGAACAATGTAATGTCGCATACAATCTTTTCAGTAGGTCCAAACCCAACAGATTCTCACCACAACCAGTCGATAGAATAGTGGAGCTTCCAATTCACAAGGACCAATAGACAGGGACAAAGGACTAGAAACCGGATTACGAACTGGGGCACCTGAAAATCCTACTGAAACATTGGTCAAGCCAGACAAAGGTGCGCCAGGAAGTTTAGAGTGCATAATAGAACTCTTCATCGCACCAATATCCAAGAGAAAAGGTTCTACCACACCTGATGTACTCACCGTAACATAAGGTCCACTCTGGTCTACTGGAACTGACACTACTCCCTCACTTTGTCCTTGGCTATCCTAGTTATCATTATAACCAACACACTCACCTTCAACACAGTAATCCTCAACATAGTACTGGGCAGACTGACCACTCGGAACATTCTGTCTGTCAAAATAATTCGCAGAATTCTGAGGAGGAGAGGAACGCTCATTTTGGGGAAACACACCACGTCCCCTACCCCTAGGAGCTTGCTGGAAACCACCACGACCTCTCGGACCAATTACACCATTCGCACGCTGTAACAAAGCCGGGCAACTATTCTTGAAATGACCTTCCTCGCTACAGTAAGCACACTGATTAGGACCAGGAAAGAATCGCGGAGCATAAGGCTCAGGCTTCTGTAGCAATCTCTGAAACTGTGGAGGTTGCTGAAATTGAGGCTGATTCGTACGAGGTGGATAAGCTTGCTGCAAAAGAACTTTCGTCTTTAGATCTTTAGTTTTCTTCTCCGCTTTATCCTTCTCATCTTTATCCCTATTCTCGTAATATTGTGCAGTAGCCAATATCTGGGCTGACGAAGAAACAGCCCATGAACTCTTAGAGTCCTTCAACTTATTAGAAAGTTCGGGAAGCAAATTAAAGACAAATTTGTCCACAAACAACCTTTGACCACCTTCCGTACTCATATCCTGACCACTATGATCGATAAACGTCTCTTCAAACCTAGTGAAGAAATCAGACACACTCTTGTCTTTCCTCTGCTTACATGCTGCTAACTTATCCCAATTTACTCGTAACGCAGGCATCATCGTTTTCATTAAATTAATAATTCTACCAGGTAATTCTGCAACTAATGGTTCAGGTTTAGCACCTCCCACCTGTCGACCATCTGCAGCAACAATATTCGCCCACGTATCTCCTAACTCTGATGCATGATTCTCATGACGAATCTTCGCCCACAAAGGTTGAGGGACTACATTACCCATCAACATATCAATGTCGGCTAAATTCATAATACACGCATCTACTGTCTGAGACAATTCTTTGTAATAACCAGCAGGATTCTTACGAGGGTCAGGTAAGGCCTGCTTAAGAGCTAAGACCTCTGCTCTCTTCCAAGGAACATGTACCCATACTCGCTGAAAATGAGCCTCTGCAGCTTGAATACCCTGATTAACATTAGCAGCAACAGCCTCTCTCCATACAGGAGGAACTTCTCTCATGGGATACTGCTTCACTTTCCTCCTAACGGAAGAATCAGGTTTGTACAATGGCTGAGGCGGTAACCTAGACCTGAAAGCAAGTATCGTCTCTACGGCATCTGTAACGTCAGACTCCACTATCGTCCCTTTAGCAAACTCTGACTGAACATTGAGCACATCCTGCAGAATCGGACCCAACTCATTATCTTCCCATTCTTGACGCAGAAAAGTACACATTACATCAAAAACATACCTTTGCTTAGGCGGCTCCCACTGAAAGAAAACATCCATAACCGCAGGCAAAGTATACCTGGAAGCATTTATAATCCATCTACGAGCCAATAAATCCAACACTGCCCGTTCCTCGGAACTGGGAAGCTGACTACGACTCTGCTTACGTTCCGAAGCAGGGGTCATATTCAATGACCCAAACAATGGAGACAATAGATTAACAACAGTCTCAGTCATTCGTTTTCGAGCAGAAGGAGAAGAAGTAGACATAAGAACAGGAGAATAAGTATTTTGAGGCAAAAGAGGTGTAGGAACAAGAACAGTAGAAGTCTGAGATGCAGAAGTATAAGGCAAAGGAGTTTGAGGCAAGGCTGGTAGCAAAGCTGGCGACCCTAGAGGGGGTTGCACAGTAGAAGGGAGAACCATCTGGGGAACAACGGGTGGCTGAACAACAGCAGGAGGTTGAACAACAAAGGGTAGAACAACCGGGGGTAATAGAGGCGCAGTAGCACCCTGCACATAAGGGGGTGGCAATCTCAGTAAATGAGAGATCAAAGGATCTTTTTCAAGGTCTTCAATCACTTTCGGAGGAGAAGACGGCAAGGCCGGATAACATTTATCTATGGCCATGCAACGCTGTCTATCTGAGACTTCACTCACTCGATCTTCCTCATCTTCCTTAAACTGCCTAGCAGCTTGTAGTACTGACATATTCTTATCTTTCCTATCTCTTTTTGCTTGCTTAATTTCTCGCTGTTTGGCTTCCTTTCGCCAAAGGCGGAAAGAGTCAAACATTGCCGGCCGGGCTTTCTTCTTAAATAGCGCAACTTCCAGATTGTCTAAAATATTTAATTCGAAACTACCATGTTGGGGCCATCGTAAGACACCATCTTTCCTAGTATAGCGGACCCACACTTCATTATAAGTAATAGGACCCACTCCGTGTTTTGAATGGAGCTCATAAGTTGGAGTTCCAACCGGAGGTATCATACACGAATCCTCCAATCGGGAATCCCTGTTGCAACCACAACTAAACCATTTCCTAATTTTGCTAAGACTAGGCATCTTATTCTATTCTATTCTATTCTATAGTTTGGTAAAGCGCAAAACAGCTGCCCCAGCGATGAGGCGTCCCGGCGCTAAAGAAGTCACAAACCCTAACCTGAAAGTGAGGAGTGAAGGGAGATTTAGCTCACTAATCTAGCTTCAAACTTCAAGGAATATCAACTATCGATACACTCGCAAATATACGAGCCCCTCGGCTTCGATTGCTGCAGTAACCGAATCAAACCAAACCAAGAACCAAAACAAAGTCGTGGGAGCGACCCACTTATACTTAACCAAATATCTGTCACGCCACCAGAAGACCGTCTATCGTCTCGCTCTACAAAGAATCAATCAAGGGTCCAAGACAGGGCGACAGTCAGTGCAGCAGTCCTTCGTAGCCGTCGGAAAGTGGGAAGCCTCGCAGCAAATACCTTCGGTCCACGTCGACATACAGGGGTCGATGAAGTGGCGGCTTCCTCCAGAATTTTCTCACGTGGCTCCTCGCGATCCTCGGGCTTGGACCGGTACCGCTTGATGTCGCCCTACGTTTGGCGCCAACTGAAGAACCGGGTTTTCTTAGAACCCAGCGGTGCCAGGGACACACCCGAAGTCTTCGGATTCACCTGTCTTGGTCTACAGAGACACGGAATACTTCTAGGTGGCGTCAAAGATCAAATTTATTAGCTGCAGCTAGTAACAGTAAACCAAGCAATACAACACGGTGTACAACTCAGGAAACTGCTCAATTTTTGTAGAGCAAGACATCACCTTTTATCCTTCTTTTGCTCATTACAAATGCACACACACTGCGACAAATACTGACGAATGAAATACATTTTCCCACACATTATCACATCATAGAAAGCTCACTTTACATCGTACCAACCCACAAGTTAATTATTAGGACTGTCCCAAATTCGATTATCACAAGCCGGACAAACCCATAATTGAAAGCACTACCCATGTAATGAAAAGACATAAGAAAAAGGAGCAATTCAGATGTTGAGTAGGATAAGATATGTGCAAGAAACTAAAAGGTTAACGATATCCTGAACAGTGATTGGAAAACCTAGACAACGATCATCTAGAGAAATTGGCTTCGTGAAAGGGTCAATTTCGGGTGATGGGGTCAGCATCCTGCAGTTCACTCACAAGTCGAAAAGCCCATGTTAATATGTACATGAACAACGAAGCCCATGCAACTTTGTTAGTTCGTTTACTTCCACGGCTTACGTGAGGGCAACATAAAATGGCGTCTTGAACAACGCAAACAAAATGGAATCCGGTCCCGAAAACGACGGAACCTCAAGATGCATCCTTGCATTCATTTTGAGTGCGACGGTGCATTTTGCACTAATGAAATAGTGCTAAATGACAGCTATAAGTTAGAGAAAAATCCTACTCCAAGAGCACATTTAGAGAGCCCGTTGGCTGCTCATGCTCTCTTTTCGTTTTCTGCTGAATTTAGCACTGTTTCTTAGTGCAAAATGCATCCTGGCATCCATTTTGGATGCGTGGGAATTTTGGGGCTAAGAAATAGCGCTAAATGCAAAATTACTCTTCTCGAGTAATTCAAGAGTAATCTTGCAGAATTATTAGGTAATTCCATGTGCTTACGCTACACTGAATGACATGAGTTACGATCACCCCTACATTTAACCTTTGACCTCCACCTTTCTCTAACCTTTTACATCCTACCATTCTATATACAGCCCATCAACCCTGAAACTCTTGCCTTGTCTGCCTGGATAGCCATATTGATGACACAGATAGAATGCCATCCATCTGTCAAAGCACCTACATTCATTAAGATTCAAGATTTCAGGTGATATGTTAGTCTTCTGACCTCTGCCAAAGAGGCTAGCCCAGGAAATCTCATTTATAGTAATTAAAAGAGGGCGTGGACTCTGCGGGTGGCAACCAAAAATATCTGTCTAACTCCAAAGATCACATTCAATGTAATACATTTCTAAACGTATGCTTTATGCAGTTTTAGTACATTAACATGTCCATTGCGCAAATAGTTTGAAACTTTTAGTATAAAAAAGCATTTTGCTTGAAATTGTTTTTCACAAAATGAAAGGCTTGTCGCTAGAACATAAGCAACTAGAGAGAGAACTTAAAATGCTCAGCTGGGGTAAGCATATTCCAAGTTATTAGCAAGGCCATTAGAATTATGCGGCAATGGAGGACCAAATTATTTGGCAGGGTTACCAAATTATGCAGCAAAAAATGCAAATTATGCAGCGTAATGTGGCACTTTCTATGATAGTATCAGTTCATTATTTTGCCATCTTTACACAAATTAACACTTTCTGGGCACAGGTACGACCTCATTAGCACCAGTTTAATACCCAAATGCAGCAATAGGGAACTTCAAGGTGGCCTGTGAAGGGCTTTTGCTGTGTTTTAGTAACTTGAGCTAGAAACATTTTTAGTTTTGTTCAAATCTGAAAATTATGCAGCCGTTGATGGATGTTGCAGCCAATGCGGAAATCCATAACCAAGCAAAAATGGCGCGGCAACTGAATAGCATAATTCCATTAGCCAAGGTTATTGACCTAGCCTGAAATAATGGCCTGATCGCAGTTTTTGAAAAGCGTTTTTTAAATCTTTTGTTAATAGATTTCAAATGAAATTTTTTTAAAACGAAGTCCCACATTTATCATTGGACTGCATTGCCCTTGCATCACACATGGTGCCGCATGGGCAACGCAATCCTTAAGTCTGATTTAGTAAGCAACGCAAGGCCACCTTGCATGATCCTACACTGCTTAGTAAATCTTGAGTAACGCCAGGCAGTCCAGGTCACTGCCTTGCCTAACTCTGCACTGTAAAGGAGTTACATGGGTGAAGTATAGGTGCTCCGACATATTCACCAATGGCTTCTGGTGCGTACCCAAATTTACCAAGACTTATAAACTTAGGAATGGATCAAAATGCTACGGCTTCCCAAAAGAGACGCAAAGAAAGAAAATATGTTTATTTCTCCTTGTTGTTTCCTCTTTCTGAGTGTGCTGTATGCTGCAGCGTGCTTAGAAAGAGGAAAAAGGCACTACGTATTGCTTTTGTGTAGGAAGATATCCCTTCTTGCACAAAAACATTCCTGCTTGCAGCACAGCACAGCAAGCTGTCATGCTGCATTTCACTGTGTTAAACTTTGATAAATCTGACCATGAATATAAAATGTATGATAAATAAAAAGAAAGGTACCAAATTTAAATCAAATTTACCAAAATCAAATGTTGCATATTGTATGTTCACCAATGCTGCCCCACTTTGACATCTACAATAAAATTCAACTTTTGTAGTGGCCAGATCTGCCCTCCTCGATGTCATTGCCACCAATAGGGTGAAGAAATCCAAAAATGCAGTTGAGAATCCAATAGCTGCCCACATGTATGACAACCAGTCTACTCACCAATGACCAGGGCTGATCCTCCGCTATGGCGGAAGAGCATCGCCCCACTGCTCTCACAGCAGGAAAAATAAAAAGATAATAACATTGTTATTAAAAAAAACTTGTTGCTAAGTGGTTGGGTTAAGGCGGGGCAGTACTGGGGTCTCAGGGAGAGGTTTAGTGGCACACTCTAAGTGCTCATGATGGGTTAGCCTGTCGTCTTGGGTGGCCAAACAGTCATGCGCACTTTGCATGTTCCCCACCAGGCTATAATACACAGCCTAGTGAGGAACATGCACAGGCTCCCAGTCCCCGTCTGAGAGCCGTGCCGAGCCACTCTCTTGCTGAGGACTCAAAAGTCCTTTAACATAACACTAGGTAGAGAGAGACAGAGTCGAAAGTAGAGGCAGGAAGAGAGAGGGAAGAAGGTTCTAATTGAGAAATCAATAAAAGTGAAACAGAGTGAGAGAAACTGAGAAATATCACGTTGACAGCGGCGCCATTAGAAGGTGGTGGCCCTGGGAAATTGCCCATTTTGCACATGCTTTAAAACGTCTGTGTTCCAAACAACAGTAGAAGCCCTTGACATTTCCTTCCTGAATGGAGGCAATAATCTGTTCTTTAGCATACCTAACTTTACTTTGGAAAGTATGAATGGCATCAAACACACACCAAATCATTTGTTTCAAGTGCCTGAAGAAGTCATCACTCAATGCATGCCAACATTTGGCAACAACAAAAAAGGAGAATGCACCAAATAAATGGCAAAAAAAATCCAGTTATCGTGCATGGGCGTCAATGATCATGTAAGGATGACTATGCTAAAATATAACAGTTTTTTTTTTTGCTGAAAGAAATCAGGCACCTTTCACCTCAACCAGGAGTGTCAGCAAGTATGTTCCTCAGACAACATTCCTCCTACAGGCCTGTGTCATCTTCAAGAGCTTTCCTGACACAATATCGAAACCATAAGTATTGTGATACCAATATTTTGTGAGAAAAATATCGATCGCAAAAATAAATGTATATTTTATATACATCTAATGGTTAGTACAAAAATATCGAAACAAATATTGTTTTACACTAATATCGAAAAATATAAACAGAAATATCGTTTTTTACTATATGTCAATTTTAAATAAGTAAAACTTAAATAGTTTAACATATAAAATTAATATAATGTAAATTAAATATGTTGACTAATAATATTTAGAAACATATATATAGGGCTCCTGGTTTATGGTATTTTTTTTTTACATTTATGTCTGTATTTATCCTTATTTAATTTTGGGCCATTTTATCTGTATTTATCCATAATTCTTTTGTGTTTTTCAGATAAATTAAATTGTATAACTGTAAATTTCCATATTTATTTAACTGATAGACGTGCAGTCATAATTTGATGTATGTTGTGTTTTAGCTAAATAAGCTGCTAAATATTGCATACCATTTACTGGTAAATATGACCATTTTATCACAAATGTATTTTGACATATGCCTTTATATAAAGAAATTTCACCCTGTTTTTTAATTTCCCATGCTGTCTATCTGCTCAGCTGTTGGGCTATATTTCTTGAACGACAGCACAGAAAGTCACTTAAAAGAAGCCCAATGTTCTGTGTTTATCCACTTTTAAAAATAAATGCAGACAGAAAACACACCGTTTTCTGTCTGTATTTATCTGAAAAAATCTGTGAAAACTGATTTCTGGGAGCCATAAACATGTATATTATTTACTAATTTAAACAAATACACATATATACATCAAATTGTGTGTTTACATAAACATATATAATGTAAAACTATTTTTTAAATATTCATTTTAACTAATATTATAATTTTATAATTGTTTTTAAATTTACCGATATAAAAATCACACACACATACACACACAAGCACATAAATGTATATATAAAAATTGAAAAGTACAACAAATAAACTGCAAAAATGTTTCAAATATTTCAATTTTAATCATACATAAAAAGTAAGCAATGTATAAAAAAGATTTACTAAAAATATCTTTAAAATACATACATTTATAAATATTAAAAATTTACATTTAAATACACAAACACATAATACTAATATAATATATTTAAACACTGTTTATAAAAAAAACAATATAAATAATAAATATACTATTCCCACTTCGATGTATACAGCAGTAGAGAAAGTGTTAAACTCAGGAGGGGTAAGATTTACTATTCACACTCCAGTCAGTGCAACAGTAGGCAAATCGTTGAATGCAGGAGGGGTTAAATTTACTATTCTCATTCTAGTCAGTGCAACAGTAGGGAAAGCTGTGTACTCAGGAGGGGTAACATTTAATATTCCCATCCCAGTCTGTGCA
The DNA here is from genome assembly GCF_964261635.1 of Lissotriton helveticus. Taxonomy (NCBI): domain Eukaryota; kingdom Metazoa; phylum Chordata; class Amphibia; order Caudata; family Salamandridae; genus Lissotriton; species Lissotriton helveticus. Next base: position 117,724,993 of record NC_136068.1, read on the forward strand.
ACAACAGGGAAAGTGTTAAACTCAGGATGGGTTAAATTTACTATTTCCACCCCAGTCTGTGCAAAAGCCAGGAAAGCGTTGGAGTCAGGTGGGGTAAAACTCAGCGGCGGCTCCTCCGCAGTGGTGAACGAGCGTCGCCCCACTGACTCAGATCCAGCAGTTGAAAAATAAAGCAATATTTTATTAGAATTTTATTTTTCAGCTACTGACTGAGCCAGAGTGTGTGGAGAGGGGCGGAGCCGGGCCATGGCAGATGGGACAGAATGATGAGCGCTGCTAACTGCGTATGTCTGTTTGGCTGGACGTTTTAGGCAAGCCAAACAGACATGCACAGCTATTTTTCTCCAACCCAACTGTCTTGCATAGCTGGACTGGAGCTGTATTATTGGAGAAACAGCACTAGCTCCTTGTGCCAGAGCAAGCATTAGAAAAGCCCGCTCCAGCAAATACCCGTGCTGCTCTCATAATACATGATAGCAGCATGGGGAATGTACAGGGAGTTTCTCATGCTGTGCCAGGGACTGCTGGAACCAGGAAACGCAGTAGCACTGAGTAGCTAGGCGGCAGAAGCAGGATCAGGTAAGTTTTCCTTCTTTACTATTAACCCTCCCCCCTGTGCTCCCCCTCCCCTGCACCCCCTCCAACCACCCTACCACTTTTAATATGTGTCAGCCGCAACTGTTCCCACGCCAGTCTTTGCAACAGTAGGGAAAGCGTTGCACTCAGGACCAGGAGCGGCCTGTGCAGGTAAGAGTGGTGAGGCTGGGGTGGGGGGATTCGACAGATGACCACGAGTGAAAATTAAATGAATAATACATTTTACCTCATCGTCGTCTGTCAAAATCCCCCCTCCTGGCCCTACCACCCCACCGCTACCACCTTCACGGGCCGCTCCTGCTCAGGAGGGGTAAAATGGACTATTCCCACTCAGTCTGTTCAACAGTAGGGAAAGCACTAGACTCAGGAAGGGGTTAAATGTATTATTCCCACTCCAGTCTATGCGACAGTAGGGAAAGCTTTCGACTCAAGAGGGGTAACATTTACTTTTCCCACTGCATTCTGTGCAACAGTAGGGAAAGCGTGGGACTCAGGAGGGGTACATTTTATTTTTCCCACTCCAGTCATTGCAACAGTAGAAAGAGAGTAGTTCACAACTCTTTTTAATGAAATAAGAAGTACATATATAAATTGTAAAATTATAATCTAATTGTTTACAAAGATTAAACAAATTACATATTTATTATTTGTTTAATAATTATCAAATAAAACAGTCAATATTAATTTAATTAAAATGCCACACTATAGTCTCACAATCATAACAGACAACATTTGCAATGTCATTGAAATTAAAAAGTATAACACAATCAACACACACCTAAAATATTACTTAACAAATATGATAATTTCACAATTTACATAATTATCAATCAAATAATAATAAATGAATACAAACTCCAAAATCCACACCTAAAACTCACCTTAAAAAATTAATTAATTACACAATGTCCATAATTAATTATCAATTAAATAATTAATATTAATAAAATAATTATAATTTGATTTTAATTAATTAACTTTCCTCAGTGTACCCCTACAAACCCCACAGCCTGCTTCAATACTACAAATTACAATACACAAATAAATTACATTTCAAAACAGCTAAAATGTACAAACTATATAAAAATATTAACAAAACTTATACAATTTATGAAATATGCAATTAAAACTTATACTAATATACATAAAAATAATTTCAAAACAATATTATTAACAGCGATATTTTTGTAAACAATATTAAGAGCATAGATATTTTTAACATTGATAGTAACAGCATGGATATTTTTGCAAATTATATTATTAACATAGATATATTTAACATTGATATTACTTACCAAAGGAAATCGATTTTCTCGTCAACAATATTCCTGCATCACAATATTTGTGGATCACAATATTAAAAATTCAATATTTCTATATCTTGATATTTTTTTTCTCGATATTTTGAATACCCTTCAAGACAAGCAAAAAATCATAGAAAACAACACAGTTGCATTCCTGGACAAGAAAGTAACCATCTCGGGCAAACAACTTTCCTGGACAATTTGAGACATGAGCAGACTGGAAACAAAAGAATTCAGGGAAGAAAACACCAGAAATTGAGCCTTCTCAGGATCTAGAGTAACTCTTCTATCAGCATGGGAACTGTCCCAACTCATTGAAATTCATAAAGAAACTGAAGACATCTTCGCACAACATTACCACCTTACCCGCCCGGTACCCAAACTCTGTTTTCTCACTAGCTTTTTGACAAAGCTCCATGCTTGTAGAATGAGCACCTGGTTGGAATACTTAGGTCCTCATTAGCAATGGCCCATTAATTCTGTGGACCCCAGAGTTACCAGGCTTATTGGAATTAGGTTTTTTTTTTGCAGTTTTATATAATGCAAACTCGAACCAGAGGTATTGGAGTGCTTTACATCAGCACCAGTTATGTTACACAAAAACACATTCATTATTAGTAGGCACGGAAAGATGACATGATTTACCTAGAATCATAGGATATTGTGCCGACGCCGAGATTTGAGCCTGGTTGGCAGCTCTGGCCATTATGCCTCATCCTCCGCAGCAAAAAAAATTGCTGGTTAGTGGTGTTTCACCCAGACATTTTACATACTTCAAACAGAAAAACTATCCGAGTGGAATACTGGGGGAAACCATGCAGAACTTGGTATGGAATCCAATTCCTACATGTTATTTCACAAAACATTTATGATCTCTATTATTCTCCCGCTGAAATTGCTGCCCCCCCCCCCCCCGTTAACATCTATTGTGGGAAATTCTGGAGCTGATAACAGGCACTCTAAGGGCACGATTATAAGTTTAAAGGTGTGGCGGCGGGTCTGCCCTTCCGTCGCACCGCCAAACCGTGGTCATGTCGTTCACAAGATTATGAGTTATTCTCGTGCCTGGCGGGCTTTCTTGGGGTTCCCACAGTGGGGGCCTTTATAATCAGGCACCGCACTGGGAACGCCAAAAACAGTTCCTGCACAGCATGGACTCTTAAGTTCATGCCGTGCAGGAACTGGTGTCCATGGACACATGTTGTGCCCACCTGTGTGCATCCACATATGGTCAGGCATGAGCGGGCCCCATAGGGCTCCCTTTGTTTCTTCTTTGCCAGGGTTTTCATGGTGGTGGAACGGCCATAAGAACCCTAGTGGAGAGGAAACTATGCTTGGTAAGACTGCGGCAGTCCTGCCAAGTCCTACAAAGCATATTGCGGCCTCAAGACCGCTGCAACACCGCCAGAGAATAGCGGTTCCTTGGTGGTTGTGGCAGTGCTGTGGTGTTCTCACCGTTCGAGTTGTAATCAGTCAGTTGGGAGACTGCCACAGCCGCGCCACCATGAGTCTGGCAGTCCTCAGACCGCCAGCCTCTTAATCAGACCCATAGTGTGGGACATTTGACACAAAGAAGATGAACCTCAAAAGATGATGATCATACAATGCTCTGGATTCATTTTCCAGCTCCTGCTCCCATTTGGGGTGTCTGCTTCTTTGCCTTAAACCTTGCAAGCAATGTTCCTGAATGTAACACAACCATTCACAGAACTGGGGGTGCACTTCCTACAAGAATGTACTAGACAGCAGTCATTGGGGTGATGTTTCAGGATCTGATAATGATGATCACGAGGCAAGCTAAAATATGTCATTGTGGGTCTGAAAGATCAAATTCCAGAACTACTTACCTTACATCACAGAATGGTGATGCCTTACATGGTCATGGCACCGAAACAAGATAGATACAGCCAGGCACCGAAACAGTCAGACCCAACCACCCACAACCTGGCTCTCAAGAGCAAATGCCATTCTAGCCATTTGGACAAATAACACAAACTAATAACAGCTCTTTAAAGGAGGTTATTGAGATCTGGAGCCATGGGTCTCTGTTTTCCCAGGGTCGAGACCCCGGACCAATTATGAGAAAGATGGTTCTGGAAAGAGTCCAGAGACATCAGGTGTGAATTACAGGACAATTGTTCCAATCCCAACCAGGATTAATAAACACTTGAAGCTCCCACAGTTGATAAACAGAGTCCTATTTACCACTATATAAATAAGCATTTGTAAATGAGATTTTAATAACCACTTGGCGCCCACTCCCCAGCATTTACCTGTCACTCCCAAACAGCCGATTTTAACGGTCAGGGGCAGGAATCGCTCGCACGCCGCCATCACCAGCCGCGAGGAGCCACGGGACACGCCCACTCCGGTTGGCCACGCCCACCCCTCCTACGCCCCTAAACGCCCTCCTTAAATCATGTGTCAGTTCAGGCAGCGCAGCGGACGGGCGCAGCGGGCGCGCCGTCAGCGCGCCGAAGGCACGCCAAAGGCAAGCCCGTCTGGGCCCGTCCGGGCCCGTCCGGGCCCAGCCTGACCCAGGCCCAGTTACTCTGCCCTTTTCTGTCTTGAACTGCCCGACCTACTCCCGGGATAGGCTTCTGGCCCTAAACACACAAAACCACCCTTCTTGTAATTACACCCATACGGGCGACTACCCATTCACCGGCTGCAGTCTCTGCAATCCTCCTGGCACAGACGCGGTACCGGGAGGACCTCAACTAGGCCTCCTCAACTGCCGGTCGCTGGCTAAACACGCGCATGAAATCAACCTTCTGATCCAAAACCACGCTATGGAGATTCTGTTTCTCACTGAAACATGGCTTACTCCCAACAATGGCCCGGACATAGTCCTCGCACTCCCCCCTCGCTATCAAATCTGCCAACTGAACAGACCAGTGGGTAGAGGAGGCGGCCTAGCCATAATATTCAAGGACGTCTTCACCTGCAGAATCTCTGATGGCAACATCAAAGGTTGTGAAAGCTGCCACTTCTCCATCCAAATCTCCCCAGTAACATCTTTGTCGGGTCTGCTTGTATATCGCCCCCCTGGCCCACTAGCCGAATTTCCTAGCAATCTCATCGACCACATCACCATTGCATGCACGACTTCCTCCAACTTTCTCTTACTGGGGGACCTCAATATCCATTTCCTGGACCCGGTCGACAAACTGGCTGCAGAACTGCTGCAGGATATCACCTCCATTGGCCTCGGCCTAAAAAACCCACAGGCTACTCACGACAGAGGACAGCTACTCGATCCCATATTTACTAACATCCAAGAGCTAAATACTTGCCCTCACGTCCCCCTCCCTTGGACCGACCACTTCCTGGTCCCCGTTGAATGGCACATCAACACCCCGCCACCTCAACCTCCCAAAATCAGAACCCACACCAGACGCTGGCACAAACTGGTCCCAGAGGAATGGGCAGCCAAACTAAGTGAAGCTACCCCCTCCCCCTCTCAAGACACTTCCACGGCCGACTCCGAATTCAATACATGGATCACCCAATCTCTGGACGACATCCTCCCGAAATCCAGCACACTTAAACGTACCAAGAGAGTCAATCCCTCCCCTTGGTACACCCCCGAACTAAATCTATTGCGAAAGGAATGCAAGAGAAACGAACGCTTATGGAGGACAGATAAAACGGCAGACAAAAAAGACTTATTTCGGGCCTCCTTAAAATCGTATAAAACGGAACTCCTCAATACCAAAAGCGCCTTCTACGAAGACAGAATCAAAAACGCCTCTTGCTTGGCACACGAAACCTTTGCCGTTCTTAAAAAACTCCTCCATGCCCCAGAACCCCCAGCAAAACCCTTGGATCCCAAAGAAGCGGAAAGCAAATGTACTAAACTTGCCACCTTCTTTGACGAGAAAATCCAAAAAATTCTCGCGGCCCTACCCCCCATCGCTACCGGCCTCATTGACGGGGATCCCCCTAACCTTCCCCCCCACCTCTCTCACTCCCCCGATGGCCCCTCACCCTCTCTTGACACCTTTGGCCCAGTGTCCACGGAAGAGGTAGCCGCGATGTTGGCCACAATCAAAAGTGGCTCTCCTCGCGACCCCGCCCCTCTCCGGTATCTGAAAAAAGTGGCCAGCACCATCATCCCCCCCCCTTACGTCCCTCATCAACTCCTCCCTTTCGCAGGGCCTAGTACCTCCCAGCTGGAAAGCGGCAGTGGTCAAAGGCCTCCTAAAGAAACCCTCTCTAGACCCCCAGGACCTAGCCAACTACAGACCCATCTCCCTCCTCCCAGGAAACAGTAAGATCACGGAGAAGCTAGTGAATAAAAAACTATCACTATTTCTCGAGAGCAACAACTTACTCGGGACCTCCCAGACAGGGTTCCGGCCAGGCCAGGGCACCGACACCGCCCTCCTGGCAGCAGTGGAGAAGGCCAGAAGCATTCTGGACACAGGAGGATCAGTGGCAGTGATCCTCCTGGACCTCAGTGCGGCCTTCGACACTGTGAGCCACCACACCCTAATCCAACGACTGGGAGATATCGGAGTAAGGGGCACGGCCTTGAAGTGGCTAAATTCTTTCCTAGAGGATCGCTCCTTTCAAGTCTGGGAGAACGACAGCCACTCCCCCGCAATCTCCCTCCGCTGTGGAGTACGGCAGGGCTCATCCCTTAGCCCCACGTTGTTCAACGTGTATATGTCCCCGCTGGAGAAACTGGTCAGCCCGTTCGGCGTCTCGATCATCAATTACGCCGACGATACCCAGCTGGTGGTAACCCTCTCACATCCGCACCAATCTCCCTCTGACCTTCACAGCTGTCTCACTGAAATCCACAGCTGGTTGAACTCCTCAGCACTGAAATTAAATGGGGCCAAGACCGAGATTCTGCTGCTCCGACACAAAGGGCCCTCCCTGCCGCCCCACATCTGGCCCGACTGCCTAGGTGACCCCCCTGCACCCAAGGAGGAGGTCAAGAGCCTGGGCATATGGCTCGATAAGGACCTGAGCTTTAAAACACAGGCAAAAAAGACGGCAGGCATCTGCTTCGGACTTCTCAGGGCCTGCAGAAAGGTCTTCCCCCTGCTTCCCGCCACCTCCAAAAAACTACTGATTCAGGGCCTTATCCTGGCGAGGCTTGACTACAGTAATGCAATTTACCTGGGTGCCCCTGAAGCTACACTCAATACCCTGCAGAAAATTCAAAACGCCGCGGCCCGCCTACTCACCGACACCCCCGCCAGATCCTCGTCAAAACCAGCCTTGAAGCTCCTCCATTGGCTCCCAGTCAGAGAAAGGGTTGCTTTCAAGGCCCTTTGTCTGGCCCATAAGACTCTCCATAACAAAGGCCCGCCCCTCCTCAAGGAATTCATCATCCCTTACAAAGCGAGTAGGGCCCTCCGTTCAAGCGGAGAGAACTTCATCACTGTCCCCAGAGTCAAAAAAGCCCGGTCCGGAGGACGCCGCTTCTCAGTCCACACGGCCAAACACTGGAACAACCTCCCCCGGAGACTGAGAACCGAACCCAATCTCCTCCAGTTCAGGAAGGCACTGAAGACCCTTCTTTTCCCTTGACCCTTAACCCCCTCCGCTGCTAACCCCCCCTGAGTTCAGGTTCTAGCGCTGGGATGCTCTAGGGTTACTACGCGCTCTACAAAACCTTAAAATAAAATAAATAAAATAAATAAATACAGGGGGTTTTACTTTCTCAACCATCTGTCTAAAACTCTGGCATAGCTTAAGACATGCCAAGGTTTGGCTACATATATAACATTAGGGTGTATGCTACATATGTTCACTTGTAATGGTTCCTGTCTTCTTTGAGTTCACTTAAACTTTGATGTATTGAAAAATATTTACATTTGTGCCACATCACCATCATCCCGAGACTACTCACAATAGTCCAGGTCTTCACACCATTACACCAGGGGCCAGCAATGTTCTGTGATATGTCACACAGTATGTTATGCATGATCACCAGGATGCAAAGTCCAGCTGTGGTAAATGATGATGCAGGGTAGCCAGTAGTACAGGTGATAACAGGGTAGGTTTATTATTTAGGATAAGAGTCTCAGGTTACAGATAGAAGATGGTAAGAAGGTATTAGGAAGGCCCCACCGGGAGCAGCATCCTTGCTGTTCAGCCACACACTCCAACTGACATTCACTCCATCAGGCACTCATCACCATCAGCACTCTATTACCTCACACTCACACTGGCTGAGCAGCAGGGAACATAAAAACTAAGGGGAGAATTCATGGCATAGAAATAAACATACCACACCTGCATTATAGCAAAATGGGTGCCAATGTTACCCACAATATGTCAAGAATTACCACCAGGCTGCCAGAACAATTGATGTGCCATGGATGCCTAGAATATAAATTACCACAATTGTTTCAGGGTGCATATAATACTATTGTTGGGCACCAACGTACAATGGATGGGATGCCCATATCTACTACTATAATTTCAAAGGTTCTATTATGCAAAAGGCAGCCACCAAAGTGCCTTGGGTGAGCACAATATCTCAATAAGGATTTTAATTCTGTTAGGACCTCCATTATGCCACAAATAGACACACTCCGACCACTGACGAACACAATGTGCTAGGAAGTTCCGCCATGATGCCAAGACCTGCATTTTACTAGTGGTGGGCCATATGTCATTGGTGCCCACAAGTTGTCATGAATTATCACCATTGTGCAAGGACCAGCATTCACTCTGACATGGCCATCTTGCCAAGAAATGTCACCATTTCATATGGGCTAACATTTTACCGGGGAAGGGCAATGGATATCATGCCATGGATGCCCGTAAGTTGCCAGGAATCACCACCATTACGAGAGAGACAGCATTTTACCAATGCTGGACAATGGTCATCATATGCACAGGAGCTGACAAGAATTACCTCCATTCTGCCATGGCCAGATTTTTTACTGGATTGGAATGGCATGATACCATTGATGCCCTCAAGTTGCCAAAATGACCACCAGTAAGCGATGAGCAACATTTTACCATGGGTGTGGAAAGAGCTTTGTTCAATAGATGCCCATAAGTCCCCAAAAAAGACTACTACTGTATGAGAGCCAGCATTTTCCCAAAGGTGAGTAATGAACATCTCCCTATGATACGCATAAGCTTCCAAAAAAGGATCTCCATTTTTGTGAAGGACAGCATTTAATAAATGGATGTGCAATTGATATCATCCCATGAGTACCCAAAAAGTACCACTGTTGTGCAATGGTCAGCATTTTATCAAGATGAGAATTTACTTCTTCTAATGGATGCCCACAAGTTACCAATAATTACCACCATTATGTGAGACCTGTATTATTTCACTGGTTAGTAATAGGCATCATTTCATTGATGTTTACAACTGATTTGATTTTTAAATGTATAGAGCGCAACGAATGCCCGGAGGCATCTTGGCGCTGAGGACTAAGAAGGTGAAGCCAGAATAGGTGCAGGGACGAGTTAAAGGTCTGCTTGGAATAGCCAGGTTTTTAGTGATTTTCTGAATGAAATAAGATTTGGGCTGTTTTTGACTGAGAATGGTGGGAGATTCCAGAGTTTTTCAGCTCTTAGCAAAAAACTCCTTCCTCACCAACGTACCTGCTTGAACCTAGGTACTTGAGGTAGTTTCAGTTGGGCAGATCTGAGATTCCTGGCCAGCACGTAGTATTTTATCCTCGAAGTCAAGTAAGAGGGTCCCCTTCCTTGGAGTGCCTTAAACAGCCTAGCATTACAATTATTATGTAAGGGCTAGCATCAATGTAATAGTGGTGGTCCATTGCCTTCATCCCATGTAGCCCAACAAGTGGCCAAGAAGTTATACCATTGTGTTAGGGGCAGTATTTTAGTGTGGTAGGCAATGGGTATCATCCTATAGATGTTCCAAAGTTGCCTAACTCACAAACACAATCGGTCACACACAAACATGTACACATATGCGCACATAGAGCATCAACATTATTCTTCACACCTCCACAAATTAAGTGACCTGCTGCTCTCCCAAAGTCTGCTGATGTTCCGGGATACCCATTAATCTGCCTCCCTGCCACCCACACTCACCCACTCCTGAGGGGGCTGGGCCATCAAAACTGCCAGGGCTGCTTGGGGTTCCTAGCCTGACCCTGTCAGTAACAACAGGAAGAGCCCCTTTCTGGGGCCTTCCGCCCAACATTTCACCCCAACGCACCTCTCTGCGGCACTATTAAGTCAAACCAGAAAAGCAAGCTGTTGTCTACCCTGGAATAACTAGTGTAAAACTCCAGGGTCTATGGCCAACCGAAGAACCGCAAGGTGTTAGAGTTCAGGGTATTAGAGGGTAAGTATTCAATCTAAAGTATGCTATCATGTCAGAGTCTCGCACACAGCAGCAGGAAGTGGCAAATAGTCAGCACAACAACATCTATGTACTCTACCAAGGTATGGAGCTCTTGATCATACCAGATTAGGGCGAGGCAATCGCACTCAGCTTCTAGGAAATGGGTGTTGTGTGCTCGTGAGGCCTAGGCCCGGTGAAAATGGGCTATCTGTAAAGATCACGCGGACAGTCATGTGGTGCACTATAGAACCACGAGGCTCGTCCCCTGGGTCTTTTTATTGGCTCTCCCCTCCCCCCTGCTGGCATCAACCATCGCCCGCAAGGGAGGAGGGCTCACTCTTCTAACACCCCTCACATCGGTGCCTGTGGTGGACGAGTCCACCAACATAACAATGGGTACAAGCCAACTCGCACGAGACTCCAGTCTGCACAATGTCAGATAGGGCACCCGGTCACAGAAGCATCAAATCGAACAAGGTCTGCCCAGCGCTGCAGTGCCCCCCACCCCCTCCCTGGAGCAGCAAGGCGCTATAGAAAATTTATATAATAATACCAATATGTCACCGTTCTATGGGAACGTTACAGGCTGAGTGAATAGGAGGGGCGTTATGGAAGAACGAAAAAAAAGTGTGTTGTTTTGTGAGTTATGTAAATATTCTTTTGTGCCTTTGTTGGTTGGAAACGGCAATACAGTTAATAAAGCAATATTAACCGTGCCAATTCAGTCAAGTTCCGGCAGCTTTAATTAACCACATTACTGTTTCAGCCAAGCATTCCGCAGCAACAGAAAAGAGAGAGACACTGTAAGAGAAAAGAAGCGGCGTGGAGCGCATATGTGTGGGAGAGAGGAAAGGTTAAAGTTACAGAGGGAGAGACATTCATGGAAGGAGGTAATCAGCCAGAGAACATCAGGAAAGTTCAAATGAAAAGGAGTGGAGATGCCTAAAGGAGTTGAATCAGTGTGAAATAAAAAAAAGAAGGCAGAGAGAGAGAGGAGGTGGCTGAATTAGATATAAAAGAGAAGTGAGTGAGGAAAGATAAAAAAAGGAGAATGTAGATGGGCAAAAGAAGCCGAATAGGTCAATGAGAGTCTGGGGAGTGGAAAGCAGAGGAAGAGGTAAAATGAGAGAAAAAATTGACTCGAAAGATGGTGAAAAGCGAGAGATTAAAAAAAGAAACAAGGAGTAAGAAAGCAAAAGGAGAAAGACTAGGAGGAATCAAGACTTGTCAAGGAATAAATGGATAAAATAGACAGAGAGCATTAAAAAAACATGAAAGAATGAAATAAAGCAAGTAAAAGGAAACAAATAGAGTAAATATAGATATAATGGTACTGAACACGGTGAAATAATAAACGAAAGAGAAAAGAAAGAACAGAAGAGTATAGGAAGGAATCAACTGAGTGTGTGGAAGAGTGTGCACTCCACAATGGAGTCAGCAGAAGCTCAGTTTGCTAGAGACCCAACGGGTGGCCACAAGAGCTCAGTGTGTAAACAGCAGGCGGTCAGTGTGGTCCCTGCAGCAGTGCTGTTAGGTCTATAGTGAAGATCTGTGGGTGGATCTTGGTAGTTACACATTAATATGACTTTATTTCCACACACTGTTAAACAGAAAAGTTACCAAAATGTTTGTTGAAAAAGATAGGGCACAGCAGCGGCGGCTCCTCCGCAAAGGCAGCAGAGCGGAGCCCTACTGCTGTCCGAGCAGTTCAAAAGGAAACATAAAATGCTAATAGTGCAAAGTTAATATAATTGTCTTTTTCCTACAGCAGTGGCTCAGTTTCATGTGTGCGGGGCTGGTCAGAGCAGGGGGGAGGAGTGGTGGCACTCTCTAAGTGCTAATAACGATTTGCTCAGTCGTCTTGGGCCGGCCAAACAATCATGCACATTTTGCATGTTCTCCACCTGGTGTATTGAACAGTGGAAAACATGCAGAGCATCCCCGTCCCCATATGGGCGCCGAAGCACAGTGCTCAGACCAATCACCACACTGTTGTCATGGTGACAGCAGCATCATGATTGGCTTAGGGGAGCCTGGGAGCCCGGGTGCTTCCTGATGCCAGGACTTGAGGCAAAAAGAAGATAAACAGGACAGAGGAATGGTGGCAGCGGGCCGTACCCAGGTAAGTGCTTTTTTAAAAATGTAATGCTCCCATGACCCCCACCCTCCCTGCCCACCACCCCTGTCTGGTAGCAGCCGTTACTGGGGCACATGACAGCTTGTCATCATTTTACCCTGCGCATTACTTTGTTTCGAAAGACAAGAAGCATCATGTTGGTGCTCACCCCCACCCCTCATCCAGCCCACAGTCAGTGACAAACAGGAAAGCAGAAGGACAAGGAGGCGACTGGGGACGTGGGACAAGAAACAGGGCACGGATGGCCATATAATGATTTCCCAAAGTCAATTCTAAAAAGGTATCACAGAGAGAAAGACGAATGGCATGTTTTAAGAGTTTTCCAGGAGATTTCTCACATACCATATATGGGGGTATTTATTTCTAGTCCTTACAACATCTTAAAATCAGCAATGGAACCCAACCCCTCTTCCCCAGGTCTCTCTGCTCCTACTTCTTCTCTTCTTATGATCAAACTTGCCCTGGGATACCTGCACCCTGGTGGTTTTATGATACAGTTTTTACACTCCCCTAGCTCTTCCAAGCACACTGAGTCCTATCTTACTCTCTTTACAGTGATTACATCCACATCATATACTATAGTCTCCAATTTTATTTTGCTATGTCTTATTTGGAAGATGGTTGTTATTCATCAAACTTACTCGTACAGATTTCTTTCTCTGCCATTTTCTATGGATTCCTTTTTCTGTTTTTAGGGTGTTCATCTTCTGTCTGTATCTCAGAGTATCTGCACATTTGACCTAGACACCCTCGGGTATTAGCACGTTACAAATTTAATTAATTTCATTATTTTTATGTGTTTACTTATTACATATCAATAAAAATGCTATAGAACAAAATAAATTCAGCAAAGGAACACCCAAGCATGGCGTGAGAGAAGATACCAAAGGAGCTTGGGCTGGGCAGGAAGGCCAGCCCCTTTAAAGAAATGGCATTACCAGAGTTCATAGTCTCTCCCATATGGGTGGTTCCCAAGAAAAAAGTGGGCCAGTTTAGGTTAAACATCACCTGTCGAACACAGCAGGTAAATAGTGAACCGCAGGACAGAACAAGAGCAATGTTCAGTAGAGTAAGACAGTAAGGACGATGCCACTGATTTGGTCAGGGCATCAGTAAAGGTGCCCTAATGGCAAATGTGGATTCATTTACTTTTCGCCTCCTGCCACTCCATCGGACAGCTTTAAGTTTCTGGGTAATGTAAGCTGTAATGTCCAAGTGAAACAAAAGAAACTCAGGGGCATATTATCAATGATGGCGTTAAAAATTATCGCCGGTTTAGCGGCTGAAAGCTGCAGCTAAAGCGGCGATAATGGACTTAATAATATGCCCTGGAGAATTCCAATAGAAGCCCATGTTCTGGTAGGAACATGGGCTTCTATTGGAATTCTCCAGGGCGTATTATCAAGCCCATTATCGCCGCAGTTTTCTGCCGCTAAACCGGTGATAATTTTAACACCGTCCTTGATAATATGCCCCTAAGTCTTACATTTGTTTTCCCTACCGTTCACACTGTTGGAGTTATCTTTTCCCTTTAGTGGAGGAGTGGATACGGGTGGTACAGCCCGGCTGAGAGACCACGTTGATGAAAGAGAGCCTGAGCTGGGCTACTGAAGCACTTGACAGGAGCTCTTTCTTCCCTACCGGAATCAAAGTCATACTGGGCGTACACAGCACACCAGAGGGATGCTGGGAGCTGCCACTCCACAGAATGTGCTCTTGGTGTGCCTCTTACATTAAATATAGCAAGTGAAAGGGACATTCGGATTGGCTGGCCAGCTCCCAACATACCCCCTCTGGGTGCTAATGTTGCAATGCTCTGACCACAGATCTGAGGATAACAGCAAGTGCCCTTTTCATCTTATCACCATCCAGAGTGACTCCAAGACTATTGACCATTGTGCTGGAGATGTTTGACTGGGTGAGGATGAGTGGTATAGTTTTTGTGAAGTTTCATGAACTTCCTGTTACCCTTTCTAGGCTGCCACATCCATACCAAACTCCCCCTTTCCTTTTGCCATGCTTGCATTGGCACAGACAGCGATGGGTCCTGGAGTGGTGCACCACTTAGCTTTTTTGGTGGTGTGTTTTGCCAGTGAAAGTTCAGTGTGAGGGCTATCACAGTACAATCCATCAAGTTGAAGCCTAAAGGGCAACAGTCACCGAGCATGTCTTATGGCATAGGATCCTCATCTGTGCAGACAAACCACAGAGGTGCCCACACTTTTGCACTTCATGAGTTTCCCAAGTCAATGTGTTTTCTCTTTTGTGAAGTTCTTGTCAACCGGTGGCCTAGGGTACAAAAGTTGCTGTCCTCGAAGAGAACTGCATGGCAATGCCTCAGGCTGAGCTTACTTTGTAAAAAAAAAAGTAGGTGGCAGGGCCCCGACAGGAGGCCACTGCAGCTTTTGTCACCCACTGACAACTGCCAGCACTGCGAATGACAGTACGAACACAACTACTCACTATTACACCCCTAAAGGTGGGACAATTCAGACTATTCCATGCTCCCAAAGCTATAAAAATGTCTTGGGCAGCAGATATTAGCTATTTTAATGTAAATTGAATTAATAAACAACTGTTGTTGTGCCCATGTCTAAATTAGAATGGGGAGTGTCACCTTGTGGCAGATTGTGATAAGGGCCAGTTTTGAAAATGTAATGTTGGTGCAGAGTTCCAGAAACCACCAGCTCAAATTGAGCAGTGGCTTCAGGTCAATTTTTCACTGTAGGATCATTTCCCTTGTGCATTTTTTAAATATCTTTCCCATTTTTGATTCCTTTCTGTTTTTACCTGAATTTAGGAGACCTGCTCCTATGTATTGTTTTTTCTTCATATTTTGTTCTTGGCACTGATAACTTGGGGCCCGATGTAGGACACCAAATACCGGTCGGTAACGGCCGATTACGGCCGTTACCGACCGGTATTTGGTTTTTGACATGTAGGGGGCTTAAATTTTACTGATTCGGTAAATTTACCAATTCGGTAAAATACCGAATCTGTAAATTTACTGAATTGGTAAATCTAGATGTAGGTGGCACTGAAAACAGTGCCACAGGCCCTTAAGAATTCGTTATTTACCACAAAATAATATTTTGTAGTAAATAACGAATTCCAGTGTACATGCACATCTGTGCATGTACACCTGTGCCATGGGGCACACATACATGCCATAAGGGCATGTATGTGTGTCACATGGCACACAAGCCAGAATCAGTGGTTCAACAGGGTGTCAAAGTGACACCCTGTCCCCCTTGACAATTCGGTAATTTTACCGAATCGGTATTTACCAATTCGGTAATTGACATTGATTCCTATGGGCCTCAAGGCCCATAGGAATCAATGGCAATTACCGAATATTACCGAATCCTACAGATTCGGTATTTTTTACCAAATTTTTACCTACATTGTATTTACTGATTCATAAATACCGAATCGGTAAAATTCGGTATTTATGAATCGGTAAATCCAATTTACCTACATCTAATCCTAGATGTTTCATGCTCAACTCTGCATATTATTGGGGGTTTTCCTGGTTTAGTTTCTACCTATTATACCTATTATACATTGTATATAGGTTTTTGAGCTCCTTGTGGTTTCTCAAGCCATGTCTGTTGCCATTGACAAGAGTCATTTTGCACCATCACATCCACCTATGATTCTGCAACTTGGCTGTCAGACCAAGTCACCTTTTCCTCAGAACATCTGAGAAGGACTCAAATGATCGATTGTTGAGCTCTTTCCTTGACTGAAGGTGGTATTTATTGTAGCGATTAATTACAGAACTGTCTGATACTCAATTCTTCTGGGCATAATGGAATCGTATACCCATGTCGGCAAATTGTAATCTGTGCCCAGGTGTTCTTTCAGTGCCAGTAAACCCCTAGGTGAATATGTGCTTTTCAAACGACATCACATGCATAAATATAGCTTACATAAGGCTTTCTTTTGTATGATGCCCGGTGGTGCTATCTCATGAGCTATATGGGAGATTGACTTTGGACTCCCTCCTTTGACTATCACCTACCCAGCCGGACTTTGGGCAAATGCTCCCGCGTCTCTCTTGACCTTATCTTCCCCCTCTACCTTCTCCAACCCTCTCCCCTCTCCGCTCCTACTCTTTCCAGCTTCTGTCTTCTGCCCTCACCTGCCCCTGCCCTTTGTCCCCACCTTGTTTTCTGTGAACCTCTTCCCTCGACACTTGTGACCAAACTATTTTGTCTGATGCCCGATGGAGCTACCTGGTTTAGCTATAGGGGAGATGGGCCGTGGATTCCCTCCTTGGTCGTCACCTACCCAGTCGGTCTTCTTTAGACAGACTTCCATTCGTCTCTACGGTTGTCTCTTCCCTTATCCTCACTTTCTCACCTCCCCTACCCCCCACTACTTTTCTCTCTCCTTTCCCTCCTCTCCTAATGTATTGCTGATTGTTTGATGTAATGTGTAACTGTTGTTCTTTTTCTGTTATATTGTTGAACCACATTGTTGCACTTCCTTTCGTCTCTCCTGTCGTCTCCTCCCACATCCGTCCTCTATCTAGGTCTCTCCTTCTCTCCCCTCTCAATGTATTGAGACTGAACTATTTTGTCTGATGCCCGATGGAGCTACCTAGTTTAGCTATAGGGGATATGGGCCGTGGATTCCCTCCTTTGTCGTCACCAACCCAGTCGGTCTTTAGGCAGACTTCTTTTTCGTCTCTCCTTATTGTCTCTTCCCTCATCCTCCCTTTCTCACCTCCCCTACCCCCCACTACTTTTCTCTCTCCTTTCTCTCCTCTCTTAATTGTATTGCCTTTTTTTTTTATGTATTGTATAATTGTTAAACTTTTTCTGTTACATTGTTGATTCTCATGGAAAGTGCTGTGATACCTTTGGGTCTAGCCAGTGCTATATAAAACTCTTTAAATAAATAAATACAGTTGTACTACTGAATTGCGACAAGAACAGTAGATAGAAGAACTTTGAGGGACTAAATATCGAAAGGTAAGCGCATATAGGGAATTATAGATTTACTAATCCTAACTCCACATCTACGTACCTTGAAGATATACGTACCTCGCAGGCACAGATATGTGGTGTTAGACGATCTATACTTATTGGTCGATATTTGTTTTTTCAATATTTTGTCCTCGATATTCTCTCCCATAGATATTGTGTATTGACTATTTAGGGTGCACGCCTTCTGCGACTAAATAGTACCTCATTTTAAATGTTTATCTGTTGCCTTGTCAGGAAGGACCTCAAGACCTGGCTCTTCGACTGAACCGCAGATCCCCCCCCCAACACACACTCAGCTCCTTGAGACCCTAACGGGCACGGCAAAAGTCGTAAAAAAAGAAGTGGGGGGACGCTGTCACCAGAAGTGACGTCACGACAGGAAGTGACGTCACGAAAGGTGCCGAGCTCCTCGTCCCAGAGAGGCCAAAGAGTGAAGTCCAGCTGTTTGGCAGGGGGCAGGTAAAATAAGTGGGGGGACGCCGTCCACCTGCGTGGTACACCGACTCGAGCCCTGCTAACGGGTGCGTAGTTACACTTTTGATTGAACATGTTCAGAGACTAGAAGATGGGGTTTCTGACATTATTACTCTTGAAAAAAGAATAAACTAAACTAAAACTTACCTGAAAAACAAACATTACTGCTTGCCAAAACAAGTTAATCCTTTTTTTTAATGACAAGATGCTCTGTTCTTGTGATGTCCTGAGCTTATTGAAATCTTGGATATCAGTCACTGATGTTTCTACACTTTAACAGGTGTTGACGGGCAAGAGGGGGCTTCTGTGAGCATTAAGGAATTCGGATCATATCTCGTGTGAATCTTTCTTAGCTTCTCGAACCCCCCACCCCATCTCCGATGCACCCCACCTCTCGCCTCCCTCACTTCGTGCCCTGTCTCCAATGTCACGAGAACAATGGAATATTTTTCATTAATTCCATTTTCTAGATAGGCGAGACAGCAAGGCGGGGGCTCATAATGTTTTAATTAAAAAGAGATGTCACCGCGATTAGGAAGCAGATATCTCGGATGGAACGAAACCTGCGGTCTCCAGAGGACGGGAAATAAGCGAGCGTCGGACTGCATTAGAAATTATTGGAACATCGTAATAAAAAGAACAAGAAATGGAATTAGACAGGCCCCGGCCTCGGGTTAAAGGTGGGGGCTAATCTGATCTTCATTGTCTCACATGCGGAGAGGGAGAGAAATATGTTATTAAAACTTCTCTCGTTTGCCTCCGTCGACGCCAACATTAGAGGCGAGAAGGACTTTCACGGACTGCACGCAGGCTTTCGGGTGGAGAGAGAGGAGAATGTATATCGCATGGTGACCCAGGTCGGAGTGGGAACCGGAAGCATTTCTGGCAAAAATGTCCAAACGAACCTTGCTCCTTTCCTCTCTCTTTTCTTTCCATCCAT
The DNA here is from genome assembly GCF_964261635.1 of Lissotriton helveticus. NCBI lineage: Eukaryota > Metazoa > Chordata > Amphibia > Caudata > Salamandridae > Lissotriton > Lissotriton helveticus. The sequence continues at coordinate 117,743,741 of NC_136068.1, forward strand.
TAACTTCCATTCCCTCTCTTCCCCTCCGCCCCTCTTTCTCTTTGATTCTCTCTATATTTCTTTCTCTCTCGTTTGCACCCCCTCGTGCCTGCTGCCCTGTACCCGGGAATCTGAATACAGAAGAAGTGGCCATGGCCTTCCACCTCCATCATCCGTTCTCCAACGCCCCCAGCTCCTGGGGAAATGCCCAGTGGCAGAAATGGCCACTCTGCCCTGAAACTGAGGCAGCATAACCCCTTTTGTTCGTCCCACCGACTCTCTATTACCATCCTTGCACTCTCCTCTTCTATAAGAAAGCAATAATTGTCCAGCACTTACTCCTATATGCTTGCTGCACAGCAGCACAGAAGAACTATATATAATGGGGCAGATTTACAAGCCTCTTGCGTGACTTTTGCACCGCCGTTGCGTCACTTTTGTCATGCAGCATAAATGTTGCGGCCCATTTACAACATGACGCTTCTAGGGAAATGCGTCACGTTATAAAGCCCTGCATCACAATATATCTGCATCAGATATAATGTATGCAGGGTGGGTGTTACCACGCAAAAAGCCATGTAGAACTGACACAGTGAAATCTACAAGATTTCACTGCGTCACTCTACGCCTTCACTGCGTCAGAATCCCTACGCCTGCTCAGACCAGGCATAAGGAATGATGCAGGGCTTTATGAATGGGACTCACCCATCTATTGTGGCGCATTGCTGGAGTTGGGTCACTTTCATGAGCAACTCCAGCAATGCGCACTTTTGCGCCACCATTTCTGACGCATCTGTTCATCCTTGCACCACGGAGCACTGTATTGTATATACAGCGCATCCATAGTGGCGCAAGGACATTCGGCGCTGACGCAAGGAAACTGGAGCATCTATGCAGATGCATCAGTTCCTAATAAATGTGCCCCAATATGTTTTTTTTCTTCCAAATGGTACTTGGTTTATTATTCATCTTATCGAGTTTTTTTTCCTCTTTCCTATGTGTGCTGCAGAATGTCCCAGAGATTGGAAAGGGTAAGAAAGATAAGCAATAAATATATTTATTCTCATTATGCCTCATCTGGGAAGGCGTAGCATTTTGACGCATTCCCAGGTTTACTAGTCTTACTAAATCTGTGAATGCGCCAAAATCAATGGGAGGAACACCCACACTCCCCCATGGAATGCCTTCCCAGGGCAGAGCAATGCAAGGCAGTGACTTGCACTGCCTTGCGTTACTCTAGATTTACTAAGCCACGCAGAGCCACACAAGGTAATGCTATGGTAAATTTTCATGGCTTACTGTATTAGACAAAAAAAAACATTTTACAAACTCTGGTATATTTGATCATTTCTCTTAAGGCAAATTTCAAAATCTGCAAAAAATAATCTGCGGTGTGTGTTTCAGGCAAGAAAGGATAAACCAGTTTACTGAATAGCTGAAACTTGGTTTAATATTATGTTCTCATCCAACGAGTTTTGGTTAAAGTTTAGAACTCTAGACCGAGGTAAAGATGATCTCATGTAATTATGGTAATAAAAGGAGCTTTTGATTAAATTGGAATGTAGTAGGACTCTTGCTCCCTTGCTCCTCTGCTCTACCTATTTTATAATTTATTTTTTTAAAGAAAAAGGTAATAGCTTTTTTAGGTTTACTTTTCTTGAATTTATTCTTGATAAAAAAATTAACAATGGTGACAGCCTGTGGAATTATATGGCTTCTGCCCAAAAATAAGTGCTGGTGTCCCCTACCGGCAACCACCGGCTCAAATTAAGCACTGCCTGTTATTGATGCCAGAATCAGGAATGACATGCAGAAAAGGACCTGTTATTCCTGGGCCTTCTATAACCAGGTCAATAGCTTGTAATGTCCGATATTTGGTGCAGGGGTACTAGTAGACCAGTTGAAACAGGAGATTCAACCCCTGGTATGCCCTGGTATTGTCACACAGTCACTGGTGTGGGATACCAGCTGGACTGGGAGATTATGACCCACCGGTATCCCCAGACAAAATAACAAGCTACTCATAATGAGCTGGGCAGGCCTTTAGCCTTTAGCCCCCTTCCCTACCGTTTCTTGACCCCCTAACCCCTGTTGACAAACATTAACAAAAAACATTAGTAGATATATCAGTTCTTGACCACCCTCTCCTGTGCCAGAGAACTTGTACACTGGCGTAACAAAACTTGAGCCCCCCCTCCCTGCAAGGTATGTGGAGACCCCCCCTCCAGACACAATCATGAGCTCTCCAGCAAGAGTACTGTGCTGAGGGCCCCCCCTGGATCTTGGGGCCCCCCTCGCACCGCGGGGGGCTGCAGGGACCTGTGTTACGCAACTGGACTTGTACACAAAACAAGAGCATAGCAACCACCACTGCCCCACTTCGCGTCCCCCGACACCACCGCCTCCTCCCCCGCCCACCCTCCCAAGCCCCCTCCCTCCCACGGCACAGAGAATCCGCCCCTCCAACTGGTGGAACCGCGCGCTGCGCTTCATGCAGCCGTAGCTGCATTCACATGCAGAAGGCCACCCAGAGCGGAGAGAAAGGAGAGAAGGGGGCGGGAGCAGTAAAAGCTTCTGTGAAGCTGTCAATCATGTTCTGCGAAATGCCAACAACCCCGAACAGCTTGTAAGTCAAGAGACAGGGGAATACGAGAGGAGTCAGTGGAGTGGAGAGATAACCTCTACATCAGGCTATTGCCCCTGGGAAGGTGCGGCTGGTGCTGCAGGGCACCTGTCGCCATTGAGAGATGAATTCATTAAATAGACAATTAATGAATTAATTCATGCATTTATATATTTAATTATAACCTGATTCAAAGCTTGCATTCTGCTAACTGAATCAGTTCAATATGCTAGTTTGTCCTCTGCTTCACTGCTGTCCCTCCATCCAAGCCTGGGGGTTGAAGGGCATGTTACAGGCCCTTGGGACTCTAACAAATTAAGCTGCTCCTGGGTTGCCAGGAAGATGGATGGGTGAAAAGGATATAAAGACAGGTCTCTGCCAAGCCTCTGATTCCGCAGCTTTGCACATTTTTGTAAAAACAGCTTCAGCTTTGCAGTCTCCAAAGCTGACAAAGTTAAGAAAACAGATTGGACTAAAAAGGAGCTTCCCTACAGAGTTAAGAAAACAGCATGGGCTAAAATGCCCCACTGTCAACGGCGGCCAGCACAGGTAAGCGTGGTGAGGCAGGGCAGGGCGCAGCAGGGTGGGTAGGAGTCTACAGATGACGGAATAGGTATAATTTATTTATTTAAATATATCCCGTCATCTACCGATTCCCATCCCATCCCACCCCTACCCCACAACCTCACCATGCTTACCTGTGCCGGCCACTGCTGCTCACTGTTAAACAGGACCACCATCAGCTTTCTTTTTAAGGGCTTGACCTAGTGACCGCTTTAGCTGCCTGTTGCTCAAAGATTCAGTTTACAAAAAGGAGGTCAGATTTATCAATCTTTCACACAACGCAACGCAGCAAAACAACTTGCTGTGTGAAAGAGAGAGGGTAGATTTGCTCCATATTTACCAATATATGCCACATTTCTTCTCTCTCCCTACACTGGTGTGCAACCTGCTGCCTAGAGCCAACACAGGCACCCTTGCACCATGGTGTGATGGTGCCTTCACTGCAGGTCAGATTGTTTTTGTGCAGAAGGGTCTCCTTCCTGCGCAAAGAAAATCCTCTGATAATTTTTTTCCCCTCATTTTAAGTGTCCTGCAGGATAAAGCACACTTAGAAAGAGGAAACAGCGAGGATAAATAACAAGATTTCTCCTTGTTGTGCGTCCCCTGAGAAGGCATAGCAGTTTGACGCATTTAGTGATCCCAGGAGACTTTCGCTAATGAATATGTAGTGTGATTGTGAGTATGTTTGGTGTACATGGGAGAAAAAAGTGTAATCCTGGTAGTTGGGTAAATAGATCTCCACGCGTCGTTGAGGCCTAGAGTTTGGAAAATCAGTTTCACCCGCTTGAGGAAGCTTCCTGTGGATGATCTGTGGGTGGTGTGCTATCAACTTCAGCATGCCAGATTTGATTAAGGTCTCCCATGAAAATGATTGGGTTGTCCACAAAACTTCATCATATTCTGTAGAGAGATTAAAAAAGCTGGTTGGCCTGTGTTGGGGGGCATATGCCAAAACAAATGTGCCTTCCCCTCAGTTTCCCCTTTACCATTACCACTCTTCCCTCCTTATCTGTTTTTATGCATTCTGGTTGAAATTTTGTGGTGTTGTGGAATAGAAATGTCACCCCTTTCTGTTTTGTCCCAATGGAAGACCTATAGATTAGGGAGTAGTTTCTGTGCGTAAGTCAGTGTTCTTCCGTTCACTTTAAGTGTGTTTCTTGGAGTGCCACAATGTCGAAATGGTGGTCCCCCAGATATTTCCAGATTTTCTGGTGCTTGAGGGGGGGAGTTTAGGCCCTTAACGTTCCATGAAGCTATACTAGACATCTTAAGTCAGGTCTCTCCTCCCCCTCCAGCCCTCACTCTGCACCTTTTGAATGTTGCATCTCTTCTCACCTTGCCTATCAAGTGTTCCCCAGTCACCGCACCTTGCAGTCTTGATATGTAGATTGTCTGTGTCCCCAGCGTAGCTGCCACCATCCCCTATATGGTACACCCCCCTCAAACACTTAGAACCAAAAACATGATTAAACTTTTGCTGTAGAACGCAAGGGCCCCCAGAGTCACCGCCGCTCAGGATGATGAACGTGTTTGCAGGCGACTTGGTCTAGGCCTGTCGCCCCGGCTGTCTCTTGTGTTTAGTAAAAGCAGCATGTCAGAATAGTGTCTTTTTCAGATCCGTGGCCAATTAGAGTTGTTTCTTCATCTGGAGTTAGTATTGTCCTCCCATAATTGGGTCGCTCTCCTCACAAAGTCATTTCTCAAAGGGCTAGAGACAAGTGTCTTTGTGGTTGTCGTTGTTTCTTTTCAGGTCGCGGCTGGTACTTTAGGTTTTGGATTGTTTCCCTTTAGAAATTGTGTGTCCCTGGAAGACTGTTGTTTGTTCCGTTTCTTTTCCCTGTACCAAAGTTTGAGTGGACAGCTCCTCCTCATTTGGTAGCCCTAGGATTTCCAGGCCCTCTTCAAGTCTTGTGATATGTTTTTTTTTATTGTGCAGTTTGAAAGCAAGCCCAAATGGATAAGCCCAATGATATTTAATGTTGTCTTTCCACAACTTTGCTTTAGCAGTTGAAATAATTGCCGTCCTTGTAGTGTGGATTGCGCCAGGTCTTGGTACAATGTGCCTTTATACCTTTGAAAGGAGATCGTATCTTTTTTCCTGACCGCTTGCAATATGGCTTCCATAACTTTGAAGGAGTGGAGCTTGACCAAGACATCACAGATTCTTCGCCGCTCTCCAGGTGACTGAGTGCCCAAGCAGTGGGATCGTTCTATTTTAATTTTCATTTGGAGAGGTCCCAGAATTTCCAAAAATAGCCCCTCAATCAAAGCTTTCAGGTCTGGTCTTTCTGCTCCCTCCTCCAGGTCTCTAATTATTATATTATCTCTCCGTGACCTCTTTTCCAGGTCTTCCCTTTTCAGGAGTGCCATTTGCAGTTGTGTGTGAAGCTACTGGACCCTATCATGAGTATCCGTGGCACGCTTGTCGTGATCCTGGGTTTGGGCTCTTCACCTCCAGTATTCTTGTTCCAATAGAGTCAACGTCCTGTTGGAGGGAAGACATGCATTCTGTAAGGTCCACCTTGAGTTGCTCCATTGATGCCTATATATCCAATTTCAATTCAGTGTTCTGCTCAGTTTTGAATTCCCTGAGGGAGGTGAGAAGATTGTCCTTGGTGAGAGCCATTCCGATATCTGCGTCTCCTTGTTCCTGTGGAGGCCTCTGCTCTGTGGGGGTAAAGAAGCTAGTGACCTTACCAGTGGACTTTTTAGGTGGCACTGATGTGGTCTGCCGTCTCTTCTCTGTCATGGGCAGGGATGCCCCCCAGGCCACTAGGGTTTGTGGCCCCTCACTGCAGTAGCTTCAAAGTCATCAGGCGATCATGCAATACTTCTAGATGTGTTGTCTGCTGCCATATTAATAAAGCATTGGGACTCTCTGGCGGACAATTTGAGTTCAGGTTAGCAGCTTTGCGGTAGCTTCTCCTGCCTTCCTGCCTTCTTTTTTGTTTAGTTCCTAGCACTCATGCCTTTATGCCTCCGCGACACTAGCGCACCTTGCTTATACCTTATTTCTCCTTGTTTAAGGGGTCACCAATCCTCCACGCTCACATCCTCCTTCATGCCGCCATTTTATAGTCAGGCAAGATATGCGCTGTCCTTTTGTTGGGGTGAGAAATCCCCCCCCCCCCCGGAGCGCGGCGTTGTTGGGGCTCACCCCGCTCCCCTGGCCCCCAAATGCTGTATCAGGCCCTTCGAGTCCCTCACTCACCCCATCTTCACATGCATGGGGGATTCGGAGTCTCAGCCGATCCTCCCCGGTGACGAGCTGCTGCCTGGGGTCTCCAGCAAAGTCTCCCGCCACCAGATGATCTATCACTTTTCCTACACTACAGTAGGTATCGGGCAACTTGAGAGGGTGCGTCTTAGGTGTGCAGGTTTTCAGGGGTCCGTCTCGTCTGCCTTGCATCCTGTCTAGTGCCCGATATTCCCCACAGCTGTCGCGCCATCTTGAAGGCCTCCGGCAATTTCAGGCGTCCCGCTGCTTGTCGTTGATCACCACCCCTTCGGTGTCTCAGTCACTTCTCTCGATTTTCCGCATTTCCTATTCCAGATGGTTAATGTGAATGAGGAGAGCTGTATGTTAAGTTACCTTGGTGCAACAAAATTAAGAGCTTCTTTTAGATACATTGTTGAGCAGAAACTGTATTTACTTTTATATGTTCCGATTTTTACTTGCACATTTTGTGAAAAAGCCTCAAATCCGATCTGCTGATCTGATGAACTGCATGTGGCAGGTTTTGCCCACTGATTTTGACAACATTCAGCTACAAAATCCTCCAACCTCTCAGCTGACAAATGCGGGGCGCCTTGCAAACTTTCTGAATCTCTCTCATCACCAAATACCTGCTTCTAATGTATGTTTTGGAATTAATTATTGTGCTTGGATATTTGAGCAGTGCTTATGCCGCCCAAATGATCATCTTTGTGGTTTGTGCATAGAAGCCTCTTGTTCTCAAATTTGAGGGATGCAACGGTGTGACATTTCCTTGTGGTTTTTTTTTTTTACCTCTAACAATCATGAGTGATAGTTTCCAATGGCGGCTGCTCAGAATGCAACATTGTAGGTTGGCAGTGTGGGGCAATACATAAATACAAAAACAAAGAAAAACATTTAAAAATAAAAAAATTACGACTTACCTGATGGATTAGCCATCTTGCTCTTCTCCCGATCCTCGACTGGTACACACTGCGCAGGCTCCCGGATGTCCCAGAATAGTAATCTCAGCATGAGAGAAGTACTGGGATTGGTCTGATTGGCCTGGTTTGCCATTCAGACAGTGCCTAGGAGCCTGTAGCTTTTCTCCACCCAGTTGTACAGCACAGCCTGATGGAGCAGTGAGCAAGGGACTCATATCTGAGTATACCCTGCCACACCTATAGTGGCCAAAAACGATTCAGAAAAGGGGGTGGTGATGAACAGAGTGTCTGAATTAAGCAGACCACTCTTACCCAGTCCAAAGATCAGGGCTTGATCCATCACCGTTATTTAGCTCACTGCCCCATCCCAGCTCAGAACCTGGCTATATGCAAATTAGTCTGTCCCTGGCCCAGTGCATCATGGGAACAGGGCAGACCAAACTACCAAGCCAATTCTTCACCAGAAAGGAGACAAGTTACTGGGGACCGGTTTCTGGCATTTCAGCCTCGTCGGCCCGGCTTGCTTGAATCCTGATGGAGCAGTGCGCAAGGGACTCATGTCTGAGTATACCCTGCCACACCTATAGTGGCCAAAAACGATTCAGAAAAGGGGGTGGTGATGAACAGAGTGTCTGAATTAAGCAGACCACTCTTACCCAGTCCAAAGATCAGGGCTTGATTCATCACCGTTATTTAGCTCACTGCCCCATCCCAGCTCAGAACCTGGCTATATGCAAATTAGTCTGTCCCTGGCCCAGTGCATCATGGGAACAGGGCAGACCAAACTACCAAGCCAATTCTTCACCAGAAAGGAGACAAGTTACCGGGGACCGGTTTCTGGCATTTCAGCCTCGTCGGCCCGGCTTGCTTGAATCCTGATGGAGCAGTGAGCAAGGGACTCATGTCTGAGTAGACCCTGCCACACCTAATGTGGCCAAAAACAATTCAGAAAAGGGGGTGGTGATGAACAGAGTGTCTGAATTAAGCAGACCACTCTTACCCAGTCCAAAGATCAGGGCTTGATCCATCACCGTTATTTAGCTCACTGCCCCATCCCAGCTCAGAACCTGGCTATATGCAAATTAGTCTGTCCCTGGCCCAGTGCATCATGGGAACAGGGCAGACCAAACTACCAAGCCAATTCTTCACCAGAAAGGAGACAAGTTACCGGGGACCGGTTTCTGGCATTTCAGCCTCGTCGGCCCGGCTTGCTTGAATCCTGATGGAGCAGTGAGCAAGGGACTCATGTCTGAGTATACCCTGCCACACCTATAGTGGCCAAAAACGATTCAGAAAAGGGGGTGGTGATGAACAGAGTGTCTGAATTAAGCAGACCACTCTTACCCAGTCCAAAGATCAGGGCTTGATCCATCACCGTTTTTTAGCTCACTGCACCATCCCAGCTCAGAACTTGGCTATATGCAAATTAGTCTGTTCCTGTCCCAGTGCATGATGGGAACAGGGCAAACCAAACTACCAAGCCAATTCTTATACTGGGAATGAAACAAGCTTCCGTGGACCGGTTTCTGCCATTCCAGGCGTCGTCGGCCCGGCTTGCTTGAATCCTGATGGTGCAATGAGCAAGGGACTCACATCTGAGTATACCCTTCCACGCATATGGTGGACAAAATGATTCAGAAAAGGGGGTGGTGGACAAAATGATTCAGAAAAGGGGGTGGTGGACAAAATGATTCAGAAAAGGGGGTGTTCATCACCACCCCCTTTTCTGAATCGTTTTTGGCCACTATAGGTGTGGCAGGGTATACTCAGACATGAGTCCCTTGCTCACTGCACCATCAGGATTCAAGCAAGCCGGGCCGACGAGGCTGAAATGCCAGAAACCGGTCCCCGGTAACTTGTCTCCTTTCTGGTGAAGAATTGGCTTGGCAGTTTGGTCTGCCCTGTTCCCATGATGCACTGGGCCAGGGACAGACTAATTTGCATATAGCCAGGTTCTGAGCTGGGATGGGGCAGTGACCTAAATAACGGTGATGGATCAAGCCCTGATCTTTGGACTGGGTAAGAGTGGTCTGCTTAATTCAGACACTCTGTTCATCACCACCCCCTTTTCTGAATCATTTTTGGCCACTATAGGTGTGGCAGGGTATACTCAGACATGAGTCCCTTGCTCACTGCTCCATCAGGATTCAAGCAAGCCGGGCCGACGAGGCTGAAATGCCAGACACCGGTCCCCGGTAACTTGTCTCCTTTCTGGTGAAGAATTGGCTTGGTAGTTTGGTCTGCCCTGTTCCCATGATGCACTGGGCCAGGGACAGACTAATTTGCATATAGCCAGGTTCTGAGCTGGGATGGGGCAGTGAGCTAAATAACGGTGATGGATCAAGCCCTGATCTTTGGACTGGGTAAGAGTGGTCTGCTTAATTCAGACACTCTGTTCATCACCACCCCCTTTTCTGAATCGTGATGGAGACAAAGCAAACACAGCCCACACACTTATCTTTTCCAGCTGGCCCATTTGACATTACCACACTGCCCGAAAGACAAAATCTCCGCGTCTTGTAATCCCGACTCTGGTGCAAATTTCTATTTGCTCCTGAATCGAGATTGCGGGGGCGCTCAGAATGAGGTGAGTCTGGGCTCATTATAGCCAATCATAGGCTGGTTGCTGCTGCTTTCACAGCTCAACCGCACTCAGCGATGCCTCATCCTACCCTTTCATCAGTTGCAGACGATTGCTACCTGCAACACTGGCCAAAGGCTCTTTTTAAATTACTAGCCAGTCTTCATAGGTGCCCACCGGTGACGCGTGGGCGGCCAAGGAAACCTTTGCTCTGATGGATATAATAAGGTTGCAGTGATAACTTCTCCGGATTATTGGCGAGGATGAGTCAGAAACACTTTAGCCCAGTCAGAAGAAAAGGTAGAAGTGTATGTCTGCCATCAGCTTCCTACTCAACTCATTTTTTCTTTAAGTTGTTTTTCAGGGACCTCCTTTTCTATTACATTCTTTTGTATATGGGGAGAATTAGATGTGTCGTATATTTCAAGTTTTTAGTTTTCTGTTTTTGCTGATTTGTACATATAATTACAAACAGAGGTCAATGCCCTTCACTGGCTCCCCATTTAAACACAGAAGATAATGAACAAGGGGCAAGTTGCACAAAAGAAATTGCAGTCCCTAGCCATGCAATTATCAAAAACATAGGGTTTTTCAATCTAAAATGGATTTTTAATGTGTACTAAACCACTTTTTAAATTTGAAAAAGCATTTCGGAATCACAAAGTGGGTGTTTGCGACTTACTCCGAATCACAACTACAAGGCAATGCGAAAGGTGCATCTCCCTTGTTTCGATTCTCAGTGAGATGTCTCACAGGTGATTGTATGGCGGTATTTCACATACGTTCAGGCCACATGCATTCAGAACGCCTTCTTTAGTATGAGTGTGTCTTTAGGACACATTTGTTCAGCACACAAGTCGTTTTAATAACTTGCCTTAGGGGGGGTGCTAGATGTTGGAATAGTTTAATTTACTATTCCAACTCCAGTCTGCGCCACACTAGGGAAGGTGTTGGACTTTAAATCCAACACCATTCCAACAATGCACCCACGTAACAGCAAATCGTTATTATGACTTTCGTGCTGAACGAATGCGTGCTAATGCCGCGTTCGTTCTATTGCTGGGGCTGCGTTGGCCCAGCGTGATTCCAGCTTCGTCCGGAAAGACGTTTCCCATCACAGGTTTGTGGCTGCCATTATAGACCTCTGAATAGTTACTGACAACTCAATTGAGGCTGTAACTGGTTTGCAAAGGGGAACTAGTGTCCCTTGGACAGTTTGGTAGGTGTGTTGGGCTGCCTCAGGATGAGTAGGCAGCAGTCCATGGTACCATTGCATTCAAACAGGAAAAACATATATTTTTAAAGCCTCACCTCTTCCTTTTTAAGAACACGAGTGTTTTAAAAAAAGGTTTCAGCACATCCTTCATGGAGCACACCCTTCATAGAGCGCATACCTCAACATAACATTCATAGAGCACATCCTTCTGCACACCCTTCATAGAGCACACCCTTCATCATACCATTCATAGAGCACATCCTTCATAGACCAAACCCTTCATAGAGCACACCCTTCAGCATACCATTCATAGAGCACACCCTTCAAGGAGCACATCCTTCATAGAGCAAACCCTTCATAGGGCACACCCTTCCGCTTACCACTCATAAAGCACTCCCTCCTGCACACCCTTCATATAGCACACCCTTCATAGAGCACACCCTTCGTGGGGCACACCCTTCAGCATACCATTCATAGAGCACACCCTTCAGCATACCATTCATAGAGCACACCCTTCATAGAGCACACCCTTTAGTACACTATTCATAGAGCACACCCTTCACAGAGCACACCCTTTAGTACACTCTTCATAGAGCACACCCTCATGGAGCACACCCTTTAGTACACTCTTCATAGAGCACACCCTCATGGAGCACAACCTTCATAGAACACAGCCTTCATAGAGCACATCCTTCAGCACACCCTCCAACAGACCCATCATAGAGCAAACCCTCCCTAGTGCACACCCTTAATACAGCATACCCTTCAACAAACCGTTCATAGTGGATGCCCTTCATAGAGCACACCCTTCATAGAGCACGCCCTTCATAGAGCACGCCCTTCATAGAGAACGCCCTTTATAGAGCACACCCTTCATAGAGCACATCATTCATAGAGAACATCCTTCATAGAGCACACCATTCAGCAAACCGTTCATAGAGCGCACCCTTTATAGAGAAACCCCTTTAGCACACTCTTCATAAAGCGCACCCTTCATAGAGCACACCCTTCATAGAGCAAACCCTTCATAGGGCACACCCTTCCGCTTACCACTCATAAAGCACTCCCTCCTGCACACCCTTCATATAGCACACCCTTCATAGAGCACACCCTTCGTGGGGCACACCCTTCAGCATACCATTCATAGAGCACACCCTTCATAGAGCACACCCTTTAGTACACTATTCATAGAGCACACCCTTCGCAGAGCACACCCTTTAGTACACTCTTCATAGAGCACACCCTCATGGAGCACACCCTTTAGTACACTCTTCATAGAGCACACCCTCATGGAGCACAACCTTCATAGAACACAGCCTTCATAGAGCACATCCTTCAGCACACCCTCCAACAGACCCATCATAGAGCAAACCCTCCCTAGTGCACACCCTTAATACAGCACACCCTTCAACAAACCGTTCATAGTGGATGCCCTTCATAGAGCACACCCTTCATAGAGCACGCCCTTCATAGAGCACGCCCTTCATAGAGAACGCCCTTTATAGAGCACACCCTTCATAGAGCACATCATTCATAGAGAACATCCTTCATAGAGCACACCATTCAGCAAACCGTTCATAGAGCGCACCCTTTATAGAGAAACCCCTTTAGCACACTCTTCATAAAGCGCACCCTTCATAGAGCACACCCTTCATAGAGCACACCCTTCAGCACACGCTCCAGCACACCCTCCCTAGAGCACACCCTTCAACAAACCGTTCATAGAGGATGTCCTTCATAGAGCACACCCTTCATAGAGCACGCCCTTCATAGATAACGCCCTTCATAGAGCACACCCTTCATAGAGCACATCATTCATAGAGCACATCCTTCATAGAGCACACCATTCAGCAAACCGTTCATAGAGCGCACCCTTTATAGAGAAACCCCTTTAGCACACTCTTCATAAAGCGCACCCTTCATAGAGCACACCCTTCATAGAGCACACCCTTCAGCACACGCTCCAGCACACCCTCCCTAGAGCACACCCTTCAACAAACCGTTCATAGAGGATGTCCTTCATAGAGCACACCCTTCATAGAGCACGCCCTTCATAGATAACGCCCTTCATAGAGCACACCCTTCATAGAGCACATCATTCATAGAGCACATCCTTCATAGAGCACACCATTCAACAAACCGTTCATAGAGGATGTCCTTCATAGAGCACACCCTTCATAGAGCACGCCCTTCATAGATAACGCCCTTCATAGAGCGCATCCTTCATAGAGCACATCATTCATAGAGCACATCCTTCATACAGAACACCCTTTACCACACTCTTCATAGAGCGCACCCTTCATAGAGCACACCCTTCAGTACACTATTCATAGAGCGCACCCTTCATAGAGCACACCCTTCAGCACACTCTTCATAGAGCGCACCCTTCATAGAGCACACCCTTCATAGAGCACACCCTTTATAGAGCACACCCTTTAGCACACCCTTCAAAGAGCACACCCTTCATAGAGCGCACCCTTCATAGATCACACCCTTTTGCACACCCTTCATAGAGCGCACCCTTCAGCACACCATTCATAGAGTACAACCTGTCTTATATCACATCCTGTCTTATTGCACGCCCTTCATTGTGCACGTCCTTCATAGAGCACACCATTAAGCAAACGGTTCGTAAAGCACACCCTTCACAGAGAAAACCCGTCATAGAGCACACCCTTCGTAGAGCACACCCTTCATAGAGCACACCCTTTAGCACACCTTTCATAGTGCACACCCTTCAGCACACCATTCATAGAGTACAACCTGTCTTTTAGCACATCCTGTCTTATTGCACGCCCTTCATAGAGCACGTCCTTCATAGAGCACACCATTAAGCAAGCCTTTCATAGAGCACACCCTTCACAGACCACACCCTTTATAGAGCACACCCTTCATAGAGCACACCCTTCAGCATACCATTCATAGAGCACACCCTTCATAGAGCACACCCTTTAGTACACTATTCATAGAGCACACCCTTCACAGAGCACACCCTTTAGTACACTCTTCATAGAGCACACCCTCATGGAGCACACCCTTTAGTACACTCTTCATAGAGCACACCCTCATGGAGCACAACCTTCATAGAACACAGCCTTCATAGAGCACATCCTTCAGCACACCCTCCAACAGACCCATCATAGAGCAAACCCTCCCTAGTGTACACCCTTAATACAGCATACCCTTCAACAAACCGTTCATAGTGGATGCCCTTCATAGAGCACACCCTTCATAGAGCACGCCCTTCATAGAGAACGCCCTTTATAGAGCACACCCTTCATAGAGCACATCATTCATAGAGCACATCCTTCATAGAGCACACCATTCAGCAAACCGTTCATAGAGCGCACCCTTTATAGAGAAACCCCTTTAGCACACTCTTCATAAAGCGCACCCTTCATAGAGCACACCCTTCATAGAGCACACCCTTCAGCACACGCTCCAGCACACCCTCCCTAGAGCACACCCTTCAACAAACCGTTCATAGAGGATGTCCTTCATAGAGCACACCCTTCATAGAGCACGCCCTTCATAGATAACGCCCTTCATAGAGCACACCCTTCATAGAGCACATCATTCATAGAGCACATCCTTCATAGAGCACACCATTCAGCAAACCGTTCATAGAGCGCACCCTTTATAGAGAAACCCCTTTAGCACACTCTTCATAAAGCGCACCCTTCATAGAGCACACCCTTCATAGAGCACACCCTTCAGCACACGCTCCAGCACACCCTCCCTAGAGCACACACTTCAACAAACCGTTCATAGAGGATGTCCTTCATAGAGCACACCCTTCATAGAGCACGCCCTTCATAGATAACGCCCTTCATAGAGCACACCCTTCATAGAGCACATCATTCATAGAGCACATCCTTCATAGAGCACACCATTTAACAAACCGTTCATAGAGGATGTCCTTCATAGAGCACACCCTTCATAGAGCACGCCCTTCATAGATAACGCCCTTCATAGAGCACATCCTTCATAGAGCACATCATTCATAGAGCACATCCTTCATAGAGAACACCCTTTACCACACTCTTCATAGAGTGCACCCTTCATAGAGCACACCCTTCAGCACACTATTCATAGAGCGCACCCTTCATAGAGCACACCCTTCAGCACACTCTTCATAGAGCGCACCCTTCATAGAGCACACCCTTCATAGAGCACACCCTTTATAGAGCACACCCTTTAGCACACCCTACAAAGAGCACACCCTTTAGCACACCCTTCATAGAGCGCACCCTTCATAGATCACACCCTTTTGCACACCCTTCATAGAGCGCACCCTTCAGCACACCATTCATAGAGTACAACCTGTCTTATATCACATCCTGTCTTATTGCACGCCCTTCATTGTGCAGGTCCTTCATAGAGCACACCATTAAGCAAACGGTTCGTAAAGCACACCCTTCACAGAGAAAACCCGTCATAGAGCACACCCTTCATAGAGCACACCCTTCATAGAGCACACCCTTTAGCACACCTTTCATAATGCACACCCTTCAGCACACCATTCATAGAGTACAACCTGTCTTTTAGCACATCCTGTCTAATTGCACGCCCTTCATAGAGCACGTCCTTCATAGAGCACACCATTAAGCAAGCCTTTCATAGAGCACACCCTTCACAGAGCACACCCTTTATAGAGCACACCCTTCATAAAGCACACCCTTTAGCTCCCCCTTCAGAGAGCACACCCTTTACTGCACCCTTCATAGAGAACACCCTTAATAGAGCACACCCTTCAGCACACCATTCATAGAGTACAACCTGTCTTATAGCACATCCTGTTTTATTGTACACCCTTCATATAGCATGTCCTTCATAGAGCACACCCTTAAGCAAACCATTCATAGAGGACACCCTTCATGGAGCACACCCTTTAGCACACCTTTCATAGAGCGCACCCTTCATTGAGCACACTCTGTCCAGCGTGACATTAAGGGAGCGCGCCCCTAGGACTCGGCTCCCCCGGTTCCCGCCCCCTCCCGCAGCAGGCATTGGGCAGGCGGATCGCTGCAAGGCCTCCGACCACCCAAGTCCTTCCGGGTCGCGGGTGACGCACTCCCGGTGGGGGGAGAAAGGGGGCGGAGACTTGTGCCTATTTAGGGGCCCGGGTCAGTGACCTCGGGCTCTTTGTCCTCCTTCTCCCCACATCGGACTGCTAGTCTCGCCTGCGATAGGCACCTCCCCCCTCCTTCCCAAGCATACGTTTTTTAAACTTTAAATTAGTTTGAGCCCTTGTCCTGTAATCCGGATCGTGTGAGGAGGCGCGGTCGTCGGTGGTGGCGAGCCGGCGGCGATCACGGAGCGCGGAGACAAAGGCGACGGGAGTCCTTCCATCGGTGACCCGGCAGGGCAGGTAGGGGGTGCGTGTGGTTGGGGGGACTCGTCCGTGGCTGCAGGGAGCCGGAGCACCAGGCGACACGAGCGCTTCAATTTTAAGCAGCCCCGATCCCTTGTGGCTGCGGGCGGGGGCCTTTGAGTGCACGTTTTTCGCCTGCCGGCTTTGTTCGGCGCTGGTGGAAGGCAAGCGGGTGGGGCGCGAGCACAGCACACCATTTGGGCGGGAATTTGGACGGGCAGCGCTGCGAGAGAATACATAGCCTCAGCCAGCAAACGTAGTTGAGAATGCCGCCCAAGAGAGCAAGCCATAAAAGATAGGACAGCGAGCCGGAAATTGCCCAGATGTTGAAACTGATTTTAGCCAAATTGGGCAACAATAATAATGAAAGTAGTGACGAGGATGAGACGGTGCTAGAGCAGCCAACACAAGGAGGCATAGAGCGCCCACGTAGGGAGGGAGTACCACCCAGGGCCGCTTTTCCACCGTTGGTCAAGAAACCTAGGGTCCAAGGGAAAGCGAAGAAAGGGGGCAAAACCAAGAGAGACAGGGCTAGCGATCTTGCCAGGCCAGTAGGTGGGGGCGAGAGTCCAGTAGGTCCCGCCCCCCCTATTCCCTCAAGCTTAGTGCCTGTTCCTCCAGTGACGCCAGGCATAGACCCAGTGAGTAATGTGGCGGTTCCTCTGGTGGACCCAGTAGGGTCAGCGCTTGCTGAAATTAGGAAATCTTTAAGAGTATTGGCCCCAGTTCAGACTCCGGTACAGCCGCCAAAGATGGCATCAACCAATCAAGGGGCGGCTACTAATCCCTCAGCACAGATTTTAGCTACGGTGGCCACCCTGGTTAATCAGCTAGAAATGCCAGCAACTCAGCCCATAGCAGGTAATGCAGCGGTGGCTCCTTGGGTACCCCCGAGGTCAGGACGCGCTGGGTAATATTCAGAGACAGTTGACCCTTCTGGTTGAAGCGCGAGGCAAAGCCACTGAGGCGTCAGTACCTAATCTCCCAGCAGTAGCAGGCCCGCAGACACCCATAGGAGGTAAGACGGGGGGTGTATCAAGCAAACCTCGGGAGGATGCTAGCGGTGTGATAGTTGTGCAGGGCAATGTGTTGTCTCAGCCTGGGGCATTAGCCACGCATGTACCTAGCGACATGAAGGAAAAAATTTGGAAAGGCGAATATGTGGATATTTTTCCGCTCATTCGCCCAAAGAGGCGGGATGTGGAGTATAAGGAGAGAGAGGGAAAGGAAGGGTCTTTCCGTAATAGGAAACCAAGGGTCGAGGAGTCCTTCACTAATTGGCTGAGTGGCTTTCATCTATTTACGACAGTTATGTTGGAAAGGAGGCCAGAGCTGGCAATTTCCCTGGTATTTTATACAAATAAGATCCTGACAGCCCACGCCACCCTGGGCGGGACAGCCTGGTTGGATTATGATAGGGACTTCAGGTGGGCAAAGGCGGCCAACCCGAGCATAGGGTGGGATCAAGTAGAAGTGAATGTTTGGTTGGAGAGCGTCAACAACAGAGAGCATCACTCTAAGCAGCCTTTTCGGACTTCTCAGGGAGGCCCGGGGTAGAAGAAGGGAACGTGCTGGGCGTTCAACAAAAAGATATGCACCTGGCCCACTGGGCAGTGTAGATTTAGACATGCCTGGTCCTTCTGTGGTCATCCCTCACATCCAGAGTTTAAGTGTGTCAAGAAAGCTAACCAACGGGGGGGTGGGTGGAGGCAAAGATGTCAAGCCCCCACAGCCTTAAGCTGCCCACACCGGTAGACATTGGGAGACTGTTTTTTTGGCTGAACCAGTATCCAGACAGGACCGCAGCCAAGGTTCTCATCTTAGGTTTTTCTGAAGGTTTTCGCATACCAGCGCAGGGCGTGGCTCCAGTTGGACAATGCAACAATTTACTCTCAGCGCGCAGGCATCCCACGGTAGTGACCCAGAAAGTAGAGAAGGAGCGCGCCTTGGGGCGGGTGGCAGGCCCCTTTCCTTCCCCCCCTTTGTAGGGGTTTGTATGTTCCCCATTGGGAGTAGTACCTAAAAAGGAGCAGCGGCAGTTTAGGATGATACATAATCTCTCAGCTCCTCGGGGAGCGTCAGTAAATGACGCCATCGACCCCGCCTTGTGTTCGGTGACCTAATCTTCCTTTGATTCAGCTTTACAGAAGGTGAGGGACCTGGGGCTTGGGGCCATCTTGGCCAAGACGGATATCGAATCAGCTTTCTGCCTGTTACCTGTGCACCCGGGAGACTATCATCAATTGGGTTTTCAACTGAATCACCAATTCTATTACGATAGGTGCATGCCGATGGGGTGTGCCATTTCCTGCAAGTATTTTGAGACCTTCAGCTCCATGCTCCAGTGGGTGTTTACACTCAGAACAGGTTATGAGGAGGTAGTCCACTACCTGGATGACTTCATGGTCATGGGCCCGGCAGCATCTGAGTCCTGCGCTTGGGCACTGGGGAAGCTAGTGTCCTTGTTCCAAGAGTTCGGGGTCCCCTTGGCTCCTGGGAAGACAGTGGGCCCGGACACATGTATGACCTTCCTAGGCATAGAGATTGACACGGTGGCAGGAGAGTGAAGGCTCCCCCATGACAAAGTACTGGCCTTCTCCCGGGCCATTGAGGCAGTGCTGGTGGGCCCCAAAGTGACCTTGCATCAGTTACAGGTGCTGGTGGGTCAGCTTAATTTTGCGCTGAGAATCATTCCCATGGGACGTCCCTTCTCTAGGTCCATCGCCAGAGCTATGGGTGGGCTGTCACACAAGCATCACCGTGTGCGCCTGAGGGCGGAGGTGAGAGAGGATCTCAGGGTTTGGCGAGACTTCTTGAAAGACTTTAATGGTAAGGTGGTGTGGCCCGCGCCACTGGTGTCTAGCGCAGAGCTGGGCTTGTTTACTGACTCTGCAGGCAGTAGCGGATTTGGGGCCATATTGGGGCCCTCATGGTGCGGGCGCAGTGGCCTTCAGAGTGGCACGAAATTGGTTTGACCAGAAACATAGCATTCCTAGAACTTTTCCCCATTGTGGTAGCAGTTGTAATTTGGGCTGACCGATTTAAGAACAGGTCTGTGGTTTTTTGGTCAGACAACATGGCAGTGGTAGAAGCCATCAACAGACAGGGTGCTTTGTGCAGCACGTTTTGAGACTGTTAAAGCATCTGGTGTTGGAATGTTTGAGATTGAACATGAATTTTAAGGCTACTCACATACCTGGGGTCGATAATCACGCTGCTGATGCTCTCTCTCGTTCCAAGTTGCAGGACTTCTGGAAATTCCGCCCGCAAGCGGAGGAGCGAATGACAGTGTTCCCTTCATCACTGTGGTCGATTGGAGCCCCGCGTTAGCGGGGCTGGTAGGTGCCTCATTGAGCGAAAGTAATAGGAGAACGTATCAACAGCATTTCAATGCTTACAGGTTGTTTGTACTACAAGCGGGCATCTCAGATTTGTTTTCTCAAGAAGTGGTCTATGGCTTCCTTCAGCACTTAAGGGATCAGGGCAGGGCGGTGTCCTATGCTAGGGCACATGTTTCAGCTGTAGGCTTCTTCGCTAGACTGGCAGGACAGAGTGACCCTAGCGCTTCCTTTGTGGTGAGAAAGGCCCTGAAGGGGTGGGCCAGGTTGGAAGGGCCTAGGCGAGATTACTGGAGGCCTCTGGATGTGGCAACTTTATCTAACATCTTAGTAGCCCTGCCGAAGGTCTGTAGTTCCCACTTTGAATGTGCACTATTCAGGGCCACCTTCTCCCTGGCTTTTTACGGGGCCTTCAGGTTAAGCGAATTGGTGGGGTCCTCTAGGTCTGACCAAGGGAGGGGTTTGCAGTACCGGGACACCTCCTTTTCCCCGCGGGCCTGGAAGTCATACTCAGGAGGTCCAAAACAGACCAGGGTGGGAAGGGGTCGACCATCACATTGAACGTGGCCCCGGGAGTTATAGTTTGCCCAGTGGCTCAACTACAGGCATATCTAGCATTACGCCCTAAGCAGGGGGGGGGGGGTCAGCTTTGTTCATACATGAACAGGGCCACTGTCTGTCCCAATATCAATTTAGGGCAGTCCTGGGTCTGGCTTTAAGGGAGTTAGGTTTAGAGGGAGCGGGGTACTACTCTCACTCATTCAGGATTGGGGCGGCCACCTTGGCGGCAGAGGCAGGCCTGCCAACGGGCACCGTGAAAAAGGTGGGGCGATGGGCATCTAATTGCTTCAGGAGGTACATCAGACCGGACCTGTTGTGACTCACGGTGTATATGTTGTTGAAGATGGTTTCTAACTTTTCCATTTCTACCCTATCCAGTAAGATGCCCGCGAAGGTGGTGTGGGTATTGGGGCACTCGTTTGTGCGGCGCGCCACGGTGCGGTTGCAGCAGAGGCGAGTCGTGAAGCCGGCGGGCTTAAACGGGATGGAATTCCTGTGGAGGGGCGTTGGGGGCTTGCGGATTCCACACCTACGACATCTTGTGGAGGAGATCAGAGATCAGGAGGGGCGGAGGACCCCGGATTTGGTAATCATCCACCTAGGAAGAAACAACATGGTCGACCGGGGGCGCCTGGCGGTCAAGGAGGCATTGCTGACCGAGTTTGCATGGTTGGGGCAGGTCTTTCCTTTGGCAAAATTGCATGGTCTTGCATGATCCCACGCAGGACAGGGGGCCCCGGAGTACGGGCTAGATCGCTGAACGTTTCAGTTAGGAGACTCAACGGGGAGTTGGCCAAGTTGTGCTCAGTGAAGGGCCGCTTGTGTCTGATTCCTCACAGGATGATCTCTGGAGAAGCAATGTACCACCAGGATGGAGTACATCTGTCAGACTTGGGCACTGATGCCTGGATTAATGGATTGTGGTCATTTGTACTGAACGCAGGTGGGGAGGGTGACAGACCAATGGCCCTTGGTCACCCTTGTGGCGGTAAACAGACCTGCGAACACTGACATTTACTCACGCGATGGATGGGAGTCCGCCCTGCGTACTCCCAAGGCCAGCACTGAGGGGGGGGGACAGTAAGCTCTCCGCTTGGAGAAAGGGGACCACAGGCTGTGGAGGCTAGGGTGACAGGTTTCGAGCCTCCTGGGTTCCTGGGCAGCCTGGTGGTCGGGGGGTGGGCCCCGGATTAGCGGACAAGGATCAGAGGTGGGGCCCACCACTCTATGGCGCAGGTGAGTTGCACCTGGTGCAGGATGCCCCCACACCCCCCTGTTGTGCTGGTGCTTTGGTACAAGTTTAAAAGTCAATTTAAATGTCAATTATAAAAGTGTCATTATGTTTGCTAGTTATTCAATTTTACTTCCTTGTCATGTTTATGTGGAATGTTGATTAAACATGGCCTTTTTAAACCCACCAAATCTCTGTCCTCGATGTACATGTGGGTTTAAGCTTATTGGGTGGGGGCGGGGACATGCTGGGGGGTCCGGGTCCTATTCATAGAGCACACCTTTCATCATACCATTCATAGACCACACTCTTCTGCACACCCTTCATAGAGCACACCCTCCTTTAGCACACCCTTCATAGAGCACACCCTCCTTTAGCACACCCTTCATAGAGCACACCCTCCTTTAGCACACCCTTCATAGAGCACACCCTCCTTTAGCACACCCTTCATAGAGCGCACCCTTCATAGAGCACACCGTACATCAGTGGTTCCCAAACGTTTGACTCCTGAGGACCCCCATTGAGTCACCACTGGAAGTCGGGGACCCCCAAGCAATTTGTATGAGTTAAATTTCAAATATTAAAACAGTAATTTAAAAAAATACGTGAGCACACAAAACAAATACTCAAAGTACTAAGGATTTTGGGGCCAGATGTACGACCATTTCATTTAGTGCGACACATTGCGACTGGCTAATTGCGAGTCACTAAATGAAATTTACAACAGTGTGTTTAACACTGTTTGGGATTCCCAATGGGGTCGCAATTTGCGCACCCATTGGGAATGCCAGCCCTCCCAGGGATGGTGGCCTGCTAGGCTCAGCAGACCACCATGTCTGGGACTGCTTTTAAATAAAGCAGTTTTGTTTTTAAAAATGCAGCTCATTTTCCATGCATTTAAAAGAAAAGAAAATGAAACGTTTTCATTTAATTTTTTAAGGGCAGGCAGTGGTCCCTGGGACCACTGCTTGCCCTTAAAAAATAATTTTGCATGCATTTGCAAAGGGGAAGGGGGTCCCTGGGGACCCCTTCCCATTTGCGAATGCATTACCATCTATTTGAAGTAGGTGGTAATTGCAAGTGTTTTGCGTCCGCAATTGCAGTCGCAAAAAACTGTGTACATGGTTTTGAGACTCGCTATTTGGAAGGGAATGCCCCTTCCAAACATCAAGTTGCAAAACCTATTTAGCGAGTCTCAAAAAAATTGTGACTCGCGAAATAGGCTATGTACATGGCCCAATAGGTTTTTGCATGCTCAAGCGGGTTTGCGAATCCAATTGCGTATATAAAAACAGGTCGCACATCTGGCCCTTAGTATTTTATATTGAAGGAATAGCCCCTCTGTCACATGTATTTCATTTGTTTTATAGCATCTCACATACCATTGTAGGATGTCAGAGAACTTTACATCACACATATATAGAGACAATGAATCATACATGTAAATCAGTGTATAGAAAATGTTACATAAGGTAAAGGGGACTACAAGGTGTAGTATTCACATGTCATTCATACTGGTAGGCATTTTTAAGTGCTTGGTCTGGAAAAGCACAAACTTAGGATTCAGAACATAACACAGTGGCTAGCACTGACTTTAGCATTAACAATGTATTTCCACCCAAATAAATCTTTTTAGCAGCATCAGGATAATGAATGACTGGGAAAAAAGTTATTAACTGGTACCATGCAGTTTGCAAGCAGCTCTTTGATGACAGTTTATAGGTCGTTCTGCTAGATCACGATTGTCACTTGTGAAGTGCACAGTAACAAAATAATCTCTGTGACAAAAGCAGTAACCACAGACTTATGCACATATAATACTGATTTTTAAAATGCAGGTTACACTTTCTTTGCAGTAGGCACATTAACCCTCTGTGCTACATTAGTTAAGTCAGAGCTGCCACTGAAAAAACTCGCAATTCTCTCCAGCAGTTACATAAATCACTGGCATTATCTTGACACTTTTATTGTTGCTCGAAATCTGCTAATTATACAAGAAACGTTTCTTTGTTTGTAAAACTATTTCCTACGGACCCCCTGGGAATGTGTCACGGACCCCTGGGGGTCCGGGGACCCTAGTTTGGGAAACACTGCCCTACATCATACCATTCATAGAGCACAATCTTCTGCACATCCTTCATAGAGCACACCCTTCAGCACACTATTCATAGAGTATATCCTGTCTTATAGCACATCCTGTATTATTGCACACCCTTCATAGAGCACACCACGATTTGAATGTTTTTCTTGACCCTTTAGCAAATGCTATTCGAGATAATCTCTTCGCCACTCTAAAGTCCAATTTTCTGTGGATGGAGTCACAGGAGTCTGCGACTGGGCCGGCCAGAAGTCCGATTGACCTGCACAGCACCCTGGGAATAAAAAAAACGCGTATGTTGTGCAGGTGGGGTTTGGTCATTGCGGTGTGATGGCAGGAGGTGAGAGGTAGATTGGAGGTGGGCAGGGGGTGGTGGGGTGCTCTCAATTACACTGACGTCCAGGCGCGCAACGCCCATTGGTGAGTGGCAGCCCGGGCTCAGACAGCTCCCGGGCACACACACAGCCGCACCTGAGCACTTCACAGGTCTTTAAAAGACCATGTGTATGTTAATGAGGCTTTCTTGTTGTTTCACCACTTCTAAGAGCCCCTGCCGCTCCACTCAGCCTATTGATTAAAGTTTCAGCCCCCCCTGAAAAATGTTCTTAGCCCCCCCGAAATGTCGCTCTAGTTGCGCCTCTGCTGAGGTCCATTAAGGATTGATTACAAAGCATTTAACAGGACCCGAATGAGACCATGTGGGATGGACGAGCTGTTTGCATAACATTAATGTAAATGTAAATGTACCGGTATTTATAGAGCGCACAGCTACTTCCCTGAGGTAGTGTCCCGGCGCTGTCCGGATACCGCTTAGGAACCCTTCCTGGTTTTCCCTGTGAGTGTCCACTCCTGGGCACTCCGACGGTGAAACCAGGCATCCCAGCGCTTTTGGGGCCGTTGTGGAGATTAAGCAAGCTATTGCCCAGAGTCGCAGAGTGAGACCCATGATTAGAATAGGCACCGAGGCGAGAATTATCAGGTCCGAGGAAATTGAGCCCAAGACCCGCCAAGGCGGGAATTGAACCCTGGTCCCGGGCCAGACCTCTGCATCAGGGTCTGCCGCTCTAACCATTGAGACACACTTCTCCACGTCAGGCAGTTCCCTGCTGCGCCCCTCGGAATATCGGGGCCAACGGGGCTGGGACCAGCTCGCTCATGCCCAAGGCAAGCCCTAAATCTGTCCCTTACTGTAAGGGAAATATAGAAATGTCCCAATATAAAGACGTTCTGCACCCCCAGCCTTCCAATCTGCACTCTGGTTAGTTTTCAGCCTTGTTGTTTGCTCTGGCCACATAAGCAGCACACGCCACCACCTGGTGTGTTTCTCCATGCTTGAATAATAGGCGTCGATGCTGACCTGGTAAACTGCGGCTATTTTATCTTGCTTTGAAAAATAACTGTCTATATCAGCCCTGCTAGGACCTCAGCATGTGACAGGCAGGTTGCACTCCGATCCATCCTCTGGGAAGTATCACAAAAGATAATTGTGTCATCACTTCTTCGTGTGTCAGTCTTCTCCCCCCCCCCCCACACACACTCGTGAAACCGCTCTCTCATCAACACATTCCCTTAAAGATATGGGTATTAGGCCGTGAAGTTGAATCTGTTTTTAAGGCACATGTTGTGGATTGCTGTATTATGTTTATATTACCGACTTAGTCATGTGCTGCCTCCGTGTTTGTGTTGTTGCAGTACAAGCAGGGATGAGGCGCCACGAAGAGTGTGTTGCCCCTGAGCTGCCTGTGAGCGGAAGGAATGATATTGTCGGGCAGGAGCTGGATGTATTTACCGGGAGCGTGTTTGCAGGTGCGGGAGCGCAGCCGGCCCCTGCGGACGCCATGATGGATCGCTCCCCGCCTCGCGCCGCGCCCCGGGCTCCTAATAAGGCAATGATTGATCCTATCGGGGTCATCGGAGCGCTGCGCCGCATCTCTAATGCGACCCGCAGCCTTGGAGCTGCCGCGCAGGAGGCCTGGAGGTTTCATCACTGCCGCAGCCGTGCAATCAGATAGGCTCGGAGGCCACGTCTGCTGCGCGCGCGGGAAGCGCGTGCTGCTGCGGCGCCGCCGTCATCTACTTGTATGTGAATATGTGAGGGAAGGAAGCCTGCCCTAGTGCCCTACTGCTGTCTGTGCTACAATTCTATGGGGTAGATTTATGTTTCCTGGCGCATCCCTGCAAATCAACAGGGTGCGCCAGGAAAGATGCGTGACGAAAGTTTACCCTTGCGCCACCACAGATGCGCCGCATTTACAATGCGCCGCATCATGGCGCAAGGATAAACAGATGAGTGTCGTATCTGCCGGCGTAAGGTTGGCGCAGTGCTGGAGTTGTGTTGCGGGCGCGACACAACTCCAGCACTGTTCCAACCCTGCCTATGTACAACATGGTGCATCAAGCCTTACATCTGCTTCAAGCAGGCGCAAGGTTTTGATGAAGCAGCGTCGCAAAATTGACTGAGTGAAATCTTGTAGATTTCACTCAGGCACTTTTCCGACGTGTTCCTGCGACGGAAAGCCCCCCCCCCCTTCTGCGCCGGTATGCTCACCTGAAACCTGACGCAGGTTTCATGTGGCGCAGGGCTTTACAACGTGACGCATCTCCCTAGATGCGTCACATTGTAAATAGGGCGCAACGTGGCACATGGTTTACGTCGCCGCTGCGTCACAAAAGTGACACAACATTGGTACAAATGAGGCGCAAGGGGCTTGTAAATCTGCCCCTATGTGAGAGGGAAGCATGCATTCTGCTTGAAAGGGAAGCCTGCCCTACTGCTGATGTGTGTGCTGTCATTCTGTGTGAGAGGGAAGTTTCATTCTGTGTGAGAGGGAACTTTATTCTGTGTGAGAGGGAAGCCTGCTCTACTGCTGTCTGCTGTAATTCTGTGCGAGGGAAGCCTGCACTACTGCTTTTGTGCTGTAGGTCTGTATGAGAGGGAAGCCTGCACTACTGTGGTCTGTGCTGTAATTGTATTCTGTGAGAAA
Organism: Lissotriton helveticus; assembly: GCF_964261635.1. Lineage (NCBI taxonomy): Eukaryota > Metazoa > Chordata > Amphibia > Caudata > Salamandridae > Lissotriton > Lissotriton helveticus. The sequence goes on from NC_136068.1 coordinate 117,770,430, forward strand.
GTGGAGCTTGCATTACTGCTGTGATTCTGTGTGAGAGGGAAGCCTGCACTATTGCTGTCTGTGCTGGAATTCCTCTGTGTGAGATCAAATCTTTGCCTACTGCTGTCTGTGCTGTAATTCTGTGTGAGAGGGAAGCCTACCCTACTGCAGTCTGTGCTATATTCTGTGTGAGAGGGAAGCCTGCCCTAATGCAGTCTGTGCTATAATTCTGTGAAATCGAAACTTACCCTACTGCTGTCTGTGCTGTAATTCTGTGTGAGAGGGAAGCCTACCCTACTGCAGTCTGTGCTATAATTCTGTGAAAACGAAGCTTATCCTACTGCTGTCTGTGCTGTAATTCTGTGTGAGAGGGAAGCCTACCCTACTGCAGTCTGTGCTATAATTCTGTGTGAAAGGGAAGTCTGCACTATTGCCGTCTGTGCTGTAATTCTGTGTGAGAGGGAAGCCTACCCTACTGCAGTCTGTGCTATAATTCTGTGTAATCGAAGCTTACCCTACTGCTGTCTGTGCTGTAATTCTGTGTGAAAAGGAAGTCTGCCCTACTGCTGTCTGTGCTCTAATTCTGTGTGAGAGGGAAGTCTTCACTATTGCCGTCTGTGCTGTAATTCTGTGTGAGAGGGAAGCCTACCCTACTGCAGTCTGTGCTATAATTCTGTGAAATCAAAGCTTACCCTACTGCTGTCTGTGCTGTAATTCTTTGCGAGAAGGAAGCCTGCCCGACTGCTGTCTGTGCTGCAATTCTGCATGAGAGGGAAGCCTGCACTACTGCTGTCTGTGCTGCAATTCTGCATGAGAGGGAAGCCTGTCCTACTGCTGCCGGTACTGTAATTCTGTATGAGAGAGAAGCTTGCATTCTGCGTCAGAAGAAAGCCTGCACTACTGCTGTCTGAGCTGTAGTTCCGCGTGAGAGGGAAGTCTGCCCTACTGCTGTCTGTGCTGTAATTCTGTGTGGGAGGGAAGGCTACCCTACGCCTCTCTGTGCTGTAATTCTGTGTGAGAGGGAGCCTGCCCTACTGCTGTTTGTGGTGTTCTGCGTCGGAGAGAAGTGAGCCCTACTGCTGTCTGTGCTGGTTTTCTGCTTCAGAGGGAAGCTTTCCCTACTACTTTCTGTGCTGGTATTCTGCATGAGAAGGACGTCTGCACCAGTGCTGTCTGTGCTGTAATTCTGCATGAGAGGGAAGTCTGCCCTACTGATGTATCTGCTGCATTTCTGCATCAGAGGGTAGCGTCCCCTACTGCTGTCTGTGTTGTATCTGAGGGAAGCTTGCAATGCTTCTCTGTGTATCGGATTTGATGTAAGCTTGCACTGCTTCTCTGTATATTGGATTTAATGGAAGCTTGCACTGCTTCTCTGTATCTTGGATTTGATGGAAGCTTGCACTGCTTCTCTGTATCTTGGATTGGATGGAAGCTTGCACTGCTTCTCTGTATCTTGGATTGGATGGAAGCTTGCACTGCTTCTCTGTATCTTGGATTGGATGGAAGCTTGCACTGCTTCTCTGTATATTGGATTTGATGGAAACTTGCACTGCTTCTCTGTATATTGGATTTGATGGAAGCTTGCACTGCTTCTCTGTATATTGGATTTGATGTAAGCTTGCACTGCTTCTCTGTATCTTGGATTTGATGGAAGCTTGCACTGCTTCTCTGTATATTGGATTGGATGGAAGCTTGCACTGCTTCTCTGTATATTGGATTTGATGGAAGCTTGCACTGCTTCTCTGTATATTGGATTGGATGGAAGCTTGCACTGCTTCTCTGTATCTTGGATTTTATGGAAGCTTGCACTGCTTCTCTGTATCTTGGATTGGATGGAAGCTTGCACTGCTTCTCTGTATCTTGGATTTTATGGAAGCTTGCACTGCTTCTCTGTATATTGGATTGGATGGAAGCTTGCACTGCTTCTCTGTATACTGGATTTGATGGAAGCTTGCACTGCTTCTCTGTATCTTGGATTTGATGGAAGCTTGCACTGCTTCTCTGTATATTGGATTTGATGCAAGCTTGCACTGCTTCTCTGTATATTGGATTTGATGGAAGCTTGCACTGCTTCTCTGTATATTGGATTGGATGGAAGCTTGCACTGCTTCTCTGTATCTTGGATTTGATGGAAGCTTGCACTGCTTCTCTGTATCTTGGATTGGATGTAAGCTTGCACTGCTTCTCTGTATATTGCATTTGATGTAAGCTTGCACTGCTTCTCTGTATATTGGATTGGATGGAAGCTTGCACTGCTTCTCTGTATATTGGATTGGATGGAAGCTTGCACTGCTTCTCTGTATATTGGATTTGATGGAAGCTTGCACTGCTTCTCTGTATCTTGGATTGGATGGAAGCTTGCACTGCTTCTCTGTATCTTGGATTTGATGGAAGCTTGCACTGCTTCTCTGTATATTGGATTGGATGGAAGCTTGCACTGCTTCTCTGTATATTGGATTTGATGGAAGCTTGCACTGCTTCTCTGTATCTTGGAGGTGATGGAAGCTTGCACTGCTTCTCTGTATATTGGATTTGATGGAAGCTTGCACTGATTCTCTGTATATTGATTTGATGGAAGCTTGCACTGCTTCTCTGCATATTGGATTTGATGGAAGCTTGCACTGCTTCTTTGATATTTTCTATTTGGATAGATTCCAAACTCACAGTAGGCAAATACTCAGATTGAAAGAGGGCTGGAGTGACTAAGTTGTCCCCTATTAAAACTTTTGAGAATTACAGACGAATGTCGTCAGCTCCTTGGTTTTCTCTTCAGCTTAAGGAACTAAAACGGAAATGTAGAAGGCAGGACAAAATATGGATAAAAAATTAGAAATTCGAAGAAAAGGCTGGATACAATTAGCTAATTCAAGAATACAAAACACTGTTTGTTATTGAGAGAACAAAATATTTTTTGCGAACAAATTTGCACATCGAAGAAATCCACAAGAGAACTGTTTGAAACGGTCTTGTCTAGCGTATCAGCTAGCTGCATAGTGCCCCCTTGTCCACTGTTTTGTGATAAGCTACCAGAAGTTTTTAAAATTAAAGTGGAGGATATTTATATACCAGTCTAAACTCTAGTGACAGGGCTGTATTATCAGCATCAGGTGCCATCGATGTAGCTCCCGTAAAAAATAATATCTGCAAATTCCTACTCCTAATGAGGAAAAAGTTGCAGAACTTTTAGACTAAACAAAGTCTGGGACACGATCTGACCTCTGTCCGTCAAAAATGTTCCGGATACGGTTGCTCCTCCTCTTACTAGACTACTGAATTCTATTAACGACTAAGTAGAGTTTCCCAGGTGCGGCCTTAGGCATGTGCAAGCTGTGCACCTGCACAGGGCCACCAAATCCTAGAGGCCTCCACGCCAATATATATCCTTAATATAATAATCCTCTGAGGATGGATACATATTTGCGTAGTGGCCACATGCTGGGATTTGGCGGCCTCCGGCTCTGTTCCACTTCCAAACACCCTGACCCTGGTCCCCCCCTCTTCACTGTCCTCCGCGCCTGCGTTCCTCCTAGTTCCTGAGCTCTGGGGGGCTCCGCCCTGCCCCGCCCCGCCCCGACCCCCTCGCCCGGGGCCCCCTACCTACGCTCCCTGCCCAGGGCTGCCATGAGCCTAGAGCCGCCGCTGAGTTTCCTATCAAGTTAAAAAGGTCCTCCATTCTCCCATTGCTAAAAAAAACCTTTGCTAGACCCAAAAGAGGTAAAGAACTGCCGGCCTATATATCTCGTCTGCCCTTTCCAGAAAAAAAGTCTGGAGAAGCATATGAGCATTGCAGTCTCAAAATGTTTAGAGGAGAATGAAATTCTAGATTCTGCACATTTTGGGTTTAGACTAAGGGTGGGCGTCCGAATCGGCTACGCCCACGGAGTAGGCGTAGTGTTGCCTTCTACGCATTTTGCGTAGACAGCGTAGCCGGCAACACTACGCCCACTTCGTGAGCGTAGCCGAGTCGGCCGCCACCCGCCTCCCTCCCGCCCTCCACTAGATACTTTATTTAAGCATTTACACGGATTAAAACAACTTAAAAGCACTTACCTTGTCCGGGGCTCGTCCGGGTCTTCATCTTTGAATAGCGTCCTTTGCCTGGATACCAATGCGCATGCGCGGGCGGCCGCGCATGCGCATTGGTATCCAGGCAAAGGACGCTATTCAAAGATGAAGACCCGGACGAGCCCCGGACAAGGTAAGTGCTTTTAAGTTGTTTTAATCTGTGTAAATGCTTAAATAAAGTATGTAGGGGAGAGCGGGAGGGAGGTGCGTAGTGGGGCTATGCGGAGTGCGGGAGTGGGCGTAGCTTCTCGCCCTCTCCCCGTAGCTCCGCGGAGCCCCACTACGCCCCACTACGCCCCACTACGCCCAGGGTTAGTTTAGACCAAATCATAGTACAGAGTCAGCTTTAGCAGTAGTGGCAGAGGAGCTGATAAGTATTCGAGTCAATGGTGGGAAGGCAGCAACAATTCTGTTGGATCTTTCGGCTGCCTTCGATATTTGAGCCATGCAATTTAGTTGGAAAGCTTGATGGAAATCAGAGTTAGAGGCTCGGCCCTTCAACTGTTTTTTTTGTTTCTTATGGACGGAGAGCAGTCAGTCGGCCGGAGGGACCTTGTCTCCAAGTCTTTCTTATTGGTATGTTGTGTTCCCCGGTTCATTGTTGAGTCCTACACTTTTTAATATTTATGTGGGTCCTTTGACAAGGCTGATTCATTCTTTTGGTCTTGGCCCTGTTGCCTATGCTGAGGATAAACAAACTGTTGAATCCATTTCAAATGATGTTGATGAGATGGCACAGCGCTTTAACAACGATATGGTGGCAATTGTAGAATGGATGGGCAACAACGGTCATGTTGAACTCGGACAAGGCTGAGGTTCTCCTTTTCAGCAGGATACACATTTTTGGGACAAATGCTGGTGGCATCAGATGCGTGGCCCCCTTCCCATCCCGGTATCTTTGATCAAGTATCTGGTAAATATTTTTGATCCCAGTGTCTCTTTCAATGTTGAAATCAACAAACTTACTTATGTGTGCTATTTTCTGCTGCACACCTTAAAGAAAATGCTCCCTTTTATTCCTTACAAACTGCAAAAATCAGTGGTCACTGCCTTAGTTCTGTCAAGACCGGACTATTGTAATTCCTTATATTTAGGCATGCATCTGCATTACCTGAAGAAACTTCAAGGCCTAAAAAAGGAGGCGGCTCGACTGCTAAAGAAAATTCCCAAGTTTAAGCCAATCTCTGAAGCATTACTTGGGCTCCGTTGGCTTCCTGTGAGGAAAAGAGTGATGTTCAAGGCCTTGTGTGTGGCACATAAGACTTTGTATGGTGAAAGCCCAGCATATCTGAAAAGAAACCACTCTAGGTGTTCTCCCAGAAAAACCTTACACTCAGCCACTTCTAAGACAGTCAATGTCTCTAATAGCAGAAGAAAGAGCTGGGGAGAAGAATGTTTTACCCACATCACATCTCAACTTTGGAATAACTTACCTTACCTGCTTAGAGCCCAGCCTAACCTTTCCAATTTCAGGAGCCATCTTAAAACCTGGTTATTCTCCCATTCGGTATGATCAGCTATAGGCCCCTCCTTTTGGTAATTTCTTAGCTTCTGTTTGTTCATTCTCTCATATAGTAGACATCAGCACTAAGACGCCTCTGGTATTTGCACGCAATATAAAATAGTTGATATCAAAATCTATATTGTATCGGAGGGAAGCTTGCACTCCTTCAGTGTATATTATATTGGAGGGAATCTTCCACTGCTTCTGTGTATATTGTATTGGAGGGAAGTTTGCACTTCTTCTTTGTATTATGTGTTGGAGGGTAGCTTCCTTTCCTTATGTGTCTATTGTATAGGAGTGAAGCTTTCACTTCTTCTGTATATATTCTAGGAAGCTTGCACTGCTTCTATTATATTTTATTTTATGGGAAGCTTGCACTGCTTCTGTGTATATTTTATTTAAGGCAAGCTTGCGCTGCTTCTGTGTATATCATATTGGAGGGTAGCTTCCACTGTTTCTGTGTATATTGTATTGGAGGGAAGCTTGCACTGCATCTGTGTATATTGTATTAGAGAGAATCTTACACTGCTCCTCTGTATATTGTATTGGAGGTAAACTTGCTCTGCTGAATGTTGTGATACACTATGCACTGATCTGAATGTAGTTTTCACTCTTCCTGCTTTTCTATAACGGATGCCTAGATATACAGAAAACTCCAGTTCCAACACTGTTTAGATGTTGTTAGTCTGAGTCTTTAAGCATTTCAATGACCTACATAAGAGTGCAGGGATGTGGGAACTGGAGTCCTAAGGAATCCCATGTTTACTGGACACCTGTTGGAGAGTCAAGATGGGGACTAAAGCTGGCCTCCACTTCCTTTGCGCTGAAAACCCAACCAAATTCAGTTTGGATATTTTAATGCTGCAGCAGTTCAAAAGTCCATAACTGAGAAACCCCAGAATGTGATTAGCTTTTTCTGTGCCAGGGAGAAAACCTGCAGCAAGATACTGGACTTTTTTTACTAGCCTTCACAGCACCTTGTCCCTTCCAGGCAGCTGGGCTGTTGTCTTCAAAGCAGGCTTTCTTCTAGGGAAGGCAACCCAGCATTCCCCTTTCCAGAGCAAGCACCCCTCCATTCTTCTGACAGTCTTCTAGTCTCCTTGAAGAGAACTTGATCCATCGCAATCAGCAATCCAAGCCCTGGACACTGATACGTGTCCCCTACCTCTGACCATAGGGATTCTTAGCACCTTGACCAGAGTATCTGCAATGTATTTATTTTCAGTCTAGTCAATCACCTTGTGTAATGTTCACATTTTGTGGGTGTTAGAAGGTGGTTCTGACCATCTGAGCTGCCCGGATTTTTCGCTTTTTGAACACCTAATTTTTTAGCGTTTACTGTGGGAGAGCCTGATTAGCTGGGACTCGCCAACAGTGAACTCATGATGAAAGAGACTGCATCTGGATTTTTACCAGTGTCTCCCTTGTGAGAGAAGGCTGCTGCGCTGCAGCCGGGGTGAGTGGCACCGGACTGGTTACATGTAGACATGTGTGTCCATGCGTGTGCACATGTGTAGGGGCTGTACGGGGGAGATTCTTGTCCTGCGCAGCCCAGGAGCAGGTACAGATAGAATGGTGGGGCAGGAATGATGCAGAGTTGGGTGGTGACATGGAACAGGCTTTATAATGAGGGGAGACCCGTGAGTGAAAGTCAGTGTGCTTTACCGTTGTCACTATAGGAACACTCCAGTGCTCTCCTATGAAGATGGGGACCGCATGGGGTAGATTCACTTCCCTAGGGCCTACAAATTCCAGACACCCACCAAAGTGCACTGTAAGTTGTGTACAAATAAGTGTTCTGCTGAGTCCAAAGCCATATCTGTACTGCTTATGGGTCATCCAGAAATGTCATATTTCTCTGACTCAGCTCATAACCAGAGCCTGGCTAGGTGTGACCTTGCCAGGATGGATTAGTAACCTTCCTCCCCAAGCTGTAGCATCAGAGGTCTAGCTCTACACTGCAAGCATTCCAAGGGCGAAGGTCTCCTCTCCATGAGGGAGAGATGGGGGTGAAGTTGCAGGTTATCCATCAGCAGCTGTCACCCGGTGCCAGGTACCGGGTCTGTTCGGGACCATGAAGGCAATAAGGGGGGAAGGGGGCTTTTCAGAGACCATGTTGCATGAGACCCCTGGACGAAGCCATATTGAACTATGCCAGAGGCCTGTGCAGGAAGGAGGGAGCAGGGGCAGAGAGGTGAGTTGTCGAAGCAGTATAGGGCAGAAGAGCCTTCCTGCCAGCCCCCTCCAAATTATTTTAAAAGGTCTTGCACAGGAAGAGGAGCTCTCTCTGGGGTGTGGTCTGCTACGGAAGACTGGTGCTGGAGCCTGGTGCCATGGGCAGTTGGAAGGAGGAATCCCCTGCCTGTCCTAGGACTCTGAACTGCGCCTTGAACGGAATCCAGTGCCAGTGAGAAGAGAGGCTCAGAAGGAGAACTAGGTGACGTCTAAGTCTCTCGGTGGCTTGCAAGAAACAACCCCTCCAGGATTCAGCCAGGCTCCTAAACCCACCCATGGCTGGAACTTTTGTTCTGCAGCTGTGTGGGACTGTTTGGGACTGCACCAAAGTGTGAAGGGTTGAACTGGGGATGTCTGGAGAAGAGCATCCCTTGGCGGTGAAGAGGTGCAATTGCACAAGGTGCATTTACCTGATGTTTCTTTTGAGGGACTGGAAATCATATGTGTGATGTGAAATTATAAGCGAAGTGGGGTTATGTTGCTGGACATTCCTGCCAGGGTGTCTGGCTGTTAATGCTTAATCATATGATTATAACTGTTATGTATTTTAGGGGCTTTAATTGCAATGCATTATAACTTTTATCAGCTTTGATAAGTACTTTAATTTTAACTGATGCCCAAACATGTATTCTTGCTGCTGCTTTAGGTGAAGAACAACCCAGAGTGTTAGCCCCTGAGATGTAAAGGTGTATATTGTATGGTCAGTATGAGATGCTCAGTTAGGGTTATGTGTCACCATGGCAGGTGTGCCCATTTTAAATGCTTGTTGTGATAATGGGTAAGCATGGGCGTAAAATCCGTTCCGCTCGCGGATTTTGCGGATTTTCGGCAAATTCGCAATCCGCGAACTCTCGCGAACTTGCCGAAAATTCGTAAAATCCGTGCGAAGCGGATTTTTTGCTTGGTCGCACTTGCCAACTAGAATACTATACAATTTCGCGGGAGTAAACACTTGCGAACACGTAGATGCGGCGGGCAGCGGCAATCTCGCAATTGCGAGATTGCAAAATTTGCAATTTCGCACAAGAAATCCACCAGGAGGCAGCATAAACCTTGAAAATTATGATTTTTATCAGAATAACTCCTCAGGTTGACATTTGCCTGCACTTTTTCTTTGCAAGGAGTCCATTTTGGGGGAGGGGGGGTGGGAGGAAGGAAGTGCCCCACAGTCTCCAACTTCCTGTTCCTGTCCAGCAGGCTCCTCCTAGTGCTTTCTTCATGTGCTGGTCACTTTGATTTGGATCTTGACCTGGAGGGATTACTTTTTGTGGATGCTGCTGGATATTTGGATTTTTGCAAAACTGAAAGCACTCAGCAGGTGCAAAAGTTCAATCTTATCATTAGTAACCATTCCCTGTAGTGTTTCCTGAGGGGCCCCTTCAGAGTTCATTTGCCTACTTGCAACTATTCTATGACCCTGCTCTGACCCTCACAGCAGGCTCAGAGAATAGCTACAAGTATACAACAAAGGTCCTGTTAAAAAAATTACACTGCAACAGAAAGCAATTACAGACAAAACTGAAAGCACTCAGCAGGTGCAAAAGTTCAATCTTATCATTAGTAACCATTCCCTGTAGTGCTTCCTGAGGGGCCCCTTCAGAGTTCAGTTGCCTACTTGCAACTATTCTATGACCCTGCTCTGACCCTCACAGCAGGCTCAGAGAATAGCTACAAGTAGGCCACAAAGGTCCTGTGAAAAAAAATTGCACTGCAACAGAAAGCAAATTACAGATAAGGAAGCAGGTGCCAGCCAGACTGGAAGTTTAAATTCAGTGACACATTAATCAACCCCAAATTAATTCATGTCAGTTGAAGCAGGGCAGGTGTGCTTGCTTTTTTTCACCCCCATAATCTACAGTGATAAACCAACCAGAGGGTGGCAGTGATGTACCAGAGGGTGGCATGGGTGTACCAGAGGGTGGCAGTGGTGAAACAGAGGGTGCTGTGAACCTGTGATGATGAACCAGACGTGGAAACAACATAGTCGCGGCTGTTGCGAGCCGACAAGTAAGTTCGCAATTGCGAACTGGTACACAACCCTCGCGAACTGGCAGAAACCCTTGCGAACACAAAAAAAAAAAAAATCCGCAAATTCGCGAGAGTTCGTGGATTTTGCGGATTGCGAATCCGTAAATACGCAAGTTCGCTGATTGCCAATTCGCAAAATCCGCCCATGCTTAATAATGGGGTGGGTCGCCACTGGGATGGTGCTAGTGGGCAAGGCCTTCACTTCAGGTTATGGTCTACCTACTGCATTGAGGTGCAAGATGATGTGCATACACGGGAGTGGTGGTACTAGACCCCCCCGTGGGAGGGGTGGGAATGTTTTGCAATGTCACGATGTAATTCCAACAACTCATGTACATTTGTAAATTGATGCATAGTATTGAGTAGTGTGTGTGTGTGTAATAAATATACTCTTCCTTTTATAAAGAAAAGTATAGACTGGACAATCAATTATTGAGTGTTATTTCTGCATACTGGTAAATGGCGATTACTTGCCCACACCACCTCCCTTGAGTAGGCCTTAGACTGCTCTGCAATGCTACCCTCTGAGAGTCAAGCGCTACAATGGGATGTTTGGTTCCCAGTGAAGGACAAATGTAGTCATGTTATTAGTACAGGCCTCACAGATACTGCCTTGTTTTCCAATAATGGGACTCTCCACCATTCTGATCCTGCATAACCCCATATGATCAATACATGATTAGAGCATATCAGGGGAGTCTTCCACTGGTACTCTCAAACAGCTGGTTTCAGGCAGTTCCTGGCTTTGCCTTTATTGTGTTTACTCCACTAAGACTAGCCCGGCCACTGTCTTTGTAACACATACGTAGAAGAAGTGTCAGAATTTTGAGTGCTCTGACCTGGTACAGTTGACTGCATTTCAAGGGAAAGAATGTGGCATTACCACCCACCAGCTATTGACATCTGACCAGGTAGCGTCTGCTATCTAAATAAAGTGGTGGTGCAGCAAGGGGGTGGGGCACACAATAAAAAGGAATCTCTACTAATATAACGAAGAGAGAGCCCAAACCTTTGAGGCGGGTAATCTCAGGAACCACAGCACCAATCACAACACCCAATACAGCGTTGGAACGGGCAGTTGCAGCAGAAGGACATAGGCTATGCAGACGCCCACCATATACATTTAAAAAGGTAAAAGAACCGTGCCAGCAAAGTAGTCCCTTGTGGGAGTGTCTGGGTTGTGCTGTGGGCGTGTGCTGGGGGCGTGACAAATGCTAGGGGCGTGTGGTACGTTCCGCCCTTCATGCCATGTCTCATATCGTGTGCTGAGGGCGTGTGCTGGGGGCGTGGGCGTGGGCGTGTGCGGGGCGCGGGATTACGGAAAAAAAAGCGAGTGTTGTGCCCAATATTTCATTGGTTTTTCTTCCCAGGTTCTGTACATTCCAGCTCTGGGTGTCCACCCTGCTCCCTTTAAATACCCCTGCACCCCATAATCATAACCCACCCTTACTCCTTAAAATACCCCAACACCCTTAAACACTAACCCATCTTAACCCTATAAATATACCCTGTACTCCAAAACCCAAACCTATCCCTAAACCCTAAAAATACCCCTGCACCCCAAAACCCAAACCTAGCCCTGAACCCTATAAATACCCCTGTACCTCAAAACCCAAACGTTCTCCTGAACCCTAAAAATACCACTGTACCCCAAAACCCAAACCTAGCCCTGAACCCTAAAAATACCCCTGTACCCCAAAACCCACACCTACCCCTGAACCCTAATATAACCCTGTACCCCAAAACCCAAACCTAGCCCTGAACCATAAAAATAACCCTGTACCCCAAAACCCAAACCTACCTCTGAACACTAAAATACCCCTGTACCCCAAAACCCAAACCTAGCCCTGAACCCTAAAAATACCCCTGTACCCCAAAACCCAAACCTAGCCCTGAACCCTTAAATACCCTTATACCCCAAAACCCAAACCTAGCCCTGAACCCTATAAATACCCCTGTACCCCAAAACTCAAACCTAGCCCTGAACCCTAAAAAATATGCCTGTACCCCAAAACCCAAACCTACCCCTGAACCCTAAAATACCCCTGTACCCCAAAACCCAAACCTAGCCCTGAACCCTTAAAATAACCCTGTACCCCAAAACCCAAACCTACCCCTGAACCCTAAAATACCCCTGTACCCCAAAACCCAAACCTGGCCCTGAACCCTAAAAATACCCCTGTACCCCAAAACCCAAACCTAGCCCTGAACCCTTAAATACCCCTGTACCCCAAAACCCAAACTTAGCCCTGAACCCTAAAAATACCCCTGTACCCCAAAACCCATACCGATCCCTGAACCCTAAAACTACCCCTGTACCCCATAACCCAAAACTATATCTGAACCCTTAAAATACCCTAACACCCCAAAACATATACCTCAGTACCCCAAAACATATATCCCTATACCCATACTTACCTTATCCAAACATAAAAAAAAAAACATGCTGTTACCATTCATGCATTTACAACAAATTTCGTTGTAAATGTATGCGTGGTAAAAGCATATAAAATGTAATGCCATGCGTTATAATGGCATTGCGGAGTCATGGTACTTTTGTAATGAAAGTATGCGGAGTTGTGGTAAATAAATAATTAATTACCAGTACTATTTTTCTATGCATTAAATAAAACAGATAGCTCAATAAATAAGAGGCAGGATCCGGGGTATCTGAGTTGAACAGGCTTTAATCAGGCACAAGGGAAGGGACAGGATCGGAATAGCCTGGCATGAAATGGAATGGCAGCTGCGACGTTTCATTAACAGTACATGATATATATAGTAAAACATTATAATTGCATTGAATACAGTAGGCGTAACAAGTGACAAACGTAAGATAAGAACACATGGGCGTGAAAAGAAGGCGTGCACAGGGCGTGCACGAAGACATGTGATGAGAACGTCACAGAAGTGTCATAAATGGGTGGATACATGGAGGGGGCTACCTGGGCAGCTGGAACCTTTAACCTAGTGGTGCGCGCAAACGGACCATGACGTGTATCTGGGGAGAGCTGGGGGCTCTGACTTCTACACTAGAAGAGGAGACGAAAGTCTGGGATGTCAGGACGACATGTACCTATAGCATATCTGGTATCTTGTGTTTGGAGTACATGTTGATTGAATCTAAATGTCATCAGAGCAAAGGCTACTTGACACTAAGACTGGTGCATGCATATATTCTTCATGTATTGCGTGTGCTATGAATCTTCTATGGATATTAATACAGTAATTCACTTGCATGGAGACAGAAAGACTAGACTATAACTGAAGATGTTTATGCGGTTCGTTAGCTTAGGAATGTGAAGACGGAGAGCTGAACTGATAACTAGAGGCATAACATATTCTTGGCAGGCAGGCAGACAGAGCCAGGCCGGGCACCGCGCTGCGCGGCAGAAAGTAAGTGAAGGGTCGGGGATGCAGGTGGGGGCTGCATCGCTCCTCAGAGTGGGTTCAGGAGACTAGAGCTTGATTCTGGTGTCCGGGCCCTCATGAGGCCTAGAAACGGGGACAATTCGATGAATTAACGTGCACAATGTAAAAGGGTGTCAACATAGGCCTAGAAGCCTAATTCACGTTGCTTTCACGGGGACTGGATAACTGGCATACTAAACGTTGGACACAACTATAATGGCGTCTTATTCGATCATAGGGGAATATATGCATATTAATCATGCACATATAACATAGGATGGGGAACACGTAGGCACACATGATAAGGCAAAATTCAATTTTCCTCATTCCCTCCTTGTGCCCTACGTTTCCATCAGGAAACATCAATATTCATGATACCATCTATCATTTCATACAGCATCATTTGCTCGACTCGAATCTTCTTGGAACGGGACTTCGGACTTGGAATACAGGATGTAGCACACAAGCCGCAAATCGCAGGGCCACATTGTAAACAGAGACAGCAACTGAATATGATCATTACTGCTATACCCAGGAATGACAATACTTTCCATCCCCAGGCAGATATAATACTCCAGAGCCAACCGGACCATGTCCAGGTGCCTGGATTCTGGTGCAACTGATGGGCAATTTTATGAAGTCTGGTTATAGCTGAATAAACAGACGGTGCGTTATTAGGAATGAAAATGCAGCAACTAGATCCGATGACTCTACAAGCTCCGCCCCTATCGGCCAGTATGACGTCAAGGACGAGACGATTTTGGAGCACGACAAATCTCATAGCAGATTGCTCCTCGGTTAAGTTACCTAGAGCGGAAGTAGTCTCATTCACTACTGCTTCAAGGGTTCTGGTTAGCCTACGTATTAGCTTACTATTCTGGACAGGACCTATGAAGAAAAAGAAACCTTTATTGAAATCTTGATACTGTTCTAAGGCAGTTTCAGTCTGATCGACAATTGGGGACTCGATCTCCCTTCTATGTCTAACGTGTACTAGATGAGTGTTTCTGTGATAATTGGATGGGGCTAGAAAAACTGGTGGCAGTAGAAAGGCAATATAACATGTTCCATCCCAATCGAGGGGCAGACGTACATATGCGGTCTGACCACATACAAAATAAGAATGACGTGAGGCTTTGAAAGTAGATTTCCCACTGTCACTATACTCGACCATAGTAGTACAATCACTGTGTCCTAGATGTACAGAACCATTCTTTCTGACACATAATTCACCTTTCACTGGTAGAACTGTAATAGCAGGCAAATCTGGAGTAGTCTCGGACTGAACATTCAAAACCATGAAATTCGAGGAATAATCACCTAGATCATATACTTCATTTTCTAGATCTAACCCTGTTCTATGGGAAAGACCTTCCTTGTCTGGGAAACATGTTCTATTCAGAAGGGACATATCGTTTGAGGATGACGTTAACGTGGACCATGCTCCACACGAACCATTGTGTGAAAACGGATAGGGAAAGAGTGGCAGAACTCCCTTCGGTGTCTGGAAAGGGGGGAGTCGACCACACACCCAACAATTAGTGGCATTGCTTGTCTGGTGTGAATAGTGTAACATTCGAATAAAAGTATTATTGCGCATGGCAAGACGATAGGATAACTCGTGAGGAGGCAGTTCACTAAAAGTATGCTCTACTGTAACATTAGAGGAAAAATGTACATGTGAAACAGTAGGAGGAAAACATACATATAAAACATAACTCATGCCTGTAATCGTAAAACTCAGAAATAATAAAATTAAAAGAGTAACAATGCATCGGCTTCGGAGAGCTTTGTGATAACGTATTTTCTTAGAGTTTCGACTAACTCTCTCACTATGTCGGTCTATCTCATACATGTCAGGAACCTGTCTAACCGTTTCACCCGAGAGGGACTTAGACAATTAAACTGGCTGACTTACTGTTGGACAGGCCACATGAAGAGCTCGCTCCCTCCCCGCAGGACAGGGCCCGGGCCACCGTCAGCACCATTGCCCGGCCCAGCCGCCATCTTGGACACGGCACCACGCGGCCGCGCGGCCTCAGCCCGACCCCAACCCTGGGCCTGGCCAGGCCCCGACATCCCGGCACCACCCTCCACCCAGGAGGTGAACGGACCACTTGGCAGGTCAATGGGAGTAAGAAGTGTCGATGGCTCTCCCCCGCCAGGTGCCGAGCACCCCCAGCCTCCTCGGGCGCTGGCTCCACCCCCCTGCTGGGTGTCTGGACTCCCTCGTCCCAGACCTCCCGACCTCCAAGAGCGAGGGTCCGGACATCAAAGGGCGCCAGACCTATAACTGAGGCCGCCCCAGGACAGGAAGGCAGTTGTATCCTGGAGTCGAGAGACACCGCGACAAACTCATCCTTGACGGACTGCTGGCGCTGCCACAGCCCTGCCTTGTGAACTATTGTCCTGCCTGCTGGCGCTGCCGCGGCCTTCTGCAACCTTCATCCTCGTGGGACCTGCTGGCGCTGCCGCGGCCCTCTGCAAACTTCATCCTCGTGGGACCTGCTGGCGCTGCCGCGGCCCTCTGCAACCTTCATCCTCGTGGGACCTGCTGGCGCTGCCGCGGCCCGTTGTAACCTTCATCCTCGTGGGAACTGCTGGCGCTGCCGCGGCCCGTTGTAACCTTCGTCCTCGTTGGGACCTGCTGGCGCTGCCACGGCCCGTTGCCACCTACGACCTCTTCGGGACCTGCCGGCGCTGCCGCGGTCTGACCCATCCGAACACCGAGCTCGAGGATTGTGAGCTATCACCGTTACACCTCCGTACCCGTGGGTACCAAGACTGTCCCGCTACCCCCTTCCCTTACTAGAGACTAGAATTGAGAGGATCATCGTGTCCTGAGCGCCTTGTATCGTACCACTCTACTACCAGAAGTGCCTATAAAAGGTGTTACCCTGATCTTTGTGTGGTGTCCATCTGTGGGGGGGAAGTTACCTGTCTGTGCGATCACTGTGCTCGGCCGACCCTCCAGGTCCCCGTCTAACATTGGTGGCTAGCGGCGCGATCCGAACCAACGCGTACCGTACAGACAGTAACTCACCCTACGACTAAAACCACAATGACGACCAAAGAGAGCGGATCGGCGGAGAAGTTCCAGATGGAAAAGCTGGAAGAATACAACCACCGAGAGCTCAAACAATTTTGCATGGACTTAGGCATTGCTACCACCGGGCTAAGCACAAAAGAAGACTTCAAAAACGCCCTAGAGGCCTGGACAGAGACAAATACCGCAACCCCCCGGGACCCCGCAGCCCCGGAAGTCAACACCACCCGGACGGAGGAACGGAGAACAGGCCCTTCCCGTGAAGAGATCCAAGAGCGGGAAAAAAATAGATTACACGAGTTAGACTTGGCACGACTCAGATTAGACGGAGAATTGAAACTGGCGGAACAAAAAATAAACTTAGAACACTTACGGCTCAGAGAAGAGCGAGAGGAAAAACAGAGACAGAGAGACCTCGAAGAAAAAAGACTGGCATACGAGCACGAGTGCAAACTAGCGGAGATAGAAATACGCAAACTGAACAAAAACCTAGGGGTGCCCGAGCAACCGCACTCCCCGGGTCCTACCGAGCAGAAGGTCCACATCCCCAAGGATGTGGTCCGAGAATATCACCGGAACGACGACATACAGCAGTGGTTCAAGGCCTATGAGATTGCCATGACCGCCCACCGGGTCGCTCGAAGTGACTGGGGAGCCGGTCTATTGGGGAGATTCGTCAACGAGGGTCGTGATGCCCTGCTGCAGCTTCCGGACCATCAAATGACGTCCTATGACCACATGAAGGCCGCCCTCCTCAGTCGATATGGGCTTACACCCGAAATGTACCGCCAGAGGTTCCGCAACTGCACCCGGATCCCAGGTACAACGTGGTTGGAATACGTGAACTATTTCAGCCGAGCCTTCGAGGGGTGGATCAAGGGTAACAACGTAACCACTTACGAACAACTCTTCAATCTCATTGTGTGGGAGCACCTCTCCAACAACTGCTTCGTCGAGCTCAGGCAGCACCTCCTCGACAGTAAATTGACTGAACCCCGGCAGCTCGCCACCGAGGCTGACCGGTGGGAGAGCACCCGAGTGGCCCGGAGTGGGCCGAATGAGCAGAACAGAACCAACCAAGGTCATCATCGTCCCCGAGGAGGAGGAGGAGGCCCGGGCCGGGGCAGAGACGCCGTCCCGGCCGTGCCCACTAACGTCACCCCGGCCCCAGCAGGCCGGGGAAACCCCCTGATGCGCCCGGGGTTCCGACCTAACGTGACGTGTCATCGATGCCAGCGAGTCGGCCACTATGCCAGTGACCCGACCTGCCCGAAGAACCAGGTCCCCGGGCCCCGCCAGATGGCGGCCGCCGCCCTGGGAGAAGAACAAGTCTCCGAAGACACGGAGACCTATGAGTCGGAGCAGTTCGAGTGGGAACCCGCCGCCATGACCCTGGCATGCCTGGGAGGAAGAGACATGGTCCCGCGGACTCCCCTGCCCGCCAACACTCGGAAGTACAGCCAATGGGTGAGCATCAATGGGCGCAAGGCCGAGGCCCTGCGTGACACCGGGGCCAGTGTGACGGCCGTCCGTTGTCACCTGGTGACCCCAGAACAAATCCTACCAAACGTACTTTGCCCCGTCCGATCGGCAGATAACTCGGAGAGCCTGTGTCGGATGGCCTGCGTCCCCTTCGAATGGGGAGGAGTGTCCGGCATGCTGAAAGTAACTGTCCGCGACGATGCCCCCGTGGACTGCCTCCTGGGGAACGATCTCGAGAGCTCCCCGTGGGCCGCTGTAGAAAGAAGAGAGCATCTGGGGATGTTGGGTCTCCCGGACTGGGCGTGCGTAACCACCCGGTCCATGGCCACCCGCACCATCCCTAGACCAGAAGAACCAGAATGGGCAGCACCTCCGCCCTCGATCACTCCAGAAGAAGACTTCCTCCAGACCGACCACCCGGACCCCCCCACAGAGGGGTCCACACAGCCCCCCGAGCTTCCCGACCTGGCTCAGTGGCGTCAAGAAGGGGGGCCCACCCAGGAACAATTCCGGCAGGAGCAAAAGACCTGCCCCTCCCTCGAGGGATTGCGACAGCAAGCGCTCGCCCAGAGCCAAGGAGACACCACCGGGGCCCACTGGGTTTATTGGGACAATGATCTCTTGTACAGCGAGCAGAAAATCGCAGAACTGGGGGCCGGGCGAGTGCTGGTGGTGCCCCTCCACTTCAGAGACTTCCTGTTGAACCTAGCCCATGATGTCCCCCTGGCCGGGCACCTGGGCCAAGACAAGACCTACCACCGCCTGGTGACTCACTTTTTTTGGCCCAAAATGAGAAATGACGTCTCCAACCATTGCCGGTCCTGCCCGACCTGCCAGGCCAGCGGGAAGAGCGGCCGCAAACTCAAGGCACCCCTACAACCATTCCCCGTGGTGACCTCCCCGTTCGAAAGGGTGGGAATAGACATTGTGGGGCCCCTGGACCCCCGAACAGCACAGGGGCATCGCTTCATCCTGGTCCTGGTGGACCACGCCACCCGCTATCCTGAGGCGGTCCCCCTCCGTACTATAACAGCCCCAGTAGTGGGTCGAGCCTTGATGGGGATCTTCTCTCGAGTGAGCTTCCCCCGGGAAGTCGTCAGCGACAGGGGTACGAACTTTATTTCAAAGTATATGAAATCCCTCTGGCAGCAGTGCGGAGTCACTTACCGCTTCACCACCCCCTATCACCCCCAGGGGAACGGACTGGTCGAGCGGTTCAACCGCACCCTCAAGGGGATGATCATGGGGCTGGAAGAACCCCTACGCCGCCAGTGGGACGTGCTACTACCGTGCCTCCTCTTCGCCTACCGAGAAGTCCCCCAGAAGTCCCTCGGCTTCAGCCCCTTCGAACTCCTGTACGGACACCCCGTTCGCGGGCCTCTCAGCCTAGTGAAGGAGGAATGGGAAATGGCCCCCCTAAAGACCCCTCCGGACGTCTACAAATACCTCCTGACCCTCCGAAATCAGACCCGGAAATTCAGGGAGATCGCTAAAGCCAATCTGGAGGCCAGTCAGGAGGACATGAAGAAGTGGTACGACCAACATGCCTCCTCCATCGAGTTTGAACCGGGTCAGCAGGTATGGGTGATGTCCCCCATCGAACCGTGTGCCTTGCAAGACAAATGGACGGGGCCCTTCAAGGTGATCGAGCGCAGGAGTCCCGTCACCTATCTCATCGACCTGGAGTCCCCCCGGAACCCCCTCCGGGTCCTCCACGCCAACAGGCTCAAACCCCACTTCATGCGCTCAGAGCTCAGCCTGCTGATGGCGACCGACAGTGGCACAGAAGGAGACTCCGAGCCCCTCCCTGACCTACTGAGGACTCGGGAAAGAGATGGCTCGGTGGACGGGGTCCGACTCTCCGAGGCCCTGACCCCAGAGCAGCATCAAGATTGCCGGGCCCTCCTGCTGCCGTTCGCAAACCTGTTCTCCCTCGCACCCGGAGT
The DNA here is from genome assembly GCF_964261635.1 of Lissotriton helveticus. Classification (NCBI taxonomy): domain Eukaryota; kingdom Metazoa; phylum Chordata; class Amphibia; order Caudata; family Salamandridae; genus Lissotriton; species Lissotriton helveticus. The sequence continues at coordinate 117,790,126 of NC_136068.1, forward strand.
CACCTCCTGGTGCCTGCACGACGTGGACACGGGGGACAGTCCTCCTGTCCGACACCGGGCGTACCGAGTACCGGATCGGGTACGTACATGCATCCAAGAAGAAGTCTCCAAGATGCTCGCCCTCGGGGTCATCGAGCCTTCGGACAGTCCCTGGGCCAGCCCGGTCGTCCTGGTCCCCAAGGCCGCGGCACCGGGCACCACGCCGGAGCTCCGATTCTGCATCGACTATCGGGGGCTGAACGCGGTCACCCGAACCGACGCTCACCCTATCCCCCGAGCAGATGAACTAGTCGACCGCATGGGGGCAGCCCGCTACCTAAGCATCTTTGACCTGACAGCGGGCTACTGGCAGATCGGCCTCACCCCCAGGGCCCAAGAACGTTCCACTTTCTCCACCCCGGACGGGCACTACCATTTCAGAGTGATGCCCTTCGGCATGAAGAACGCTCCAGCCACCTTTCAAAGACTGGTGAACCAGGTATTGGCGGGCCTCGAAGAATTCAGCGCCGCCTACCTGGACGACATCGCGGTATACAGCCGCCACTGGGCCGACCACCTCCACCACCTCAGAGCGGTCCTGCAGGCCCTCCAACAGGCCGGCCTCACCATAAAGGCCAGCAAGTGCCAAATCGGCCAGGGGTCCGTGACCTACCTCGGACACCAAGTGGGGAGCGGTCTGGTGGCCCCCCTCCAACTCAAGGTAGCTGCCATCCAGTCCTGGCAACCCCCCGAAACACAAACAGAGGTCCGAGCCTTCCTGGGGCTCACCGGATACTACCGGCGGTTTGTGATGGACTATGGCAGCATTGTGGGGCCCCTCACGGAACTCACGTCTAAGAACAACCCAAAACGAGTCAACTGGACTCCCGACTGTCACGCGGCCTTCGAGACGCTGAAGGCCGCCATGTGCACCGCTCCGGTGCTCCAGGCCCCCGACTACAGCCGCGAGTTCATCGTTCAGACCGATGCCTCCGATCATGGTATTGGGGCCGTCCTCTCCCAACTGAACCCCGAGGGAGTCGACCAACCAGTGGCCTTCATCAGCAGACGCCTACTGCCCCGAGAGCAACGCTGGAGCACCATTGAGCGAGAGGCCTTCGCAGTGGTATGGGCCCTCAAGAAGCTCCGGCCGTACCTCTTCGGAACCCATTTCCGGGTACAGACAGATCATCGGCCCCTGCAATGGCTCATGCAGATGCGGGGGGAGAACCCCAAACTATTGCGATGGTCCATCTCCCTGCAGGGGATGGACTTCACTGTGGAGCATCGCCCTGGCCAAGACCACGCCAACGCGGATGGCCTGTCCCGCTTTTTCCACCTCGACGAGGAAAGTCCCCAAGAAGATGGGTGACTCTCCCCGCCTTCAGCTGGGGGGGACGCATGTTGGACAGGCCACATGAAGAGCTCGCTCCCTCCCCGCAGGACAGGGCCCGGGCCACCGTCAGCACCATTGCCCGGCCCAGCCGCCATCTTGGACACGGCACCACGCGGCCGCGCGGCCTCAGCCCGACCCCAACCCTGGGCCTGGCCAGGCCCCGACATCCCGGCACCACCCTCCACCCAGGAGGTGAACGGACCACTTGGCAGGTCAATGGGAGTAAGAAGTGTCGATGGCTCTCCCCCGCCAGGTGCCGAGCACCCCCAGCCTCCTCAGGCGCTGGCTCCACCCCCCTGCTGGGTGTCTGGACTCCCTCATCCCAGACCTCCCGACCTCCAAGAGCGAGGGTCCGGACATCAAAGGGCGCCAGACCTATAACTGAGGCCGCCCCAGGACAGGAAGGCAGTTGTATCCTGGAGTCGAGAGACACCGCGACGAACTCATCCTTGACGGACTGCTGGCGCTGCCACAGCCCTGCCTTGTGAACTATTGTCCTGCCTGCTGGCGCTGCCGCGGCCTTCTGCAACCTTCATCCTCGTGGGACCTGCTGGCGCTGCCGCGGCCCTCTGCAAACTTCATCCTCGTGGGACCTGCTGGCGCTGCCGCGGCCCTCTGCAACCTTCATCCTCGTGGGACCTGCTGGCGCTGCCGCGGCCCGTTGTAACCTTCATCCTCGTGGGACCTGCTGGCGCTGCCGCGGCCCGTTGTAACCTTCGTCCTCGTTGGGACCTGCTGGCGCTGCCGCGGCCCGTTGCCACCTACGACCTCTTCGGGACCTGCCGGCGCTGCCGCGGTCTGACCCATCCGAACACCAAGCTCGAGGATTGTGAGCTATCACCGTTACACCTCCGTACCCGTGGGTACCAAGACTGTCCCGCTACCCCCTTCCCTTACTAGAGACTAGAATTGAGAGGATCATCGTGTCCTGAGCGCCTTGTATCGTACCACTCTACTACCAGAAGTGCCTATAAAAGGTGTTACCCTGATCTTTGTGTGGTGTCCATCTGTGTGGGGGAAGTTACCTGTCTGTGCGATCACTGTGCTCGGCCGACCCTCCAGGTCCCCGTCTAACACTTACTAGACCTTAATTTTTCTTTATACTCCTGCTGCGGAGTTTTCTCTAACAGGGGAAGTTGAGAGTCAGCATCTGGGCAGTCCTTGAGAACGGGGCAGTCCTTGAAAAAAGTCTTTGGACGGAGTCCATGGAATCGTTTCACGTGACTGGAATGCAACCAGCCTTTTCTTCCTTCAATCTTGAAGGCAGTCTTTGTGGTCATCAGGACAAGTTTTGGTTCTTTCCAGCGGGGCTCCAGCGGACTTGAACGATCAAAATTCCTAATCAAAACGAGGTCGCCTGGTATGACCTCGTGCGGTTTCACTTGAGTGTTGTCTGGAAAGGCAGCAGCGACCTGTGAACGACAAGAGAGTAGTGCAGACATCAAGGAAGCCAGGTAATCTGTCAGCATATTACTGTCAACATCAGTTATTTTACGTGTACCCCACATGTTTGGGGGGCGACCGAAAACTACCTCGTAAGGGGACAGACCTGAACGGGAGTGAGCGACCATTCCCATGTAAAAAAGGGCGACTGGCAGTGCTACCATCCAATCCACGCCTTTCTCTGCGCAAACCTTGGCAATGCGGATTTTCAGGGTCTGATTATGTCTCTCGACAAGACCAGCTGCTTCGGGATGTCGTACACAGTGGAACTTCCACTGGTACCCTAACAGAAGAGATACTTGTTTCATGAGTTCGGAGGAGAATGGCTGGCCGTTATCTGAATACACGACCCTAGGTAAACCATAGCGGGGGAAAAACTCACGAACCAACTGCCTGGCAGTGGTCGCGGCAGTGTAATCTGGAACTGGATATGCTTCTGTCCACCTGGACAAAGCGCATACAACTACGAGGACATACTTGAAACCTCGACATCGATCCATCTGAATATAATCCATCTGGAGGACTTCAAAAGGGTGGTCAGGAGGATGGAATCCACCTTGTTCCACCGGGACACCTTTACCTGGATTGAACTGACAACAGATCATGCAGGTACGCACTTTCTGCTTGGCTGCTGCTCGTAAATGCTTGTTAAACCAGAGGTTCTGAATACTGTCTAACATGGCTTTTTCTCCTAAATGTGCTGGACTATGAGCGGTGTTAATAATGACTTGAACCATAGAGTCGGGGAGAAACCATGTGGCTTTTCCGTTCGTCAACCATCCTTGATCTGTCTGGACCCCTCCTTGTTCAGACCATTTCTTGATTTCATCGGGAGTAGCATGTGACTGTATATCTAGTACGTCTTGTGTAGGGTCCTTAACTGTCATACAAGTCGTCTGAACTGGAATGTCTGTCTGTGTCGTGTTAACTGGAATGTCTGGAGTCTGAGCTGTAAGCTTGGCTGTTCGATCTGCCAGGTCGTTACCCTGGGAAATGATGTCAGTGATTTTCGTATGTGCCTTGCACTTCATGATAGCGATAGCTGTCGGTAAATGTATTGCTTCTAACAGAGCTTGAATGAGGGGGCCATGCTGAATCTTGGTTCCATGAGAAGTCATGAAACCTCTCTCTTGCCAGAGTACTCCAAAGTCGTGTACGACTCCGAATGCATAATGTGAATCTGTGTATATGTTTACTTTCAGGTTCTTGGCTCGTATGCAGGCTTGGGTCAGAGCAATGAGCTCTGCTGCTTGAGCAGACAGGGTGTCAATACAATGTGTTTCTATAACTTCAGTTTCAGTAGTCACTGCATACGCGGCTACTAGTTCTCCTGTACTTGTCCTCATACATGAACCATCCAAATAAAGCGTCAGGTCGGGATCAGGTAATGCAATGTCTGTCAAGTCTTGTCTTGGCTTTGTCATGGTGTTAACGACTTCCACACAGTCATGTGTGGCAGGATTTGAAATAACTGAGGGTAACAGTGTAGCAGGATTTAAAATGTTGCAGCGTCTGATTTCTATGTGTGGCTGAAACAATGTCAGTTCATATCCTGTTAAACGTGCAATTGTCAAGTGCTGAGTCTGTGTTCGGTTTAAAAGAACTTCCACGGAGTGTGGAACTTGTACTGTCAGGGAGTGTCCTAACACTATGGAATCACTCTGTCTGATAGCTAGTGCTGTGGCTGCAACTGACTTGAGGCACGCAGGCAGAGCCTGGGCCACCGGATCTAATGTGCTAGAGAAATAAGCACAGGGCTTGTATTGTCCCGCTTGATCTTGTGTGAGAACAGATAATGCAGTACCATCGCGTTCAGTAACAAAAAGTGTAAAAGGCTTACTGTAGTTTGGTGTTGCTAGAACAGGCGCTTGGCATAAAGCTTTCTTTAACTCATTGAAAACAAGTGTATGTTCTTGGGTCCAAGGGAGGACAGTCAATGTGGCTGCCTCCTGTGTCGTTAACTGTATCAGTGGCTTGGCTAGATATGCGTACTGAGGGATCCATTGTCTGCAGTAAGAAGTGAGGCCGATAAAAGCTCGCACCTCCTTCTGAGTCTTGGGCTGTGGAAGATGTGCTATTAACTGGATACGGTCTGGTGTCAACTGCCTACCCCTCTTGGACAGTAAGTGTCCAAGGTACACCACTTGCTGGACACAAAATTGCAGTTTCGAAGGGGACACCTTGTGCCCCATCTCGGCCAGGAAATACAAGACTGTAAGTGACGCACGTTCGCAGTCACGTTCAGAACGGGCTGTGATCAATAGATCATCGACATACTGGAGCAGGGCAGTGTCAGTTGGCATGTGAATATTGTCTAGTTGTCTCTTAAGTGCTTGACTGTAAATACTAGGACTTTCTGTGAAACCTTGAGGAGCTCGTGTGAATTTATAGCTTCTTCCGTTTAAACAGAATCCGAAAAGAAACTGGCTGTCTGGATGAATGGGGACACTAAAGAATGCGTTCTTGAGATCAATAACAGTAAAGAACGTAGCTTCGGAATCAATGGCTGTCAATAGGGAAGAAATATCTGGAACCACTGGGTACTGGGGTATGATACATTTATTAAGTTCTCGAAGGTCAATCACTAATCGATAAACTGGAGGTGCATTTGGATCAGTACGTTTTAGAATCGGAATGATAGGAGAATTACATACATTGGAGTCAGTTTCTACAACTACTCCTTGAGCAATGAGCTCGTCAGTAATTTTGGATAAGGCTGCTACAGCCTCAGGTGGCAATTTGTACTGTCGGATTCGTGGTAATACAACACCTTGCTTTAGAGTGACACGATAGGGTGTAATGTGCATACAACCTACATCAGTTGGACCTTGCGCCCATAAATGCTGAGGTACATTCAATAATCTTGGATCAAAATCACGTAATACATAATGACCTTTAAAATCACGTAAAAACAATCTCACTCCTTCTGGGGAGCAACAAATTACTGCTCCTAATTCCTTCAGGGTTTTAATACCTAGTAAATTTTCTGGACAAGATTTCGTAAGTAACAAGTCTGTAGTTCGGGACAATGGACCAACTTCTAGGGAACCTGGTTTCGATATTTCATTAACAATAGGCTTTCCTGAAAATCCAAGGGAAACATTTCTAGAGCCTGAGAGCGGAGCCCCTGGAACCTCGTCATGACTGATGGTAGTCCTACTTGCCCCTGTATCAATCAAAAACTTTCTGTCTTTCCCTAATACTTGACTGTGTACATAGGGACCCTCTTGATCTACAGGAATCTCGATGAGAGGCAAGCCAACCTCCCTCTCTAGGCTGTTTCATGAATACTGCTGATATTCTGGATATTCTGACTCTGCATACTGGTACATCTGTTGTGTAACGTGTTGTGTGGCAGCTATAGGCTGCGGTACTGTAACTGTCTGTTGTGCGTTCTGCGGTGCTTGCGTGTTCTGCGGAACATGTTCTTGTCTAGGAGGACGTGGTCTCTCTTTCGTCTTACCAGTAGCTATGTTATGTTTCAGAACTGCACATTCGTTTATATAATGACCTGGCTGTTTACAGTAATTGCATGTCCCTTTAACGGGAGCTGCAGAATGACTAGTTTGACTCGGACCCCTCTTCTGACTGTCTTGTGGAACAGACTGTGCAACCAGTACTTTCATTTTCGTGTCTTTCATACGTCTTCTTCCGTGTTCCTGCTCTTCCCTGATTCTGTTCTGGTGGTACTGGAGCATCTGGAGCATTTGTGACGGAGTATTAGCTTGCCAGGTACTCTCGACTTTCAGTACTCGATTTTTAACTTGTGGTAAAGAATTCTCAACTAGCTTGGTAACAACAAGATGTGGATACGATTCACTACTTGTTTTCAGACCGCTATTAATAATGAAACATTTCTCAAATCTAGAATAAAAATCACTAGTGTCTTCATCTTGTTTCTGTTTACAGGCTGAGATAGCATCCCAGTCTTCCTTTTTCGTGGCTAGTAATCTTGGCAAGACTTGTATTAACAACTCGGGCAATGCTTTAGCTTTTTCCCCAAGACCAGTACCTGGAACTCGTGTGTTATCTTCAGTCTCTAATGCGGTCCAATCTATCTTTTTCTCTCCCACCTCCCATTCTTTTTCTTTAAATTTTTCATATATGCCCGCAGGCAACAGGACCTTTAACATTTTAATGATATCAGGATACGTGTATTCTCCCATACGGAGCATGTCTTTTAATTCACGGTGGAACCCTGCTGGATCTTTATCGTGACAGGGTATTAACTTTTTCATTTCTAAGAGTTCTATTTTCGTGATAGGGGTGTAATCAAATACTCGTTCTAGATCACCCCCCGCTCCCTTAACTGGATGTACTTCTCGTAACGGATTCTGTCTGTCTATGTAGAATGATTTTCTTACTGAGGGTGGAACAGGAACAAAATGTGGATTCAGGAACGTTCTGTATTTATGGCGTTGTTCTAAAACGACACTAATTAAATCAGTACCTAGACCTTTCCATCTGTTTAGGAGTAACTCGTTCAGGACATCATACAAGGGACCTGGGTCAGAATGCTGATCCTCATACAGTGTGATGAGGTGCTGGATCATATACATACCCACCAGACGCTGCTCGGCTGGGGGCAGCTTCAGAAACGTTTGGGCCACTATTTCATCTGAAAACGTGGTAGAATCACTAGTCCATCGGACTGCTGATCGGGCTAGTTCTTGTTCATGCATGGTACTAAGCTCACTATAACCTATTCGTAATTTCAGAATTTTATCTGTAGCCTGGAATACTTGCTCCAGAGAACACTGTTCTGGTACGGGAGGAGGAAAAACTTTCTTGTAATCTAGGCGTGAATGCCGGTCGGAAAATCTAGTTCTACCTACATACGCTATTCTGGCAGGATTCTCGCTGTCTACCTCTTCACTTGAAGAGTCATTCTCTTTCTCGGTTGCTCTTATTGCTTTCTCCTTCTCGTGTATACTTAGAATTTCTTTACGAATTTTCCTGAACATACTTTCTATACCATTCTGTGTCTTGTGTTTTCCCTCGGCTATATTGTCACTCCATCTTGTCAAGACTTTCATCTCGTCTTTGTTTTTATCAGGTTGATCTTGTTCTCTCATTAAACAGTTAATCAAGAACTGTAAAATCATACTTTGATTCTCGACTTTTCTATGTGCCATAGCTTTGTGAATACTTTCTGAATTCTCCCCTGTACGGATAAAACGATATATTCTGTCTAGATGTTCCTTCATATCGGGCAGGGTGGCCAAATAGTTGGCAACCCGTCGTAAACGTATGGAGTATATTATCATGTGATCTTCGCCTGGAACTGAATCATATATGCAATCAGTAAGGTGTCGCTTGAGGTCTGCGTATGTAGTCACTTTTGGCGTGTGCTGTAACGCTGCGTCTCTCAGCGTCAGTCGTTTTACTTGAGGCGGGGTGGTAGGAGCACCTCCCCCCGCTCCTCCTGAACTAGAATCGTCAATTAATACTGAATGTGCTGGTAAGGTGACTGGCAAAACACGTGGTGTGGACTGGTCCGGGGTTACTGGCACATGGACAGGGTTCCCGGGACCAGTGACTGGAGGAACAGGAATTACATTATTTACAGGGTGCTGAGGTTGAGCAGGCGGAATAGGATTTGCATATTCTGGGACTGTATCGTCCAAATAGGACGACAGAAAAATTTCAGCTGCAGTCGGTTTATGACGTAGCTTAGTCGGGACCAAGGGTGGCGGTAAATTACAGGATGCTTCCGGGGTTGCCTTCGGCAAGCCCTCGGCAAGAAGAGGATACATACCTTTAATAAGGGCATTTCTCTGTCTATCTGACTGTTCTGCTCTAACTCGTTCACCTTCTTCTAGAAGTTCCCTTTCTTGGGCTTTTTCTGAGGATTCCCTACTTAATTCTGCTTTTCTGAATTCTTTCTCTGATCTCGTATGCGATTCTTTACGCCATAATTCTATGGCATCTTTCTGGGATTGTCGGGCTTTCTTTTTCCATAATGCCTCTTCTACTCGCATGATGCACTCGGCATCCCATGTACCTGATACAGGCCATCTATATTTCTCTTCAAGATTCTTTGTATAATCCACCCATAAATCTAGATACAGTATGGCATCTAAGCCATGCTTATGATACATGAAATGTCCAGGACTATCCCTAGGAGGGACAGGAACTGCTTCTTCGAGTAACCCTTTTCTGGTTTTTATCTGACGTAACTTAGAAAACAGCGGCATCTTGAACTTGTACTTGGACTTAAACACAATACACAATAAACACAGTAATGAAATGGCAAACAAATCACTCATACCACGACATAAATATACATTAATAACAGTTCGAACAGAATTCTACCTGATACATTGAAAACATAATACTTGAATTTCTCGAGAACAGACTTACTAGAATTACTGGATGCACTGCTACAAACAGTACAGAAACTAGATGCACTGCTAAAACAGTACAGAACATACCGGTCTCATAAAGAGACACGTCATACCGTATCCACCTAGGTGAATACTTCGGACTGGATCTGTGTACCCAAACCCATCGGACCAGGGACAAACTAATGAACCTGTCTAGATACTTCCCCCGCAACGGTACTCACCGGGAAGCAGAAACTGAAGGCCTCGGACTGGACTGGACTGCTACGACGTCTGGTTACTGCTACGCATGCGCTTCGAGCTTCGGGCTTCGGTTACAGGTGGGCCTCCGGATACCTCGGACCTTGCTCTCTCGGCTTGGGCTCTGGTCGGGACGAACCGCATTCCTCACCGCCTCGTCTGGATGCCGGACCGCAGTCTCCGTCTCCTCCGTGGGCCTGAGGGAGACTTGATGAAGCAGAAATATCTGCACGTGCACGGTAGAGTTCCGTCACGGCTGTAGAAGGGTCAGGGGGCCTGCGTTACATCGCCGGCGCGTGGGGAAGGGGCTCGTCCCTGTTCGGGCGCCATTATGTGGTAAATAAATAATTAATTACCGGTACTATTTTTCTATGCATTAAATAAAACAGATAGCTCAATAAATAAGAGGCAGGATCCGGGGTATCTGAGTTGAACAGGCTTTAATCAGGCACAAGGGAAGGGACAGGATCGGAATAGCCTGGCATGAAATGGAATGGCAGCTGCGACGTTTCATTAACAGTACATGATATATATAGTAAAACATTATAATTGCATTGAATACAGTAGGCGTAACAAGTGACAAACGTAAGATAAGAACACATGGGCGTGAAAAGAAGGCGTGCACAGGGCGTGCACGAAGACATGTGATGAGAACGTCACAGAAGTGTCATAAATGGGTGGATACATGGAGGGGGCTACCTGGGCAGCTGGAACCTTTAACCTAGTGGTGCGCGCAAACGGACCATGACGTGTATCTGGGGAGAGCTGGGGGCTCTGACTTCTACACTAGAAGAGGAGACGAAAGTCTGGGATGTCAGGACGACATGTACCTATAGCATATCTGGTATCTTGTGTTTGGAGTACATGTTGATTGAATCTAAATGTCATCAGAGCAAAGGCTACTTGACACTAAGACTGGTGCATGCATATATTCTTCATGTATTGCGTGTGCTATGAATCTTCTATGGATATTAATACAGTAATTCACTTGCATGGAGACAGAAAGACTAGACTATAACTGAAGATGTTTATGCGGTTCGTTAGCTTAGGAATGTGAAGACGGAGAGCTGAACTGATAACTAGAGGCATAACATATTCTTGGCAGGCAGGCAGACAGAGCCAGGCCGGGCACCGCGCTGCGCGGCAGAAAGTAAGTGAAGGGTCGGGGATGCAGGTGGGGGCTGCATCGCTCCTCAGAGTGGGTTCAGGAGACTAGAGCTTGATTCTGGTGTCCGGGCCCTCATGAGGCCTAGAAACGGGGACAATTCGATGAATTAACGTGCACAATGTAAAAGGGTGTCAACATAGGCCTAAAAGCCTAATTCACGTTGCTTTCATGGGGACTGGATAACTGGCATACTAAACGTTGGACACAACTATAATGGCGTCTTATTCGATCATAGGGGAATATATGCATATTAATCATGCACATATAACATAGGATGGGGAACACGTAGGCACACATGATAAGGCAAAATTCAATTTTCCTCAGAGTGATGGTATGCGGAAAGAAAGTTGCGGAATAATGGGTGTTTACCCTCCCCTGGTAAGTACATTGGTGGCACGGCGGCCCACATCTCCAGCAACATACTCATATTTTTTCACCACCGATTTGAAAAATGCACAGGTCTCTCTCATTGATGGCCAGCACCGACATACACTTTTAGACACACCTCCCACCACAAGTTCTAGAATTGCGAACTTTAGAGCTGGGGAGCTACGTTCGAATCTCGGCATCAGCTCAACACCCTGTGATTCCAGGCAAATCGTCTTGTCTCCCCATGCTTACCACAAATGAATGTGTTCTTCTGTAATGTAAATTTTGCTCATGCCATGTTGTAGAGTTTGCCATATATAATATTGCAAGGAAAAATAAAGTAGGGAAACTCGAGATCACACACTACTGAACGCGCACTCTTAAGTGCATCAGCAGTGCACTGTGAATCGGAGCGTTTCACAGGCCTGTCACAGATAAGAAATGCTATCAAAACGAAATCCTACAAAACAATATCAGCTAGATTCATCAAAGAAAATTCGGCTCGCAAAGGGCCAGATTCGCAATTTTTGCATTTGGGTTTCATCATCCCAAATGCAAAAATCGCTAATTGCGAAATCGCATATTTGCGAGGAATTGCATTTAAGGAATTTCTATTTGGGATTCCTTAAATGCAATTCATTAACAAATTTTTTATTGCGAGATCGCTATTTCTGGCCGCTATTTACCGCGAAGTGTAACTTCGTGGTAAATAGCAAAAACTTAGAAAAATGCACTTTAGTGCATTTTTCTACGTGGTATGTTACACACACACATGTCCTTTGGACATGTGTGTGCGCAACATCAGGCTACATTTACATTTCAGGTGTGCAACAGGGTGTCCATTGGACACCCCTGCACCCTTGAAATCGCAAAATCAAAATGCGAATCGCTAATAGCGATTCGCACATTGATTTGTCTTCCCATTCATTCCTATGGGCCCTTAGGCCCATAGGAATGAATGGGGAGTTATTCCTTATTTGCGATTAGCAATTAGCTAATCGCAAATAAGGAAGCTGTAGGAATTGCAATAAATATTGCGATTCCTACATGAATGCCGTTTTGCGAGTCTGTAATAGCGATTCCTTATGATTCGCTATTGCAGACTCGCAAAACATGCCGATGATGAATCTGGCTGTATACTACTGGCTGGCAGCACTTCATACCCGGACAACGTCGGGACGGGCTGCTAGTATTTTATTTAATAGGGGTATAGTCCTTTTCAAAAAGTGCTTGTTTCACACATAAAACCAAAAATAAATTCTGTTCTATTTTGTTATGGTTCACTCTTTCCTTTAATCATGCAAAAAATAAGCACTGGAAATTTGTATCACTGCTGGGAGATTATGTCCCTTATGTCGACAATTACATTCTCCCTTTGTTTAACTGTCAGGCCTAGAGCTTAATTTGAGGTGGTTCTTGAAGCTGTGGTCCACCAGCATTCATTTCTGTGGGTCAGCACTTATTTTTCTTGATCAGACTTTGACCCAGGGCAAGAGAGAGACAGGAAGGAAGAAACACAAATGGGGGAAAGAAGGAGGAAGAGAAATATGAGGAAACAATGACAAAGGAAGAAAGCAAGGATGAAAAAGAACATACAAGAATGAGATAAAGTCAGGAGTAGATTAAAGACATGTGAGGTGGAATCAATACTGGTTTTCGACACCCCGACATTCAATAGTGCGGGCTACAGGCTTCTGAACAAAAAATTGCGCCTTGGCACTTATTCTTTTACAAATTAAGCACTGCAGTCGGAGACCTGTATTGAAATTGCATGTGGTGAGCTAAATGTGTTTTATATGTGTCTCCTGGCCACAGAATGAAAGAACAGAAGAGGCAAGGAACAGACACTGGTTCACTTTTCCACTAACATATTTCCGCACTCAAATATTGCACTTTCCTCATGTCTATAGGTGTATTGTGAAAAGTCCCTGGTTCATAGAGCATGGTATGGAAGTGCATTCAGTATAGCCTTTGTTGTTTCATAAGATGGGTAACAGCAGTTCAAACACCCTTTCTTCATAGAATGGGTACACCTTGGACAGAAACTGGGAAGCTTCCCTGCCTCAGCCAACCAGCACAGTTAGGTTAGGCACAGCACAAGCTTTCCCCATCACAGAACAGCAGTAAGTGGACAACAGAAGTGCAGGGTTTGCGCCAGCACAGAACAGGTAAAGCTTTGGAGTCGCAAAGCAAGTTTTTCTCACCCAAAGAAGGCACGAAATGTAATCTTCCATTACCTGCAGAACAGATCCACCAGGGCAGACTAGCAAATGCTTTCACCGCTCACAGAACCTGTACAGTTAATGCATGAATCGCATGTGGGTTACAGTCAAATCTCAGGTGCATGTGCTTAAGTCACTGAGAGCAATGTACAGGTGGTTGAGTTCATTCTCTCAGGTGATATTCTGTGTCAACATCCTGAAAGCCCTTTTTTGTCTCTTGGAGGCCTTCTGTTTGTGTGGGTTCTTCAGCTTTCTACGAACTGAGAAGTAGTTGTAGTAGTTTTAAATTGTGTTTCATCGCAAGTAGGGTGTGTTCCATTTGTGAAATACAGAGCTCATTGGCTAGAGTTTAGCCCCCCCTGAACCAGCACCAGATAGTTGCACAGTTGCTAGTCATGAAAATATGCCCACCATTCCTTCCAGCTGTACGTTGTGTATACACAAGGCCACTGGAATTATGCGCTTCCAAGGCCTTAATTTTTTCACCTAAACATGCATTTTACGCATTTACCACACAATTCACCATCTGCTGGATAATCCGCAGTTTTTAACAACACAAAAATACATTTTGGGCCTTATTTAGATCTTGGAGGACGGGTTGCTACATCACAATGGTGAGGGATATCCCATCTGCCGAACTATAAGTTCCATTATGTCCTATGGGATTTATATTTCACGGATCGGGTATCTATCATCTTTGTGATGGAGTAACCCATCCGCCGAGATCTTAATCAGGCCTTTTGTTTTTAGCTCGAACGATCAAAAGTTACTAAAAACGCAGCGTCGTGGGTTCGAGTGCAATTGGAAGGCCCTTTGCAAAGGTTAAACAGTCATCTTTGTATTACTTTTTCCAGTATTTGGTTGTTAACGTGGTTCTAATGAGGGGGAATGTTGCCCAGACTGTAATTCCATTTGTAAAAATCGGAGAATAATGAAGTAATACTATCAAAAGTGTGCTGCGTTATCCCACATAATTAGCTTTTTCTTGTCACATAATTTAAGCCAACCCTCCCGCATAATGTGGTGCACCCTTGCCTCCTAATTCCAGGGACCCTATGCATAACTCTAGAATTAATGGGCTCATTATGATGGTGGGCAGACATCAGTCCGCCCGCCATCATAATGGTGATGGGACCGCCCGCCAGACATGGGGTGGTCCCACCAGCCCAATTAGGATGCGCCCACCATACTGGCGGCACATCTTGGCCTTTTACCATTGCGGACAGTGCTGCTGGCTACAGCACCGTCTGCAATGGTAAAAGACCATGCACAGCATTTCCCTGCACCACGTGGCAGGCACCAAAAGGTGCGTGCCTCTTGGTGCAGGGAACTGCAGGGGGGGGTACCATGGGTACCCCCCAGTGCACCCCCCCATAGAGGGGGCCTTCAATGTGCCCCCAATGCCAATCCCCGCCTGCCTTTCCATGGCAGCATCGCCGACATGGAAAGGCCTGTCCAATGCCCTGATCCTAATATGGCGAACAGTGCTTGCTAGGCACCCCCACCATATTCGCGGCCCAGCTCCACTCGGCATGCCGAAAAGCGCACTTTGCATCTGCCACGATACCCACCGCCATCCTAATATTATACATCATAATGAACCCCTGGGTGATTCACTTTGTGGGTCCTTTCAGATACTCCAAGATGGAGCAGACAGAAGCAGAGTGAAATATAAAAAGAACAGTAAATTGTCTGTAAAATCTGTTTCCCTTGCTTTATATCTGCTCTTCGAGTCCCCCTCGTTTAACTTTTGACAGTACGTTCACTTTAATACCAACCTGACATTTCTAACAAGATGAGATTAAATGTTATATCGTGTCCCTGCCTGAAAGTGTCTGTAATGAAAGGAAAAAATGATGGCCGGTTCGAGCTATAAATACAAAACCAATTTGCCCTTTTGCTACAGAGTACCAGCCCCTGTGCTGCGGTCTCTCGGTGGCACCCTGTCAGTCAGGCTGCCTGTGCACGTTCCCAGCACCTTTTGCAAGCACGGTGCACGCGCCTGTGTGCACGCTCACTGATGCACCCCCCCCCCCCACACACAACAAAATTGGCACTCTCTAATTTCTAAAATGGCAGCACGACCTTCTGAGAAGTAATCCCTGAGCACGAAGAGCACGTCTGGTGGTCTGAGAACTCGGAACACTTCCGTAAACACCCGCGCCTCTTATCCGTAGGCCTGGGAGAAATTTAAATTACATCCAAGTAATTTGGGCAATACAATAGAAATTTCACGTTATGCTTGTTGTTATTCAAAATTCAGGCAATTGCGCCATGTTGTGTAATTATGTGGCGTTTGAGGCATCATTTTACCAGGAGTAACGCCAACGGCCAGAATGCAAGAGCCTGTTGCTTGCGCCACTTGTCATTTTTTACACCCATTTTTTTTAACCATGTTGCATCATTTAACATAAAAAATTTCCCCTAATTCAGCGAACTTACAAGAAACAAATTACGCAAATTTTGCACATCCAAAGGGATGGGGAAAAGTCAGTCACATATGAAGCCTCAGTGATATATCTCGCCCTTGTCTCTGTCTTTGGGGCAGGGCAAGCCACAGTTTTAGCTTGGCTCTGTTGGTTGAACAGATAAACAGAGAACCCAAGTCTATGGCACAGATGCTTCTGCAGACAGCTTTGATTTCTGAATATACTAAAGGATTTGGATACTTTGGGCCCCATTAGGATGGTGGGCGGATCGCCAACGCCAGGCCGGCGGTAGTTACTGCCGGCCTGGCCGGGGCGATCCACCCGCCATCCTCACATTAAAGACCCCCCGCCATATTACCAAGGCGGGGGGTCTGCGGCGGACTGAAAGATCGTCCGCTGCTTTTCCGCCCGGTCGAGAAGTCCACTGGCGGAAAAGGCTTTAATATGGTGGCGGTGTCCAGCCATATTATGATGTGGGGTTTGAAATGCCTTTCCGTGGCGGCATTGCTGCCACAGAAAGGCATGCATAGTCTGCTTGGGGGGCTTGTTGCGGGCCCCCAGGGATTCCGGTGAGGCGGGGGGTGCACATGGGGGTTACCTATGGAACCCCCCTGCACTTCCATGCACAACATGGCAGGCACCATGCGGTGCCTGCCATGTTGTGCATGGAAGTGCACAACATGCCTTCCTGGCATTGTGGCGGGCGATGCTGAGTGCACCGCCCGCCACAATGTCAGGAATGCTGAATGGGCCCGCCACTGTGGCGGGCGCATCCTAATGGCAGCCACAGGACCCCCGCTCCTATGGTGGGCGGTCCCTTTGTACGACGGGATGGCGGGTGGACAAAGTCCGCCTGCCATTCTAATGTGCCCCTTAGCCTCCTTGTAGCAGAGATTTGGAAATTAGTGACAGGTTTTCTCTGAATTCCCAGGCAGACAACATTTGCGTGGAGCCATCATAAAGACAGGAGGCAGGATGGGAGGTTTCAAGGTGGAGCTGTAGTGACATCTGTCAAAGAAAACCATCAATTGCATGCATTCATTCATTTTACTAGCAGCTGAACCGAGCTGCAGGGGGCTTTGAGCAGAGGATAACTCTGTAGTGTGTCTTTGCAAGGGAGTCATCCAGCCAACGTCACTAAGTCACCTTGGCCTCAGTTTAGACCTTGATTGCCAGGTGTTGCCACAATCACCCAGTGGCCAATACAGGGTGGCAGTGGAATCAGAGATAGCGCCAGTCAGATGAGAATGCGCCACATGTATCAAAGTTCCATTTTGCATTCCCTAAATAGTGAATTTTTGGTAATCGCTATTTAGGGAAAACAAAATGATATGTAAGAAAATAACGAATACCTAATAGTGATTTCAACAGAGTCGCAATCGCAAATAGGGAATAGCTATTAGGAAATGCTACATCCTAAAGGCCCATAGGCCCGATTGGTTTTGCATTACCTGATTTGCGATTACCTAATTAGTAATTGCAAATTAGGAAATGCAAAACCAAAGGTGTCTGATGGCCTAAGGCCCTCCCTGAGGCACCCCCAAAAAATGTGTATGGCACTTTAAAACCTGCGTTTTTTGTACCTTTTCAAAACTTGAACATCGTTATCATTGACTTGGAGTCGATGGTAACAGCATTTCCTAAATGCCCAGTTTGCATTTAGGAAATGCTTGCTACATGTGCTTAGGGAATTACAAATTGCAATTCCCTTTTTGTAGTCGCAATTTTAGGTATTCGCAAATAATTGCGATTACCTAACATGCACTGCCGAAGCCTTTCATACATCTTGAAAGGCTATTTTGCATTTGCAAATAGTCAAATTTAGCGAATCACACAATTTTCAAATGCAAAATTGGATTGATATATGTTGCCCAATATTCCTTCCTCTGCCGATGCTTGCCAAATCACCATTGTGTAATATTTGGATGGCCGTCTTTGCCTTCTGATTTTTACAATGCTTGATGGGGCAGAAGGGCGGCAGTGGTGCAGCTGCAGGCCCTTGCTGGTAGTGCCACATCTTCCCACCCTGGGGCCACTGGTCTAACATAGGTACCATGGTCTGTGGTGCAAACAAGGACAATGGGACCCACGCTCGCTAGTTGAGTAGTAAGTACTGAGGGTTGTAAATCTCCAGTGAAAGACAGAGTGGCAGCTTCAAACTGCAATTTTGTTCTTCATTAACACTCTTTCCTTAGTGCAAATGCAGAGTGCCAGAGTTATCGCCTGTCCCAAGGACAGCACATTTTTTTGCACCCCCCTGATCTGAGCCAAGTAATTCGAGAACGGTCTTCTAAAGATTCAGGAATGGTGAAAACATGACAATGTTAATGTGTGTGTCTTGTAAAGTGCACAGCTGCCCGTAAGCGTCCCGGCGCTGAAGACCGCTGGGGAACCCGTCCTGGCTTTCCCTGGGAGCTGGTCCCTTCTGGGTATCTCCAAGGTGAAACCAGGCATCCCCGGCGTCTGTGAGGGCCGGGGGGCCGATGTAGAGATGAGGCAAGCTTAATGCCCAGAGTTGCCGAGTGTAATCCCTGGTTAGAGTAGGCACCGAGGCGAGAATTGTCGAGTCCGCTGACCCTGGTCCACAATTTGAGTTTAGAGGTATTTTTCTCAATACGTTTTGCATCGATCCAAGAAATATTAATATATTTTTTTCACCCTTATTTCTACACATTTCTTAAGTTTCCCTTGAAGATTACTCCTCTTTTTCTGCAGAAATTAGGGAAAACTACCACTGATTTCCGCATATTTTCCTCAGATTTTAGGTCAGTATGAGAGGAAGGGATATATTTATCTTGTCTCTCTGAAAAGCTAGTATGATTGGGACTCACAATCAAAAGGATGCTTAATGCCCTCACTAAGAAGAGGCAGAATTTGGTGCTAGGACACCAGGTTCGGAATCTACATTTCCAGCTGGTGACGCCACACAAAATTCCAGACATAATGAGGTTTTTCCCCATGGAATGGGGAGTACCTGCTCAAACATGAAGATAGTGGGTTCTTTGCCTGGAGACCTGCAGTCTTTCCAAGTTTCGCTCTGAGCATGCAAAAGGTGTTATTGAGAGGGCAGAGGGGGTCATTGGAGGACGGTGGTGGGTGGGGAGATCTGGGCATGCATCTGTTTACCCAGGAAAGGGGCATTGTCTGCTCCCATGCACAGCTGTATGGGTCAGACGGGGGCCGGCCACTGTTTTTTTCCCCACAGCAACGAATCCAAGTGGGCTCCTGAGTTTGCGGACCCGATAAATGTGGGCCCCAAAAGACTTGTAGTACCGAGTTTTAGAATTTCACCTGGAGTTATCACTCTGGATAAATACCCCAACTCGTTGTAAGGGTCTAAGGGCCATATGTATCAAGGTACACAGTTGCGATTCTGAAATAGCGATTTTTTTTTTAAATCACTATTTCAGAACCGCAAAATGGGATGTATGTACAAATTCGCAATTTTTTTGTGAATTCTTAGTATTCCTTAATTGCGATTAGCAAATTGCGAATCGCAATTAAGGAATACTTTCCCATTCATTTCTATGGGCCAGGAGGCCCATAGGAAGGAATAGGAAGTTATTCTCAATTTGCGATTCGATTTGAGAATTGCAAATTGAGAATAATTTCAAGGGTGCAGGGGTGTCCCAAGGACACCCTGTTGCACCCCTGAAATAAGCATGGGTGCACATGTAGCGCACATATGTGCCCTAAGGGCATGTATGTGCATCACATGGCACTTTGAAAAATGCAAAAATGTGCATTTTTCAAGGGACAATTGGCATTTTTTTTTTGGGCTATATACATTGCATTTAAGGAATCTCAAAATTTGCGATTCCTTAAATGCAATTGCAAAATAAGGAATAGCAAATTTAGCGATTCCTTATTTTGTACCAATTTTTCTTAATGCATACCATTTTGCAAATTTGCATTCGCAAACGCTGAAATTCGCAGAATTTCGGCGTTTGCCAATGCAAATTTGCTTGATACATATGGCCCTATGTCTGTGACAGTCATTTGCATTAATTTTGCGCCATCCGTAGATGCTTTCCATCCCAGCTTCACAGGCTGTCAGAAAACATTTTCGTTTGACTAAATGCCCATGGGCACCTGGTATTGGTTCCTATGTGCTTTTAAGTACACATTTCCACACCCTGGTACACACTGCACCAAAGAAGCAAGAACTCGAGTTTTACTCCTTGAAATCTCTACTTCCTCAGTGGTTCATGATGGAGCTGTCCATGGTCCTGAAACACACATCTGCTGTTAAACCGCACTTAGATCAGAGGTCAGTGGTCTTCAAACTTTTTAATGCTGCCCCACAGTGACATAATAAAGATTATTACACCACGCTAAGAATTTTTCACAATTATTTTTATTAAATTGGCAATGTTTAAATATGTCTAAACGTATTTAAACATGGCAGTTAAGATAGGTTACCTCTTTGAAAAATGCAATCAAATACATGATTGCTAAACATACTATTCTGGTCAGACAGTCCTTACTAATGTGTGAAAGTATCCACAGTGTGATGGTTAGAAAAGGGAGTGGGGGGTTTGAAGACTATTGGGAGTCCCCTCCCTTTTGACACATACTCTCAGCTAAGATATACATGACAAAAGAAGTTAGTGGTGGCCCATTACAGAGCGGCTTACAGTTGGTTAACTTTTTCCATTTAAAACAAAGCACTGCTATCAGCATTATCCTTTTTTGGGCCAGAGCCTTTCGCCTAACCCTAAGGGAGGCTCCACCCCCAGGTTTGAAGGCCCCTGAATAACATACAATGAAATAGACATAAATTGAGGCACTAAGCAAATGTAGTCCTGACTACAAGCAGTGACCTGAATCCGATCGTTATATTTCAAAATGATCCCATTGACCATCTTGAAAATATTATTTCCAAACTTTAAGATTTGCTTTACATTGGCAAATAACACATGCCTACATTTGTAGACAGGTGACTGACAGCTTTACATATTTGCATGTATTGAGGAACTTATTCTGGTGCAGTTTTGAACGTAACAAGTCACCACTTCCTATGATTGTTCCATGTATGGACAAGAAAAATAATGCCTCGCGAAGAACTAAACTGGTTTTAATAATAATAATTTTAAGTACTTTGAGCCCAGCGTTGATATTTGCCATGTATTTTCTAAACTTAGGGAAAAAGAAACTAACTGATTACCTCTGCGATATTAATGCTTCTCCATAAGGACTTCCTCTAATGTCAAATTATGCAAACAAAGAAATGCTGTGATAGTATTGTACCAAGAAGATGAACTGCTTAATAGCCCATGCCATTGTTATAGGGATGCAAATGTGCATAACTCAAGTGTCCTTGTGATTAATATACATAATCAACAATAGTTTGTTAAAATTTCTGGGATTGTAACACAGCAGTGCCCTGATGATGATCCAAGGCATTTAAAGCACCACGGGATCGAAACGTTAAGGAGTGCCAGTTCTATTAACTCTCGAAATTAATTTATAAAAAAACGCATGCCCACCATTAAGTATTTGGTTGATTGATTGTTCATTTCATTAAATCTCTTCTATAATCTTCAATATATGTGCACCCATGTTATACCATAATTTATGTATAAAATATGTTTTAGAAAAATATATATATGTTTTAGCCTGTAGTTTGAAGCTCCATTGTGCCCTCACAAGATAAAGATCTGAAATCAGTTTGTGAATGTCTCCCTTACAGCAGATAGATAATTTACCATGGAGAAACACACTCATTGTCACATATCTATACCTAGGGCCACATGGATGAACACATTTTCACATAGGCACAGAATGGGTAAAATCCTTTGATACATCTGGCGCCTATATTCTCCAAAGGATATTTGGTTGCCCTCCTGGGAACTACACTCATGAACTAACTGCAAGTGAAAAATTATGCAAAAGACAGTTTTTGAAGGCGGAGAAAAACAGAGTAAGCTGTGTGTAGCTCGAGAATGCCCTAGCTAGCAAACGTCACAGCCAAAAATGTTTCCTGCTATATATAAAACATTTTGTTGACATACATAGTTGTGCATAGTTCACAAAATTTGCAGCTTTCGATTGTAAGATTTGCTTAAGTGCATAAGCAGTAAAATACGATTGCACAT
The DNA here is from genome assembly GCF_964261635.1 of Lissotriton helveticus. Classification (NCBI taxonomy): domain Eukaryota; kingdom Metazoa; phylum Chordata; class Amphibia; order Caudata; family Salamandridae; genus Lissotriton; species Lissotriton helveticus. The sequence goes on from NC_136068.1 coordinate 117,811,814, forward strand.
TCTTAGCTTGGGACTCTACTTTTGAAAGAATAGATCTTTCCATTCTAGAGATGGATTTAAAAAAAGGAAAGCTTTATAATTCATACAAATGTCTACATACCAGTAACGCCATTATTAGCGCCATCTACCAGCACACTGTTTTTTTTAGGAGAGCGGGTTTATTGGACATATTAATTTGCTAAAGTAGGTGAGCACTGATCATGACTTCATTTGCTAATTGAATGTCATCCTTATTAAAGTTTTTTTCTACTTTAGGTAAACATGAACTGTATTTTCCAGCCTATAGCCTGAAATTGTTTTCTTGAAATGAATTACTATTAAGATACTTAGGAAGACAGTATCTTATTAATCCATATGACTAAATCTCTGCAAGGAAGAAGGCTACATAGGCTGCCGTTGCTGCACCTTTCATTTGTTTTACTGTAAATACCTTCATCTATGTCATTCTCTCTCTCTCTCACACCCACCCCTATGACAAACGTATGTCGATGTATATGTACATACATTAGTACTATGTTTTCAAGTGAGATGGGAGATTCATGAGAAAACATTTCTGTTTACTAAGGTTCTCTTTTTGGCTTCACCTTACGGTACCATTATTCAGCTATCCTGTTTCTGAAAAGCATGCAATTCTGCATTAGTCATTGAGGTTCATGTTTACATTGAGGATGTGCCATTTGAACCCAATAGTTAGTATTCTAGTTCTGAGTAAGCACAGTGCTACATCTCTATTCTTTGACTTTGTGGTGATTGGATTTTTTTTTTTTTTTGCAGAGTTTTATATAGCGCGAACTAGACCCGAACCGAATCAGGTATCAGAGCGCTTTACATATTTTTCCAGTTACGTTACGTTTCCAGTTACTTTCATTTTAGGCACGGGAGATTAACAGCCTGATTCATGTAGGCAATAGCGCTCGCAAAAGGGCCAGATTCTGAGAATCTGGCCCTTTGCGAGTGCGATTTTTGCATTTGGTATTCACAATCCCAAATGCAAAAATCGCTATTTAAGAATTCGCATATTTGCGAGGAATGGCATTTAAGGAATCTCTAATAGAGATTCCTCAAATGCTATTCATGACACATCAGGAAATTGCGATTTTGCACTTTTGGGGCCGCTATTTACCGAGAGGTCAGACCTGTCGGTAAATAGCAAAAACTCAGAAAAATGCTTTTAAAAGCATTTTTCTAAGTTGCATGTTGCACACACACATGTCCTTTGGACATGTGTGTGCGCAACACCTGTTCAAATGTGCATTTTAGGGGTGCTACAGGGCGTCCTTTGGACACCCCTGGCACCCTTAAAATCGCTATCTTATTTGCGAGTAGCAAATTGCTACTCGCAAATAAGGGATACTCCCCATTCATTCCTATGGGCCTCTTGGCCCATAGGAATGAATGGGGAGTATTTGCGAGTAGCAAATTGCTACTCGCAAATAAAGAACATGTAGGAATCGCTATTTTATTAGCAATTCCTACATGAATGCCGTTTTGCGTGTCCTCAATAGCGAGTCGCTATGATTCGCTATTAGGGACACGCAAAACGGCATGTACATGAATCAGGCTGTAAGTGATTTGCCCAGAATCACAGGAAGTTTTGGCGTCGTTACCGAGACTCGAACCCAGATCCCCAGGTCCGAGGTTGAGCGCCCTAGCCGTGAGGAGAGCATCTTGGAAAGTTGAAGGAAACTGGTCTTTTAAGTCACTTGAGTAGGAGAATATGTAGAAAGCTACACAGGGGACAGCAGCTAGTGGAACAACCACCAGTATACCGAACGCACAGCAAAATTCAAAGTTGATCTAGAGAATCACATCAAACTGCAAATTGTTAATCAACTGTAAACCAATAAAGAAATCACTTTAAAACCAAAAAGTATCAATATGTGTATTAATTTTCAATTTCATGAAATACATAAGAAATACAATCAGTTACTAAGCTAATCATGTACTGCTACAGGATTTTGCAGTGTTATTGTTATGAAACAATACAATCATTGCTAACAATTTACAAAGATTGTTAGTTGTAAATATATAAAAATGAATTACACAACCAAACAAATTGTTTTAGAAAAGCCCAATAGTACACAGCCATAATATACAGTGAGGCATCTTTCTATATGATGATGTTGGTTGTAGCTTCATGTTTTAGTACCGATGTTTTAACTTTCTGCATGATACACTGACACACAGTCCTCTAATACTGGTGTGTATAGACACACTTGGTGGTAGCTTTTCTGTGAACACCTCTTTCTCATCATTTTGACCCCCAGACAGCACATAAGGTTTTTCTGTCTTATATATTGGCAAGCCCTCTGGACGTTGAATAAGTACACATTATGTGTCTTTTGAAATAGGAAGCAATATAGAACTCTCGTCTATTGCCTATTGTTGTTTACCTGTTTTTGTTCTTTCATTTCTTCTCTCCACAGTGCCCCTGACGAAGGGATTTACCCGAAATGCATTGGGCTTTTCTAAAACAATTTGTTTGGTTGTGTAATTAATTTTTATATATTTACAACTAACAATCTTTGTAAATTGTTAGCAATGATTGTATTGTTTCATAACAATAACACTGCAAAATCCTGTAGCAGTACATGATTAGCTTAGTAACTGATTGTATTTCTTATGTATTTCATGAAATTGAAAATGAATACACATATTGATACTTTTTGGTTTTAAAGTGATTTCTTTATTGGTTTACAGTTGATTAACAATTTGCAGTTTCATGTGATTCTTTAGTTCAACTTTGAATTTTGCTGTGCGTTCGGTATACTGGTGGTTGTTCCACTAGCTGTTGTCCATTGTACTGGGCTGGCTGCCCCTCAACCAAACTGCACGCACACTTTGTCTAGTAGTAGTAAACAGAGTTTATAACGGTTTCTAATAGGGTGTGCACAGGGTAACACACTTCCGAAAGCTACACAGACCCATAGTCCCAGACTTGAAAGGATCTGATTACAGGCATTGATGAGGTGAAGATATAACCCAGATGGTTCCTTTTGTCAGATTTCCTGGGGGACCTTTTCAGTAATTAGTGGCAAAGGCCTCCATGGCAGTTTAGATCAAATGACCTTTAACAATTAGGGATTTGCCTTAGTGTTACTGAGGTTGGGTGAGAGATTGACAGCTCACACTTATTCAGTGAGACAACGCTCCATTTGGACACTCTGCAATTGGTTGAATGGCAAAATATCGACGACAAAATATCCTCCTTCAAGATTACCATAGTGAAAATTCCAACAACCAGAATGCCATGGCGGTAATACAGACTTACTATCCTTAACTCCACATCTACATACCTTGAAGATACATACAGGTCAAGGTACGTGTATTTAGAGTTGAGCATCAGAAATCTATGCGTGACATCATATATTTACCTTAACCATATTTTTGCTAAAATATTTTTGTAGCAAGATATTGAAGAGGTGTTACTCCAGTACTATTTCCTCATATTAACTGGTGACAGGCAGCAGAAAATATATTACTGTTATTAAACAATGGTTAGTGAGAATCGTAGTGTGGCTGACACTGCTCCTAAAATGTATGATGAACAATGTTTGTCATGAGGTATCAGGTGTGTCAAAGAGCCTGAATTACTGACGAGTCTATGCAGCTACAGAAACCCTCCAGATGTCTATACTTAGGAGGGAATTGATTATTAGGACCTCTTATATTTTCACCATTCTTGGTATGCTTAAAATGCAATCTTACCTCACAAGTGGGTATTGTCGGTGCACATCTGAATATTCCAATCCGATTGGCAGGGTTGTAATATGTAGAAGAATTATTTTTATGAAGAATTTTTAATCACTCCCTTCAGTTGTGTAGAAACTATTTTGGAGGGAATGTATTTTTGCAGACATTAGTATAATGTAATTAGGCCTGGGCAACATTTTCAGTATGCTCGTGAAAATGAGAGACAAACTAATTCTTTACTGTGAGTGCTCCCCTGTTGTAGATTAATTGATCTGAAGTGTACATTAGGAAGCTGCTTACAAAGTCAAAGGGAGCATCATGTTCCGAAGATTTAATTTGGCCATAGGTTTGATTTTCTGTGCACTAGTAACGTAAATACCTACAGATAAAGAAATTGCCTTCTAATTTAAATAAATGGATTGTCAGGCGCAACCCATTTCGTCATTCATATTTCTATATGAAAATGCATTTGAAATATGTTTGTCCTGTTATTGCATTTTGTTCTTGTGTTAAGATTTTAGAGAGATACAATACAAGAAATATGCAAACAAACAGCACATAATGATGATATGAAATGCTAGCAATTAGAAATTGAATAATATCACCTATAAAGGAAATTCAATTGTTAATACGGATTGGCACAGTAATAAAAAAGTAAACACATGAAAGAAACTGTGCTACTTTAGAATACTTTCAATTAGATTAATATAGGTCTAAAATGGATAACAGTAAGAAATAAAAATCCATATATATTTATGCAGTTTGAGATAATTAATAATCAAGCAGTTTTTAGAAAGCCTCATGTTTATGTAACAGGTTTATAAGATTAATAGAAGATAATCTATCACCTTGTCTTGTGAAAGTTATCCCTGCCCACCCCTTATGAATAGATAGTAATTTAGCATCTTTCTAGTTAGACATTATGGATTTATTAGCTGAACACATTAAAACATGAAACAATTTTGGATATGCAAGAGATAAAGAAGAAGCTGCAAATGATTTAAAGATAACTGTAGAGTATGAGATAGCATTAGATATATTGGTGATTTTCCATAAAATATCCCAAACCTTGGACCAGAAATTAAATGGTATAGGACACTCGTGTAATATGTGTTTTAATGAACCATCATTGTTAGTACATTGTCAACACATGGATTTATCAATTAATATAGCTTTAAAAAGTTTAGTAGGATCCCACAAATAGTTGTCACAAATAAAAGAAAAATTGATATACGAAAACAGGTCTCCATCCAGACAAATTAAAAAGTCATTCTTTAAGTGAGAAATTGGCTGACAGGTCGATATTCCAAACATCTTTAATTATCTGCAAATTCGAAGTGTGGTAAAATGATAAGTTCTTATAAATCGTAGATGCAACATGGCCACACTTACTAAATATATTTAAAATAGCTCAGTTTCCGTAATATTTGCAACAGGTAGGTCAATAGAAAATGAGTTTAGTAAAGAGTTACATGAACTTTCATATTCATGAACCTCAGAAGAGGGTAAGCCAAACCTTTTTTTGGAGGTTTGAGAAAGATAAGAAAGGATCACCTTGACTTTTGTCCTATAAATAAAAAATTTCAGTAGCAATTCATGAATTCCAATACTCATATTATGTCTTAATTGAATTGGTGGATAGAACCACAATTCGTTTTTTTAGAACTTTTGATACCTGTATAATAAGGTGGACCCACGTTCAAAATACTTTTTTGTGGGTTGAATAATTGGATTTTTTTAAATCAGACTCATATTATTGGATATGGTTGTGATCTCATTCAGTGGATAGGGGTTGATACATTTTCCTCAAATTTGATCCATGCAGGAGTAATTGTGTTTTATTCATTTGAAACCACATAGGTTATTATTATGGGTGGGTAGAGCTTGTGGATTTCCACTCAGTGGAATACCACAGAGTTATCAAGACAACTCACTGAATTTCGCAGAGTTCTGAGAATGGGCGGAGCATTAGTAACATGTCCTATACCAGCAAGGGCTGTGCCTATCCCATCACAACATTATGCACAGAAACCTGCAAGTGCCCTTCTTTCTACATGCCCATGCATCTGGTAGAGATATGCATGTGCACGTGCATGCAGGTAGTTGACGGGACACTGGTACCAAGATTGCACCAGGATGTATCTTGTAAGTAACCTGCGATGCCAATAAAACAACAGGATAATCCCAGCATCACCTGATGATGCTTTGAAACATGCAGGGTGCTCTCGAGTTTACATCCACCACAATTCGTCATTATAGGCGTACCACTGCAGGCTTGCTAGCATGCAAGGCTTACCTGCTCCCCAGAATCCACATACTTCACCAGCTGTTTTGTTTATCCTTGTACAGTGCCCACAGGCTGATGTTTAGCAAGAAAACCAAAGCCACCATAAACAAAAATCTCATGTGGAGGACAGCTGTCTGGTACTTCTTCATGGCGGAGGCGGATGATGTTTCTTCTTCTCAATCCAAGAGGGGTCACTCCCAGGCCAGTGCGCCAATTCCTCCTGACCGATGAGAATCTTGTACTTCCAGTGCAGCTCAGTTCAAATCCGAAAGTGCAGGTGTGAGCAATACGTTTCATTATCTGAACCCTTGGGCACTACCCACAAATTTCCACCAGTGAGAAACTAAACTGACGCCACATTGGGGTCTTGAAAACTCATCAACTTTAGGGAGACTGAGTCCTCTGTGTAGTTTTCATCACCAGGGCTCTGTTTTGGCCCATCTCCTCCCTTCCCCTCTGATAAACTCATGTGAGGACTCACAACCAATCAACACTTCAGGATTGTATATGCACTGAGATTGGCTGGCGCAGACACAATGCTCCAATCCTAGGTCACATTAGCAGTATCGCCCACTCCATAATGACACCCAGAATATGTCTGGTATGTTTGGCTGGGAATTCATTATGTTATGACCCAGAAGTGCTAAAATGAACATTAGTGGCATCCGACTGCCGAACAATACATTATGGATTATGGGGGAGTTTACCACCCACCCCTAGTTCTTATCTTACAATAAATGTAGACTGGTAGTCCTAGACCACCATTATCATAAGTGTACTTAACATTTGTGTAACTTATTATGGGATCTATGTTAGGCCATATAAAATGAGATATAATGGTAACTTAGAAAGTAAATATAGTATCTGTGGCAGATTACTTATTGTAAACAATTGAATTCTACCCAACTGTTAGACCTGGCCCTCTCTGCAGGATCACCATAGACTTTTGTCCTCCCTTCTCTTCCTTTGCTGAACCCTTTTTATTGGCTTTTAGGACTCTATGCACTTTATTCCTGCTAATCTGTAGTAAAGTGCTTGTGGTGTCCCTTAAACATGATACAATTGGCCTATACCTGATTGCCACATATAATTTACTTCTACAACTCTAGTAAATGGTTCTACATATATGTAGGGCCTGTAAATTAAATGCTACTAGTGGGCTAGAGTGCTCATTGTGCCTCCCACTAAAGTAACCTCGAAAACATGTCTTGGGCCTGCCACTGCAACTGCAGCCTGCAGTGGAGTTTTAAACTGCCATTTTGACCTGGCAAAATAAACCTTTTGTCAGGCTTAAACATTCTTTTCTAAAACGTAGTCACCTCTAAGATAGGCCCTAACCACTCCAAGGGCTGGATGTATGATATTACAAAAAGTAGGACATATGTATTCATTATTTACATGTCCTGACAGTAAAAAACTCCTAAAGTTGTTTTTCACTGTTGTAAGGCAATCATCTGTCCCATAGACAACAATGGGCTACACTATTACACTTAATAAGTGATAACTTCAGTTTGGGTACAGATATAAAATCGCTTCTTCCACTCAAATACATTGTAATTGAAAATCCTCTTTAATGGGTAAGTTGGATTTAAAGTAACTATTATGAAAAATGTCACTTTTTGAAAGTTAGGCAAGTAACAGAGCCAACAAGGGAGTCATTCAAATAGAAACATTTTCATAACATTTTCATAACATTTTCATAACATTCTATGTCAGATCATGGCATCAGAACTCAATTCACAGTTATGTGTCTTGGTTTTTCAAGAGAAAGAGAAAATAAATCTCAAAATACACATGTGTATCGTATTTTAAAAATCTATATTGAATCACAAACAGATGACGAATATGTGTTCCGCTGCTCATCTTCAGGATATTTGGCGTCTTCATAATCCTACAGGTAGTGACTTTTCTTTCTTTTCCTCTCCTCATTCCAGTTTCTCTCGTATTGACTATCTTTTAGTTCACTCTTCTCTTGTGCAATCTTCATCTTCCCCGTATATTCACCCTATTCTCGTCTCTAATCACGCTGCTGTTTCCTTTACTCTTTTGACCTTTGCTCCTAAAAAAGAACCTCGCTCTTGGAGGTTAAATACAGAAATTCTACATGATGAATCTCAGGTTCTGGCTCTGTCTCAAGATATTAATAATTTCTTTACTGATAATGATGGTTCAGTTAGTTCTCCAATAGTTTTGTGGGATGCTTTTAAATGTACTCTGCGGTCTCAAATTATTAAATGTATGGTGAAAAGGAATTCTGTTATCAAAAAGGAACTTACAGATTTAGTAAATGAGATTAAACAACAAGGGCTTCTCTATCGTTGCTCTAAAGACAAACAACTATTACAAACCATTAAGAATTTGAAGTACTCCTACAATACTATTGTTACTAAGAGAGCTCACATAGGGGTACAGGCTCAGAAATCTAAACGTTCGCTATTAAAAAATCGTGCACGTAGAATTTTGGCAGCGACGTTAACATTTCAGGATTCTACTTTTAAGTCTTCCCAGATATCCTCTACTAATGATAGCTCTGGTATTAAACGTTTTCAGAACAAAGATATTCTTGACGTCTTTCGGGAATTTTATAGTAAGCTCTATACTCCCACCAATCAATCCTCCTTTTAACAATGCCAAAAGTTTTTAAAGACAATACCTATCCAGACTGTGACAGTGGAAGATGGACACAAATTGGGTGGCTCGATAACGTCTGAGGAAATCATAAATGCAATTAAAGCCACTCCGTCTGGAAAAGCTCCGGGTCCTGATGGATTTCCCATTTTGTTTTATAACACCTTTCTTCCCTCTGTTGTTCCTCGTCTTAGGTCTGTCTTTAATGTTTTCATTCAAGAGGGGTCGGTCTCGGGTTCGGCAGCTGATGCCACTATTGTGGTGATTCCAAAAGAAGGTAAGGATCACTCGGATCCCAGAAACATTCGCCCTATTTCCCTTCTTAATATGGAAGCAAAGATTTTTGCCAAGATATTGGCCAGACATTTGGAATCATATATTCCTAAGCTTGTTCATCCATCTCAGACGGGTTTTGTAAAGGGTAGACTTGCTAGGGACAACATTCGTACCTTTTGCCATATTTTGGGTAAAGCTAAACGTTCTAACCTTCCGGCTGCTGCTTTGGCCCTTGACGCCAAGAAGGCTTTTGACAAGGTCTCTTGGCCCTTTCTACATGCTGTTCTTTCTGCACATAATCTTGGGGATTCTTTAATATGGTTATGTCATTATGTGCCCAGACTAGAGCAAATATTAGAGTCAATAGGGCTACATCTTCGTTTTTTAATCTTTGCCAAGGCACCAGACAGGGTTGTCCCTTATCTCTGCTTTTGTTTTTATTATCTATTGACCCGCTCCTTAGACTGATTGACCTACATCCAGATATTAAAGGCTTTAATTTTGCTTCCCATTGTATAAAGACGGGTGCTTACGCGGATGATGTTCTCATCTTCTCTGACGACATTGTGTTGGCCATTCCCGCTATTTCTGATACCATCTCTCTTTTTTCTAGTGTATCTGTGTATACCCTCAATAGGGATAAGACGGAGATGTTCCCTCTGAATGCATATTGTTTTCCAGCACATACGGGTTCTGCAGCTTTTAAATGGCAATCTAAACAACTTAAATATTTGGGGATTTGGTTTTGTAGTACCCTTTACGATACAGTAGCTTACAATGAAGCGCAGACTATAATTAAAGTGCGACATCTTTTGGACTCCTGGTCTCCTAAACATATTTCCTGGTGGGGTTGTCTCCAAACTTTTAAAATGATGATAACACCTATTGTTAATTTTGTATTCTCTATGCTTCCTGTAAAATTATCCTCTTCTTTTTTTCATGAGTTGGATGTCCTTACTTCTAAATTCCTCTGGAATGATTAGAGAGCTAGAATTACTTATAAATTTTCAAGGAAACCTTACGATATGGGTGGTTGTAACTTTCCTGATTGGGAGAAATATCAAGTTGCCTTTTTAGCTTCTCAAGGAGCTCTTTGTTTTTCCTCTATCCCTGGTCATCTCCCTTCTTGGTTGTTGATTGAGCAAGAGCATTCTTCTCCCTTGCCGACTTCTTCCTTTTTAACTGCATCCACCATATCTATTCCGTTTTCTCGTACAATCCTCTTAGATACCATTGCAGCAGTCAGGGTGATCGACAAGAAAGTTGCTATTCCAATTCATAAATCAAGATGGTCTTCTCTATGGCGTAATTCTAGGATTAAAATTATTATTGATCCCACGTTGATGTCATATTGGGCTACTAAAGGGATTACGCTAGTGCGTCATCTTTATGACTCAAATAATGATCCGGTACCCTTCTCCTCCTTAGCTCTCCAATTCTCCCTCACTAATTTGGATTTCTACACCTTTCTAAAGATAAAACTTGCTCTTGCTAAATTGCGCCTGGATCCAAATTCTCCTACCATTACGTTATTCCAGTTGTGGCTTAGATCTGGTCATGTGGCTTCCAAAATGTATACATTTCTGTCCTTTACTTCCTCTGCCCTGTGTACTGTTACCCAACAAAAATGGGTTCGGCATTTCGATCCGGAAATGTCTGATCCTATCTCGTCAGATTCTTGGCAGTTAATTGGGAAGCTTTCTCTTCGCAATAAAATTGCCCCCTTTTTAATCCAGTCTAAATTCTTTTCTATTAATCTTCTTCATTGGACTCCAGTACGCTGGTGACTATCCACACATCACATGTTTTTTTAATGTTCTTTTCTTCAATCCTTTAGGGATTTAATCCATAAACATCTTATGTTAATTTTTAATATTCAATTCCAGCTCTCCTTTCCCATGATTATGTTGGGCCCATTGGCATCCCGGGTTCCTCTGCCCTTAGATTCCTTAGAATCACAATGAATGGATCTTTTATTGACTGTAGCTGTTAAAGTGATTCTTATGGAGTGGAAATCCTTCTCCTCTGTCTCATATCATACTTGGTGGGCATGGGTCTCCTTTTTGAGAAGTGCTCACACCTCGGTTGATGAGGCCCATCTCTCCCCCTCGATCTCTAGTGGTGTTTCGAGAGCTCTGGATACATATATGGATTTGGCTTCGAAAGGTTTGGTTGACCAATATCCCTTTGTATCGTCTAGTTGAATGGCTTCATTGTCAGTCTTTGTAGCCCACAGTTAATCCTTTCTTTCTTCCTTCCCCTTTTTCTTCTTCTTTTCCTCTGTATTCTTTTCTTTCTTTCTTTCTTTTCTTTCTGTCCTGTTTTTTCACGTTCTCTCTTTTTTCTTATCTCCTTTTTCTTTATATACATCTCTTTTTTTATCTCATGGTGATACTTTTGATGATCATTATGGTTCCTTTGTATAATCTTCTCGTCTTTTATAACATACGTATGGGCTATTTCGGATGAACTATGGGTGACTTGATCATAACTATTATATTATTTATTTTTTCAATTTTCCTCTGCTGTATCACTTTTATTGTATATAACTATTTATATGCTCCTTTAAACCTAATAAAATTATTGAACACAAAAAAAATCTATATTGAATAATTTAGAAAGATACAATCAAAATAGGGGATCACAAAGCAATCTCCACATACATTAGCAATAAAACTGCACTCTTTTTCTTCAATATTAATTATATGCCATGGATCTGAACACCCACTTTCAAAAATATAGTACAAAGGTCTGTTTCTCACAGAAAGACTAGACTTGAAACCTAAAGTTAACAGTGACTAAAAAGCAAGATGGGTTAGGCGTCGACATTTGGGTCTCCGTTGCTATGCGACTGTGAGACCATCTTCAGGACATTATAAACAAGAGTTTATATTACTCTTGTGTTAGGAAATTCCAGAAAAGTATGTGATTATGCCCGTTTGTGTAATTTGGAGTGATTAGGGGGAAATGCCTCTCAAGAGCACAGGAGCAGAGCATAAGCTGATGCTGGCTGCAGTTCTTCCTATTCTGTTGCATTTAGCTCTATTTTGTTAGTGCAAAATGAACTCTCTGGGTCATTTTGGATGCATGGTTGCATTTTGCACTAACAAAATTGCACTAAATGCAGCGTTACTCTCGTGAAAACAATATTTAAGAGAGGCTTAATAACTAAAAGAAAAAGAAGGTGGGGAAATGGCATACTTGTCTATTGCCTTTAAAGAGATGGAAGGTGTTAGAGGAATGTGCATAAATAATAATTTTGGCTGATGAATGTACATAAATAGAATAAAACATATTAATAAAGTGTTGACCAGAATGACAATATTTCATAACACAAAATTGCCTGTTAACTTTATCAAATACTTTTTCCAGTGCTTGTAATCCTGACGGTGAATTGGTGATGGATATAGGCAAAAACATCGAATATAAGCCTAGTTTTGAGTACAGATAATCTATGCTTCTTAAATCCCACTTCATAAGCATGAATCCAATAATCAAGAGCTTTATGAGCAAGAATTTTAGCATACATTTTACAGTCTTGATTAATTAAGAAGACTGGTCTACAGATAGAAGTAACAGTGTTCTCTTTTCCTGGATTGTGGAACACTTCAAAAAAGGTCCTGCAATTGTTAAATTCTGTAAAACGGGTTAGGAGATAAGAAGAGCTGATTGTAAAGATAATGGTTTATGAAGCTCAGCTGGCATTCCATTAAGTGAGATGGCTTTCCTGTGTTAAATAAGGTAAATGCAATTTGAATTTCAGTCAGCTATATTGAAGTATCAAAAAGTGGTTTGTCATTTTGAGAGAACAAATAGTTGTATCAATTTCGACTTTAACATGCACATATTTACCATTTGCGCACAATATTTTTACAAAATCTTTAAAGAATTGATTTTTGAAAGAAAGAATACCAAATCCATTTTTCCGCCCATCAGCCAGTGTGGAAACAAAACCACCAATCAATCTTTTAACAATCAAGGACAGATTTGTATAATTAATATGAGCTTCTTGAGCTATACAATAAACACCTTACGTCTGGAGACATATTCACTTATTTTTTACATTTATCTGAATGTCTAAGCCCTTTCACTTTTAATGAAACAATTTTAAGTTGAATTGAAGAAGGTATCATTACAATCAGTGTTATTCAAAATAATTGGAAAGAAAAATAAGCTGGGGAGTAAAACTAAAATATATCTCAAATATGGCAAAAAGCCAAACAACAATAAAAATGTAACATAAACATTTAAGGGTAAACATTCAACATTTAATTAAACCCTGTGGGAGAAGTCTAGGAAATAAATAAAAGTACAGCACTGCAAGCCAGCCTCAGTTAAGTAATATATAACCTCATCAGTCAGATTTGTATTAGTTAAGTGTCTTAAATTTTTCTGTTCTTCCATGTTGATCGAGTGCTGTTGATCTAGAGAATCGATTAAATCAAGCAGAGACTGAAGGATTTTGTGAAGCCATCTTTCCATATCTTCTTGTTTGAGAGATCAAATAAACTATATTTATAACAGTGTCTTTAAACCGAAGTCAAAGTGAGGCAAACTGTTTTTCGAATGGCAACAGTTTATTGTCGAAAACATTAGTTAATGTAGATTTGTTGCCATTAACCATTAAAGATGATATTTCTCAAGCTACTTTTCTTATCATGACAAGATGGTAAAAACGGAACACTGTGTATATTACTTGTTGTGGTATGGAATGATTAGGTTTCCTATTTGATGACATTTGATGAGCTTTATCAATCTCAAATCTCTCTGTGAAGTTAATATTCAAAATTGTAGGATGAAGGTTATCCTGATAGGCACACTAATCTTGACTTTCAATATTCTCAGGTAAGTATAAAATATGGTGTTTTATTGGTTATTTTGATTTTCTAAATCCAGAAGTACCTTCAAGAATGTAACTTTAGAAACTATTGGTGCCATTTGATCAATTTTGATTTCATTGTCTCTGATTTTAATCTTGTTATTAGAGACTTATATAGAGCAGCCATGCACATCTCTTTGAATATGTTTAATGTCAAGACTGGTGACATCAGTGATGCTATGTACTGCTTGAATTGATTGAGAGGAAGTTCTTGCAACTCAACCGCCTTCAATTTAAGTGGCCGGGACAGCAAGGTCTCCTGCTTTCTTTTATTGGCACTAATATGTATAGATTTAGTTTCAAGAGACATGCTATGTCAGCCATAGATAAAACACTTCATAAAAGAGCAATATATTGTATTTGCTGGTGCTTTTAGTTAAAAAGCAGAGAAAATATAATTATGCTACATATAAAAGCAAGTAAAACAATGTTCCAGCTCTTTAAAATAAAAAGGAAGAGCCATGGCTGTTATTATTTGAACACAAAAGTTTGTTGTCTCTCAATATAAAAGGAGGGGTCCATCCTAATCACAACCACACCCTTCTCTTTAAGTGAATGCTCCCTATCGGGAACATTCGATCGAGGAGGAGCATGCTGTCATCATTAGAGCGATTGAGGGAGTGGACCTCTTTCAGGAAGAACACACCACAAATATGCTTCACATGAAGAAGGAAGCCAGGGGAATGAAGATGAAGTCTTGATTCAGTGAAGAAGGTTGTCACTCTGAGGCCTGTTAGTGGAGCTCACAGTGCAATGTCCAACCCAGATCACGTGTAGACTGAAGAGACCAAGGGGGAGCAACAGGCGCAGCCCGTCTCATCCAGGAGACATTTGTGGGATGTATGAGGCCAGGATAAGGGATAGATAGGGACAGAGGAAGGGGAAGGGGTGGGAGATCAGGAGAGATATTTAAGAGGTCAGGAAGGGCTTGGCAACCTCTTACTGACTTATGAACACCACGTGGTGGAAGAGGGAAAAAAGATGGAGAGCACAGAAAAACTTGGGAGATGAGCGGGGGCCTGTCAGAGCATGAAGTGTCATGTGACAACCTGCGCGCTTTAGGTGGAGCAAGACAGGCTGATTTTAATAGGCAAGGCCTCTAGGACAATGCTTGGGATGGGTTAGGCAGCCCAGCTCGTGCAGCATTAGGCGAGTTGGCAGTCGTAGTAGCAGCTTGCTCCTCTCGGTGGGGGAGGCGTCATAGGAGAAAGTGGGGGCAAGGACGCGACATGTCGCCTGTGGCGGCAAATACCAGAGTGCAAGGGAGGAGCTACAGCCTCCCAGCAAAAATGGAGTGCGCAACAGGCACTGGGCCAGTGCAAGGCCCGAGTCAAGGGGAGGGGTGGGCCAAACGTGCTGAGCCGCACGCTGTTAGGCGCTGAGCTATTGGGCAGCGAGGTTGATCCCACGCTTGCTGGGGGCTAAATGCCCTTGAATTTAATTGCCAGGCATGCATCTGAGGGGTTAGTCCTGACAGAGGGGCCTGGGGCCTGCCAGAGCTCCCAGAAGGAGAAGAGAGAGGAGCCCCAAACTAGGCAGTTAGATGAGGCAGTAACGGGGGACCTGGGACAGGCACAAGTGGTAGGCACAGGGTTTGAGGTAGAACAGAGTTCGGCAGGGCTGGGACAGAGCAGCGGTCTAGGTGGCAGTGGGTAGATTTGGAGGTTAAATAGGGGAACAGCGCCAGCTGTTGAGGGACACTGAGGAGTGGTGGGAGTGCCTATGTAAGGAATTAGAGGTGGCTCAAGAACAGGGACACATGTTAAAGAAAGTTACGGGAATACCCGGGGACGGGAGGGGTCCAGGGGTGCTATTGGCTATGGTTGCCAGAAGAGGAACCAGGAGCATCAGGGTATGCAGAAGCTGGTGCAGCTCAAGAGGCCGGTGGTACAGGGGGCCGACGGGTTGGTGGAGCCTGAAGAGTGTGGTATTGGTGATACCAACAGGAGGGGTTGGCAGTACGTTGGCGATGCAGACAGGGCATAAGATGGCCCCTGGATTTTGGCCTGACGAAGTGTGTTTGGTAAGACAGTACAGCAAGGGGGAGGAGCTAACAAATTGGGATATCAATTCAGCTTTTCGACTTTTGCCCTTACATTCGGAGGATTTTCCATTGGTGGGCATGCATTTTGGAGGTGCCATATACATGGACTCAGTGTTGCCTATGTCTGTGTGAAATAAAGCTGACACTGGCGAGTTTTTAATGCCTTATTTATTAGACTCCTTGATCACTAAGAGGGAGCTGCCAGCCAGCTCCTCAACCGCCCTCGACCTCCCACGCATTCCAATTCCACATTACATGGAATCATCGAATGCACCAGCACAGGAGGCCACGCCACAAAACAGTTGCATTTTGTGTGCCTTGTTTGAGTCTTTCAGCACCTTTCTACGATGGTGGGCATCGGGAAGTGTCACATTACCTGCATGATTTTCTGTTTGTCAGCAGACAAGAGTCGAACAATTGTCACAGGGCCCTGAGACATTTTGAGCAGTTGGCTGAAGAACAGGGAGTACCCTTAGCCCCAGAAAAGACAGAAGGCCCTGTTTTGCCTTGTACTAAAAGAACATTGGAACTCTTTTGGTTTCCACTATACACCGTAGGCCTGTGACGTAAGCATTGGAGGGATGAGTTGAAGGTAGGCTTAGAATTTTAAGCTCTGACTTACATGAAGGGGAATAAAGACATGTAAAATTATTCTCCGTGAATGGCGTAGATATTGGTGAGTGCCTAGGCTGACAGTTCGCTTCATCTGGTGATGAGATAGGTGACGAGAGAGGGGATCTGAAGCTCGTACACTGAAAGCCCTCATCAAGAGAGTTTGCTGTGGTCCAGCAAATGGCTTGTGCATGCCAATAGCATTCAGACCAATGCTATTCAGATCCTGCTATATGCAGTAGCTCTAAATGGTCATGGAGACCACAAAACAATCAATTGCCTCCTACTTTCCAGATGTATGCATTGATGGGTGTGGTGTGAATGTAGCGGAAGAGGTGTGTATGAATGTAAGTTTGTTGAAAGGTTCTTTATTGTCTCTCTACCTGGGGGTATTTAATGTTCATAGATGACTGTGTCATTATTTTTGTAATAATATGCGTATATGGTTATGAGAATAATTTTATGTGTAAAGTGATTAAAAGGAATGACAAAAATTATTTTGATAGAAGAATATGAAACAATAAAAAATAGTAATGTCAAAACAGACGAATATGTTGATGTTTTGATTTTTGTTGTTGATAAAATTTTATGACTAGCCCAGTTTAAATTCGTGCTGAATCAGACAAAAGAAATTTAGGTCTTGAGGGAGCTTTTTCTCTTGTTCCAACCTCAGATCTAAGAATAAGTAAGACATTCACTCTACTGACTTAGGTCGGAAACAGAAGATGAAAATACATGCTGACCGACAACGTCATGCAAAGGACATCATTTTTACAAGAGGAGATTGAGTGCTTGTTAGACATTACAGAAAAAGGAAATCTGATGCTACTTCTGAGGTTGAAACTTTTACTATCACTAACACCAAAGGACACATGTTGACTGCCCAGCTTCCTGGGAAGTCCCTTATGAGAGATTCCTCTCACTTTTGATGTATGGCCCATCACTCACCACACATCCATGTCAATATAGATACTAGGACCAGACGGACTTGAAGTCTCTGTGTCTGCCGATAATTACACCTCACTTGTGCAGATCACTGACACTTCGACTGCCAGTTCCCAGTTTCCGTGACCTGATCAGGACGTGTGATTCAGGCAACATAATGCTTAATTGAAACGTTTTAATTGCTTGTATGTTTATGTAATTATTCATGTATTTATTTGTATGCTTACTTATTTCTTTACTAATCTATTTTTGTAAGTTGTAACATTTTTGTTTAACAAAGCGGGAGATTGTAGTGCCTTATAATCAAAGAACATTGGAACTCTTTTGGTTCCCACTGTACACCATAGGCCTTTGACATAAGCATTGGAGGGATGAGTTAAAGGCAGGCTTAGAATTTTGAATTATGACTTACACGCAGTGGAGTAAAGATTTGTAAAATTACTCTCTGTGTGTGGCATAGTTATCGGCCAGTGCTAAGGCTGGCAGGAATATACAGACCTCACTAAGGTGTTGCCATTTGTGGGCATTGAGCTGGAGATGTGGGTGGCAAGGTTGCCTGGTGGGAAGGTGCAGGAGATCTAGCAGTATGTGGAAAAGACAATTGGAGAAAAGAGAGAAAGGGTCAGAAGTTGCTGAGGTTCTTGTATTTCACATGTGGAGTGAGGGGTGGATGGACTTTTTGCAAGAGTTTGGGCATGGCTATGTCAGTGACAGTGTTGACCCATCACAGAGTGCCCATTTCGTTGGCAGTTTGAGTAGATCTAGGTATCTGAAGGATGTATTTGGAGGATTTCAATGGAGGTCAATGTTGTTTCTGGAGGATTACACGGTTTGGCAAGTACAGATTTTCTCAGATGCGGTGGGTGCACATGGATTTAGTCTGTTCTGAGATGGAAGGTGGTGTGCAGAGAAGAGGCTGCCACACTGGTTGTACCAGGAGAAGAGCACAGCACTGCCTTTTTGGATTTTTTTCTGTTTTTAGTGGCCTTGACAGTTTGTCGGATCGAGTTAGCTAACAGGACTGGGAAGTTCAATATGGAAAACATGATGGTGGTGGATTTGGTGAACAGACAGAGAGAACAGGATCCCAGAGTTCTGCATTTATTAAGGCAGTTTATGCTAGGATGTTTGTGAATGAGCATTATTTTCAGGGCAAAACGCATGCCAGGAGTGGACAATGATATAGCAGATTTATTATCTCGCTTTCAGTGGCAGCGATTCTGCAGCTTGGCGCTGGAAGTGGTGGACAGCAGGACGCCGTTACCTGCAGGCATTTGGGCTTTGGGAGAGTGAGAGTGATTAGGCTGGTGGAGAGGTTTTTAGTGGAGTTTAAAAGGAGGAGCTTTCATCTGGCATGGGCGAATTCGAGAGATTTGAAGGAAACCCAGAGAGACTGATGACACAGGAACACAGTGACAAGGAAGAGAGAGTGATTCATTTTGTTCTGTCTTTAATTGACAAAGGTTTATCACCAGTTACTATTGCGGGCAAGTTGGCTGGTGTTTTGTTTCAGGGGAAATTGTACTGGGGTTTTGCTTCAGCAAGGGATGAGATTTTGGAAAAGATTCTAAAAGGGTGGGGTAGGGAGCAGGGAGTGGGGAGTTAGGTCTACTTTACAAAGGTGATATTGTTTGATTGGTTTGAAGGCATTTTTACAGTTCTACCAGATTGTGTTTATGATAGGTTTGAGGTTGCGGTTTTCAGGCTGTGCATGATATTGATGTTCTTTGTCTGAGTTGCTGGGGTTTGCCAGAGACTCAGGTTTTTTGCACAGCGAGATATGTTTGGAGAAGGGCCAATTGAGGGTCTGGTTGAGGAGATCCAAGTCGGGCCAGGTGGAGAGGGGTAAGTGGGTGTGGCTGCAGGAAGGGGGAAGAGCAGAGGCGTGCCTAGTGACTGAGTGGAGCAAGTTTCAGGTCTGGCCAGGCCACTTGCAGGAGGCGATTTTTTGTCATGAGGGTGAGGCAAGGGTTACTGCTTTTCAGCTGCTGTAGTGCTGTGCATGGCATTGAGCAAACTGGGGCGGGATCCAGTCAGCTTTGGGATAAACTTTTTTAGGATTGGGTCAGCAATGTCAGCAGCTCACCTGGGATGGGATTGGAACCTGATTCAGAGGATAGTCAAGTGTTGATCTAGGTGTTGTGAGCACTATGTGTGGAACTTGGGCTTTTTTGTGCAAGGCAGGTGGGGAGAGAGTCAACTAATAACACCTTCTTTTTCACCGTAGTGTGCGTGAGCAGTCCTGGGAGGAGTAACCTAGTGACTTGGATAGTTGGACACTCTATCATGCATTAGGCAGGTAAGTATGCAGACCAGTAGATTTATGGATGGAGCCTGAGATTGCCCAGTACTAGGCATGAGGTGTTATGGTGGGGTAGGTGTGGGATGCAGTGAGGCAATTTCTTACAGTTTTTAGCTAAACTGGTTCTGGAGAGGGGTTGCCCGGATATGCTCCTTGTGCATTTGGGGGGAAATGATTTGGTCCAGTTGTTGGGGCTGAAATTACTACAACACATGCTGCAGAATCTACAGTTGATCGAAAATAATTTTGTGGGTACATATTTGATCTGAAAAGAGTTCATACTTAGACAACAGTGGAGAAGAGATTTGAAACATGGCCATGTCAAGGCAAGGGGGAAGCTCAACAGGGAAATGAGGGTGTTTTGCATGTCCATGGACATTAAGGTGTTAGCCCTTGGGTCATCAAGGAGGAGGAACAGTTTTTTTTTATTTTTTAAAAAAAACTTTTTATTGAAAGAAAGAAAAACAAAATACAAGGCAAAAAGAAACAGTATACATGGACATGTGTTCACATAGGAGGACACCTGGGCACGATATTACACAACAGATCAATAATACATAATGTGGGGAGGGGGCCAGCGGGGAAACAAATTGAAGGATAACAAAAAACACACAAGACATGGAATGCCGGATCAGGGGGACAGAGGGACTTCGGGGTTGTCCACAAACGGAGGCGCACATAGATTTCCACGGTATGCATTCCATTGGCTCCAGATACTATTCCATTTTCTGGGTGTGCCCCACGCCACATATACAGTCTTCTCTCTGAACATACACCAGTCCATATTCTCCTTCCACACCGATACCGTGGGCGGGCGCTGGGAACCCCACAACAGCGCTACATCTCTTTTGGCAATCATATTTCCCAAGGTCGCCCACTGCGTCTGGGCCACACTATAATCATTCGGCTCCCACACATTCAACAGGCACCGCCTAGCTTCGGGCTGCAGCACCACACCCGTGACTCTACCCATCACAGTATGCACATTCGTCCAGAACCGCACCACCTCCGGACACTCCCAAAGTATATGGAGGAAAGTACCAAGCATCCCACAACCACGCTTACATAACCCGTCCGAGGAATAACCCATGCGAATCAAGTGCAGACCAGTGATATATACACGATGTAAGATCTTGAGCTGAACGAAACGGAGACGGGCAGGGATCGCGACCTCCTTAGGCGAGGATAATGCAGCCTGCCAATCCTCGTTGTCCAGCTCCAAACCATTGCCGGTCCAAACCTCCCTAAGACGCACTTACAGATCCAGTCGGGTGTTGATCAACTTCTTATATACCAGGGAAATTGTACTATCGGGGACGTGGCCATCAAGGAGCCTATCTTCAAGAGGGGAGGACTTGGGGATGACAGTGCCTGCAGGGAGAGCCGAACTCAAGGCATGGTGAATCTGTGTGTATCGGAAGAATTCCCTGTCACTCAATTCATATTCTGACTGTAGTGTCGCAAAGGTCTTGATTTTGCCCTTGACCCAAAGATCGCCCACGCAGCTAATACCAATCATATCCCATTTTTCAAACCCTTTCGTCTTACAGAGACATCCCAACCTTTCAGAAGCATACAAGGGGGTCGCATGAGTCAATCGACCTTCCCAACCCACAGACGCATTCGCAGCATGCCACACTCGTACAGCAACCTTGGTAGGTCCAGATAAATCCTTGCCCGCCGCCTTGGAGTAGAGAGCCCTCCTGTAGTCCCCGCCCGGTAGCAAATACATATCTTTCTCAAACGCCGGGTTAGGAGCAGGCGCGTATGTCGCGTGATTGATCGCACTCAGTTGCGAGGCCCAATAGTAACGCCTAATATCCGGCAACGCTATACCCCCATCATACCAGGGAAGAGTGAGTTTAGCGAGGGAAATACGCGAACGTCCATCCCAAATTAACCGTCTCTGCAAGCTTTCAACCTCCCTAAAATAGCTCGCCGGAATAATATCGAACGTATTCTGCAGCGCGTACAAAAACCTCGGCAGGGCCATCATTTTAAAAAGGGCAGCGCGCCTGAGCGGTGAAAGTGGCAACCCGTGCCAGCGACCAACGTCGAGTCTCAATCGTTGAAGGGGGGGGGGGGCAGATTATGCGCGTAGCAAGCCGCAGGGTCTAAAATTATAAAGATCCCCAGGTATTTAAAGCCTGTCGCAGAGATCCGAATGGGGCATCTGCGAGGCAGGGGAGGAGGACCGCCCGAGAGCACGTATACACAGGATTTAGCCCAGTTGATAACAAGGCCCAAATTTTTCCCAAACGAAGTGAGCACATCGAACAAAACATTGAGAGATTTTCGAGGGGACGTAAGGTACAATAAAATATCATCCGCATAAAGGGAGACCCGGTCCTCAAAGTCCGGGGACAACCGGATCTCCTTAAGCGAGGGCTCCCAGCGCAACCAGGCAGCCAGCGGCTCAAGGACGAGAGCGAAAAGCAGTGGTTACAACGGGCAGCCCTGTCGCGTGCCCCTCCCGAGAACAAAAGACGCTGAGACCCGACCATTCACAACCACCTGCGCCAGAAGCTCCGCATACAAAAGTTTCACCCAGCCGATGAACCCGGGGCCGAATACGAATTTCACAAGAGCGGCCCAGAGATAAGGCCACTCAAGAGTATCAAAGGCCATCGTGGCATCCAAAGAAGCCAAGATGGCTGGTTCATGGAGCGACGCCACCCTCGCGAGAACACCGTGCAAGCGCCGCAGGTTAAGCGCCGTATTGCGGTGCGGGATAAAACCGGACTGATCCGGATGGACCAGGTCGCTGATAACATTCGTCAGGCGGTTAGCTAATACCTTCGCCAGAATTTTCGGTTCAGCGTTTAGAAGCGAGATCGGTCTATAAGAAGAACAGCGATCCCGTGGCTTCCCTTCCTTGTGGATCACTATGATAGTAGCGAGACGCTGGTCACGTGTAAGGGAGCCAGAGTCACGGGACTCTAGAAACATATCACGGAGATATGGAGCCAGTGTGTCCGGGCACAATTTATACAGTTCAATGGGCAGACCATTAGGGCCCAAGGCTTTACCAGAGCTGATTGAACGAATGGCAGTAGCCACCTCATCAGCCGACAGCACCGCGTCCATCAGGTCTCTGTCAGCCGCAGACAGGCAGGGCAAAGTAATATCGCGAAGCAACAAATGAGAGTCAGCCTCCGGTCTGTCAGAGACCGGAGCATACTCGGTTCGGAAGTGTTCCGCAAAGCATTCAACAATCGCAACCGGGTCAGTCACGCACACTCCATCAAGGTTCTCAATCACAGGGACTACACGACTCGCCCTCTCTTTCTTGTCCAGCCACGCAATCAATTTACCCGCCTTGTCCCCAACATCATACAGTCTGCCCTGCTGTTCCCTGCTCATGACCTTCGCAGCATCAGTAACCAGGGCCTTATAATCTAATTGTTTGAGGCTGAGGGAATGAAGTTTGGCACGGGACACACCGCGCTCCAAGTCACTCTCCAGTGCGGTTATCTCCGCCTCCAGACGGACCACCTCTTCATGCTTACTTTTCTTGGCGGTGGCGATCAAAATAGGGCCTGCCCACGTATCACAGTCTTAAACGCCTCCCACAATGATACAGAAGATGACACAGATCCCACATTTTCTACAAAATAACGATCAAGGGATTTCACCAATTCGGAACGGGTCTTGGGATTGCGAAGAAACCAGGGGTTGATAGGTGCGACCCGTCCCTCATTGCTCATGGTAGTATCCATGCTAAGCCAAACTGGGGAGTGGTCGGATATGCCCCGGGCGAGGTGCCTCACCTCCCCAACGGATGAGGCCAGCGCCGCCGGCAACAGAATATAGTCGAGTCCGGACATACTGCCATGGGCTCCAGAGTGAAAGGTGTATTGCGCCTGACTCGGGTGCAGCAACCTCCAACAGTCCACCAGACCAAGTGTCTCCAGGAACCCACGTAGCCAGGATTGCGACTTGGGGAGATCCCTGGGGGGGTAGCGATCTATGTCACCGGAGACTACCGAATTGAAGTCTCCACCTATCACCAAAATACCCTCAGGGAGCCCCAGCACTACACGCCCAAGATCAGCAAAAGTTGAGGCCTGTAGACCCGGTGGAACATAGACAGTGACAAATGAGACCGTCCGCCCCTCCCACCTACCAGTGAGAGCGGCATAGCGCCCCCTATGGTCAAGAAGCACAGCATCAATTGCCAAGGGGAGGGAGGACCTGACGAGGATACCCACACCCCTAGAACCAGAGGTGAAGCCAGAATGTGCCACCAGACGATACCCTCTCCGATTCATGGCATGGCACGTGTTCCCAACCAGATGCGTTTCCTGCAACAACACAATATCGGGGGAGAGGCCCCGTTTTATCCGGTCTCCCAACCCATTGACATTCCAACACATTAGTTTCAACCCACTAACCCCCATCCCAAAAAGATGTGCAGAGCCCACCCCACAACGAACACAATGACCCAATCAAGCAGAAATACGATACGGTGCCTTGAAAAAACCCCACAAACACCCAAGAACCCCCCACCACCCCCAACGAGAACCCGTTACAACGCCCCCACCCTGCACCCCTGCGCTAGACCCAAAAGCCACCCCAACTTGCAGTGTGCCTGTCGCCCCATTATTAAACTAGTCTACGAAAAGAAACCCCTGAGGAGGAAAGAGTCCCACTCCCCCCACCACCCCCGGGTACATAGCAATAGGACACAGTAATAGGAGAAACATCGAACCCAGCTGAGTAGTACGTGAATGTTCAGAAATCAGGAAACATATTGTCACTCTCGTTCCGATACGCCGCCCTCGGCTCCACCCGGATGCCCGGTTGAGTCAGTCTGTTTGGGGAGGGTATCCAGCCAGTCACTAACTCCGTCAGGATGATCAAAGAAGAAAGTCCGGTCTTCATATTAGACACGCAGCCTGGTTGGAAAAAGCATTGCGTATTTCAGGCCCAAGTCTCTCAGCCTTCGTTTCACTCCCTGAAACTCCATCCTTTGTCTCTGAACAAGCTGCGTGAAGTCCGGGTAGAAACTCACCGTTGTATTCTCAAATTTGACGGGGCCACTTACTCTCGAGGCCTGAAGGATGGTGTCTCTGTCCCTAAAGTTGAAGATCCTGGCGACGATAGGTCTCGGCGTGGCGCCCGACTTCGGTTTTCTGCCCGGCACTCGATGGGCACGCTCCACAGCAAAGAATTTACTCAGGCCTGTGGGGGCCAGATGATTCAAGACGATGTCCTCCACGAGCAGATCAGTTGCCAAGGCACCAGAGGACTCAGGGACCCCGACAAGGCGTATGTTGTTGCGTCGGGCCCTATTTTCAAAATCCTCCAGGCGATGGACCATGAGATCGTTGGAGGAGCGCAAACGTCCAAGTTCCGTCTGCAGATCAGGGACATCGGTCGTGAGGCTAGAAGTCTTCAGGTCCAGAGACTTGACCCTTTCATTGGTCTTCGACAAATCAGCTCTGATCAAAGTAACATCAACTGCCACAGTGTCTATTTTAAGAGCGAGAGCCTCATATTGCTGACCAATGGAAGTCTGCATGTTGGCAATGGCGCCCATGACGTCCTGCAAGGTCAATTCAGCCATCGTAGATGGATCGTCAGTGGGGCCCTCAGAAGCTCGACTGGCACCACCGGGGGACCCCTTGGGTTGGGTATAGCGATCCATGACGTTGGTTTGAAACGGTCCCTCGCGTAGAGGCGTTTTAGTCTTCCGCTTCTCGTTGTCAGGCCTGGTGGTCATGTTGAATGGTGAGCCCCGAGGGGGCCCGCGAGACCTGGTGAAAATGGCCGCTCACCCACCGACCACTGCAAATTACGAAAGTGGGCCGAAAGGGCAGAAGCAGCAGCTCAGCCCAACCCCCGGACCCTCAGAACAGTTGGTGCATAGTCAGGCAGCAAAATTAGGCTGGACCCCGATGGAGAAGCAAGGCAATCACGCAGATGAGAAGGCAGTGGCTCAAAAACGAAACCGAAAGTCAACTCAGGGCAACAGGGGAAACCCCTCAGGCCGCTGTTGTTCAATTACTCCCCGGCGTCTTGGTGTGCCAGCTCCCGGTGTTGCCGTGGGGCGGGCCTCCAAAACTCCGGTCGGCGTATCTGCGGTTCCCGAAGTCCAAATGAACTTTTAAAAACAGCGTAGGTATCAGCTGAGGTACATCTGCAAGAACCCGTAGTCAAAATCAGGATATCGTTCAGAATATAAGCGGAAGGCAGCGAGGGACTCGGGAGCCCTGTGCCTACGCGGCCATCCTGGATGCGCACGTAGCTCCTCCTCAGGAGGAACAGTTTCTATTTAGGAATGATGGGTTACACCTACAGCAGTTTAGAAATGCTTAATATATCATGGAAATGAGGAGTGTGATTAGTAAGCTGTGGAATGGGAGTATTTGGTGCATAGGAGTTTATTAAGAAATACCTTGGTATGGTGAAGTATATGGGGGGGGGCAGTATAACGTCCTATGGGGATTGCCTGGATGGCAATTGGGGTGGTGGAGAATCAGGTGCGGGTATAACCACCCCTCGGGAGGGAGTTGAGGGGAACACAGGTGAAGAAAGACAGTGTATGGGATTCTTAGAAACAGGACAAGAAGGTTTTATTGGAGCCAGTTTGGTAAGGGAAATA
Organism: Lissotriton helveticus; assembly: GCF_964261635.1. NCBI lineage: Eukaryota > Metazoa > Chordata > Amphibia > Caudata > Salamandridae > Lissotriton > Lissotriton helveticus. The sequence goes on from NC_136068.1 coordinate 117,838,087, forward strand.
CAATAGAGGCAGAAGGGGGGGCGAAAGAAGGATATAAAAATTTGGGGAAGTGATGGGGGACTGTTGTTTCAACAGCGAATGCCAGAATAGGACAGGTTGTAGTGATGTCAGTGGTAGTTGAGGGGGGTGGAGAGTCAGAGGTTGACGTATCCATCCCATCAGAGGGAGAGCATGGGAGCACAGGCAAAGGAAGATGGTGTGCAGGAATTCTTAGAAACAGGACGAAGAGGATTCATTTGAGAATGTTTGGTAGGGGAAGTGTGAGAGAGATTTGGGAATGGGAGGTCAGTGAGTGAAAGGGGAAAGAATGAGGTAGGTATGGAGTGTTGGAGTGGAAGCTTGGTGCGAGGTGAGAATTGGCGAGTGAAGAAGGGAATGACGTATCAAGATGTTTAATGCCATGTTAATGTTTGTTTTGTGGTTGATTAACCATTTTGTACAACCCTGTCCAAATGAAAAGGCCTTTTGTGCTTAATGGTGGAATGGTGTATGAATATTTCACGATCGAAATCCTAAGCATTATTTTCTAAACATTTAGGGCCATATGTATCAAACTCTTATTTTGCGCTTCTCAAATTGCTTTTTATGCAAATCGCTATTTGAGAATCGCAAAATGCTATGTATGTAGGAATTGCAAATAATTTTGTGAATCCTACATATTTCTTAATTGCAAATTGCAAATTGTGATTCGCAATTAAGGAATACCTCCCCATTCATTCCTATGGGCCTAGAGACCCATAGGAATGAATGGGAAGACATTCTCAATTTGCGATTCTCAATGGTGCCAGGGTGTCAAAAGGACACCCTGTTGCACCCTTGAAATGTGCATGTGTGCACATGTGGCACACCACATGGCGCGTTGAAAAATGCAATAAAGTGAATTTTTCTGAAAAATCGCAAATTACCACCAACTTGAAGTTGGTGGTAATTTTCGATTCCTTAAGGCCAAATGGCACTTTTTTGTGATACTTACAGTGCATTTAAGGAATTGCAATTTGTGATTCCTTAAATGCAATCTCAAAATAGGGAATCGCAAATTTTGCGATTCCCTATTTTGCAAGGCAGTTTTTCTTTCATACAAACCATTGAGCCCAACTGGGATCGCAAAAGCTGAAATTCTGCGAATTTCGGCGTTTGCTATATCGCAAATTGGAATGATACATATGGCCCATAAACTTTGTTTATTGGTGATTGTATTTAACATAAATAATGCAATGCTTACACCCAGAGCACCATGTGTGGTATGATTAATCAAGCAAGCAAGTGTGATGTAGATGATACTTCACCTATTGAAGTAAATACAATATAGGAAAATCAAGTGAAGGTACTTGGGTGACCGAAAAACCAATCAGCAACAATCACCCTTGCATGTTTTCAAAGACAGGAGTCCTTGTGGATTACAACAGAGTGTTCAGGCCACTGAAATTCACAAGCAGTGAATGTCGGCAGCCCTGTTCTGTTTTTACCACACTGCATCTCATGAAGTGATAAAAATGAAAAATGATGTGTGAGGGTGATGACTGTACGCCTCATGCTAGAATGTATTTGCTGTGAGGTTCAGTAAGTAATGGATTATAATTTTCCATGGTGATATATTTAGCCAAGGGGTGGTGATTTCCATTTCCCTGGTGGATATTTATGGTTGAAAAACTGTTGAGAGCAGAGTTACTCACTGCAGTCTGATTTTGTATGGATTTGTGTGTCCAGTGAGACCAACAAATAAAAAAGCAACGTGTTACTGTTGTCTTGTGTTTTCATATGCAATCAGTGTTTTAAATAGGCCTGTACTGTCCAGCACTTTTTTATTTTGAGAGAGAGACTACCTGCACTTCTCAAGAAAAAAGTAATATTTTTAATTGGAGAGCACCAGCACTTTACAGAAACAAGTAGGTACTCTGGTTCAGAGTACCTGCACTTTTCTTTTTTCCATTTCAAGGACTGTATTCAATGCCTTTGTTTTTTGACTTTCAAACACTGATTCTATTTTCTAACCACAGCCTTCCATTCCCTCTGGATCCCCATTAACCACAGCACTATCTCCTTTGTTCCGGTGGTTTGAACACTCTGCTGTCTTTAGCGGCTGTGGCTTTACCTTGCCATCTTGAGAGGCTTTTAAATCATACAAAAACCATAGCTATCCTGGAATGAAAGTTGATGCACCCTTCAAGGTGGCGTTCAGAGGAGTAGACCCTAGAGTGATTAATGTCCTAAAAGAACTGTTATCCTGTGCTAAAATGTGTTAAAAGTGCTCCATAAGGGACTCACTGCGAGATCTGTTATGGACTAGAATACTATGGCTCTGATTCACAAAGGTAAACATACACTTTTTTGTAAGTTTACGATTGTTTGCTGTTCAGAAAGTGATTGACGAGTAGTAATTTCAATGAGTGTGCAGTCTCCGCGCATAAAAGGTATCTGTTTATGTCTGTATACTGCACACTCGTAAAGATATTACTCTTACATCCCTTTATGAATAGCAAATGATCGAAAACTTACACAAAGTGTTACTTTACCTTTGTAAATCAGGCCGCCCAAGTTCACTCTCATTTCATCCTTCTGAGTTTGATGAAAGGTTGACTAACTGTTTTGTACAACCCTGGCCTTTTATGCTTCATGGTGGTATTGCATATGATTATTTCACAATCGGAATACTCATTATTTTTTCCTAAACATATAAACTTTATTTATTTGTAATTGTATTTAACATAAAGTTATGGAATGCTTACACCCAGAGCACCATGTGTGGATTAATAATCAAGCAAGCAAGAGTGATGAACATGATACTTCAGCTATCGACGTAAATAAAAATAGGAAAATCAAGTGAAGGTACTTGAATGACTGATAAACCAATCAGCAACAATCACCCTTGCATGTTTTCAAAGACAGAAGTCCTTGTGGATTAGAGTGTTAAGGCCACTTAAATTCACAAGGCGTGAATTTCGGCAGCCCTGTTCTGTTTTTAGCACACTGCATCTTATGAAGTGATAAAAATGAAGAAAAACGTTTGCATGACGTGTGAGGGTGATGATTGCACACCTCATGCTAGAAGACATTTGCTGTAGGTTCAGTAAATAATTGATGGGAATTTTCCATGGTGATATATTTAGCCAAAGGGTGGTGATTTCCATTTCCCTGGTGGATATTTACGGTTGAAAAACTGTTGAGAGCAGAGTTACTCACTGCAGAGTCTGATTTTGTAAGGATTTGTGTGTCCAGTGAGACCAACAAAGAAAAAAGCAACACGTTACTGTTGTCTTGTGTTTTCATATTCAATCAGTGTTTTAAATAGGCCTGTACTGTCCAGCACTTTTTTATTTTGAGAGAGAGGCTACCTGCACTTCTCAAGAAAAAAGTAATACTTTTAATTGGAGAGTACCAGCACTGTACAGAAACAAGGAGGTACTCTGGTTCAGAGTACCTGCACTTTTCTTTTTTCCATTTCAAGGACTGAATTCAATGCCTTTGTTTTTTGACTTTCAAACACTGATTCTATTTTCTAACCACATGCTTCCATTCCCTCTGGATCTCAATTAACCACAGCACTATCTCCTTTGTTCCGGTGGTTAGAACACTGTGCTGTCTTTAGTGGCTGTGGTTTTACCTTGTCATCTTGAGAGGCTTTTAAATCATACAAAAACCGTAACTGTCCTAGAATGAAAGTTGATGCACCCTTCAAGATGGCGTGCAGAGGAGCAGAGTGATTAATGTCCTAAAAGAACTGTGGGGCATATTATCAAGTGATTTATCTCCGCTTTTTTGGATTTAAAAGCCAAGAAAGCGGAGATAAAATTATCTCCCTATTAGCAACAGGGTGCTAACACGCAAATTCGCATGTTAGCACCCTTTTTCTCTACGCTCCCCCTTGCATCTCTAATGAGATGCAAAGGGGGCGTTCCAGAGAAAAATAATAGGAGAAATGTTGTTAAGCGACATTTCTCCTATTATCAAGGATTTCGCTAACCCTGTGTGAGAAGTTGGCCTGATAGGTGATGTTTCCAATTCTGGAACCACCTGTTATCAGACCAAACAATCCCTTATGGTGTCTGGTTGTAAGTCAACCTTATTAGACAAGCTATCCTAGGGGTAGCATGGACTAAGCAGCCTAAAGGTTTAACTTAAGAGGTCGTGTTAAGCGAGCTGTTTTACCACATACAATCCTGTAATATCAAATGAAAGGACACCACACAAGTATATATTATAAAAATATATGTATTTATTACTAAAAACAATCCCCAGTATTCTTTATGAATAAAGGGGCACAAGCGGTAAATCAAAAGCACAGTTTAAACATACAAAGTTGCACAATTATGGATGAGGGCGGGGGGCCACTCAAACCATATACTAAACAATTGGTATAAGAGATACCAATCGAACAGTGGTTAGGCCTAGGGCCTAGGGAATCACTGGGAGCAGTCAGGACAAGCAGTGCTGAAGTCGGGAAAAGCCCGCGGGATTCGGGTGCAATGCAGAAAGCGCACGAATGCACCAATGTTAACCAATGGTGCGTAAAAGTTGTAAAGTTAAAGTTTAAGGACACTTCCGCTGAACCTAGAGGAACAAAACTTAAGACACAGACCCTAGAGATGTGAACCAGTGTGGGAACACCGGCGGAGCAAAGTTACCTCACCCACAGGAAGCGGGTGCACAGGGTCGAAGTTGAGTCGGGTTTCGTCACGCAGGCTCTTGGGGCTTGAAGCTGAAAGGGCTGCAGGCGGGGGGAAAGAGAAGTGTCCGGTGGAGTCCAAGGGTGGACTCAAGTCGAAAAGTACCTGAAAGCAGAGGGGACAGAGTCTGGGTCACTCAGCAGTGACCAGGGTGGAACCAGGACGGAACCAGGCAATGTCGGGCTCAATCAGGTGGTTGTCGAGGGGCTTCTCTCCGCTGTCACGTGGGCTCTGGGGCATCTACGACGTCCAGGAGCGGGTCACAATCTGTCCCACGCAGGCTCTCGCCGTCGGCGCTGTCGGCTTCAAGATTGGAGCAAACAACACTTGGCAAAAGCAATCCACGCGGAACCGGGAGATTGCTTCTCACTCCAACCAGGAGGGTCAGAGTGGGGGCTCCTTTTCAGGGGAGCTGGCGCAGATCTGGAGCAACCAGATTCACAGGTCGAATTTCAAAGTTCATCGACACAGGGGCCACTAGCCGGCTGGCAAGTGACCGGGCCAACGCATTGAGCCAAAAGTAGCAGAAGGGCCCCACGCAGCACTCGATGAGTGTAGAGGGGTGAGCTTCGGTGCAAGAGTGGCTCAGGGTTGAGGCTTCTCAAACCCCGGTGTACAGCTTCGAGGGTCACTCGTGGGCTGCACGGTCAGCGTCTCGTGGTCTTTTCAAGATGGCGTGCCCCACACTTCCGGTCGCCTCCACGGGTCTCAGCTCTGCAGGGACTGTGGATCGGGCGGTTGGAAGGCAGGCAAGCTTAATCTCGTCGATCTCAGTCGCTCGAGTTCCGGCGGGAACTGCGACAAAGCAGACGTCGATGGCTGGATGGTGCCTGTTTGCACAGGGTGGTCACTCCTTGACCACAAGGGAGATTCTTCGGGCTTCTACGTCGAGTAGGATGTCGAAGGGTCCAGAGTTTCGTTTCTTATGTTTCATCAGGATAATCTGAAGTGTCTTGGGACTGCTCCCACTCTTATTCGAATCTGGGGGGCTGGATTACCTGCTAGGTCCCCTCCTATGGGTGGGACCCAGAAAGGGGGTGGATACACCCCTTTCCTTTGATCCAGGTCGCCCTGGCACGAGGGCTGGAGTGCCCCAGAACCGGTTTGGCCGGATTATGCAAGGGGCAGCCTTGTGCGCCCCAAGCAGTGTCTGGTTTCTTTCAAACCTCCCTGCTACAATCCACTATCTCCTGTCTGGAGGGTGGTAACACCCCCCTGCGACAGGAAACACTTTGTCCAGGCCCCATTTGGCTGAGTTTCGGTCAGCTGCAGGGGGTCAGACTCTTGTCTGTGGCAGAGGCATCCATTTTGTGGATCTAAGGCCTTTTTAGAAATTAACCGCATTTAAGTAAAGTAACATGTCTTACCCCTCTAGAGGGGTGGAGTGCTATCCCCGTCGCCAGAACTGGCGAGGGGATAGTATTCCAAATCGTATGACACCTTACACGACATGTTTTGATAAAGCCAAACCAAAGTTGCTATATAACCGCGAGGATTATAAGGCACTTAAGAGTATATGGTATGGCCTTATCCTGAAACAGCTTAGGGAGTGGTTCCCGGCGGCTGCAGACAGGCTCAGCTCATGCTAGAGCTCCATCTCACATTAACCCAAGCACTCTGCCTCCAGGATTGATGAGGCCTTCCATAGGAGTGGCTCACAGGGTTATATGTGTCCAGATATAGGTTTAGATACAGGTATACTATACCTAAGCAAGGGGTGATTACACCACCTTACCCCAGCTGAGTGATCAGCCAGTTGTGTCAATTTAAGAACCAGCCAGGGGTGGCAAAAGATATGCTGCAGCCCCTGGTAGGCCTTGGTGGCTCCTATGCCCTGGGCACCTATAGTGCATCATACAGGGGCTAACAAGGAGTCCTTTTCCAATTGTGGTATGTACCTAGGGTACATGGAACCCATTTTACAGAGAGAGCAGATGGCCTGGGGCCCTGATTAGCAGGGAACCAGGTCAACTAAGTCAAAAACCAGCTAAACACAAGGCAAAAAATCGGGGGGAACCATAGTCAGGTAGCCACCTTCCTACACAACCCCCCCCCCCCAAACGAAAGGAGATAAGGCTATCCTTGGCCAGGTAAGCATATATTGCCTGAGTGGCCATATAAGGAAGTACCTGCACTAGCATGGGTACCCCCTCTCTCATGGTCCACTAAGCAGTCCCTCACCCTTGGGTTATTAGAGGGTCTCCACCATAGGGAATCACTACCTTGGGTGTGTTTATGCAAAGTCAAAGGCTGGTTTGGATATGGAGTATTGAAGTGAGGCTCTACTAATTTAGGGCTTAGCTTCCTCCAATTATCTTCCACCATGTGTGCCTTTCTTTCTTTAACTGAGTTGCACTGTGCTCTCAGGGTCAACCTCTGGCTACCTAAAGCTGGAGGCTGGGTCCCTCTGTTTGGCTTGCTGGAGGGACAGTTCAGGTTTGGGCCCCTTGGGTCCCAGGTTTGGCTGTGCCCAACAGAATCCATCTGTGGGAGGTCCCTAACTGTCTTTAAGGGGGCTCCCTCAGGAGTTTTTAAAGTTTTCACCACACTAGGGCTACTAGTTTTGGTGCCCCTAATCTGTTGATGGGGGTGCTTTATTTGACAGGGTCTGGGTCTCACTGTCCTTCTTGTCCTCTGCAGCCCTTGGCTGGCTAAGGCAAGGTAGAGAGGGGCAGGTTACCTGCTCCAGACTGGGTCCCCCCTGAGAAGGGTCCACTGACATCAGAGGTTCTGTCAGGCTAGGCCCAACCACCTCTGGGGCAGTTCCTTCATCAGGGGTAAGATCAGTTCCCTGAGGAGGCTGATCCTGTCCTAAAGTCTGGTGAGGGGGAGATTTCTCTTCCTCCTCCATGCTCTCAGTTTGTTTGGAGTTATCTATCATTTCAGGTTTCACAACACACACATCAGTTTGAGTTTGGGCTGCGGCCATCACAGCCCCACCAACCTTTTCAGGAGGAGACTCAGTTTGGGTTTCTGCTGTTATCATAACAGCTTTGCTATTCTGTTCAGGAAGAGCTTTTGCTAAAGATGGGGCAGAGAGTTTCTCAGCCCTACCAACCTTTTCAGGAAGGACATCTTGAATTGGGGCTGTAGCCATTACAGCCCCACTAACCTTTCCATTGGAATTCACCATTCTAGAATGGGTTTCCTGTTCAACCTCAGCCCAGGCTGAGATTTCCAAATCATTACCAAGTAGGCAGTCTACAGGCAAGTTTGATGACACTGCCACTCTCTTTGGGCCAATGACACCTCCCCAGCTGAGACTTACTACTGCCATGGGATGATTTGTTTTCATTCCATCAACGTTTGTTACCTGGTATGTGGCACCTGGTAAAAGTTGCTTAGAGGGGACTATACAGTCAGCCACCATGGTGATGCTAGCCCCTGTGTCTCTATAGGCCTCAACTTTCAAACCATTGATGATGGGTTCTTGTCTATATTTGCTCAAAGTATTTGGGCAATCAGAGAAGTTGGCAAACCCCATGCCAGTCTCATAAACAAGATTATTTGGTGATGGGGACCTGGATAGGCAAGGGTCCACCTGAGCTCCAAAAGTAAACCCACCCAGATTCCTGGGTGTGCTTCCACTTCCTGGGGGATTACTGCTGACAGTAACAGGAGATGTTGAAGCTGGCTTTGGAGGTATATTTTCTTTATTGTTATTCTTGGGACAACAGTTGTCTGTTTTGTAATGCCCAACCTGTTTACAGGCATAACAATAAGGCTTTTTCTCTGTTGAAGAAGTGTCTTGGGACCCACCCCCATTCTTGGAGTTTTGGGGCCCTGGGGAAGTCTTTTCTTTATTTTTATCCCCACCCTTATCTTGAGGCTTGGTAGACTCCTTCTTCTGGTTACTGTCCTGATTCTTAGGCCTAATCCTGGTTCTGACCCACTTGTCTGCCTTCTTTCCCAATTCTTGGGGAGAGGTCAGATCAGAGTCCACCAGGTGCTGGTGTAAGAGCTGGTTCTGACAATTACTTAGGATCTGCTCCCTCATAATCAAATTATACAATCCTGTAAAGTCATGTACTTTGCTGCCATGTAGCCAACCCTCCAGAGCCTTAGTTGCACAATCAACAAAATCAGTCCAGTCCTGAGTCTGTGTCTTCTGGGTGTCTCTGAACTTCAACCTGTACTGTTCAGTGGTTAAGCCAAACCCATCTATTAGGACACTCTTCAGGACTTTGTAATTGTTTGCATCCTCATGTCTAACAGTGAGGAGCTTATCTCTCCCTTTCTCTGAAAAGGAGTACCATAAGATTGCTGCCCACTGTTCCTCAGGAACCTGCTGTACCATGCAGGCTCTCTCAAGAGCAGTTATCCACTTGTGGATGTCATCCCCTTCCTTGTAGGGGGGCACAATCTTTGTCAGGTTTCTACTATCATAGGACCTGGGTTTCTCTTTAGGAATATTGCTGCCACCAGTGGCATCTAAGCCACACAATTTCTGCTCTCTTGCCAAGGCAAGTCTAGCTTGAGCCAAGGCTACCTCCTCCCTCTCTATTTGGAGTTTGACAGCCCTCATTCTGGCCCTATGCTCTATCTTCTGAGAGGCAGTCATACCTCTCTGAGATTCTCTTGAGGCACTAGAAATATGAGAGTCCCCTGAGGGAGATCTCACTCTTCTGTTGCCAGGGAGAATGACATGGTGGGATCTGGGGAGGTGCTGACCCTCTCCATTTCCCAGTAGGTCTAAGTTGGCCTGGTTAAGCCTGGCAACTAGGACCTGGCTACCCCTCTGATCCTGTTTTTCTGGGTCCTCTACATCTGAGTCCTCCTCCTCCTCTTCCTCCTCTTCTTCTTCCTCCTCTGGAGTGGTATCAGTTACAGGGGGGTTCACTCCATCTCCTGACTCTAAGGGAACTTCATTCGCCTTCTCTAAGTCATCCTGTTCTAGAATGGCTATCAGGATAGGACAGGTGGGACTTCTGCCCCTTTTTAACCCTCTTGAGATGCACAAGGCAATCAAGTCCTTTTGGGTTAATTTGTCATAGCTGGAAGTTGCCTGGGTAAGGTCAACTGTCACAGGAGCAGACCCTGAGGCTTTTCCTGTGTCAGACATGACTCTAGTGTGGTGTAAGTGATGCACCTACCTACACTAAGTGTTTCCCTACTGTACCTTGCTAGTGAGTTGTAGTCAGGGTGTGCTAATCCCTTTAATCTACAACTACTAAGTTCAGTAGAACTTAATATGCTAAGCTTTTGATTTATATGTACCTAGAGGTTCTTGATGTGATCTTTCAATTTGATAAAAGATTGCAATGGTAAAACAACAGCAAGCTCAAATCCGCACCGCTGCTCACCAATGTGAGAAGTTGGCCTGATAGGTGATGTTTCCAATTCTGGAACCACCTGTTATCAGACCAAACAATCCCTTATGGTGTCTGGTTGTAAGTCAACCTTATTAGACAAGCTATCCTAGGGGTAGCATGGACTAAGCAGCCTAAAGGCTTAACTTAAGAGGTCGTGTTAAGCGAGCTGTTTTACCACATACAATCCTGTAATATCAAATGAAAGGACACCACACAAGTATATATTATAAAAATATATGTATTTATTACTAAAAACAATCCCCAGTATTCTTTATGAATAAAGGGGCACAAGCGGTAAATCAAAAGCACAGTTTAAACATACAAAGTTGCACAATTATGGATGAGGGCGGGGGGCCACTCAAACCATATACTAAACAAGTGGTATAAGAGATACCAATCGAACAGTGGTTAGGCCTAGGGCCTAGGGAATCGCTGGGAGCAGTCAGGACAAGCAGTGCTGAAGTCGGGAAAAGCCCGCGGGATTCGGGTGCAGTGCAGAAAGCGCACGCATGCACCAATGTTAACCAATGGTGCGTAAAAGTTGTAAAGTTAAAGTTTAAGGACACTTCCGCTGAACCTAGAGGAACAAAACTTAAGACACAGACCCTAGAGATGTGAACCAGTGTGGGAACACCGGCGGAGCAAAGTTACCTCACCCACAGGAAGCGGGTGCACAGGGTCGAAGTTGAGTCGGGTTTCGTCACGCAGGCTCTTGGGGCTTGAAGCTGAAAGGGCTGCAGGCGGGGGGAAAGAGAAGTGTCCGGTGGAGTCCAAGGGTGGACTCAAGTCGAAAAGTACCTGAAAGCAGAGGGGACAGAGTCTGGGTCACTCAGCAGTGACCAGGGTGGAACCAGGACGGAACCAGGCAATGTCGGGCGCAATCAGGTGGTCGTCGAGGGGCTTCTCTCCGCTGTCACGTGGGCTCTGGGGCATCTACGACGTCCAGGAGCGGGTCACGATCTGTCCCACGCAGGCTCTCGCCGTCGGCACTGTCGGCTTCAAGATTGGAGCAAACAACACTTTGCAAAAGCAATCCACGCGGAACCGGGAGATTGCTTCTCACTCGAACCAGGAGGGTCAGAGTGGGGGCTCCTTTTCAGAGGAGCTGGCGCAGATCTGGAGCAACCAGATTCACAGGTCGAATTTCAAAGTTCGTCGACACAGGGGCCACTAGCCGGCTGGCAAGTGACCGGGCCAACGCGTTGAGCCAAAAGTAGCAGAAGGGCCCCACGCAGCACTCGATGAGTGTAGAGGGGTGAGCTTCGGTGCAAGAGTGGCTCAGGGTTGGGGCTTCTCAAACCCCGGTGTACAGCTTCGAGGGTCACTCGTGGGCTGCACGGTCAGCGTCTCGTGGTCTTTTCAAGATGGCGTGCCCCACACTTCCGGTCGCCTCCACGGGTCTCAGCTGTGCAGGGACTGTGGATCGGGCTGTTGGAAGGCAGGCAAGCTTGATCTCGTCGATCTCAGTCGCTCGAGTTCCGGCGGGAACTGCGACAAAGCAGACGTCGATGGCTGGATGGTGCCTGTTTGCACAGGGTGGTCACTCCTTGACCACAAGGGAGATTCTTCGGGCTTCTACGTCGAGTAGGATGTCGAAGGGTCCAGAGTTTCGTTTCTTATGTTTCATCAGGATAATCTGAAGTGTCTTGGCACTGCTCCCACTCTTATTCGAATCTGGGGGGCTGGATTACCTGCTAGGTCCCCTCCTATGGGTGGGACCCAGAAAGGGGGTGGATACACCCCTTTCCTTTGATCCAGGCCGCCCTGGCACGAGGGCTGGAGTGCCCCAGAACCGGTTTCGCCGGATTATGCAAGGGGCAGCCTTGTGCGCCCCAAGCAGTGTCTGGTTTCTTTCAAACCTCCCTGCTACAATCCACTATCTCCTGTCTGGAGGGTGGTAACACCCCCCTGCGACAGGAAACCCTTTGTCCAGGCCCCATTTGGCTGAGTTTCGGTCAGCTGCAGGGGGTCAGACTCTTGTCTGTGGCAGAGGCATCCATTTTGTGGATCTAAGGCCTTTTTAGAAATTAACCGCATTTAAGTAAAGTAACATGTCTTACCCCTCTAGAGGGGTGGAATGCTATCCCCGTCGCCAGAACTGGCGAGGGGATAGTATTCCAAATCGTATGACACCTTACACGACATGTTTTGATAAAGCCAAACCAAAGTTGCTATATAACCGCGAGGATTATAAGGCACTTACGAGTATATGGTATGGCCTTATCCTGAAACAGCTTAGGGAGTGGTTCCCGACGGCTGCAGACAGGCTCAGCTCATGCTAGAGCTCCATCTCACATTAACCCAAGCACTCTGCCTCCAGGATTGATGAGGCCTTCCATAGGAGTGGCTCACAGGGTTATATGTGTCCAGATATAGGTTTAGATACAGGTATACTATACCTAAGCAAGGGGTGATTACACCACCTTACCCCAGCTGAGTGATCAGCCAGTTGTGTCAATTTAAGAACCAGCCAGGGGTGGCAAAAGATATGCTGCAGCCCCTGGTAGGCCTTGGTGGCTCCTATGCCCTGGGCACCTATAGTGCATCATACAGGGGCTGACAAGGAGTCCTTTTCCAATTGTGGTATGTACCTAGGGTACATGGAACCCATTTTACAGAGAGAGCAGATGGCCTGGGGCCCTGATTAGCAGGGAACCAGGTCAACTAAGTCAAAAACCAGCTAAACACAAGGCAAAAAATCGGGGGTAACCATAGTCAGGTAGCCACCTTCCTACACCCTGTTAGTGATAAAAAAAGCAGCGCTAACCACGGTTAGCACTGCTTTTTTTACACCTGGTATTTTCCTGACTTAGCCATGATATCCTATGGAAGGTGGATATCATGGCTAAGTTTGTGAGCCCCTATCATCAAGCTAACGCCAAACTTCGAGAGATTATCGTTGGTTTCCCAGGGATAATCTCTCATTTGGCAGTTAGCCCGAGGATTTTTATCACTTCCGAGATAAATCTTGCTAATAGCAAGTTATCTCTGCGATAATTTCCGGCGATGCTTAGCGTTAAAAAATTAGTTTCTAAGCATCGTTAGCGATAAATATCGCTAATCGTTGGTAATATGCCCCTGTTATCCTGTGCTAAAATGTGTTAAAAGAACTCCATAAGGGACTCACTGCGAGATCTGTTATGGACTAGAATAGTGTGACCCTGATTCACGAAGGTAAACTTACAATTTTTTGTATGTTTACGATTGTTTGCTGTTCAGAAGGGGACTTAGGAGTAGTGATTTCAATGAGTGTGCAGTCTCCGCACATAAAAGATATCTGGATAATACTGCACACTCGTAAATATATTACTCTTAAGTCCCTTCGTGAATAGCAAATAATCGTAAACTTACACAAAGTGTTAGTTTACCTTTGTGAATTAGGCCGTCCAAGTTCACTCTCATTTTGAGCATTCTGAGTATGAAGAAAGAATGACAATTTCACTGACTTCCAAAAACAACTGCCCTTTGAGCCACCGGTACGTCACTTTTTCTCATATTAAAAGTGACGCACCGTCGGCTCAAGAGGCTTGTAAATAATCCTTATGGAGTCTTGTGCAGAAAGTGTCAAGCCGCATTTTGATGTTTTGTATTGTTTTGAAACCAGCCTCACCCTTTTCTGTGCAAGAGATTCACTAATACCTTCCAGGGCAAGGAGATTTTACACCAAGCACTGCAAACTGCACACCTCTTTAATATTGAAGGGCCGAGAATCAGAAGTACTGAATTGGTCATTTATTACCACATTCAACTTTCAATCTCCCTGCACTGAAACTCAGCAAAAGAAGACATAAATAGGAGAGTGGCAGCAACTATAGACTAGAGGAGGCCATTGGCTGCCTTGTTAAGATTCAGCTACAAGTCTACAATGAGGAACAGACCCTATTGGCCCACAAAGAACAATAAAGGTAGGCTGATGGAGCATTGGGCTTAAAGTAGGCCCCTAGGCCCGTAGGAATTGGAAGATCTATTGGGAGGGTGGATCAGTATTTATCTCCTTGTAGAGAAAGAGGGGGAGTGATGCTAACAAAGCCTTCCTCATGCCTTCTGATGCTGGCACTAGCTGCCTGGGGATAGAAAGTATAGCTGTAATGTAATGAGGAAGAGCATTTGAAAAGAGACACACATTTGAACTTAGTAGGGGGCAAAGCAGTAGGCGGGAATCTGAATGGGAGGCCATCTGATAACGTGTACAGGATCATCTGAGCGTGGATTCCTGGAGCTTTGTCCAGTTTACCCAGTCTTTTCATCTGCATGAATGTTTTTGTGGGGGGAGTTTTATATAGCGCGAACTAGACCTGAAGGTATCAGAGCGCTTTACATGAGCACCAGTTGCGTTACAGACGGACACATTCATTTTTGTGAGGCACTAGGAGATAAAGTGATTTTCCCCGAATCAGAGGATGTTGAGTGTCCCTCCCAAGAATAGAACATGGTTCCCCAGCTCCGGAGTCAACCACTCTAGCCGGTAGGTCACATCCCCTCCTCTTTAAAGGCATCCCTCATCAGACCAACTACCACACCTGCATTCGGGCTATGGATGAGAGGTGGATCACCTGCTATCTCCCCCACATCTGTAATCATACCAGTTACTGAAGATACATATATGGAGGAAGGTACCCTCCAGGAACTATTTGTGAAGACGCCAAGAAGCTATAGAGAATTCCCCCTCACATGTAGAGAAGGATGAGGAAAGTGTCCATGTAGTGGCAGTCAAACGGCCAGAGGGATCTTCACTACGGCCTCTAAAGACTGTTTGGAGCTACATTCTTACATCCAAGAAGTGAATTATTTGCTCCTAAGGGACCAAGCAATAGGAAAGGATAGAGCCCTCCTTTTTAATGTAGTCTCTGCAGATTATGGCCAAGTGAACCATACAGAAACAATGCTAGTTTGGGAGTGCCTGTACTAGCACAGCAGAGGAAACAAGCACTGACAGAGAAGTCTACAGTGGTTAATTTGTAAAAGAATGAGTGCGGTGCCCTAAGCTTTATCCAAAGGTCCAAAGTCACTGCAATTAAATATTGGTGTGCACAATACCAAGGCTGCGCAGTCTTGAATCCAACTCATGCTTCTTTAATCCACTATCAGACTCTTGCAGCTCCTTAGTATCACTCTGGCAGGTTCCTGCTTCCTTCCTTTATGACCGGTATTCCATCTTTGTATTCCTCCATCTTTTTGCTTTCATTGATTTTCCCTCTTTTACTCTCTTTAAATGTCTGAGGTAGAAAAATAAACGCCCGTCCCAAAAAATAAGTGAAGATGGCTCCCTTCAGCAGTCAAAGTAAGCCCTGGAGTCTAGTGTAACAGCACTTTCATCAGAATCTAGATGTATAATTGGAGGTAAAGTCGACCGGGGTGAAGCAATAAGTAGTTGTTTCCTAGACCAGACTCCAGAGAAAATCTAACAATAGAGACAGAGATTGTTGAGGCTGTACAACCTAATGCAGGATGCGGACGCAGTATTAATCAATGCATGACGCATGACCCATACAGGAGTCTCCTTTGATAATAGTTTTGGCTACTGAAATTGCACCAGAGGAGATTCCTAAAATGGCCTTGTTGGGATCATGTAGGGATCTGAGCTTGATTGATTCCCAAATAAAAGAATGTTGTCTTGAGTAATCTGTCATCACTAAGTACTGGAAATCAAAGGGCCCTCCCACAATGCAGAACTTAGGAAGAAACTGTAGAAAGTGATGATGCGGGAATAGACCTTACACCCTCACCAAAATTGGGTAAACGCACTTCCATAAATTCAGTGCAAGATCCACGATTTATTACGCTTTCAGCATATGTAAAGTGCTCTATGACCAATGCTCCTGAGGTGTTATTTCAAAATATAAGTGAGATCAAATTGGACTGCAACCCCTTAAGAATCATCCGAGGTGTGTCTAAACAACCAAGTTTTGAGTTGAATGTGAAACTTGAGCATGGATATTTCTAAGCTTATATAAGGTGGAACAGAGTTCCTGAGTATAGCAACATTAATTCATAACATGGCATAGATTTATGGAACCTGGGGAAATCCATTAAGTTAGAAGTAGAAGATCTCAGACTTATCCTGGTAAGATACAAATGAAGATTTTTCTGAATACAAGCTGGAGTATTCCTGGATCAAGATTAATACATACGCTTTATGTCTTCTGCGTTGTCTCATAGCGTGCCAGTGATGCTTTCAAGGAATAGCACCGCGAGGGGAGGTGGCACCAGTCGGACCTGTATGTTCTGAATTAGCTGGAGTCTTTAGAAGAGTCATGGGTAGCTCTAAATAAAAATAATTTGCGTAGTATATTTGTGGCCCTCTTACCAATGCTAATTACATTCTAATATGGGTATTTATATTTAAACATCTCTGGTACTGTTGGGATGAGGACATGGTTCTGTTTCCTTGTGCTGTTATTTTTTTAATTTATATTTGTTATGGAAAAAACAGTGAAAGAAAATGCTTACTCCTGAATGTTATCTATAACTGTCATCCCTAAATGCCATCCATTTAATTAATCTGAGATGATTGCAGTCGCGGCTCCTGCAGTTAAGCACGGTGTGGTGGGGCGGTGGGAAGGTGTTGACAGACAACGGAATAGTATTAATTAATTAATTTAATTTTTCCTATTCCGTCCACTGTCGACATTACCCCCGTCGCACCCCACCGCGCTTACCTGCAGGAGCCGCGACTGGATGCTTGTACAAGCATTCATGAAAAATATATACTGTTATCAGTGTCCTTAAACTGTAATTGTTGAAACTGCATCCCTAATCGTTAATGTTTTATTTATTTCTATAATCTGCAAATGTTGTTTTCTGTGCCATCATCCGAAAATGTTGCCATCGGAGTCTCCTATCTATTCATAAATGTTGTTATCAATATCCATATTCTTTCAAAATCTGCCTTCATTCCAATCTGTAAATATTATAATTTATGCGTCTAATGGTATCTTCATTTATGTTATGTGAAGTTAGTAACAGTATGTATTCTGTTTCCTTGGTCTGTGTATGTTAGTAAACAACGTTTACCACAAATCTTTCTCCCCGCAGGGAATCACAACGCGGTTGTTACTACGACTGCATTGTGATTCCGCATAACATTGCTCCGCAAGTCGGAACGATGATTTGCGGAGGGGTGGAGGGAGGTGTTGGATTTAAAATCCAACACCTTCCCTATTGTCCGCACAGGCTTGATTTGGAATAGTAAATGATACTATTCCAACATCCAGCGCCCCCCCCTCCGCAAGTCATTGTTCCGACTTGCGAAGTAATGGTATGCGGAATCACAACGCGGTCGTTGTAATGACCGCGTTGTGATTCCCTGCTGGGAAAAATACAGCGGGATAATATCATACATTCATGTATGTTGTCCTAGAAATTCCTATTCCATAACGTTAGCACCATCTTCCGTGCATTTTGCTATCCGTTCCCAAAAATGCTAAATTTATTTGTAAGCAAAATATGTAAAAGATATATAGTGAAATCCCTCATCTGTGAATGTTGCTCCCCAGCAAAGGCTCTCCTAAATTTCAGTAAATTAGATTGACTGTATCCCTAATTTGCAAACGTTGTTTCAGCACCACTGCAAATGTTGTCTTGTTCCTAATTTGCAATGTTATACCTGTTAGTGCTGATCCCATGACACAAAATAATTTTTGGTAAGTGCTGGTGTCAATTTTCAGCGCAAAATCGATTTTGTATACAGAATGTTCAGCACTGGCATTTGCACTTCAAAGCGCTGCCATTCTTTGCACAAGAGCTCATGCAAATATATAGGATTTCTGGGTCAAAATGTGTTGCGCTGTATAATTGGACATACCTTAGTATTGACTGAGAAAAATGTTGTATTTCATGTTGTGCTGAGGAACACTGGAATACTGCAGCTGCCAGAAGAGCTGTGCACTGATTTGCTGCAACGTTTTTGTATATTATTTGCTTATATTTCTGTCCAGCTATGGGGGAATGGAGGTGTTGATTTCCTCTATGTTACTAAGGTTTTCACATTGTGGGTCTGTCCCTTTTTCCTCAACCTTTTCCTACAGCATGACAGGCAGAATTGATGCCTCCTTACTAGCTACTGCCCAGTTAAGGAAAGGTGTTTATTTTAGTTCCATCCTCCTCCCAGTCTTTCTCGGGCTATGTTTTTCCCAGTTTGATAAATCTGACCCCAGTCTTGTATACTAGCCTTTCCCTAGGGAAAAACGTAGTGCCTGATTTAGATCTAAGTGGAAGGTTACTCCACCAGAACGGTGACAGATATCCCGTCTGCTAAAAATATAAATTGCCTTATATCCTATGGGATTTCTATTTTAGCGAAGGGATATCTGTCACCGTTGGGACAGAGTAACCCGTCCGCGAGATCTAAAGCAGGCCCATAGTCTTTTATTTTTATCCCTTACTTGCTGGCAAAAGAAGAAAAACAAAAGGTGATGGGTGGAATAATTGAATTAATCTCAGTCACTGTAAATTATTCAGGCAATCCAGTTCATCATTTTCCCCTCACTATGAGCCTTAATTTAATGCGGTAAGAAAGGCCTCCTAACGCCATTTTGTCCTGTCCAAATCAGAACGGGAACGTGTCTTTCTGACCGACTCGGAAAGGTTTCCGACCGACCGAGTACGATGCGAGTTAGGAATATCCCAACTCAAACCTGATGGCATTTGGATTGACCGAGCCATAAGGAGCAGAATCGTACCTCTCTATGGCACGTGTTTCCGAACGACCAAGTATGATGCTGTTTTGGAAAGCCATTCCCGATTGTGCCATCCGACTCGAATCAGCAGTTGGAATCAGACTTTGGGAGCCCATAGTGGGCCCCCCGGCACCTGGAACCTTCCCAATTGGCCCCATGGGGATACCCACGAGTCCCTCCTTACCAGCCATGCACAGTGTGGGAGGCACCAGGTGGCCCGACTTTCTGCAGCCACCCCTTTCTTCAATGGGAGCCTATGCATTCGGTCGGAACAAAGGCTCCCATTGAAGTCAATTGGAGTCCAACCAAATCATATCTGGAAGCATCCAGATGCATCATACTCAGTTGGTTGGACTCTCCCAATCTGATTCGGTCGGAAAACATTCCCAAACCTATTCGGTTGGGAAGCTTTCCTAACCACATCAGATTTCCGCCCTGTGTCTTTATAGACAGAGACTGGCCACATGTCAAATCAGACTTGGTCCTACTCCAACAGGAACATCCCAGTCTGACTGCAGACTAGGTCCTCTCCAGATAGAACCACAAGAAGCCCCAGACCAGCCTACATGATGGCGCACTCAAATGTCTAAGATGTGAAGCTCTTTCCTATCTTCTGTACTGCCAAGCATAGAAACAGACTGCTAGGACAACCCGACTATTCTTAAACAAGCACAACCTAAAATCCATGGAAACGCTTTATATGGTCTCTTGTTATTGACAACTTGCCTTGTTACCGCTTCTATCAAAGATATTCATTTTAATACCTTCTAGGTAGTATACCTTTTGAGCTGACTGGGGTAGCTTCTTGCTTTGAGGGTCCCAGCCAATGCTTACATGGCACATGTTTCTAGTTAAAGTTCCAAGCACAGATTAGAATTGTTTACCTTCCTAGAGGAATCTCAGCCAATTGCGCTGTTTCTTACAGAAATATGGCTCAGTGAGGAAAGTGGGCCTGATATTGTAGAAGCCCTACCACCAGTCTATGCAATGGTAAGTCATGACTGAGTAGATAAGAAAGCTGGAGATATTGCAATTATGGTGAAAAAGATCTAGATTCTAAGTTCACCCCAGTGTCAATTCCAGGTAGTGAAAGCTTGGCATTCTCTATCAGATTTTCCCACAATTTCACATTCTCTGGGCTTCTGTTACACCAATCCCCAGGTCCAGCTACAGGGTTTATGAAGCTGGTGCCTGGCATATTAGCTGCCTCTAGCCTTCAGACAGCAAACTTTACAGTATTAGGGGACCTAAATATCCACGTAGAAAACTCAGAGTGTGTACAGTTTGCCAACTTCCTGCACAACATGTGAGTGATCCACCTTTCCCAGCTGGACAGTCTTCCAATCTTCCAACAAGCAACAAAGGCCACACTCTGGAACCAATTTTGACTAACGTACTCAGTTTGACAGAAGACCGGCCCTTGCCAACAGTCTGGGCCAACCATTATATCTTTCCATTCTTGACTTCAAAAGTGGAGAAGCCCGTGATGAGAGCCACAAACGTTAAGACCTCCCAGCAATGGTATAAATTGAATTCGGCGGGGTAGGAGCAAACTCTATGCAAATCAGCCCTCAGTTAAACCGAAGTAGCAGAGGTCGGGTTGTCATATACATGAGTACAAAACTAGATTACAAAGAACCTGGATGACCTAATACCATTAAAAACTCATATCACATATCACAGAGCGCCATCTTGGGTGAGGGAGAGCCACTCGCCCTGCCAGGACCCACGCATTGGAGGAGGAGGTAATAAAAGTAGGACCTCCTACCTCGTTTAGACAGACTTAAAGCCAAAAATCGAATGGACGAAATCTGGAAAAATACCCAGTATGGCTTTGAATGGTGTTAATGCCATCGAGAATACTGTCTTAAATACCTTTGAGACTCCACTGGTATCAGAAATATTTAAGATTTCATTCAGGATTTCTGCGAAATGTATGGGGGAATTAGTTGATAACAATGAGTGAATCTCTGCAGTCGTCCTTGCGACTTGGAGATCATATGTTTCTTTTGATGACGTGAGCCTGGTCGGCGTCTGAAGAAGCACTGTTTTCATTCTGCTTAAAGTATCTATTCGAATAGAAGTAATTTTCAAGTTGGGCCATGCCCTTGCCTCCCTGTCTGGAAAGGAGCTGGGGAACAATGAGTGTCCACAGCACTTGACCTTCGCAGTCGTAGTTACGAAATAAGGAGTTCCGGGCGTAAGACTACAACATCTGCGGTCTACAATTAGAATGTAACTCCCATTATAGAGTCTTTGAAAGAATGGTTCTATCTCTGTTGCAGGTGCGCCTTGCTGGTGACATGAAAGGTTATTTGAGTTCCCTTCACAGGCTCCATGCAAACTAATTCCATTACACAGAAGTGTACCGCTTAGTGACATTGCACAATTATTTCCACTAAGAAACACTTTCTGTCCTTTATTACTGACACATGCATGTGAATAGGGCAAGTTCCATGTTGTTTTAATGTACCCTTTTCCCAATTTTTCGTACATGCCAGCCTGTATATATTTTTGGCAGTATTGAAACCTGAAGGTTGATATTGGAATATTAATTATCCCATGTATTATCCATTCACTGACAGGTCGTTCTGACATTGTCACTGGTAATCTCTCGAGTTTCTCAATGCTCAGGATTGTATAATCAGCACCCTTCTGTGCCATACTGATTTGTTTATCAGTAAGGTTAAAGATATTGAATAGTGACGTTGTGTTGATTAAACGCCAAGGCACATAGCCTGAACGCAGATTTTGTAACGTCCAGCCAAGCTGTACTATAGAACGCAATTGAGACTGACCGTGTTGTAACAACAGTAAGTCTTGCGATAATATGTCGATTGCTGAAGACACAATGCTGTCCAAAGAAAAAATTCTGGAGGACAGAGTCATTAACCCATTGTCCACTACAGAAAGTGATTTTTCCAAATTAATACGGTCAATTTCCCGTATTCTTTCTGCTGTTTCAATTTGAGTCACCTTCCAGGCCTCGTTGTATGCTGCATATACAGAGGCTGCTATGAAACGTTTTTGACGCTGTTTGCGCGGTCCCATAACGAAATCACGCAAGTCAGCACCATCAGTAAGTAAAGTTAGGTGTTGCTTAATTTCTGCCAATGTGGAAGTTTGTAGCCATTGAAGGCATAATTTGCCCACACTGTAGGTGGTTATTATCCCTGGGTGTTGTCTTTGGGGATATCTAGGGTCTGGCCTGGTCAGTTTGAACCCCTGTGTTTTGTTCAGGAATCTGTCTTGACAGTTATTAGTATCTGTGGGCCAGATCAACCACTGTTTCCAATCAGGATGTGTTCTGTTTTGGTTTAATACATAGTTTACGTCTATCTCTTCATCTGTAGAGCTATTGCTGTTCATTGTTGGTTTTGGAATAGACGGTTTATTTAAGTCTTTGATTTTGGCTAGGCCAAGACAGGTAGTTTGTTGAACAGTGTCATTTAAAAATATAATTTGTTCTGGGATCATGCAGGCTCTAAACAAAGATTCTATACCTTGTACTTGCCATTCTTTTGTACCCCAAACACTTTTCAGTTCAACATTTTTGTCCCAATAATCAAAACCAAAAGTATTCATTTGTTCAAAAAATGAGTCTGAATATATCAATTTCGTGTTTGTTATCATGGTCTTTGTCCCTGTCTTATTTGACATTTTGAAATAAAATGTTTCAGCATTACTTGTGTTAAAACCTGAAAAGTATGAATATTTGTCATAAAAGGTTCTTGAGCTTCCTTTTGGAGGGGTTGCACAATGTTCCCATTGATTATAATTTAAAACATTTCTAGGTTGTGCAGATCTATGTAGAAAATGGTTACCATAGTGGTTGTAGCAGTACATACTATCATAATTTGTCGAACCCTGCAAATAATCATGTTTGGTAAATTTAGCAGACATCACTAGCTCAGACATCATATTATTTATACTTTCGAAGTCCCAATCATCAGCAAATGAGCTTGGTTTTACAAAGTCACTCAATGAGATCTTAATCTGGTGTGGATATTTCAGGATTTCAACCGGACCATAGATTTCGTAGTCAGTGTTGTCCCATGCTACCCCACCCGGTATAGGATTGGCTGTGAAGTTGACTGAAGAAAGTTCTCTTTTCTCGACGTGTGAAGATGTGTGTGGTTTGAGGATCAAGTTGATTTTCTGACTTGCTGTGTCCATTTTAGCATATTTTCCCTCAATGAAGCGTCCCAAAGTTAGTACCATGATGAGCCAAAGTATGAGGATAAATGCACCAAAACCCACCCAAAATTCGATCCATGGAGAAATCAGATATGTTTCTTTCAGTTGTTTCAAAAGTTCTTTAGCTTTATCTTTAAAGGTTTTTGTTGATGGCTGTGTCTTTGATTCACTGAGGTCTTCAGAGGAATCATCGAAGTTTATGAAGTAGCCGGATGCAGTTCTGTCAATTGTTCCAATTGCTTCTGGATTTCTGTTTCTTGCATAGTCGTTTGTTACTTCATTGTACGTTGGTGTGTCTCTACTAAATGTTTTTATTTGGGTTTTCAGAGGTTTAAGTTCCATTGCATTGTTGCATAGTCCTTGTTGTTCTTCTGTAGGCGTTTCGAATGTGATTAGCCTCTTAGTTAGGACCTCTGTATTGGTAGCAAACCTTGGTGTTCTGCTACTTATTGGGAGTCCACTTGGCCTACTATTTGTTATCGGCCACATGATTGTGGTTTTACCAGGTCGATGGATACAACTCGGTTCTCCTTTTTACCAGCAAGCGGCGGTAGTACTACTGATCTTGTCCCGTTGATAGACAAGACAGGAACTGCTTTTCTGTAAGAAGGCCCAAATTCCTTCTTTACCGCGATCTTTTCTCTGACTAGATCCCCGACTTTTGGAATCCAGACAGGTCTTGCTGGGACAGGTGGTGGTTCTTCAGTGGTTGTTGGCTGCTGTTTCAACTTTATGTTGCTCAGGTCTTTTCTTTTTTCGTTTAAGTCCTGTAAAAAAGCCAAACGGTCTTTGATATCAAAGCTTTTTACCTTCACCACTGAAGTCTGACTGTCGAGGTCTAAGACTAACATCCTAGTTCCAAACAATAATTCGTACGGACTGAATCCCCTCAGAGAATTTCTTGGCAGGTTATTTAGACTACGTTGGACACTTATTAGATGTTTGACCCATCCAGCTCCCGAACCTAATACCTTTGCTGTTATAGATTGCTTTATGTCACGGTTTTTTCTTTCAACAATTCCGTTCCCCTCAGGGTGAAATGGACAATAGTACCGCAATGCAATGCCCATGCTGGCCATGGCCTCCTTATAAGCTCGAGAGCTAAAAGCAGGACCCTGGTCAGAATGCAGCATGCCAATTGCGTATGTGCCGATAAAGACTCGCAAATCTTTTATAACAGTTCTGGCGTCAGCCGATCGCTGGGGCCACATCCATATGAATCTCGTGCATGAATCCACTGCGACCAAGATATATTTATAGTTACCATCCCTTTGTAATGGACCACAGTGGTCCAGATAAACACAGGCTAATGGTTTATCTGAGATTAAAAGGGGCGTCTGTGCTGGTCGTCTCACCGTTGATACTTTCATTCTTTGACATATTTCACATTCTAAATCATAGTTCCTTGTTTGTCTTCTCATTTGTGGCCACCAGTATCTCTGTTTTAATAACGATACTGTGGCTGAGACGCCAGCATGTATAGAAGCAAGCCCTTCGTGTGCCGCTATTATCAGTCCTAACCTATGTTCCATGTTTGGAATTGCCCTATCCCCCACTCCAGGGATTCGAGCAAAAGGAACATTGTTTGCATCAGTTATGTATGAGTATTTTACTGGAAAGCCTTTCGGGAGTGTTTCTATCGAATCCTTTTCTGTAGCGCTGACAGCCTGTAAAATTTCGCTGTCTATTTTTGTTTTTGACCGTGTGATGGCAGCTACGGAAGCCGTTTGCACAGCTGCCTTCGCTGTCTCATCAGCCAATGAATTCCCTGCAACGTGAACGCCATCACGTTGATGACTCAGCGTATGTATCACGTGAGTCTTTGGTAGTTCTTTTTGTAATAGAACTACTTGTTCCCAGAGCATTTTATACTTGATTGTGCCTCCTTTTGCATCCTTAAAACCATTCTGAAGCCAGATCTGCAAGTATTCATTGTAAGACTGAACGCAATAATACGAATCGCACACTATGAGTGTGGGGAATTCTCGATCGGTATTTTCAAGCACCATCTTGAATGCCAGTAGTTCAGCTCGCTGAGCTGTACAATCTCCTAGAGATTGTGTTTTAGTGACCGCTGGTATAAATTTCCCTTTGTGCCAGCGACCTTTAACAATCGCGCACGCAGCACTGTAAGCTTGTTTCCCCCCCACTGCGGGTTGTGCTGATCCGTCTGTATATATTATACAGCCGTAATGTTCTAGAGGCAGAATTTCGGTCGGCGGAGGACATTTCAATTCATATTGGAGAAATTCTTGTGTTTTTAAGTTAGGATCAAATTCGTATGCCGCGTCTGTTGCAGCAAGAGAATTAGCCCATTGTATCCATCTCGGATGGAGCGCTTTAGCATTCGGAATGCTTGCTTTTGTTACAGCCTCTAGGGCTGGTATCGGTGTCACGATTATTATTCGTTTACCTTGTGCCAGGGCTCGTTCTTTTGCTATAGCTGTCTGTGTTGCAGTTAGAATTTTTTCCGTTGGGCTAAATTTCATTTCAGCCTTAGTGTACAAGTGTGATTTGAATGCAATTGGTACCTTTTCTCCCTCATTAGAGGTCAGGTATGTGAATCCGCATCTTCCTGGGATGACTCGAATCACAAGATTGTGTGTGTTATCACGTGTTTCTAATTTTGTTTTAATTAACATGTCTGTTTGTAAGGATCTCAGAATTTCTGTGTGTATTTGAGTCCAGTTGGTTCTTTTAAAATCTTGTTTTATTAGATCATAAAGGGGTTTGACCCTTTCTGTTTAAATTGCAATGTATGTTCTTCCGAAATTTAGGAAGCCTAGAATTGAGACTGTAAGTTTTTTAGTGTTCTAGGTGCTTGGATTACGGCACATTTCTCTAGGAAATTGTCAGCCAGGCTTTTGCCTTCACTTGATAATTCATATCCTAAGAACAGGACTGTCAGATGGGCAATTCTGGATTTTTTAAAGTTGAATTTGTAACCCTCTGCTGCGAACCCAAGTATTATGGTGTTCACTCTCTTCAAGTGAGTATCCAAGTCATCATCTGTTAGGTATATGTCGTCGACATAAGATAATGCTTCGTCATCATATGTTTGTAGTAATTCTGTAACTCTCGCTGAGAATACTCCCGGGCTGTTCTTGTACCCCTGGGCTAACCGACAGAATTGTTTTTGAGTGCCATTTATTGAGAACGCAGACAAATATCTGCTCTCTGGTGCTATGTTTTGACAAAAGAATCCATTAGAGATGTCTAATGTTGTTTTGTATTTTTTGCGCACTATGTTATTCATTAGTGCAGCACTATGCGAGTTTTGCACTGCAAAAGTTTTGCAACATGAGTTAAGGTGTCGGTAATCCAAAACTAGACGGTATGAATTGTCTGGTTTGGAGACCGGAAACAAAGGGTTGGTCATTTGTGAGGTGCAAGTTTCAATCACCCCCTGGTATTCTAATTGATCTAGTATTTCTTTTACCTGTTTTTTAGCTTCTTGCTTAATTGGGTACTGTCTTTGTGCAGTAGGTTGTGATTTTAACTGGATTTTGTGAGGAGGAGAGTCCTCATCTCATCCTACATGATTTTTATATAAAGCAGGAGCTTGAGCTACTGCCCACTTTCTAGCAAGTGTGTATTTTTTATGAATTGGGATATGATTTGAGAAGGCAGGCATAATTATTTCTTCGCCATGAGGGCAATCCCTGACAAACTCTGGTGGCCAGTCTTTTTCAGCTAGAAGGATGTCATAGCCCTTGGAGAGATTATCCCAAAATAGTCCCCTTATTTTTCTAGTCTTATCCCCTTCTATACGTAAAGTTATTTCATATATTTTGTGAGGTTTGCTAACTCTGGTGTCTGCAGTTTCCACTTGAAGATATTCATTCGTGTCCACTGTCTCCAGATGATTCATAAGGACTTTGCGAGCTATGCTCACTTCTGCTGCGCTGTCTAGCATTGTCTGAGCCCATTCTCCGTTTTTCAGTTGTCTCCTCAGTATTCTCGGCATTGTTAACTATTTTAATGCTGGCTACCTTCTTCTTTGGAAATTGTAATTTCTTTTTTAGATGAGCAGGTTCCTTGTCTTTGGACTTGGCGTGCTCTTCTCTTTGTTCTGATCGTCCTCTTCTTTCCGATTTCTGCGAGGAAGTCTGAAAAGATTGAGAGGGACGTGTATCAATGTCTTGATATCTATCAGGCTTCTTTATATTATCCCTATTTCTAAGGTTATATTTTTTCCCAGAGGGGTCACTTTGGGGTGACCTGTGTCTTTGGTTCGGAGATTTTTCTCTCCGCCGAGGAGATCTTCCTCTGGACTGGAATTTCTTTTCTTTAGGATTGGATTGTTTGTTTCCATCCCAGCTTTTTTTTTGTGATGATGAATTATTATTAAAAAATATTTTTTCAGGACTTTCAATCAGTTGTGGTTTTACTGGTATTCCACCTAAACTATCTCTACCTAGTTCTTCATAGGATTTTTCTATGATTCTGGCAATTTCAGCTGGTTGGTCTGCTATATCTGTCTCTTTTAACCTCTGGCGGATCGCCACGTTTGCTGCTTCTCCCTTTATGTTGGCTAATAATATAGCCGAGACCTGCTTGAAGTCTTTTAGTAATTTCATACCAAGAGTTAAAGCGGGTTCTGGACCGTTTTCGTCTTGAATTTGTTTTAGCACATCTGGTATTACCGAAATGGATGGAACACCATGCGTTTTTGTGTAAATGGAAGCAAAGACTGTACCCCAAGTGTCACAGTCCTCCACGTGTGGTGCGATTCCCATTGGAAGACAGATAGTCAGAATCATGTGTTTTTCTAACGGGGTGGTGTCTGGAAACACCGCCTCTATTTGGGTGATTTTTTGTGCTAGCCAGAATGGTATTTGTTCCCGTTTAGCCGGTACTTTACCTAGGCAGGACTGTATGTTCTGTGGTGTAATTTTATTTGTGTTCCCCTGATGAGGGGTCAGCTGTGGAATTTTAATTGCTGGTTGGATTGTTGAAGTCCGCATCACATATTGGACTAATTGTCTATGTATCTTTATTACTTGTTTTAGCTGTGTTAAAAGCTCTGCTGCAGACATCCCGTCGATGTCTGGATGTGGTGTGTATCCGGCTAGGACCGGCCACGTTGCTCCTGGTCTACCTAAGGGACCGAGCCTGATGATGTGATTATTATGTTTTAGGGAGCCATTAAATAAGAGCAGGTGCTCTTGAAATTTAAGTGGTACTTCCACCTCCTCGAAAGGAGTGTACGTATCAGGAGGTTCCTCTATTTTGTAATAGTGGAAGTACTTTGTTACAGCGTTAGCTGCTGGAAAGTTTATCCATGAATAGAATACCTCTGTCTGCCGATATTCGTGTGCCTTAATTACGAATATGACTGTGCCACCTCTAGGTGTCAGTCCATTTTCTATAAGTTTTAAGGTTATAGATTTCCTTGTGTTGACCGGGATCATTATTATACCCGGGTCTGCTTCCTGCATAGCAGTATCAGCTTCTGCGAGTTCAGTTGCTATTCTAACTGTCTCTCTTTCATCATCACTGTCTACCATTTTACCTACAGGAAGGTTATTACTTTTGTTTGCAGATCAGGTTTCTTATGGAAACAAAGATTAGATGCAAAATATTTTGGAACAGTGTATCCTTCAACGTTGACTAAACCAAGAACCATACATAGGAGTTTCCTCCTGCGAGGTCTGGCGGATATGACCTTTCACCCACTCCAGACGTCTTTGGAGTATTATGGGAAAAAAGGGGTCTGAGTGAGAAAGCACGACTGAGTTACTCTAAATGTCTTACGTTAGTTTTATCGCCTTATCCAAACGCGTTGGGCGCCATGTAGTGTAGTTCCTATCATCACAATAGGCTCTGTGCATTGGAATAATACCTTCAATAGTATAGGCCTAGACCAGACGTTAACTAGGTCTACTACTGTCGATATTAGACTTAAAGTTTTGGGTTTGCCAGCTAGCTCAGAGTTCACTAGAAACTTTCTCGAATAGGCAAGGAGGAGTTGAACCTCCCTGGATAGACAAGAAGGGATTTAGTTTCTGACAACCATAGAACATGACAACTTTGCTCTCCCCTAATCAAGAGTGTATCTCTAGAGTCGTGTGAAAACAAAAGACGACTTATTTTACTCAGTCAGTACGTGCATTCTTAGTCTCACCAGATTGTAGAGAAAAGGAAGAGACGGGTGTGTTCAATAGAAGATGTTATTTATTGATCAGTCTCTTTTCTCATACAAGAGAAATGGATCGATATTATTGCAATACTTATGGTTAAGTAAAGTGCATACATTAAAAGCAGAAGTATAAAATAATACTGTAAAAACATTGATATGGTTTCTAAGCCATATGAAGGTTTAAAATGGATAAAATAGATACATACATATATACATTTGACTAATCGTACTCAACTGGTGTTTCTAACTACGCCTACCCCGTGTACCTGACCTAAGCCTAATACGTGGGCGGGGATAGAAAGTTACAGTTTAAGTTAAGTTTGTTTTGCCAAGTGACTGACTAAAGAATTCTCTGCGAGGGGTTATTCAGTTCTGTACCTGGAATCTAGGATGAATGAGGGATGGTATCTCTCGTCTCTGGTCTCGATATTCCAGGCTGCCTGCGAGGGCTACCCGGAAGCGCCGGAGCTGGATTTCTCGGCAGGAGAATGCAGCGTCTCGTTCTCAGCGCGTCAGGAAGGCGGGGCTGCGCCAGCGGGGTCTGCTCTGCTCTGGGCTTCGGCAAGTCTGGCTGCTCCGATCTCGTCACCACCGCGTGTGTTTGCATAGGGCAATATCGGTAATATTTATACCTTTAAGGTGCCGAGATTGACGTAAGGATGGACATAGATACGTCATTAAGGATGTCATACGACCAGGTCGTTAGCACATTCTTTTGCTGAAGTTCTCGATGAAATCAAAACAATGGCCGCAGGGTTTTTCCCAGGTTGTCATAGGTTTGATTTGTTTTGAGAACTCCGTATGCCTTATCAGGGGCTGGAGGAATATCGCTTGTCTAATTAGATGGCAAGCGTTATGACCTAATCAGGTAACACGTTCCTGTGCCGTAGTATGGCTTAATCAGATAACGGTTTCTGCATCATGGGGGTTTTCTGCATCATGGGCTGGCTGCTAGTTAACTTGTTAACCAGAATAGGGTCAGGAATAGAGGGATCGATACAGAACCTATAGAAATACATCACAGCATCTTCTTTCTATAGAGTTAGCAGCAGCAAATGGTAGAATGCATTTATCCCTTTTATAGTATGTGTATTTTGTGTGCTTGGATTTGATTGGTTGTAGGATGAAAGGAAGGATTGTATAGGCTAGTTTGAATTTTTTTATGTTAATTGGTGTGTTTGTTGATGTCAGAATGGTGGTATGTGGTGCTTTCCACATTAAAGCAGGTTAGTTGTTAAATTAAATAGATGTGTAAGTGTAAAAATATTTTGAAAATTGTAGTTACATGTGAAGATTATTTTTCAAATGATAGAACGCATTTTATATAATGTATAGCAAATGATGATAAATAGTAATGTTATAAAAGTAACAGGTATTATATGTAAAATGTTTTTTTTATAGAGCAATGACTTTTATAGACAATTAATATGGTATTTTAGACATGAAAGGGTACAAAAAATAACTCGATATTTGTTTAGAAACGATATTTTTGTACTCTATATCTTAGTAGTCGATATTTTTGTAGTGTTAGGTGTAATTTCATGAACAACGATATATTAGTAGTCGATATTTAATAAGACAATATTTATGTACTCGATATTCTAAATACTCGATATTTTGTAGTCGATATTTTTGTATTTTGTGTAATAAGTATACAAAGTCGATATTTTTGTACTCGATAATTATTCAACGATATTATTGCTAGTCGATAATGTGACCGTCGATAATATTTCAGCGATCCCCTTGCCGGCCATTTAAGATGGCCGCTAGACAGGTGCGCAGCGACGGTGCGCAGCGGGTGCGCCGTAGGGGCGCCGGAGGTGCGCCAGAGGTAAGCCCGTTTGCGCCCGTTCGCGTAACGGACGCGCCGGGGGCCGGTACTCCTGGTTTTCCCTCTTGTGATGCCATTACCTATACTCGAGATGAACTCTTAGCCTGTAACACTAGTCCACCGCTAAGGGGACTTGTTGCATCTTCAGGAAAACAGACGGATTCCTTTAGCTGTGGCCTCTTAAATGTGAGGTCGTTGTGCTCACATCATGGAGAGATCGCCTTCATGATTGACCATCATGAGTTAGATATCTTACTCATGACGGAGACATGGACAAGCATGGACTGCGCAGTAGAGCTGGGTTTGGCCTGCCCCCCGGGATATAAAATCAGACACATCCCTCGGATTGGTGCTAGAGGGGGAGGATTAGGATTAATCTTTAGGGAGTCTATCGATCTATCTTTGATCGACATCAAGACCATTCCCGGTCATGAACTACTTGCCTTCTCTCTAAATGGACAGGGGGGCGCTCTATTTACCGGTCTGCTTTGTTACAGACCTCCATCCAGCCCTTTATCGGATGTGACTGGGCTGATTGAGTTAATTCTTGATCTATCCACCTCGCATTCTAGGTTAATGGTATTAGGTGATTTTAATCTTTGGCTGGGTGGCTCCGGAGATACCGCACTTACAGATCTGACCCAGACCTGTCGGAGTATTCAGCTGCAGCAGCTGGTCCTTACTCATACCCACCAAAAGGGCCAGATACTGGACCTTGTTTTTGCAGACCCAGAGCATGTAACTGTTCGAAACATCTTGCCCCAGTGCTGGACGGACCATGCGCTGGTCCATTTCTCTCTCACGCCCAAGGTGGGGCAGGGGAGAAACAGGAACCCAGGTGGGGTTAAAAGTACCAGACAATGGTCAAAACTCTTGAGTCAGTCTCCTCTACCCTCATTACTCTTAGAGGGTTTTATCCTAGAGGAAAACGTAGACTTGAGCTACGAAAGGCTCAATCAGCGGATTGTGTCCTCCCTTGACTCCTTGGCCCCTCTACGGAAAATAAGAAACAGGCCTACTCCGGCTATGCCATGGTTTTCCGAGGAGTTGTTTCAACTTAAACTCCAATGTAAGAGGGCCGAGCGCATGTGGAGAAAGAACTATCTGGATTCAGATCGGGCTCTCTACAAACAGGCCCTGTCCATCTATAAAGCACAGATTAAATGTGCGAAGGCAAGGTTTCTGGAAGAATCCTTGCGGGTGGCAGTAAATAAATCACAGACCTTGTTCAAGATCGTGAAGGATCTGTCATGCCCTGCTAGTGCGATCAACACCATCTCCGCTTCTCAGTCTTTATGCGATTTATTGGCACAGGCTTTTGAGGATAAAATCGCAGCCATTCTGAACAATCTTGGCGTAACATCTAGCGGTAATCCTCAGAGACGTACGGAATCGCACCCCGGGCCTACTATAGACCCACCCCCAGCACCACCACGTTGGATTGTTTTCCTTCTCCAACTCTCGAGGAATTCTGTTCCTTGGCCAACAGTGTGTCGTCGGGATCACCTTTGGATCCACTTCCGCATAAATATTGGAAGCTTTTTCAGGAAGAACTCTTCCCCCCACTGTTTGCCATTTGTGATCAGTCCCTGGTTTCAGCACGAGTACCAGACTGCTGGAAACTCGCCGTGGTATCCCCTCTCCTTAAAAAGCCCACCTTGGACCCGGCTAGCCCCGCAAATTATCGACCCATCTCCTTGCTCCCGTTTCCAATAAAGATTCTGGAAAAGTGGGTCACAAAACATCTGTCTAAATATCTGGAGACCGGGTCTTGTTTGGATGAGGTGCAATTTGGGTTTAGACCGGCCCATGGGACGGAATTAGCGCTGGTGACTGTGCTAGACGATCTTAGGACGCGAGCCGATCATGGAAGAGCAGCCTTTTTAGTGCTGCTTGACATGTCGGCCGCGTTCGACACTGTCAGTCACGCAATTCTGATTAACAGACTAGAGGAAGTAGGGGTGACAGGCCTTGCACTGCAGTGGTTGAAATCATACCTTGGAAACCGTCACCAGGTAGTGGCTTTGCCACCGTTTAAATCTAACATCTGAAGAGTGGCGCAAGGTGTTCCACAAGGGTCGGCAATCAGCCCTATCCTCTTTAATCTGTACCTGCGGCCCCTGGTTGCGCTGATTAGATCTTTCGGCATAGCGGTGATGAACTACGCAGATGACACTCAACTTGTCTTCTCACTTGAGGGCAAGGAAGCAGTGGCACTTGACATCTTCCACCGCTGTATGCTCGCAACTGCGGACTGGCTAAACCAGAACTCGCTGCAGTTTAACAGCTCTAAGACAGAAGTCTTACACTGCACTACTGACCGCGTCCCTAGACCTCTCCCGCCGGATTTTTGGCCATCCTCCTTCCAAAGCACGACTGTGTCTACCACCTCGGTTCGTAACCTGGGAGTGATGTTTGGGTCCAATTTCCAACTGGACGCAGCAGTCAATAAAACAGTGAGCACTTGCATGGGTCTGCTTCGTATGTTGAGAAAGGTCCTCCCGATGCTCCCTATGGACAGTAGGCCAGAGGTGGTGAGGAGTATCATCGTAAGTCGCCTGGACTACTGCAATGCTCTATTTCTTGGCGCACCAGCTACCGTGATAGGAAAACTGCAACGGGTGCAGAATCTTGCAGCTAAATTAGCGCTTGCTCGCCGCCGTCTCGACTCTTCATCTCAGGCATTAAGAGACCCTCATTGGTTACCGATCCTTCAACGGATCGATTTTAAATCTCTATGTATTGTATTCAGGGCCCTTCACGGACAAGGCCCCAATACCACTCCAGAACATGTTTCATTGGTATATTCCGTCTAGATCCCTTCGTTCGGCTTCTGCCCACCTAGCTGTGGTGCCTAAAGTTCTGAGATCGCGGTTGGGCGGTCGATCCTTCAGCTTTACGGCAGCCAGATTATGGAACACTCTCCCGCTAGGACTGAGAAGTATGAATGATCTTGTCTCCTTTAAGAAAAATTTAAAAACATACCTCTTTCCTAGGGCTGCATCCTTTTAGTTTTTAAACAGCAGGGTGCGCAGCAGGATCCTTTCAGTCAAAGCGCCAGGATACCCGTGGGGTGACAGATACGCGCTATAAAAGATTACCAATACATACATACATACATACATATAAATATGCCACCCCAGGGGAAAAACTGGTTTTCACCAGAGTTGCGCAACTAAAAAAAGAATGGATGGAAAAAATGTGAAAGGAAATGGAGAGTTATATATGATGATATGAGCAAATAGACCTGCAAAGCATTGCTGGAAAAATATCATAAAGACATCAGGAGGGCCCTTACATATGATCTTACAGAGAGGATCAAGCAATCGGCTAACTCTTCAAAAGAGATCTACAATATAGTGAATTCCTTTCTAAAATCATGACAGACCTAAAACCAGGCCTACTGCATCAATAAAATGATGTGAATCTCTAGCTAACCACTTTCTCTGTAAATTTGAAGACATCTATGATACCCTATCAGGCTCACTGGATTATAGGGATAATATAGATAACAGGGAAAGAGGCATCAACATTGAAACACCACTCGCTACTTTCAGGCAATTAACCATAGAGGATGTCACGGCTGTGGCAACCTCAATTAAATCGGGCTCTCCACTTGATCAAGCTGCAATTGAAATCCTCCTAAAGGGGGCACTCAAGAATTTTGTTCAGTGGAACATGAATTTGTGCAATAATATGCACACACTTGATACTGTGGGCTTTAAAGTGATTGTTGTGCCAAGGTCTGTAAGTAGATATGTTTCTATGTTCAATGAAAGCATTGGTAATGCAATGCTTTTGAGAACACACAAGTGATTTTCCTGGCTGTAAAAATGAAACAGTGAACCATGAAACCTTTAGACTTTGATCTCATAGAGAAAATCGGGCCTGCTTTGAAACTTCCTGTTATTCCCATATATTTTTTAAGCAGTTATGGGGTACCTCCTGTCCACTGCATCAAACATGTCTGGTGTATCAAGAAGCATCAGAAGCTGGTTTGCATTGAGTTATAAGAGGAGAAGTCTGAAAATGCTGAATCAATCTACTGCAATGTCTAAAATAATATTGGCATTACAGAGCTTAATTCTCTCGATGTGGGCCCTAAGTTTAATGTGATGTTTCCTTTTAGGATTTTGATTTGGAAATTGTTCCTGGCTCAGAAATTGGACAGATCTTTCGAGTCTACTAGTAGATTTTCCACGCAGAAGAGGAAACTTCAGGCGTCATGACATCAGGAATTACACAGAACATTGCTTTCATGACAGGCCACTCACCCTCCGCTATCAATCTGCAATAAACCAATCCTCACCACTTCTGTTCCCACCACCTGCAAACATGGTTTGGTAAATCTCTTGCTACAAACAAGCCTTTTGTCAATTCTGTCATTCTGAGTAACTTTGGCCCTAATTCTCTTCTACCCTTTCCTAATAAGATTCTTGAAAAAGCCATTATTAGGCAATTCTGTTTCTTCCAACAGTTCAACAACATTCTTGGTGTCGCTCAATCTGGCTTTCGGCCATCGTATAGTACAGAGGCTGCCTTGCTCCTGGTTCTTGATGACCTACAACTGCTAGCGGACCAAGGAAAATCGACTTGTTTTGCTGAACTTTCTGTCACTTTTGAAATGGTTTTCCACAATCTTGTGCTAGAACAACTCTTAGAGGCAGGGATCCAAGTAAAGGTCTGGCCTGGATCAAATCCTACCTCTCTAACTTGGCTCAAGCTGTTCACCTGGCTTTTTTTTACTCGCAGTATAGTGAAGGGTCCCCTAGGGTTCTATTTTTAAGACCCACGCCTTTTAACCACTAAGCTATCCACGTGGTCAATCTCACCCACTCTTGTGGGTTCAACGACAAACAGATTCTTATTTCTCATGATGACAACTTTAATACCACTTCCAACTTTTAAATTGCATGTTTAGTGTGGTTGATTGTATGGGTATTAATTCCATTAAACTCAACACCAACAAGAGATGAAAACGTAATCGTCTCTAGTCCTAGTTCTCTGTGAGATTTGCCTACAAATCTTTGGCCAACCAGTTTTTTTCCATACACAATTTAGGGTTTCACCGATGCACAATAACAAACTTTCTTAAATGTTTCTGGTACTAAAATTGCCTGAAAATTCTTCCTTATCTACCTTTTCAAGTAACTGTTTTAAGCCACCTCAATTACTGAAGCTCTCTGCTCTTGAGCTGCCCAGGCTATCCCCTGCATATTCAAGTTACAGCAGCTCATCCTGCCCTCGATAACCCACTTCTCCTTTTGCATGGCACTGAAATCCTTGCACTAGCTGCCAGTAGCTTAAGTGAACAGACCATCTTTAAATCCATGTGCATGCTTTTCAGAGCCTACCATGGGTTTGGTCAGCTCTACCTTCATCAAAAGCTCTGCCATTACCCTCCTGCTTGCACCTTCAGATCTTCTGCAGCACATCTTCATGTTGTTCCCAGGTTCAGTGGTGTATGGTCTATTGGTCGTACTTTCTTCACCACAGCAGCGAATATCTGGAACTCTTTACTTCACTAACTTGGAGCCGACAACTAGCTTTCCGTAACGCATTAAAGGTTGTTTTCCAGAATTAAATCATAGCTGTACAGGCCACCTTGTTTTCAGATTTCCAAAGCAAGAACACGTTTGAGGTATTCAAGCACTTTTTGAATATTATCAGATCACATCATACAAAACCACACAACACAAGATATATCCCAATGTTTGGAGTATGAGTTGACCACTAAAGATTCTAGGTTGTTCTTTACTTCTCTGCATACTTGCTCACTAACCAATCGACTCATATATTGAAGTATCTGATAATGATAGCCGTCTGTCTCAACATTGAGAGCACATTGTTAGCTGGATGATCTCTCAGGGAAGGTGCCATGGTAGAATAGTTTGCAATAGGTTAAGAAGATGAAGTATGCTTTTGGTTTGGGAAAGCATTTTGTGATGACGTGTTTGAAGAATAGGAAAGAAAATCTTGAGACTTCCTTACATTATATGGTGACATTAAGAACTATTGTGACCCCATGCCTCAGTCTGATTCCAGGTCTCTGGGAATGACTGTATTTCACTGGAAGAGGCATTTTTTGGGCATGCCAAGTGAGTTAGTGGGCTATCGTGTCTCAGTTCTGTTTTTGTCCAGGACTTAATGGCTTGAGGCTGTAGAATTCAGGCTAAGTTTATCACACACTGATTTCAAAGGCTTCAGTTCGGGATTGCTTGCCTTTGGAGTAATTGTTGGAGAATAATGTTTGGACCTAATGTGTCATGGAGCTCGTGAATGCCTACCCAGCGTTTAACCAAGGACCATCCTACACCAACCACCGACTATACTTCCATCTGCCCTCAAGACACCTGCCTCTGCCTCACTCGCCCTCATTTACACCCCTGCGCCTCTCCAAAGCATCTATCTACTACATATTTGCCCAATAATTGTACTTCCCTCTCAGCTGTGTCCTGAAAATTAGCCCTCTTCAGATTTAGTTCTGCAAGTTTAGCTTGATCCGGCCGTACAGCAACTTAATGCTCCAGGGTTTTCACTTCAGCTTCAAGTTTGGCAGGTTATCCCATCAAGGGCTTCTCTATGCCATGTCCCTTTGATATGTATTCACCCCTAACAAACGCCTTGAATGCCTCCCACAGGGATACACTGGAGAATGAACTGTGGTTTAAGTCAAAGTATGTTACGATGGCTTGAAAGTGCAGGGATCCTTAAAGTGAGTCAACTAATAATCTAATAGGGTTCTGGGAAGGTATGAGATTAATTCCAACCATCCCCTTACATGTCTTGTTCCCAGTGAAAAATCAGTCCTAAAATGTGAGCCATCTACTGCTGAAGAAAAGAATACTCTTTAGCATTTGGATACTGTGTACAGTGAATATTTAGCGGTTCATTTTAGGTCATGAATCTCAGTAATTCCTAGCGGGCACGGTGCAGCCTGCTAGTTCCAGTACCTGTATAATCTAATCCAGCCTATAGTGAGATGTTAAAATCCCCAACCCAGATTATTGTGTGATGGTAAGCAGCAATATTATTTTGCCACATCTCTGCAAAGAATTTGGGATTATCAATATTAGGACCATATGTATTTATTAAAATTAGGTGCATGTTGCCGAACAGACCCTGTACTAGCAGATAGTGCTGTTATGACTATAATGGACCTAAAGGGGACTATCTTTTTAATAATTGTTTTTTATTACAAACGCGAATCCATGAAAATAGGCGGAAAATGAAGAAAGGTACCGATGCGCACACCATTTGCCCATAAAGCTACTCATGTGAGAACGCGTAATATGAGTTTCTAGAATTAATGCTGTATCCACACCATGCTTGAGAGACAGGACAGTATTAAATGTGTTTTATGAGATTATTTACCCTGTGGATATTTCAAGTCATTAATTTTATATCATGTGTTATAGAGGTGTTAGATAAAAGAGGTTTGTCACAAGAGTTATGCCCTGCCTGAACTGCACTAATCATGTATAAAGAATATAATTAAGGTGTAGTGAGTTCTGCATGTCTCATAATTAATCCCTTGGTGACCACCCCCATCCACCTCCACCCATATCAAGCCTGAACTTCTCAATAACTTAACCTGTAACAAACTCTACATACGAAACCCCATTCCGAACATTTCTACCATTCCCATGACATAACCTTTTGTTACTCATAACGTATGAAAGTGGCCAGAGGTGCAGCATTGGCATTACATTTATAAGGACTATTAGGATATGAAGGAAATGTAATAATGAGAGTAAATATTGAAGTTGACCATGGCTGACCAGGGCCACAGCAATCATAAATTCAGGTTACGGTCTAGCCACCTCGTGGGCATTGAATAGATGAATATGAATCAAAACCATCAACTGTGGATTGGAAGGTGAGTCTATGCCTTAAGTCTGCTGTTCAGCACACACCTAGTGGAGAGAAGAGTACATAGAACAGGGAAAGAATTGATTTAACTTTGTCCAGGTGTCCAGTGTGTGTTCTACCTGCTGCTCACTCAGTATGAGGGTGATGCGTGGAATGTTGGTGCATGGTGATGCGTTGGAATGTTAGGGTGCCTGTGAGGTGCTGAGTGCCAGTTGGAGTATTGGCTGAGCAGCAGGGAGGCTGCTGCTGGTGGGGCTCATTATTGTAGCTTATCACTTACCTGCAGCTTGGATAAATAAAGCATCTTATGGAACTTACACCTCGGCTACTGGACATCATTTATTTACAACAGTGAGCCAGCAGCGCTCCTTCTTATCATCTCGGCACTGCAGCACATTTTTCTTTTTGACATTATTTACTTCCTCCGGAGATGTAAACACATGAACCATTCCGCAACCACAGTCTGAATTGTACATCATTGAGTATTGTTTTCTCAGATTTCTCAGGTTTTTTTATTGGGAGGAATTTCCACCTGGCATCCTGAACAACAAGTGTAAAATTAAAAAAGAAAGAGAGGGCAGACCCCTTGCACTGGATGCTGTTTCTCTCACGGGCTAGATGAAGGATTTCATATCTGCCTCTACTGTTTAGCAATTTGATTATAAGTGGGTGCGGACAGGGCTCAAGTCCTAAAAAAAGAAGTGGGGGGACTCTCCAATTTAGGTGGTGTCACAGGAAGTGACATCACGGCAGGAAGTGACATCACGGCAGGAAGTGACATCACGACAGGAAGTGACATCACTACAGGAAGTGACATCACGACAGGAAGTGGCATCACATGTGAGGCAGATCTATCACTTGCATATATTGCAAGATTTAACAATTGAAGCTGCTCAGTACTTAATCCTGTGACTTAAGGTCCCTGTGTGGGGGAATTAACAGCCCAAATATGGATGAAGTTTGGCATACAACTACATTAGTCAAGCCATTAAGTGTTGTAAGTGAGGCATACTAAAACATGGCACTATGAACAAAAGCAGTTTGTACGTTGAAAAAAACCCAAAGAAAACCACATGTTAGAAACTACAATACTGATTATCAAAACTATAAAATGTATTACACTACCTAGAAAACCACATTTAAATATACTGACAAGTTTAATACACTGTGGACATGAGAAAAAAAAGGCAAGGCTCACTCTGTACAGTTTCAGCATGATACTCTGTACATCTGTATTGCAGACATTATGGGACAAGTTATACTGCCACAGGATGTTTGACCATGGAAAATTTGGGAGACCGCTTATAGCATTTAAAACCATCAATTAAAAAACACCCATGCGTCTGCATATCTTTTATTGTGCTGGGCTGTAGGATCTACCTTTCTAGACTGAGTATCATCTGCATGGCGATGAGCACTCAACCACCTGCTGACATACGGCATTGGATTCCAAAGAGGCAGAGGAGGGCCCATGAGGTTTATGAACATTAATGAGGAAAGACGTCCGATACCAAGGCAGTTTCGTATGGGTGACATTATCAAGTTCATTGTGCTGAAACCCCTTTCGCAGTCACTTGAAGTAACAGGAAGTGTATTTACAGCCCTCAAAACAGGTTACAGTTGCTCTGGAATATCATTACCACCATTATCAATATAGTCTCTGAAACCTTCAGATATGCCTTTATAATTAAGAGCGAATCTCCTACACAGGTTTTGTAGTTTCTCCTCACCTTCATACCATGGGCTCTCAATGTCGTTTGGCCACTTCTGTGGGTTGATAACATCTATCTCTGAAGAAAGAGCTAACAATTCATCTGTCCGAGATGATGTGGCTGACCTATTGCTTGCAGACTGTGCGTACAACCTGGAGCGCAAGTTATCTGCCAGATTTTGATAAAACTGGGGAAGGTTTATTTTTACCTGCCCACGTGAGTCCTCCCAGCTGATTGGCACTCCTCTAAATAAGCCACTCTCAATAGCTTGTTCAGCCTCCTTCCTGTGTGTCCCTGGAAACTCCTTAAACTTTTCAATTGCCCTTACTGTACGATTGATGAGCTGGTAAGCTCGTGGCAGAGTTACTTCATCCCTTTGAAGTGCTTCTGACAGTGTTCCAATTTCATTAACCGCATCCGCAACACCGGCGAGATTCAGCAAAAAATCAGAAGATGTCAGGATTTTATTTAGCCCACTGAAAGTAGCCCGGTGTTTGGCATCACGAGAAGTACTCACGCTAGACTGAACAAAATGCTGGTGAAGGGCTGGGTATAACTCCCACACTGCTCGTATTGCCCTTTTGCTAGAAGCAATCCACCGGATTGAAAATACTCGCCCAATTTTCAGTATTGCAATTTCTAACTCTTTCGCACATGCAGAGAGTTCTCGCTGTTTTTTGGGAGACTGGTGGTACACGGCATACAGTTTTTCGAAAAATGATGCAAGGTGCTTAAGGCCAGGCACTGTATCAACCGTGTCCGCTACACTGAGCTCAAGCCGGTGGCATAGACAGTGCCATTTTACAAGGCGAGGGTATTTACAACATAGCCTTTCCAAAACACCAGAGTTTCTCCCAAGCATTACACTAGCACCATCACTGCACACCCCTATCCAATTGTCTGCAAGGAACTTGTTGCAAAACCCATGTTTTTCAAGACATTGTAACAGTGAGGACTCAATGCACTCTGCATCGCCTCTAGGCAACTCAAGCAAGTCAAGGAAAAAGGTGAGGGGCTCTTTTCCATTGATTGCAGCACGCACATAAATAATTAAAACAGTCATGGAAGAATGGGTTGTTGACTCGTCAATATAAACAGATATTTTTGGAGCCTGCTCAACAATACCAATGCAAAGCTTACTCCGCATTTCCTTAGCAATGCAATCAGTTATCTGTGCTGCAGTGAAATCGCTGTGTAGAATCGAGCCCATATCTGACTCATTAGCAACCTACAAGGCAACTAGACCTGTAAAGTCTGAAAAGGGGCGATTATTTTTTGCACAAAAGTAAAGCGTGCGAAACACCTTTACCGTTGAAGCATGACAATGCCTTTGCTGCTCCAGGATTGTTGACCGCAGTACCTCCTTCTTGGATACAGCTCGGATATCACTTGCGTTACAATGTGCTTCTGCAATTTTATGCTTATGTATTTTTTTCCTCAGTGAGGCTAACTGGCTCGCTTTTGTTGGGCCAGATGCAGCAATGCTCCCAGTGACCCATTCTCTAGCCATCGACACACCCTGTGATGCTCCAAGTAGCTTAACCTCACTGCATATGTTGCAGCCAAGGCGGCCATTTTCACTGGTTAGCCATGGATACTTTTCTTCAAATTGAGCCCACTGATTGTGGTCCCAACACTCTGGCAAGCTGGTATCCCTTTCAAAACTGGTGCCCGCATCCAGGATCTTTGTTGAAGAGTCTTCCAGTGGAGAAGGTTGAATCAATCCTTGGCTTGGCATCATACTCTCTG
Organism: Lissotriton helveticus; assembly: GCF_964261635.1. Lineage (NCBI taxonomy): Eukaryota > Metazoa > Chordata > Amphibia > Caudata > Salamandridae > Lissotriton > Lissotriton helveticus. The sequence goes on from NC_136068.1 coordinate 117,880,244, forward strand.
TATGTTGTGAAGGTACATCTTTCAAGCACGCACTGGGCTGTACTAGGCTACTTTCTGAATCGAACCGAGATCTCTTGTTCGCATTAGCAAAGAAATCCATGATGCTGGATTTACGTTTACTTATTTCTGTAGAAAGCAGAAAACATTGGGTCAGATATATTTTTTGCATTGGTCACGCTCATATTCACTGATGGGTGGTGAGTAGAAAAAATGGCAAAATTGCTTGGTAAAAATATTTTTCGTATTACTTTTGGCACTTTGGAAAATGTTTGTGGTCCAATGAGCCACCCATCCCGGTTTGTGGTGGTAGTACAATAAAAAAAAAAAAAAAAGAGAAAGTCACACAATGCCCTTTTAAAAAAGAAAAATTTCCTCAATTAGCAAATGATGATCTTCAATTTTACTCGTTGCTATTGCTCATTTCGTTTCCCATAAAAATTGTCAAAAAAACACATTTTCCTCACATTTCTGTGGTGGAAAGTTCTGGAATCTGTATGAACATTAAATTAAAATGATTTGTGGTCTTAAATCAACCAAACGTTTTCTGGCAAGGGGTACCAGCGCTTTTTACCTCTCTTGGCTACCACTGTTGAAGCCTCCGTGCTAGGGGTAGAAGGTAAAGTTTCCAGTCTGGCAGCAGCTGGCTGTACGACTTCCTGGTGATCTGTTTTGTGTCCTGGGTGAGCATGGGACCCAACGCGGCCCTGCTGTGTTGCAGGATGGACCATTGCAGGTGTGAGCAGGACAAATGCAAGGCAGGGAGATCTGTTGAATAGGATGGCTCCCAAGATGCTGTAGTGCAAATAAAATATTCCACATTAGGCAACTCTAGGCATTTTCATAGTTGAAGGAATGGTGGCATCCTGCTGCCATGGTCATTCATTCCTTAGAACCTGTTCTGAGACATTCCATAGATTTTAATCAATCTTGAGCACTCTAATTTTAATATTTGAAGGAGGTTAAAGCGCTTTTGGATGTTGGCGGCACAGCAGGTTGCCTTTATTGACTGCATTGCGACCTTTCAAAAGAGAACATTTTTAACCCTAAACTTAGAAACCTCCATGCTTCCTTGCCCTAACAACAATTCTGCTAGGGAACTAAAAGGAAAGTGAATTGGAAATGTCAACATACATTTATGGTATAATGCTGGTATTACAGTGGATTGATTGTTATGTAATAATTGCCAGCTTAAATAGCTAAAACTCGACAGACAGCAAAGTATGAGTGCGCGTAAATCAGTGAAATAAATATGGAAATGTAGAGTTTGGTAACCTCATTTATGTGCAAATCTCCCCATGCATAACAAATAAATGAATGTGTCGTTGTGTAACGTAACTGGTGCTCATGTAAAGGGCTCTAATACCGGATACCTTTGGGTCAATTTCACGCTATATAAAACTCTGGGGGGAAAAAAAGTCAAGGCATATATGTTTTTCCTCTAATCAGTACATATTTACAATATAAAACAGAAAACACTTTAACATGTGTCCCAGAGCTGCCTGAATGACCCATGACTGGTAGTTAAAGTAACAGACAGCTAAGCATATTAAAATGGATACTGCCGTGGTCCGTAGGTGTGGGTGCGGTTCCGAGGGCCGGTGGCCACCAGGAGTCGTCCCAGGCAGAGGGGGATGATCCTAAGATGAGGACTTCTGTTTTGTCCGAGTTTAGTTTTAGACGACTGTTCTTCATCCATTCGGCTACTTCTTTCATTCCTTCGTGTAAGTTGGTTTTGGCGGTGTTTGGGTCTTTGGTGAGGGAGAGGATCAGCTGGGTGTCGTCTGCGTAGGAGATGATGTTGAGGTTGTGTTGGCGTGCGATGGATGCGAGGGGGCTCATGTATACGTTGAAGAGGGTGGGGCTGAGAGATGATCCTTGTGGTACGCCGCAGATGACTTTGGTGGCCTCTGATTTGAAAGGGGGGAGGCGGACTCTCTGCGTTCTTCCGGAGAGGAACGATATGATCCAGTCCAATGCCTTTCCTTGTACTCCGACGTTGCTGAGGCGTTGTATGAGGGAGCTGTGACAGACTGTGTCGAAGGCTGCGGAGAGGTCAAGTAAGATGAGAGCAACTGTTTCTCCGTTGTCCAATAGTGTTCGGATGTCATCTGTTGCTGCGATGAGGGCGCTTTCGGTGCTGTGTTTGGCTCGGAATCCTGATTGAGAGGAGTCGATGCATTTGTTGTATTCCATGAAGGTGGCGAGCTGACTGTTGACGGCTTTTTCGATGACTTTGGCGGGGAATGGGAGGAGCGAGATGGGGCGGTAGTTCTTAAGTTCATTTGGGTCAGCCGTGGGTTTCTTCAGAAGGGCGCTGAGTTTGGTGTGTTTCCAGTTTTCCGGGAAGGTGGCGGAGTTGAGGGAGCAGTTGATGACATCTCGGAGATGGGGTGCGATGATGGAGTTTGCTTTGTTGAAGATGTGGTGGGGACAAGGGTCGGTTGGCGATCCTGAGTGGATGGAGTTCATCAGGCGGATGGTGTCTTCGGTGGTGATCGGGTTCCAGGCGCAAAGGTTGTTAGAGGTGGTTTTTTGTTCGCAGGTGGGTGGAGTGGGCTGGTCTTCGGACTGGTGTTGAAAGCTGTTGTGTATTTCGGCGATTTTGTTGTGGAAAAATGAAGATATAGAGTCGCAGAGATCTTGAGAGGGGGTGATGTCGTTATTGCCTGCGGAGGGGTTAGTGAATTCTTTGACGATGTTGAATAGTTCCTTGCTGTTTTGGGCATTGTTGTCAAGTCGATCCTTGAATGCTGATTTCTTGGTGGATCGGATGAGTTGGTGGTGCTTGCGGGTGGCGTTCTTGAGGGAGGCCAGGTTGTCAGAAGTAGGGTTTTTCTCCAGGTTTTTTCGAGAGTACGACAGAGCTTCTTGGATTTCTTAAGGTCATCGTTGAACCAGGGGGCTTTTTTGTTACCATGCTTGATAGGATGGTTTTTCAAGGGTGCTAGCTCATCTGCGCTGTGGGTGATCCATTGCGTTAGGTTGGTGGCTGCTTGGTTAGGGTCCGATGAATTGGTAGGGGGGTTTTGTTGAAGCGACGAGAAAAGCTGGTCGGAGGTGATTTTGTTCCAGTTTCTTCGGGGAATTGGTTGTGGGGGCTTGTGGGTCCTGGTCTTTTTGTAGTTGAAGTGGACGCAGCTGTGGTCTGTCCAATGGAGAGCTGTGGTGTGATCGAAGGAGCTGTGTTTGCTGGAGGTGAAGATAGGGTCAAGCGTGTGTCCGGCAGAGTGGGTGGGGGTGTCGACGAGTTGTTTGAGTCCGAGATTGGCCATGTTGTCCAGGAGGGTGGTGGTGTAGTTGTCGTTTTCCTTGTCCAGGTGGAAATTGAGGTCTCCCAGTAGAATGTAGTCCTCTGAGGGGAGGGCGTGTGGGCTGATGAAGTCAGCGATGTCTTCGCTGAATTGTGAGCGGGGTCCTGGGGGTCTGTATATGAGGGTGCCTCTGAGTGTGGTTTTGGGGTCGGTGTGAATCTGGAAGTGAAGGTGCTCGGCGGTAGCGAGGTTATCGTCCGGGCTGGTCGTGATGCGAATGGTGTTCTTATGGACGATGGCGATGCCTCCTCCTGTTTGGTTAATGCGGTCCTTTCGGATGATCTTGTATCCGTCCGGGATGGCTATGGTGATGTCGGGGGCTGATGAGGCGTTCATCCATGTTTCTGTGAGGAAGGCGACGTCCGGTGAAGTAGTGTCGAATAGGTTCCAGAGTTCGATGGAGTGTTTTGGACTGAGCGGGTGTTGAGCAGGATGCACTTTAGGTGGTTATTGTCCGAGCTCTGTTTGTGGTTAGTGGATTTGGTATGGTTCCTGATGCAGTTGAACTTGCAGGAGTGGCAGGTGAAGGGTCCATGGGTGTGTCCTGGGGCGGCTTGGAAGCAGTTAGGGAGTGTGCCGGGGTTGAGTGCTGAGAGGGTAGCTGCGTCATATGTTAGGCGGGTGGAATGGGTCTTGCGGGGGCCAGGGGGTCGGGCTCTGGGCGCGGTCCAGGCGCGGACGGGCGTAGACGGGCTTACCTTTGGCGCACCTTCGGCGCGTCCGCTGCGCGTGACCGCTGCGCGCAGGAGCATCTGTCATATGTGGATAGAGGAAGGGAGGGGCGAGGGGGGATCAGCTGGGAGGCGGGAGCGGGGTGGAGCTCAGGGCAGGGAGGCACAGCCACAACAATCAAAATGGCAGCAAGCAATATTGAATCAGGATTGGGGCACACTCGTAAATAGCGCGATGCAGACGGTAATGGTGCCGGCACAATCAGGCACGAGTCTGCAGGCAGCACAACAAATATTAATTATCGTGAAAGCGCACCTTGGCAGTCAAGCGCTACGATCAAATTTAAAACAGTGATTATTTAATGATAAACAGGCAGGGCAGTCTAGCGCTATGAGCTATGGTAAATAATTAATTAATCAGGCTAAAGCGAGCAAGGCGAGTTGAGGACTCAGCAGTGTGGCGATGGGCGTTACGATACCAGGTGAAGCAGGGAGCAGCAGGGAGCAGCGTTTGGAGCGACCTCTTCTGCTGGGAGCAGGACGGTCACTCCTAAGTCCAGCGCCCTCCAACGCAAGTCGTTGCAACGACTTGCGCTGTAAAAAACGCGATGTAATGTACCGCGATGTAAATGTGTGCGTTGTAACGTCTTACATCCCCCAAAAAAATCCTCCTTACAAGGCGGTGTTAGGGTGCCTGAGTAGGTGCTTGGCAATCAATTCAGCTCCAGCTCAGGGACAGAGGCAGGAATGCGCCTTATTCTTTTAAATATGGCACATTTCTGCCCTGACCCTGTCACGCAGCGCAGTAAGGTGACTTGCGGTGCATGACTTTCTAGTTAATATGCCCCCAAATTCCCTGGTGTGTGTCCTCGTGGCGCAGTTCCCATCTGAGCCATCAGTTTTGGAGTGCTTAGAGGTGATTCAGTTTGCAGGGTGCGTTGCGCATGAAAATCTATTAAACACCGACCCCTATTAAACTTTTAACTATGCATCAAAAAGCAGCGGCTATGGGCTATTATGAAGACGTTTACGCATCATTGCACTGGGAATGGTTTCTTGGCCTTGACCTGCACTACACGACTATCTGCTTTGGGATACTTTGGCGCCGTTTATAGGAACAGCTTTTTCATGATCCCAGACGCCCACAGCCCATCGTCAAGGCGGGTTGCTTCCCCGTGCCCGAGGGCGTGTAAGGACGATGCCGGAGACGTCAGGCTCGCTCCTGTCCTCGTGTGGAGAGCCAAACTCTGGCGTCTGTAAAATCGAGACACTTACTTGCAGCACAGCTGCAGGGGCGGCCGTTCCCACTGCCTAATTATCTGCAGCTGCAAAAAACAAAAACACCATGTCCCTGCAATTAGCAGACAGAACAAGTGACCTAAAAGGCCTTCCAATTAAAAAATAAGAAAAACGAGACAAACGCGACATTTAGCAAAATAAGAGAGGAAGAAAAGCAGGCACTTCGCATCCAGTGGGCAGCGATGAAAAAGATGGTGCTGACGTAACGTTGAAAGATTGTATGATGGACCCCAGCTTGGGGGGCATGATATCATTGGTGGAGCCATGGTCACGTGACTAGAACATTTGTGCCTGCCAGGAAACTGTGGCCCACGACCAGAGCTTTAACCTTAGGGAAAGTACCAGGAATACGTCTGTTGACCTCCAGTCACCTCCAGGAACCCCTGAGTAGCTCTCACTATATGGGTTACCTCTGAAAGTACCTGTACTAAGGCTTTGATCAGGGTTACCTTTATCAGCCTTAAACCTGTTTCCTTCATCCCACCCACCTATCTTCTCTCTCTACTTTCTTAACTAGCTCACTTACTCCTTTGCCTTGGCACCAGCCCCAGCTTCCAGTGATGACAACACAGGGTTCTTCAGCTCTGGCTGGCACAGGAACATTTTGCATCATCCATACAGACACATAAACAGACGAATGCCTTTGAAATGAACCTCCTAACCAGTAGACAAAAGCTGCAGTTTATTTTGTCTAGACGAAATAGCACCGGAGAACTAAGTAGCTTTACTCCTGGCGAAACAGTCACTCCCATGAAGAGACTAAATTGACAGTCCTCAAAAGGTGGGACACGCGTATTTCTTGACTTTTTGGTCGCCCCACCTGTCTATTTGTCTCTCTTTGAATCTGTTTGCAGTTGTTCTCACGTGCTATTTTAAGGTTTCTGCAGACACCATTGTGCAATTACATTTTATGCCACTGTTTTGAGTTAACACCTGTTCAGTTGTGTTTTGCAACCAATTAACAGCATTACAAGTGGCAAACGTGTAGAGAGCATTTTTCTTTAAACTAAGCCTTAGCAGTAACCCTTCAGACTTTTTATTTCATTTTCTCAGTCATATCCTCTTTACCTTTCTGGTTGTATTCCTCCAAATTCATTTCACCATTATGCCTTTCCCCGACCTCTCTAAACTCGTTTCTCCTCTTTCACTCGTCCACTTGAATGCCTAATTTTCTCTTTGATTATTCTATAGTGTAACATTCATCTTGGGACTTCCTCCATCCAGCTGACCTCTCAAATCTCCCTCACCCCTGCTCTTCATCTGTTTCTCACTCTCCTGTTCTTTTACCCTCAACGCCGAACACCTATCCTTTGTGGTTGTATATCGGAACCACGTATTCCCTAACCACGCAATCGCATGCTTTAATAATGTGATCTTAACAACTATTGCGGCTTAACCACGCAGGCCATTACCTCGCATTCCTTTACAACAAATTTAGTTATAATGGGATAATCAGTTAAATCATATGCATGGTTATGATTATGCCCTGGCCCCTGCCCTGAGTTCTAAAAACCAATCACCTGCCCATAGTTTTACCCCAACCAAAGCCCTAAAAATAGCCCAATCCCCTGCCCTCATACCTAAAAACTGACCCCAGCCCTAAAGTCAAATCCCACCCCAGCCCTAAAAACACCCTAGCCCCCCTGTGCCCGAAACCCAGCCGGAGCCCAGCCCTAAAAATAGCCCAACCCCCTGCCCTAACTCGTAAAAAGGGACCCCAGCCCTAAAAACAATACCCAACCTAGCCCTATAAACACCCCAGCCTCCTGCCCTGAGCCCTAAAACCGTCACCCCAGCCATGAAAAATGACTCGGAGCCTTCGCTGTCCTAAACCCTAGAACCGTGACTCCATATTTAAGAAACATTCTGAGCCCTAAATCCGTCACCCCAGCCTTTAAATCGACCCCAACCCTCCCTGCCCTGAGCACTAAAACCTTAACCCCAGACTTAAAAGACATCTCTTCCCCTCGCCATCAAACCACCAACCCAGCCTTTAAACTGACCCGACGCCCCCTGCACTGAGCCCTAAAACCGTCCACCTACACAGAAAAGTACCTTCACCAGATAAAATAAAATAAAAAATAATTAAAAAATCGTACTCACCATGCATTTCCGCAGGAAGTGACCTCCGACCATCCGCCCACTCTGCAACACCCACTGCTCAGAGTCTACCGCTAACGTCTAAACCACGCATATGCATGGTAAAGGCATAATCATGGTTTTTAGACGTGCACAGTACCGCCTGCGTGGTTCAGCCACATGTTGTTTAGGAGTCGTGGTTAAGGCTGTTTCCCATCCTTTAGTCCTCTACTTTCAATGTCACTCCCTCACTACTTTATCTATCACAGCTCTTTTCAATCTCTCCTTCGCCTGTCTATCCTCTTTCTTTCCTCTCTTGTTTTATAAAATTATTCTCACATCTCATTATTTTACTCAGTAATTCAATGCCACTCTCAGTCATGAACAGAGTTCTAGCATTGGTGAGTACATAACTGGAATGGGTATTGGTGCATATTCATTTACTTTGATACAGACAAAACAGCCCAGTTATGTCTAGCATGTTGAGAGAAGCCCATGTACCTCTCTCTATGTTCCCCAACGTTTTTCAACTATCTCAGGGCTTCCTCAACTCTTATATCCCAAGATCCTAACCATCCTATGTCAATCCATGTCATGACACCAGACATCATAGGTCTGAGGGGTCAAACTACACCACAGATGTTGGAAATATTTGAAAATTTCTGTATTCTTCCCTTATTTTATTCAAAGTAGAGCACCAGGCAGCCAACGCGTTTCGTTCTTTTAGACAAGAACTTCGTCAGGGCTATCAGACTGTTTGTGCTTATATTAAAAAAGGGCAAAATTTGCCAGGCTGGCTCAAGGAACAAGGAAAAGTAAGTTGCCGTTGTACCTATCAATCTTGTTGCTGGCTGAAATCTCAAAACCAACGACAAGGACTATTAAATGACAGTTGTGCCAGAGCACATCATCTTGGACCGTAAAATATACGTGAAGCTGAGCGCTCAGATTCACGTATATTTCAGCTAGTCTGATAGCCCTGACAAAGTTCTTGTCTAAAAGAACGAAACGCGTTGGCTGCCTGGTGCTCTACTTTGAATGAAATAAAGGAAGAATACAGACATTTTCAAATATTTCCAACATTGGATGGACATTTAAACATTTATTTTTGGATATATGGTTTGGTGGTGCAGCCCACAGTTGTAAAAAGTGTATTTTGGTCATTCTGACTGCTCCTTGGAAACGGCAGGAGCAGTGGTGCTGCACACCTTGGGAGCATAGTGCTCAATCTTTGTTTGACTCGTTTAGGGAATGAAAATAGAGAATACTGTCTTCTAAATAGAGGGAGGTGCTTTACATACACTCTTTAGTGTTTGAATGGATTTGCTGTTTGCCTTTTTTTCTACAGATTAGGAGATAGTATATGTTCTCACTTAGAGGTTGCTCCTGTAATAAATAATAGACTACAAGCATATTAAACTACTGTTTTCCATAATGCTGTTTTTCAGATGGCAACCTCAAAATTAAAATGCAAGATCACAGAAACCCTGTCCTAGAGTGCTAAGTTGGCTTCCAGTGGAGAACAGGACAAAGTTCTTTGTACTGTGATTAAGACGTTCTAGAGCAAGAACTTGCAAAGGTTCTTGGCATGTCACCAAACACCTGCAGGACACCTTGAGTACTGCAATGCCTTTTCAATCTGTCAATTGAAGTTGAAGATGTCAAACCCAAGGAGCATAACCCACAAAGCAATGTCGCTCTGCCTCTGCAATATACCTGATACATCCTTTAAAGCTACTTGGCCTTTATGAATCAATAAAAACTGCCCTCTGTATAGTTGTCTTCGACTGACATTAGCCCCGAGAGATCTCTGTTGCTGAGTAACACTATATGTATTAATATGTCCCACGTTTGTAACATCTGAGTCACGCAGCTTGACTTACAATCACATTCCATCTGACATATCTTGCTACTTTATCAAAATCTGTTCTGCTAAAACAAAGAATATTATAACAAAATTCTCTGCAACTGTAACAAGTCAACCAATTGTAAGTTTTAAAAAAGCCGCAGGCTTTCCATGCAGCGTGAAAGACGTGCTGGCTGTAGTAAACACGTATTGCACAATAAACAAATGTACAAATTTTCTAGCAGATAGACAATAAACTGCAATGATGCAATTGACAACAACTACAGAAAACTAGTAAGAAGAAAACACAAACAAGGATATCGGACTATTTGATAATATATCAAGGACGTGATTTTGGTTTGCATGACAATAATAAATGTCTTTAGAAAACTAAATGAACACTATATTTTTACAAACAAGAAAATAATATAAATGATTGCTTCTTATGATCAAATTTCTCTTTCTATCTATAAGGTGTGGGTGAACCTGGTTGGAATGATATCATATAATGAAATACACTGAATTAATAACATCTAATCAATTAGTTTACAGACTCTTGCTTTGGCATCTTGGCAGCTGAAGGTAGAGAGCGTCTCTGTTTTGTTTCACTGGAGATTTTGGCTGTTTTAGCATCAGGTAAAACTTTGGTCAAAATTAAGAATTAACAAAGGAATCAACTCCAGAATACAGGTCCCCCCAGCCCCGTAACTTCTCAGTTATAAGAGATCTGCTGGGTTAAGCTTGTAATCTCCTAGTGTCAGTACCCATGTTATTGGTAACTCAGAGGTGACAAAGTTACATTGAGGATTACCAGGGCACTCATAAGGAGGTTTAGAATACACACAAAACATCCATTACAATGCAGTCATTACAACGCACTACCTTTACAACGCAGCTGTTACAACGCAACTGCCTTTACATCACATACCATTACGATACAGCCATTACAACGCATGTCATTACAATGCATGCCATTACAACGCAGACCATTACAACACATGCCATTACCACGCATTATAAGGTAAGTAATGGGGATTTTTTACGTTTTAGGGTGGGTATGGGTTTTGGGGTACATGTGAATAATACTTTTTTACGCCTATGCTATCCAACACTTTCCCTACTGTTGCACTCACTGGAGAGAAAATAGTAATTTTTAACCCTACACTATCCAACACTTACCCTTCTGTTGCACTCACTGGAGTTAGGGATAGTAATTCTTACCTCCACACTATCCAACACTTACCCTACTGTTGCCCTAAAAGTATTATGGGCTAGATGTAGGTAATTCCTATTTACCGACTCTTAAATACCGACTCATACCGAATCGGTATTTAAGAGTCGGTAAATAGGAAGGAGGCAGATGTAGGTAAAAAATTACCGATTCTGTAAGAGTCAGTATTTACCGAATCTGTAAATACCGATTCGGTATTTCACATTGATTCCTATGGGCTTGAAGCCCATAGGAATCAATGTGAAATACCGATTCGGTATTTACAGATTCGGTAAATACCGAATCCTGCAAGGGTGCAGGGGGTGTCACTTTGACACCCTTTAGCACCCCAAGTACAGACATGTGTGCCATGTGGCACACATACATGCCCTAAGGCAATGTCTGTGTGTCACATGGCACAGGTGTGCATGCACAGATGTGCATGCACACCTGAATTCGGTATTTTACCACCCAATAGGATTGGGTGGTAAAATACCGACTCTTAAGGGCCTGTGGCACTCTTAGGAGTGTCACCTACATATGGATTTACAGAATCGGTATATTTACCGATTCCGCAAAATACCGAAGTGGTAAATTTACCGAATCGGTAAATATACCGATTCTGTAAATTCAGACCCACCTACATCTCAAAAGCCAAATACCGGTCGGTAACAGCCGAAAACGGCCATTACTGACCGGTATTTGGCGACCTACATCTGGCCCTATGTGTTGTAATGGTATGCATTGTAAATGTAGTTTCTAATAATTCGTTGTAATGGCATGCGTTGTAAAATCATGCGTTGTAATGGTAGCTGTGATGTAAAAACCGCATTGTAAAAGCATGCGTTGTAAATGTTTGCATTGTAATGTCATATATTCTGAATTAACACATGCTCTTAAATTAAGTGGTTGCACACATCCTGAAAATTGCAAATCTTTAAAAGTGTCTTCTGGAAATAAATGTTGAAAAAATCAGTATTTGTTCAAATCCAGGACATTTCGTGGTCTGTGCACATGTTAGAACATTCACAGTGTGTACAAAACCTGGAGAAGTCACAGTGCGCAAATATCTCTTAACGATTGCATGCGCCGAGATACTGGTTCTTGGTTATCATGCCCACATGTGTGGTTACTTTGTATGTACAATGTCTTGCAAATTTATTTTAAATTCTAAGGTACCATTCAGGAATAATTTGCTTAATTGACGAGAGAGACAGACATGCGCTAAATACTCCAAACAAACCTTGGGGCATATTATCATGGGGTTTATCTCCGCTTTTTTGGCTTTAAAAGCCAAGAAAGCGGAGATAAAATTATCTGCCTATTACCTAGCTGTCGCTAACACCAGTTAGCGACAGCTAGTAGGAGATAGCGACCATCTTGGGCCCCACTTTGCATGTCAGTGATATTTATCACTAATGACATGCAAAGTGGGCGTGCCAAGAGGTTAGCGACTGGAAACAGTCGCTAACATCGCTATCTCCTATTACCAACTTTTGGAGATATTCGCGCTAAGCGCGAATATCTCCAAAAGCTAACACCTGCCCTGAGCAGTTCTTAGCCATGTTATCCAATGGGAGGTGGATAACATGGCTAAGAGCATTAGCTCGGTAATGCATGAATATCGCGGACTTTTCAGCGATATTCATGCATTGCGGCCCTTTTTTTATCGCATTTGCGATAAACCTTGGTAATACCAAGGTTTATCTGCGGTAAAAATCGCCACAGCTCAGCGGTAAAATTTTGTCTCTAACCAAGCAATAGCGATAATTATCGCTATTGCTTGGTAATATGCCCCCTTATATGTGGATTATTTCTAATCTTATTGTGCTTTTATAACTAAACGAGGGTCATATCATAAAAATGGACCATGTATCTGATTTTTCCTGGGAGTAAAAGAAATTCTGCCCCATTTTGAGAACAAAATACCGGCAACTGTGCTTTCTTCCCTCTTTTGCAAAGGAATGAAGTCTGAACAGAGAACCAGTTCGGATCACGTCTTGACACAGTCACGCCTGCCGCCAGACTGTGTCCCAGAGACCCTTACATGTCTATTAGCTATTTAATTAGCCATTTATTAGCCCCTCTTTCCCGGCGGCCTGTGACGAGTGACAATATATAACAGCAAAACTCGACGACTGTAAAATTCTCCTCTGCTCTCAGACCGCAGTGCACGAGGCCTTCCCTTCTGCCCGTCCATCAGTTTATGGCACTTAACGGCGCACGCTTGGCTGGCTCGGTGAATGTGTTTGTACCATCAAATCTATCTGTCACCCGAGTCAGAAAACATGGCGCTTTCTTAGGCCCTCCAGCAGCCAGGAACAGAGGCAGCACGGGAGGCAGATACATCCAATCACAAACAAGACGAGGGCGCGTGTATTTATCTATTTACTTGAGACTGTCTCCTAGACTATTGGCATTCTCAAAAATTCATAAGAGACATACCCAGACTGAGAGGGTCTTTTGGTCAGTGGGTTTCATCCATTGCTTCCCCCCACTTGCACTATACTGCATTGGGGCACTGGGTCATCCCATTATACCCATTGGCTCCCTTCACTTTGATTGACTGCTCAAATCCTGAGCGCAGTGTTTACATGATTTGAACATGATGGGCCCGATTCACAGAACTAACTTAAGACAAAATCCCAAACTTACTACCATTTTAGTATTTACAGAAGGCACTTACTCATTTTGGTATTCACAGAAGGCACTTACTCATTTCTGTATTCACAGAAGTTAGGAGTCCTAACTTTAGAACTCCTAAATGCCTTCTGTGAATACCGAAAGTCTTAAAGTTAGGATTTTTCTCAGTTTAGGAGTAGTAATGTTAGGACTTCTAACTTTAGGACTCCTACATGTCTTCCGTGAATACCGAAAGTCTTAAAGTTAGGCTTTTTCTCAGTTTAGGAGTCCTAAAGTGGTTGAAGTTTGCTGTGAAATCTTGAGTTGGAATGGCTCTGTATAATGATAATTGAAGATGAGTGGGGTAGTCCTTAGAAGGAAGACTAGTTCCAGTTTACAGAATATGACATCTGAGGTGTTTCCTAAAATATGGTTTGAATGGAGAATATGTGGCATTCGCTGTGGTATTAAGGCCTGCAAGGATGAAACTGGGGTGTGGCATATTAGGTTTGACAAACAAAATGTTCAGGTCATCAAATTTACAAGGTTTGGATACTTTGCAGGTAAGTCCAGTGCTGTGTCTCAAAATGAGTCATGAAATGTCCCATCACTGGGAGGAGTCCTCTAAAGTAGGAGGAAGTTGAAAGAGAAGGTGGAGCTGTGATTGCATCTAACAAAGAGGACTTCTCAACTTTGATGTTGTACCTATTTTTGCATATTGATTGTACATTATTAGTAGACAGTTTAGGTGAGCTAGTCTGTTGTTGTGAATAGAAAGATTTAAGGCTGTAGAAGAGTAAATATGGCCTTTAAAGGTCATGGGTGATAGGCTATACTTGATTGACATTTTCTTCGTGAGTACTGTATGGTGGATTCGTTTGAAGTATGATTGCCCTGACAGGGATAATACCCAGATTTTAGGTGTATAGAATCTATTGTCTGACATATATCTTAAAATGGAATTCACTTCTTGTTGGTCTTGTGCTTGTCACTTTACATTTCCTCTTTTCTATTGGTTGTAGGAATTCTATTTCCTGTTCTTCCATGTGTGGTTCTCTTGTCAGTTTCCCCTCGGCAGAGTACTGTTTTCATCTACTTTGGTGGAACTTATTTAAAGTGTCTCAAGCAACAAACGGGAAACTAAATTAAAAATAAGAGCTATACCCTTGCTCTAAACTTACAGCACTGCCTGATTGCAATGGGTTGAGGGGGCTGGGCTGGTCTCAGTGGAGACCTTGTGACCCTAGTTCAGGCAAGGCACTCACCAGTCTCCCCCAGGGCCAAATCAGGCTCTCACTCTAGTGCTCCCTTCTGTTGCAGAGGCCGGCACTTGTTGTTTACTTTCACAGTGTACAGGGCTGCATTAAGTATGTCCTGGAGGTGGTGGGACTCTCCACCAGGTTGCTCAAGACATTCCGCTACACTGCTCGAGACAATTCAGCCTGACTGCTCATGAGACTACCTGTGAGCAGCAGTGGCTCTTCCGCAATGGAAGAGGAGCGTCACCCCACTGCCTCTTAGCCAGCAGCTGAAAAATAAAATTAAATGTTATTATTGTTTTATTTTGCAGCTACTGGCTGAGCCAGTGTGTTTAGGGAGAGGTGGGGTTGGGCTATGGGAGGGAGGAGGAATGAAGTGGTATGTTCACTTCTAAGTGTGCAAGTTTGCTTGGCCAGTCATCTTAGGCCAGCCAAACAGACATGATCAGTTAAGTTTCTCCAACCCAGCTATATTGCACATAAACAGACTTCCTGTGCCTGAACGAGTGTTAAACCAGCCCACTCAAATCAATCCCTGTGCTGCTCTCATGCTATTGGTAATAGAGACAGAGAACAACAGGGAGTCTCTGATGCTGTCACAATATCTACTGGGACCAGGAAGCAGAGGGAAACCGAGGCATGAAGCACAAGGTGGCCGGCATCTTCAGGTAAGTTTTATTTTTTTCATTTTTACCCCCCTCACACTCCTCCTCCCAAGCTCCCCCTCCAGCGCCCTCCTCCCCGGACCCCCCAACTGCCCCACCACTTTTTGTTTGTGTCAATTGTCGCTGCTTCAGTAGCCGCAATCCTAGCAGCTACTGAATTCTTGAATTGAATGATTTCACTATTTCTGTGTATTTTCTCACTAATTAACATTGGATACAAGGGTGTGTGAACATTCCTGCCTCTCAGTACTGAAAAAGGGCTCACTCCTGTGGCGCAGTGAGGAGAGGTAGTATAACCCCAAAGTTTCTGATCAATAAATGTTGGTACATCCAAACTTAAACCTGAAGCACCCCCTTCTTTAATTTATTAGCACGCTCAACCAGACCATTGGCAGATGACGAATATAACTCGACCTTGAGGTGCTTAACATCCATGCTATGCAAGAAATTCCTTGTGCATTCAGAAACAAAATGAGTGCCATTATCTGTGACCAGAAATGTGGGTATCCCTCTTAGCACACAGATATGTTCTAAAATTCTTATGACCGCTTGTGTATCAGGAAATTCCACAAATGTATGATACACCTACTTGGAGTGATAATCAATGAGTAGAATGGTATACCTCATGTTTCCATGTAAGGTTGACTTAGGGCCTGAGAAATCTAGCCTCAACTGCTCCCATGCCCTGTCAGGGAATAGAGTGAGACACAGTGGAGTCTGCATACTTCTCCAAGGTTTGTCAGACAAGAGACACTCAGGGCACTTATCAATCATAGATTTGACTTGACTGTCCAGCACAGGCCCCTAATTATGTTGCTTGATCTTCATGCATGTTTTGGTGCTGCCTAAATGCTCCTCATGAGTCTGAGAAATAATAATATTGCGTAGACTGTAAGGTTGTACAAAGAGGTCTCTCCTGAGAACACATTTATTTTCAACAGACAGCTCATCGGTGATCTGAGCAAATGTTTTCAAATAACCTTCCAAATTCCTAGGCTCTTGCTATCCTTTCACAGTGTACTCAATTACTTTTCTCAACACAACATCCTCTTCAGAGGCACTGCTCCAGTGCTGCTCATTTACAACAGAGTTATACTCAGATATCAACCATACAAATCTCTGTTCTTTCCTAAGCAAAATCCTGAGCAGCTCCACAGACTGGACATATCCAGGAACAAAGTGTGCATGATATTTCGCCAACCCAAGAAAAAAGTGAAACTCATCTTTGTCCACTGGAGCTTTGGCATCACTGATAGCTTTAATCATCAGAGATTCCTTGGTTTTAGCACCATCATGTGTAATTGTATGCCCCAATTTCAACTTATTGGTCGCAAGTTTGCACTTCTCCAATTTTACTGTCATACCTATCGGTTACAGGATCAATAGTAATTTTCTAATAATCCTGTTATGTTCCTCTACATCCTTGGCACATATCAGCATGTCATCCTGGTATGCCTGCACACCAGTTCTGTTTCCAAGTACACTATCTATGAGTTTTTTCAACATGCTGGACGCCAGGCCAAATGGAAGCCTAAGGTATTTGAGCACACCACAGGGGTCACAAATGTAGTCAGATCCTGTGAATCAGAAGACAAGGCAACTTGGTGATTGGCTGCACTAAGGTTGGTGATGGAAAACCAAAATGCTTCCCCTAGACTAACCTGTAGATCCTGAATTTTGGGTAGTGGGTAGCATTCCAAAATAATATTCTTGTTAAAAGCATTCAAGTCGGCACATGGCCTGATGCCACCAGTTTTCATGTGCACGACAATGATGGGTGCCACCCACTGTGAAGAATCCATGGATTGTATGACTCCCTGAGTTGATAACTAATTGGGAGTGCTCTTTAGTTCCTCTCTCACTCTCAGAGGGACAGGGTGAACCTTCTGGGAAACCAGCTGAGGGTTTGATAGTAACTTGATTTTATGCTCAAATCCTGTGACCTTACCACCATGTTCGGAAAAGAGTGGTCTAAAATCAGTCAAAATGCTGTTAATAGACTCCTAGGGATTATCAACAAATGAGATGGGCATCTCCCCCATACCACTGGATTGATAGAATCTGGAATCAGCAGCAAACCAATCCTTGCCAGGTCTTGCCACCAAACAATGTTCCTGCCCTTAACAGGAATGTATACTCCCTGCCAAGACATGACACTTTACCTTTAAAATAACCCAGCATCTCAGTATCCTTTTCTCCAAAAGCTTTTGGATTGATATCAGTGGGACAGAGGGTATGATCAAGACCCCAATACTCATGAACTGTGGAGTCTCTTAAAATGGTTATGGGTGACCCAGAGTCTGCCAAGACCATTACCTTAACATCATCAATCTGAACCTTGCATAAGGGACTTTTAATGGGCAAATCATGATTAACGCAATCTAGGTTTAAAACTACATCATTAAGATAATCAGTACATGTCACACACTTCCTACTTTTGCGATGTGTTTGACAATTCTTTGGGTACTTTGAAAGTGACAGAATTTTTTACAAATACACTTCTTGCCAATTGCAGTCAATTGCGCTGGAAGCAAAGATATATTTGAAGTTAAGTTTATTCATGAGTATGAAGCCCAGGACACAGAGCACGTCCTGCCTGCTCGGATCCCAGCAGCTTAATCCTTCTAATAGGATCCCAGCAGACATTCTGAGCCGCACACATGGAACACAACTAAAAACAAAACAATGCTTTATTGAATACTAAACGAGCTGAGCGCGCCCGCTCAGCTCGCGCATATCATTGATGACAAAACTCAATCCATTACAAGCTGTTTTTTCTCTTGATCCAGCAAAGCTCAGGCTTTTTCACTCATGTTCCCTGTTTTCTACTTCTCTCCCTGTGGTTTACATTTTACAAATGCCTGCAGTTCAGGCTATCTACTGTGCAGCAGTTCTCATATATTACCATAAGGAGAGTACTTCGAACCGACCGGCAACGGTGCGTGGAAAAACTGAGGGGCATATTATCAAGGGCAGTATCGCCACTTTAGCTGCACTTTTTGCAACTAAAGCGGCGATATTCTTATTGCCCTATTAACAAGGCGGCGCTAACATGCATCAGCGCATGTTAGTCGTAGATTTTCGAACGCTACACATCTTAGCGATATCCATCGCTAATGAGATGCAAAGTAGGCGTTCCTTACAATTACTTCACTGAAAAATGTTGCAATACTTCGCTGTATTATCAACGCTGCCCGGACCCGTGTAGCGATGAGAAAAGGCGCGCTAACACCCCTTTAACGCATGAGCCTAACGCTTGAATAAAATCTGACTTACCATTATTGCTTATGGCAGGTGGATTGTATGGATAAGTACACACTCCCCTATTATCAAGCTTTTCATTAGCGCTGTGAAATCATAGCTGGATTTAACACGCTAATGAGGATTATCGCTGTCTGTCGCTGCATTGTACTTTGCCTGTTAGCAAAGCGTTGCTAATACGCCGCTAACACAGCAATGTAATTCAGCGATAGAGGGCAATATTTATCGCAGTTTGTAGATAATATGCCCCTAAATTTTTACATCCACATAAGGAAGGCTGGTGCAAAAGTAGAGTGTGAAACTGTGCTGCTTGATAATTAGCTCACCATCAGAGCTGCAATGCCAGCTATCTCCCGGCTAGCTTAGCATTATGAGAAATTTCTCTTAAAATGGATACAATGTTAAACGAGTAGTAGTTGAGAGCACCCTTCGTAGATTCCTATGCATAATTTACCATGGGTAATTACTCTTGGGGGCATTCTGTCAGAACATTAGCCAAGACATTTTTATCTGGCCCTGTTGATTTAATTGCCCCCTCCTCACACAGTTCATTTTCACAATCCTGCTGTATGTATTTACCACCCCCCACAACTCCCTCATGCTCATTGACCCCTAACCCGCTGTTTTCAGACATTGCAAAGCAGCGTAAACTGCTATGCAATATGGTTGAAAGGGGAAAAAGCGCTATGACAGAATCCATGCTGACCGAGTAATATAGCTATCTTATCTTTTTACCTTCAAGCATGTTGTGTGGTAGCTCGTGCTGCTGTGCAACATTAAAAAAAAACATTGACAAAGCCCATAGATTTTGCATAGATGAAGCCCATTGGTTTTGCCAACTCTGGGCGTAGTTTGCATAGTAGCGCTACGCGTAGCTACACGAAGTGCACTTTGCACTACGCAAGCTGCGCGTAGCTACACGAACTCCGTAGTGCGGTAGGGAAAATGCTGCCTGCACTGATTGCACAGTGCCGGATGCTTGTCCGCACTGTGCAATCATTGCAAATGGCATCTTGCACAGTGCAAGCGGTCGTTTTCTGCCGCTCAAGTAGATTTGTACTCGAGCGGCAGCTTTCTCAACGCGGACTGGTAGTTTCTCATCGCGAGCATACGCGACCACTCACATTGAGAAACCTGACTTCCCCACGATGAGAATCTCGTCGGGAGGTTTATTTTCCACGCTCGCGAGCGGCAACTTGATGAAAGGAGAGGCAGGTTTAGGGGGAGTGCTGTAGTTTGTCTTTTGTGTTATTTACAGGTGGAATAGGTATGAGTGGTGGGTGAGGTGGAACAGGAGAGTTTCCTTTTCAAGCTCTGATGCTGCAATGAATTAAATACAGGTGAGTGAGAAGAGTTGCTGTGCCAATGGTTGGATTACAGTGCTTTGGTGTTATGAGAGGTGAGGTGTGAGGAGGTGAGTTATTGGTGTTATCCATAATTGTGGAGTCATTGTATTTTGGCACTGTGAAATGGGAGGAGTGTGGTATAGTCGTACAGATAGTGGTAGTTTCTGTGTAACTGATTGTTTAGGAGGGCTAACAGTTTTCTTCTGAGGTTGGTTGATGTATTTGGTATGGATGTATGACGTTTTAATGCATGCTTTTACAACGCATGCCATTACGACGCAGGTTTTACAATGCAAGTCGTTACAACGACTTGCGTTGGGGGGGTGCTGGATAGTGAATAGTTTAATTTACTGTTCCAACTCCAGTCCCCGTGGATAGTAGGGAAGGTGTTGGATAGTAATTAAACGATTCCCTATCCTAGAGCGCCCCCCCAGCGCAATGCGTTGTAATAACTTGCGTTGTAAAAGTCACATCGTAATGGCAGTGCATTGTAAAAGTTGTGTTGTAAAGGATGTTCCCCATTTGGTATGCCTGGGGGACTGAGGAGGATTGTGGTGGATTTGAGTGTTTATAAGAGGGGGGCGGGGGTTTGCATTTATTGCAGAAATTCCGCAAGTAGAGGATATAAGAGATTGGGTTCTGAGATGTAGAAGATTGAGTTGGTGGAGAGGTGGGTTGTTTAAGGGTTACTGTTGGTGAATGACCATTTGCATGAGTTTAACATGGAATGATGAGGAGGTGTGTCCTAAGTGAGGGTTGGATGGAGGGTTGAGTGGGCAGGAAAGCATAAATGGTAGAGAAGGAGAAGTGCGGAGGACAGAGGACTTATGATGAGGACGGGAGAAGGTGTTGAGAGATGATGGGAAGCACCGATATAGGCAGTGAGCTGTAAAAATAGGTTGAGTATCGATTTTGAGGTGTGAGGCAAGGCATAGAGGTGGGCGGTATGTAGCAAGGGGAGGTCCTTGAGAGGGTACTGTATAGGGGCATGGGCATGAGTACTGTCACATTAAGCGCTGGGATGGCCGAGGGTAGCCATGCGCTATAGAAATGTGTATGTTCATTCATTCATTTATTCACTGTCGAAGGGAGTTGGTAGGCGGTGAGCAAGAGAATTTGGGGTGAAGTCTGCGATGTTGGCAGAAGGAGAGGATTATTCTCAGGGAGGGACACATATTACCTGAAATTGAAGGAACCTGATTGTGTTGACTGGAAATACAATAGGGCTGAGACAGCCTAAGAAGAAAGGCAATAGAGTTAGATGAGAGGAGCAACGTGACCCTGCTGCATGCTCCCTGCAATTCCAGACTGAAGATTGCTCAGCAACCAATCACGAACAAGTTCACTTGAAAGTGTAGGGCGTGACTGAGCTGCAACCCACACACTTCTGTCTGAGATGTCTGAAGTTAGGGAGAGAAGGGAAAGGACAGAGAAGATGGGGGCAGGGAGAAAGAAGAAACAAAAATGTCAGTGCACTCAAAAATGTTTACTGGAATACACGCACTGGTGGATTGGTCTGCTTGTCTGCTCTGTGTCCACAGATGAACACTTTGTACTTACCAAAATACCACTACTCTAAGGAAAGCCTGGAGCAAGTTATAAGGTCAAACAACACTGTCTCGGTCCTTAAATTGAAATGTACATCTAAGAGCAATAGCCAGAACTACTTACACAAATCAGCTACCTAATTGCAACTCTGGGTTCAGATAGACATAGGAGGTGCAGACTGTTGCCAAAGGACTGCAGGCAAATCCAACCAACAAGATAGCAGTAGGCCAAGGGAGGCGAAGGGGCAGAGGCAGCATTGGATTTTGTGTGAGGCCAGAGGTGGAAAAAGGGTAAACAGTCATAATATCGATTCCAAAATATAGAATGGACATAATATCGAAGTAAAAATATAGAATGGACAAAATATCGAATGGACACAATATAGTGGTTAAAAATATCGAATTTAAGGTAAGTAATATCGATTTTCAAAATATAGAAGTCAAAATATCGAAGTATACAATATAGGCATTAAATATATCGATTTTTTAATAATATCAATTTTTGAAAGTGTTTTGTATGTTAGTATATGTGTGAAAAGTGTATATTAATTTTTGTAATGTATGTTTAATGTATTTTAAGTAATGAATTTTATGTTATTTAATTTTTGCGTAATTTAATTCTGTAGCGGGTTCTGGGTTTATAGGGGAATAGGGTGGGAAGTAATTTAATTATATTAAATTAAATATACATTTTTAGCAATTATTATAAATTTTTAATTAAATTTTGCTTTTTAGTTCTGTAGCGGGTTGTAGGTTTATAGGGGAATAGGGTGGGAAGTAATTTAATTGTAATTAATTAAATATTTTTATTTATTTATTGGTATTCATTTTAAATTTATTGTTATTTTTTAATTGGTAATTAATTTTCATTAATTGCCAATTAATTTGTATTAATTGATTAATTGTTCATTATGTTAATTTTTTTAATTTATTTTCTGAAGCGGGTTGTGGGTTTATAAGGGAATAGGGTGGGAAGTAATTTAATTGTAATTAAGTAAATATTTTTTTTCATTTATTGGTATTGATTTTAAATTTATTGTTAATTAATGTTTAATTGGTAAATAATTTCTATTAATTGGCAATTAATTTTTATTAATTGGTAATTATTTTGTATTAATTAAATATTTGATAATTATGATCATTGTATTAATGTATTTTCTGTAGTAGGATGTGGGTTTATAGGGGAATAGGGTGGGAAGTAATGTAATTGTAATTAATTACATATTAAACATACTGTTTGTGTATTGCTAATTAATTTACTGTTAATTTTTATTTGGTATTATTTTTATTATTAATTAGTTTTTGTTATTGAAAATTAATTAGTTGTTAAATAATTATGAATAGGTTATTAATTTTTAATAACTAATATGTAGTTGTATTTCTAATTAATTAATACATAATATTAAATTGGTTAATAATTTCAATTAATGTTTTATTGGTATTGATATTTAATTTATTTTTAATAATATAATAAATCATTACTTTCCCTACTGTTAAACTCACTGGAGTGGGAATAGTAATTTTCACCCTCCCGCTATCCAACGCTTTCCCTACTGTTGCACTCTGTGGAGTGGGAATAGTATTTTTTACCCCTACGCTATCCAACGCTTTCCCTACTGTTGCACTCTCTGGAGTGGGAATAGTAATTTTTACCCCTACGCTATCCAAAGCTTTCTCTACTGTTGCACTATCTGGAGTGGGAATAGTAATTTTCACACTCCCGCTATCCAACGCTTTCCCTACTGTTGCACTCTCTGGAGTGGGAATAGTATTTTTTACCCCTACGCTATCCAACGCTTTCCCTACTGGTGCACTCTCTGGAGTGGGAATAGTAATTTTTACCCCTACGCTATACAATGCTTTCCCTACTGTTGTACTCTCTGGAGTTGGAATAGTAATTTTTACCTCCCGCTATCCAACGCTTTCCCTACTGTTGCACTCTCTGGAGTGGGAATAGTAATTTTTACCCTTATGCTATCCAACGCTTTCCCTACTGTTGCACTCACTGGAGTGGGAATAGTATTTTTTTACCCCTACGCTATCCAACACTTTCCCTACTGTTGCACTCTCTGGAGGGGGAATAATCATTTTTACCCCTACGCTATCCAACGCTTTCCCTACTGTTGCACTCTCTGGAGTGGGAATAGTATTTTTTACCCCTACGCTATCCAACGCTTTCCCTACTGTTGCACTCACTGGAGTGGGAATAGTATTTTTTACCCTCCCGCTATCCAACGCTTTCCCTACTGTTGCACTCTCTGGAGTGGGAATAGTAATTTTTACCCTTACGCTATCCAACGTTTTCCCTACTGTTGCACTCACTGGAGTGGGAATAGTATTTTTTACCCCTACTCTATCCAACGCTTTCCCTACTGTTGCACTCTCTGGAGTGGGAATAGTAATTTTTACCCCTACGCTATCCAACGCTTTCCCTACTGTTGCACTCTCTGGAGTGGAAATAGTATTTTTTACCCCTACGCTATCCAACGCTTTCCCTACTGTTGCACTCACTGGAGTGGGAATAGTATTTTTTACCCTCCCGCTATCCAACGCTTTCCCTACTGTTGCACTCTCTGGAGTGGGAATAGTAATTTTTACCCTTACGCTATCCAACGCTTTCCCTACTGTTGCACTCACTGGAGTGGGAATAGTATTTTTTACCCCTACGCTATCCAACGCTTTCCCTACTGTTGCACTCTCTGGAGTGGGAGTAGTAATTTTTACCCCTACGCTATCCAACGCTTTCCCTACTGTTGCACTCTCTGGAGTGGGAATAGTATTTTTTACCCCTACGCTATCCAACGCTTTCCCTACTGTTGCACTCACTGGAGTGGGAATAGTATTTTTTACCCCTACGCTATCCAACGCTTTCCCTACGGTTGCACTCACTGGAGTGGTAATATTAAATGTTACCCTCTTGCTATCCTACGGTAAAATATGGTACATTTTTTATTAATAACTTAAATTAATTATATCTTAATTTTAAGGGGTTTTGAATATTTTTAAGTATGTTTTAGTTAATTATATTTATTATTTCATTAATTTTAAATTACTTTTAAGACATTTAAAAAAAATCGATATTTTGACTGACTATATTTTTTACAGACTATATTTTGGATTCAATATTTTTGTACTTACCTGTTTGTAGATAGGAATTCGATATTTTGGCATTCTATATTTTGCTGACTATATTTTGGTAAGTCTATATTTTGTCATTCTATATTATGTCAGTGATCCGGAAAAAGATCTGTGATGGGCTTTGGTTGAATCTGAGCGTGAAAGAGTAAGAGAGAGAGAGGGGTGTAGAGGGAGTAAAGGGGCACACCGGACTGGGGAACTAAAATCCGCCCTACCAAGAATGCCGCTGTCCGCGTCCCCCACAGGGGGACATCAGCAGGGCAGCCCCCTTAGTCCCATTAGTCGGAGGCCCCCCCCCCCTCCATCAGTCCTCGTGGAGGGGGAGGCCCGGGCAGTGCACCTGCCCCTCGCCCGGCCGGGTGCACAAGTGACGTGCTTCCGGGGGAGGGCGCGTTGGGGGCGGGTGGGTATTTAGGCCCCTGCAGCCCTGCACGTGATCTCTTTGCCGGTCGTCTTTCCTCCCGGCTGCCCCTGTCCGGCCTCTGTACCGGCTGTCCTGCGCCTGCCTGCCTCGCTGCTAGGGATTGTCGTCTTTTCTAGGTGAGTGCCCCATTCATCCATTCAATTTCTTTCCTTCTCTTTCCTCTCATTTCTCTCTATTCGCTCCCAATGCCTTCATTTCCCCCTCCCTCCCTCTCTTTCGTTCTCTCTTGAAGTCTCCCTGTCCCTGCAGCAATTAACCTTGGGGAGTTGAGGAAAGTGACATATGCACCAGTAGTGACTCTGGGCTTTCAAACCCAGCCTTCAAGGGCTCCAATCCAAAGGGGAAATGCCCGGTGGAACAGACTGCCTGTCTGGCCATGTGAAGCAGGGAGGAGCACAGGTTCAGGTCAGAGAAGAGAGAGAACAGAAGTGGAGTGTGAAAGAGAAAGAAAGATGTAGCGAGGCAGTGGAGAGGTGAAAGGAAAGATCAGGAGGCACACAGGTGTAGCCAGAAAGGGAGAGAGAGAAGGCTGCACGTGGACTAGCAGAGAGGGCAAGGTGCGAGGGGAGAAAAACATTGAGTTCTATCGGCAGATTTGTTGAATTTAGAATTTTATGAAAAACAGTAGTCTGACTAGCCGTTTTAAAACCCAGACCTATAAATAGTTAATTTCTCTTCAATTACAGAACTGGTTCATAGTGTACTTTATTTTGTTTCGCTTTTACATTAATTTTAAATATCCTCTATTTTCTTGCCTGCACATTGAGTACCAAGTTAGATGATGATTAATGTTCCCTCTCTTTGTTAACAGTGTGCTGTAATAAACTTGTTCGTGGTTTCGTGGTGTTTGATTCTTGCTTCCTTCACAAATAATGATAAAAGCATAGCTTAACCAAAAGTATTCGTTATTACTAAAACACCACTATTAAAGCAGTCTCTTCAATAAAGGTTTTTTAATTCAAATGTTTTATTGCAAGTATACGGTACAAAAGGGGGTGGTAATGGACGGAGCATCTCAATCAATCAAACACTCACACCCAGTCAAAAGATCTGGGTTTAAATCATCACCGTTCTTTAGCCCACTCTGCCACCCCAGTTCAGACATGGCTATATGCAAATCAGTCTGACCCTGTGTCTCATGGGAACAGTCCAGCCCGAACTGCCAAGCCATGCCTTCCCTGGACCGGAAACAAGCTTCCGAGGACCAGTTTCTGGCATTACAGCCTCCTTCAGCCCGGCTTGCTTGAATCCAGTGGCAAAGTGAGCAAGGGACTCACGTCTGAGCATACCCTGCCACACTTATGGCGGCCAAAAGCGGTACAAAAGGGGGTGATAATGGACGGAGCATCTGAACCAATCAAACACTCACACCCAGTCAAAAGATCTGGGCTTAATCCATCACCGTTCTTTCGCCCATTCTGCCACTGTCACGGGAACAGACAGTTAGTAACCCAAACAGATAATGCTATGCCACTAACCTGTCTTCTTCTTGCCCGCAGGGACCACAGCTTGAAGAGAGACCTCCCAATTCCCGTAAACGCCAACCCTCTCAGTGCGTCGAACACGCTTGAGAAGGATCGCAATCCGGGGAAAAGGGAAGGGATAGAATAAAGGAAAAAGTTGTTGATGGGGCACCCTTCTAGGTCTGGTCTCGAGGAGAGAGTCTTCAGAGTTCAGCATAGCTAGGAAAATAAAGGAAACCGTTACTCGGTTTGAAGGAGGAGCAAGACAGGTACACAAGGGTGAGATAGGGGTTACTCACTGATTGCCCCACTGCGCTGGATGCCGGGACCTCAGCGAGAAAATGTATCCAACGTGTAGTACACCTATAATAATCCTCAGGCTGTTACAGCACAGGACCTAGAGGAAGTCATTGGTTATGGCGTGTCTGTGAGCGATGTACGCCCCACAATGTAGGCTTAGTTTCATGTGGACCGATAATGTATTTCTGGATAAGTTACATGAGCAAAGTCAGGGAAAATAAACAAGGGAGCTGTTTGGTAAAGCACGGCCATGCTAGACTAGTTCTTACCTACAAAATACAGCGGGAAGGAAAGCGTCCGCGGTCTCAGCTGCGGCGTCCACAGCGGGAAGGAAAGCGTCCGCGGTCTCAGCAGCGGCATCCACAACGGGAAGGAAAGCGTCCACGGTCTCAGCTGCGGCGTAGGAGAAAACTATGGGCGGGTTCAGGCCAGGAATCAGGAATGATTGACAAGCGCCTCGCACTTCCTGGGAGGCGCTTAAATACCCTTTCTCAATTGCCGGTTCCGGACTGCCTGAGCCCAGGGTGTTCTGGGAGTTGTAGTGTTGTTGCGACCTTGAAGCCCCGCCCTATGCCTGATATCCAGAATCGCTACAGAACCCCCTCTCAAGGACTGCCGACTCGGCGGTCGACCGGGTTTACCCGGATGGGCCTGATGGAACTGTGCCAATAGGTTATGGAGGTTCTGCTCAGGTTCCCAGAACCTGTCCTTGACCCCATATCCCTTCCAACTCACTAGGTACTGGACCCTTCCCCGATGCATTCTAGAATCCAACAATTCCTGTACTTCGTACTCTTCTAATCCCTCCACTAGCACAGGGGGTGGATTGATGGGTAGCCTAGTGTCTAAGGGGCATGGTTGGAGCAATGACACATGGAAAACAGGGTGTACGTGCCAAGCGTGGGGGATAGCCAATCTCAGCGCCACGGGATTGATGACTTCTTCCACGCTATAAGGGCCTATGTATTTAGGCTTCAGCTTGTTAATACCTTTGAGGTGTATGTTCTTGGTGGAAAGCCACACCTTGTCTCCCACTTGGTAGTCCGGTTCCGGACTGCGTTTCATGTCAGCGAAACGTTTCTGTCTCTCTTGAGCAGCAGATAAATGGTGTTGTGCATCGAGTCTGACCGCTTGTAGATGTGCATGATGTTCCTGAACGCTGGGTAGATTGGAGGTAACAGGCCATTCGAAAGGAAGGATGTTCGGATGATAACCCAAAAGGCAGAAGAACGGTGAGCAACCCAGGGTCGAACGGTCGGAATTGTTATACGTGAACTCAGCCAACCATAAGAGAGTGACCCAATCCGTGGAGTTTTGTAAGGAAAAACAACACAGGTATTGTTCCACAGTCTGATTGAGGCGTTCTGTTTTGCCATCCGTTTGGGGATGATAACTTGTTGAGAGCCTGGCGTCGATATTCATAGTCTCACATAGGGCCTTCCAGAAACGGGAAGTGAACCCCCTATCAGTAATGAAGACGCTCGGAACACCGTGAGCCCTGACGAGATGTAATATAACCAGTGCTAGTTCTGCTGATGTTGGTAATTTCTCTAGTAGTACAAAGTGCCCCATTTTGGTCAAGTGGTCTACTAAGACTAGAATCACTGTTTTTCCTTGACACAAGGGCATTTCCACTATGAAGTCCATGGAGACTGTATGCCATGGTTTGGGTGGAATGGGTATGGGACGGAGGAGCCCCATTGGCCTTTTGTGTCGCGCTTTACCCTGCGCACACACTGAACAGTTCCTGATGTACTTCTTTGTGTCGTCTCTTACTGATGGCCACCAGAAGGAGCGTTCTATAGTGGCGAGGGTTTTGTACACACCCCAATGGCCTTCCAACATGGAGTCATGTGCCCAGTTCAGCACTTGCATCTGTAGCCCTGGTTCAGGTACGTACATGGCGTGACGATAGTACAGGAGGTCGTTGTTCAAAGACCGCCACTGGGGTTCTTCTTGGAGCGAGGCCTTGTCATCTATCTCTGCCACTGACACCTTGAGATCCTCGAGGAAATTTGGGTTCGTGAGCAGTGCTATCGTGTGCCCCGGAAAGGCATTTTCCGGCAAGATGGATGGCGGCTCGGCTTCATCAGCTGTCTGTTGTGGTTGGGTGTCCTGGTTCCGGGAGAGAGCATCGGCTTTTCCGTTTTGTGGACCGGGGCGATACCGGATGACAAAATCATAGTCCAAGAAAAAGAGAGTCCAACGGAGTTGTCGCGGTGTCAGCGCCTTGGCTGTCTTCAGGAACAGTAGGTTCCGATGATCCGTGTAGATTTCAAAGGGGTAACGGGCTCCCAACAAGTAGTGTCTCCATTCTTCACACCCTCTCTTGATAGCCAAGAGCTCCTTGTCTGTGATCGAGTAGTTGATTTCGCTAGGGCTTAGTTTTTTCGAGTAGTAGGCCACAGGGTGGATTTGTCCAGTAGAGGGATGCCTTTGGGACAGGACTCCTCCCAAGGCGTATTGGGACGCATCGGTTTCCAGAATGTAGGGGAGTCTTGCATCAGGATGCCGCAGGATCGGGGCTTGGGTGAACCTCTCCTTCAAGAATTGGAACGAAAGTTTAGCTTCCTCTCCCCAGATAAAGGGAGCGTTCTTCCTCAACAGTCTGGACAACGGATTGATGATTTTAGAGAAGTCTTGGATGAAACACCGGTAATAATTCGCAAAACCGAGAAAGCTCTGTAGGGATTTGACGCACTGAGGGGTTTTCCATCCTTTGATGGCTTCCACCTTACCGTTCTCCATCTGAAAACCGTTGGCATTAATCACGTATCCCAGAAAGGACACTTCTTGCATATGAAAGAGGCATTTCTCTAATTTGGCATATAAGTCGTGTTGCTGCAGTCGACCCAGTACTTCTCTGACGTGTTCTATGTGTTCCCGTAGAGTACGAGAGTAGACGAGGATATCATCAATATAAACCATGCAGATGGTATCTAGCACTCCTCTCAACACTTCGTCCATAAAATACTGGAAGGCTGCCGGGGCGTTACAAAGCCCGAATGGCATTACCCTGTACTCAAAAAGGCCAAACTTTGTTCGGAAGGCCGTCTTCAATTCGTCCCCTTGTTTGACTCTGACCAAATGGTAGGCCCCCCGGAAATCCAACTTCGTAAAGTAGCGTGCCCCGTGTAGCTGATCCATCAAGACCGAGATTAAAGGAAGGGGATACCGTTTTTTTACCGTGATGTTATTTAGGGCCCTGTAGTCAATACACGTTCTTAACTCGGCACAATCCTTCTTCAGAATAAAAAACAAAGGCGAGGAAGCGGGTGACGTGGAGTGGCGAATGAAACCAGAGGCCAGATTTTCATCTATATAGTTCTTCAGATATAGGTTTTCTTTTTCCGTGAGGGCATAGACCCTACTGCAGGGAATGGCTGCCCCAGGAAGCAGTTCTATGCAGCAATCATAGACCCGATGAGGTGGTAAACGAGTGGCTTTCTGTTTATTGAAAAGAGGTTGGAATTCCGCATATTCGTCTGGCAGGGTGGTGGCGCTACACGTCAGTTCCGTTGCACACGCTGCGGCCAGGAAGTGTGCACGGTTGGTTTCTTCCTCCTTTGCCTCTGAGGAGAGAGGTTGACTGCAATGTTCCATACAATAGACAGAGTCCAGGGACACGGTGCGAGCTGTCCAGCTCACCGTGGGGTTATGTAAGGTCAGCCATGGCATGCCGAGGATGAGGCAGAATTGTGGAGCAGCTATTAAATTGAACTGGATGTACTCGGAGTGTTCTGTTTTGATTTGCATTCGAAGAGGCAGTGTATGCCTTACTACGGGTCCAGAGGATATCGCGGAGCCATCCACCGCCTTCACATACTCAGGTTCCCCCTTCTTTTCCCATGCGATCCCCAAGGAGTGTGCATAATCGATATCTATGTAGTTACCGGTAGCCCCTGAATCCAACGGGGCATCCACTTGGGTGGCATCATCTGCAGTAACCCACAACGTAACGGTCAGGTTGATGTGGGCTACAGCTGGCATCAACGTATTAGCAAGCGATGAGGAGATCGGTGCGTGTCTTACGTCCAACCCAGTGATCTCGTTCTGGTTCGGACTCTTTAGTTTTCCGACGCCTCTTTCGTCCCCAGAGCAGCGTTTCTTCGTGGAGCCGGATTTCTGTCTGGTTGTTGGGCTCTGGCTTTACACTCTCTTATAAAGTGACCGCTCTTGCCGCAATATAAACAGAGCTTCATCTTCCTCCTCCGTTCACGTTCTTCTGTTGTAAGGGGGCCCCTGAGTCCCCCTATTTGCATAGGCTCGGCCCCGTCGGTAGGTTTGGGTGTTTCTTCCGCAAGGGGTTTTGGTCTAGGATACCATCCTCGTATCTCACCTTTATTCCGATCCCCTCTTCTTTCCAGCAGGCGGTGACCCAACTGTACCGTCAGGTCGATCAACTCCTCGCAGGTTGCGGGAAGCTGGACTACCTGGGATAGCACGTCCTTCAGCTCTCCTCTTAAGCCCTGGTAGAACAAAGAGGTCCTCTTTTCCTGTGGCCAGTCTGTTTCAACCACGAGTCGATTGAAAGAAGTGATGTAGGATAACAGGTCATGTGATCCTTGACGCAGTGTGAGCAGTTCCTTATCCAGGGTCAACATGTGGGACTTGCGGTCAAATAGTCTCCTCAACGCCGTACAGTAGTCAGTGAATTGGTGTAACACTGGATCGTTTTTTTCCATCATAGGTATGGTCCAGCTTGCAGCGTTCCCACCCATGTAGGACATCATGAACGCGGTTTTTGCCGCATCGCCCCAAAACACAGTGGGCTTACAAAGGAATTGGAGTCTACACTGGTTCAGGAATGTCTCGAACTTCTTAGGATCCCCATAAAACTGTTCCGGAGGGGCTAGAGGAATACCATTGTTTTGTATTACATGGACGGTAGGGGTATGATCTGCGGAGGTCGGGGAACCGGCCGTGGCAGTAAAGAACCCTCCCCCTGATGCGCTTGGGGATGGTGAAGGGGGGGCAGGGTGCCCTGGTGGAGGAAGAGTAGCCTCCCTAATGTAGGACCCTGCTCCAGGGCTTTTGCGCGTTAGACCTGCGAATTCTCTGCGCATTGTATTCATGTCTCTTTTCATCTCTTGGTTTTCTACCCTAGAGGCTTGCACCTCTTGCTGCAGTGCATTAAAGCTTTCCAGTAAGGAGGCCAGTACAGCTCCGGTATACACTCTGCCACCCCAGTTCAGACATGGCTATATGCAAATCAGTCCGACCCTGTGCCTCATGGGAACAGTCCAGCCCGAACTGCCAAGCCATGCCTCCCTGGACCGGAAACAAGCTTCCGAGGACAGGTTTCTGGCATTACAGCCATCTTCAGCCCGGCTTGCTTGAATCCAGTGGCAAAGTGAGCAAGGGACTCACGTCTGAGCATACCCTGCCACTCTTATGGTGGCCAAAAGCGGTACAAAAGGGGGTGGTAATGGGCGGAGCATTTGAACGAATCAAACACTCACACTCAGTCAAAAGATCTGGGTTTAATCCATCACCGTTCTTTAGCCCACTCTGCCACCCCAGTTCAGACATGGCTATGTGCAAATCAGTCTGACCCTGTGCCTCATGGGAACAGTCCAGCCCGAACTGCCAAGCCATGCCTTCCCTGGACCGGAAACAAGCTTCCGAGGACCGGTTTCTGGGATTACAGCCATCTTCAGCCCGACTTGCTTGAATCCAGTGGCAAAGTGAGCAAGGGACTCACGTCTGAGCATACCCTGCCACACTTATGGCGGCCAAAAGCGGTACAAAAAGGGGTGGTAATGGATGGAGCATCTGAACCAATCAAACACTCACACCCAGTCAAAAGATCTGGGTTTAATCCATCACCGTTCTTTAGCCCACTCTGCCACCCCAGTTCAGACATGGCTATATGCAAATCAGTCTGACCCTGTGCCTCATGGGAACAGTCCAGCCCGAACTGCCAAGCCATGCCTTCCCTGGACCGGAAAAAAGCTTCAGAGGAACGGTTTCTGGCATTACAGCCATCTTCAGCCCGGCTTGCTTGAATCCAGTGGCAAAGTGAGCAAGGGACTCACGTCTGAGCATACCCTGCCACACTTATGGCGGCCAAAATCGGTCCAAAAGGGGGTGGTAATGGACGGAGCATCTGAACCAATCAAACACTCACACCCAGTCAAAAGATCTGGGTTTAATCCATCACCGTTCTTTAGCCCACTCTGCCTCCCCAGTTCAGACATGGCTATATGCAAATCAGTCTGATCCTGTGCCTCATGGGAACAGTCCAGCCCGAACTGCCACCACCCCCTTTTGTACCGCTTTTGGCCGCCATAAGTGTGGCAGGGTATGCTCAGGCGTGAGTCCCTTGCTCACTTTGCCACTGGATTCAAGCAAGCCGGGCTGAAGATGGCTGTAATGCCAGAAACCGGTCCTCGGAAGCTTGTTTCCGGTCCAGGGAAGGCATGGCTTGGTATGCACACAATGAGGCAGACACTGACACAGTGGTATGGGAGGGGTGAATGGGCCCTCAGCACGTGCCTTCAGCCTCTTTTATTGGCCAGGGTCATCTGACCAATGACACCTGGTGGTGGGTGGGTGTTAAGTGTGCTGACATCATGCTGAGACACTAGACCGTGTCTTACGATAGTACATCCCTCCCAACCTTAGTTAAGAAAATTAAACTAACTTAAGTCCACCCTGTGGGAAAGAATATAGTTCACACAAAACCCATAACTCAATTACGACGACTCCCACGTAGTCTTCTCCACTGCTGGTCACGTCAAATACTGACAAAGACTGCAAAGTGTGAAGAGAAAACCGCAGTGGGCAAAAAATCTGTACCTTGGTAATTGTTTCAATAGACAGAATGGTTTACGTTCTTCATAGTAACCATGGTCTAAATGTGAACAAAAATAGGGGAAATCAAAAAGATTAAAAAAGTGCAATTCACAGGTTTAAGAAAAACAGTACAAAGGGACACATTTGAAGAATAAAAAACAATGTTAAGATAAAAAATTCAAAGAAAATCCGAAAAAAATGAAAGTAGGAAGTTCCGATATTTAGAGTGCAGTATTTGGTCACAAGAAACATTCTGCTGATAGTGGCAGATTCTTATGGGGTCTCATTGTGGCGTTGAAACACATTGGTCCTCATTCTGATGCCGGTCAGACCAGGGTCCAAACAGAATCATGCTGGGAACGTGACCGTTCAACAAGGAGTTGGCGGCCCGCTCCCAAATTACGATGTGACCGCCTTTACGGTGATCGTAAAGTGTATGCTTCCTATTATGGCTTGTGCTGCGGGCCGCAACACAAGCTGCAATAGGAAAAATACACTTTTTAAACATCCATGAACCATGTTGCAAACACCGGTGCCTGGCTCATGATGCATGGATGTTTGGGGAGGCACTAGAGGTCGAACCACTATAGAAAGGCTGTCTGAAAGGGACTACATAATCCCTACGGCTGTGCTTTAGCAGGCACCGCCCGGTTGTAGTGAATTACTTTCTGACGGAGAGTAGGATGGGCTCCTTTAGCCCAACAGAATCGTCGGTCAGTCCCTCTGCATGCTGCCTCCGGCTGCCGCTTATAATAATGCGCCGGTTGGACAGCAGCACTAGATATACTGAGGTCCTGAGTCTGTCGTAGGTTTGTAGGGAGAGCGTTCCAGGTCTTGGCGGCGAGGTAGGAGAAGGATCTGCCGCCGCCGGTGGTTTTCCGGATACGAGGAACAGTGGCGAGGGCGAGGTTGGCTGAGCGGAGGCTTCGGGTGAGGGTGTGGAAGCGAGTCGGTTGTTGAGGTATGTAGGTCCGGAGTTGTGTAGTGCTTTGTGTGCGTGGATAAGGAGTTTGAAGGTGATCCTCTTGTTGACGGGGAGCCAGTGCAGGCCTCTCAGGTGGGGTGTGATGTGGCTGCGTCCGGGGACGTTGAGGATCAGTCGTGCTGAGGCGCTCCGGATTCATTGTAGTCATCTCAGGAGCTTGGTTGTTGTTCCTGAGTAGAGGGCGTTCCCATAGTCGAGTCTGCTGGAGATGAGGGCCTGGGTGACGGTTTTTCTCGTGTCGGGAGGGATCCATTTGAAGATCCTGCGGAGCATTCGGAGGGTGTTGAAGCAGGACGCGGAGACGGCGTTGACTTGCCTGGTCATGCGTGAGTGGTCTGTGGGTACCGGCGATGTGGGCCACCAAGATTCGTCCCAGGCTGATGGGATGGGTCCGAGAATAAGGACCTCCGTCTTGTCTGAATTCAGCTTCAGTCTGCTGTCCTTCATCCAGTCGGCTACGGCCTTCATTCCTCTGTGGAGGTTGGCTTTGGTGGTGTGGGGGTCTTCGGTGAGGGATATGATCAGTTGGGTGTCGTCGGCGTAGGAGATGATGTTGAGGTTATGTTGTCGTGCGACGTGGGCAAGCGGTACCATGTAGATATTGAACAGCGTCGGGCTGAGGGAGGATCCCTGTGGGACGCCGCAGATGATCTCGGTGGCTTTTGAGCGGAAGGGTGGGAGGCGGAAGCTCTCGGTTCTGCCGGAGAGGAAGGATGTGGTCCAGGCCAGGGCCTTCTCTTGAATTCCGGCGTCATGGAGGCGTGCTGATAGGTTGCGGTGGGAGACTGTGTCAAAGGATGCTGATAGGTCCAGGAGGATGAGGGCGGCTGTTTCTCCTTTGTCCATCAGGATCCTGATGTCGTCAGTGGTGGCGATGAGGGCGGTCTCAGTGCTGTGGTTGCTGCGAAAACCGGATTGGGAAGGGTCCAGGATGTTGTTGTTTTCGAGGTAGCGGGTTAGCTGTTTTGTTGACAATCTTCTCTGTCACTTTTGCCGGGAACGGGAGCAGGGAGATGGGCCGGAAGTCCTGACTCAGAGTCATGGAGGTGTCCGTAGACCAGTTGCTTATTTCTCAGCTACTTTAGATACAGTAGCTTCAGCGTTGCCCGGATGTCTCAAATCAGTTGCTGCAACCGGTGTCATTGAGACGTGTGGAAGCATTGGTATGGGTCACCCTTTGATAGTTTACGTTCCGCACTCTGTTGAACTGTTGATGACGAGGACTTAAACACAGCACCTGACAAATAATAGACTCACACGCAATGAGCAAGTTGTACTTGCCACAGAGAATGTGACTCTGAGAAGGTGTCCTGTATTAAATCCTGCTACATTGATGCCTTTGCCAAATGCAGATGATGAAGATTGTGAAGACCATGAATGTCTTGATGTGACTGAACTTTGCACCAAACCGAGACCTGACATTGTTGATGAACCCCTGCCTGACCCTGATGAAATTTTCTTTTTCGATAGTTCATGCTTAAGAGACAATGTTGGTCAGTTGAGAGCAGCGTTTGCTGTGTGTACCATTACAGGAGTGATTGAAGCTGCTTGTCTAGAAGGAGTATACTCCTCACAGGTGGCCCAAATTATTGCCTTGACTCGCGCCTGTTTGGCAGCCGATCAGATCCAAATCACCATCTACACTGACAGCCTGTATGGGTTCGGTGTGGTTCATGATTTCAGACAGCTATGGTCTCAGAGTAGTTTCATGACATCATCTGGTTCACCTATCAGAATGGATAATACGTGAGACAACTGTTGAAGGCTTTGCAATGTCCCAAGGAAATTGCTGTAGTAAAGTGTGCCACACATGGGAGGGGAACCAATTTTGTTTCTCTTGGCAATACATTCGCCGATGAAGTTGCACGTTTTTGCGCTGAACAAGGGTGTATTTTTACAGGAGATTACACAGGAGAGAGCCAAGAAAAAACCGAGCTCAACATGATGTTAGCCATGGCAGATACTTGGGATGAACTCAAGAGATGTAGGAAGAGGTTTCAGAGCAGGAAAAGAAAGTATGGATTAAGTCAGGATGTGAGAAAGGGGATACTTACATTTGGGTTTCAAGCGATGGTCTAGCAGTGTTACCAGATCACTTATTGAGTCCGATGGCAAGGCAGATTTATGGTTCTTTGCACCTTGGAAAGGGTGCAATGGTGCGAGTGTTCAGACAGACGTGGTATAACCCATAATTTTTTGTACAGTTGCTGAAGCAGTGTGTCAGAGGTGTGTTACTTGTCAACAAATGAATGCTGGAAAGAAGACTGTGGTTTCTTTGAGTCACACTGGGAGGTCAAGGGAGGGCCTTTCAATAGAATGCAGTTAGATTTTATTGAGATGCCAAAGTGCAATGGATTGAGGTACATTCTAGTGGTGGTGTGTGTTTTTTCACAGTGGGTGGAAGCTTACCCAACACGGAGTTGTGACACCCTCACAGTGGCAAAGCTGCTATTGAGGGAGTTGATTCCCAGGTTCGGTTTTCCAACCTCGTTGGAGTTGGATAGAGGAACACACTTCCATAGCGAGATCATGACGTTGCTTTGCGCTGCCTTAAATGTTGATCAGAGACTCCTTTGTAGCTATCAACCAGAGGCTTCTGGGATAGTGGAGATAAATGGAACTTTGAAAGCACGGATGGCAAAAGTGTGTTTGTCTACATCTCTGAAGTGGCTTGATGCATTGCCTTTGGTGTTGATGAGTGTTCGCCATGTACCAGATCGAAGAACTTGTCTTTTCCCGCATTAAATCCTGATAGGGAGGGAGATGCGATTGCCAGCAGTACCGTCCACAGCTTTGATAAACATCACTGAGGACTTAATCCTTGATCACTGCAAAGGGTTCGCTGATGTGGTCCATTCTGTTTCTCAGCAGGTGAAGCTGCCGCTGTTCCCGCTTCAATTGATCTATGCCACAACCTGTGCCCGGCGGATTGGGTACTTGCCCGCAAGCAAGTGAGGAAGAGCTGCTTGGATGCTCGGTGGCAAGGCCCTTGCCAGGTGATACTGGTAATGAACACGGCAGTGAAGTGCGGAGGATTGCCAAACTGGATACATGCTTCCCACACTCACAGAATTTCAGCACCCTTGGAAGAAACAGCTCCTCTCACGAATGAAAATCCAGCGGTGGCAGCAGGGCCACAAGAGGGAACAAGTCAAGCTTTAAGGGCTGCTGGCGAAACTGGTTGCTCACCAGACCAAGCTGAGCAGGGTTATGTTATACACAACCCAGATATTGACTCTGAGGAAGAAAGTCGCGTTAGGAGTGGTACAGAGTCAGTCAGCGGAAGGAAGTGGTACGCAGGGTGTTCTGGAGGAATGCAGAAGGCCTGGAAGTGGAGAAGAAGCATGGCCTGGGAGACGGAGAAGGCTGAATCTGAGACTGGCTCCCGAGAGAGATCTTGCCCCTGTGTCTGAGATCTCTGAATCAGAAGAGAGTGAAGAAGAACAAGAGCAAAATCTGAGAAGATCAAGAAGGACAAGAGTGTCTTGCCAGAGATACGCTTCCCCGGAGTGGACCTACGCAGTAACTGATGCCAGGAGTAGTGACTTCTGGGAGGCTGAGGTCCGTGAAAGTGATCAGCAGTCATTGAAAATTGATGTGGAACTGCTAGTTCCAGGACTTGAAATCGAAGTGTTGACAATCACGGTTCCGAAACCTCCAGTTTTGAGTAAGGTACAAATCCTGATCTTACACAGATTGGTTTTCCCGATGTTTGGATTTGAACCAACACCTCATGAAATGGTAGATGTTTGTCTTGAAATTTTGCAACATATTTTAGCCGCAATTGGATCTGAACTTATTATTGATTGTGAATGAACTGTATCCTGTAGATAAGAACTTTAAAGAAGA
Organism: Lissotriton helveticus; assembly: GCF_964261635.1. Lineage (NCBI taxonomy): Eukaryota > Metazoa > Chordata > Amphibia > Caudata > Salamandridae > Lissotriton > Lissotriton helveticus. The sequence goes on from NC_136068.1 coordinate 117,918,317, forward strand.
TAACCCAGGCCCAAGAGGAAGAAGAACACTTTTAGGGACTTTCCATAGAAGAAGAAAGAGGGTTAAGGAAGTCTTTTTTGGACTGTGTAAATAAAGAATTAAAATACTATAAAGGGAATTTCCAGCACTTCCGAAGTGGTGTTTGAACTGGTTAAACAGCGACTTGTGACAGAGAAAAGGACTCTAAAGTGTTTGTTTGGTGAAAACCAATCCGACAACGAAAATGGAGGCTGGAAATCCGAACCGTATGTCCAAATGTATGATAGGTATACCCATAGGAGAAGTGATAGTTTCAATAGTTGTAGTTATTATAGTGTCAGTTGCTATTCCACATGAGGTAGAAGACGTAGAGGTGAAGGGAACACCTACACCCAGTACTTCAACCAAGAAAGAGGGTATCATAGGAGCTAAAAAGACTTTGCTAGATCGAAATAATCATAGATTGCATGTAGATTTGTCTAGAGGTGATTTTAAGCTTAATGCATATGCCAAGCTGCTATATGAGTATGTGGAGGCGTTGGATGTGAAAGATTGTTGTGTGTATGCAGTTGCCTGCCTCAGTGGACGAGGGTATTAAATATCACCATCTTCCACTGATGTATGGGACTTCGTGTAGTCTGTTGCTTAGTGTGTTCTATGGGAGAGGTCACTATGAGTACCAGCTAACAAGCACCCGAATAAGTATGATTATTATAAGCAGGAAGATAGGATTGGGAAGTATTTTATCCCGACTACAACGTTAGACAGAGTCTATGCCCATAGACATAATTTGCCCTGTTCATTAACAAGTGTAGAGAAGAAATTTGTAGATCAAGTAGAAGATAGATGTAGACAGCTAACACAAACACGTAACACCGGAGAAAGTCCAGTATATTGGACAGAGGAGGAGAGGGCTCACAGAGCCAAGGGGATCTATGGCCCTATAACATTGGACCTAGTGCAGCGAGGGAAGCTGTGTGTGAAACGTGTATAGACCTATTATGATAAGGGCTATGTGGGACAGAATACGTGTGTTCATGTTTTCACCATGAAAGAGTCAAAGAACTTTTTGCAAGGTCAGGTACAGGTGGTGCTGACAGTATATTATGTGTGTGGAAAGAATGCTTATATGAGATTGCCTGCTAATTGGTATGGTACTTGTTATTTGGGAATTATTTTCCCCAAGATCAGCCATGCAGAGGAATTAGAACTTTTGGAAGGTGAAAAGCATTCTAGGTCACGGAGAGATGCAAGTGCAGAAGCAGTGATTGGAGATATCTTTGGAGCAGTAATACCAAGTTAGGGAGTGATTTTGAATGATGTGAAGATTAGGAAGTTGTTGACTGTTGTTGACAAGTTGTCGACTAATACAGTTAAGTCGTTGATACTTGTTGATGGAGAGATGTTATCGAGAAGGACGATGGTGATGCAGAACCATCTTGCTTTGGATGTGTTACTGGCAAAAGAGAGCGGAGTCTGTAAAATGTTGAAGGGTCAAGAGTGCTGTACTTATATACCAGGTAACAGCAAAGATCTTGAGAAATATATAAGTTACATCACTGTGATCCATCACAAGATCCAGTATCTGACTGAAGAGGGTGTATTGGAAAAAGTTGGTAAAGGTTTTGGCAGAGTGGGAAATTGGTTTGCGAATTTGGGAAAAGGTATTCTTGGTTATAACTGAAGCCTATCATTATCATTGTGGTTTGTGGGGATTTGCTAGAGGTTATCAGTGGTATAAGGCAAACCAAGTTGAAAGATCCATTGGGGAGAAAGAGATAAGGATGGCTAGACTGAAGGACAGTCACTACCAGAATATCAAGAACCTGGAGAAGTTCCGACAAGGAAGTGTTGCTATGAGCTCTGTTTACGTCGGTTATTTCTCCAGGGAATTGTGATTTTTGTGATAACACTAGTCATCAAAGGGGGCAACTGATGGAGCGTTATGATGTTCTAAAAATTGTAGGGGTGCATCATGATCATGAATAGTCCGCACCCGCATATAATTTTGTGTTGAACTAAACTGATCCTTAGAATTGTAGAAGTAATAATGAAACGTGCGAGTATATTGATAGAAAATTAGTCTGTGTCATTCGAGAAAATAAAGTGGTATTTAAATGTGATTATGTAACTAGCAATACTTATTGCAAATGCTTAATGTAGTAGCTCATGTGTAATTTAATGCATTAGATTTAAACGTGCACCATGTTAAAGTCTGCATATGTAGAAATGATTAATTGTGCCTTAAAGTGATAAAGCATAGGGGGGACTTGCGCTGTCACTGACCTGGGAGGTCTTCGTTTGGGCTCTCCTCTCACTATAGCCCCACCACAGCCCCAGCGCTGCTTTGCTGGAACACCATTCAGGCTCTCCACTTTCCTGCTGCCTGCCGCTTCTCAGTCACCGTGGCGAGGCGGCAGACCGGGGACTACATCCCCCAGCACCGCTTGCGCCGAGGAAGGCGTGTATCCTGTCCCGCCCCCGGAGGTGCGCTTAAGGTCAGCGCGAGCCCCGGGGGAGCGGGGGACTTGGGCTGTCACTGACCTGGGAGGTCTTCGTTTGGGCTCTCCTCTCACTATAGCCCCACCACAGCCCCAGCGCTGCTTTGCTGGAACACCATTCAGGCTCTCCACTTTCCTGCTGCCTGCCGCTTCTCAGTCACCGCGGCGAGGCGGCTGACCGGGGACTACATCCCCCAGCACCGCTTGCGCCGAGGAAGGCGTGTATCCTGTCCCGCCCCCGGAGGTGCGCTTAAGGTCAGTGCGAGCCCCAGGGGAGCGGGGAACTTGGGCTGTCACTGACCTGGGAGGTCTTCGTTTGGGCTCTCCTCTCACTATAGCCCCACCACAGCCCCAGCGCTGCTTTGCTGGAACACCATTCAGGCTCTCCACTTTCCTGCTGCCTGCCGCTTCTCAGTCACCGCGGCGAGGCGGCAGACCGGGGACTACATCCCCCAGCACCGCTTGCGCCGAGGAAGGCGTGTATCCTGTCCCGCCCCCGGAGGTGCGCTTAAGGTCAGCGCGAGCCCCCGCGTCGCGGGATCGCGCGCGGGTCGCGCCCGGGGCTAAGCCCGGGCAAAGGGCGGGCCCTCTGTGGCCCTCAGAGGCACGAGGAGGCCGGGACGGGCCACCCCACTTGATCCCATCACAGAAGGAGGTATTGTGCTGCAACTTTATTTGACCTTTTTGGCGTTTTTACTACTATCACAAACACGATGTCCATTTGGGAAGAACTCAACGCCCTGTGTGGCACAAAGTATGCCCCTGATTTTATAACCTCCCCCACTGTGGGTACATTTTGTCTTAAGTCAAATGGCTCCGCGCATAAAGCCTACAACCAAGTAAATGCTGCGCCCCTGGGTCCCAACAATAGAGGGAAGCACGACAGCGAAACAGACTTTGGGAATAATATAAATATACAAATTCTGGGTACCAATGTAATATCATCACCTGCTAAACCAACAGCATTTATGGAGGACCCGGCCGCGGACAAATTAGAGGACCCTCTCTTGTCTCCAAAATTTACTTTACTGGCTCAAATTGAGCAACTGCTGTTAGCTGCCATCTCTCCCTTGGTCACAAAAATCAACGATTTAGGGGAAAGGCTGACTAACATTGAGTCAGTAATCAGAAAGCATCCTCTTCCAGCTAACATAACGGCCACATCCGTCTGCCCTAACCCTCCCATCGCCCCCGAAAAGTATAAATCTGGTAATGGTGCCACCCAAATACAGCCACCCTGTACACCCACCCTAATAGGCCCCAAAGTAATTTTAAAACCTGCATCAACAACCCATACAGTGGCTAGATCTGCCTTGGCAAGAATGCCACGTATCAACCTGCCCCCCGAGGCCGCCCCGTATGTGTCTGTCCTCTCTGGGGTCCCTGCCCTCACCCAGGGAACACGCGAATCCCAGCAGGATCTGCTAAATAAGGCAATTTTTTGGCTAAAAAACAATAGACCCTTGCCGCCGGAGCTAGATGGGGGTATCTTGAGTGTCAGGAGGGTGGGATGGTTAGGGACGCTGCCCAAATGCATTGCGGGGGACCTGGTACTAATTAAATTCAAAAACAGGAATGTTGCCCCCTTTTTACGATTTTGTCCCCCCAAAGAAGGACAAGGCACCATTCATATTTGGGATCTGTACGATTTTTACCCGAGCTCCCCTCATTTTACATAGAACCAACTGTTAAGCCTTTTAATGGTAATTGAATCTTGTACAAAAATTGTTGAAAATGAAACCCTTAATTATTGATTAGCCGATTAGTTGTATTTATTGATTCTTGTCTTAATAATCCTGTAATGATTTTTTTTTATTGTGTCTATGATATGAAATGTCTACGGTTTTTATTCCTGTATTGTTGATGCTTTTATGATTTTTAATCTAAAAAATCGAATAAAGCTTATTTGAATTTGATAAAGCATAGTGTTTGCAGATGCAGCATTTATTAATGCGTGTAATTCTTGATGTATGGAGGCCTAAATGAATGTTCACGTTTTGCTATGAAAGGCATATTCGTATTTCTTATGTTAGCTGAATTATGTAGGCCTGAAGTGTACTTTCCCTGGTCGAGTTCTCAGTTGGATGTAGTCAGCGAAATTCATGTGCGTGCAATGATTTTCTTTTCTCATGCTTCTATTGCAGGTGCAAGGACACCGTCTTCGTTAGTTAGACAGATGCCTTTTGTTTTTGGAGTGAGGTATGGAGGAGAGCTGAAACAGAGTATCCTGGAATGCCGATAATTGCAAGAAGCCTGAGACCCAAGGACATACCAACCGTTGTTGGACAAAGTACACGTTTTGGTGGAAAATTACCTACGAGAGGTTCCTAGCCAGAGGAGGTGTTTCAGAGGCATGTCCTACCAATTGTGCATTTTGTATTAGGGACAGTGCTCCAAGGGAGGAGAGAGCAGATGGAGTAGAGAGACATTAGAGGGTGGATAGAGGGGATCGAACTTGAGGAAGGAGACTTAGGACGAACTCAGTAGCTTTGGCTACTGACTCTTACAACGTGAGTGCACTTCTTAGGAAGTCTTCACGAGCTGACACCTTTTTTCTTGATCTTGCCTTGGGTGATGCTAAGTAGGGATGTCACTTTAGTGGTAGTGTAGGGACCGATATATGATAAATTACATCTGTAACAAATACTAAAATCATACAAATTTAATTGCACACAAAAAAGTAAACTAAATAAAAAATTACTTTTCACAAAAAATAGATTAGATATTATAAACATTAATAAATAAAAATAATATAATACTAAATACATAGAACCATCATAATAATATTAATTCTAACATTCATTCAAACAATATTCAAACAAAACTATAACATTGTAGGAATAATACATATACTAATCCCAGTCTAATCTCAGCAACAGTAGGGAAATCGTTGGACTCAAGATGGGTAAAATGTACTATTCCCACTCCAGTCTGTGTGACAGAAGGGAAAGGGTTGGACTCAGGATGGGTAAAATTTACTATTCCTACTCCAGTCAGTACAACAGTAGGGAAGTGTTGGATTGTGGAGGGGTAGAAATCTACCATTCACAATCTAGTCTGTGCAACAGTAGAGAAAGTATTATATTGCAGAGGGGTAAAATGTACTATTTCCACTCCAGTCCGTGCAACAGTAGGGAAAGGGTTGGACTCAGGAGGGATAAAATATTCTAGTCCCACTTCAGTCTGTGCAACTGAAGAGAAAGCACTGGCTAGCGGAGGGATAACATTCATTATTCCCACTCCAGTCTGTGCAACAGTAGAGAGAGAGTAGTTCACTTCAAGCTAAATACATTTTGTAACAGCTACATCAGATAACAACAAATATAAATAATTAGATTTAAAATATATAAATACATTTTCAAAATGAAACTACGCCTATTTACTACAATATTTAATAAATATTTTAGATTAAAACAAATATTAATAATATAATTAAACTACCACACTATGGGGCCCATTATGATGTCGGGCAGATTGCCCCCGCCAGGCTGGCGGTAGCCACTGCCAGCCTGGCGGGGGCAATCCGCCCGACATCCACACTCGTTTTCCCCCCACCATATTAGTATGGCGGGGGACCTCGGCAGATGGAAAGACCGTCTGCCGCTTTTCCGCCCCGGTCGCCTTGCGGCCGGGGCGGAAAAGGAATAATATGGTGGTGGTGTCTATCAGACACCGCCAGCCATATTATGATGGTTGTCTTTAGGTGCCTTTCCGCGGCGACGATGCCGCCACGGAAAGAGCAGAGAGCAGAGCAGAGAGCACCGCCCGCCACAATGCTAAAAATGCAGGATGTGCCCGCCACTATGGCGGGCACATCCTAATACCGCCCACGGGACCCCCGCCCTTATAGCGGGCGGTCCCGAATTCTGACAGGATGGCGGGCGGACAAAGTCTGCCCGTCATCCTAATGACCCCCTATATTTTCACAACTTAAACTACCAACAAATATAATATTATTTACAATTATAAAGCATAACACAAGTGCATAAGTGATGCATTCATAATAAATGACACACTTTAAACAATAAATAACTATTTTTATGTTTTAATACTTAGATAATGTCCTACCCTGTAACTCCACAAAGTAAACAACACACACCGAAAATATATCTTGAAAATAAAATAATTAAGAATTTGACATAATTAATTCTCAATTAAACAATTAATAGTAATTAACTAATAATAAAATATTTATATTTCGTTCACTTTTCATCATTTAGCCCTAGAAACTCAAGATGGACTTAATATATATGTAAAAAATATCTTAATTGCAAATATACATAATTAATAATCAAATAAGCAATTAGTAGCAATTAACTAATAATTAAATAATTAAAATTAATGAACTTCCCTCCCTTTACACTTACAAACACAACAACCGGCACCTCAAATATAACTTAAAATATGTTTACACAATTTATATAATTAATTATCAATTAAAATCAACATTATTAATTATTATAATAAATTTCCTTCACACCCTTTACCCCTACAAAAACCACAGCCCACACCCAAAATATTAATCACATAATTTACATAATTAATTATGAATTAAATAATTACAAAAAATTGAATATTAATTATTAAATAATTATAATTAAATGACTACCATGTCTTACAAACCCATAACCCGCACCTAAAACTTAACGTAATAAAAGAATTACGCAATTAACATAATTAATTATCAATGAAATATTTAAGGGGTCATTAGGATGTCCTATCGTGACCGCCAGCCATAAGGGTGGGGGTCCCGTGGGGGCCATTAGGATGCGCCCGCCACAGTGGCGGGCGCATCCTGCATTCTTAACATTGTGGTGGGCGTGCACTCAGCACCGCCCACCACAATGCCAGGAAGGCATGTTGTGCACTTCCATGCACAACATGGCAGGCATAGCGTGGTGTCTGCCATGTTGTGAATGGAACTGCAGGGGGGCACCATAGGTACCCCTCATGTGCACCCCCATAGTAATATGGCTGGCGGTGTCTAACAGACACCTCCACCATATTAAACTCTTTTCCGCCCGGTCGACTTGTTGACCGGGCGGAAAAGCGGCGGGCGGTCTTTCCGTCCGCCGCGGTCCCCCCGCCAATGTAATATGGCGGGGGGAAATGGGTGGCGGGCGGGGACGGATCTCGGGCAAATCGCCACCACCATGCAGGCGGTGGCGATCCACCCGAGATCCTAATGGGCCCCTTATTATTAATTTATAAATTATTATTTAGTATAATTAATTTACTTCCCACCCTGTACCCCTATAAACACACAAACCACTACAGCACTAAAACTACAAATAGACTATTACATTAAATTTAAAAAGAACTAAAAATCTAAAAAACTATAATAAAATATATTAACAATAATTATACAGTTTATACCATAAACAATTAAAATGTATACTAAAATACATAAAATTCATTAAAAAAATTACATTTTCAAAACAATATTTTTGTAAACGATATTAACAACATAGATATTTTTAACATAGATATGAACAACATAGGGGTCGATTACGATGTAGTTGGGAAAGCATTCCGACTGATTCGGATTCTGGAAGTAGTTCACTATGGTTCCAAACACGGTTCGATCGTACTCCTATTGACTTCAAAGGGAACCTATGTTCCGACCGACTGCACAGGCTCCATTTGAAGAAAGGGGTGGTTCAGGAAAATCTTGCACCCTATGGCAGGCACCCCACTGTGTCTGTCACACTGTGCAAGGTTGGAAAGGGGGGCTCCATGTGTACACCCAGGGGCCCGATTCAAAGGCCCCTGGGGGAAGGGGGGCTGCTCCGGGCCCCCAAAGTCAGATTCAGACAGCCAATCTGTGTCGGAACAACCAATTCGGAAAGGCTGCTCAAATCTGACATCCTAATTGCTAATTCGGAAAAGCTGTCTGTAGACCTGTACGAGTGAGCTCCGAGTGACTCATTTACTCCAAATGCCGTTCGGAACCGAGTCGGACAGTCTGAACAGTTTCCAAACATCATAATCAGTCGTTCGGAAATGTTTCTGAGTCATTCAGAAACAAGGCTTCCAAATCAGATTCAGAAGAACCAAATGCCGTTTGGAGCCTTTCCGAACGACATCGTAATCGACTCCATAGACATTTTAAACGCCAATGCTACTTACCTTAAAATCGATATTCCTGTCCACAATATTTTTGCACACAATATTTGTGCATCACAATATTGCAAACTCAATATTTCTGCCACTCGATATTTTTTTCTCTACATTTTGTCTGATTAAATCTGTTTGGTTACCTGTTGTACTGAATTATAAGATTTAGTATCATTTGGTGTTCTGGAATTCTTTCTATCTTGTTAGTTGTTGTTTGTTAATGTCGTAGATAAGACAGGACTTGTGTTCCAATAAATGTTGTTTCGTAGAATTGTCATTATTTCGGTTAACTCATGATTAAATACATTTTCTTAGTTGTTTAGCCTTCTTTTATTAATATACGGTTGAAAATCATCAACCTGTTCAAACCTTAATGATTTTACAAAAGTAGGGCTGTTAGTTTTTTCATGATTGCCAGCAGCAACCCTATGACTTCTTATTTCCTCGGATTCCACCATTTTTAAATTCATCCCTGAAGCAGTGTTTTTGTATGGTGTGCACTCTCTTTTTCTATAGTAATCTGATTATCATCCTTATAAATGCTTGATAGTAGTATTTCCTGGTGTTGACCCATCGGATACCAGATTATTTTCCCATTGGAGCTGTGATATAATTTATTGACTGTTTATTTGAAATATGATATGGTGATATGTTAGGATCACTGAACATGGTCACTTATTGGTGAAGTAAAAGTTGTAATAAGTCGATGAAGTTGAAAACTTTGTTGGAACTTTCTGTGGATTCACCTAATTCGATAGCTTCCTTATAAGATTCCTTATAAGATTTCCTAAGAGCCTGGGTGTTTAAAGAAATTTCCTATAATAGTGTTGTTTCATTGGACAGTGAAATACATTGTGCAATTAATGTATCTGATCGCTTTGTTAACGTGCTGGTTATTGAATACACTGCTGCTAACATTGGATACATAAGATGTATGTCACCATCTTCCACAGTTGGAGGTGCTCCCTTTGAAGATGTTTTAGGGATTGCTGTATGAAACTAAAGCACATGTGCTTCACTACTCTAAGTAATTATGTTAAGTTCATGTATTAAATCTATATCAGCTGAAGAGTTACCCATACATGTTGATTACTAATGGTAAATCTGTTTACGTTTCCCCCTAAAAACTCCTCTTTCCCACAAATTGATTAACTGTCAGAGTTATGATCTGCTGTTATTTTTAATTGTGAAGTAGCGCTTGTTTGATCAGCTATGACAATATTTTTTACTGGACTGTGAAATATGTTCTGTAAATGAAGGTTTTTTCATTTGTGAACCTATTGGAGCAAAACAAGCCCAAATAATGTGTTGTTTCAGCTGGGTAACTGGGGAGGGGGAATTATGAAGGCATTTTGAGCGTATTACTGTTCTCTACTCTCTCAGTTTCTCTATTCTTTGTAGTCACCTTCATTGGATCAAGCTCAGAATTAGATTTTTGAGATCTGGTTTTTATGTTTTTAGAAAGTTGTGTCCCTGGGTCCTGAGCGTATGTGGATCCTCTTACTTTCAAAGTATCACTTGAAGGGTATATGCCCAGACCTGAGGGACAGCTGAAAAGATGCATGACTTACAGAATCTTTGGCTGGAGTAAAAGATCTGGTAACTGAGCTCTGGGGCCATGAATGACAGAAGTCAATGGAGTGTTAACCTGGGTGACCTGAGTACAGACTGGTAGGTTTTACAACCCAGTCAAGAGGCTTGAGAGTCTATAAATATCTGCACTTAGGTTTAGGAGTTTTGATGGTCGACAAACTGAACCATGCCCAAGGGGACACTCATGAACAAGGAGACCAGGACTAGGAGGAACAGAACAAGGTAGATTACAATGAAGGGAACAGGAATAGTGGGCATAGGTAGAGGAGGACAAGGGGGAGGCAGAGTAGGGCCAGCAGAATCTGGTCCTAGTGGAGGAGCGCTAGAAGGATTGGGGCCATGGGGTCAGACCAAAAGGAACTGAGTTATGAGGACCATTGCCAAAGGGGGGACAAACAGAGTCAGGATGACAAGGATTAGGGGAATCAGGTGACGGTGGACATGGACAATGGGATCAGGAGCCATGGAACTTGAAGGACTGGAGCCCAAAAGACAAGTGGAACCAGGTAGACTCAGACCTGTGGTGCAAGGCTAAGGAGGACCAAGGCAATAAGGATGACCAGGACAAAAAAGATCATGGATGGGGGATTTGAGCCAGAATCAAGTTGGCAGAGTGCAGCAGACCAAGGGGCCTGAAGATTGAGAACCTGGGGTAAAGGGACAAGGATGACCAGAGCCAGAAGGATTAGGCCAGAGAGCTAGGACCAGAGAGGGCAAAAGGACAAAGTAACAGATGGCCAGACCCCAGAGCACCAGAACAAGGAGGGCCAGGAGTTTAAAAGACCAGAATCAGTTGGCGCAGAACAAGGATGACAAAGAGAAGGAGGACAAGACAGATCACGGCCAGAAGGACCATAAGAAGATGGAGGAGGATGACAGCAGCAAAAGGATGAGGGCAGTCACATTTGAGAACCTAGAGCACAGGACAATGACTTCAAAGATCAGCTGAACCAGGACCAAGCGCATCAGTTGGACCACGGTCAGAAGGACCGTGACCAGAGAAAGGAGAACAAGGTGGGCAAGAAGGATCAGGACCAGAAAGATCGGGATCAATGGAACTAGGATCAGAGTGCTAAGTGGAGCACTTTGCAGTTTCTAGACCAGCGTGAGGAGCCAGGAAGACCCCCAACGGGAATGGACAAGAATGGCTAGGAAAACCAGGATCAAAATTACCAGTCCAAGAGAATCGGGATCACTGCAAATTGTACTATAAGGCTCAATAGGACAAGGGCCAGAGTGAAAGAAAGCAAGGCCTAGGAGAGCAAGGTCAGGAAGGACCAAGGCATGAGGGATGACTGGGGTTATTATGAAAAACAAGGATTTGTCACTAAATCTAGTATCTTAACAGAAAACCAGACCACTTAAATGAATCTGGAGACAAGTACCTAGGCATGGCAGTGTGATAATATTTTGAACTTTTTGTCATCAGCTGACATGGCTAAACCTTTCTATTATGCTTCTAAAACACTCAGATTTGTTTCCATCCAATTATTGAAAGTACCTACCAAATAATCTAAGATAACCATTGAAGGCAGAACCATTGTTATCTAGGAATATGAATAAAACATCATTTTAAAAAATAACTTGAAGAAGGAGATTCCAAGTTTCAAAATAAGCATTCAAGAAACTACCTGGACAGCTTCAGTCATCCATGTTCTCTAGAAATACCAACAAATGTCAGTCCTTAGTTAGATTCTGTAACACTACATATAAAAATGAGGGGGGTATCATATTTCATATGGGTTTGTAAAGATTTTGTACTATGGGCCATATTTATCAATGAGTTGTGTCGGCCTTGCGCCATGCAACAGGGCGCAAGAGTGACGCAACTTATAAGGTAGATTTTCCAAGCCACACAAGGCCCATTTGCATGGCCCTGAGTGCCTTGATAAATCTAGAGTAACTCAATGCAGCGCAAATGGCTGCTGTGCATTACTCTGCTCCAGGGAGGCATTCCATGGGTGGTGTGTGGGTGATCCCATGCAACACCCATGGATTTTGGCTCAATCCCATATTTACCTTTACTTGCAGGCATGGGAATGCGTCAAATACTACTCATCCACAGGGGAGGTGTAGTGAGGAGAAATATCTTTATTTCTCCTCATTTTTCCTCTTTCTAGTTGTGCTGCATTCTGCAAAACACATAGAAAGAAGAAAATGCCTCAGTGGATTGTTTTTGTGCCGGATGGTCTGCTGTCCTGCACAAAATCAATCCTGGTTACAACGCTAGCACACTTGCACAATAGTGCAAGGTTGCCTGCATGGGCGCTAGACAGGAATGCACCATATCATGTTAAACACAGAGCTTTCCTGCACTTTCCTGTCATGCAGGTAAGCAAGGTGACTTGCTGCGCTGCGTGACTTTTCCATAAATATGCCGCTAAACGTATATGGAAGAGATGCAATTCAAAAGACAACTTAGAATACATTTGCGATTTGAATCACTATTAAATCATACACGCAGGGGAATAGCTTTGCAAGAGAGTGGCTGGTGTCTGAGGCCCCCCATTCTTGGTTTGGTAGTTGGGTCTGGGGGCCCTCGGTTGGGTCTGCTATCTCTGTGCCAGTTTATCTTGCAGTGAGCTAACAATGAAAGACAAAACAGTGATGTTTAGAAGAGGAGAGTGAGAGAGGGAGACCTGTCAGGTGGCTGAAATTCAAAATTTTAAACCGGATAAACTGGAAACAATACCAGCTTCCCTGCTTGTCTGATCCTATGGAAATATTTAATTTCACTGAGCCTCCTATTTGCAATTATCACCTATTAGTGTAATGTTAAATACTTGAGTTGCAGATGTGTGCTGAACAAGCATCTCCTGTTTTTGATTTGACAGATTGTAATGTAGCCCCACTAGTAATAACAATTTAGGCCAAGTTTAGGGTTTACATGACTACTGTCTTGCCTATAGGTTCACTAATAGCATTGGTGTTGGGGGGTGAGCCATGAATGTTTCTAATAACTATCACTTATAATAAATGTCTGCATATGCTGCTATACAATCTGATGTACAGCAGTGAAAGACTTCTCCATGTTAAAGAAATCCACTTTTTTTTCAAAGAGATTGTATGATAGTTTTACATTGTGTATGTTGTGCAATGTACATGCTAAAAGTTGTCATTGCTCAGCTGGGACACAGACTCTTGGAGCCAAGCCAAAACCATGGCACATCTCTGCTTGGCCCACTTTAATATTTGCCTGCACAGCCTCCTCTGTTTGCAACTCGGACTTAGTATGTTGGGCCATCAGTCACTTGATTAAATGATTTGTAAAAGAAGAGGATTGGAAACACGGACCCTGCCCACCTTTGAAAATTCTCCCTTCAAGGCTTCTTGCAGCACACACAAGGTAGTGTGTGTACAGTGGAAATATTTTTAAAATAAGTGATTCCAGAACAGGGACTTCAGGTTGTTTTTATTGAGATAGTAGCAATGAGTTCTTAGGGAGAACTACCAGGTCAAGCTGGGATGGGTAGAAGCATATCCTCAGAAAGGGGTGCATGGCGTGGTACCCCTGAAATGCATTCTTGGTTTGGGAGTTGCATCTAGGGACCCTGAGTCAGGTCTGCTGTGCCTGTCAGTTTTTCTCATCCTTGTCATTTCACTAAGAGTAACTAACTTGTTCATTTTTGTTGTATCAGGATCATAAATATTTATAGTGACCTGTTTGCCAAAAAAAGTGGTAAATCTGCACCTACAGAAGTACTCTTTGACGGTGCAAATTTACTTCGTTTTGGAATTAGGATACATTGGCAGTACTAGATTTGGAAAGCTGTGCCAGTCTCAATTTTCCAGGCATACTTCTGCCAATCAAACAGACAAACGCTGATTGGACAATGTTTGAAAGTAGTCTAACCATTGGAATTCACTCAGAGTAGCATTTCATCCCTTCATTTTAAGCCCAGTGTGCAATTCTAGAGAGAGGCCCATGGAAGCAATCCATCCAAACCTTGGTCTGCTCTCCCCACCACCCAGCAACCCGTTTACTTTTTTTTGTTGAAAAATCTGAGATTCACAACCCCCAAATCTCACTGACTATACTAAATCCCTATGCATAAGAAGAACCAGAAATAGATCATCGAGAACATTAATGCTAATCGCTCACCAGAACCTAATTAAATATCAATTGACATCATGAAACTTGATTTGGAAAACTAGAGTCATCTCTTGACCTTTGATTTCAACACTAGAATACAAAGTGGCCAGGGACGTCTTTCATGGAAAGGTTCAATGCTTCTGCCCATACATAAGAGAGGACCGAAAACACCCCTATTTGCTAACAATTGATAGCATTTTTGGGTGCCGAAGGGAACATTTTCATAAAATATCTAATATATTTCTTGGCAAAATGGGCAGAATACTTCAATATAATAACATTCCACCAGTAAGCATTCAGGTTTAAATGGTCACCTTTTGATTACATTGCTGCATTAGCTACTCTAGCACAAATGACATGTACATCAAAGACTAAAAAACTGTTCACATGCTATATCATTAATTCAACTGAAATGTATAAAGTAGACAGACAATGACCCAGGTCTAAATTAGCTTTGTGATGTCTGATCATGTCTTCTTGTACCTAAGAACAGAACTACAGAACTACTAAAACATAATGATTGAGATTCACCACAGCTAGAAAATGCTTCAATTTCTCACTTTGCATATGTTGATGATGCACCCTTAATGCCACCTATCTGTGCCACACCCCAGGTTGCCTTTTGTAAATGCCTCTTCTTATGAGGCCCAGATACCCCCACATATCTATTAGCACCCTGTTTGCTACTCCTAACCTGCTGCTTCTCTGATGCCAGATTTAAAATCCAAACCAAGCAATATTGCACATGGAAAGACGCCCAAAACAAGTACACATCCTACCATAAGATGACAAGACTTCAAAATCATGGAAATGCTTTAAAGTGGGGCATTAAACTGTTTATTTCAACAAAATGAGAAAACATTTATTTAAAATGCATTAACAACCATACAAATTTTTCTTTGCAAATCTTTAGTGAGTATAAAGATAGCAAAAATTTAAGTCAGGAGCACAAGGGGGAGGAGCTTGGCGGGCATCCGAGATGGCCGCGTGAGCACAGCGCTCCCCGGACCCCCGCCGCTCCCGGCATAATATCCTGCATAAATCCTGATTTCTCACGAGGATTTGTATAGAGGACGTTGGGCTGATCTACCTGGACCTTTCAGAATTTTATTTTGACACCGGGTGCCTGAGTTACGGTGATTCGAACTTTTGGGCTCCGCCCTTGAGGTGCGCCCGGGACTGGGTGAGGTTCAGCGGCCGTCTTGGAGTTGAACAACAACGGCAGGGGGATTGGACTTGTGGGTCCCCTTCTTAAGTTTCGGTTTCGATTCTGCCTCTGACTGGGACATCGGCGAGAGGGTCGGGCCAGAGCTGGGTCCAGGGCACGAGTCGGCTGTCGGGCCTTTGGTTGGACTATTCTCCTATTTGGCTGTCCCTATCCTAGTGGTACCCTTGTTGCGGTCCTTTGGTCCCGAGGCCTCCCTTTCTGGTGCCCGGTCCGTTGACCCTGGTGAATCTCCTTGTGAGGCATCTCCAAAATGGCGGGCAGAGGGGACCGGGAGACGCGGAAGACGAAGACACCTCTGCGCGGGGGTCCGGTCCAATCTAACGTCATGGACCGTTATACCCACTCTAAGGGGTCCCCCGGAGCTGCCCTGCCTGGTCCCAGTGCGTCTGACCACGTCGTGGATGCGTCGACAGAGCCTTCCTTGCAGGACATCATGGGCGCCATTTCTGGCATGAGGGAGTCGATAGGCCAACAATATGAAACCTTGGCCCACAAAATTGACACCGTGGCCATCGATGTGAACTTAATTCGAGCCGATCTCTCAAAAACGAACGAAAAGGAGAAGTCATTGGACATCAAATCATCCAGCCTCACGGCGGACGTCTCTGAGATACAGACGGAGATTGGCAATCTCCGTAGGGTGAACGATTTCATGACCCGGCGCTTGGAAGATTTTGAGAACAGGGCACGTCGCTGTAATGTTCGCGTGGTTGGTGTTCCGGAGAATCCAGAACCCCACTCGGTTGATCTCCTGGTTGAAGACCTGATCCAAAACCACCTTTCTCCATCTGGCCTTAGTAAATTTTTCACAGTGGAGCGTGCACATCATGTTCCGGGGGGCCAGGGTAAGCCAGGTGCCCCGCCGAGACCTATTGTTGCAAAACTTTTCCACTATAGGGATCGGGACGCTATCCTGCAGGCATCACGTGTGAAGGGCCCGGTGGCCTTTGAGAATGCCACGGTGAACTTTTATCCGGACTTTTCCCAACAGGTCCAGAAGCAGTGGATGGGATTTCGTGGTGCCAAGAAGCGTCTTAGGGACATGGGGATGCGCTACGCTATGCTTTTTCCGACCAGGCTGCGGGTTGAGTATAATGACCGAACTTTCTTCTTTGATCGGCCGGATGCTGTGAATGACTGGCTGGACTCCTTGCCTGGCCGACCTCCTGAGACTGAGTCCGATGCCCACCCGGGCGGTGCTGAAGCTGGTGTAGAGAGCTGAACATTTCGTCTTTGCCTGGTGCCTTGTTTTGAATAACTCTTTCCAGGAGTGTATGCCTACGTTCCTCTACTGCTTATGTGATTTGATGTATGTTCTTTTTCTCGTTATTGGTCTTGATCGGGGTGGCGGGTGGGAAGGAGCCTTTCCTCCTCCGGGGTCTTTGTGTAGAATAGGGGTTCTTGGGCGACAGGCACACTGCAGGTTGGGGTGGCTTTTTAGCTTTTTGCAGGGGTGCAGGGTGGGGGGTGTTTTCTTGTTATTTGGGGGGTGGGCGGTTGGGAAGTTCGTTGTTTGTGTGTTCTGTTCTCAAGGCGACTTTATCCTGTATTTGAAGATGTTTCTTGTGTCATGCTCATTGGTGGGGGGTTTTGGCGTTGCTGGGTGGGATGGGGGTAGCGGGTTGAGATTTGTTTCGTGGAACGTTAACGGTCTGGGGGATCGTATCAAACGGAGTGTGGTGTTGAAATGTATACGACGTTTATCTCCAGATATTGTTTTCCTGCAGGAGACTCATTTGGTAGGCAATATTTGTCATGCGATGAATAGGTGGGGCTATCGCCTCGTGGCACATTCGGGGTTTACCTCGGGTTCTAGGGGTGTGGGTATCCTTGTTCGGGCTTCCCTCCCCCTAGCTATTGATGATGTGATTCAGGATGATCGGGGGCGATATGCTGTCCTTGTGGGTCGCTATGAGGGTCGTGCCCTCTCCCTATTTACTGTTTACGTGCCCCCCGGCTTGCAGACTTCTACCTTTTCCGATTTGGGCCGTGTGTTGTTGGACCTCCCTGATAGTACTCTCTTTCTGGCTGGTGATTTTAATTCGGTGTTCTCCGGTCTCCACGATCGCCACCCCCCTAGAGATACTCCTGCGGCCCAACAGTGGTTGGGTGGGTTTTTGGATACCTTTGGCTTGGTGGATTGCTGGAGGCTTTTGCATCCTACTCAGCTTCAATACACCTTTCACTCTGGGGCCCATGGGAGTCTGTCTAGACTGGATTATTTCCTGATGCCTGCGGCTCAGTCGCCAGCGGTGCGTGAGATTGTACACCTACCCAGGGGTATTTCTGACCACTCTCCGCTCTGGCTCCGTTTTGAGGTTGGAGTGGAGGCAGTGGGCCGGGTGGCTCCCATCAATCCGTGGTACCTTACCTCCCACGAGACCCGCAGCCTTTTGCTTCAGTCTTTGGACGCATATTTTCTGGATAACGAGGGGTCGGTTTCCTCTGCGGTGTCCCTGTGGGAGGCCTTTAAGACGGTGATTCGTGGGCAGGCCCTCTCCCTTATTGTTGAAGCTAAGAGGGCGAGGAATAGGGAGGTGGTGGACCTTGAGGGAGAGATTTCTGCATTGGAGGATGCTTTGGAATCGGGTGTCACGTCTGCGAAACTCCACGCCCTGGGTCTGAAACAATTTGCCTATAAATCTATGGTCACGGATGCTGCTAAAGTGATGTTTCGGGAGCAACAGGGTCGTTTGTATGATGTGGGGGACAAAGCGGGTAAATTGCTGGCATGGCTGGATAAGAAGGAGAGAGCTAATCGTGTGGTGCCCGTGATTCAGTCTTCGAGTGGTGAGAGTGTGACGGACCCGATTGGAATAGTTGACTGTTTTGCTGAGTACTTCCGTGTGGTATATACCCCTGTATCTGTGAGGGATGTGGCTGACTCTCGCCTTCTATTGCGTGATATAGCTCTGCCCAGTGTCTCCGATTTGGATCGTGTAGCGTTGGATTCCCCCTTTACTGTTGATGAGATAGCTACTGCCATCCGTTCACTCCGTTCGGGCAAAGCATTGGGCCCGAACGGGTTGCCAATTGAACTGTACAAGTTGCGTCCCGACAGAGTGGCGCCATATCTTCGCGCCATGTTTCTGGAGTCCCGGGAACGGGGTATTCTCCCATATGATCAGCGACTGGCCACGATAGTTGTCATCCCCAAGGATGGTAAACCGCGGGACCTTTGTTCATCCTATAGGCCCATACCCCTGCTGAATGTTGAGCCCAAGGTATTGGCGAAACTCCTGGCGTCCCGCCTCCTGACGGTCATTAGTGACTTGGTCCATCCAGATCAATCCGGATTTATCCCGCATCGCAACACGGCTCTTAACCTACGTCGTCTCCACGGTGCGATTGCGAGGGCGGGGCTTCTGACGGAGCCGGCCATTTTGGCATCGTTGGATGCCACAAAATGGCTTTTGACACTGTGGAATGGCCTTATCTTTGGCGGCTCTTGAGAAATTTGGTTTCGGGCCTGAGTTTATTGGTTGGATCAAGTTATTATATGCTGAACCTCTAGCGCAAGTAGTGGTAAATGGTAGAGTTTCGACCCCTTTCACCCTTGGCAGGGGTACCCGTCAGGGCTGCCCCTTGTCTCCGTTGCTTTTTGCACTCGCCTTGGAACCATTAGCTGCATGGCTTCGGTGGGAGCCTTCGCTCAAGGGGATTCGCTGGTCACCGGACTTTGAGGACCGCGTCTCGCTTTACGCGGACGACATTCTTTTATATCTCACCTCCCCGTGTAAATCTCTGACTGTTTTATTTGATGTTCTCACTTCATTTGGTGCCAACTCAGGCCTCGTTATTAACTGGGCCAAGTCCTGCGTGTATGTTCTTTCGGGTGTTTTACCCCCATTGCCGAGCAGACTTCCTTTCCAGGTGGTCCAGTCTGGCTTCAAATATTTAGGGATTTTCATTACGCTGGACCCCTCGCTCCGATTTGAGCGTAATCTCCTCCCCCCGTTGCTTAGATTGCGACTGGACGTGGCCCGTTGGCGTAAGCTTCCTTTGTCTCCTCTGGGCAGGGCGGCTCTGTTTAAAATGATGTCCTTGCCGCGGTTCCTTTATGCGCTCCAGAATTCCTATGACGACATCCCCAAGACCTATTTCCGAGAGATCGAGAGTCTTCAAAGGCAATTGATTTGGGACGGGCGTCCACGTATTGCCCTCGCGAAACTCACCATCCCTTGGTACGACGGGGGCATGGCGCTCCCCGATATCAAGCAATATTATTGGGCTTCCCAGTTGTCTGCTATTAATCACGTGATGTTTTCACCGGGTCGAAATCCTGCATTCGAGATGGATAGACTCCAGCTGCCGGGTGGGGACTTTAATAGAGCGTTTTATTCTCGATCAGCCGGGCGCCATCTTGTGGGCCCGTCCAGGATTGCAGTCACTGTGTGGCGAGCCGCGAATGTGAGTTTGGGATGGGAGGATCGAATGACACTGGCGACGCCGCTTTATGCCTCGGAACGTTTGGGGTGTCTCTGGTCTACTAAGGGCTTCGACCGCTGGGATATGATTGGGATATGTAAGGTGGGTGATGTCTGTTCGAAAGGTAGTGTGAAGTCGTTCCAGGCCCTCCAGGCGGAATATGGTTTGAATGGTAGAGAATTTTTTCGTTATCTGCAGGTCCGACACGCCCTCGCCTCAGTCTTGACTCCTGATGAGGCCCTGCCCGAGTCTTCCCCCCTTGAAGATCGTGTCCTTGATGGGCACCTGCCTGATAGCACTATTTCCCTGATCTATAAGAAGCTGATCAATAATCGGGCAGACTTATTGGTCCGACTTCGGGAGGTTTGGGTCGGCGATGGGTTGGAACTGGACGACGAGGATTGGCAATCGGCACTCTCTTCTCCCAAGGAGGTAGCCATTCCTGCCCGTCTCCGTTTGGTTCAACTTAAAATCCTTCATCGAGTGTATGTTACTGGTCCGCGTCTGGTGACAATGGGCTTTTCCCTGGATGGGTTATGTAAGCGTGGTTGTGGGTCGAGTGCTACTTTTTTACACATTCTTTGGGAGTGCCCAGTTGTGGCGGCCTACTGGACTGCTGTGCTTGAGGTGATGACTGCTGTGACTGGTGTTGCCCTGCGGCCGGAGCCACGACGATGTCTGTTGAATGTGTGGGAGCCCACTGACTACTCTGTAGCCCAGACCAGATGGGCTACCTTGGGTTACATGATTGCGAAACGAGATATTGCGCAACTCTGGGGCGCATCCAGGCCCCCTGAGGTCTCGAAATGGGAGGACAACATGGACTGGTCCATGTTTCGTGAGAAGACTGTATATGTGGCCAGGGGCAGACCCAGGGCGTGGACGAAGATTTGGGGCCAGTGGAATGAATATCGTGGGGATATCTGTACCCCTCCCCTTGTAGGCACTACTGATGTTGTCCTATCTCCCTAGGCGAGCGTTCCCGGAACCTTTTCATACTGTTTTGTGAATTTCCGGTTCTCCCCGCTGCTCCCCCCCCCCGACCTTGTTAGAGCCTCAGGGCTCTTGGTATGTTCTCCTGATTGTTGACCATCCCCTCCGTTCTTTGGGCTGACCTTGATTACTGTGCATTCGCCTTTTTAGTGTTTGTTTTTCTTTTTGTATAAAACAAAAATTCAATATGCTTTGTGATATGTTGGGAGTAATGCTTGGTACTTGATTTGTGCCTGACCACGGGAGTACATTTCTAATTTATTCCTTGTGCCTTATTATTAGCGGCCAGCCCGTGAGGTTGTAGGCCCATTCTTGTATTTTTCTATGCTTGCTCAAATAAAGGTTTTTGAACAAAAAAAAAAAAAAAAAAAAAAAAAAGTCAGGAGCACAAAAATGAATCTTGTAAAGAACGAAGCTCCTGGAGCAGCAGTTTACTTCAACTGATTTCTGAGTTTCATATTTTGCACCAATATAAATGCATTTAAGAATAATTTTTACCAAATTTTATGGTGTACAGTTTGGTTTGATTCTTGAAATTACATGTAACCATATGTTTATACTTTTGTATATGCACTTCCTTTAAAATTTTTGACATTCTTTATTGCACACCTTTTTTAGGATGGCCACCACATTTTCATTGCCTGGATGACCTTTTTTCCTTTTGGTGATGTTTGTCCAAGAAGCCCATTCAGCCAGATAAAGACCTCCTTCACACTATTTTTCAGGTCACCTGTCTATTAGTACACAGTGTCAGCTATTTAGCCAACATCTGGACAAATAGTGAAATGTTCAACTAAGTATCTGACCACTGACAAAATAGAGGATATTATGTACTATTTGGCTGGCTGCCAGATGCATAACACAGATTTGAAATATTTTTGACTGGATGAATAAATAAACACTTTCTCACTGCTCCTGTCCAGACTCTTGCAAAAGCATTTAGTTTCCATTTCTTTAGGTTCCATAAATTTCAGACGCCGTCCTACAGGAATACACTTGGAGCAAGCTGCTTTTTATGGTTATCAGATGGATACTTGATATACAAGGGACGTTGGAGAGACTTCTCTATTGTCTCGCGGAATGGACATTTATAGTACTTTGGAATGCGACATGTGAATTTTTTAATATTGGATAATTGCCAGTTACTCTAGACTGCTGTGAGATTTCGGCCCTGAGGAAGTCTGTTGCTTACACCACAAAGAGACAAAACACGTGTTGGCGGCTAGGACAATTGTTTTTGAAACAATCAGAAAGAAATAAAGAAGATAAAGAAGATTTATGGTGTTGACAATCATTAAGAATTGTATTTAATCATTGTGGAACTTGCTCAGGATATATCCCCTCTTTTCCATAAGTTTTAGAACTGTAAGTCCCCTAGATTTATGCTTGTTTATTCCAACAATAATCATACAACTGGTGCACTTGATCGACAACTCAACTGTTTCTTTTCACGTTTGTGTTAACCACCCTAAACTTGCTTTATGCATGATTCACCATTGCTGCTTTTGTAGATCAAAATCTTATTGCTCAAAACTAAATAAAGAAGCCAAGCATGGCCATGACAGACTCCATGGAGTATTTGTACAAATGAAAAAAAAAATGACAATGTCATTCATCTCATGATTGTAATAACGATATTGCAACTTCCTATTGCTAATTGATGTGGCTTAAAGACCATGATGAAGCTCAGGGGGTAATACCAGTGACTTAATGCTAGACGTAGGCCTTCATTACAAATCAGTAGGAAGATGTTGGAGTATTTACAACATGTGGGGTATTTACTATGTCTCCAACTCACCACCGAAGCCCCGCAGCGGCCGAAGAAAACAGAGTGTCCTCCCTCACACTGCCTCAAGAGGGAGTTGGCAGTGGCCCCAGATGGGCAACATGAGAGTCGCACACTCCACGTGGCAAGCTGACACCGCAATGTGTGCTCTGACGACAGGCGACATATGGCCGGACGCCACATTTCTCCACAAGCAAGAAGGAGCGTGTCACCCGAAGTGACCAAGCACGCCCTACCAGAGTCAGGACCAAGCGTATGGAAGGCGCAGCCTTGAGGTGCAAGCACAATGCCCTCAAGTGAAGAGAAGTGAAGCATCACAAAATCCCTAGGGAGGAGATGGTGCCCATGGAAGGTCCTCAAGAGGAAGAATCAAGTCCTACCAACAGGACAGGCCTACAACAGGTCCACAGAAAAGAAAAGATTGTATCAAGAACTGGATACGACCAGTGAGATGTCCATGTGGCGCAAACATGAGATAGGTGACAGGACGCCACATCCACGTGAGGAACCTGGTCGGAATGAGGAGAAGAGTCTGGCTGGATGTCACTTAGGGAAGAAGAAGAGCTTTGCATGATGCCACTCAGTGAAGGAAGAATGGACAGTGGCACGACGCCACAGGGCAAACAACCACCACCGACGCTCAAGAAGGAAAGGAGAAGAGTGACAGGACAGAGGACTTGCACCAGCACTGGAGAAGGTTTTCATCAGCACAAGCCAGCCACCGAGGTGCAGAGACCTCACTGGAGACAGCTACGTGGGAGGAACAATTGTAAACCGCTAGCAAGCGCGATCAGCGCCCAGGCCACGCGCTTCGCAGATCGACCATGCTCTCACCTGTCACCGGCTGCTTGGCATCGATAGCACCATGCCTAGCAAGTGCACCTGCTGGAAGACAACTGCAACTGGCCACGACCTCCCTCCAGTCCTCCTCAATCAACAAGATCACCTCCAGCAAGAGCTCACCGCCTGTTGCCCAACTGAAATAAATATCATCATGTCCATCACCCCAGTGCATCATCACCAAGATCATCAAAGAAGCATCGTACCCCAGAGTGGATCCACCTACTCGAGACAGCCGTAGATCAACAAGACATTCTGGTGCTGTGGGACGCTAGACACCCAAGAACCCTCTGTGTGCCTCCTTCAACCTGAAGCGTGCTGAAGAAGAGCATGTCCGACCATTGGACCGTCCACCTTTGGGGTTACTCGAGGCTTGGCCGTGGCCCTGTTGGGAGTCCCGCAGCGACCCCTCAGCACGACCTACGAAAGGTCCGCACAGCCCATGCGGTCATGTGGCTATCCAGGGGCAAGGGCCTTAACAGAGTCCATGTGAGAGGGGAATCTGTACCGGAGAAATGCATTGGCAGCAGCTCTACGACAGGCACCGGGAAGCACGGAGGTCACAGTTGAAGACTGGTCATCCAAAGTTCACCTGAGGAAGGTGTCGAACTTGAGCCCTGATGGCGTGAACACTCAGACTGAGCCACCACCCTCTGAGGTGACATGAGCGACTTGTCTGTGGTCCTGTTGGCAGTTCCTCAGCGATGCCTTTGCGCTTCCCTCACGAAGCCCGCACAGTCCACACGGTCCCAGGGCAGCCAGGCAGGAAGGCCCTCCAGGAAACTCCGGCGAGAGGGGAGTCCAGGCAGGAGAGACAATTCTGAAGCGGCTCGGCTATCAGGAACTGGAAAGATCATCAAGTACATCGCCTCCAAGGAAGGGCCTCATCCACCTAGAGCCTGCTCAAAGGCTGAAAGTTTTTCGTCCACCGGAACCTGAGCCCCTGCAAGATCTCCAAAGTGGACTCCAGCACTGCTCCAGATGCACCGTATTTGGAACTTTGTAAATAGACTCCAACACCCGGAGACCAGGCCGGTATGAACTACGTTGCCAGGGCGGACTAAAGCATCCTGACCATGCGGTCCATCGCTCCAGCGCTGCCTAGCAGATGGCCTGAAGAGACTCGTTTAGTGCTGTGTATTGTTTATTTGTTTCCCTATAGGTTGGACTTTTGTTTGTTTCTCTTCATTAAAGTTTGGGAGGGATGTTGTGTCCTGCTGGACACGTTCTAGTATTCTGCCTTTTTGCACCCCACACTTTACACCCACCCATCACATGCGTCACCGGCCAGGTGACGTTGAAATAAAAAGGGCCGGACGCACGTGCCCTGGGCCCGTTACCTTATCCTACTCACGGTGTCCGTGCAGTTATTCCTCCAGCATGTGGGCCTACCGCCCACAAGCAGGGGTGTAACACAGGCCCCTGCAGCCCCCGCAGTGCTGGGGGGAGGCACCCAATCTCCAGGGAGCCCCCTGAGCGCAGCACTTCGGCCGGAGAGCTCCTGATAGAGTCCGAAGGGGACCCCTCCAGGTACCTTGCAGGGGGGGGGGCACCTTATTTATCGTTACGCCACTGCCCAATGCTACAGGGTCCACTTTTATTTTAGTGCCACGGTCTATTTCCCGTCCCAGTCTGCCCTGTGGAGTTGTCTCTGTTTAGTTTCAAACAATGCGGTGGTGGAAGGTCGCCATGCTGTGCACTTGCACGTGGAGAAGTGTGCTTCAATGGTTAGAGCGGCAGACCCTGATGCAGAGGTCTGGCCCGGGACCAGGGTTCAATTCCCGCCTCGGCGGGTCTTGGGCTCAACTTCCTTGCACCTGATCATTCTTGACTCGGTGCCTAGTCTAATCATGGGTCCCACTCTGCAACTCTGGGCAATAGCTTGCTTAATCTCCACAACGGCCCCAGCAGCGCTTGGATGCCTGGCTTCACCTAGGGGGTGCCCAGGAATGGACATTTCACGGGAAAGCCAGGATGGGTTCCACAGCGGTATGAATACAGCGCTACAAACACACATTTACACACACTTCTGGGGCTATTTTTGGCGGGCGGGAGATGATCGTCGCGTGACACAGGCTGTGAAGAGAATGTAATAACTGGCTGGGCGGCGCTCGACAAAGTACGCCGACAGCTGCAATCGGTCTCCGGATACGTCAATCCAGGCCGTCCACCACACAATCTTTATTCCCCTTCCGTAGGCACGGCGCTTCCTTCTGCGGGATTGCAGCAAAATTAGAGTAATTCTGTTGCTACTGTTATCGAGGCAGACGCGGGGGCGGGGGGGGGGGGGGGGGGGGGGAGAGCAGGTGCCTGGGTCGTGACTCCGGCTGGGGGGCATAGGAGGGGGCACCGCCACCCCCACAGCTATTACACTGCTCATTTACTCATCAGCTACTTCACATTGTGCTTTTACTTTCTCTTGGTGTCAGGGCAACGAAACAAAAACAACAAAAACGATGCTAGAAACAGCAGGTGATATAGCTAAGCGCCAACTGCGAGCGGAATCGCTCCCAGGCACTTGGGTATTAGAGCTCATTTAAAGTAACAGTTTGCAGGGACGGGTAGTTTCCGCCTCGGCAGTTACACTCACCATCCTGCAAATCTGGGATAATCCATTAATCTATCTCCACGTGTGCCAGATTTGTTTGTGCAATCCCACTTTGAGGCACACATTGTTGTAGCTCCTTTCTGGAACCCTTGGCTTCGCTGGGTTCGCTCTATAAAAATACCGATGCATCATTATAATGTGTTGTCTTGCTAAAATCATTCGAGAAAAGTATAAAGTAGTTGATGTGGTGTGATTTGCCAAGCATTTACTTCGTTTAGTGCACTGCTTGTGTTGGGTTCAGTCCACGTGAAGATGCCTTTTGCAAGTCTGCACAGTACTATAAGAAAGAAGTGTGTACTGCTTTTATTGGGTTCAGTCCTCCAAGCTACCATTGGTAAGGCTGTGTAACACTATAAGAAGTGTGTTGATTGTCTATTTCTTTTGGTCCTTTTGTCGGTTTCCTAGCTATGGTGTATGCATTGAGCTGTGGTTGTGTGATTTGGGTGTTTCCGAGGCAGGACTGGAAGGCTTGGCAATTTTCTTGCATATTTTCAAGGTCAACAGACAATCCCATTGCTTGGAAGAAAGCTGTTGTGTCTGTAAAAGGTGTTGGCAGCGTCTACTGATGGCACCGTGGCAGTGAAACACTCTATCCTGTGGCAGAAGAGTGCCATGCGGCTTATTTCAGTAGGATTTTTCAGTAGTGGCTGGTATCAGGGAAAGTGGTGGAGCAGTGCGGGGGAGGGGGGCATTAACAAAACAAAAATAAAAAACTAACTTACCTGCAGCTCGCTGCTCTTCTGCTAGTGCACAGGCGGAGGCTCCCAGACTTCTTGACGGCGAATCCAAACGCTGCTCTCATGCTGGTAAAACTATACCCAGCATGAGAGAAGCACCAGGATTGGCCTGAACGATATTGCACTGCAGCGGAGAATGCTTGCTGTTCTCCACCCGGCAAGGCAGCTCAGGTTGGAGAAATAACAGTGCGCAGCTGGCCAAATTGACATGTGCATTGACAGCAGTGCCCACCAATCCTCCCCCATGCTCCCTGCAGTGCATTGACAAGTATGGGCATCTGCGGCCTGTGCAAGTAAGAGCGGTGGGGCCGGGTGGGGAGTGGGATTCGAGAGACGACGGCGAGGGGAAATTCATTATTTATTTAATTTACCCTCGTCGTCTTATATCGAAATCCCCCCCCCGCCCCACCGCTATTGCCTGTACAGGCCGCGGCTGAGTATGGCCCCATCCCCAAGACTTGACTGCATGAGGACAAATAAAATTATAATGTCATTTTATTTGTTTAAGGTTGTCTGTGCTGGCCGGAGACGATGCTCCTCCGCCATAATGACGGAGCTGCCACTGGGTTTTTGATGATGTATCTGATGAACGGACGTGCTGTTATGTTTTTCACAGTCTGTGCGAAACATACCATCTTTGCAGTGGTTGTTAATAGATACTCTAAACGTATGAGGCTTAGCGCATGTCCAAAGGTCAAGACTGCCATCTTTGGGCGGTGCAGTTTTGCATCAACTATTGTATACATCCCGAAATCCTTGGAAAAGTAGCAGAAGAGCAACTCATAGGAATGGGCAGTAACAGTAACACTAGTTTATGACACCGGGGCGCCCACCCAAGTTTGGCCAAGAGTGGCAGAGGAGCAACTCATATGAATAGGCAGAATCCATTAAACTAGAATATGACCCTGAGGAGTCCACCCAGGCTTGGCCAAGAGTGGCGGAGGAACAACTCATAAGAATGGACAGTATCCATTGCACTAGAATATGATACTAAGGAGTCCACCCAGGTTTGGCCAAGAGTGATGGTATACAACGGTTACCACGCATTTTTTACAATGCGGTACCGTTACCACGCTACTTTTACCACGCAAGTCGTTACCACGACTTGCGCTGGGGGCGCTCCAGGATAGTAAATTGTTTAATTTACTATCCAACTCCTTCCCTAGAGTCCACGGGGACTGGAGTTGGAATACTAAATTAAAAAATTTACTATCCAGCGCCCCTCCACGCAAGTCGTAGTAACGACTTGCGTGGTAAAAGTAGCGTTGTAACGGTACGCGTTGTAAAAGTACGCGTGGTACCGTCATACATCCAGAGTGATGGATGAAGAACTCATAAGAATGGGTAGTATCCACATTACACTAGTATATTACACTGAGGAATCCACTCAAGTTGGGAAAAGAGTGGAGTAGAAACAACTCATAAGAATGGGCAGTATCCATTACACTAGTATATGATGCTCAGGAATCCACCCAGGTTTGGCCAAGAGTGGCGGAGGAGCAACTCATAGAAATGGGCATTTCAAAGCCAGTTGTATTTTATAGTCTGAGGAGTCCACCATGGAATGGCAATGAAAAACCTATGGAAATGGCTCATGTGAACCCGACCTGGTATGTGGCCTGAATAGTTGACTAAGGAGTGGCAGTGGAGCAGCCCAGGGTAATGGGTATTATATAACTGGCCATGCTATTTAAACTGGCGAGTACATCCAGAAGAAGCAGAGAAGAAACACATAGGCATGGCTTGTGTAACCATCCTTGGAATTTGTTCAGAGGATTCAGTCCAGAAGTAATACAGATCAATCCATAGTAGTACAGCCAGGCTAAGCATATACTTTGAGGATTTCACCCATGTGTGTTTGCTGAACAGCCCATGAAATGAGCATTGTCACAGTGCGCCATAGTGTAAAATTCTGAGGACTTCAAGGAGCGTGGTGTAGGCAGCCATAATGTATGCTCTGAGAAGTTCAACCAGGAGCAACCAGGACCAACCTAGAGAATCAGTTGACATCACACATATGTTAGTTTGATACCATAACTGATCAATGTAGTGATGTGAAGTGACAAAAATTTGAGGACCTCAATCACTTGTTCTGTAGAAGGAATGTATTTATGTTACTGAACAAGAGATCGATGCATAGGTGTGGTTCAAAGAATAATGTGAGGGGGAGAAAACACAGGGCAGGGGTTGAGGCACTAGGTCTTTTCTGGTCCTTACTGACCCAAACAAGAAAGATGGTATTTGTCGAATGTGAATTTACCTTGAAAAAAGTGGTGCTTGGCAAAACAGGAACAATTGGTTTAATTAAACACTGAGGCCGAGAGTACAACATAAAGGAACGGGTATGAAGACTGACTCAAAGCACAATCAATTTGAGTGCCATTATACACATTCCTTGGAGCATCATGAAACCATGCATTGATCCTTTTTAGGAAGAAGAGTGTGGGCTTAGTCAAAGAGTCATAAATTACTCCCATCTGATAACAAATGCAGGTGGGTCTCGACCTTGCATGGACACAACGAAGGCCAGTGGGTAATGTGTCCAGATGTCTGTCATGGGGAGCGTGTGATCACTGCGTGTGCTGTGTGTACTGTGTCCTGATTGGCTTAGTGTTCCTAACTTTATGTGGCATCTAACTTTATGGTGTTTTGGGAATGCGCGCACCTCTGGCCATGTGCACTTTATTGGGGGCAATCCCCAAAACCATTGAGGTGTTACTGCCTTTCTGTGGGATTAATCTAGATTTTTCATGTTCATGTGTTTGTTCTACTGGTTACGTGTCACCCTACCTGTGGTCTGTCAATCAGTTGCCTCAGGTCTAGGTCACAGGGACCGCATGACCAGGTATATCTGACTTGGGGTCAAAGCACCAGTCTCTCCTATCTAGTTCATCAAAATGCTGCATGAATATGTTTTATTTTTTTTAAACAAATTTTATTCAGGTTTTATTGATTGTACAGCATGTCCTGGGTGGCCCATACATCAACAACAAGATACAATATAGTTTTATGGAGTACCAATATTATAAGAGTTATAACTAAAGATGAACCAGTGAGAACCTAGGCACAGACCAGGTATACCCCTCTGCCGTCCTACCAAAAATGTTGAAGCGTAGCATCGGAATGATTAAAACTGCAAATTCTAGGTGTGACAATCGCCATATGACTGCATTTCCTGCTTGATGAGGGATTAAGGTGAATCTACAGAAGGCAAGTCTATACTCCAGTATTCCGCCCACCGTTTCCATATTCTTCTGTGCTTCTATGGGCAACCCCATGCCTGATATACTGCCAATGAATATGAATTTACCTTGAAAAAACACAAAGACAAGAGGCGTTTGGCAAAACAGGAACAGTTGCTTTAATTAAACACTGCGGCTGGGAGTACAGCATACAGAAATGGGTCTGAGGACAGACACAATCAAGTTGAGCGCCATTATATACATTTCTTGGAGCATCATAAAACATGTATACATCATTTTTAGGAAGAGATATGTGGGCCTAGTCATGGAGTCATAAAGCATTCCCATCTGATAAGAAATGCAGGTGGGTCTCGGCCTTGCATAGACACAATGAGGGCAAGTGGGTAACGTGTCCAGATGTCCGGCATGGGGATCGCATGATCACTACGTGTGCTGTGTCCTGATTGGTTGAGTGTTCCTAACCTTATGTGGCATATAACTTTATGGTATTTTGGGAACATGCGCCCTTTCGGCCATGTGCACTTTATTGGGGCCAATCTCTGTGGACCATTGTGGTGTTGCTGCCTATCTGAGGGATTAATCTGGGTTTTTCCTGTTTGTGCGTATGTTCTGCTTGGTATGTGTCATCCCACCTGTGATTTGTTAATCATTTGGCTCAGGCCTAGGCTGCAGGGCCTGTGCGGCCATGTATTTCTTCCTCAGGGTTGATGGGGAGGTCATATCGGGTGATTTCAACAGCAGGGATTCGATTTTGTTTTTTATGCATTCATATATCATTGCATACTTCAACATCAATATTAACAATGGCACAGGAAAATGTATTTAACTCAAGGTCCTTTACCTGGAGACCCCATCTAAATGCCCTAGTGGGAGAGTTTATAGGGGTATGGGTGGGTCACTTGGCCCAGCTGAAGCTACGAAAGGTCTTGGAACTGCTCTAGTTTATCTGAAAAGTGTCTGGTACTTGTCACAGCAGGAAGGAGAACCATGGAATGAACAATAGACAACAATACACATTCTAGGAATCGTCTCATTTACGGTGGAGTTTCCAAGTGTTTAATTTTTATGGATTATTCTGATTGCATATTCGGCCCTCTGTGTCCTGAGACGATGCTAAATACTCCTCAAAGTGAATGTGCTCTACTCCTAGAAAATGGTCAATGATTGCAATTACCATTTGTCTTGTTTGACTTTTAACATGACCATGTTGACCACTGAAAGAGAGGACCACTCAATCTGCTGTGATGCTAGAAGCATATTCTCCGCCACCCAAAAATAGTCTGTTAAGGCAATGGGAACTTGAGAGGTGCTTACACCTAGCTCTATAGTGTCTTTAAGGGTGGGTACCATGACATCCAGTTTAAAAAGACTGGGGGACTGCAGAAAGAACTCTGGTGAGTTGAATTTCTGTGTTGGCTCCCTGAGTGTGATCTCTACCAAAAGCTCATTAAAAGGGTGTAGGAGTCACTGGATACACTCTTTCTGAGAATTCGGATTGCACAACTGAGAAAGCCAGTAGTTTTAATTCACAGAAGGAAGTTGAAACTCTGGGGCTTATTTCCAATCTCCTGTATGCTGCTGGTAAGTCACTTTTATTGATGTCCCAGAGGCGCACAGTGCAGTGTCATATCAACAAGGTCACATAAAGCCACCCTGCATGGCTTTTCATGGCCTTGTACAAATGGTTTGAGGCAATGCAAAGAAAGTTTCTGCATTGCCTCACACTGCGATGGGGAGGTGTGTCATGGGTGTTATGGTGGGAGTTACCACGTAACACCCATGGCACTTGACACATTCCCAGATTTACAACGTTCTGTAAAGCTAAGCATGTGTCAGAAGCGTACGCATCCATAGGGGAGGTGTAGGGGAGTTGCAACGATGAGAAATAATTTAATTTCTCCTCATTTATTACTCCTTCAATGTGTGCTGCATTCAGCCGGATGCATAGAGGAGAAAATTGAATGCATTGATGGTTTTCATGCAGGAAGGTGTCTCTTACTGCACAAAAACAATCATTTCCACAAAACAGACACCCTTCCACCACTGTGCATGGGTGCCTGCGTTATCGCATGACAGCCAATTGTGTGCCAGCACTGGACAAGAGGACAGGAATGAGCCATATCTTATCTGCCCTGCCCTATGCCAAAAGTTTGTAAAAGTGCAAAGTGGGTTGATTTAACATATGAATGAGTTGAATTCTTGAAGAGTTCAAGGTGACTTCTTTACCACAGCCAACCATCCCTGCTCACCAGTTTCTCCCAAGCTTTACACCTCAACATCCCATAGAGAACATTCTATACATCCAGCAGCTGTTCTGGTTGAATCTGGATTATATCATTTACCAGATATGCAAAATGTTTGCTTTCATATTCAATTTTGAAAAAGTAAAAATCTACAAGATAGATAGTTGTTTTCTTTTCAAACAATGAATGATGAATATTAAATATTTACACGTACTATGACAATCAATACAATAAAGGAATATTATGTCAATATTCTTGAAGATAACTTGTTTTCCTTCTCAATCTCCCACTACTCCTCTGATCAGTGTGTATACCATTTATTTATCTGTTTAATTTATGGAGTGCCTGAATAACCCCCAAAGGGGTATCTCCTCACGGTGGGAAACATAGCAGTCGGTACAGACCAGATGACGTAGACTCAGAAAAGCTCTGTTTTAAGAAGTTTTCTAAAAAGAAGATATTCTGAGCATTTTCCAAGATGGAACGGGAGTTGATTCCAATAATGGAGGGCTGAATAGAAGAATAGAAGAATGCTTTGCCACACGTACGAGCTTCTCCTAAAACGGGGAGTCACAAGCAGGGATTTCCCTCCTATTCGTAGGGATCTATTTAGCTGATATGCGATATGTTTTTCAGTTAAATAACTGGGTCCTCTACCATTCAAATCTTTGTGTACAATGCAGCATATCTTGAAATTGGTAAACAGTCAAAATGTCGACTACAAAATATCGAATGGAAATAATATCGAGTTTTAAATATAGAATGGACAAAATATCGACTGGACAGAATATAGACATAAAAAATATCGTTTTTAAGGTAAGTAATGTAATATCGAATGTTAAAAATATAGACAGTTAAAATATCGAAGTATATGATATAGGTTATTAAAATTATCGAATGTTTAATATCGAATTTTTTATAGTGTTTTTATGTTATTATATGTGTGAAAAGTGTGTATTTATGTTATAATTTATTTTAATTAATGAAATTGGTTTTTTTAATTTTTGCGTAATTTCATTCTGTAGCGGGTTGTGGGTTTATAGGGGAATAGGGTGGGAAGTCATTTAATTATAATTAATTAAATATGTAAATTTATTTATTGGTATTAATTTTTAATTAATGATTAATTAATTTTGATTTGGTAAATAATTAAATTTTAACTGGCAATTCATTTTAATTAATTGATTAACCCCTTCCACACTCATGACGAGCTGGGCTCGTCATGAAGTAGCCTCCTCGCACGCTCATGACGAGCCCAGCTCGTCATGTTGTGTGGGATTTCCGATTTCTCAGCACAGCAGGGGAATATGCTGAGCAGCCATGGGGTTAATTGTTAATTATGTTAATTTTACTAATTTATTTTCTGTAGCGGGTTGTGGGTGTATAGGGGAATAGGGTGGGAAGTAATTTAATTATAATGTAATGTAAATTTA
Source organism: Lissotriton helveticus (assembly GCF_964261635.1). Taxonomy (NCBI): domain Eukaryota; kingdom Metazoa; phylum Chordata; class Amphibia; order Caudata; family Salamandridae; genus Lissotriton; species Lissotriton helveticus. The sequence continues at coordinate 117,952,099 of NC_136068.1, forward strand.
TTTATTGGTATTCATTTTTAATTAATTGTTAATTAATTTATATTTGGTAATTCATTAAATTTTAATTGGTAATTAATTTTAATTAATGTATTAATTGCTAATTATGTTAATTTTACTAATTTATTTTCGGTAGCGGGTTGTGGGTTTATAGGGGAATAGGGTGGGAAGTTATTTATTTATAATTAATTAAATAAATCAATTTATTTAATTGTATTTAATTTGAAATATTTGTTAATTAATTTTTAAATGTTAAATTATTAATTGTTAATTTGTAATTAATTTCTATTAATAGGTAAATAATTGTAATAATTAATTTTAATTTGTAATTTTAATTGATTAATTATTATATTATATTAAATTGGTAATTACTTTTAATTACATTTTTATAGATATTAATTTATATTTATTGAAATAATATATGAAGTATTTAATTTCCCTACTATTGCACTCTCTGGAGTGGGAATAGTAATTTTTACCACTATGCTATCCAACGCTTTCCCTACTGTTGCACTCATTGGAGTGGGAATAGTAATTTTTACCCCTACGCTATCCAACGCTTTCCCTACTGTTGCACCCACTGGAGTGGGAATAGTAATTTGTACCCCTACGCTATCCAACGCTTTTCCTACTGTTGCACTCTTTGGAGTTGGAATAGTAATATTTACCCCTACGCTATCCAATGCTTTCCCTACTGTTGCACCCACTGGAGTGGGAATAGTAATTTTTACCCCTACGCTATCCAACGATTTCTCTACTGTTGCACCCACTGGAGTGGGAATAGTAATTTTTACCCCTAAGCTATCCAACGCTTTCCCTACTGCTGCACCCACTTGAATGGGAATAGTAATTTTAACCTCTACGCTATCCAACGCTTTCCCTAATGTTGCACTCACTGGAGTGGGAATAGTAATTTTAACCCCTACGCTATACACCGCTTTCCCTACTGTTGCACCCACTGGAGTGGGAATAGTAATTTTTACCCCTACGCTATCCAACGCTTTCTCTACTGTTGCACCCACTGGAGTGGGAATAGTAATGTTTACCCCTACGCTATCCAACGCTTTCCCTACAGTTGCACCCACTGGAGTGGGAATAGTAATTTTAACCCCTACGCTATCCAACGCTTTCCCTAATGTTGCACTCACTGGAATGGGAATAGTAATTTTAACCCCTACGCTATCCAACGCTTTCCCTACTGTTGCACCCACTGGAGTGGGAATAGTAATTTTTACCCCTACGCTATCCAACGCTTTCCCTACTGTTGCACTCACTGGAGTGGGAATAGTAATTTTAACCCCTACGCTATCCAACGCTTTCCCTACTGTTGCACTATTTGGAGTGGGAATAGTAATTTTTACCCCTACGCTATCCAATGCTTTCCCTACTGTTGCACTCTTTGGAGTTGGAATAGTAATTTTTACCCCTACACTATCTAACGCTTTCCCCACTGTTGCACCCACTGGAGTGGGAATAGTAAATTTTACCTCTACGCTATCCAACGCTTTCCCTACTGTTGCACTCACTGGAGTGGGAATAGTAATTTTTAACCCTACGCTATCCAACACTTTCCCTACTGTTGCACTCTCTGGAGTGGGAATAGTATTTTTTACACTTCTGCTATCGTACGGTAATAATATTGGATATTATTTAATTATATTAAGTTACTATATATATATGTTTTAACAAATATGATTGTAAAATGTTTTTTATAACTTTCATTAATTATTTAATTATTATAAGTTAATTTAAGTATTTTTAAGTATATTTTAGTAAATAATTTTTACTATTAATTTAATTTAACACTGTTTTTAATAAAGTCGATATTTTATAAACTATATTTTTGTCAACGATATTTTGGACTCGATATTTTTGTACTTACCTGTTTGTAGATACAAACTCGATATTCTCTCTGTCGATATTTTGGCATCGATATTTTTGCTAGTCGATATTCTGTCCGTCGATATTATGTCAGTGATCCCTTGAAATTAACTCTTCTGTGTATCGGTAGCTAATGAAGTTGCCACAAGAGGGGAAGGGAGGCTGTTCTGGCTGGTATGTTCCTAACGAGATGGGCAGCATTATTTTGTACCACCTGGAGCTTATTTAGCGAAGAATGGCTTGCCGCAATCGCATGACAGTAGTCCAGGCACCTTATTACTAGTATAACAACAACAAATAGTGGTGGGTCAAAGAAATGGAAGTGACTAACTATGCAACTGACGACTGTGATGATCAACTATGTTCTACTCAAATCAAGACGGTACTTCATTCATGATTTGAAGTAAAATACCCATCAGAGTTCGACCTATGACGCCCTTGTCATCATATGGGTGCCTTCATACCACGAAGGAAGGTGGTTTATGCCAGTCATTTAGAATGTTAGACTAGAACTGGGCACAGTGATGTATGTCCAAACTGTGGGCGACAGGGAACTACTGTTAAGCAGTGCAAATAAAAAGTGTAGGGTGTAAAAAAGTGACAGAGTGCTGTTTAAAATTAGATAGACAGGAGGAAAACAATTTTAATGGACACCTCGCTGCTTCTAAATCAATAAAAAAGTAGTGCGAATCTAGTAGTTTAACAAATAGCTACTAGCATCTTATTAACTGGTCGACATGTTTCTGCAGGTTTGGGGACCCCAGCGGTGTCCACTGCTTTCTTCAGGACCTATGTCGCTACTGCTTAAGACCGTGAAATATAATATAAAAAGTGAATTTCACCTGTTTTTTTTTTGAAAGATCATTCTCCCAGCGATTTATGTAGGAGAGAAAAGCTCCACCTCACCTGGCTATGGCTCAGGTAATTGAAGCACCGCTCTGGCCGTCGGTACTCCAGGCGTCCGGGGAACGGCCCGGAGGGACGCCTGGAGTACCGACGGCCAGAGCGGTGCTTCAATTACCTGAGCCGTAGCCAGGTGAGGTGGAGCTTTTCTCTCCTACATAAATCGCTGGGAGAATGATCTTTCAAAAAAAAAACAGGTGAAATTCACTTTTTATATTATATTTCACGGTCTTAAGCAGTAGCGACATAGGTCCTGAAGAAAGCAGTGGACACCGCTGGGGTCCCCAAACCTGCAGAAACATGTCGACCAGTTAATAAGATGCTAGTAGCTATTTGTTAAACTACTAGATTCGCACTACTTTTTTATTGATTTAGAAGCAGCGAGGTGTCCATTAAAATTGTTTTCCTCCTGTCTATCTAATTTTAAACAGCACTCTGTCACTTTTTTACACCCTACACTTTTTATTTGCACTGCTTAACAGTAGTTCCCTGTCGCCCATAGTTTGGACATACATCACTGTGCCCAGTTCTAGTCTAACATTCTAAATGACTGGCATAAACCACCTTCCTTCGTGGTATGAAGGCACCCATATGATGACAAGGGCGTCACAGGTCGAACTCTGATGGGTATTTTACTTCAAATCATGAATGAAGTACCGTCTTGATTTGAGTAGAACATAGTTGATCATCACAGTCGTCGGTTGCATAGTTAGTCACTTCCATTTCTTTGACCCACCACTATTTGTTGTTGTTATACATTGTATTCTTAGGGGGCTATAGTGGTGCATGGTCGGTAAATACTCCCCTGGACCCTCCAATCCTTGTTTTGTTCATGACCTTATTACTAGTGCCTAAGCAAGCGTTCTTCATAGAGAGAGAGGAAGGAAAAACTCTGCGCAAAAGGCTCACCATATGAAAGCAGGAATCAGCGGTGGCCACCACCCGATCCTTAATAGAAAGTTTCTGGTTTAGACAGACGCCCAAGTTCTTAACCACTGTCTTAAGGGTGGGGGCTTTGCCTAACTCAGGGGGCTACCATTCTTGAGACCAGAGTGAAAGGGTATCTCCGTAGAGCATGATCTCTGTTTTCCCAGCATTTGCTCTGTTAGAGCGCTCATTCTCACTTTCTTCAACAACTTTCCTTTCATCAGCTCCATTTGTTGCCCCCCACTGAGAGTTCACTACCACCTCTCTGCTTCTTTTCCAAATTATTCACAATTGTTTGAATAATTTGACACTGATCAATACTTGTGAACTTAGACCAACTTAGACAACATGACAGAGCCCTGACCTTGATGTAATCACTCTTTCCTTCATTCTCACTTCAACAAGCTGCCCTCCGTGCAATAATTCCAATTCCTTTGACGTAGGCTATTGATCGTATTTTACCTTGAAACCCTAAATAACATGCCCTTGTTTACTGATAACTCATTTAGCATCAGTCACCATCTTTTTGCAATTCAACTTTCCATTCTTTTTTAGAAATAGCCCCTGATGTCACTGCACACACACTCATACAAAGAATTGTACAATATTTTCTCCAAAATCCTATGAACCCTCAAGGTATGCAGAAAGAGGAGAAAAGTCTTAATGTGTCCACGTTTGTCATACTTTGCATGTGTGCTTCATTGTACAGTACACATAGAGAGGGGGAAAAGCCTTAAAGCATGGATTTATACTTGAAGGGTCCCCTTCTTGAACAAAATCTGTGCTTTAGAGAACATACATCCTTGCTCGGTGGCACAAGGGTGTCTGCATTTGAGCATTGCTAACCAAAGTGCACCAGCAGGGTGCACGTTTGTTGTTTTCCTCTCATATAATTTCATACTATCCCACCATCTCTGGGAATGAAATGAGTTCCTCTTTACTACTGAGCTCTTTTGATCCTTTATCTGTCTCAACATTTGCTCTTTCTTTAACCACCCCCTCTTTTGCTACCAGATAACCTAGTGAGTCTGAAAGTTTCACCCATTTCTCATGCTTTATGTTAGTCCAGCATTGATAAAATGACTTAAAACTAAATGCACCTGTAAGTCTTGTCAGTTTATTGGGTTCCCTGACAAAATATCAACCCTCAAAATATCCCCATACTAAAATATCATGACCAAAATATCGATGTCACAAATATTGTCATCCTATACTTATAATGGTAAGTATATTGTATTAAAATGGTTCTTCAAATATATATCAATTAAAATAACAAATATTAAATATATTAAATAGTAACATTATTAAATAATAGATGTAATATATATTTTAACAAAGATAACAAATAAATTCAATTGAACAAAAGTTAAACACACTATATATATACACTCCACGTCTTCCCCACTCCACCAGCCCGACTTGCTCTGAACATATGGCTTGCTGGGAGCTGTAGTCCTTGGATGTTACTGGACTGCTGCAGGTGGGCTTGACAATTAGCAGGGGGAGGAGCGGTCCACGCCATGATATATTTAAGAGGCAGCGGACATTACACACATGAAGGACTTTGGTGCAGGGTATTGAGAAAGGCGTTTTTGCCGAAATGCATTTGCCGCCACCAAGTTGCCCTGAATGCTGAATAAACCCGCCTTACCTGACCGCTCGAGGCTCCTGCTTCTTTTGTTATGGAGGAAGAGTTTTTGTATATATATATATATATATATATATATACACCCATAAAATGAATGTTTAAAAAACAAACCATTATAATTATATTTAGAAAATTAAACAACTTTACACATTAAAAACATTAATAATTATAAATACTATAATTTTAAATAAACGAAAACATAATAAAAATTATAACAAAGTAAAATAAATGATCAAATATAAAATGTAATACACATACCATTGCCACTACAATATATACAGAACTATTATATCAAATATATAAAAACATTACTACTACCAATTCAAGCAACAGAAAAATAATAAAACTAGGTAATATTTAAAAATCTCTCTCCAGTAAATGCAACAGTAGTAAAAGTGTTGGATTGTAGAGGGGTACATTTTAGTATTCTCACTCCAGTCAATACAATAGTACGGAAAATGTTGGATTGCAGCAGGTTAAAATTTACTATTCACACTCCAGTCAGTACAGCAGTAGGGAAAATGTTGGATGGCGGAGAGATAACATGTACTATTCTCCCTACAGTCAGTACAACCGTAGGGAACGTGCTGCATTGTGGAGGTGTAAAATGTACAAATCTCACTCCAGTCAGAGCAAAATTAGAAAAAAAAAAATTATCTAAAAAACAAAGTAAATAAAGAAAAATATAAATATGTGCAAAAATCTATAAATATATTTAATATTAACATTAAAAAATAAAAAACATATTACAATGTTAAATGCATATCACAAATAACTACAAATATTATTATAAATTAAATGCAGAAATAAGTTTCACACAAAAAATATTTTTATTTAGAAATTCGTTATTAACGAAAAATATTCATTACATGAATTTAATTTAGTTACTTACCACCCAGTAACCGCACAAAACTCACAACCTGCACCTGAAAATTAACTTTAAAAAGCAAGATATTTACACTATTATTATAAATATTTATCAACAAACTAATTATCATTATTAAATATTAATTATTAAATAATTATAAGTAATTTACTTCCCACAATATACCCTCACAAAACACACAGCACAACACACTTATAAAATTTAACGGAAAATGATTCACACGTATATCATGTTTAATTATCAATTTAATAGTTCATATTTATTTAAAAATGTGTTATTAATTATCTCCAATTAATTTCCTTTCCACCCCATACCCCTTCAAAACCCGCAAACCACATCCTAAATATTTTTCAAAAAATGGAATTGTACAATTAACATAATTAACTATCAATTAAACAAATACTATTAATTGAAAACAAAATATTAAATCATTAAAATTAAACTGTCAATTAAATAATTTAAAGTATTTAACAACTAATTATTAATTAAGTTGTCACCCTTCATTCCATAAACCCCACAATCTGCACCTAAAACAATTAATTATTTACACAATTAAGATTATTAATTATCAGTTAATTAACATTGATTAACAACTAATTATTTGATTAAAAATAAGTTACTTGCCACCCTTTACCTCTAAAGACCCCACAACCCGCACCTAAAAAAATACACATTCAAAATAATTATGAATTAATTGATTAACATTAATTAACAACTAATTATTAATGAATAAAATATAAATTACTTTTCTCCTTTTACCCTTATAAACCCCACAAACTGCACATACAATTGACATAAAAAACTCAAATCACAATTAGAATAATTAAATATTAATTAATAAATAATATTAAATAAAAAAAACATTAATGTGTTATAATTAAATTTCTTCCCACCCTAAACACCGATAAACCCACAACCCGCTACAGCACTAAAAATTACAAATATTAAATTAACTGTTATAACTACTAAATATTTACCAAATATATTAAAACATAAACAAACATTACACAAAAAAGTACATCATACACAATTAGAATATATATTAAAATACATAACAATAATTAATAAACAATATTTTAAATATCTGTGGGCCTAACTATGATGTCAGGCGGAAAGCCAGCCGACAGCTTGTGGGAGGTTTTCCACCCAACATCATAGTTTTCCATCCGAACGCCATATTAAATACTGGCAGTCGGAAGGAAACATGCTGGGGAATTACGCAGCACTTCCCACGGGTGGCGGCAGGCAGAATAGGAATCCCATATTGACGGCCGAGCCAGCCTCGGCTGCGTCAATCGGATTGCGACGTTGCTTTACACCTGCCTTTTCATGGAGGTCCGTCCTCTGTGAAAAGGCAGACAGAAAGTGATTTTGGGTGGCCCCTAGTAGGGCCCCCTTGCACATTGGCCCTTCACTATGAAGCCTGTGGGGCACCTTTGGTGCCTCCCTAAACATCCCTGCACCACAAGCTGCTATTCAAAAATGTATGTTTATGACGCCCATAGGGCGGTCGCATCCTAATTCAGCAGGTGGAACAGCCGATTTATAGTCAGGCGGTTCCATTCCGCTACGGTGGCAGTCAGACACTTGTCCGACTGACATCGTAATTAGGCTCTATTTTGTTGCAAACAATGTTAATGACTTTGATATTTTAAAAATCAATATTACTCACCTTAAATTTGATATTCTTGACAACAATATTCTTACTGACGATAATTCCACATCACGATATTTTGGTATGGTGATATTTGTTTCCCAATATTTTGTCTGCATTCCCCTGTATTGTACTGCCAAAAATCAGTAAGTCATATTGATAACATTTGATATCAGGAATCACTTTCAGTAGGTTTGAAGTAGCTCTTCGAAATATGTACGCCGGTGAAACTAAGCCAAACGGCATCCTTTAATATTGAAATGCACCCACAGGCTTAATGAAAGCCATAACATCTTGAAATATATCCTCCAACAAGATCTGCTGATTTGCTGAGGAGAAATCAAGGGTGTTAAAATGCCCAGCTCTAGGCAACATTGCAATTATTTATTCAGTATTAAGGAATGCCTATGAACCACCAAGTCACTAATGCCCTCACCTCTACAAAAAGTAGAATTCCCCTATTGGCCTTCTTGGCCACAAATACTGGGGGCAAGCATTCTAACTATTAACAGAGGAGTCTGTCTCACTTTTGAAGCAAACGGGACCACCCAACTTCTCAACTTTATCTTATGTTTGCAATCCTTCATGCAACCTACTTCATTGCTAAATAACTCTTTAAACACATAATTAAAGTACACACCATTCTAGTCTACCACACCAAGTTGTACTTATGAATTGGTTTTAGGATTAAGTGAAACTCAAAATCCTTTGATGAGACTAGTCAATAATATCACCTGCTTCCGAGAAACATACGCTTTTCTTGCAGAATATTTTCCTTTCACAATTCCAGACATGCATTAAAGTAGCCTATCATTCTTATGGTGACACCTCCATAACCTCTAGAATTATTATCCATTTTGCATAGTTTCGTATTTTATGAAATCTTTAGTCAAAGGTAGCTTTCAAGATTACGGTTAGGTATGAACAAAAATCAAATTCCATTTCTACATCCACTCTTATATTTTTACTATATGCGTTGTATTATGTCCTCCATCTCTCATCTTTTCAACGAGTTGGACAATTTCCACACTGATTTCTCTTATCTATTTGTGTGTATTTTTGTATTCTCATTTCTACAACCTTTTTTATAATGTCCTTGTTTCCCCATCCCCTACACATAGCATGAATAGCACGGCACTCTTTTGTATTTGCTTTATGTCCAACATTCCCACATCTGAAACAGCCTCTCCAAAAGTTGCCCCCATTATGACACATCTTGTTGTGTTTTAACCACATATGTTTTAGTATCCTGATTTTCATTCCCTTTTCGATCTCTCAGTTCATTAACACATTTTAGCTTATGTTCATCCCTCTCTGTCATGGTTATAACTTCTCCTAAAAGTGTCTCACATTTCATACACAATTTTCTCAATATTTTCCTTTCCATTCAATTGTATACCTCTCGGAGAATTAACAAGTTGTAACATATATTCAACTCTCTTTACATCAGGTACAACTTCTTGTAATGGTGGCTCATAATTCATGTACAACCCCTCCCTTATTTTGTTACTGTTACATCTTAGTTTGAATTGATCTTTTATCCCTTTTCAGTTGTTGCATGTTGAAGCTAACTTCTTTAGACTAATAAAAATGTCCTCCACTGACTCATCTTGAAGTTGAGTTCTCAAGCCAGAATATCAGTCTAATATTGTACTTACTTGTTGTAAATGGTGCAAATCTAATTGTTGCATGCAAATTTCAAATTTATTAAGGGCCCCCTTCACAAAGGTAAACTTAGACTTAAGTCTAAGTTTACTAATTTCTGATACTCACAAAGGTAAGTTACTACTATTAACTTTAAGGCTAGTAATTCTAGTAGGCATAACTTTACTACTAGTATCTTTACTACTGGTAGCGGTAGTAGCTTACCTTTGTGAAAACCAAAAAAGTAGTAAATGTAGGCTGAAGTCTATGTTTACCTTTGAGAAACGGACACTGTTTCTATGAACAGAGGACCCGATTCACAAAGTTAAGCTTAGTCCTCAAGTCTAATTTTAGACCAGAAATCTAGACGTGGGGCCTGCTTATGATGACGGTGTGACCACCACTGACAGCCCATCTGTGACAGTCCCGCCGCCATCATAATGAAGATTCCTGCCCACCACATTAGGAAGGCGGATGGATGGGTGGCGGTCAAAGAGACCAACCGCCAAGGATCATATGGGGTCAAAGGGACGGTCGGAGGGAACATTCATCCTTACAATGGTGGAAGGTGGGGAGGGATTATAATGTCTCTCCCCACCGGCTGTTTCATGCAGGTTTAGCCACCATGAAAAGGCTGGTTGAAAGGGACATTGGGGGCCTTTAGGGGGCCTCCCTTTCCCCCTGGCCTTCAGTTTTGGGTATAGGGTGCACCTATGGTGCCCCCTACATATCGCTTGGTGCCTGCCACGTAGTGCAGGGATATTTGTAATGTCCATTTTTTGTACTGCAGCGTGTGCTGCAGACGGGCAGTCCAGTTTCTTTATGGATCTTCCTAATGAGGCCCTAAGTTTACCTTTATGAATTGGACCCTCAGTGCTCAGCCTCCTCCTGGAACAGGTCTAATACATCCACAACTCTGCTCCTTAGCTGTTTAGTAAAGATTAGTACTTTGTTTCAGCTTTTAAATTAGTATTGTACACTCTACTGTAGTTAGCAAAAAGGTTCTCACATTTTCTCCAGAGAGTAACTGGCTCCCCTGGACTGGTAAAACAAAATGAGGAGGTTTTACTTTCTGCATTTCTTTTTACACTTGCCTTACTGAACTTTAGTCTAACTTATAGCTCTTTTAGCTCATGAGTTCTAAAAACGCAAGCAGCTTTTATTCTGAAGAGCTTTATATCTCAATAGAAATGAATCACCACTACTCACGTGAAGACAGGTTATTCAGAATGTGTGATACTCGCCGAGCCATCAGAGGAAGTTGTTCAAAACAATATAAACATTCTTTACTTTTAATGGACCTGAACTCTTATGCAGGAACAAAATATAAGCCTGTACGCAGTGCACACACTTCGTCTATGGCTGGTTTGCCTGTCACCGATTTATGTTAGAGAGTCAATTACTACATATGAGCCTGTCATCACCATGTCTGCAATTCGATTATTCTCATTCACGTTAATGTCACAGTATTTTAATATCATATTCTGCACTCTTTACCCTTGTTTCTATTGGTGTTTGCTAGACCGCTAAAAAGTCTGCATATCAGTCAGTCAGTCTTGTTTTAGGAGGTTGTTGGACTTACCACATACTGTACTTCCTGCAAGATTTAAAGATGCCTGTGAATGTGATGTCAAGTCGCAATTCGACAGCTTTCTACAGGCTTTGTGCATATTTTCTCTTATTCACAGCATTTTTGCAGGAAATTGGTTACAAACCTCTTTGCTGTAGAATGCATTGACCTTTGTGTTACACAAAACTGTGAATGACCTCCATCAAGGACATCTTTTTATTAGTATTCTTATTTTCTTGAGCAACTGCCACCAATGTTCCTGTCAGAGACTCCCCTGATGATTTCCTCCACAATGAAAATATGTTTTGCAGTGCAATGACCTCTTGGTTCTTTGCCAACTGTTCTTCAAAGTGTGTGTGTGTTGTTGAGGTGCGCTGGGTTTCTCAATCATCACCAGTGTTACAAAGTGTTCCAATGTGACAAAAGGAATTTTATATTTAAAAACATCAGAGTAATTTATTAATTTATCATCTCAGTCAATCATCTTGCTCAACTGCCTTACCGGGTATCAAACCCCCCACAAACACCACAGAGGTGCATACTAGTTGAAAAGGTAACTGACTCATCCCCACCCTCTCGACTTGCGCAGCTGAACATCATACTAGGAACTATTTGTGCTGTTTTTGGTGCAGAACAGATCTTTGGGGCCAATTACGATGGCAGTGAATCCGTGACCGCCGGGCCAGCGGTGAGGCCCGCCTACCTGGCGATCACGGATTCACCGCCATCACCCTTAAAAGGGAAAAGGTACCGTGGCGGACGGAAAGACCGTCCGACCGTCCGCCGTGGTCCCGCAAGGTGGGCCTGTTCCACCTGCCTTGCGGGACCAGGTACACAGGGTTAATGGAGGCTGTTCCGCGCAGGCACTGCCGTGGGTATTTAAATGCCTGTCTTTTACGGCGGAGTTTCCGCCACAAAAGCACATGTGGAACATACCTTTGGGGGCCCGTTACAGGCCCCCAGGGGGTGGGGGAGGTGGGGGGGGTGCTGCACATGGGGGGTACCTATGGTACCCCCCTACATTTGCATGTACAAGGTTGCAGGCACCGCACGGTGCCTGCCACTTTGTACATTTAAATGTGAAACATGTACTTTTACATTGTGGCGGGTGCTGCCACCCATCACAATGTAAACATACAGGATGCGCCCGCCAGTGTGGCGGGCGCATCCTTATTTGTTTTGCGGGACCGCCACACCTATGGTGGGCGGTCCCTTCTGCACCACGATTGCGGGCGGACTTTGTCTGCCCGCCATCGTAATAGGCCCCTTTGTTCCAGCTTTTTGTTTGGTCCCAAAATTATCTATATGTCTTTAACACTGGATCTCAGAATCTAACCACACACATGGAGGCCTTGGCCCTCTGATGTACTTTGTTCATTGCATTGAGGGGTGAGGAACTAGGGTGTCAATAATCAGCCACCCAATGAGGACCAATAATTGGTAGCCAACTTTAAAAATTGGATTTAGATTAAAATAAATCACCATCAAAACCTATGGATATATACGGGAAGTCCGAAAGTCCTGAAGAAGTTCAATTGGACTAATATCATACAAACCAATAGTTCCATTATTTCTATGCAAAACAATAGTAGGAGAATCTGATGCTCTGAAAATATTCTATGACTATCTCTATTATGCATTTGAAATCAGATACTGTATGCAGTGTCTCTCTCGAAAGAACATTAGGAATGTAATTAAAAAAGACTCAGGCATGTTTAAGTTGAATTAATGATTGTATTAGACAAGTTTGGCATTTAAGGCAATAATCAGCATTTTTAGAAATTTAGCCATTAGTCTGAATAAGCAAGTTACAGAATGTATAATGCCACACATTTAGCAAAGTACAGATAAAGGACAACCTTGTAGGGGAATTTGGACCTTCTATAGTTCAGCCAAAGAGTCCATGGAACGTTTGCTAGGCAAGGGTGTTCCTGCCACTAGCATGGGCAGGGGGACAGTTCAGGAAAGTGTTTCTCAGCATTGGCATAGAATCTGGTTAAAGTCGCCCAAAAAGTAAGTCCATGGGCAATGCATAATGTAGCAGCCACACAAATGGGGAAAGATGGGGCTCTGATCAAGAGAGTTCTGATCAGGACTGCAACAGCGACACCGACTCAATCTGTCTCCTCTCAAACGAATGAAGACATGTGTATTAAAATCCGTCACATCCATAGATGACATCAATTGTCACCTCACTATGGTCTGAGTTACATATGACCATCATCTGCTCACAAGGCGCAAAAGTAGATACTTTGCCATATTTTCATAAGGGCTAAATCTAGCGCCTATTCCGGGCAAAGAACGATTCACAACAAGTAGCTTTCCATGTCCTGAGGTTAGAGTTTCATTTCCTGCATTATTGTCAATATATATGTATCAAGAAAAGTATAATTTCTCTCCAGGAATGGCATGTGAAATTACAAGAAAGTTAAATGAGTGAGAAGCATAGCAAGATTCGTTCTCAATAGTCCATGGAAAAGTGCAAGCCTAACGATTAAAGCCGCTTGATGCATTAAAAGGCAACATTTCTTAATTAATAAACTAATATGCAATTAGACTCAAGCATAGTGAAATTCAATTAAGCGGTTGTGTCAAATATTCAGATAGCATAAATTGTCAAATTGTGTTGCAAAGAAATGTTCAATGATAAATAGGGCCTACTGCCACCATTTTAAAGTGCATTCATGTAGAACATTCTTATAAGGCATTTAGGAATTTTCGTTTTAGCCAGTCTAAGGGGGTCATTAGGATGACGGGCGGACTCAGTCCGCCAGCCATCCTATCGGAATTCGGGAACGCCCGCCATAAGGGCGGGGGTCCCGTGGGGGGTATTAGGATGCGCACGCCACAGTGGCGGGCGCATCCTGCATTTATAACATTGTGGTGGGCGGTGCTCTCAGCACCGCCCGCCACAATGCTATAAATGCATGTATGCATTTGCATACACAAAGCGGCAGGCACCACACGGTGCCTACCGCATTCTATATGCAAATGCTGGGGGGTACCATGTGCACCCCCCACCTCGCCTTCACTTCGGGGGCCCGCAGGGGGCCCCCGGAGTAAAGGCATCTGTTCAGGCCCATTGTAATATGGCTGGCGGTGTCTGATAGACACCGCCACCATATTCAACCTTTTCCGCCCCGGTCGCAATGCGACTGGGGCGGAAAAGTGGCGGACGGTCTTTCCCTCCGCCATGGTCCCCCTCTCCATACTAACATGGCGGGGGGGCATTTAGCCGAGGATGGCGGGCGGATTGCCCCCACCAGGCCGGCAGTGGCTACCGCCAGCCTGGCGGGGCAATCTGCCCGCCCTCCTAATGACCCCCTAAGACTATATAAACGTGAAGCATTAACGCAGAAGGTTTCATTCATGTAGATGAAAATATATGTGAACAGCACTAGCATCTATAGTGCATTACAATGGAAGCAATAGAAGATGGCTTATTTGCATCATAAATGTTTGAACAATTGAAATTGAGACTCATGTATGCATGCCGACATAACTTGTCATATTAATTTTATATTTGTTTGCATCAAAGCAGAGAATAAATTTTACACGTTTTTCTTTTTGACATTGTTTAAACCATAAAGAAACGTGATTATTAGACAGGTTAGACACACATTATATGAAACCCTTATATTTCTACAACTCTAAGCCCTCTTTTACGGGGCATGTACTAGGGGGTCCATTAGGATGGCGGGCGCACTTAGTCCGCCCGCCATCCCAGTGCAAAGCGGTCCCGCCTTGACAATTAGGATGCGCCCGCCACAGTGGCGGGCGCATCCTGTATTTTTACCATTGCGGCGGGCGGTGCAGCAAGCGCCGTCCGCCGCAATGGTAAAAATGCACGTTGTGCATTTCAAAGCACAACATACAGGCACCGCGCGGTGCCTGCCATGTTGTACTTTGAAATGCGGGGGGGGTACCATAGGTACCCCCCATGTGCAACCCCCACCCCCCTGACTCCCAGGGGGCCCTCAACGGGCCCCCGAAGGGAGTCTCCACATGCCTTTCCGTGGCGGCATTGCCGCCACGGAAAGGCATTGGAAAATGCCCATCATAATATGGCTGGTGGTGTTTGATAGACACCGCCACCATATTATTCCTTTTCCACCCCGGCCGCAAGGCGACCGGGCCGGAATAGCGGCGGATGGTCTTTCCGTCCGCCGAGATCCCCTCCGCCATACTAATATGGCTGGGGGAAAACGAGTGTGGATGTCGGGCGGATTGCCCCCGCCAGGCAGGCGGTGGCTACCGCCAGCCTGGCGGGGGCAATCCGCCCGACATCATAATGGGCCCCTAGGTTTCTTCTTTAACTCCTTGTCATTCTCTAAAACCTGTGCAAGGTGCACATTCATTTTATATGTGTTTTCATTTTCATAATCAGTTTATATGTCATGTAAGGGATAACCAGTTCAAGCTGTATCACCTTCAACAGTCACTTTTGATAATGCTGTACTACGTAAAACAGATTTGGACCCGTTTTGTTTTCTAGTGGACAGCTTTGGGTACTTTCTTTAAGGATCTTTAACTTCTGATTGCAAGAACAGATTTTTATTGTCTCAGTGTTGCTGGATTCCTTGTTGTGTTCTCATTTTCACTGCATTGGTTTGTGGATTTTATGCAATTGAATTCTTGCTTTCAGGTTGCTTTGTCACTGCTAAAATATTTTATGCACATTTTCTCTGAGGGAAGTCTTTCACTTGAGCCAAATGTAAGGCCAACATTCCTTACAGCACCCATCTTTAGCCTTTCTAGGTGATAGATTGTTAGGCACATAAGAGTTCTCCCACAGGTGGCACAGTACTCAAGTGGTTTTCTTCTTTTATGAAAGACTGTCAGTAAATGATTTGGTCTCCGCGTTTTGCTGCTCCCATCCCCCCACATGAAGGTAGGGGTTCCTCAGGGCTCGATTCTGAGTCCAAAACTCTTTAATTTATATATGGTCCCCTCGCGCATCTAGCAGAGGAACATGGCACGACAATAGTATCATACGCAGATTATACTCAATTGCTGTTTACTTTTGACAAAGGTGCTGATTTCAGAGGGGATGTGATCAACACCTGCCTGTCAGAGGTGTTCTCTTGGTTACAACTGAACCAATTAAAGTGCAATTTGGAGAAATCAGAGATCATTTTCTTCAGTCCTTCTCCCTGTGAGGTGTGGCACCAAAGGGTGGCCTTTGGACATGTCCCCCCCTCAGTAAGGACAGTCAAGAACTTAGGGGTCAAGCTGGAGGAGAATTTATCTATGAGAGCTCAAATCCAAGCAGTAGCTGGTTACTGTTACAGCACTTTCTGCCTATCCTCCCACTTGAAATCCCTGCACTGGCTGCCGGTCCATAAGAGGATTCGGTTCAAAGCTCTGGTTCTGGCCTTTAAAGTTCTACACGGCACTGGTGCCTTTTTTATTAGGAAAAGAGTTCAGCGTTACATACCACGTAGAACTCTGAGGTCCTCATCGCAGCAGCAGGTGTCCATCCCCAAGTTCTCCCACGCCCGTGGAGGCGGGCGCTCCTTCCAAGTGCAGGCCTCCCATCAATGGAACTGTCTGCCATTGTCACTTAGACAGGTGCAGGATTTACTCACCTTCAGGAAGCGGCGGAAAAGTTGGCTATTCCAGCAATAGCCCATGAGCGGAGTGCTCCGGTAGATTTATTGTCAATTGTCTGTCTTGAGGTCTTTCAGCGCCGGGACACTCTATTGAGTAGCTGTGCTCTCTTTAAATAGCAATTTACATTACATTACATTACAGTTCATATCAAGAGGATTCACTATGCTCATTAGCAGTCCAGCTTCCGATACACAGAAAACAAGGAAGCCCCAATATCCTTTACCTATGCTGTTCTTGATGTATGTGAGGTGTAATGTCAAATGTGTTCTGTTGGAAAGTTGTGAGTTGTCCATCACGGTTAGTGCTGCTAAGAGGTGGATAATCAATCATATTGTATTTATTTGTTCGGTACGTGAAACCATTACAGAATAAAAACAGCATAACAGTGCAGTAGTATTTCATGTGCAAAGATTTCATAAAATTAAACTTATCAATATTATTACATAGTGGTGCTGATGATTTTGCTTTCACAATGAAACAAGTGTTGCTGAACCACCTAGCAAAACAATTCAATTTTCAAAATAATTAAATTAAGCTGAAATGGAAAATATGGCTACGTTAAAAAAAAACCGACCTCAGTAAAAGTGGGTTGTGCAAAATGCAGGAGAGCAATTAACTTGTTTCAATAAAAATCGGTTACAGTAACCAGTTATTTTCATTAATACATGTTTTGTGTTTGGTGTATGAATGGCGTTTAGCCTAATATTGTACATTTGTGTGTGCGATGTTTGTTAGTGGTTAAAAAGGCTGTGTGCCTAATGACATCTGGGTGTGCAGAGAAAATATTGAGTTGGAATTATCGAAGTACAGGATATATCGAGTCCTAAATATCGTCAGTGGGAAATATCGACAGCAAGAATATCGTGTTCAAGAATATCAAATTTAAGGTAAGAAATATTGTTTTTAAAAATACAGAAGTCAATAATATCGTTTGTAAAAATATAGTTTAAAATATGGATTTTTTAAATTAGTGTTATGTATTTTGGTATACATTTTAAATGTATGTGTTGTATGTTTTTGTATAAGTATTGTTTATGTTTTTTAATACATGAGTTACATTTTTAGTAGTTATCAATTTTATTTTAATTCAATGTTGGTTTTTTTTCCGTTCCATAGCGAGTTGTGAGTTTATAGGTGAATATGATAGGGAGTCATGTAATTATAATAAATTAATGTTTTTTTCTATTGATTAGTATTTATTTAATTGATATTTTATAGTGTTAATTGTGGAAAGTAATTTATTTTTAATTAATTTGCTGTTAATTAGCATTAATTAATTAAATATGGAAATGGTGTAATTAATTTTAGGTGTGTGTTGTGGGGTTTATAGGGGTATATGGTGAGAAGTAATTTATTTTTAATTAATTAATAATTAGTTGTTAATTAATATTAATTAATTGAAAATTAAATATTGAAATTGTGTAATTACTTTTAGGTGCGGGTTGTGGGGTTTATAGGGGTAAGGATGGGAAGTAATTTATTTTTCATTAATTAATAATTAGTTGTTAATTAGAAAGGATGGGAAGTTAAATATTTTTTATGTGTTTTCATTTGTTTTTTGATTAATATTTGTTTAATTGATAATTAATTATGTTAACTATGGAAGCACATTTTAAGTTGTATTTATTTATTTAAAAGATATATAAAGCACACAGCTACCCCACAGGGGTTTCCTGGCGGTAAGCAGGACAAGCAAGGTTGCAGCTAGTTGGAGCAGAGGAATTTACCTAACTTTAAAGAAATGTCTTTAGCTTTTTAAGGAAGGCTAAAAGCGACTGGCAAATCCTAAGTTCCAAAAAAGGGAATTCCACAGTTTAGGTCCAAAGTAGGAGAACGTGCGGCCCCTCATGTGGGTCAGATGCACTCTGGGAACTGAGAAAAGAGAAATGCTAGCCAATCTCAGTTGGGGGGTAGGAAGGTAAGGCTTGACAAGGCTTTGTATGTATGAGGGTGCCAAGCCATGCTTACCTCAAAACATTTAACATAGGGCCTTGAGCTAAATACTTTTGTTTACCTTGAGCCAGTGAAGTTGATGGAGCAGAAGGGAGACAGTGGCATGCTGAGGCAACTGAAAAAGCAGGCGAGCAGCTGCATTTTGAATGAGCTGAAGACGACGAACAGAGGCCTTGTCCGCGCCCACGTTCAACAGTTTGCCATGATCAAGTCTCGAAATTACCTAAGCCTCAAATACGGTTCTTTGGGCTGCTGATGCAATTAACCAAAGGATTTGTTTTAGCCATTTGAGAGCCGTAAAGCAAGCTGTTGTGACTCCAGACACTTGGGCTCAGAGAGAAAGATTACTATCAATGGGAAAACCCAAGTTCTTAACATTCTGGACGGGAGCAGATAATGGCCCCAGAGATATAGGCCAATGGCTAGCTCCCCAGAGTTCAGGATTTAGATGTGGGTTGTGAATTGTGTGGTGTTAATGTAATAATTTTTTTGTTTGAAAATAATTTTAAACAAAAACTATTTATTTGTTTGAATTTTTAAAAATATGTTATTTAATATATTATTTGTAAATATTTGTGATATGTATTTAACAATATATGTTTTATTAATGTATAATATTAAATATATTTGTATTATAATGTTTTACATCTTTATAGATTTTTTACACTTCTTTTGTTTTTTAAATATTTGTTGTTGAAATTTTGTTTGTTTTTAATTTTGAATTGACTGTAGTGGGAATAGTAACTTTTATCCCTCCGCAGTCCAACACTTTCCCTACTGTTATACTCACTGGAGTGGGAATAGCAATTTTTAACCCTCCACTATCCAGCACTTTTCCTACTGTTACGCTCACTGGAGTGGGAATAGTAATTTTTACCCCTCCTCTAGCCAACACTTTCACTACTGTTACACTCATTGGAGTGGGAATAGTAATTTTTAACTCTCCACTTTCAGACACTTTCCCTATTGTTGCACTGTCTGGAGTGGGAATAGTATTTTTACCCATCCACTAGCCAACACTTTCCTACTGTTGCACTCAATGGGGTGGGAATAGTAATTTTTACCCCTCTGCTATCCAACTGTTCTTCTATTGTTGCACTCACTGGAGTGGGAAAAGTCATGTTTACCCCTCCGCTATCCAACACTTTCCCTACTGTTGCAATGACTGGAGTGGGAATAGTAATTTTTTCCCCTCCCCATCAAACCCTTTCCTTGTTGTTGCACTCATTGAAATGGGAATAGTAATTTTTACCCCTCCGCTGTCCAACACTTTCCCTAATATTGTACTCATTGGAGTGGAAATATTAATTTTTTCCCCTACGCTTTCCAACCCTTTCCCTACTTTTGCACTGACTGGAGTGGGAATATTAGGTTTTATTCCACCGCTATCCAGCACTTTCCCTACCGTTATGCTCACTGGAGTGGGAATAGTAATTTTTACCCCTCGTCTATCCAACACTTTCTCTACTGTTGCACTCATTGGAGTGGGAATAGTCATTTTTAACTCTCCGCTATCAGACACTTTCCCTATTGTTGCACTGACTGGAGTGGGAATAGTATTTTTTACCCCTCCACTAGCCAACACTTTCCCTACTGTTGCACTGACTGGAGAGGTATTCGTAATTTTTACCCCTCCACTATCCAACACTTTCCTACTGTTGCACTCAATGGGGTGAGAATAGTAATTTTTACCCCT
Organism: Lissotriton helveticus; assembly: GCF_964261635.1. Taxonomy (NCBI): domain Eukaryota; kingdom Metazoa; phylum Chordata; class Amphibia; order Caudata; family Salamandridae; genus Lissotriton; species Lissotriton helveticus. The sequence goes on from NC_136068.1 coordinate 117,972,471, forward strand.
CCACTATCCAACTGTTTTCCTACTGTTGCACTCACTGGAGTGGGAATAGTCATTTTTACCCCTCCGCTATCCAACACTTTCCCTACTGTTGCACTCACTGTAGTGGGAATAGTCGTACGTTTTCCTTGTACATGGGAGATTTGTTTATTGATAATTGGGCCGCCGGGACCCCAACGACGACCCACTCGCGAGCAGGTACTGTCCGAATACCGGAATTGTGATTTCGCATATATATATATATATATATATATTTTATTTTTATTTTTTTTGTTACATTTTTATATATTTTTAAACTTATAAAATAAATTTAAATTAATAGTTTATTTATTGTTTTACAGTAAATATATAATAATTATTATATATGTGTGTTTAACTTTTTTAGGTAAAGTTCATTTGTAATTTTTGTTAAAATGTATATTGAATCTATTTATTTTTTAAATTAAGTTCATTGTTTAATATATTTATTATTTTATGTTGTATATATATATATATATATATAAATGATTTTTTTACATCTATATTTATGTCATCAATATTTTTGTTTAGATGTTTTTGAACTTACCTTTATAAATATAGGATGTCGATATTTTTTACATCTATATTTATGACTCTATATCATGGTATGGGGATATTTTGGGTGTCAATATGTTATCAGTGAACCACCACCTGACTAGATAGCACATCTGGGCTGTGTAGATACATGTAATATATCATGTTAACAAATTTAAGTTGGGTGTTTGGGAGTCTTGTCAGAGCAATGCAAACAAAATAAAAAATGACATTGTTTACCTCAGATTGCAATCATCAAGTTACACTGAGATCTGGATTTAAACAGTCAGGTAAGATATAACTATTTTCCCTTGATATATGGCACTATTTTGATGTGTTACACTATACATCCAGGCTGGATTCTACATCCTCATCATATCACAGCTAATTTTGTTCATTGTTTTGTATCTAGATATTTCATAGCTCAAAGTGTTCAGCGAATTTATTCTCTAGTATGATAGGACACCTCATTTTGATACAGTAGGCCATCTTACTGCACAAGTATTGTGATTGTGTAAGTGCTGTGTAGGTAAAATAAGTTATCTTCCTTTACAATGTCCAAGATTAAGGTGGTCCATGTTATGTTCTATAGGGCCCTAAAAATGCAAGATTTCTGTAGCATGTACAAACCTTCTTCAGTCTTACCACTAAACCCTAACCTTAACTATGCAGTGTGGCCTGGATAGTGAGTTCTTTAATAGGAACTAAAGGCAAAGAATATGCTTGGCGGGCCCTGGAAATGGTAGCAGGCATACGGTGTAGCCAAAGAGCACATCCTCTGCATGTACTCATGTCCACAGACTAGAGGGTTTTTGCGGTGTGGTGGTGACTGATCGCACCCTGCACCCACAACTGACTGGGCACAGCCAATGTCATCGATAGAGAGTGCCTGTTGACCTAAAGAAAACAGCCATAACTCCTCTAGAAAGCAAAAGGACAACATATACACAAAAACTCAACAATGAATGCCCATTCACCAACCTCCCTAATACTGGAGAGTGTAGCGATGCGTCAATTACAGATATTTCTCAAGACCAATTATTTCCTCCTCCTCCTTCAGTCAGGTTTTAGATCAGTCCAGGAATCAGACTCTTCTTGCTGGCCTTCAAGAGTGAGTGTAACCACATGGCTGATGGTGATCGGTTCAATACTGACATATCACAAAATAACTTGGAACATTTGATACTATGGACATTTTCGCTGTTCTTGGTTGCCAGGTGGGCATACACTTCAATGAAGATAATTTGTCTCTTCAAGCCCGGGTGGCCTCTGCGTGTAATTTCTTCCACTTTGTTAATTACATTCTTACAAGACTGCTGCTTAGTCTGCCACTATCCAACCACTGCTCAGTGGTTTCAGCTGTCATCACAGACTACAGCAATAATCTTCATCTAGGGTTTGAACAAGTGAAGCTGATACTACTTTATCACCTGAAGAAAGCAGAAGCATCATTTGCCACCAATACTGACTGCCAAGGGCATATTCTGCTGGCTAAGCTTTCTGTATAGCTGCTAATTAAATATAAGGCCTTAGGTATGCCTCAGCTACCCACTGAATAGCTTGCTTGGTTGAACATTTTGGATAATAGGTTCCTTGCAATATCCTAATTCTGCCTCTGACAGTCTGCTAACAATTTCAGTTTTGAGAAAATCCCATAAAGAACAGAGGGATTTAGTGGGGTGTCATGTAATTTATACTGAGGAATAATGACTATGGTACTCAATCCATTCTCTAAGACTCATCACCTGACCTTTCACGTAAAGTTTACTCATGTTGTCCACACATTATGTGATCTTGTCTGCCCCTTATGGGATAGTTCCTTTAATACTTTTTAAAGGTTACAAGTGCTTTATGAACTAAATATCACAAGAAATAGAAGAAAATGCATTACTTCCATATCAACAACTCTTTGAAAATTTACAGGATACCTCCTCCTGTGGTCATTAGAGATCTTGGCCGAAACACAAGAAAAATGAACAGCTGTGGCAAGCAGTAACATCCCAGTGCCTACCAACCCATGCCAGTGGTGCTCCATGAATAAAGCCCTATTACATCAAATCCACATTGCTTCATGTATAAGACAGATCAGTGGGTGACAGCCCAGTACTCTCTGCCAATAACTGTAGGGCCTTTTTCCTATATACACCTTGTCAGGAAAGTGCATCACAGTTGTTTTCATACCAGAAGCACCTTTAAAAGAAAAATTTCACCAAATTACACAATTACACAATTAGGCATGTTGCATATTTATGTGCAATTTGCAGCAGAAACCTAGGGACGCCATCCCGATGTAAAACGGGACAGCCCGCCATAAGGGCGGCGGTCCCGTGGGGGCCATTAGCGGGCTCATCACGCATTTTTAACATTGCAGCGGGCGGTGCTGAAAAGCTCCGCCCGCCACAATGCTAAAAATGCACATTGTGCACTACAATGCACAACGTGACAGGCACCGTGTGCTGCCTGTCTCGCTGTACAGTAAAGTGCAGGGGGTACCATAGGTACCCCCCCATGTGCACCCCTCCCCCCCCCGGAGTCCCTGGGGCCCCGCAACGGGCCCCCACAAGACATTCCCACATGCCTTGTAATATGGCGGGGATGGGGAAATGGGTGGCGGATGGGTAAGGATGTCAGGCGGTTCACCACCGCCCGCATGGCAGTGGCGATCTGCCCGACATCCTAATGGGGCCCCTAGTGTGCAGGGACTGCAACAATGGAAACTACCAGAACGAGAACAGCTGCTTTTTGCGATGTTTGTGTGTTTTTAGCACACAATATTTTCATTTTGGATGCAAGGACATATTTCGCTATAAAATATAGCATTATTTTACATAATTATGCTTAATTTTGTGTAATTTTCCAGACATTGCAATATTCAAATGCAAATTACACGACTATTGCACACTCCTGGTGACATATTTACCTTCTGCTCTCAGAACCAACGAAATCTCGATTCACTCAATTACCTTATTTGTGTCCTTGGTACACCAGATCACTGGACCAATTTTTGGCTAAGTTTACACTATCCAAATACCACTTACAGACACATGTATGAATATACTTTTGACAGGCAGGATCACTGGACGTGTTAGTGAATATCTAGGCAATTGGTTGTTTTGTAGACACACTTTGCTCAGGTCTAAGCTACATGTGATGCTGATCATGTGTTATTTAATATATGACCTCTAATAACCCATCACTTTGTAATGCTACTGTTGCCGGACTCTTGAAGGTAACAATTACACCTGTACTAACTTATGGGGTCATTACAATGGCGGATGGACTGAAGTCAGTTGCCAATGTCCCGTTGATAGGGACCTTCCACCTATAAGGCGGCGGTCCTACTCATGGAATTACGATTCGACCGCCACTGCGGCGGTCTCATCTACAATATTTAACATTGTGGCGGGTGCTGCTAGCTGCAGCACCCGCCGTAATGTTAAAAATGCACCTTGAAAATTTCCCTGAACTATGTTGCAGGCAACATGCGGTGCCTGCACCATGGTGCAGGGAAATGTAGCATACAAGTGCATACACAAACTGCCCCTGGTCAAGGGGAGGCCCGCAATGGGCCTCCAAAGTACATGAAACTGCCATGGAAAGGCTTGCGGGATCCAGCATCGTAATCAAGGACTTTGTGTGTTTGGGCATTATACTTCCGTAAAATCTTTGAAATTGCATGTTTCCGGTTCTACTGATTGGATTTTTGTCCAGTTGGTGTTAAGCAATTTTTCAAAGTTCACTCTATTTTTCTAAAATGGTGTGAGATTTTTAGGGGTTGTGTTTTTCCTGTTTGAGTAACTGATTAAATACTTTACACTTTGCCTCTAATTTAAGTTTTTGCACCAAGCTCCTAGAGTTAAGCAGGTCAATTTGGGGTTTGCTTGTGTTTCACCTTGAGAAGAATTGTAGCTGCTGCTTGAGTAGGGTTTCACCCCCTCAACCAGTAGCCTTATCTCTTACATACATTTTTTTCACATACACATTTAAAAAAGGTTACAAATAACAGAAACCAAAACAGTAGCTAGTGCTGCTAGAAAGTAGTGGAAAAAGACCGTGAAAACATAAAACAAAAGAGGTACCAGACGCAGAGCGAGCCAGATTGAGAATTCACACTTTCCTTTGCCAGGCATGAAAGGGAGGCAAGATATGTCAGAAGAGTGGAGGCCTAAGCAACTCGGTTCAACATTAATCGCAAATTGGCTACAGGCTAAACAATGTGGGACTCGCTAACAGTCCAATGTCTGAACGCACATTTCATAAATTCACATTTTTCTCTTGTATGTATAGATTCAAACCTAAAACATATTTATTCAAACCAACTAGGCCAGGGCAAAACATTAATTACACAGGCTTTATTTGCATACTTTTGGTAATTTTGCATAACAAAATCTACACATATTTATCTGGATAACACCATTACTCCTCATTGCATATTGAGAATTCTGTTTAGGGAATTAGGGAAAAAATCCTAATAAGAACAGCATTTTCCAAATGCTAGCAAAAGTTCTTTAACATGAATGGGAAACATGCATTTCAGGTAGATTTTTAAACTCAGCAGACCACACATTAGTTCTTTTAACACAGATGTGTGAAAATACATTCAAACATGTGTTTTCAAGTTGCATTTTTACCTAAAAAAAATGTTGGCTTTTCTTTTTTTAGCCTAAAACGCTTTTGCATTTTATAATTGGAAGAATATACAATAGAGACTGGGAGGCTCCTGTACGTACAGTAGCAACTTCCTCTTCCTCTTCCTGACCTGTAAACTCCCTTTGTTCAGGATTTGGATTTTGACACAAAAGCATCACTACCTTTTTGTCTGTAATCTCTGCTGCATACACACACTTCGAATCTGTACTTTTTGGGAAGCATCAAATGAGTTCAAGTTATTACTTTGCAAAAAAGTTTGATGATTTTGGGAGGGCAGGCACCACTATTTTAGTTTCTTTTTCTTTTTGTTTGTTTTTTGCTGGATAGTCTTATTATTATTATTAATAAATTTTATAGAGCGCGTAGTCACCCAAGGGTATCCCAGCGCTAAGATCCAAGCACCTGTGAGTCAGAGGGGGGGCAGCGAGGGGCAAAATGGGGGAGTCAGAGTTTTAGGGAAAAAGATGGGTTTTTAGCCGCTTCCTGAAACGTAAGTAGTTTGATTCTGTTCTCAGGTTGCGGGGAAGAGCGTTCCAGAGGCGTGCGGTGTGAACCGAGAAGCGCCTTCCGCCCGAACGTGCCTTCTTGAATCTGGGAATGATAATGAGGCACTCATGATCAGATCGGAGGGATCTTGGGGCTTTGTATGGTCTGATAAATTTTCTTAAAATAGGGGGGCCTTTGTTTTAAAGTAGTCTATGGGCCAGACAGAGGGCTTTGAACTTCACTCGCTCCCTAACCGGGAGCCAATGGAGAAGCTTCAAGGCTGGTTTGGCCGAAGTTCTGGCCGGAGTATTGGTGAGGATTCGGGCAGCTGAGTTTTGGATTCTTTGTAGCTTGTTCAGAGTTGCTTCAGGGGCGCCTAGGTAGATGGAGTTGCTGTAGTCTAGCCTAGATAGTATTAGGCCTTGGATTAAGAGTTTTTGAGAGGTGGGAGGAAGTAGGGGCAAAATCTTTCTCATTGATTTGAGAAGGCCAAAGCACGTCCCGGCTACTTTTTTTGCTTGTGTGGTAAAAGTTAAATCGGTTTCAAGCCATACACCCAAGCTTTTTACCTCGGGTTTCGGGTCTGGGGGGGGGGGCCCAGGCAGATTGGCCAGATGTTCTGTGGGAGGGAGAGCCCTCTCTGACCAGGGAGGAGAATGTCAGTTTTTGAGCCGTTTAGTTTTAAAGCTGAGCTATTCATCCAACCTTGTATCTGCGTCAGACAGTTGTATAAGACCGCAGGATGTTGGCTTGGGTGAGATAGAGCCACCACTAATTGGGTGTCATCAGCATAGCTGACGATACTCACTCCGAAAGGGTTGACGACCTCCTCCAATGGGGACATATAGATATTGAATAAAGTAGGGCTCAGAGAGGAGCCCTGAGGTATGCCACATTGGAGGGGTGTTTCGGAGGAGCAGGCATTATTCTCCCAGATCTGGAAGGAGCGTTGGCCCAGAAAAGACGAAAGCCAAGATAGTGCGGTACCTTCCACACCGACCCTCCTAAGCCGATGGATAAGGATCTGGTGGTTGACGGTGTCGAAGGCCGCACTTAGGTCGAGGAGGATCACTGCCACTGATCCCCCTGCGTCCAAAATTGCTCTGGCCTCCTCCACCGCCGCAAGGAGGGCGATGTCCGTGCCCTGCCCTGGGCGGAAACCTGTCTGTGAGCTTTTTAGTCGATCATTGGTTTCCAGAAATTGTGATAGTTTCCTATTCACAAGTTTTTCGGCGATCTTGCTAGTCCCAGGGAGGAGAGAGATTGGCCTGTAGTTGGCTAGATCCATAGAGTCCAAAGATGGTTTCTTCAATAGGGCCTTGACGACTGCCGCCTTCCAACTGGGTGGAACGACTCCCTGCTGTAATGAGGCGTTGATGAGATGGGTAAGGGGGGGAACGATAATTGGTGCTACTTTCTTGAGGATACGTAGCGGGGCAGGGTCCCTGGGCGATCCGCTTTTGACGGTATTTAGCGTGCTTTCGACTTCTTCAATGGTCACTTGCCCCCAGGAGGATAAACAGGGGGAGGTGGGAATGTTGAGGACCTCTTTTTCCTCACTCGAATTTGTGATTGGGATTGAGTCGAGGATTTTCTGGATCTTCTCTTTAAAAAAGCTTGCTAGCTGATGGCATTTTTTCTCATCTGCTTTGGAGTCTGGTGGATTTCTCGGTCCAGGGTGTGGTGCCTTAAGAAGTTCCTTTAAGATAACATATGATTCTTTGCTGGAGCAAGCAGAATTTTCTATTCTATCTTGAAAGAAAGAACTTTTTGTCTTGCGTAGGGCAGTCTTATAAGTTTGTAGAGAGGTGAGGTAGACGTCCTTCTTTACCTTAGACTTAGTCGTATCCCTCCTCCATGAGCGTTCTGTTCTCTTGCAGTATTGTCGCAGAGACTTCAACTCTGGGGTATACCAAGGAGCGGGGGTCACTCTTTTGGTATGTCTGAGAATGGTGGTTTTAGGGAGGAGTTTGTTTAGGGACGATGTTACCCAGGAGTTTGGAGTAGAGACCGTTGTTTTGATTAAGGTTTTCTGGAATCATTTTTGCACATTTATTGGATGATGGGGACCTAAGGTCATAAAATAAATGTTCTCCATTTCATTGTGTTTTTGTGAATTTTATAGACATTTGTTAATCATTTTGTTGTGTTGTTGTTTTACAGTCTGGTGCATACACCACCCTGCAGTAGGCCTTGAGTGTATTACTGCATTTTTCACATTCGCACTGCTGCTATGCTATATAAATTATTTTAATAGCTTCTGGATGGCCTTGTATTCATGCAAAATGTAGGTTATTTTTTGTCTGGATGTGTCTGTTGGTGGAAGTATTGGGGGTGCTCCTGGAGTGCAGACCCATGCAGCCAGACATTCATTTCCCTTTGTTCTCGGCTTTTCTTTTCGCCATGTACTTGTCCACTATTTTTTATGAGTTTGTGTGTGAGTGAGATGAATAATTGGGTTTTCTGCAACTTTTAAAAGTATTTTGGAGGATATATTTGATGTTGCCTTGGTTTGTGGTTGTGTTATTAGTAAAGTATAATTTTCATTCAACATCACTGATTTACTGGTAGAGGGTAAGACCATCATATGGGTGGCCCAGACACATTTTGGGTATATATATCTACAATGCTCCATTATATTTGGGAGTGGTAACAGTGGTGTTCCAGGCAGAAAAGGGTAACACTGGTATTTGTTGATTATGCTCCTTTCTTTGCTGGTGTTGCGTTGAGCACCATTTTCTGGAACTAGTGAGCATATGTGTTTTTGTGCATGTGTGTGATGACTATTTTGCCTCTCTTCTCCATGCCTCTTCTTTGCTGGCCATTCGTCGACCACCAGCTTGTGGGGCCAATGAGAGAGAGAGAGTGCGTGTGTATACATATATGTGTGCGTTTGTGTGTCTGTGGTACCTATTTTGTCTCAGCCTCCTCCTTTATTGGCCAGGTGGTAGTGATGAGCAACCGTCATTTTGTGCAGCTACTGTATGTTTAAATCATTTTTTCTCACTTTTAATGGCCATTTCCTAGTAACACTGATAGAAGTGCATGTCATTTTTATTCCTCTTTTGTAATTTTTAAATATATTTATTTGTGCCTGTGGCTGATTGTATTCATCTGCAGGCATGTCAGGGAGACTGAAAATGAGTCTAAAAATGGATTTGTCCAGTAGGAAACCGAATCTTCACAGTAAAGTTAACAAGAGGAACTACAGTAGCAGCACCTGGGGCCAGATGTAGGTGGCCAATTACCGGTCGGTAACGGCCGAATTCGGCCGTTACCGACCGGTAATTGGATTTTGAGATGTAGGAGCATGCTTTACAGAATCAGTATTTTACCGAATCTGTATTTACAGATTCGGTAAAATTACCGAGTCTGTAAATGAGATGTAGGTAGCACATCTTTGAGTGCCGCAGGCCTTTCAGATTCGGTATTTTACCACCCAATCCAATTGGGTGTGAAAATACCGAATTCAGGTGTGCATGCCCATGTGTGCATGCACACCTAGCCATGTGACAGACAGACATGCCCTTAGGGCATGTATGTGTGCCACATGGCGCACATGCCTATTTTTGGGGTGCCAGAGGGGTCAAAGTGACACCCCCTGCACCCTTGCTAAAATCGGTATTTACCGATTCTGTAATTACAGAATCGTTATTGCCCATTGATTCCTATGGGCTTCACAGCCCATAGGAATCAATAGGAAATACCGATTCGGTATTTCCAGATTCGGTAAATACCGAATCTTAAAGATTCGGTATTTACACATCTGGAAATACCTACATCTCCCCCCTTCATATTTACCACTTCTTAAATACCGAATCTGTAAAATTCGGTATTTAAGAAGGGTAAATAAGAATTACCTACATCGGGCCCCTGGTCTTCTGGGTGTAGGACCATAGCAAGAAATAGAGCTTGTTGCTGAGCAAGATTTCGTTGTGATCGCTATTCCATACAACACATCAGCATCACAATCTCCTGCAAGGAAAAGAAAGAGCATTCCCCCATCTGCTTCCAGGCCTTTTCCTGATCATTATGACATGGATTGGACCCTGACCAAATTCTGTTAGGAGATACAAGGATAAAGGTGAGAAAGGTGATGATGAGCCAGTGATCATTAGTGTGGAGAGTGGCATAAATGAAGTATATCTCACCTCTATTCAACCTGCTCCATGTCATGCAGTTCCACCAATTCTGCCTGCCTCCATATTTTTTAAGAAGACCCTAAACCCTGCACCACTGCTGCAGTCAGAGCTCGTCATAGAGAGACAGCAAAAGAACGCCAACCTCCACCTCAGCAAGTTCTAAGAACACAAGGTTGTCAGGGCCTTCTGAAGCAGAGTTGTGACTGCCGCTCGTAGTGTGCAGCCATCACCTGCAGCACCCTCAGAATGGCCCATCGGAGAGAGTTATACACTCACGCCAGTGCAGCCAAGAAGCCTACCTCCTCTCTGTAGGTCACTTGTTGAGGCATCATGATGAAAGCAGTTACAACAATTCACTATCAAGGCTATGTTCTCAAAGGACTCACCGTACCACCTTACCCATCAAAGGTGCCTTTATACAGTTGTTTACCTTTTCATATTCATATATGCCCTGAGTACACCAAGGGGTCGTTCCGATTCAGGAAACAAATCCGTACGACGCTTCGAATTCATAGTCTTTTCCGTGCGAATCGTACAAATCCCTCCGAATCGCGTAGTACGATCCGTAGTAAAAATATACGTCCGAATCGTTGCAAACCATATGAAAAGCAAGGGAAAATTTGTACAATACAGACCCTGAAAGTGAACCGTACGAATCGTAAACATGCCATACGACCCGACAAGTACGATCCGGACCAGGGATTGAGTACGCGATTCGTACAGTAAACTTCGCGTATGAGCAATTCGTACGGAGAGCTACACAATCACATAGGGTACGGTTCGTACACCTAAAGGGTACGGTTCGTACACCCCATGATTGTAGGGGTACAGTTCGTACACCGTAGAGGTACGGTTCGTACACCCCATGATCGTAGGGGTACGGTTCGTACACCCCATGATCATAGGGGTACGGTTCGTATACCCCATGATCGTAGGTGTACGAACCATACCCCTACGGCCAAGGGGTGTACGAACCGTACCCCTACGATCATGGGGTGTACGAACCGTACCCCTACGATCATGGGGTGTACGCACCATACTGGGGGTCTATTTTGCACAGCACTGTACCAGGGTTCCGTTTCGCATGCATTTCGAGTCGAATTCTGTTTTTCCGGACGTTTTGAGCTCTCGTAAAAAAAGAGTTGTACGGAGTGTTGACTGGACGAATCGTACTTGCTGGGTCGGAAAATGATGCTTCGATCCATACGGACATCCCGTACTGCGCGTTCCGAATGCGATTCGTACGGATTATTGAGTTGTACGGGCTTTGGTACGATTCGGACGGAGAACTGCTTTGGGTACGCATCGTACTACATCGTACGTACGGGGACGTTCGAGAATACGATTTGTATGGGAAACATGCTTCGTACGGCTATTCGTACGGGATTTTACCGAATCCGAATCGGCCCCCAAATGGAAGAAATTATTGAAAATCTTTCTATTTCAACTCTGCTGTTTTGGTCCTTTTGTTGTGTCCTTCTGCAGTGCCGAGATACCCTGTTGGGGTGATTCATGTGCGATATCAAATTAAAATAACATAACATAAAAATGGCAAATTGCCAAAATGTTAGAGCTTGCCATCTTCCCTTTTTCTTTGGAGGATGTAGATGGGCTTCTTGAATTAGTGGAGACCATCTCTTCACATTGGAAGGTTCCAAGCAAGACCTATTTTTCTACTGTTGCTGTGGCAGCACCGCGCCATCAAGCGATGCAATTGGTTGGCAAAGTTTTGAAGGAGAGCAGTATTCCGCCCATCTACCTTACAATGAACATGTGGACCAGTTGTCAAGCAATAGATTAGAAGTGCATCACTGCATACTCTTACTCCTCTGTATAGCCATGCTTCCCTTTACCAGTAAATATTCCCCATGCTCCAGCTACCCACTCCGGTCCCTCTCACATCTACGACCAAAACATAAATGTACATGTGGGGAGACTCCCAGTTGGCGTGAAGATCACTATACAAAAAAAGATAGGAAAAGTGAATGTAAGTTTGTGAACAGCATTTTGTAGAACATTGCTCATCAAGCAACTCAATATTCATCAAGTTAATCTTCATCAATGTCAGGTTCCCTTGCCTCTTGCAAGACTTTTATTAGAGGTGAGACAAGTTCAGATGAGATTGTAAATGAACAGAAGAACTATAGCAAAGGCCTTTCCTATAATTTTCAGTAAGGAGTTCTTCACCCCGATTAAATTGTAGTTTGTGAATACCAAAAAAGAGTAAATGTGTAAGCTTACCTTTGTGAATAGGCACCTTTGGGTTTACCTTTAAATATATGTTTATTAACCCCTTGATGATAACCTGTTCACCATCACTATACCTGTCCAGAGTGAAGCCTTGATATGTGACTCTCTGAGCCCAATCACTCTCATACTTGCTTTATACATATAATAGACCAATACAGATTAAGTTTATGAGGAACATTCATTTTAATCACAACTGTTCAGATGAAAACATTATTCTATAACATGGAGGAAGTGTGGCATCATGCTCAGGTGCCACCACGTGGGAAATCCAAGGGAGGGGGTTTACAGGCATTGCCCCACAGGTGTGTGCCCTTTGGTATTTCCTGGCATCCTGCATCAGAAAATCAATAAATATAGCAGCTAGATGGTCGAGTCAGTTACCTCACTGCTCGCTACTGGAACCTGTGCCTTTCTTTATACAACAGCATGTGTGCACCACACTACTTTAGTGACGAGGAGGCCACACAGACACTCCAAGTATGCCAGCATTTTCCTGATTGCCGAGGCAGCACCCCGTGAGCTGGGGCAGAATGCAGTACGGCCTCCGCTTCGCCTGCATGCTGCCCACCACTCTGGCCCATCACTGCACTCACTGCAGAGGCTTGGAGACATGTCCGCTTTCCATCAGCCAGCACACATAGAGGCCTGCAAGACGCGTATGCTCTTACCAAGCAGGGCCTGCTCTCGTAGCCCAGGTGGATAACCCTTTGTCAAAGCTCTGCTCTGAGGAAGCTCCTCTCATCCGCTCCATGGCAATTCTGCTCCCGCTGGAGCTCTGTGACCAGGTGGCCACCACCCGCTGAGTCGCCAGCTCTTTAGGCTACAGACCTGCAGTGCCACACCTATCAGCTGCAACATTTCATGCCCAGGGCCTGATGCCAGCATTTCACATTAACTGGTGTCTCCCGGTGGCCATTTCTTCCCACCAGCCTCAGCCTCCTAGGCCAGCTGCCTCCTCCTGCTGGTTCCTTATTGTCCAGGAGCTATGCAGGTGCCTGTGCAAAAGACATGTGAGTACCCTGCGCCAGGGCCTGGGTGCAGGTTTTGCCCCAGAATGGCATCCATCCTATGCCCATTGGAAGGCCTGGGTAGAGCACCTTGAGATTTACTTTGAGGCCATGGAGATTATCATGGAATCTAGTTGCCAATAAACTCATTTGATTACAGGTTCCCAGAGATAATTTAATAGTCCTTCTTGGCCCAATATTAATTCATCGAACTTGTGGACAAAAGAAATGCCCTCAGAAAGGGGACAATCAACAAGCCACCCTGACCACCACCTACTCCATTGGGTAATGTACACACTCCCAACTATGAGCAGGGCCCAATGATGAAGCAGGACACCTCAGCAGGTGAGGGTCCCTATATCTTAACAATATATGCACCCCATATGGGGACTATCCTCGATGCAGCCTAAAAGACAGCTTATCCGAAGCAATCTTGTCAACAGCTATAGACCCAGAAAGTTACACTTTGGGGTCGATTCCGATTCGGGAAAAAAGCGCTCCGAATAGCCGTTTGGAGCGTTTTTCCCGTACAAATCGTACCCTGCAACGTCCCCCGTATGTACTTCGAAGTACGATTCGTAGCAGGAGCCGTACTCCGTACGAGTCGTACAGAGACCGTACGACTCTAATCTCCGTACGATTCTCCCTCGGAACCCGCTGTACGCGACATCGCGGCTGGTTTTTACGACCTAGCAAGTACGATACGTGTTGGGGACGCACCGTACGACCCTTTTTTCCGGGAGCTGAAAACGGCCGTAAAAGTAGAGTTTGTGCCGAAACAGGTACGGAACGCCCCCCCCCCCAGGTAAGGTGCGTACCCCCCATGATCGCAGGGGTACGGCCCGTACACCCAGCGTACATGGGGTACGGTGCGTACCCCCATGATCGCAGGGGTATGCACCATACCCCATGTATGCTGGGTGTATGGGCCATACCCTTGCGATCATGGGGTGTACGCACCGAACCCCATGTACGCTGGGTGTACGGGCCATACCCCTGCGATCATGGGGGGTACGCACCGTACGGTGTGTATGTGATTGTGCGCTTTTCCGTATGAATCGCCCTTACCTGACATGGACCGTACGGATCGCGTCATGATGCCCCGGTCTGGATCGTACTCGTCGGGTCGTACGGCGTGTGTACGAGTCGTACGGAGACGGCTCCGGATACGATTCGTACAGACGTTTTTTTTACCCGATCGGAATCGACGCCCTTGTGTGCTTTAGAATGAGCAAGAATGTATGATGGACCAACCAACCTCTACTCCCCTGAGTCTAAGTAAATAAATGGTCTCACTGATTGACTACAGGGATGAGGATCTCATAAACTATTATAGACTGAATGGGCAAATGATCATGGCTCTATCTGTCAAAATTGGCCCAAATTGTGAGCCCAGCACTGCATGCACATAAGCCATAACACTGCATCTGTAAAGCCTGTGTTTACTTCGTCTTCTGGGTTCCTGGATCCTTTCACAGTAAATGTGAAGGGGTCGGTAACATTTCACATACTTCCCACTTTTTTTGGGCCAAATTTCCTTTATGAAAATCACTGAACATCTGCATCTTCCAAAAACTGTAAAAGAACTAACACAGGTGAAACAAGGGTTTATCAGAAAGCACATTTTCTGCATGCTCTGGGTGCATTAGATTGTGCACATGTATAGTTAGTAGCACCAGCAACAACAACGTACCTCTGTCAAAATAGAAAAAAGATGTACTTCACAAATGTGCAGAGCATTGTGGATGCGATCAACTGTTCTACTCGGATTGGGGTCTATTCACAAACTGCATTTTGTTTTGTTGTACTAGAATAATACTGCAAATGTTATAAAAATTGCTAAATTATTGAATTATAAATGCTGATGTTTGACTGGAGTAAACCATAACGGCCATGTTTTTATGCTCATGTTACCTCTGCTGACAAGATGTAACCATGTCCGAGGCAAGCCACCACTTGGCACTCTTGATGCAGATTTCACAACCCATCTTGCTCATCCAAATTTATTTCTATTCTTGGTGTTTGTGAAGGACTTGAGCTCTGCTATGTACTTGCTTTTATTCTTGGTGAGAATTTAGCCATGATCGATACTAGAACCGTATGTAATACACTATACATTTACATTTTGCCTGTGCTTTGGAAAATTGTCTCCATGATATGGTTGTAGGTGTGCTCTGTGATTTGCAGACATTTTCACAATAAACACTTGACTCAAACTAAATGAAAGACAGAGTTTTCTTCAAGAGATGGATCCTTAGGGAATCTCTAAAACATGGGAGACAAACATTCCATTTCAATGACAGTACACAGAGTTTCCTATAAACATGTGGTATGTGAGTGACTAGGAAGTCAATGTACCAGCTGTGCATCCTCATGCCTCGGAGTTACAGTTCCGTTAACTGCACTTCTGCTTCTCTTGTTTTGTGGGAGGCATTTCACAGGCAACTGGCCCTGATTTAGGTCTATGATGGTGCTTCCAGTTAGGGGTGGGCCTAATTTGCGTAAGGGACCTACGCGTAGAGGCACGGAGATGGAACCAATATCCGCACTCTCCGCATAGTTCCGTTAAGCGCCGCCCGCCCACCGCCCGCTGTATTAAATAACTTTAAAAAGCATGATATATAACATTTCAAATAACAATACCTTATCGGCGGCGTCCCCGGGCTTCCATCTGCCTCCATCGCGTCTTCTTCTTCTAACTGCCCCATACCTTTCACTCACTCACTAACACATACACGAACAGAGAAACAACAATTCTTTACTCACCTTACTTCCTTTACAGCAGATCGGGAATCTGGCGCTGGACACTGGGACCAGCAAGCTGAGATTCCCAATGAGGGTACAGCCAGAGCAGCAGGAGCAGGTTTGTAATGGAAAAGACCCACCTCAATCTCAAAGCCCTATGAGAAGCTAGGACAAAACTGTGGGCCTGCCCCTGCTGCTCTATCTGGCTTCACATTAGACTCAGGGATGCACTGACATGTTCTCTGACAGCCACATTTTAGCAAATATACTGTAGTACCTGAGGCAAGGGCAGTATGTCTGTTAAATTAAATTAATTATGCCTGTGTGAGGGGATCGTGGTTGAACTACACCCCTCAAACATACGCAATCCATATCCATCTATAGAGTGTTGTGTTTTGATAGTGCTCTATAGCTGTATTTGCCTCAGCCGTCACCTCCTCCTCCTCTTGTCATCAGGACCCTGGAGAGAGGCTGAAAGTGTTGACCTGTTGTTATATCCAGAGTTCAATGATATTCTTGCCCTGCCTGTAGAATCTTACTGTGATGACATGTTATAGAATGTTATGAGTCAAATGTTCACAGTTGACTGGGCTGAGCAGCATGCTGGCTGCTCCTGGTGGGGTCTCTTATACCATCTTGAATAAAGCTACTTGAAACTCATCACTTGTACCTGACTCAATCACTACAAGTTTTTGGCGACGAGGATGGGAGTACACATGGGTTCTTGAGTCAACTTGTTGCCATAAAATTGTAGTAACTTACTCCAGGCTGTTTGTAGTGTTCAGGAGTATTTATTGTAGTAGTTACAATTCCAGTAGTTCAGCCCCACCAGGAGCAGCCAGCAACTGTAGCCTCTCACTCCCAACATTCCATATTACATAATTCAGGGAGAATTAAACTAGCATAGCATGAACCACATTAGAACCAGGATACTACACCTGTGTACTGTAAATGTTCATGAAAACACAAGTCATTTATTCATGAACACAGATAAGTTAAATATTGTGCAGGTATCCACTCAGAGAGGCAAAGTGCAGAACGTGGAGCCGCTCAGGAGGCGAGGGGGGGCTGCACCCTGGAGCCCCTAACAAGGGGTCTCCATTGGGCACTTCTATTGTTCATATTGAAACTTGTGTCTAGCAGCCATCTTGGAATGAGGGCCCTTTGGCTTGGACAATAAAGGATGCATGAGATTCATAGGAGGGAGGTGATGTGACACTCTGCATGCTCCAGACCAGGGGCACTCCAGTCCAAAAGGTACCACGCTTTCCTCCTAAGCATAAGTAGAGGAACTTGTGGGTCTGGCTAGTCATGAGAAACTTAAATTGGGAAGCCCCAATGTGTACTCCAAACTCCAAACTTAATCCAATTGTTGAGAATGTAAGGTTCAGAAGTGTTTGGACTTGTAGGAGAGGAAAGGGGCGAAAGTTCAAATTGAGAAGGAAAGCCTCAGTACCTTGTGTCACTGTTCCTTCAGAAAAGGACCCCACCAGATGGTTCACTCGAGATTATGGTATTTGGTTTTGATCCCGAAAGTAGTATTTAGTGATCAACCTGTGATGTTTCTTTCTTTTTCAGATCCTTTCAATTTGAGAATTAATATAGAAAAAATACGAACTTGTTTATTGCAATGCTAATCATACCATACATTTTACCATTTCTAAGCATTGTAAATAATAGGTGTTCACAATACTCAATGTAATGATACTCAAGTTATCAACATCAAAAGGATGACATGTTGAGTTGTCCATATCATCATTCAAATCTATGACCCCTAGAACACATCTGAGGTCAACAGTGAAAGCAACTCGTTGAGCCTTTTAGAGAGTTCCTTTAGAGAAGAGGTCCATTTATAGCTAAAATTCAGGTATAAAAACAATGTATTTTCGAATCAGGCTTGGCTTACTTACTGGTTGTGACAATAACATCCCCTTGCCCAATGCCGACTGTACTGTAGTATTGTGCAAATTTACATAATTGACTTTATGTCCATTTCCATTAAGTTGTTTTTACATAGAATGCCACCAACTTTGTTTATTTTGCAAATTGGGTAAAATATAAACAAAGAATGTAGCTAAAATTAGGCCTGGGAGAAATTTCGATCACACCTGTGCACTTGGAGTCATTTCGATAATTCTGTGTTACTCTTTGATAAGGAATTACTGATAATTAAACAATTACTCCTCACATAATTAAGAGTGATTTGGGAGAAAAACTCCTAACATAAGAGCACATTTAACTCTTGCTATTTGTGTTCTGCCGCATGTAGCACTGTTTCTTAGTGCAAAATGCATACTCAAATTCATTTTGGATGCGAGGGGGCATTTTTGCGATAATATATAGCTATAAATGCAGAATATCTCTTCTTGCATATTTCAAGTGGGAATCTCACAGAATTTTCAGGAAATTCCGAGTGGTTACGCTACACTGAATTACATTACGCCCACCCCTACTTGAAATGTCTGGACAAAGTAGATTGTTATGAACAAAAAGTCTGTAGAGACCTCATTGTAACTCATTAGGCATACAGGCCTGTGCCCAGGTCTGATTAGGAATATTGTTCAATGTTCAATGTTTTTTTTGTAACAGTCACTCTAAGATGCTCAACAATCATGGAAGAGCCCCACTGTCTTTGGGGTTCATCAGTGTTATTCCTATCTATTCCTATCTGAGAATAATTCCCACATTTACTGAACAGACCCCTACATTTTCATCCATGTTAGGTTCTAGGATTTCTGTTTGAGTCACTCCCACTGTAATTTTATGCATCTCTCGTTTATAAGCATAAAAGCAACATGTTTTCTGAACTTTAATCCTGAGGATATTGCCACAATGGAAGACACATAGGCCCTGATTACCAATTTGAAGGTACTGGAGGAACAGTATATTTGCAGTGCAAATGTACCTTTACCATGCAGTAAATATGAACCACTAGCATCCACTCATAAGCTAATAATCCTGAAATTAGGAATTGGCAATTGGGACCAATTTTTCCAGGCATAGAACCACATGGAATACTCAATTCAGCAGTTGGTACATATATGCATGGATCTTCGTTTGCAGTGGGGATGAAGAAGGAAGCAATAGGGGAGGAAGTTGATGTCTGATTTGGGGAGCATTGTTTCTCCCCAAGTCAGAACAAAATGGGAAATGAGGCTTGGCGGCTCCTGCTGCAGCCAAATTCTCATGCAATTTTCCCCACCAGATTTATTGTCTGGAAAAATTGGGTAGAATTTATCCACACTCAGAAAATCTGGGTGCAGAAAAACCTAACATTTTATAATCAGACAGGGTAGAATTCCATGTGAATTTTAATAGGAGTTTTTGAACTGTGATATGTATTATGTGGGTATGTTGTGTTTTGTTTCTTTAACTTTTAATCAGAACCCTGATATGTCATTTGGTTCTGATTCATTGGAACCTGGGGGAGCTTGGGTTGCCTAGCAGTGGTCAGTTGAGGCCTTGCTATCCTGCTTGTATGCTGTTTAGCCATTGGTTTCTGTTATTGGACTTCGTTCAATAAATGCTTCGCTTTCTACGCTCCTGTCTCAGCTTCACCCCAATACTACATTTTGGTACCAGGAGTGGGTTAAGCTGTTTTGGCTGAGACCGCCCTGTGTCTGCCTGCAGCTGTCTTTGTGAACCCACCGGATCTTTTGCTACTTCGGCTCTTGGGCTTGGATGGGCAGATATTCCCCCCGAATTTCCTCAAGTGTGCCAATTTTATCTTATCTGTAGAGACTTTTATTTAGGAACCGCCCAGCTTGTGCTGTTAGCCCTACCTCATTGCAGCTTTCTGCTTCAATTGTTGCAACATAAGACAGCATCTGGCATTGTTGTCTTGCTCCAGCCTTACATCATCCTCCTGGCTGTGGGAGCTCATAGGCGACAGCTCTGCCAGTGTTTGAGCCTGGAGTCTTTGACGCGGATTTCCATTACGCGTCCGACGTCCTCAAAGGATTCTGGGTGAGCATGCTTTAGCCACATGCACGGTGGCCATCTTT
Source organism: Lissotriton helveticus (assembly GCF_964261635.1). Lineage (NCBI taxonomy): Eukaryota > Metazoa > Chordata > Amphibia > Caudata > Salamandridae > Lissotriton > Lissotriton helveticus. The sequence continues at coordinate 117,992,304 of NC_136068.1, forward strand.
GTTGAGGATTCACCCAGATTCAAGACGACTTGTGTTATATGCATATTCTGCTTCGTCTGCTACATAGGGTGGGCTAGTGAGCTTTATCTATCGGTGATTTGCACACCAGCTGTGTGACACTGTGATCGGTGATTTTTGTGGTTTCTCATCGGTGATTGGCACACCAGCTGCATGACACTGTGATAGATGGCTCACACACCAACTCTATTTTCCTCAATCTTTCAAGCCTGGCAAGGGACAATTTCTGTGCTCCCACGGGATTACTTTTTGTGCATTTCACGCAGTTTTACACTTTGCCTTTCACTACTTTATTAGTACTTGTCATAGATAGTTTACATTTTTTTTGTCAAGTATGGCCAGCAGTCACTGTGTCATCCAACCACCACCTTTCTTACAGAAAAATGGTGAACCCGACATCAAATGATTGCAGTGGCTTTGCATTTTTTAAAACTACCTAAATGCAGTTGACGCTGAGGGGGTACTCTCCTTCAAGCAAATGGTTATCTTATTCAACCATTTGGGTGCTGCAAGTAAGAGCGTTTTTGACAATCTTCCTCACTCTCCAGTGCCGGTGTCTGAGGGCACTCCCTGGAATGTTTACCTGGCAGGCAAGGAGCATATGAGGAAACAGTATTCAGATGCATCTAGTGTTCTTTTAGAAATATTTAATTTTGCTATGTGCAAACGGTCCTGTGATGAATCAGTAGAAGACTATGTAGCTAAATTAAGGGTGCTAGCGGAAAGGTGTCAATTTGGTGCAAATGTTGACACACACATTCAGGACCAATTTGTCTTTTATTGTCTTTCAAAACAAATTCAAGAGCATTTGCTGACATGTCGCAATCCAACTTTAGCTAAAGCTGTAGATGTTGCCAAAGCTTAGAGAGATCCATTGTTACCTCTAAGGTTCTGTCCAGTCATGCCACTCATTCCCAATTGTCAGTGAAAGCGGTGACAGATGAAGATGTTTGTGCAGTTAGCAGCAAAGAGAGTTATGACAAAAGATTTCAAAAGGTTCAACCTGGTCAAGGACGGTTAGTTTGTTTTCATTGTGGTTTGAAGAACCACATAGGGATCAATCTGAATTGTCCTGCAATTGGTAGGAAATGCGATTGATGCCACAAGATGGGCCACTTTTAAGGTGTATGTAGGGGGGCGGTTTTCATAGGCAGTATTTGGAGTAAAGTCAAGATTTCTAATGTGTGGATGATTTTGAGTGTGAGGTACAAGGATGCGGCAGTAAATTTTCTAATGTGTTACTTACTTTTGATGCTTCTGATTAATCTGGTGTTACTCAAGAGAAAAGAATTAAGCGGCCTATTGTTTAGGTGATTGTAGATGGAAGATCAATTTCTGGAATGGGGAATTCCGGAGCGCCTTTTTCTGTTCTTGCTGGTCGTACCTTTTATGATTTATGGCCAACCAGAACACTCCTCTCAACACCTGACAATAATCCCAAAGCTTCTGGGAAACAGTATACCGATTTGTTTGGTTTCTTATGGAATGTTGTTGAATGCCTGGGAAGATCGATCAAAACGAAAGTGAATGTGGCAGTGAATGCGAGAGATATGTGGGGTGGAAAGATCTTGCACGGTTGGGGATCATTTTGCCACTGGGGCAAAATCCTCCAATTGTTTTAGCACCAACTCATGCTGACCTTTCATCTTTGGATTTACAGGAAAACATAGTGGGCAGCATGATTGCATCTTTCCATGGGGTGTTCATAGATGTTGTCGGGACTGTAAGCGTTTTTGAGCATTGCATAAAGCTAGGCGTGTTCCTCTCAGTATAAGGGAAGATCTAAAACTTAAGTTAAAAAAACTACAATCTGAGTGTATCATTTCACCCGCTGATGCCTTGAAATGGATTTCTGAGGTTGTTTTGACAAAGAAAAAGAATAGGGATCTCTGGTTATGCATGGATTTGAGGTCTCTCAACCAAAACATTCTAGTTGATTGTCACCCTCTCCCGCATATTCAAGAGATGATAGCCAACATTGGTAGCTCTAAGTACTTCTCTACTATTGATTTGCACTCGGCGTATCACCAAATCCAGCTTTCAGAGGAATCTCAATCTCTTACCGCGTTCCTGACTCCATTTGGTGCTTTCAAGTGCTTGAGGTTGGCATTTGGACTCACGTCCACAGCGGGTGTTTTCCAAGAGCTTGTGGATGGATTGTTCAGTGATATGCCGCATGTGCAAGCATTCCAAGATGACATCCTGATTTGTACCGATACAAGAGATGAACACATACACACTTTACGCAAGGTCTTGGAGGTTTTTCAATCCAGAGGTATGACAGTGATACCTAGTAAATACAAACTTTTAGTAAGCAAGGTTGAGTTCTTGGGACATCTCATTTCCGAGGAAGGAATCAAACTCACATTTTTCAATGTGGAAGCCATAAAAAATGCCCCACCTCCCATGGACAAGGATACACTACATTCTTTCATTGACCTTTGCGAATACTACACTAGATTTGTTCAAGGATATGCCCTAATGGTTCAACCTTTGAGATGTCTACTCAAAAAAGGAGTTACGTTTGAGTGGAGTGACTCAGTTCCTGAGGTGTTTTAGAAGGTGAAGTTACTGGTGGTCAATGCTCCTGCTTTGCGCTCATTTGTTCGGATCACTGAAATAATATCGAGTGACAAAATATCGACCTTCAAGAATATCGTTGACAAAATATAGACTGTCAAAATATCGACTTTCCATGTACAAACAGGTAAGTACAAAAATATCGAGTTTTAAATATCGTTTACAAAAATATAGTTGTAAAAAATATCGACTTTAATAAAAACAATGTTTAATTACATTAATATAAAAAATTAATTACTAAAATATAAGTAACAATACTAAATAACTTTTAATAATTAAATAATTAATGAAAGTAAAAAAATAATATTTTTTTATTCATATTTCCTAAAACATATATATATAGTAACAAAATTTAATTAAATAATAGCCAATATTATTAACGTACAAATACAAAAGAGTAAAAATTACTATTCCCACTCCAGTGGGTGCAACACTAGGGAAAGCGTTGGATAGCGTAGGGGTTAAAATTACTATTCCCACTCCAAAGAGTGCAACAGTGGATATATGACGTTACAACGCAACTTTTACAACGCACTACCATTACAACGACATTTTTACAACGCAAAAACTATTACAACACATGTTTTTACAACGCATGTTTTTATAACGCAGATACCTTTACAACGCATACCATTACAACGTAAGTATTGGTAAGTATATAATAATTTTTTTAATTTAAATTATTTAAAATTAATTTAATATAATTTAATTTAATTTAATTTCATTAAATTAATTTAATGTAAATTTAATTTTACTTTATTTTTACACTGTACCCCTGTACCCCAAAAACCCCAAACTGACCCTGAACCCTAAAAAAAAAACCTTTACCCAAAAACCCAAAACTGACCCTGAACCCTAAAAATACCCTTTTACCCAAAAACTAAAAACTGACCCTGAACCCTAAAAATACCCCTTTACCCAAAAACTAAAAACTGACCCTGAACCCAAAAAATACCCCTTTACCCAAAAACTAAAAACTGACCCTGAACCCTAAAAATAGTAAAATACCCCTTTACCCAAAAACTAAAAACTGACCCTGAACCCTGAAAATACCCCTTTACCCAAAAACTAAAAACTGACCCTGAACCCTAAAAATACCCCTTTACCCAAAAACTAAAAACTGACCCTGAACCCTAAAAATACCCCGTTACCCAAAAACCAAAAACAGACCCTGAACCCTAAAAATACCCCTTTACCCAAAAACTAAAAACTGACCCTGAACCCTAAAAATACCCCTTTACCCAAAAACTAAAAACTGACCCTGAACCCTAAAAATACCCCTTTACCCAATAATTACAAAAACTTACATTAAAAAAATTATTATATACTTACCAATACTTACGTTGTAATGGTATGCGTTGTAAAGGTATCTGCGTTGTAAAAACATGCGTTGTAAAAACATGCGTTGTAATAGTTTTTGCGTTGTAAAAGTTTTGTTGTAATGGTAGTGCGTTGTAAAAGTTGCGTTGTAAAGGATGTTTCCCGCAACAGTAGGGAAAGCGTTGGATAGCGTAGGGGTTAAAATTACTATTCCCACTCCAGTGGGTGCAAGAGTAGGGAAAACGTTGGCTAGCGTAAGGGTTAAAATTACTATTCCCACTCCAGTGGGTGCAACATTAGAGAAAGTAAATAATTCATATATTAATAAATAAATTACAAAATAATATCAATATAAATTTATTTAAAAATGATTAACTATTTAATATAACATAATAATTAATATATTAAAATTACTAATTAACTATAAATATTTCAATTAGTTACCTATTAATACTAATTTATAACTAATTACCAATTATTTATTTGATAATTAAAAATTAATTTACAATTATTTTATATTAAATACAATTAAATAAATGTTATTATTTCATTAATTATTATTAAATTACTTCCCACTCTATTCCCCTATAAACCCACAACCCGCTACAGGAAATAAATAATTTAATTTAACATAATTAGCAATTAATCAATTAAATAAATTAATTACCAATTACATTTTAATTAATTAACAAATATTTTTTAATTAACAATTAATTAAATATTACTACCAATTATTAAATTTACATATTTAATTAATTAAAATTAAATTACTTCCCACCCTATTCCCCTATAAACCCACAACCCGCTACAGGAAATAAATTATTTTAATTTACATAATTAGCAATTAATCAATTAAATTAAATTAATTACCAATTAAATTTTAAATAATTAACAAATATTATTTAATTACCAATTAATTAAATATTACTACCAATTAATAAATTTACATATTTAATTAATTATAATTAAATTACTTCCCACCCTATTCCCCTATAAACCCACAACCCGCTACAGAATAAAATTACACAATAATTAAAAAAAATCATTAATTAAAAATAATTATAACATAAAATGACACTTTTCACACATATTATAACATGAAAAAACACTATAAATAATTAAATATTATTTAAAAAACGATATTTTTTACTATCTAGATTATATACTTGGATATTTTCACTTTCTAAATTATTTACAGTCGATATTACTTCACTTACCTTAAAAACGATATTTTGGCTGTCTATATTCTGTCCTGTCGATATTTTGTCCAAACGATATTTCAAACTCGATATTCTGTCCAAACGATATTTTGGAGTCGATATTATGTCTGTGCACCCATTTGTTCCTAGTGGTAAGTCTTTCATAACTGTGGCTGCCAGTCCTAAAGGCCTGAAAGCTGTTTTTGGTGTGAAGTACAAGAGAACACCATTGCTTTTGCTTCAAGAGCGTTGTCTGGGGCTGAGAGTAATTATAGCACCATTGAGAGGGAAGCGTTAAGAATTGTTTGGACAGTGCAAAAATGTAAAACATATATTCGGGACAAGAAATGTGAAATATTTACTGATCACAAACCTTTAGTTTTCCTGTTAGCTGGAAATGGTTTGGGCAAAGCCTCAGCATGCTTAGTAAGATTACTATCCAAATTACAGGAGTATGATCTGATCTTGTGGTCAAGTACATCCAAGGTGGAAGAAATATTCGTGCTGACTGTTTATCTCGTCTTTCTTTACCTTGATTCTGATATTGTGGATGATTTTGACGATTTTTGTGTAGTTGGTCTGGTCGATGCTGTGCCTGCCTGTGACTGAAGCATCAATCAGGATAATTGACTGTGAGCTATGGGGAATGATGAAGTTTTGACAGTGATGAGCTGTCTTTTGAAAATGGTATTTTCATAAGCAATGGGTTGTTTGTGCCTCCAGTACACTTGAGGGAGCGGATTATTGGCATTGCTCATGAGGGCGATATGCGCATTTTAGCTACAGGAAGAGGCTCAAGCAAATTTACTGGTGGGCAGGTTTGGATGGACAAATTGCCAATTTTGTTGCAAAATGTGCCAAATGTTTTGTATCTGATAAACACTGGAAATTAAAGAAGAAACCTTTGTTTCCTGTTCCGTTTCCTAAAATGGTTTGGGAGAAGATTGTGTTAGATTTTTTTGGACCCTTCAATCTTCTTCCATCTGACAATAGATATCTGCTGGTGGCTATTGAATATATATTTTCTAAGGGCCAGATGTATGACCAACAAAATTGCGCCTCACAGATTGCGACTCTTTTGCGAGTCGCCATTTGCCATGTGCAACAGTGTGTTTAACACTGTTTGCAATTCCCAATGGGGTCGCAAATTGCGAGGTTCATTAATAATAATGAGCCTCTCACAATTTGCGAGCCCATTGGGAATGACAGGTCCTCCCAGGTCTGGTGGCCTGCTGGACTCAGCAGACCACCATGTCTTAGACTGCTTTTATATAAAGAAGTTTTTTTTAAAAATGCACCTTGTTTTCCTTAAAGGAAAACGGGGTGCATTTTTAAAAAAATGCAACGTTTTTGTTTCATTTTTTAAGGGCAGGTAGTGGTTCCTGGAACCACTGATTGCCCTTAAAAAATATTTTTAGAGACAGTCACAAAGTGGAAGGGGTCCCTTGGGGACCCCTTCCAAATTGCAACTGCATTACCACTCTCTTGAAAGGGTGGTAATTTGTGAGAGTTTTGAGACTGCAATTGCGGTCGCAAAACGTTCAGACATTGGTTAGAGAGTCGCTATTTGGAAGGGAACGCCCCTTCCAACTAACGAGACTCTAAACACTTTTTTGCGAGCCGTAAATCATTTGCAACTCGTAAAATGGTGTTGGTACATGGCCTTACCAATTTAAGAATGCGCAAACGGGTCGCTAACCCATTTGCGCATGCTAAAATTGGTCGTATATCTGGCCCCAATTGGCTAAATTACTTGTTTCTAGAGGCCGCTGATTCCTCCACGGTGATCTTTTCTCAAGAGTATTTTTAAGATTGAATGCTTCCTTGCTCCATAGTTATTTACAATGGTTTATCTGTTGTCTCAAAACAGATGACAAGTTTTTAGAAAAGTTTGAAATCAAGCACTGTCAAGTTGCATTGTACAGCACCTCCTCTAATGGTCTTGTTGGGAGGGCCAATCATATTTTGAAGGAAGGCATTGAGACTGCTATTGCGGCCAACATTGATGTTGCAAGTTTTTGCAGGAAGAAGTTTGGGTATATCTCACTTTGCCTCATTCTACCACTGGAGTCACTCCTTTTAAAGCACTCAGGGGGAGAGAAGCAAGGGCCAACTAATTCCTGGGTGGTTTTCCAATTTAGCTGCTGCATCTGCTTAAGTCAGTAGAAGGCATCTGGGGGAAGAGCAACATCTCATTAGAGATAGGGTTCTTTCCAAACAACTTATGCAAAAGAAACTATATGACAGCAAGTCAGGAGTCAGAGTTGAACATTTAGTTGTGAACACCTGGGTTCTCGTTAGAAACCATTTAGGGTTCTAAAGGGCAATCTAGATTTTCTCTTCTGGTACATGTGATAAGGGTAAGCCTTCTGTTTTGTTAGAAGGGAGAGGTTGGTGGAATAAAGTTTGTGTGGTGAAGCTCACAGATGATTAGGTAGACATATTCAGCAGTACGTATACTGACAGAGAGGTTAAGAGTGACCCAAGTCTGGACTTTGATGTCCATACTAATATCATATTTGATCCTGCCATTCTTGAGCATATTTCATCTGAAGTTGCAGATTGAATGTTCCTTCATCACTTGTTGGACATGGAAGTGGTGGCTCAGGCTCCAAATCTCAAGTTGTTGGTGGTGATCTGGTCAATGATTTGCCTAGCAACCATACTTCATTGTTGCAATCCAATTTTGCTGGTGAACGTTCATCCTCTCGCAGCCAACGTACCATTAAGCTGCCTTCTAAGTTGAATGATTATGTTCTTAGCTAATAATTTATTTATTTCATTTGTGGGAGGAAGTGGGGTGATGTGGTATGTATTGTGTGGGTATGTTGTGTTTTGTTTCTTTAACTTTTAATCAGAACCCTGGCTTGTCATTTGGTTCTGATTCTTTGGAACCTGGGGGGTGCTTAGTGTGGAGAATAAGTAGAGAGACGCAGGTCCAGGTAACAGGATTTATTCCAAATTGAAGTACAGCTTACAACCACAGGAGGACAGCCAAGCTAGCATAACCGATCTCCTCGTCAACCGCTCCACAGAATCCTTAACTAACATTCCCATGACATACAACCATTCTAACATGAACCATTCTATAAACTAGAATACCACACACCTCCCCCCTTTAAAAAAACCTTTTTTAAAATAAAATAAAAATTTTAAAAAACAAAATACTGGGAAAACAAAAAAAAAACAAAATAAACAAAAGGAACTAAAAACAACCAACGTTTTTGAGCCTAATAGGAGCATGCTTAACACAGAAACTTTTCCTAGTAACATCAATTTCTTGATCAATATTAGAGTCATCAACATTCTCAAGAACTGTATTTTGACAGACAGGAACACTTTCATTATCAACACTCTTTTGAGGTTCCAAATAATCAAAAGCTTCATGAAAACCTGGCAAACCATTCATATTGTCAACAGAATTATCAGAAGAAGATCTTGAATAGTTAAATTTAACAGCTTGTAAATTTGAATTAGGAAATAGAGAATCATTAGATGCTTGTGAATTGCACACAGAGATTCGCCTAAAATTCCAAATATTTCCACCCTCTACTCTAACTGCTTTGCTAAATATCTCTGTAATTTTCAAAGGATCAGACCATTTAGCCTGTCTTCTATTAACCTGTCCACCAAACTTCACACAAACCAGATCACCCACTCTTAATCTAGAAACATTAGACTCTCTTTTTTGATTACTTTGTATCATTTTCTCATGATACTTTTTTACTTGCTCTCTAACTTCATTGAAATCCATCTTTGAATCATAGGAATTCTTAGTCTTCAACCACCACGGCATAAGCTTAGAACCAGGTTTCCTGCCACGCAACATTTCAAAAGGAGAAAGACCAGTTACAGAATTAGGAGAGGTGCGATATGTTAACAAAGTAGCTTGCAAGTCTTTCCTCAATTTCAACCCACTTTTAATAGCCAATTGGCAGGATTATTTTACTACTCTATTGAACCACTCAGTTTGACCATTAGCTTGTGAAAAATAGTTAGAAACTCTTTTGTGTAAGATATTACAACCAGAAATAAAAGATTCAAACTCCTTGCTTACAAACTGTGGACCATTGTTGGAAATAATTTCTTCAGGTAAAACTTCTCTACAGAATACTTCCTCCAAAAATTCGACAACATTCTCTGCACAAACTTTTTCCACTATCTTTAATTCGGGCCATTTACAAAAATAATCAATCAAGATTAACGCAAATATTTCTTTACCCAATTGATAATTAAATGGCCCAATGATGTTAATGCCTAATTTCCTCCAAGGCCCTTGTGCAAATTCAATAGGAGTAACTCCAACAGACAGTGCTTTTGCAGATTTATCACTTAAAGAACACGGGGAACAATTCCTGACCCACCTGTCCACCATGCCATCTAACTCTGGCCACCAATAGAACTCCCTAATTCTTCTCTTCGTTGTGGACATTCATATGTGGCCTTCATGAGCCAACTTGCAAATAAGTTCTCTAAGATTCTTGGGAGGAATAATTTTGTCAGATCTCATTACCATACCGTGAATCAACATAAGCTCATCCTTCACTTTCCAAAATGAGGCCAATTCACGACTCAATTTTCTTTCCTCAGGCCACCCTTTATTCAAAAACACTTGGACTTCTTTTAAAATGTCATCAAGTTCCATCACTTCAGACCATTTAGACTCAGAAATGTGATTGGAGATTTCTTCCCTGAAAATCAAATTGACATCATCCATGGTAAACGCTACATCACATTCTTCACCAAAAGAAGAATCAACATCTTTCTTGATAGGAAAACGTGACATACAATCTACATGAACATTAGACCGACCTGGAATATAAACCACCTGACAACAAAACTCTTGCAATTTTGCTGCAATCCTTGCCAAGCGCGCTGTGAGCATCCTGCCACCACCAGCTGACAACATATTGACCAAAGGTTTATGGTCTGTCCTTAATGATAATTTGGTACCCCATAGAAATTGGCAAAAATGATGAGCTGCACAAGTGCATGCAAGTAATTATTTTTCGATGGTGGAATAATTAATTTCAGAATCTCGAAGAGACCTAGATGCATAAGATACCACATATTCACCGTCCTTACCTTTTTGCATCAGTACAGCACCAATACCGACATTACTGGCATCCACACAAACTGTACATTCCTTACCCACATTAAATGGTCTGAAAAATGGAGCATCTACAAATTTGTTCTTCAGAAAATCAAAAGATTCCTGTTGGTCTTTACCCCATAGAAACTTCACTTTTTTTTTTAACAAGACTCGTAATGGATGCACAATAGTCGAATAATTTTGAACAGATTTGCCATAGAATTCCGTTAAGCCTCAGAATGACAAAAGTTGTTCTTTAGAAGTAGGAATAGGTGCCATAGTAATGCTTTTTACGTGATTAACTTTCGGTTTGATTCCCTCTGAGGAAATTTCATGGCCTAAATATTCTACCTTATTTTGTCTAAATTTGCACTTGGAAAATGTAAGTGTTAAACCTTTCATCTGAATTTTCTGTAGAACAGAATCTAAGGGCCATATGTATCAAGTCAATTTTCATTAGCAAACGATGCGAATCGCAACATACAGCGTTTGTGAATAAACATTTGCTATTTCCTTACATTGCGAGAGTCAAAAATCTGCGAATTACCTTGCGATTTCTCAGTTCGCGAAATTCACAAACGGGAAATCGCATAGTAAGGAATCGCTATGGTATGTATGAAAAAATCCAAAATGCAAATTCACGAAATTCGCAATTTTGAGAATCGCAAGTAGGAGCAGGTGGTAACCAGGTGCAGAATATTTAAGGAGTCCCAGAATGCAACAGAATTTTCTCCACAATGGCTGGGCTGTACGTGATAGCCAGGAGGCTGCGACTCAGAGCTGATGCACAGAGGAGGAGACGCCAGGAGGGGTCGCATTGCTCGCATTTACATCTTCCAGCGCACTGAGGAGGACATCTACACACACTACAGACTGGATGAAGAGAGTATCCTTGATTTAATTGAGGAACTCAAACCCTTCCTTGAACACCCCACACGCAGGACACAATCCATCCCCACCCACATCCAGGTCCTGTGCTCACTGCACCTCTTGGCATCAGGTAGTTTCCAGGGTGTGATAGCATCAGCAGGAGGGGTGTCACAAAGTACACTTTTGCGCTTTTTCCACGCATTCCTTGATGCTATGGTACAGAGGCTGCATCACCACATTCACTTCCCAAGCACACCACAGGCACTAGCCCACACCAAGCAGGACTTCTATCAAATAGCCCAATTCCCCCACGTCGTAGAATGCATAGATGGGACACATGTTGCAATATCCCGTCCCTCCCAGAATGAGTATGTGTTCCGGAATCGCAAAAGCTACCATTCCCTGAACATACAGGTGGTGTGTGATGCCAAACACATCATCACAGACATTGTTGCAAAATACCCAGGCAGCACTCACAACGCTTTCATCTTCCGTCACAGTGGGATACATCGTAGACTCACAAGTTGGGAGTTTGGCGAGGGATATTTACTAGGTAAATGCATTTGAACAGAGGTCACATTTGTTAAGACTAAAATGTGCAGAACTGTGTATAACCATATCCATCCCACCTCACAGGTGACAGTGCGTATGCGGTCCGGGACTTCATACTGACGCCCTACCTGAATCCTGCCAACGCTAGGGAGCGGCGATACAACAGAGCACACATAGCAACCAGAGCACCATTGAGCGCACATTCGGGATACTCAAGAGCGGATTCAAATGCCTCCACAAGAGCGGAGGAGCACTACAATACAGCACCCAGACCTGTTGCAAGATAATGGTAGCATGTGCCATGCTGCACAACATCACCACCAGGATAGGCACACTGGTGGAGCTCAGTGAATCCGATTCACCTGACGTGGAGGGGTCTGGCCCAGAACGTATGCCAGCCGGTGTAGCTGGTGCAGCTGCTCGGCGTCAGAGGTGAGATGAGATTACACGCAACTATTTCTAGGTAAGTAAATAAGACACAATGCTAGATCTCATTTGTGCGACTGTGTTTTATTCTTTAACAGCAGGATCAATTAAGTCACACAGCCTGAATGACACCCAATGTATCTCCCAATGTCCAGCACATGTTATTGTCACAGTGCTAAAATTTAAACAGGAGCAATAGTACAAGTACAGTAGGTAGCTGCACCCATCCAGTGTTCACATTCGCTGCACCTCAAATGTGGCGCTGTCGTGACAAAGCCCCTGTTTGTGGTTGCACAGAGCCCTCCTCAGTTGGGCCAGTAGGCCTACTGTTATGGCCACTACGGCGCCTATCCATGGTGGGTGGGGGGTGGTGCTGCTCCTCCCTGATAGTGCGTCCTCTTCAGTGGGAGACAGGACACCTGGCCCAGTAGTGCGAACTGCCCGCAGCTCATCTACTGCTGATGTGATTTGCACCAGTGCCCTAGCAACGCCCCGGCTGTTGTGTGCCACCTCGCGCTGCATGCAGATGCTGCACCTGGATAGGACATTGGTGGCAGAGGACAAGCGGTTCACCGCCCGTGTGTATAGGTCCAGATAGGCATCACTCTGCACCTAGCAGCACGGTCAGCCTTTAGTTCGTCACAGAGTGCCTCCAGGGCACCTGTCATGCTCCTGAGCCTGACCTCACTTCCCTCTGTAATGCTTTGATGTTTTTTGCTTGCAGGACTGTACCTGCAACATGTGCATCTCCAGGCCGGCAAAGATTGTTTCCTCCCCATGATCTGCACCACTGCTGGATGTGCGTGACCTGCGCCTGCCTGCAACTTGTGGGATTGCGTCAGCACGTGCAAGTTCTTGTCGCTGTGGCTGTGTTGGCTCAGGGTGCACATTGACATCGCTGTCCTGGCCCTCGTCCTCCAATGGGGGTAGTTGTCGGACAACATGTCTCCTGCGTTGCTTTGGAGGGTTGTCCTCCTCCTCTGTGTCCGCCCCTTGCCCTGATGCATCTATGTTTGGGGAATCTGCCTATCTCCCACTGCCTGTAGGGTTCCAGATGGTGCTGTGGATATAAAAGCACACATTTATTAACTGTTCTGACTTGCACTTGACAATTATTAAATATCACTGTTTGGGATTACATGTGTCTTGTATTTGCCTTTCCTGAAGTGCACATGCTATTGGGGACTGGTTGGGTGTACATGCACCACTGTTATGCGTATGTGACTACATATCCCATAATGTATTGCTGTGTGCGCATGTGTACCTGCCCTGGATTTTGTCCTGCCCCTGGCTTGCTGCTGGGGGGGATCTGGGGGGGTGTCAGGGGTGTGATGGGATGCTTCTTACCTGGTCCTGGTCCCGGGTGCTCGGAGGTGTCTAGGTCAGCCACGCCCATGAGGTAGCAGGGTCTCCTCCACCAGTTCCTCCAGAGGTGTGCTGTCAGTGGCTGTGGAGGTTCCTCCACCGGTCATCCTGGACTGCTCCAGCTTGGCAGCCACCTTCTCCTTAGAGCGCTGGCGCAGGTCATACCATCGCTTTCTTAGATCATCAACACTCCTGTGTGTCACCCCAACAGCATCAACTTTCTGCTGAATTTCAGCCCAGATGCGCCGCTTGCATGTTTCAGGCACCCTGAGTGATTTTTTGCCAAAGAGGTGTTCATGGCTGACCACCATTTCTTGGATTAAAACCTCCAACTCTGCCTCAGAGAATTTCTGCTTTCTCTTCCTCTGCCCTTCAGCCTGATGTTGCTGCTGTGTTTCCTGGCTGGCCATGTGTCCACTTTCTGCCATTCTGTTCACCAATGCAGAGTTCACTCTCCAACACTCCTCTCTCTGACTGTGTATCAGCAACTCAGGTGCAGCATGGGTAGTCACACTTCCTGGTTGTGATGTCATCAAGCTGCCCCTGAGTTTCCGATTAGCAGATTTGCAAAATTCGCAATTTTGCGATTGTTTTCCGTTAAGGAATCGCAAAATTGTGATTTTTTTGGGTTAAAGAATCGCTATTGGGGATCTCGCAATGTAAATAACGATTTTTACAGAATCGCTATTTATTTGCGATTTCTTACATACATACCATTTTGCGATTCTGAAATTGCTATTCGCGAAAAATCACAAATTCAGAATCACAAAAAGGTTAATTGATACATATGGCCCAAAATTATTATCATGTTCCACACAATTACTACCAAATATTAGGATGTTGTCTTGAAAGGCAATGCCTTCTTTGCAATTTTCTAACAATTCTTTCATAAGGCATTGAAATACTGAGGCTGCGCTTGATAATCTGAATGGCATCCGTGAAAACTGAAACATACCTTCAGGAGTAACAAAGGCAGTGAGTTTATTAGACACTTCATGCAATTCCACTTGATGATAAGCACTTGCTAAATCAACGGTAGAGAAAACAGTAGCATTAGACAAAGTGGAAATTAATTCATGGATATTTGGAAGGGGATGCTTATCTACCCAAATTTCACTATTCATACTGGAGAGATCCACACACTAGTGGAGCTCTCCAGTGCTTTTGAGCGATAAAACAATGGGGAAACCCATGGAGATGATTCAATAGGTTCAATGATTTCTTTAGAAACCAAATCACTTAACATTTCTTTGAGTTTAGACCTATAAGTCAACGGGACATTCTAACCTTATGTCTAATTGGAATTGCACCATCATTAAGAATGATTTTATGTTGAAAACCAACGTATTTCCCTAATGTATCTTCAAACACTTTGGGGTATTTACTTTTTATGTTTGTGATAAACAATTCATTGTTAATATTCTGATCAGTTTGAGAAAGAACAGTATTTATATCCACAAAATTTCTTGATGAATCACAAATAGAACTTACACTAACAGGAGTAGGTGTGTTTGGGTCAAGTTTTATCCCCAATCCTTGTTGGTTTGGCCAACCAAGAATTGATACACCTTTAGATGCCACATACACTTTACCATTGATCATTCTACCCATGAATTCAATATCGGCCCAAAAATATCCTTCAAGATCTATTCTATGGCCTGAGTACCCTCCCGGTTGTACGTCAGGAAGGCATAACTCACATTCACCCCAAATCTCATTAAAAAGTTTGTTCCCAATGATAGTGTACCATGAACATGAATCTACCATCAATTGAACTGGTTTACCATTGATGTTAATAAAACATTAGGGAAATTTCTTACATTCAAATTCATTCACGGAAAAAATTAAATGTAAGCCATGCAAAACTTCTTCTTCTTGGGAAATATAATTAACCCTCTGAAAAGAACGGCATACATTACTGAAATGTCCCTTTTTCTTACACTTCATGCAAACTTTGTCCCATGCAGGACATCCTTTATAATTACCTACATGGTTGGGACTACCACATCTATAACAAACAATGGTGTTCCTTTAGAAAAAAGTCTTATTATCCACATGTTTTTTTTCCACCTCCTTTTTAAAATAATCCTTTTTAGGATTAGAAGGATTACTTGTTTGGTTCTTTACCAACAAAACCTCTGATTCTGTGCTTTGTACTTTAGCAGATTGATTCCTTATTTCAGACACAAACAATTCAGATTGTTCGATTCCTTTAGCAATATTGATAACCGCACTAAGAGTGGATTCTGTACCCAACCATAGTGTTTCTTGAATTGTTTTACTTTTAGTTTTCATCATTATCTGGTCTCTAAGTATTTGTTCATAAGAAATAGTTTTGAAAGCATACGAACAAGCTAGAGAACGTAATGCTGATACATAATCTTCAATAGATTCTTCAACTTTGTGGGCCGTGAGTAAAACTTGAAAGTGGAGTGGTGTGGCTCACTGGTTAGAGGCGGCAGACCCGGAAGCAGAGGTCGAGCCGGGACCAGGGTTCGATTCCCGACGCGGCAGGGTCTTTAACCAAGGTCAATAATTCTCGCCTCGGTGCCTACTCTAACCATGGATCCCACTCAGCAACTCTGGGCAATAGCTTGCTAAATCTCCACTTACGGCCCCTCAGTGCTGGGGATGCTTGTCTTCACCTTGGAGATGCCCAAGCGGGACCATCTCACAGGAAAAGCCAAGATGGGTTCCCCAGCGGTATACAGCGCCGGGACGCCCCGTTGCTGGGGTAGCCGCGCGCTTTACAAGTATACAACATTTACATTTCCATTTACATTACAGTATTAATCTGTCTTCCAAAGCGAATTTTCATTTGTTTCGTAGCCTTTTCAAAAACAACCATGTCGCAAGCTTCTTCAATAGGAGGTAAATTATCAAACTCCTTTATGCCTGCGCCACCTAAACAATGTCTAATAAAGCGAGTGTCCTTTTAGCTGAACAACCATCTTTTTCTAAAACAGCCACATAAGCTAAAAACATGGGAAACCATAAATCCCATTCTATACTTGGTTCTCCAGCAACTTGTAAAAAATGTGGTGGTGCAGAAATGTTAGACATGGTTGAGGCTATAAACTAATAATTAAGTCAAACAGAATATAGGTTGAAAATAGTAATAATACAAATAATACCTTGTATCTTGAGTAAAGAAGAAAATGAGGGAAACAATAGTGCTTGAAAAAATGATAACGTCTTGAAAATATGGATGAACTATCTCACTTAAGGAGTTATAACACTTAAAGAAGTAATGTCAGAAACTCTGGCTGAATTTGACAGAAACGCCGATGAAAATCCAAGATGGGCGCTGCGTGTGCAACGTGAGGTCAAAGGCACAATCCCAGAAGGCAATGCTCACAAGAACGCTGTCGGAGAATTCTTGAGGATGCAAGGCATTCGGAGAAACGGAGTGGCGCATGCATAAGGAATTCAAATAATTCGCTGGAGCGTTTCAATACCGCTCGAAGATGCGGTCGAAAGAAACGGCACCAAATTCCAAAATTATCCGAAGCAAGTACACAACAGCGAGAAAAAAGTTTAGGCAATATTTTTCTTTTAACCGTCAGCGCAAGGTAAAACGAAGCGCTCGGTTAAAAAAAAAAGTCACATTGTGTAATAGTAAAAAAACCCACAAAAAAAACGTTACCAAACGGTGTTCCGGCAATCACACCGACAATCAGTGCCACAATACTGAAGTCGATTATTTTGAAGTTAGAAGGCAGTTTGTAGAGTGATATTGAGTGAACGCTGTCTCCAAAGTAAAAGTCTGTATCCCAAACATCGCCAATATTTATGTGGAGAATAAGTAGAGAGACGCAGGTCCAGGTAACAGGATTTATTCCAAATTGAAGTACAGCTTAACAACCACAGGAGGACAACCAGACTTGCACGACTGATCTCCTAGTCAACCGCTCCACAGAATCCTTAACCAACATTCCCATGACATACAACCATTCTAACATGAACCCTTCTATAAACTAGAATACCACACTTAGGTTGTCTAGCAGTGGTCAGTTGAGGCTTTGCTGTCTTGCTTGTATGCTGTTTAGCCGTGGGTTCTTGTTATTGGACTTCGTTCAATAAATGCTTCGCTTTCTACATACCTGTCTCAGCTTCAAGTCATTTCAGCTTCACCCCGATACTACATGAACAGCACTGGGTTTGTTGAATTTTTTTTTCAAAAGTAAAAAATAAACAGACAAGATATGGCAAATCATTAAGTTTCTAAGCAGAAAAAACAGACTCAGACACAGTTCAGTTGTTCATCGTGATATATTTCATAAGCATCCAACTCTTAGAAGAACTGCATTCATGTCAAGCAGAACAATACAACAGCTTTGCGAACAACTTTCTTTGCCCTGTCGCCATCCCCTGAGGACAGTGAAGAAACACAACCAATGCCTGAGATGGGCATGGGGAGCGGGCGGTGAACCTGCGGCGGCTGACCGGCCATTAAAGACTGCGTGTCCGCCACACCTGCATGTTTGCACACGGAAAAAGGCCACAGCGTTGACAGAAGAAGCGTGTCAGCAATAAAAGCTGAGGTAAGGACGAGACAAGCGGAAGAAAGGAAGCAGTCCGTGCCAGAAGGGCATGGGGTAGAGGTGCATTCTGGGAAAGCGGTGGAACAGGCAGCCATGCCCTGTGCAGCGCTGGAGGCTGTCGTGAGTGTTCAATAAGGCTTAAACATAAATAAATCTGTAATCCAGTACACAGTTCATCACAGTCCATTTGGTTGCCTCGATTTTGAGGGGTGGCTCAGTCGGTAAAAACCAGGGAGACTCACCTCTCACATTTTGATCGCTATGTCCGCCTGTTGTGTAAATGTGTGTGACTCGGTTGTAGCACTCTTTGAGAAGCACTCACGTGTTGGCAAACCCTTCGGCCTCATTCTTCCGTATGTTTCTGAGTCATGTGCTTTCATGTGAAACTAGGGCGTCATGGCAGTGGCTATACGAAGGGCCCCGATAGCCCCCCCATCATACTTGGTGGGGAGGGGCATTGGACAGGCTGTAGATACGTCATGTAGGGAACGCAGAGTCATTCCAGGACCCACTGTATAATGAAATTAGTAATGCACCATCCCCACATGCTATCCGGAAGTGAAGACTACCTGCTACTGGGAAGCTAGGTGTAAACATTGTCAATTAGTACATTTTCTGTGTTGTTCGTCCTGGCACGGGTCCAGTTTTGAATTAAATATCAGAAGTGAAGGCCCCGTAAAACATTTCTCCGGGCCCACCCCGGTGATATTTGCTATGTACATACATTAACCCAAACAACTCTCTCACTCTGTGTGGGAAAGCCAGCAAAGCCCATATAGACCCATGGCATGTGGGTCATGCTATATTATAGTAACAAGAGAGTGAGGCTTGCATATAATCATTCATTCAGTATATACACAACGAGTCAGTCTCTCTTCAGCACCCTAAAGAAGAGAGCTGATCCTATCTATACAGTGAATCATTCCCTGTGAATGCCGCTTCTTACTCTTTTTATAGGACTGCACTGACTTTACTTGGTGCCCTCCCAACTGTACGTAGGAAAACAGGCCTCCTCGGCTCGTATAAAGAAGACAACCTAATCTTCACCTGCATATTAGGAAAATGTCACCTGCTGAAGACACCATTACAAGCATGCATTGGATAAACGCTCAAAAACGACGTCATGAGACAGGCCACACATGTGGGTCAGACTATGTCATATACAATCTGTGAAGAGGGTCCTCTAAGTTGGGATCCGCCATATATGTGCAAAAAATTTGCTCTCTCTCTCCCTTGAGGGTCCCTCCTCTCTCCATGCCTGTCCACCCTCAGCCAGTATGTTCCTGCATCCACTCAACAATCCTAGACACACATTTGCTCCATCTCCCCCACCCCGAATAAACAGATAACTTGTTTCTATGCACATGCCCTTCTTGAAGACCTGAACCTACAACTCTACACATTCTGCTTACTTATTAGTGCAATTAAAACCTTGAGGCCACTTCTTTTCCAAGTCAGCAGATTTGAAGGCTCCAGACACTTGGGGTTTTCCATTCCCCCAACTCTATTTAAATTGGAGCTTGCAGAGAACTACCGGGCTGTCTCACAAGCTCTTTTGGGTCGTACACTAGGGAACAAAATTGGTTTGTAGCTCCTGTGTCACCCCCTCCAACACCCTCAAGATAACATGATCCATTCAGAGAACCTCCAGGCCCGATCCTGAACCCCTTTACTATTGTCCAAATGACAGGCACATCGCCAGACAACATTTTTCAGTCTTTGTACTTTCTTCTGCATTGTCACTTTGGCAAATGTCTGCAATAAGAGACCTTTAAAATAAGTCATTTTAAGTATTTACATATCTTACATTTTTGCATCTTGGGTGGCATATCAATTGTACGATATAGGCGATTTGAAGTGTTTCTGCCTTTACTCTGTGTTTAAGATGGGATGGCATAGTTAAGGCCATGTTATGGTGTGTTCAGGCTTTCACCTATAGATGTTCACAAAAACACTCTGTTTCAAGTGCATGCTACACCTTAAAAGAGTCCATGCCTGCTAGTTGATAAAGGCCACTGTGACCTTCCTAGACTCTAGATTCAACTTGAGGCACACAAGCAATACCTTGGCATGCCAGCGGCAAGAACCTTCTCCCCCTTTGGCATCTGAAGTGGTTGTTAGCCCCTGCTCATGGGCAGCACCATCTTGTATCAAAGGGCGGTAATCTGTGTCAACTCAGCTTGCTCGTTGGAGGGACCCTGTTGGTCTGAACTCATCATGGGCAGTTCCAGGCCTAGTCATGCGGGGTTGTTAGTCCCTTCAGAGTTCTTGCATGCATAGGCAACATCCTTGGCAATGCTGCACATGCGGTTGGACATCTGCAGCTCAGACCTGAAGGCGGCGGGGAAGCAGAACTTGCGGAAGCAGGCCTTGAAGTTCTCATCCAGAAAGGCATAGAGTATAGGGTTAAGGCTGCTGTTGACATAGCCTAGCGCAATGCAGAAGTGCAGGATCACCACCTTGGCCTCGCTGTCGGGCTTGGCACCCAGGCACTGAACCAGCACAAAGATCTGGATGGGGGTCCAACAGATGACAAAGACCGCAACCACCACCAGGACCAGGCGAGTGATGCGCCGCAAGTTGCGGTCCTTCTCCTTGGAGCCCGAGAGGACACGCACGTTCTTTAGTCGCCGGATCATCAGGCTGTAGCAGATGGTGATGATGAGGACAGGAATGACGAAGGAGAAGACAAAGACGCAGATCCCAAAGACTGGGTCCCAGTAATCTTCTGGCACTGGGATTTGCACTAGGCACTCCACCTCTGTATGGAAATATAATTAAAAAACACAAGGCTCAGTGCATACACCCAGAAATGTAGGATCATGTATTCATTTCCATGTTGAAAATAACATTATTTACACAAAATCAATAACATGTTAAAATGAATTACATTTCAAAGTAAAGCAATTGCCATTAGACAAATAGGTCCTGATTATGTTGTCAGTTGGAGCTGCCTCCGACCGACATCTTTGCAGATTTGGGACTGACCGACCTCCGGTCAGTGCTCCCGACCGCAGTGTTACAATGCAACCGCACTCCCATTTCTCTATAGAAGCTTGTGCTGCAACCATATACAAGCCGTAGCACAAGCTCCCATAAAGAAATGGGAGTTTCTGTTAATCCCTGCACCACGTTAGCAGGGGGCCCCCCTCGGCCCCCAACCAGAGGCTGCAGGAAGAAGGGGGCACTGCTAGGAGTCCCCAAAGTTGCTTTCTGAAAGGCTTTCCATGTCGGAAAGCTCGACATGGAAAGCCTGTCGGAAACCAACATCGTAATCCCTATGGCAGAAAAGCTGTGGTATGGGGATTACGTTCCGGTTCCAACTGGCGAAAGCCAGTCTTAATGACTGTGCGGTTTCAATTCCGGCTGCCAAAATTGAAATTAGGTGGTTGGAATTTAAACCGTCAATGCCTGTTGTAAAGCCTCCTGCCTGCGATCTGAGGCTTTCCAACCGACATCACAATCAGGCCCATAATGTTTCATAACGTACAACAGCATAATAATATTATTTTTTGAATCAGGGCAATCTTTAATCTCTAACTCCCCAACCCTTACCCCCTTAATTTTATGTAATTCTGCCATACATACCATACACCTCCTTACCCTTTAACCTATTTTTCTCAGCTGACTAATTCATCTAGAAATAGAACAAATCATATCCAATACTTCTGTGCCTCTAGTTAAATAGCAGTGTGCTGCATCTTAGTTTTTCTGAAGGCTTTGGTCTTTATAGGTCAAGCCTAGCAGCGCACATGCGCTGCTCTGCGAGGCTTCTTGTGTTTACTTTGTGTGGATCTGACTCCCCCTACACTTTCGATTGGCTTTTGTGTTTGTCTTTCAATAATGAAAGCAGGCAAATGGCTAAAGGCGGGTGCTTGTCCCTCCTGTTCTGTAATGTTTACTCCCACTGCGTTTTGCTCTCTGGAGCAAGCAGCGGCACGCAGGGTGGCAACTGCATTCCACGTGGATCAGGTTACTATTTACAGACAAAATGCCGTGCTTTCGTTTTCGCTTGTTTTGTTTGTTTCCTAATAGCCCACATTCCATTTTTATTTTTTTGATTTCTTGATTCTTGAGTTAGTGGTTAACTTGTCAGAGATCTCCGATAAATTAAATAACTACTGGTGCAAGAAATATTTCCGAGCTAGTTTACAAAAATAAAGTTTCTATCATTTATGGCCGACTGGGGGTGACTTGTGTGAAAGACGTGCTCCATTGGCTCTGTTGCTGGCGTGTGGCACGTCCATCAATGTACCTGACTTTCTAACTGCAGTGTGGTACCTCATCTGGTGAAGAGCGAAAGAATAAGGGTGTAAACTGAGTTGCAGCAACCTGTGTACACGAGTAGGCGGTTTTAGGAGGAAAATGAATAAACTACTTGTCCCCCTCTGAGTCGACCTCTTTTAACGCCTTTAATTGATTTCTTTGAACTCATTAGCTACACATGTTTTTAATGCTACTCCCGGGCAGCAGCTCATTTAAGGTTCAAGTCGAATGGAACAGTAGGCACTGTACAAGAGTGCATGTGTTTTCCTGATGTGTGCCTCATGTACTGCTGTTGCTCTCTCGCCTGTGTGCTTGTCTCCCCTCCCTCAGTATTGTGTTTACCCACGTGTGCTTCTCGTAAAAGCTCCCCATTCCTCTTCATCGCCCATGTTGCTTCCTACCCACCCTCCATATTGCTTCCCCCACCTATCCCTTCCACGTTGCTTCTGCCCCCGCCCTCCATGTTGCTCCCCCAGTTATGCTTCATTCCCCACCTGCAGCCTTTGTGTTGGTTCCCCCCACATGAGACCTCTGTGTTACTACCTCCTAAAAAATTCTATTTATAAATTCGTCACTTATAAAGCGCACTGTCACCGTACGGGAATCCTGGCGCTGTCTTATGTGTGCTCATCTGGGCTCATGGTATGTGGGGGGTCTCTCCAGTTTAGTGGAGTTATGCTCTAGGATAGAACCATGTCTTCAGTCTCTTCCTAAACTGAAAAAGATCTTCCAGCTGTTTCATCTCAAGTGGAAGATAATTCCAAAGTCATGCAGCAGAGATGCTGAAAGCCCTACCTCCTGATTTTGTTTTTTTAATCTTGGTACCTTCACCATTTTGGCGGAGGAGGAGCAAAGGCTCCTAGCAAGGACATACCAGACAAATTTATTCTGCATTGGTTTATGTCCAGACCCATGCAGAACCTTGAATACTAGGCAATGAGACTTGAATTGAACTCTTTGAAGTATAGGAAGCCAGTGCAGCTCCGACAAGGTCAAGGAGGCAGATGAGCGTATTGGCCTTCTCAAGGCTAGCTTAGCTGCTATGCTATCGTTTGAATTCTCTGGAGCCCCTCAATCAAATATCTTAGAGACTCCAGCAACAAGGCACTATTGAGTTACATTTTTTAATTCACTAATCCAACTCGGATTTGTAAATAAAAAAAAACTGCATTGTCATTGCGAGACCTATTGGCTTTGCCGATGCTTGTTTTGCATTTATGAGGGTGAAAGGAGGTTGCTCGCTAATATTTCATTTTTCTTTTAGGCTGTTTCAGGGACTGTAAAACACTAACAGCGAAGATTCATCAAGCGAATTGCGCTCGCGAAAGGGCCAGATTCTGAGAATCTGGCCCTTTACGAGTGCAATTTTTGCATTTGGGATTCCTCATCCCAAATGCAAAAATCGCTAATAAAGAATTCGCTAATATGCGAGGATTAGCATTTAAGGAATCTCTATTAGAGATTCCTTAAATGCTATTCATGAAACATTTAAAAATTGTGAATTCGCAATTTAGGACCGCTATTTACCACGAAGTCAAACCTCGTGGTAAATAGCGAAAACTTAGAAAAATGCATTTTAATGCATTTTTCTAAGTTGCATGTTACACACACACATGTCCTTTGGACATGTGTGTGCACAACATCAGTGTAAATTCACATTTCAGGGGTGCTACAGGGTGTCCTTTGGACACCCCTGCATCCTTGAAATCGCATCCTTATTTGCGATTAGCAAATTGCTACTCGCAAATAAGGAATAACTCCCCATTCATTCCTATGGATGTATGACGTTACAACGCATACTTTTACAACGCATACCGTTACAACAAATTTTTTACAACGCAAAAACTTTTACAACGCATACCATTACAACGCATGTTTTTACAACGCAAGTACCTTTACAACGCATACCATTACAACGTAAGTATTGGTAAGTATATAATATTTTTTTTATTTTAAATTAATTGTAATTAATATAATTTAATTTAATTTAATTTATTTAAATTTTTTTTTTACCCTGTACCCCTGTACCCCAAAAACGCCAAAATAACCCTGAACCCTAAAAATACCCCTGTACCCCAAAAACCCAAAACTGTCCCTGAACCCTAAAAATACCCCTGTACCCCAAAAACCCAAAACTGTCCCTGAACCCTAAAAATACCCCTGTACCCCAAAAACCCAAAACTGACCCTGAACCCTAAAAATACCCCTTTACCCCAAAACTGAAAACTGACTCTGAACCCTAAAAATACCCCTTTACCCAAAAACTGAAAACTGGCCCTGAACCCTAAAAATACCCCTTTACCCAAAAGCTGAAAACTGACCCTGAACCCTAAAAATACCCCTTTACCCAAAAACTGAAAACTGACCCTGAACCATAAAAATACCCCTTTACCCAAAAACTGAAAACTGACCCTGAACCCTAAAAATACCCCTTTACCCAAAAACTGAAAACTGACCCCGAACCCTAAAAATACCCCTTTACCCAAAAACTGAAAACTGACCCTGAACCTTAAAAATACCCCTTTACCCAAAAACTGAAAACTGACCCTGAACCCTAAAAATACCCCTTTACCCAAAAACTGAAAACTGACCCTGAACCCTAAAAATACCCCTTTACCCAAAAACTGAAAACTGACCCTGAACCCTAAAAATACCCCTTTACCCAAAAACTAAAAACTGACCCTGAACCCTAAAAATACCCCTTAAAAAAACCCAAACAAAATAAAATTTTAAATATAATTATATACTTACCAATACTTACGTTGTAATGGTATGCGTTGTAAAGGTACTTGCGTTGTAAAAACATGCGTTGTAATGGTATGCGTTGTAAAAGTTTTTGCGTTGTAAAAGTTTCGTTGTAATGGTAGTGCGTTGTAAAAGTTGCGTTGTAAAGGTTGTTTCCCATTCCTATGGGCCTGTAGGCCCATAGGAATGCATGGGGAGTTATTCCTTATTTGCGATTAGCAATTTGCTAATCGCAAATAAGGAACATGTAGGAATCGCAATATTTTTTGCAATTCCTACATGAATCCCGTTTTGCAAGTCCCTAATAGCGATTCCTTATGAATCGCTATTAAAGACTCGCAAAACGGGTCTTTGATGAATCTAGCAGTAAGTCTTCCTTGGTCTCGATGTGCTCAGCTCAGTCTGCTCCAGAACTCTTGCTTTGTGTGGGAATGCAAGTTGGGGTGAGCAGGTAGGGGTGGTTTGGGAGGGGCAAGATCAAGTCTGCTTGAATTACAAATGGTGCCTTTCAGTTCCAAATTCAGCACTGACACCACTTCAGGTTCTGCGCCAATTTCTGCATTTTTGAAAATAAAACAAACTTTATTGTTATTAGATTTTTATCAACAACATACAACTATTATTTTATCTGTGTTTTTCTTGCAGGGTGATGTATGCGTGTTCGTATTGTATACCAAAGATTATTGCATGCTACGAAGATCTTACGCTTTTAATAATGTGGCAATGTCGCATATTTTTCAAAGACCATTCCACACATTTTTTTCAAAGGTAATTAATTCTTTGTTTGCTCTCGAAATAAAGATGCAAGAATTTTCCCTAAATACTTCTCTGCCTACTTTTCAATCAACTTTGTTTATGTCTCTACATTTCCCCCCCCCCCCAAGAAATCATTGTTTATTTTCGAAAAACACTGGGTTTTACTTTTCAAAATAATCCTCTGAGCATTTTTACTTGTTTGTGTCCATTTTAGAGGAACCTTGTGACAATTTTCTAATAATTATTCTCATTTTTTTTGTCAGTTATTCACATAATTATTTAACTGTATTTCTTGGAGATTGAAACTTAGCGAAGTACTTTTCGTTAGAAAACCAAACTATTTTCCTCAATCTCCACTTTAAATTGATTGAATTTTGCAAAGTGTTATCTTCACCCTTATTTTTCAGTGCTTTGCAGGTTATTCTCACCACATTGAAATATAATTTCCCCTAATCGAAACTGAATATGTATGCAGACCTTTCTTTGCAACGTTAACATTTTCTGAGCGTGTTATTCAAAAGGCTCAATTATTTGCAAGTTTTTTTCGCTGAAAACAGTCTTCCTCGAGAACTGTTTTGCCCAGTTCGATTAAGCAGAATAAAATTAACTACTTCCTTCAAAGTGTATTTAATGCAGGGCCTTCCTGTTTATATTAATTGAGTATATACACAATATTAATCGTGGCATGAGGCAAGATTTCCTCACCAGCTGCAACTTCTTACCACCCTTGGGGCCATATTATCAAGAACAGCGCAAACATTATCGCCGCTTTAGCGGCAGGAAACTGCCGCCAAAGCGGCGATAAGGGGCTTGATAATATGCCCCGGAGAATTCCAATAGGCACCCAGGTTCTGCTGTCAAGGATATCAAACCTGGGCTTCTATTGGAATTCTCTAGGGCATATTATAAAGCCACTTATCGACGCTTTAGCGGTAGTTTCCTGCTGTTAAAGCAGCGATAATGTTTGCGCCGTTCTTGATAATATGGCCCTAAGAATGTAACCAATAGCCTCACCATCACCTGGTTGGGAAGGGATTGGATACCACCACTTCCAATATAATAATCAAGACACAAATTGCATCACACTGTCAGACAAGAGTCAGCATATTTTGTTGGGTTTTTGGACTCCATTGAGCTTCAAATGTTGGTGGCAGCTATCTACCAGACACCTAGAGATCAAGCATGACGGCTCATTATTATTTGAGAGAAGCAACACTGAAATCTCAAGAACCACCAAAATAAGGAAAGCTGATGCACCTTAGGAAGCAAATCTAGGACTGTCTGATACCTGCTTTTGTCACCCACCAAAAAGTGTGACTGTCAGTAATATCATCCGTTGACACTATTAGTTGAGGAGTATCCAGAAGGATTCAATATATAATGGGAAATTATGTTTCAGAGGGTTAATATTGTAAAGATGAGGACTTATGTATCAGAAATTAAAATGAAATGAAAACAGCATTTATTAAGCGCGTAGCTACCACTGGGCATCCCAGTGCTCAGGCAGCAACGGAGAGAACATCATAACACGTAAGGGAAGAGCCAAGTTTTTAACAGTTTCCGAAAAGGCCAGATGGCTGGGTTCCCTCCGTAGGCGGAGAGGGAGGGTGTTCCATATCCTAGCGGCATTATAAGAGAGTAGGCGACCGCCAATTCTGGCCTTCTTAATCCTGGGGACGACGGCCAGATGCAGATTATCTGAGCGCTGCCGTCTATTCGCCAGGTAAGGCTGGACAATGGAATGGTTGACCGCTGGTCCATTCCCTGCTAACACCTTGTGGGCAATATTTATCAATTGTTCTGGGCACATTATGCCAATAAACAGCATTATAATGGTCTCTCAGAAAAAGCCTGTGTTGTTTTCAATGCATCCTCTGCAAAGAAAGCTTATTGCACACACTTGTATGTCACCTTTTTCAGAAGAATGTTTCAATATACTTGGATGTTTTTTTTTTTCAAATTCTGTAACATGTAATGAGATCGGGCCCATTTTATTGTTTTGTTGCACACTGTAATCCATTATAACCAAATCACTCATTTGCTGTGTGGATGTTGGAATATTACCTCAAAAGCAATACTTTTATGTTCCTAAAAGTCGTGTTTTTTCTATCTCTATTACCTAGCAACCACTGTTCAATCCCTTGCTTATGTGAGTTCTCATGTGATAACAATTTATTTGTTTTCTGGAAATCGTTTTAGCTGGCTATCTGGTTGTCCCTTCGGTATTGAAGCAATATTGTAGTTGTGGCTTTTTCAACTTATCAATCTAATTAGTTTGTGTTGTCATGCCTTATATTAGGTTTTCCAAGAAGACCTTACATCTGTAGTCACAGAGTGGAAGTGTTCCTAAAATGACAGCATGTTTTCCTGTCTCTATGTAAGTAATACCATACCTGCAAATTTACAAATGTATTTCACAAGGCATTGGAGGGGGGTGTCCTAATTCCAGGGGTTACCTAAGAGGCACTCTGTCCCTCACCAAGTCCCCCAAGCCCCCCAAAAAAATCAGAATGGACATTGAGGCAGTCTCCAATGCCTTGGGGTGTTTTCACGCCTCTTAATAGACATTGGGTGCTCACAGCCACAAAAGACGAGCTGGAAAGGCGCTATGTGTAGTGGGTTGCAGTTTGTCTTCCCTGCCACGGTATGATTTCAGCTCCTCACTGGGTGACCGCGTGAAGAGAGCTTAAATCGTGTGACATACAGTGGCACCGTGTGAGTTCGCAGGTCTGTAATCCCTGTTAGGAGTAGTGAGTCTCCCATCTTGCTTCTTTTCACCATTAACATTTGAGCCTATGCGGGGTACTTCTAGAAAAGAAGTCTCCTTTGAGGTCATATTCCAAAATCTCAACCAAAAGAGATGTTGAATAGTCAAAATATCAGACCTGAGGAATAATTTATTTACATTTGAAATGAGAGGAAAGCATTATTACAAATAGATATCTTTCTCTAAAACACAGAACACATGCAGGCTATAGAAAGCAAAACCCTTAGGGGAATGATACTATTGTGTTACTGAGTGAAAGAAAAGCTTCCTTGTAATGGAAAGTCTTATTATACAGACACGACAAAAGGCCCAGACAATAGACTGCACAAGGCAGAGAAACCATGCCAGTACCTGAGTGAAAGAAAGGTTTCTGGGTGTAGGTACCTCTTACTCTAACCACAAGAGAACATCCTCAGAATGTAGACACATGTTGCAATCTCAGGTTAGTAATGAACTGAAGGAGAAAAAGGCTTCAATGTGAAGGTGTATTTTACTGTACACACCGGGCATCATGTCCAGCAACGGGGCGTCCCAGTGCTAGTTTCGGAGAAGACAATAACAGCAGGGGAGACAGAGATTAGACAGAAAATAGCCAGGTCTTCACGGCCCTTCTGAAGGCCCAGTGATCCTGGGTGCACCTGATAGATATATGCAGAGTGTTCCAGAGGGTGGGAGCTTTCGCATGGAAGGAATGCCCTCCGGCTCTTGCTCTTCTCACCCGGGGCACGAAGGCTAAGTGGCGCTCAGCAGAGCGCAAAGGACTAGAGGGGACATAGGGGTGGAGCAAATTAGCTAAAATGGGAGGATCAAAGCCTGTGAGGATTTTGTGAGAGAGCCTTAAAGAGGATTCTCTGCTCCACTGGAAGCCAATGTAGCCGGCGGATAAAACCAAAGATTGAACACTGCTCCTGAAGAGCAAAAAGGAGCAGCGCTGCAGCATTCTGGGCTAGCTGGAGCCTTTTTAATCACTGTCTTATTGGACACAAGGAGCAGTGCTTTGCAGTAATCCAGCCTAGACAGTATGGTGGCCTGGATAATCATCTGATGCACATGGGAGTCAAAGAGTGCCAGAATGGGCTTTATACCACATAGGTGTCAGAAACAGGTGCCTGCTACTAATTTCACATGAGCTTCAAAGGACAGGGCACTGTCTACCCCGACTCCCAGGTTCTTAACCCCTTCAGTGCTGATGACGTCTCCCGGTCGCAGCCGTGGGCCGTGGAGGGAGTTACGGTGGGGCAGGGAGGCGGGGAGGGGGAGGGGCAGGGTGGAGAGGGCTAAAAACCGGCATATGGATAATTACAGGTAAGTAAACAATTTCAATAATAAAACGAATTTCGTAGCGCGCCCTGCATTGCAAAATGCGATGCAGTGCGCGCTATGAAATTCGTTTTATTAATTAAATTGTTTACTTACCTGTAATTATCCAGGTGCCAGTTTTTAGCTCTCTCCACCCTGCCCCTCCCCCTCCCCGCCTCCCTGCCCCACCGTAACTCCCTCCACGGCCCGCGGCTGCCCGGTCGTCATCAGCTTACGGTGGGCGTGTGCTCATGACCACGCCCCTGATCGGAATGTGCCGCACAGGCGCAGAATTCCGGCCGCAGCCAGGGGGTTAACAGCCGTTTTGGGCTGCGACGGTGGTCCTTGCCAGGGAGGCCACCAGTGGTTGCCCTGTAGATTAGTAGCTCTCTCCAAGAGAAGAATTTCTGATTCATTTGAATTTAACTGGAGGCAGTTGTCCACCATCCACTCAGAGATGACAGCCACGTCTACTTGAAATTTGGTAGGGGTCATTGGAGAGGAAAACACTAGCTGCGTATTGTCAGCATAGGATACCAGCATGATGTTGCAAGATTAGGTAACCAGAGCCAATGGGAGGATGTAAATGTTAAACAGAGTGGGATTCAATGCAGAGCCCTGAGGGACCCCAAAGCATAGCATTCGAGTCTGGGAATGGTAGGGAGGGGAGATGACTTGAAAGGATATGTCAGATAGGAAGGAGGGGAGCCAGGTGAGAGCTTTACCATCAATACCTATCTCCTTCAGTCGGTGCTGCAGGATCTTATGAGAAACAGTATCGAATACTGCATTTAAATCAAACGAAATCAGCGCAGAAGATCTGCCGTCATCAAGTGAGACATGTAAGAGCTCCGTGACCGCCAGCAGAGCAGATTCCGAACTATTTTGGGGTCTGAAACCATTTCGGGAGGAATCCAGAATTTAGTCGGATTCCAAAAACTTAGTTAGGGTAGCATTGATTATGGAGAAGTGTGGCTCAATGGTTAGAGCGGCAGACCCTGATGCAGAGGTCTGACAAAGTTTTTAAAATAAAGAGAAGAACATGAACCTACTTGTGTTGATATAAATGGTTCAAATTTAGGATGGTCATTAACATATTATGGTGGGATTTATTTGAATTCAATTGAGCAAAATAGAAAGGAAAATTCTTTGTTTTCTACTTGTATTACCCAGTCCTTTCTGGTTTATCTGGGGAACTCTCTCTTTTTTGGAGTTTTGGCATTATCCAGAACAGGTTTATTTAACAGTGGAATAACGTTTGCGTGTTTCCGCATGACTGGTAGTAAGTGCTGATGACAAAGACAAATTTATCAGCTCCAAACACCCAGGACGCAGACAGTCCTGAAACTTTAGGAATAGGTCGGGTCTGAGAGGGTCGTCAGGGGAACACAACTTTACCTTGTTACATAGAGTTAGAAGATCTTCAAAGGACATGGGGGAAGGAGAGGAGGGATGGAGAAGTGTGTCTAGAGGACGGCATAGAGTGTGAGTATGGATCCTTGCTATCTGGACCAAAGTTATTGTTAATACATTCTACTTTCCCCAAAGAAATACTTGGCCAGTTCCTCACATTGGATGTTAGTGGAAATAATGAGCTCTGCTGTTAATGAGGGTTTCATCATGCCCTTTCCCTAAGAAGAGAACAAATTGTTTTAGTGCGGTTGCTACTGTTTTTTTTTATTCACAAAGTGTGTGGACCTCGACTTCCGGATCTGTTTGTGATGCGCCTTGATGGCACCTCTGTAGGGTGTTTTGGCTGAGGGCTCCTAGGAGTGGCTCCAGTCCAAAACTGGCCCCACCATTCCAAAACCAGCCCCCACCCTTCTAGCTTCCTGGACCAAAAGCGGAGGCTCGCTACGGCCAGTCTGGCGCTGGGTCTGACACCCTATGCTTGACTGAATCACCCTACAGAAGACAAGACAGAAAAATAAGGAACACATAGTTGTGACATCAGGCTACAGGGAATTGTGACTGAGTGGAAGTTGTGAAACACAAGCGTCACGTCCTGGCAGCTTGTCATCTCTCTTCTCCTCTTCCAGATGTCGCGAACGAGACGTTACTGTGAGTGGCAGCCAAAGTAGAATGCTTAAGGCTCTGCACCTGCCGCCCTTTACAGCAGTGGGGACATTCTCCTTGTAGGTCTGGCCCCTGATGCTTTCAGGGGCAGCTCCTCCGTTATAGCGGAGGAGCGTCACCGCAGAGGATCCTCGCCCCACTGCTTTTAAGCAGTGGGAAGCAGAAACCTAAAATGATAATAAATTTGCGTTATTAGCATTTTAGTTCCTCATCCTGTTGCTTGGTGAGCGGGGCTGCTCTGCTCTTTGAGCAGGGCAGGGGCGGAGAGGTTTGCCCACTCAAGTGCACAATGACTGTTTGGTCAGTCCTCTCGGGGCGCCCAAACCAGTCATGTGCCCGTTCCCTTTCTCCATGCAAGCTGCCCCTCATTCCATGGCTGAGCGTCAAACCAGGATGCTCAAAACCAATCACAACGCTGGTCAGGGGATCCTGGGTGCTCGCCAATCACAATGCTGCACTGGTATACACCCGTTACAACGGATCTTTTACTCCGCACTACCATTACAACGCGACTTTGACTCCGCATACCATTACAACGCATTGCGCTGGGGGGCGCTCTAGGATAGGGAATAAGTATAATTTACTATCCAACACCTTCCCTAGGGTCCACGGGGACTGGAGTTAGAATAGTAAATTATACTTACCACTATCCAGCGCCCCAAGGCGCTATGCGTTGTAACGGTATGCGGAGTAAAAGTCGCGTTGTAATGGTCTGCGGAGTAATAGTATGCGTTATAACGTCATACATCCTGCTGCACTACATCGTTGTGATTGGTTAGTGGGGCATGCTTCCTGTTCCTTGAGGAGAGCAGGAGCAGAGATGTCGGGCCCGTCCGGCGCCAAGGTACGTGTATTTATTTATTCATTTTATATAATTTATCCCCCATGCAACCGCCCTCCCATTCCCGCGATCACCCTGCGACTGCCCCCCCAACGTGATCCCCGTGCACCCGCCCAGCAACCCGCGAGCCATGCCCCTTTCAAATTCCACCACCTCTGTGGTTCCAAACGCTGGCAGACTTAAAAAAAACACCCAGAATGGTTCAGGATTTCACAACTTGTCTACACACCAGACAACAAGCATGTACTGTAGAAGGAGAAAGAGAGAATACCACACATAGCAGAGACACTATCTCAATGTACTGAATGCGAGAAACATTTTTCTGTGAAGTGAGGTCTACACCAGACAATATGCCCAGACTCCAGGATGTAGAAAGAGAACAAATGCAGGTAATATGCAGAAGCACTGAACTGAATTAAAAATATACTTTATTGTGCTTGGAGACTGTTCTATGCTCCAGGCAACACACAGCCTGCTCCAAGGCATCGTACATGGGAAAGACACCATGGCAATGCACCTAATTGGAGACAAATGTATTTGGTATGCACTGTATTATCATACACAATATAATGCATGCTGCAGACCTAACCAGCCAGTAAATCACTGGTAACAAAATAGGATTACGCTTGTGCATAATCCATTTTTGTGTAACAGAATTATATGTCTGGACTGCTATTAGGAACACTAGTTTATATTAGCCATCAATCACCGGACTGCATGTCCCATTCTAAGATTTGCAAGACATTGTGCATGACTGCCAGCATAATCTGCTGCAGGTGCCAAGAGGGGTCTTTTATCTATTATCTATTATCAATTGTGTGCTTCAGGGTCCTCAAATTATTCTAATGAAACTAGTAAAGTCCAAGCACTGTGAAGTGATTTTAAGAACTGCATTTGCATATTAACATAACTTACATAATGTATTTTCTGTCGAATCTTACAAAATGCCAGTGACTCATGTTCACATCAGCAGATTGTGTGTTTCATCATCCCTAGCAATTACAAGTTGCTTCTGAAATGAGATTTTATCAGCCTGCTCCATAAGCACTGTATCTATTAAATGTTATGTTTTATTATATATTATGTTATATTGTGTTGTAACGTGTTATGTTACTTTGTACTTGTATAGTGCAGATTCACCCAGAGGGTATTATCAATGCACTTTGGAAACTCAGTAAAAGAGACTGGCGAACTATGTAAAAGCAGAGTGGCATATTACCAACAACTAGCGATAATTATCGCTATGTTGGCTTAGCGGCAATATTTTTATCGCCGAGCTGCGGCGATTTTTATCGCTTAGGAACCTTGCTATTATCAAGGTTTATCTCCTAAGCGATAAAAATCAGCCGAAATACATGAATATCGCCGAAAAGTCAGCGATATTCATGCATTACCGAGCTAATGCTCTTAGCCATGTTATCCACCTACCATTGGATAACATGGCTAAGAACTGCTATGGGGCAGGTGTTAGCTTTTGGAGATATTTGCGCTTAGCGCGAATATCTCCAAAAGTTGGTAATAGGAGATAGCGATGTTAGCGACTGTTTCCAGTCGCTAACATCTTGGCACGCCCACTTTGCATGTCATTAGTGATACATTTCACTGACATGCAAAGCGGGGCCCAAGATGGTCGCGATCTCCTACTAGCTGTCGCTAACTGGTGTTAGCGACAGCTAGGTAATAGGGAGATAATTTTATCTCCGCTTTCTTGGCTTTTAAAGCCAAAAAAGTCGAGATAAACCCCCTTGATAATATGCCCCAAAATTCTTACTTATTAACACCTTGACCGTGGTGCCGATTCCGCCCCTGTGCTGGACATTCCAGAACAGGGCGCGGTCGTGACGGAACCGTTCCATCATCAGCACAGCTCAGCCGTGACTCATGACGGAACGGTTCCGTCACCAGCATCGAAGGGGTTAAACTGCGATGTCTTAAGGACTGTATATGTTTTCATTTATGACTGTTTGTTGTTCTTGTTAAATCATGGCACACACAAACCCAGAGGAATATAAACTGAAAAGATTGCTATCCTGAGCCTATGCTCTCTAATATGTCTATGAATTATTCATTATTTGAAAAAGCTAAATGTAAAAAATGTGAACTGTGCATAAAATTGCTGCTAATATATCGCACAAGAGAATGGACTGCAGTATTAGTACCACAGGGCATTTTTAAGATTAACTCATCTGTTTCCATCTACCAGCAAGCCATTTATCCTAAAAAACATTAGGACTCCTTCCACAATCTAACACTAGATTGATCCGTTGGGACAGTATAAAAAACATACTTAAGTAAAGCAAGTATGATAAGGCAATAACAAATGATTTCTAATTACGTCCTTGTCATCCGGAAAAGGTTGGTTAAATAGAATAAATGGTCGAAACATGTTGACATGAAATTGGGGTCATGTGCAATGAGAATGAATTATGGCAGTTTCTGCTAAATCAAATAATATACAAAGCAGCTGCACTGGATCACTGGAGCACTGTGTGTAACAGAAAACAGATAATGTTGGGCCTTTTCAATTGTGCAATAGTCATCCATTTTTTCATTTAATACTTCTGAACTGTAAGTAATGGAAAGTAGAGTCTATAACTTTAGATTATGTGTTGACTCCTAGGGTGATGTCAGATTTTGAATTAAAGAATAAGTAAGTAGTAAGTGCAGGGGTGTATGAACAAAGACTAATCCTTGTAGAAAGAAAATAATTGATTTTGCTGGGAAATTACATGCAGTATTGATCATTTATGAGTTTACGTTTAATCATCTGAGGAAGCATGGTCCCTAGTTTTGCAGCCTAGACTCTGAAAGAACTTTATCAACTCTAGCCAACTTCAATTGTGGCACGGATAGCATAAGGGAAACAGGAGAGTGGAATGGTTGACTCAGGCCACAGTTAGAGACTTTCTGTTGTCAAAAGGCTAAGCTTGTGCTGTACAATTCTCTATGGTTGAGATAAAGTGCCATGAACGTACTCTCTTCTGACCTGGTGACCAGAGAACTTTGTACACAGCTGGTGACACAGGATCCAATTTCTTCAATTCAAGAAGAAGTCTAGTTCCAGTAGTTTAAATATGTGCAGTTTATATTCAAAATAAAAGAGGGCAGACCCAAAAAATCCTGTGAAAAAGTCCAAGTGAGAGGAGACCAAGGCAATAACTTCAGACATTGTAGGAGGAAAAAGAGTGTGAAAAAAAATACAAGATGGAGTTGCCACTGGTAAAAAAAAAAAACTTCCACACAGTACTAACCCCAGGGCAAATATGCAGAATACAGGAACAGGAAGCCCACACTAACGTGGCATTCCTAATGTGAGGAGAAATAGAATGCACAACGTTTTTTAGTCTTCTCCTTGAGGAATCCTCCGGTCAGTTGTCTAAAACCTAAAGAGTTATGTCTTTACAAAACCCCACTGCTCCTCATATAGAATGTGCTTATCGATAGCCTACCCTAACTTGACTGAATAACTAGTTACATTTATATAGCACACAGTATGAAAAAACATCCCTGGGCCTTGTGAGGCCTGCTGTCTATACCTGGTTCCAAAAAAGATGGCTCAGAAAAACAGACTGGTCTTGGATGATGCCAGAAAGCATGAGTGGTGCTTTTCCCCCATGCAGTGAGTCAGGCGGGGAGTTCCAGAAACAAGGAACCGGGGAAGGGAAGAGAAGAAGGACCAGGCAAGACGTTGAATAAAACACAAACAAATGAAAGTGACGATAAAGCCAACCAATGCTAAGCAATGGCTGGACTTTGAGCCTACGCTGTGATGTAGGCTCGACCTAAAAGTGGCCCCAAACAAACCTAGAAAGCCGTCGACGCTAACATATCTCCCAACTGTATTTCTTTCAGTGTTCAGTGCTGGTTGTATAGTCTGTCTAAAAAACAGGTAGCATATCACCCAAATGTAGACAGTCCAGCTGAGACTTTCCTCCAAACAGCCTTAGTTCTCTTTTTGCTTCATTTACCTGTAGACAAATGATATTCATTAATATGGCTGTCGGTAAAATAGGGGCTTCCTTACCATAGACTCAGCCCTAAATCACTTTACAAAGCTTCCCATTCTTCATTGTTTAATCGCCTTTCTACTTACAAAAGGTACCAAAGCCCAGTTCCAATCAGTATCTATTGTTTAGTCACCTTGACGGATTTGCGGCGACTCGGATGCCGTGATTTGGCCCTGTGCAGGTCGTCATCCACAGGACATTATCTAATATATCGGCTTGGACCCAGGGCCTCCATTAATTACTTCTGGATAGTTCTCCCTACACATGACAAGATGCTAATAAGCTTAATGATTGTGTGTTCTTGGATACCTTAATCCACTACTAACTATTGAATTTGAGAACGGACTAGACAAGTTTTCTACTATTGTAGAACTGACGAGCACTCCTGTTACAGACAATTACAGGCCGCCTTGGACTACTCGTGGATTACCAGTTTCCATGCTCTGGGATTATCTATATGCTCTCCTGGAGTACACCATTCCTGGATCAGAACTGTTGGAAAACTGTTGTTGTATATATTGTCCAGAGCCCGATGCACTACACATAACTGAGTTGAGTGCATGAGTTACCTAAGGTTTCTGACCACTGATCTAAAATATGTATCTAGTGCCCTGATGGAGGATGTTTTAGGTGCAAGGTACGTCCGAAATGCGCTTCAGCACATTTGTTCTGTGTTTGTACATTGTGATGTATATTTTTTCTATTTTCTGTATAATGTATGCCTCTTTACATGTATGTATGAATTCTAGTGTATAACTACATTGTTTCTTGGGTTTCACTACATGCTTGTTTGTGTTTATGGGAACATGTACAGCCTATAGATGGTTCATCGTCGTGTTCATGGGGCTCTTTCTCATTTTATTGGACTATATTTATGTATCTGTTCTCTATAATGTTTGAATATGTACATTTGATATTTAAAGAAAAAACATTTTCTAGAATATATATTTTTTTATAATAAAAAAATATAAAAAGATTAACACTATGAGTCTGTGGGGCATGTTATTCAGGATGCTTACAGTAATTTGATATATCAAGTGAGGGAAGTGTTTTCAATGTGTATTACTGTGTTTTCCCTGGTTTTCTTCCCACTTAAATTATTATGTTCAGGGAACCTCTCATGTGTTTCTCTATTGTTAGCTGAATCTTGCAGAGAACAGCTTCAACAATGTCCCCTTCTACAAAGAGAATGTGTTTTTTAAAGAAAACAACAGGCATTTGTTCTTACATCTACACTGGTAACTACATGATACCAATTTTATTTTGCTTTTTCTACTGCCAACCAACCAGCATGAATGAATATACCCCCTGAGACTGCATGTTTTGCCATAACCTCTTGATTCTACATTCTAAATCGTTTTGGGGAAAATATAAAGCAGATACAAACAAAACTACAGAGTGATGGTGGCATAGATACTTGTGCATGGAGATAATGACAGCATTGGTCTAATCTATAAAATCAATGTGCTGTCTTGATCATAGCATTCAAGTGAGGTCGATCAAATACAAAAGCATAAAGGTGGATGGTGTGAAGAGAATCTGGATAAATAAGGGCATCTGGCTAAGATAATATCATGTCATGGAGTCATGCTGGCTATAATTGAGTCAGAATAAATAAGTCAGTAGTTCTTAGAGCATGTAAAAAATGACAGGTGCATTAAACTTATGGAACAAGAGAAATGGATGTATTGACGGATGCCTCATTGATGGAGCGGAGCGGTATGTGAATAGATTGTTTCGGATTAAGACAGGGAGTCATTGGCCTGCACTGACATCACGCCGGTACGTGCACAGATGGCCGTATGCCCACCCGTACATTGAGAGCTCGGCTGAGCCCATCCCGATAAACAGTCCCAGGTCTTAGGAAACACGCTGGATGACGCATAATTTGGTGCCCTGTACATTGCTGGTCCTGTGGAAGACCCCGCCCTAAGGTTGAACTCACCTAGTGTACCCTATAGGGGTCGAAACGTCGCCTTTTAACCAACACACAAGCCAGGGCAACTTTATACTAATGTGACAGTGTCCATAGATTGCTATGTGTTACCTTTGGAACAACTGACCTCACACCAAGGCCGGACGAGTACCATTATGTGATATTCATGTTTATATGTCACACTACCATGTCCTTGTTCACAACCCCCACACTTTCACTATCCCACCCTTTATCCTTTTCACCTGAGCACCTTTTTGCAAAAGTTTCTAATATATTCAAATTGAAAGAGCAACTGTGCTGCCAATATTGAAAAATCTATTCTAATGCAATTAAACTGCATAAAATTACAACAGTGAACTCTAGAATTCTTTATGGTGAATGCAAACATAAGAATGTTCATGGTTTAAGCTATTTGTGCTACTCAACAGCTTTTTGTATCATACTGCATTTGCAACCCAGGTCTTGTAGCCTATTGGGTATCCCCATTGATATATAATAAACGTATGTATTATCATCAGAGAGATGCTTTAATTTTTTTGTACTATGTGATGAGCCTGGATCTATTAAAAAGAGTTTAAAAAAAATTATTTGCAGCAGCAGCAATGCTAGAAGGTGCTGAATGTAAATTAAAAATAGGTTTGAAGAGCTCCGCACACTTGATAGATGATGTCCTGGGTCCTATGTGACAATAGCGTGATGCATGCTCCTTGTCTTCGCCTTGGCGCCAGACAGCGCTTTATCTGTATATCTGTGGTATATGAAAGCAGAAAACTTATCAGCCCAGGGACAGGCGCCTCATTCGAGACATTCTGCTGAAGCAAACGTTTCTCAGAAATTACCCCCTGAGCAGGAAAGCTGCATTATTATGATCTGTGCATCTTATAGCTTGCCTGCTCAATGACGTCAACAGCTGGCCATGGTCCCATTTGTGATATTCAGCTGCAAATGAACAGATTAAAGCAGCCTTCAGCTGGGAGGCCTGAATGGCCGCCATGTTCTATCCAACTATTTTGGGAAACAGTGAGTTTTACATACACTGCAATAGACCTATGGGTGAAATTGGATCATGTTTTCTCACAAAAGTTGGTAAAACTCCATGAAAATTTCACAAAAATACATGTTTGTGGGGAAGTGTGCATTGCCGGTATCTTGCGTTATGTTTATTACTCTACCACGCATCATGCGTTAAGAAGTTTCATCAGATACCTGCAGTCTTAGCAAGACATTTTCTACTCCAACCAGTCGCCAATGTTATCTTGCTAGTCTTTTTAATGAAAGAAGATCTAAGGTAAAACAAAAAATTACACAATTTGCGCCATGCTACATTTTGAGAAATTTCACCAATTCGCTGCACAGTTAAAAATTCTCAGAGGTCTTTTTATGAAGACTGGAAGTATCGGGGGAGGTTCAGCTACTTATTGAGCGTTAATCAGGCCATTGGACAAGACATTACCTTTGTGAGACTGGGATGAAGTCCTGAACCGAATAAGAAAGCATTTAGGTTTCAGCTTTTTCATTTACAGATAAAAGGGAAGTAGAGAGGCTAGAGAAACATTGCCTTAAAGAAGCCCCTGACTTAAGTTGCAATAAAGCACTGGGAAGCTATGTATTACCTCTGGTAACTTTCCCTACCAGTAAGGCTGCTTGACCAACTCAGTCTGCAATAAAGGGTGCACACCCTGAGGCATCCATCTTTTCAGATGTCCCAGTCCCATTCCAGTCAACTCTGCTGCTTTCCACAGACCTTGACACACAAGACCCAAGAGCTCACCATTGTTTTCCATTTCAGCAGACCCCATCACCATGACGGGCACGCCGATGACGGACGCCAGCGCCCAGATGCAGACGTTGATGATCTTGGCTTTGTGTGGTGTGCGGATGTCCAGCGCCTTGACAGGGTGGCAGATGGCGATGTAGCGATCCACGCTCATCATGGTCAGAGTGAAGGTGCTGGTGAACATGTTGTAGTAGTCGATGGCGATGGCGATCTTGCACAGGACATTGCCGAAGGGCCAGAAGCCCAAGAAGGTATCTGTCCCCTGGAAGGGCAGCGTGACGAGCACCAGGGCATCAGCCAGGGCCAGGTTAAAGATGTAAATGTTGGTGGCTGTTTTCATCTTGGTGTATCTGAAAGAAAGGCATGGACACAGTAGTCAAAATTTAGAAGATGTTTGTATCGGCCATTTATCATTGACTTTAAGGACGGATACAGATGGAGCTTCATTTCATAAGTACATTAGTCTATGTCGATAACTCTTGGGACAACTGGAGGACACTTGGGGCCAGATGTAGGTAGGGTTTTACCGGTCGGTAACGGCCGAATTCGGCCGTTACCGACCAGTAAAAGGATTTTGAGATGTAGGGGGCTGAATCGGTAAATTTAACGTTCGGTAAATTTACCGATCGGTAATTTTACCGATTCTGTAAATATACCGTTCGGTAAATTTACCGACCGGTATTTTTACAGATTCGGTAAAATTGATATGTAGGTGGGACTCTTATGAGTCCCACAAGGCCTAAGAAATCGGTATTTTACCATCAAATTCAATTTGATGGTGAAATACCGATTCAGGTGTGCATGCACATGTGTGCATGCACACCTGTGCCATATGACAGGCAGACCTGCCCTTAGGGCAGGTATGCCTGCCATATGGCTCCGACCCTTTTTTGGGGGTGCTAGAGGGTGTCAAAGTGACACCCCCTGCACCCTTGTCAAAATCGGTATTTACCGATTCGGTAAATACCGACCGGTAATGCCCCATTCATTCCTATGGACTTCAAAGCCCATAGGAATGAATGGAGCATTACCGGTCGGTATTTACCGATTCGATAAATACCGATTTTCAACGAATCGGTAAAATACACATCTGGATGGACCTACATGTCCACCCTTCATATTTACCGATTCTTAATTACCGAATCGGTAAAATTCGGTAATTAAGAATCGGTAAATATTTTTTACCTACATCTGGGCCTTGATCTCTATACCTCATATAGGTGTTGGAAAAATGACAAGTTATGTGTTAGGACAGAATAAATGGGGTGGCAAAGGGAAGGAAGAGTAAGAGACAAACAAGATACATTGTGAGGATTATTAGGTTGTTCT
Organism: Lissotriton helveticus; assembly: GCF_964261635.1. NCBI lineage: Eukaryota > Metazoa > Chordata > Amphibia > Caudata > Salamandridae > Lissotriton > Lissotriton helveticus. The sequence continues at coordinate 118,034,069 of NC_136068.1, forward strand.
GTTTTTGGTATTTTGACATTTAATAAACATTTACACAAAATGGATCTAAATGTTCCAGAACATGTATGTTTATTTACTAATTAAATTATACATATTCAAGGGTACCTTAAATTGAATTTATGAACAATTATTGATTTCATCCAGCATGGAAGCACAGAAACAACATTTTATTAGCACTGACCTTTCTGCACTTGAGAGTAAAATAGTTTGTCTAAAACACAATGTGCTGCCCCCCGTAGAAAACATGTTGACATGCACACACTCCTTGCATCTAGTATATTCTGTGCATCCCAATCATGTCCTAAGAATGCATGCAGTTTTAAGAGTACTTTGTGATTCCACAAGCACATCTTTCCAAGAAGAAACAGAATTGTACAAGTGTTATACTTTCCAGATATAGTGCGATTATTTCTCACTAGAAGGCCCTTTGAGAGTCATGACATCAGTTCTTAAAATTAGATTAAATATTTAACGGGTTTATAAAGCACCATGTCAGCAGCAGGCATTAACATACTTTACATAACCACAAATAAAGTCATACATGTAAGATTCATAATTAAGAAGAGGGGGAGAGAGAGGCCGAGGTATGAGGACAGCGAGGATCAGATCGGGCACCCTAGGAACCGTTTGGCGGCATCCCCCCTCATCAGCCAGGAAAGCTTGAATCCAGTGGCAAGTCCAGAGAGGGCCAGTCCCAGGATGCTTGTTTCTGGTCAAGGGAGGACCTGGCTTGGTAGTTCGGGCTGAAATGCTCCGATGGGGAGCAGGATCAAGACTAATTTGCAAATGGCTGGGTCCAAACTGGAATAGTGTGGTTAGCAAAAAACTATGGATTTAGGCCCAGATGTCTGTACTGGGGGTGAATATTTGACATTGTTCATTATTCCATCCATCATTTGTTCTTTTTGCATTTGTCACCCTAATTAGGACGAGTATGCCCAGACATGGATCCTGTGCTCGCCATGCCACTGGAGTTAAGCAGGAAAGATTGTTTACAACTCATGCAATACATCGCATGCTATTACAACGTGGTCATTACAATGACCTCATTGTTAAATAGCATACCATTACAACGCAAATCGTTACAATGACTTGCTGTAGGGGGCAGAAGGTGTTGGATTTAAAATCCAACACCTTCCTGACTGTTGCACAGACTGGAGCTGGAATATTAAATTATACCATTCCAAAATCCAGCACTTCTCCCACAGCAAGTTGTTGTAACGACTAGTGTTGTAATGGTATGCAATGAAACAAAGTGGTCATTGTAATGACCATGTTGTAATGGCATGGAATGTTTTGCATGGGTTGTAACGTGGCTTATTCGAGTCAAGCTAGCCTCGCTGATGAGGAGTGATACCCTGAAACCGGTCCCAGGATGCTTGTTTCCATTCAAGGGAGGACCTGGTCTGGGAGTTAGGGCTTGACTGTTCCCATGGGGAGAAGGGTTAAGACTGATTTTCATATGGCTGGGTCCAAACTTGAATGAGTTAAAGTGAGAACTGTGGAAGAATCTACTGTTTCAGGAAAGAAATACAACAATGCCTTTTTTGCAACATTTATGTAATTAGCTTTGAATTTCTATTCATTGTTATTGTTTTGTTGAGAAGATCATTTCTCATCATTTTCTTGCAGTATGTGCAACATCTATCAGAAAATGAATCACTGCCTTGCTCCTTCAGTCAATGGCCTCTCTCCAGTAAGGCTTCCAAAGGTAGTGAGGGAATGCCCACATAGCTATTCATCTGGTATTCATTAATAATCTCCTCTCTGGGACAAGAAGGGCCTTCTGCGCAATTTTCCATCCCATTATCGGGCCTCTCAATTGAGCCAATCCATTGTTGACTGGGATAGAAAATAGACAACATGGGACATAAAACCTATCTTCCAAAACTTCCTGTCAGGGTGGAAGTGTCATTTTGCAACATGACATGTCCCCACCAGGGACTAGTCTGCTCTCTACTGTAAACAAATGAGCAGAAATAGAGAACACGGTGGCAGATAAGGACCCAATACAGTCCCTCCGGGGTATACATGTGTTCATCCTTGAGGTTCTCATAGCACCTGAGTTATAAATCAAGAACCACCCTGATCACCTGGCTATAAGTGTGTTTATTCTATTTTTTATGTTCCTGAAAAAATGTTTAATAGGAGAGAACACACTATTCCAGAGGTAAATGAGTTCTATAAATGCTATGGTATGGTTTTGCATGATATGGCATGGCATGGCATGGTATAGTATGGTAAGGCGTGAAATGGTATGCCATTGCATAGTATGGTATGGTATGCCTCCTATACATTGGTAGGGTCAGATGTTGTGTGGTATTGTATGGTATGGTGTTTTGTGATCTGATAAAGGTTGGTACTCTGTAGTACGGTATGCTAAAGGAGGGTGTGCTGTGTTACAGGCTGATGTGCTGTGTTGTGGTCTAATATGGTCTGATACTGTATGGTATGGTCTGATGTAGATTGACATGGCGTGGTATGGTATGGTTTGGTATGGCATGGTATGTGCCAAGACACCTGTGGGAAGACATGCGCTATATCAGTCTGTTTAACATAACATAATACACAGTATTGTTGTAAATGTGTGGGTTGGTATGTTATGTTATAATGTGGTGTTGGGATTTGATATGGTCTGAAACTGTGTGACATGGTATGGCATGACATAGAGGGGTCTTATATGGTCTAATGAGCTGTGTTGTGGTCTAAAATGATGTGACACTGTATGGTATGTTTTGTTCTAGATTGGTATAGTATGAATGGAATGATACAATAAGGTACAGGCGTGCAACGAACATAAGGCTTAAAGGGCTTCAGCTCCCCCATCATGTGTCTCAGCCCAAGCACCTGCAGCTCGAGTTGCAGTGGGCAGTGTCTGGAGTCATATCGCCAGCACGCCTTACTTTTTCACAGGTCTTTATAGACCATTTGCATATTTACGTACCTTTGTACAATGGTTACCGAGGCTTAGTTTTATTTTCGGGTTCCAGTACCGCCTGGGCCCAAACTCTGCCTATTCATTACATTTGTATTTTACATTTAATGCCATAGTGTGAGAATGCATTTTTATGAATAGGAATATAAAATAGGGTTGCCAAAAGAAAAATGCCAGCCATGTGTTGTTCAAAGTGCCTGCAAAGACCTTATCTTGACACTAAATAGGGTTATAAATAAAAAACTATGTATACATTTGCAATGTATAACAAAATTTCAATTTGTCCTCAAAGGAATTTGTAGTATTCTCACATGATGTTTTATTCCCTATGTTTCTTCACTCTAGCTGCTCAGCCTGTGTGTGTCTACTCTGTATGGAATGTTGGTGAGTGGACCTTCACTAGAATGCCTGGGTGACTGAATGTGGTGTGACAGTTGATGAGAGGGGCTGAGCAGCTAGCAGGCTGCTCCTGATGGGGCTGTGAATTACCATCTACAAGACGTTTACCCCCTGTTAACTTACTTGTAAATAAACCTACTTGGTTTACATCATACCAGCGTAGCGTGGTTACTACATTAATTATTTAAATTTTCTTCATCAGTTGATACTGTTGTAACTTAAGTGATCAATCATTCATCAAAAGCAGGGAAAGTACAGTATATTACTGTTGTTTATTTTATCAAAATTTTTGGCATGGCAACAACAATAATACCACAGTCGATTAGTGTCCAGTAGTATATAACATCTTTTGCTATTTACATGGAATAAACAAAATATCATGCAAAAAAGAATTTTTCATTGCAGTACAATCTTGGTTATAGCACAAAATGATATAAATGCAAGCAAAACGGTGTCAGGCGTCGACGTTTAGGTCCCTCTTCGGTTAATCAATTCATAGGACCATCATCAGGACAAGTTGCACATATATATCTACAAATAAATATGAATACGTATAAAAAACAACACTCCTTGCGTACCAGGTATCGTCCAATCACCCAAAGGGAGAACCAGAACATGCTTCTTAGATTTAACTAAAAGAGTTCCAAACCACCACCATTGTGCAAAAACCATATACACAAATATCAATTCATCAACAAAATTGAAGGTCTTACCAATAACCACCAGCCGGTGGTTGTAAGGCCTAAGTGGACAAAGATGTCCCAAGATCTAAAACCAAAATCAAACCATCAGTAAACTCAAAATCTAAATACGTCATTGTGTATAACAACTGACGTGGAGACCATACTCACAGGTTGCCAAAATCACTCACGCTAGCCGAAATTTTTAAAGTTTCCTGTAGAAATACAGAATGAGTGCAAACCCTTCGTTAGTCAAAAATCTTGATGCACCACCTTGTCAAAGCCCTGCCACACCATAACGTGTAAAAGGCAAGATACTTACAACCGAGTCAAACGGTGAAGAATCAATTACCTACAATCTAAAAAGACCCATTAGCGCCTATTGCGGCATATGATAATGTTAAAATGCCGTATTTCGCTACCATTTCAGGTTGAAAAACATTGCTAACACTCACTTTGAAATAGGAGCTGCACCGTTCAACTTCCTCATGCCTCGTTAGTTGCGGAATGTCGGCTACGGCTTTCCGTGTACATAACCTTTGGCCTTTGTGGCGTGATGAGGTATAACGTCAGCCTCTCTCCGTGTGTTTTAATCATTGACTTATTATAGTCAATAATAGTTCATATTGCTCCCCGTACCTGTTTGATGGCAAGATCAAATACTGCCGATAATTTACAATGTGAAAGTATTCACAATCGTATAAAAAGAGATCTGCCACTCTATCCCAAATGGCGGCCATCTTGGAATGGGTTTCAAATACTGGCAAGTCAACCTAATATCGAATAGAAAATGTTAAAACTGAATGTACACTCAATCGATCATTTACAAATGACCATTTTCTATTAACTCTACACTAGGGTAAATGAGCTAAAAGAACTATATGCTCATTCCTTCAACAAAGATTACAATGTCGCCACAGTATGCCATTCCACAACAGAATTAAGCCCCTTCTCCACAGTATTACATGTCCAAATCCATTTATTCTCCCTGAGGGTGAGAAGACGATTTACATTGTGGTATCGTTTCGTGCATTTGATGACATCAATAACAAACCATAACATTTCATTGAGCAAATGAGATTTCTGATGATAATGTTCCACAAGTGGTGCCGTCATTACATTACACCTAATCCGGGATTGGTGTTGTAAGACACGTTTCTTTACCTCTTGGGTGGTCTTACCTATGTATCTTTGTTGAAGGAATGAGCATATATTAAATTAATTATTATTTTTTAGAAATTACAAATTAATTTTAATGAATTTTTACATTTAAGTTTTGTAGCGGGTAATGGGTTTATAGGGGAATTGGGTGGGAAGTATTTTAATTGTAATTAAACAATTATTTATTTTAATTTATTGGTATTGATAAATTCACTTTTAATTAATTATTAATTTTAATTGTTAATGTATTTTTTTAATTGTTAATTAATGTTTGTAATTGGCAATTACTTTTTGTAATTGATAATTTTTTTTTTTGGTTTTTTTTTTTATTTGTTTATTTGTTTAATTGGTGATTAATGTTTATAATTGGTAATTAACTTTTTTATTTGGTAATTATTTTTTTTAATTGGTAAGTAATTTATTTTAATTGGAAACAATTTTTTAATAATTGGTAATTAATGATTTATAAAAAAGTATTTTTTGGTATAAAAATCATTTTCATTTTTAAAGTTTTTTAATTGCTAATCAATTTTTAATAACAAATATGTGTTTTGTTTTGAAAAATATTTCATTGTTCAATATTTATTATTTTTTGGCAACTAATATTGATTAATTAATATGTATTGGTATTTATTGTTAATTTATTGTTAATAAATTATTCAATTGTAATTATGTTTTTAATAATTATTAATGGGTATTTGTAAATGATGTTGGTTGCAAATTTAAATCATTAATTATTTTAAATACAAACATTATTTATTAGTATGTTATATTTAATTTCTATGCTATCCAACACTTTCCCTACTGTTGCACTCTCTGGAGTGGGAATAGTAATTTTTACCCCTACGGTATTCAACGTTTTCCCTACTGTTTTACTCTTTGGAGTGGGAATAGTCATTTTTACCCCTACGCTATCCAACGCTTTCCCTACTGTTGCACTCACTGGAGTGGGAATAGTAATTTTTTCTCACCCGCTATCCAACGTTTTCTCTACTGTTGCACTCTCTGGAGCTGGAGTAGTAATTTTTACCCCTACGCTATCAAACGCTTTCCCTACTGTTCCACTCACTGGAGTGGGAATAGTAATTTTTACCCATCCGCTATCCAATGCTTTCCCTGCTGTTGCGCTCTCTGGAATGGGAATAGTAATTTTTACTGCTACGCTATCCAATGCTTTCCCTACTGTTTCACACTCTGGAGTTGGAATAGTAATTTTTACCCACCCGCTATCCAATGCTTTCCCTACTGTTGCACTCACTGGAGTGGGAATAGTAATTTTTACCCTTACGCTATCCAATGCTTTCCCTAATGTTGCACTCTCTGGAGGGGGAATAGTCATTTTTACCTTCCCACTATCCAACGCTTTCCCTACTGTTGCACTCTTTGGAGTGAGAATAGTAATATTTACCCCTACGCTATCCAACTCTTTCCTTACTGTTTCACACTCTGGAGTTAGAATAGTAATTTTTACCCACCCGCTATCCAACGTTTTTGCTACTGTTGCATTTTTTGGAGTGGGTATAGTAATTTTATATTCTACACTATCCAATATTTTAATTACTGTAGTATTTTTTGGACTTTAAATAGTAGTTTTATTTATTTTTTATTTAATATTTTTGTATTATTTTATATAATGTAGTATTTAATAAATTTAGAATATTTTGTAGGTATATTTAATTTTTTTAATGTATTAAATAATTATATAATTTGTATTTATGTTATTATTTTATGTGTGTAGATGTATTTGTAATTTATAGTTTTTATAAATAATTTATAAGTAATTAAAATAATTATTAAAAGTTATTATTAAGTAAGTATATATTATATTTGTTATGTATATGTTTAATTAATGTTTTATTATTATATATGTATCATTTATTAATTTTAAACATTATTTTATTTTTTTTACTTTGTTTTTTTTATTTATTAGTATTATTTACTACGATATTTTTAACTACGATATTTTTAACATCGATATTTTAGTTTCGATATTTTTGTACTTACCTTGTTGTAGATAGGATGTCGATATACTTACCTTCGATATTCCAGCGTTGATGTTTCTGTAGGTCGATATTCTTAGAGTCGATATTCTGTCAGTGATTCGGGATGGGATAGGTTGGATTGATATTATTGGTGTGCTGTGGTGTATGCTTGCTGTGGTGTATGCTAGTGTGTGTTGGCATGGTATGATATGCTCTGGTATGGTGTAGCATGGACTGGTGGGCAGGGTGCAGTATCATACAGTATGGTACTTATATGGTGTAAGGCTAATTACAAAGATTTGTTTCAACATCTGGCATAAGAGATGCTTCGGGGGTGGGGAGGGAAGTGAGATGCAAGAAGGGTTCAGGGGAGAAGGCACAAACGGACAGAATACTAGAGCCCAGACCTCCAGAATTAAAAAAACATTCCAGATGTGTCTTTCAGTATTTGTTACAAGTCTCCACAAAAAGGCTTTAAACCTGAATATAAAACTCCAAAATTAGACAAATGAAACATCCCTGGAATCTTGATCAGGGAGAGCAAAACATGCCTTTTCACACCCAATTTGTCTGCTGACGTACTGTGTTTGGTTACAAGTGTTTTTGAGGTATCTGTTGATTCACTGTACAGTATGTGTACGCCCGAAGGTCTTCATGGCACCAACATTTAACAGCCTGAGGCTACCCAGGACCCAGAAATGAACAGGAAGGAGGAATCAGAAAGTGCACCTAATTACCTGGGCATCTCAGGGTTCCCCTCTCACTACCCCAACACCTGTCACACCACATTCAGGTCTCAGCACATAATAATACTTCTTGTGGTTTGCCCTTGAATTCCATTGGTTGGCTTGAAAATCTAAGTAGTGAATAGGCCCAGGTTAAACTTTATTAAGGGCCTATTCTGGCATGATGTCCGGTATTTCGCGTTAGGCTTGCTAAGCGAATTTCCCGAAATTATGCCACCACGTAACATCTTTTAATTACAAGTCTGTTTGGATAGAAATCCTAGCACGGGAATAATGCGAATGAACAGAACAGAGGCGGCTGCTCTTTACCACCATTGTGTGTTTTCAAGCTATTTATTTTAGCGCAAAATGCATTTTCACGCCCAAAATCGGTACGTATGATTTTCACCCTTAAATGTAGTGCTAAATGCTGGTTTTGTATTTTACATAATTTTTCAAAACTTTCATCATAAATATGTAAACGGAAATTACAAGAACTTTGCACACACTTGGTAATGAAATGCACAGTGACGTTTTAATAGAAATGTGGGCATTAAGGGTCAGATGTAGGTAAATAGCATTTACCGATTCGAAGATACCGAATTTTACCGATTCTGTATTTTCGAATCGGTAAATGCTATGTAGCAAATTATTCTGTAAAAATTACCGAATCGTAAATACCGATTCGGTAATTGCCATTTATTCCTATGGGCCTGGAGGCCCATAGGAATGAATGTCAATTACAGAATCGGTAAATACTGATTCGGTAAGAGGGGGAAAACATTGAAGGGTGGCAGGGTGTCACTTTGACACCCTGTTGCACCCCTTAATTGTGTATGGGTGCATGTATATCTGCAACATGGCACTGAAGCAATTGCATAAAATTGCTTTTAGGGTTTTTTCGTTATTTACCACCAACTTGTAGTTGGTGGTAAATAACGAATCCTGACATGGGATAAGCACTCATTTAAGTGCTCCCTACATTAGGAATTCGGTAATTTACCGAATCGGTATTTAAAAAATCGGTCATTTACCGATTCCCTAAATTACTGATTCGGTAAATTACCGAATCCTTCATTTCGGCCCCAACATCAGAAAAGCCTATTAGCGGTCGGTAACGGCCGAAATTCGTTAATTTCAGCCGTTACCGACCGGTAATAGCCTTCCTACATCTGGCCCTCGGTTTCCATTGTTTTGCTGCATATCTAACGCTGTCCTGAAGAAAGCGATTTCCATCCCAGGCAGTCGCTGCAGAGAACAAACAGACTTGGGGGGACACTGACAGATATAGGAGACCCCAGATAGCAGGAAAGTCGCAGGATCAGATACTGCATTGAGACTGCAGCTGAATTGTTAAGCACACTAGACTGTAGCAGGCACAGAATAAATAGAGTTAGAGGGGAAACAGCATAAGAGCGAATGATCTTGGCTCGGAGGTGGGGGGACTGCTGCATGGCAGAGGAAGAAAAAAAGCAAAGACAGAAAGAGAACGAGTGTAGACGAGAAGGAGTCTAAGAAGGCTAGAAAGGTGAAAACTGATGGGAAAGAAAAAGAACTTGGCCTGGCTGAAATCGGAATTACAGAAGGGTAATTTGCATAACTCTATGAACTTTGCATTATGCATTTAATGCGACATTCCCACAATCATGATACTATGTCACATTTGTTAACATTTACCTGGTTTGCAGCTAAATTATAGAGCAGGAGCGTGGGAAGAATCTGAACTACAGGAATTTGATTCGTAGCACTTGTTTTTTTTCAAGATTTTTTTAGCATGAAATGCATTCTTATGCCAAAGGTTGATATAAGGACACATTTTGTGTCAAATTATAGCACTAAGGGCCAGATGTAGGTCGCCAAATACCGGTTGGTAACAGCCGAAATGACCGAATTTCGGGCGTTACCGACCGGTATTTGGCATTTGTAATGTAGGTGGCCTTTTTGTAGGATTCAGTATTTTACCGAATCGGTAACTTAAGGAATCAGTAAATTACTGAGGGCCAGATGTAGGTAATTCATATTTACCGACTCTTAAATACCGAATTTTACCGATTCGGTATTTAAGAGTCGGTAAATATGAAGGGGGGAGATGTAGGTATTACAGATTCTGTAAATACCGAATCTTTAAGATTCGGTATTTCCGATTCTGTAAATACCGAATCGGTATTGTCCATTGATTCCTATGGGCTTTGAAGCCCATAGGAATCAATGGGCAATACCGATTCTGTAATTACAGAACCGGTAAATACCGAATTTGGCAAGGGGTGCAGGGGGTGTCACTTTGACACCCTCTGGCACCCCAAAAATAGGCATGTGCGCCATGTGGCACACAGACATGCCCTTCATGTCTGTCTGTCACATGGCTAGGTGTGCATGCACACATGTGCATGCACACCTGAATTCGGTATTTTAACACCCAATTGGATTGTGTGTTAAAATACCGACTTTGTAGGGCCTTTGGGACTCTGAAGAGTCCCACCTACATCTGGGATTTACCGAATCGGTAAAAATACCGATTCGGTATTTTACAGAATCAGTAAATTTACTGAATCGGTAAATTTACCGATTCTGTAAAATTGTGCCCCTACATGTCAATTCTTGAATACCGGTCGGTAACGGCCGAAAATACCGATTTTCGGCCGTTACCGACCGACCTACATCTGGCCCTGAATTCCTAACATACCGATTCGGTATATTACTGAATCCGTAATGTAGAGGGCACTCAAGTGAGTGCATTCCTCAGTTAAGGATTCGTTATTTACCACCAACTACAAGTTGGTGGTAAATAACGAAAACCTTTGAAAAAGCAATATTTTGCTTTTCCAAACACTGCGATGTGGCAGCAATACATGCCCTTAGGGCATGTATGTGTGCCACATGTGCACCCATGCACTATTCAGGGGTGCAACAGGGTGTCAATGTGACACCCTGCCACCCTTGAATGTGTTCCCCATTTTACCGAATCAGTATTTACCGATTCGGTAATTCCCATTCATTCCTATGGGCCTCCGATTCGGTAAAATTTAGCGAAAAATTACCTACATACTATTTACCTATTCTTAAATACCCAATCGGTAAAATTCGGTATTTAAAAATTGGTAAATAGTATTTACCTACATCTGGCCCTTAATGATGTATTTGCATTTAGTGTTATTAAGCATATTTTTCTTGCAATTATGTGAAAGTAATTTATGCACATTTGCGCACCCTAGAAGTACACAGGACATGAGAGAAAGTAAGACAGACAGAGAGAGGAAAATATAAGGTGAGCAACACAGAGAGCAGGTCAGTGAGGGATAGAAAGTGAAGGAGAGATAAAGATAAAGTGGCGCTAAAAGATAGTAAGGGAGACATATTGCGATACACAATAAAAGAGAGCTGACAAGAGAACTGACAACAGACAACAGAATGCTCAATCAAATACATTTAAAAAAAACAGTCAACACATCTGAAAATGTCAACTATTATAACATAATATGCCAGAAATAAACTCAAACAAAGGCAAAGTGATAATTTTACCGAAAAATCCAAAATAATAAACAACCAATAGCAGTTTCATACACTTGGGGCTGGTGGGGGCAAAATAATTCTCACTCAAATACATTTAGAAAAACAGTCAACATGTCAACCAAGTCAACAAATGCCTCAAAGAAAACAAGAGCCTGCACATTTTCTATGTCAAGAAGATCACTCTTCAAAGTTTCGAAAACTTTTCCCTCCTTACATCCCACAATTTCCTTTCTACCTGGAAGAACCATTGATGCAATGGTGTTTTACTGCAATATTGAGTCCAGGATATTGACTACTACAATAAGGTGAAGTCAAATTTCTGCATATAGAAAACATGAAATATCTCAAACACAAAACACTGGTGTAGGAACATCTAGAACAGTATAACAGTATTGTGGTTAGTTCTAATGTGTCTATGACCCTGTTGTTCAGTTATAGGATGAAAGCCCTCACCCACCCTGAGGGGAAGGCTTCTTCATAGGACCTCTCCTCATACTGTTACCCGAAGGTAGCAGTGTGCGCTAAAAACCTCTTTGAGAAAGAGGGAAGCATTTAGATAGATGGGTTGTTGCCCACACTGCAACCTTCAGGCTGTAATATCTTTAGGAGATTATATTAAGTGGGACTCCCTATAGTGATGCTGTGTTACATAACTCACCCTTCGTAAGTGTCAGCAGGTTAAACCTGCTCGAAGTTAATTGGAAACAAGTGTACAGTAGTTATTCTACCGTGCCAATTTTGGTGCTGTAGGCACAAACATCTACATGCTGTTTCCAAAAAACCCATGAGATTTTACCCCACCTGAAAAATAAGTATTCCCGCGTACCTGGAATATAGCGTGGATCACGCGAAGTGGCATAATGACAATATTTCGGGGACTTTGCCTAAGAAGTTGTAAGCAAAATTCCCAAAATTATGCATATTATGACTGTGTAATTTACATATCACCCAGGTCTATCCAGAAATGTTTTGTATTTTAGCTAGTACAGTCTCCTTTACCAACTATCATCAGCAGACATGATAACATAGTGTCTTTGCATTCACAGCTAAGTTGTATTCGAATAACATAGAAAATAATGTTTTTTGGGACGCCAGAGAGTCAGCGACCAGATGGTCATTCAGGGAGAGGGCTACATTGGCTCTTCTTAACATCAAACTGAATCTCCTGCTTGGGGGGCTATTGTCAGTCTGCAATACAATGGGTGGGGTGCAATAAATGACACTTTGTGCTGTAAGATAATTAACAGCTTATGAAGAGTGAAACTGTTTGTGGAATCCTGTGTTGAAAGCAGGACCCCTCCTAGGCTTGTAGAGGTGTGCAGGGAAGGACATGGCAACCATTTTCAAACCTGTTTTTTCTAGACAAGGGAAAACCCGAAGGAGTAGCACTAGGGTCCTTGGGCAGTAATCTATTGTACAAGACAGTGGACCCTAGTTATTTAGGATCATGTAAAGGAATAGACATATACTAAATAGTATATAACCTCTGTCCAGCCGGACAGGAATTTATTATTTAGATTTTTTGTAATGGTTCAGATTTTTCAACATTTATACAAAAGTGGGCACAACCTGTGACCCACAGGAGACAAGACAAAACAAGTGACAAGATTTCATGTAGAAAGCGCACAAGGCGGTCTGTACTATTACTCAGTATAACAGACTAAGATTCATTTTGAGCAACCCATTGTTAGCAACATTTCTGTAAATTCATAACAACATATGGTGCTTTTAAAGTCGACGACGTTTCGATGCAATTCAAAGATACATGCATCATCTTCAGGACAAAACTATTAAGCCATGTTTGTCTTGAGATTATTTTACATATGTTACATAACCACTGGAAGGGCTGGATACGATAGCCGTGTTGCAGTTATGGGCTGATTATAATAGCCGTTTTTTAAGTCAGGGGGCCGCGGGATATTTGCATGGCATTTCAGGTTGGTCAGCACGGGGAATTTACCGGAAATTGATAAAATAAGTTCCTAGATCTGGAACGCGGTGCTGCCGGGCTTCCAAATGGAATGTGTGAGAGGTCTTGCTCGATGGCAGGCCGGATGGGGTTCTGGCGGTGATCGCTACAGAGTGGTCAGTCAGCCCCACAGTCCAGTATGCTGAAATTAGAAGGTAGAATTGATGGATCATACTAGCCCATCCTGGTCTAAAAGCAGCCCTCTAGCCTGGAGCTCACTGGGAAAATACGAGAATGGCAGAATGACCATTCTAGCCCGGGCAGAGCGTGATGCCTGCCACGGGCTACTCGTTAAATTGGCGTGGTGTGTCGCACCAAAAGAAACAGAATGCTGCCTAAAGCCACCTGTGGAGGAGGGAGGGGATTGTGTTAAATCAGCATTATGCTGAGTATGTCTTAGGAGAATCACTGACATCTGAGTGACCAGTGAGGACAATGTTGTCTGCAGAAGCATTCCAGGCAACCAAGACTTCAGCTGGACTTTGTGCCTAAACTGCTTTGCACCAATAAGCAGTGAGGTGGAGGGTGAGAAAGCTGAGTACACTTTCTCATTTGACTTTCATATGTAGGCCGCTGCCACCCCTAATTATGAACAGACAGCAACCATTTGAAGCATAATCTTCTTGATTTGGCTAGGGCAAATATGATCCTTAATACACAGCTTCAGCTATCTTTGTGTCCATTGATACAAGAATGAGGTTACAACAATCAACTTTGATGGAGAGTGCTCAAAAGTACATCTGTGCTTAGCCCTGTCCAATCCCCAATTCCTTTACCTCTTACGTGTGCATGCATCACCACATGAAGAAGTAGGTTGACCGGAAGATGAGCAAGCCCTTGGACACTACAAGGTGGTGAAGAAGGTTTGAACCACATCATATTTATCATTGGGTGAGAAGAATCTGACAATCCCCTTCTACCACCCCCACCCTAGTCCAGGCATTTTTTGTATTGCAAACCTGTCCCTTCTGGCCTACTGAAATGATCACATTAAATACTTTGAAAAAATCATAGCCATGTCCATGTAGCCTGGTGGGTGTTGAGCTATAGGGTGCCAGAACCATGACTCATTGGAACTTCTAGAGAATATTGGCCCGTCGTACCTCCACAAGCGGATACCGATGGGGCTACGCAATCCGAAAATTCAGTTCTGGATTGTGCCTACGCGAGCCCATGCATAGCAAAATGGAATAGAAATATCAGTGCTCATTGAAGATTGCTTCGATTATTGCATAGGAACAAAATATGTCCTGACACAGTGGGCAACAGGTTGATGCTTACTCCTACTGTGATTTTTGAACTGGAACTCTGGGATAGAATGTGCTGTCCAGGGACGAGTACTGTTGCTGTGGGAGGTGGGATTACCAGGCAAGGGGAAAAGGTGACACCCATCAGTGACAGTTCTCCTTTGATGCAAAGAGGGTGAATAAGGTGGCAGAGGAGAAGATGGAGCCTTCTGAGACTTCAGTGCACAAGGCAGTTTAGAGTAATAGGAATGGCGATATGACAGCACTACTGTTGTGTATACAAAATAGACATTATCACCATTATAATAGGTCAAATGAAGAAGAGATTATGCAAACAAGACACATAGACATAGTGGAGAGGCAAATCTCTGACTTGGAGGATGAGACAAATTTCTGCAATGGGAAACTACCAAAAACTGGCAATTTCCTTGAAGTAATCAGGGCAAAAATGATGACTTTGAAGACTTTAAAGCCAGGTCCTGAAGGTACAATTCAAACATACTAGAGATGCCAGATTTGGCCAACACTGGTTAACCGCTTCAGCGCGGCGCGAATTTTCGCGCTGTGCTGAGCGTTCCATTGAGCCTATGGGCTCATGACGGAACGGTTCCGTCATGAGCACAGCTCAACCGACGCTCATGACGGAACCGTTCCGTCATGAGCATCGAAGAGGTTAAAGGGAAACATACGTTGAACTTCTACTAATTGCAATATTCTACAGAGGAGAGCTTTC
Organism: Lissotriton helveticus; assembly: GCF_964261635.1. Taxonomy (NCBI): domain Eukaryota; kingdom Metazoa; phylum Chordata; class Amphibia; order Caudata; family Salamandridae; genus Lissotriton; species Lissotriton helveticus. The sequence continues at coordinate 118,049,410 of NC_136068.1, forward strand.
TGCTGTGCTTATAGATCAACAAGCATACCATACATTAGAACTGTGTCGCGCACTAGTCCCCTCTCCCTGCATTGGTACGCCTCCTAAACTCTAGGGATCATCATGCAGTCCTGAGGAAGGCAAGAGAGAAGAGAATGCAAGGATGACACTGGCGTTTTCATTGATCTTACAATTAAGCTTGAGAGATATTTTAATTACGCTGAAGTAATGGGAGCAATTTCAGTATTTATACACTACTCTGCCAAATTACTGAAATTACTCACTTATTCCAGCTTTAGTAATTACGAGTAATTTGGGACAAACCCCCTTTTGCAGGAGCACAAGAACGATGATATAAGAGAAAACGAGAGGCTGTTGGTTACTGCTGTTCGTGTCCTGTAACATTTAGTGCTATTTTCTTAAAGCAAAGTGCATCCTCTGGTCCATCTGGGATGCAAGGGTGCATTTTGCTCTAAGAAAATGGCTCTAAATGCTGGATTACACTTCTCAAGTAATTATGCATACTATTGAGTAATTTTGTGCTAATTACAAATAATTTTACAAGACAGAATTATGCCACTTACCCCCACCCTTACTTGCAATGCAATTTATTACTGTAAAGCGGAAGCTATGGCAAATAGAGATGAAATACGCCATGTTGTACTCATGAAGCACTGAAAGGCACAAGTACATAGGGGTCAGGTTCAAGAATATCATAGCACACTAACATCATGGACGAAATATTGAGGGACAAAATATTGGAAGGTAAGTGCACAGAGGAAAGTATAGATTTACTATTCCTAAATTCACATCTATATACCTTAAAGATATAAATATCTTCACAGTACATAGATGTGGATTTAGGTAACAAAAAGCTATAAATACTTATGCCCCCTCATGCAAAACAGCCACTCAATCAATGAATCCTTTGGTCCTGATGTATCAAACGCGTGGAGAAGTCACGCAGTGGGCCTTCCAGAGATCGCCCCTACATGTCTTTCAAGAGGATTTGGGTAGGCTTATATGATCTGGTTTTTGTCCTGAGTAAGACCCCAATTAGATGTTCCCATTAACACAGATTGATAACATTGGTTGAAACAATGGCTTTTTAGAAGATACAGCTTGCACTACATGCAGCTGGTTAGGAAGAAGTGGATGAAAGTGATCCAACTCACATAGGGTGCTATCAAGTTAATGCCAGTGTTTGTAAATCTTCGTAAAGATTTGATGAAGGATTGTTTTAGATTCAGCCTGCACTGCACTGGATCTTTATTGGACTTTTTTGCACACAAACACCCTGTCCAAAATGTGTTGCATTGCTACAGTAAAGGAATTTCAATTGATTGAAAAATATTGCCCATACTTTGGAAACAAACAATGAGTCCTGTGCTGATTTTTAATGAAAAAAACAATGTATGTGAATGAGGATCAGTGTGTGGCCTGGATCATGCTGTTTGAAAGATGTTAAATCAGCACCGACAGACCCACCTGTGACTAATCGGATTACCTTCCCAGGTTCCGAGGAACACAGAGTTTCCCCATCAGATACAGCACTAAGAAGTGATGCTCCCGCATTGTGCACAGTACTGGCAAACAGCATTGGCAAAGCCAACTGGTCTAAACGGTGAGAATTATTGGCTATGCAAATCCTTGTTTCTATTTTAATTGAGCAATTGGTGTTTGTCTTCAGAAAACATCTACCAGACTTGAATATTCACTTTGGTAAACATAAAATTCTTCTCTCTCTCTCTCTCTCTCTCTCTCTCTATGCGGGTGACATACCTTATATGAGCATGAGCCACTTCTAATTCTAGCAACAATTATTTGTGAGTTCATTAGATTCCGTGCACTTTCAGGGCTCCAAATCAAATGGACAAAATCAGAAAGATGCCCCCAATGAATTTGAATACTCGATGAATAGGAGGGAAACTTAAATGCAATATTTGAGCAATATCATCCTAGCCCTTATGTAATTCTGCCTGAAAATGATCGGCCTCAGATACACAAGGTTGAAAGGTAGGATTGCACTAATTTAGATGGCTGATTTGTCAAAATGCCTTTAGCTCTTTCTCAATATATCCTTATCTTTTTCCCGTACCTTGTTTGAGAGACGACATACATTGTTAATTAGGCTGGTTGCGCCGGGAAGCAGTTAAGGCATAGTTGGGAGGTGTTAACATCACTGTGTAAACTGGGAGGTTTTCAGTACAACATTTTGAGACCGGTTACTCTGTTGTCCAAGCGTTGCTTATTATTGCTCTTGCCTGATTTTGCCCCCGCCACAGATATTTAAAGGGATATGCTAGCTGTGTGTCCCTAGGATATGGCATTGGTGATGTCAAAGTGAACGACAAGTGTGAGTGTGGCGGCATGTGCGAATTGGGCTTAGCATTGGTTGGCTAAAGCTATTGTGGTAGGATTGGTGTATTCACCGAAGCTCGAGTTAATGGGAAACCCTTCTCTTCCACTCATGTCGGAACCAAAGCTAAAATGTCAGCCGACTAATCAGGGTCATATATGGATGGGGATCTGTACCCAGAGAATACATTTATATTACTGGTAAAATTCAAGGCATTGGGGATCCCCACCCTTCTGGATATTCCTCTATCTTTCCTGCTCCGGCTTCAACTACCAGTGATTCCCATGCAACCTGCAACCTGCAGAGATGCCAGATTACAAGGTTCATACACAGGGCTAGCAATAGTCCATGTAAATTGGTCTTTCACCTCTATGAGTGGATTCTAAGAGAAAGGGGCCTGTGATGTTGGAAGCCAGGCATGGCTGGGATTTAGATCTGGAGGACGTGATATCAGATGAATAATGGCGATACTGCGGCAGGCAAACTAGAGACATATTAAACATTGGCTAAAATAGACTTCTACATTTTAATTTTTGGTACAGGCTGTAAAACTTGGAGTTAAACTCAAATCCTTTGGTTTAGATACTGATACTGCACAGATTCAGAGGCAAACTTTGTGCATTGTGGCGGGCTTGCCCTATGTCATTCTTCAGGGTTCAGATTTGTTCTGAAGTCTCTGCAATGACATATCAGGAAGTACCCTCACCCCCCATCTGGTGCCTTTAAGGTATGTAAAAAAGCCCTAATACAGTTTGGAAATATGCTGTAATATCATTCCTATTGGCAAAGAGCAGAGAGGCCAGATGGCGAATTTAAACTAGGGAATTTTGTAGACTTTGCAAAGTAGAAAAAATAAGGCGCTTGTGCCTCCTTCATATACAGTATATCACCACTAAATCTAGCATTCATGTATAAAATAATACAATATGTATTCTTGAACTGTTAAGCGTAGATGAAACTTCTGTCCTAAGCTTTTTGGGAACCCTGATAATTTCTCTACGGTCCTCAGCTAATTCTGAAGCTTAATGCTTGCCATTTTCCTATTTTTTTCAGAAAGAGAATTCTGATTTGAAGTGAGTTTGCAGGAGTATGCGGTAATTGCTGTGACAGTTATTGGTAATCTTTCATCTGTAAATACCAATGGAAAACGTATTAGGAACGTTCTTAATACTTCCTATATGAGTCTCATCTGACTTTGAGGCTTTAATGCATGTCATTTTCCTTAATGTATGTTATGCCTTTTTCACAGAAACAGAAATCTGATTTGCAGTGACTATGCAAGAGTTCTGAGTAATTGCTCTGACAGGTATTGATAATCTTTCATCTGTACATACCAATGGAAAACTGATTAAAAGCATAGGAATTGACTCTAATTGCAAATTAGATGTGTTCTTACTTATTCCAAAGAATACAATAGTATTTTTGTCGTATATTTCAAAAGCTTATTAAGAGTAATTTTGATGCCTTTGTCAATTTTTCTTTCCTCACAGTAAAATGTGTCTCTTTCTTGATTACCCTTTAATAGAGCATATTTCATTCACAATGAATTCGTAATGACTCCCTCTTTCAATCAATTTCAGCCCGTCTTTCGCCCCTTTTCTTCATAGCGGTTTCAGTTAGAAATTCTTTGTTGATCCAAAGAGATTCAATTATTTTTATGCCATATTTTTTATTCACCAGCAAACAGTAGTCTTGGCTATTTTGTAAGATCATATTAACATAATTAATTTTCCTCTATAGGCTGTTGAATTGTCAATTTCTATATTTAAAGTTAAATTATTTTACACACTTTACTTATCTAGCCAAGTAATATTTTTGTTTTCTATTGTATTACAAATGTTACATTAGTGAAGATTTTTTTGAATGCCTGACTGCATCTAGAATTCATTTGACGTGTTTCATCAAAATTCAATCTGTCATTTGTGATCATGGTCATTACATCGCAAAGTAAGGAATTAAAAAAGTTTTCTCCATTCATGTTATTGGGTCAAAAGTCCATTGCATTTGACAGGTTTGCTATGGATATACAAACTAATTCATATATGCCTTCATTAGAATAAAAAGAAAATCATGATTGGAAGGATATTATCAAACACTATGATTCTATCATAGGCATACATTTCGTAGGACCACGTTGATTTGTGTCCTTGCTTCAGGTGGTAGTTCTTGACATGCCTCTTGCACACCAATTTAAGCTTGGGCAGTAGCATTTCCTCTGCACATTCTTAAGTTGCACCACTAACCTGGCATGGGGAGTGGCCATGGATATCCTTGACTAAAAGTGCACATCTTTGTGGCACCGATATACAGATGTCCTTTTATGGTTGGTGGAAACAGCTCCTGAATAAGATAGTGTAGCTATAGATTTGAGAGTTAAACTCTGAAAAAGCGTTCACATGGAACTCATATTTAGAAAGTTTTACATTCAGTAACATTTAGAGAGACATGGAATTATTCATTGTATTATAATTACAAAAAAGCAGAGTCTGCCTTTGTATATATGGCGACATGTTTTGACCCTTGAATGAATTTGAGGGTCTCATGAGGACTAGAAATGCCTGGGGTTGGCTGAGAAAGCAGCCAGTAGGTCCACAAGGAGGGGATCAATACTTATTCTTGGTCAATGGATGTAAACTGAGAAGAGGTGGCATTCCCCCACTGCAGCCCTTAAAAGAATAATGCTAGGGCAATATGATGCATCTATGGCAGACCGTCGAGCGGTTCTGTGTGTGGCTGCTTCCCTTGATGAGGGAAGCAGCCTCACGTTCCTTGAAGAATTTATATCGTAGATGCTAATTTTTTGTTATTCTTTCAAGGGTTTCAGAGGGGGACTGCCACCCATACTCAGTTTACATCCATCAACCAAGAATAAATATTGGTCTTCGAAGGGATATCACATTTATGGAAGTATGTGACACCTACTAGTGTTCCAAGGCAAGTATCTGAGAAGTGGTCTGCACACGTAAAGTGAACATCGATAGACCCCATAACTTTGAGCTTCCATGCTTCCACTTAAATGTACTACGACCTGTGGGGGAGTGCATTGAACATTCCCATTTTAAAAACAAACAGGTTAAAGGAACAATTTAATTAAAAAAAAATGTTTTCTGTCAGAAAGGAAAGCGTTATTTTTAAGTGAAATTTGTCAAATTCCCAAAACCAAGACATTAGGATAACCCATCACATGTCCAGGGCTAAATTCCAATCTCTGTGCTAGGAGGAGTTTGCAGATGGATCACAATTGGAGATTTCTTGCCGTGGATTATTGCACATGAAAGCGGCCAAAATTGATCAAATAATAAAATATGTGCAATTTTAAGTAAGGATTCTACATGCTATGCCTCTTTTTCAAGCTGAAAACTCAGAATAAAAGGTATTCATACCACCCGGTAATGCCTTACTCTGGAGTTATGGTATTCGTCCTGTGGGCAAATACCCCACCACATGCCCCCAGCTGGTAATGAGGACCTAAGTGCATACTACAGGCACTTATTGATAGAAAAAACAACAGTATACCAGTAATGTTACCAAAGATGTAAATGTTGACTTGCACATATCTCACACTTTCTATTCAGTTAGTAAATGTCCTACATAGGTCTACACACATACATAGTGATTTACGGTTTACTTGAGGTCTGGGGCCAGAATGTCTACAACGTTCTTTGCCATAGCTGGATTCAGTGTGATACAGTGCAATATAATAGTGACTATGTTACCATTTGTGTGCTGGGTGCACACAAGTAACCATTCAAACAGATCACTTGCACAATGAGTGATCAAACTTCTCTACTTTCCTATCTTACAAATATGTTTGATGATTGACATTCATGAAATTAAAGAGCATAGAATATTAGATCATCTGTGAATGAGGCTGTATGGAGACTCACTTTATGTGTATTACTTGATAAGCTTCTTTGCATGTTTGTTTATGTTTGGTTAACTATGTTTCCTCATCAGAAGCTCGGGAGCCCCCTGTGATATGGGGCGGTGCAGAGTATCCCTGGAACATTGGAAAGCTCTCATCCAGGCCTCCCCCTTTCACCTGGATACTCTCCCACCAGAGGCGTTTTAAGTCATGGGCACGGGGACCCTTGCCCAGGGCCACACCCTTTCTGAGGGCTTCCAGATAGAGCCAGCCCTGCTCTTCAGAGAGTCTCCCCCCCAATGACCTTGAATAATTCTTGAACAGATTGTTTTAAATACCCTTTTCCTTAATTTAATTTATTTTAATGTGGTTGAGTGATGGGAGTGTATTGCAGACATTATGCAGACAAATGCTTATATTTTCAACACCATGTGACATCCATAAAACATGCTATATGATCAGAACAGGACTTCACATATGGGAAATGGGAGTGGTCACAAATATTATTTGCAATAATATTAGTGAGCTGCTGCTGAATTATAATGTTGAAAACACACGTCACTATCCCTGAATATTAGATGTAAACACATTTGGAAATTAGAACTGTGTGCATGTGCCTAGTCAAAGAGGGCATGAAAGAGCTGAAATTGGATTATAAATTCAAAACTGTTTCTGAACAGGCACTCCCAAAATACACTTGGCCTGGTTCCCCCAAAATCCTTAAGATATCTCTGTCTCCCACAGTGCATGGTGGGACATTGACTGCTTGATGAGCAGACAGTGGTGGTCATCAGGCATTCATTGTTCCGCTAATCATTGAGTCTATGCTACATAGCAGGAGATTGCAGAGTTTTAACGGGGGTGGGGATATAAATATTGATCACCGCCATCCTGCAAGTGTCAAGCCAGTACTCTGGAGCCTGCTGAAGTGAAGGAAAGTAAGAATTGTGACAAGTTACCGCATATTTATTCATGGACGTCAATTCACCAAAATGCCTGGTGTAGCAGAAGTCACATCACACGCCATTTGACTTCCACTCTCACTCACACACACATACTTACACATGCACACAAATTCACAAACATACACTCTCTCACACATAAACGCATTCTCACCCGCAAGTAAGCAAACATACAGTTAAAAGCATGTTTTACTTACCTCAGCTGCCATGCAATGGCACATTCCAGCTTATTGACCTCCATTTCTTTCACGCTATTAATGAATAATATATTTTATTTATTCACTATTAGTGTAATAAACAATTGACAGAAAATAAGGAGAGTGGAGCCCCAGTTGCCCCTGTTTTCCTGCCACTGAATGTGCCACCTCCGAGGCCAGGGGTCACAAAGGCAGATCTAGGGGTAACAAAGGGCAAGCCAGGGGTTGCAGCTGCGACCCTTGGCGAGCCCTAATGCTCCAACAAACCCAGTTACTTTCATGAACTCGCTGAATTGTCAATTACCTTCAATGACAGCATTGACTTTGCAGTGTGAATTAGAGGTGAGCGAGCTACTAAAAGCATCGACCCAAAAACCAGCAGAGCTTTCATGTGGCTTCTTCCTGCCTCCCACGGTCTAACCTCCTGCACCAAAGATCAACAGGATGTAAAACAGGAGAAAGAGATACCTATCTAACAATGTGAAACCAGAAACCCTGGGATTAATCCCAGCATCCCTACTTGAACAAATTGTGTGATCCAAGGCAAATATTTCCTCTCACTGAGGCCTCCTATTTCTTCACTGTTGCATATGACAGCACCTTCAAAATCATGATTTCAAGGCGTGCCCTGCACAACCCCCCCCTTAAGTTTGAGTTAATGTACTGTAATGTTGATTCGACTATAGAGAGAATATATGGCACATACGGGCCAAACACGGCAATCTACCTGCCTCTTAGTTCACTCTCTAGCATTCCCAAAGCAGGAATAATTCTAAGTTCATGTTTAAAGCTCTCATAATATGCTAGTGTAAAACCCTTCCCCATATGTTAAAGAAATACACTTTTTTGAATTTTCAAGAGACTTTCTTATATGTGTACATGCTGTTTGTTGCCATGGTTTACATGGCAAACATCTTCTTGGCTTGGCCCCTGCACAGCTCTGGCTCTTCCTGTTAATATTGTGTCTCACCCACCTTGAGTATGAATGTAGCACTTTCTGTGCTCTTGGCCAGCATTGTGTTCAGGGAAGTGTGCTTTTCTGAACGTGATGGATTAAACCCAGATCAGTTGACTGGGGGTGAGTGTTTGTATTGTCAACGCTCCGTCCATCTCCACCTTTGGTTTTTCTTTGTTCGCCCTAAGTTGGCAGGGTATGCTCAGACGTGAGTCCCTTGCTCACTTTGCCACTGGAGTCAAGTAAGCCCGGCTGAAGACGGCTGTAATGCCAGAAACCGGTCCTGGGAAGCTTGATTCCGGTCCGGGGAAGACATGGCTTGGCAGTTCGGGCTGGACTGTTCCCATGAGGCACAGGGTCAGACTGATTTGCATATGGCCATGTCTGAACTGGGGTGGCGGAGTGAGCTAAAGAAAGGTGATGGATTAAACCCAGATCAGTTGACTGGGGGTGAGTGTTTGTATTGTCAACGCTCCGTCCATCACCACCTTTGTTTTTTTTTTTTTTTTTAAGTGTGCTTTTCTGCCCAGCTGAGGTGACCACAATGGATCATTTTGGCTCTCTGTAAGTGTATGTGATTAAAAAAATAAAAAGGTTCACCTAAGAAAGAAAACAGAACACGTTCCCTGTTCCCCAATAACACAAGAAGACCCATACCAACACAACAAAACTGGGAAATTCTCTGAAATAAATTAATGGGATTTAGGGTTGGCAGGGAGTAATATTCATTACAATACAAAGCCTGGAAAGATAAGACATTCACAAATTATGGTAATTTAAGTATGCATGTAAGTACATCCATATGTGTGTATGCTGTGTTTGTATACGGCAAACCTAGTCAAAAGGCACAGGAGATGGATGATATGTAATGCATACACCGTAGCTCCTACGGCCTGTCTGCAATCAGCATTTTCTCTTAGCCCAACATAAAACCTCACTTCATACATGAACTGAAACAGCACGTAATGCACACTATCCCACCTTATATCTTTGATGAAAAAACACTCATCCACATTTATATTCAGTCTCTCGGTCAGATGGCATTTACACCTTCCACAGCTGTTGCTAATTAGATAATACTTTAAAACATTAGCTGTCATACACACCGTCTCTGTTATGTCTTAACTCCCACCCCAGTAGCCATATCTGATTTGTGATACTCTGCCTTATGCATTGTGATATTCTGTGTGAGGAAACGTTTGATGTTGGAAACATGAACGCACATCTTCATATATATATCTAGATGGATGGATGGATGTATAGATGGATGTATGGATGGATAGATGGATGGATGGATGGATGGATGGATGGATGGAAGGATGGATGGATGGATGGATGGATGGATGGATAGATAGATAGATAGATAGATATGGTCTAACGGCTAGGGCGGTCAACCTCAAATTTGGGGAACCGGGTTCGAGTCTCGGTAATGACGCTTAACATCCTGTGATTCTGGCAAACCACTTAATGTTCCCGTGCCTAACAAAAATGAATGTGTCCTTGTGTAGCAAATGGTGTTCATGTGACACACTGGATACCTGATACCTTGGGGTCAAGTTTGCACTAAATAAAACTCTGGAGGAAAACAATTATAGATAGATAGATAGATAGATAGATAGATAGATAGATAGATAGATAGATAGATAGATAGCAGATAGATAGATAGATAGATAGATAGATAGATAGATAGATAGATAGATAGATAGATAGATGGATGGATAGATGCATGGGTGGGTGGATGGATGAATGAATGAATGGATGGATGGTCAGCCATCACCTGGGCCCCCTGACACCATTCTCTTCCACTCTGATGTTTATAGCTTGTTAAATTGTCGCTATATTTCATTCATCGCCTCTGCTGTTTCCTGTTGTGGGCGCTGAGAGTTCAGTCCCTGAATGTGTGCAAGCTGTCGGTGTCTGCATTTGGCCTTTCCAACATTATTCAATCTTCCGACTGCATCTTTATATGTTTTCAGAGCTCCGGTTCACTTTGCAATGAAAAAATGATTATATGTCAGTCTGGTGCTGGAGAAAATGAAGTAAATGATTCCAGTGAATGTGTAATAGGTTCGACCCTGCGCTGGTTATTATTGTGCAATGTGCTTTATGGTCCAGGGTCAATAAAAAAGAAGATGAAAAGAAAATGGAGCATGTAGTGTGGGTGAAGGATGGGGGCAGTGGAGGACTGAATGTCTGCAACAGAAATGAGAATATCCCCTTAGCAATATTTGAAATGTGAAATATGTGACATTTGTACCACATGTCCAATATATACAATTTTAAGAAACAGGGCTAAGTGGAAGAAAAATCACTGGCAGGAAAATATATTTCCGCGATATGCACGTAGAGATGTATGTACATAAATGGTGGGCAGAATATATGCAGATGTAGCTGACCTAAAATATTACTCTATGGTTAGGGGAAGTTTTAAGATGCTCAACACAGAGGGAAGGGTGGCCACACTATTGCCCGTCAAGTTCAGGGTTGGACCAAATGTAATACAAAAATCCTTGTGAGCACTCAAAACATTGCGTGTAGAGTTTGTTCAGATCTCTTCCAATTTCTGGTGGTCAACAAAAACTAACCAACGTGTCTTTCATCCGGCACCATCGCTTGGACTTCGCCTAGGCTAGAAAACATATATAATCCACCGCTATGAACTTAATGTCTCCAGATCACTCAATCTCCATCACCGAGCATCATCACCGAACACATAGTCAACCAGACCTGTGACTCATGCTAAGAGATTAGAATATCCCTATTTCTCACCCATATAGCTCTTCAGCGTTGCCCAAAGTCAAGAGAAAATACCCACCCATGCACGTTCACTTATGCACACCATAATCATTGGAGAAGCTCACTGCAATGTACAGAGCCCGCTTGTTCCCTGGGTTCCTGCAAAGTGTCTAATTAGGAATTCAAGGAAAAGACAGAAACTCACTAGAAGAGGGTTGATCCACATGAAAACAACATCTGAGTAATTTGGTGAAGTTTGCATTAGAAGTGAGTACTTGACTTTAATATAAAATTGATTGGTGAAACTCCACAAGAAGTAAAAGAGGAAATTAATAAAAAATAGGATTCCCACCCCTGAAGTCCGTTCTCTGTTGATGAAAGTACATTTCCCAAAATATTCACAGTTGTAAATAAATGGAAATACTACAAGAAAACTGCACACCAAAATGAAAGTTTCCATAGACATTTAGATTAAAACCGTAAAGCATCATGTTCGTACTGTCAACGTAATCTCATCTCACTAAACAAACAGTGGTACCACACCGTAGAAGCCATGAAAGTAATTATCACGTGACTAGACCACCTACCCACGAGACCATGAAAATTACAAGAAAAAAAGTGAGAAAAGGGCTCGGCACCTTCTGTCAAAAGTAAATGGAAATCATCACATGCTAACTGCCCCAGCATGCTAGTGCTCCCTGGTGCACACGTAATCGGCTGTATGTCGTTACCACGCATGCTTTTACAACGCATGCCTTTACCACCCAACTTTTACAACGCAAGTCGTTATAACGACTTGCGTTGGGGGCGCTGGATAGTGAATAGTTGAATTTACTATTCCAACTCCAGTCTCCGTGGATAGTAGGGAAGGTTTAAGATAGTAAATTAAACTATTCCCTATCCTACAACGCCCCCCAGCACAAGTCGTTGTAAAAGTTGTGTGGTAAAGGTAGTGCGTGGTAAAAGTTGCGTTGTAAACGCTGCTTACCCACGTAATCAGAGCTTGTAGCATTTCAAGGTCTGATGACTTGTGTACCAGGGAGCTCCAGCATGCTGGTACAGTTAGCTTATGAACATTGGCGTTAACTTACTATCGCCTGGCGGGTAGATTGGTGTAGTCATGTGATCATTAATTTTATGGCTTCAAAGGTGTGATATCATAGCATAACACGTGTATTTGTAAACCACATGTTCTCCTGTAGGCATCTAGGTGCTGAATATCAGATATTTATTGTTACCCAACGGTACTCATTTTATCGACCTCAAATGGGTGAAAGGCGAGTGGACCCACAAGGATTTGAACATGTGACCATGAGGTTGACCATAGGTCCCTGTAGTGGACACATTAGTCCACTGAGTCACCAGATCCAGCATGTTTGTTTAGTGAGATGAGGTTAAGCTGACACTACCAACATGATGCCCTAGGGTGAGGTGGATGGAAGATCCAGACGTCAGCTGAAATCAAAACAAGGACGGCTTGGTATTTGCAAACCCTGATGTTCAGCAGCACTGGAAGAAGGCTCCAAAGACAAATGTTGCCCCCCTATATTCATGTTTTTTTAATTTAAATCAAGCACTGGCTGCAACCTAGCTCTGGATACACACCTATCAAGTCAATTCTCTAGTGATGAACGTAAATTTCTATATATTATCGCATTTGTAAATATATATATTTTATGGTCATCAATAGAGAATTGACTATTTTCTTTGCTCCACCTTTCTATAATTCCAGTCTTTCTTTCCGTGTTTCGGGTTCTTTTTCATCCCTGCTTCTCCCTTTGTCTCTGCTTTGCTTTTTCTCTTTTTTCTCTATTTTCTGCCTTTGTCTTCCTCTGGATCAAAGTCTGAGGATGAAAAATATGTCTTGATCGCCAAAAAAAGTGCTGGTGCCTACCACCTTCAACCACTGGCATAAATCAATCACTGATCACGGCAATTCAGCATGGAGAGAAGGCAAATGGGCCATAGAACATACAAACTTTATTTTAATTTACATCTGTGTCTTGAGGAGTAGAGAAATGCAGTCATCATGTTGCTAAGGTTGTGTAGTTGTGCTTAGGCCAAGAGTGGAATAGAGTAAGACACAGCTGCCTGCAGTAGGACATGGCAATTATTTTATCCGGGGCAAAGGCTGCAAGTCGTGGTTGATTTTAAGTGTCAGAGGACAGTGCTTAATATGAGTCGGTGGCTACCGGTGCCCTGCACCAGCACGTAATAGTCAACACTCGCACTTTTGACAGTCTGCCACATGGTGGTGCTGTCTGTCTAATTTAGAGACGAACACAACAAGTTGCTTATTACTTCAGGATACTATTATACATTCTAAAAGCTTTGAGAGCCTGGAAAAGTCACGCTTGTAGGAGTGTGATGGTTAGTAGTTGTGTTGGTACTGTCAGTGGTGCTGGCACAGGCAATGGGCAGTGCAAACTGCAGTGGCCTCTGGACTAGGGCCCCAGAACTTATTGTTTTACAAAAAAAGCACTTGCAGAGGAGCAGCAAGACGGGATGCCCTCAGGGCCGTCTTAACAGCCTTATAGGCCCCCGGGGCAAAGCAGTGCACTGGGCACTGCCTACACAAGCACTCACAGGAACAAAAATGTTTCACGGAAAATGAGTGTTCATTTTAGGTTATGTTACGTTATGTTGTGTTAAATTAATTTATTATGTGCTCGGCTACTCGTGAGTATCTCAGCACAAATCTAGTGGGGTGCGGTAGTGGGATTCAGATGAAAAGATGTGTTTTCAACTTTTTCTTGAAAGCCACTGGATCCTGGATAGTGCACAGAGCCAGCAGAAGAGCATTCCAAGCAGTAGTTGCCTTCACTGAAAAGGACCCACCACCCATCCTCTGCCCCTTAAAACGTGGAACTCCGGCAAGGAATTGAGATGCGGAACGCAGAGATTGCGCAGAGGCTTAGAAAGAAACCCACCTCTGCAAATAAAGAGGACCACATTCATGAAGCGCGCGATAGGCCATAATCAATAGTTTGAATTTCACTCTGGCCGCTAAAGGCGGCCAGTGATAAAGATGCAGCTGGTTATGGACACTGTCCCTGGCTGACAGACCCGCCAACAAGCTGGCTGCGGTATTCTGGACCACCTGTAGCTTCTTCAATAGGTAGCCCGGGATGCCAGCAAAGAGGGCATTGGCATAATCCAGAGGGGATATAATCAGCGCACATGCAATCGTTTGTCTCGCCCCAGCTGTTAGAAGAAAAAAACTTCTAAACGATTTAAGCAGGCGGAAGCAGCCGCCGGCCAGCTTCTTAATGTGTGCCGTAAAGGAGAGCTCTTCATCAAACCAGATCACTAGATTTTTTGCCGGTTTCCTCGTGGAGGTCGGATGTGGGTAGTCGGGAGGCCAAAGCTGCTCTCTGAAGTTTGAAGGAAAGGTGCCAAATAACAAAATCTCAGATTTCCCTTCAATGCATTTGAGCTGTGCATCCGCCATCCAGTTAAAAACTGAGGCTAGGCAATGTTGGTCCTGAGATAGGGAGCACGCCCCTTTATCCCTGGTGAAAAGCAACTGGGTGTCTTCCACATAGGCCATCACCTTAGCCCCCAACTCCTTTGCTAAATATACCAGAGGTGTCATATAGATGTTAAATAAGAGGGGGCTAAGGGCAGACCCCTGCAAGACACCTGTTGAAATCACCTGAGGGGAGGAGGAAAAAGGTGGAATCCAGATCTGCTCGATCTGACCTTCCTGAAAGGAGCAGAGCCAGTCCCACACAGTGCCTGCCAACCCAATCCTGTCCAGACGAGACAAAAGCACTGGATGCGGGACCTTATAGAACGCGGCCGAGAGGTCAAGCAAAATAAGCGCTGCCCTCCCGCCCGCGTCCAGACAGTCCCGTATGGCCTCCGCCACTTCCACCAGCACAGTTTCAGTGCTATGTGACGAGCAGAACCCAGACTGCGCTGGATGTAGAAGCACCTCCTTTTCCACAAAGTCAGTCAGCTGTTTATTTACAACCTTTTCACACACCTTTGCTAATGCAGGGAGGAGAGAGATGGGCCGATATTTCCCTGGGCAAAGGGGATCTAATGATTGCTTTTTGAGGAGAGGCCAAATCTTAACCTCCTTCCAGGACAGGAAGACCACCGCTTCTTGAAGGGAAAGATTGATAATGGCGGTCACTGCTACATTAACAACCTCAGCGGCCACTGCCAACGTCCTAGTCGGACACAGGTCGGATGGAGAGCCTGATTTTAAAGCTTTAAGAATTTTAAGACATTCTTGCAGTACCACTGGCCTGAATTCCGACAATAGGCATCCAGTGCCTACTGGACGGCAAACCCGGGCATCCTCTGCGTAGACAGTCTGAGGAATGAAGGTTGCTTGAATATCTGAAATCTTATCTCTAAAAGATCGAGAAAGAGTGTTACACCATGAGGATGAGGATGGCATTACACAGGCTTGGGCCAAAGGAGACATAAAATTCTGGACGATCGCATACATTTTCCTAGCGTTATTGTTGGCAGCTTCGATATGGGTTGAATAGAATTACCATTTGGCTAACTTAATAGATGCATAGCATACCTTCTGCTTATCTCTAAGCTTACTCTTGCTCGCTGGGCAGTATCCACCCCTCCTCCATATCCGTTCAAGGATTTTACAATCATGTTTCAGGCCCATAAGCACAGAGTTGAACCAGGGTTTGGACGGCGATTCTCTAGCCTATCTGGTCGAATGAGGAGGGGCCACTGTCGCCACTGCCAACGAGACCCAGCTAGGTAACTCGGCAACCTGGGCATCAAGCTCTCCTATCAATCTTGGTTTGGAGCTTCTAACGCTGTGTTAAATGCAGATGGATCATTTTTCCCAAAGGATGATTTATAGCTTGGATATGCAGAGGTCTCAGTCCTGGCCACTTCCCAGGAAAAATAGGTTATATAATGATCCGACCAGGTAACTGGACTGGGCTCCCTTACCTGATCGGAAAATAAGTGCAGATGGGATCAAGAACATGTCCGGCTTGATGTGTAGAAAGGCTGACATGTTGATTAAGCTGGGAAAGATGCAGCCCATCAAGCAAATCCTGAGTGTCCTTATTATCTGTCTGTTTCAGATGTATATTCAAATCACCCAGGCTCAGAAAATGAGAAAATCTGACCGCCCTAATAGCGATGGTGTCACCCCTATCCTGGAGAAACGGCCCTGCTGGGCCCGGGGGCCTATAAATCAATGAACCTCAGAGGGTGAAATGCGCAGACAGCCGAATACTAGAATTTAGGGCTTCACAGCTACCCCAGGGAGAAGCCTCTACCCTGTGCAGGTATATGATCGCAACTCCCCCCCACGCCCCACCGGCCGATCAACTCGGGAGATTTAATAACCTGAGGGTATTGCTAAGGTAACAATCGGATCCGCGGCGGAATCAAGCCAGGTTTCTGTCAAGAATAATAGATCCAGTGAGCGATCCTCTAAAAGATCAAAAACTTCTGCACAGTGTTTTCTAGGGAACCGCACATTAATAAACGCTGCCCTAATCAAAAGATCCGGTGACTGTTGTTCCCGTATAATGACAGTCTCATTTGAGTCAACCTGACCTGACATCAGCTGGAGCCTGCAGATATGGCAGACATAATTAAACTTCTTGCTAAAATCCCAGCGCTCCCCCTGGCAATAATGGATGGGGACAGGGGCGCGCAGAGCGGCAGCCGAGCACCTGCTTCCAGATCCGGCAACCTCACGTGCAGCGTATCTGGGGCTCGTCATTTCTGGGGCGTGGACGGGCGCAGACGGGCTTGCCTTAGGCGCGCCCGCTGCGCGCCCAAAAAGCGTGCATGGAAATAACCTCTGGTGCGGGAGGAACTAGACCGCCAACTCTGCAAGATGGCTGTTCCTCTCGGCACCAGGGAGAAGCAGGAGCTCCGTCAGGTAGGAAATTGCAAAGAGCAAATATATATAAAATTTTATAGTGCAAGTATGCGAGCTTAATTTAAAATGGATGTATGTTGTTACAACACATGCTTTCACAACGCATGCCTTTACCACGCAGGTTTTACAACGTTGGGGGGCGCTGGATAGTGGAATAGTTTAATTTACTATTCCAACTCCAGTCCCCTTGGATAGTAGGGAAAGTTTTGGATAGTAAATTAAATTATTCCCTATCCTTCAGCGCCCCCCAGCGCAAGTCGTTGTAACGACTTGCGTTGTAATACCTGCATGATAAACGTACTGCATTGAAAAAGTTGCGTTGTAAAGGATGTTCCCCATTTAAAATCATGATACACAATTTAAAAAGTCACAGTGTCAGGCGGCAAATAGAGAGCGTAACCGAGGCACATCTACCCCCTAGGTCTGCACGGGACCTCTATGCTCTTTGGACCCCGGGAGCTGCCCAGCATGCCCATGCCTGAAGACGACACTGGATGCCCTGGAATACAGGCAGCCATGCAAGATGCTCTCTGCAGCCCGTCCAGAAGCGTCCTGTGGATAGACGACCTGTCCTTCCCTGTGAAAGCTCATAAATAATTGAATCCATATTGAGCGCCGGAAAACTTTCACACAGGAGGGAAGAAGCACTCCTGGGTTTTACAAGCTCTTTAACTGGAGCGTTTTAAAATGAAATGTGTCATAAATAAGAGCTGCTACAATATTGGAGGACTGTGAGGGGGGGGCAAGGAGTGCTTTAACACAAAGATTCCTGCATGTTGTTAAAAAGGGAACGTTAAAAAACAAGCACAGGATTAATAATTTGAAGCCATTTTGTATTACGGCGGGTGCGTAAAATGAGGGAGTGGTCAGAATTAAAAGGAATAACAGACTTACTTCCAGGCCTGAGGCTACTGCTCTAGTAGCTAAACACAAAAATATGTTGTCCGTCCACCCCCTGCTAAAGGTGGTGGCCCCTTCCTCCTAGAATGTCTCTAAGGCTTGTGGTAAATAAATAAATAATACCCTATTTTTGAATGTATAAATGAGTAACAGATAGCTCAATAAAATAAGAGTCAAGATTCGAGGTAGTAGGAGCTTCTGCAGGTTTATTACAGTATAAGGACGGGATCAGGACAACCTGCATAGGAACAGAGTGACAGGGCCCAGCAGGACAACTGGGGCCCAGCAGGGGAAAAGAGGCCCAGCAGCTGCTGGGGCTAGGTCTGGGATGAGCGCGCTAACTTTTAATAACAATACATTGACTTATATACATAGCGCAAACACATAGCATTACATTGCAGTAGGCGTAGCAGTGGGTGGAGCAGAAGGCGTGACGCGTAGCAGTCGCGAAAGATAACAGTAAAAAGAGGTGTAACTGGGCGTATACATAGACATGTGGTGCAAACGTAACAGAATATGTCATGAATGGGCGGAAACATAGGAGGGGGCTACCTAAGGAGCCGGGACCTCTAACCTAATGGTGCGCGAAAACTGGCAATGACGTATTACTAGGAGAAGCTGGGGGCTACGAACTCTGTGCTAGGAGTAGAGACTAGAGTCTGGAGGGTCGGAGCGACATGTACCTAAACCCTATCTGGTATCTAATGTTTAGGGAACATGTTGATATAAACTAGAAGTCATGAGGGGAAAAGCTAACTTGATTCTAAGACTGGACCATGCATTATTCTACATGTAGTGCATGATGAAGAATACTAAATGACCATTAAATACAGTATTTCTCTAACGTGGAGCCGAGTAGGCTAGACAATGACGGAAACTATTGATGCAGTTCAGTAGCTTAGGAATGCAGAGGAGGAGGACTGAACTGATAGCTGGAACTATAACATACTTTTGGCAGACTCAGAGGCAGAGCCAAGCTGCACCGGGCACTGCGAGGCAGGAAGTAAGTGAAGGGTCGAGGATACAGGTGGGGGCTGTATCGCTCCTCAGCGAGGCTTTCAGGAGACAGGAGCTGAATCTGATGTCCGGGCCCTTTTGAGGCCTGGAAACGGGGACTTTATAATGGAATAACGTGCACACTGAGAAACGTGGCAACATTACTTTACATAGGCCTGATATTCGTAGTATTCACGAGGACTGGAAAATGTCATACCAGAGGTGGACACAACTGGAATTGCGTCATTAATCGGACATGGGGAATAACATATGCATATTGGTCATGCACACATAACATATGATGGATGAGGCGTAGGGACACAGAACATGGCAAAATTTACTTTTCCACATTCCCTCCTTGTCACTACGTTTCCATCAGGAAACATCAATTTTCATGATACCGTCTATCATTTCATACAGTACCATTTGCTCGTCTCGAATTGTCTTGGAACGGGATTTAGAACGGGGCTTGGAACTAGGAATACAAGAGGTAGCACACATGCTGCAAATCGCAGGGCCACATTGTATACAGAGGCAGCAGCTAAATATGATCGCTACTGTAATACCTAAAAAGGACAGGACTTTCCATCCCCATGCGGAAATTATATTCCAGAACCAACCTGACCATGTCCAGGTGCCTGGATCTTGATGTAACAGATGGGCAATTTTATGAAGTCTGGTTATAGCTGAATAAACAGACGGCGCGTTATTTGGAATGAAAATGCAGCAACTAGATCCGATGACTCTACAGGCCCCGCCCCTATCGGCCAGTATGACGTCAAGGACGAGACGATTTTGCAAAACGACAAATCTCATAGCAGATTGTTCTTCGGTTAGGTTACCTAGAGCAGAGGCAGTCTCATTTACTACAGCTTCAAGGGTTCTTGTTAACCTACGGATCAATTTACTATTCTGGACAGGTCCTACAAAGAAGAAGAAACCTTTATTGAAATCTGTATACTGTTCTAGAGTAGTTTCAGTATAATCGACAATTGGGGACTCCCTTCTATGTCTAATGTGTACTAGATGTGTGTTTCTGTGATAATCAGATGGGGCTAGGAAAACAGGTGGCAGTAGGAAGGCAATGTAACAGGTTCCCTCCCAATCGAGGGGCAGACGGACATATGCAGTTTGACCACAAATAAAATAAGAATGACGTGAAGCTTTGAAGATAGATTTCCCACTGTCACTATACTTGATAACAGTAGTACATTCACTATGACCTATGTGTACAGAACCATAACTACGGACACATAATTCGCCTTTGACAGGTAGTACTGAAATAGCAGGTAAGTCTGGAGTAGTATCAGACTGAACATTCAGGACCATGAAATTCGACGAATAATTACCTAAATTATATACTTCGTTTTCTAGATCTAAACCTGTTCTGTGGGGAAGACCTTTCTTGTCTGGAAAACATGTACCGTTAAGAAAAGACATATCTGTTGAGGATGACGTTAACGTGGACCATGCTCCACACGAACCATTGTGTGAGAATGGATAAGGAAAGAGTGGCAGAACTCCCTTCGGTGTCTGGAAAGGGGGGAGTCGACCACATACCCAACAATTAGTGGCATTGCTGGTCTGGTGTGAGTAATGTAACATACGGATAAATGTGTTGTTGCGCATAGCGAGGCGGTAAGAATATTCGTGAGGAGGCAGATCACTAAACGTGTGCTCTACTGTAGCATTAGCAGACATATTTACATGAGGAACTGGAAAACACAGGAAAAGTGCGTAACTAGTGCAGGAAATCATTATGCTGATGAATAATACGAAACTCAGAAAAACGATACATTGAAGTGAACTTCGACTGACTCTCTCACTATGGGGGTCTATTTTATACATGTCAGAAACAATCTAACCGTTTCACCTAGGGGAGGACTTATACAATCAAACTGACTGACTTATTTTACTAGACCTTAATTTGAGCTTATACTCCTGTTGCGGAGTTTTCTCTAACAAGGGAGGGTTTGTAATAATGTCTTGTGCGGGACAGTCCTTTAAGACAATGTTTTGGCAGTCCTTTGAATCCTGGAAATCCTCGGAAATGTTTTTAGACGCTGGTTTCAATCCATTGAAAAGTTTTACATGAGAAAGGTGGACCCACCCCTTCCTGCCTTCCAACTTGACGGCAGTTCGGGTGGTCAAGAGGACCTGACGTGGCTCCTTCCAACGTGGTTCCAGCGGACTTGATCTGTCGAAATTCCGGACCATCACAAGGGAGCCTGGAACGATCTCGTGCGGTGCCACCTCGGTATTGTCTGGAAAGGCGGCAGCAACCTGTGAACGACATGAGTTGAGGGCAGACATCAAGGAAGCTAGGTAATCTGTCAGCATATTACATGAAACATCGGTAATACTTCGGGGTCTAGGAGTACCCCACATGTTAGGGGGGCGGCCGAATACGACCTCATACGGGGACAGACCTGATCTGGAATGTGCGACCATGCGCATATAAAACAAAGCGACTGGCAGAGCTACTAGCCAGTCCACACCTTTGTCTTTACAGACTTTTGCAATGCGGATTTTCAGAGTCTGATTATGTCTCTCTACGAGACCGGCTGCTTCAGGATGGCGTACACAATGGAACTTCCACTGGTACCCTAACAAAAGGGAAACGTGTTTCATGAGTTCAGATGAGAATGGCTGGCCGTTATCAGAATATACGACTCTAGGGAGTCCGTATCTAGGGAAAAATTCACGAACCAACTGCTTGGCAGTGGTCGCGGCTGTGTAATCTGGGACTGGATATGCTTCTGTCCACCTGGACAAAGCGCATACAACTACAAGGACATACTTGAAACCTCGACATCGCTCCATCTGAATATAATCCATCTGGAGGACCTCAAAAGGGTGGTCAGGGGGCTGGAAACCACCTTGTTCCACCGGGACACTTTTACCTGGATTGAACTGACAACATATCATACAGGTACGGACTTTCTGCTTGGCTGCAGCTCGTAAATGCTTGTTGAACCAAATGTTCTGGATACTGTCTAACATAGCTTTTTCTCCTAAATGTGCTGGACTATGTGCGGTATTGATAATGACTTGAACCATAGAATCGGGGAGAAACCATGTGGCTCTACCCTTCGTTAACCATCCTTGATCTGTCTGGACCCCTCCTTGTTCAGACCATTTCTTGATTTCATCGGGAGTAGCATGTAACTGGATATCTATGACATCTTGTGTAGGGTCCTTAACTGTCATGCATATAATCGGATCTGAAGTATGTGTCATGTTAACTGGAATGTCTGGAGTCTGTGCGGTAAGCTTGGCTGTGCGGTCTGCTAAATCATTACCTTGGGAAATAATGTCGGTGACTTTCGTATGTGCTTTGCATTTCATGATAGCAATAGATGTCGGTAAATGTATGGCATCTAACAGGGCTTGAATAAGGAGACCATGCTGAATCTTGGTTCCATGAGAAGTCATGAAACCTCTCTCCTGCCAGAGTACTCCGAAGTCGTGTACAACTCCGAATGCGTAACGTGAATCTGTGTAAACATTAACCTTCAGGTTCTTGGCATGTATACAGGCTTGTGTCAGAGCGACTAGCTCTGCTGCTTGAGCGGACAGGGTGTCAATACGGTGTGTTTCAATAACTTCAGTGTCAGTAGTCACTGCATACGCGGCGACTAGTTCTCCTGTACTAGTTCTCATACATGAACCATCCACATAAAGTGTCAGGTCAGGATCTGGTAACGGAATGTCTGTCAGGTCTTGTCTTGGTTTTGTCGTAATGTTGACTACTTCCACACAGTCGTGTGGGTCTGGATTTGAATTAACTGATGGTAACAGTGTAGCAGGATTCAGAACGTTGCAGCGTCTGATTTCTATGTGTGGCTGGAACAGTGTCAATTCATAACCTGTTAAACGTGCAATTGTCAAGTGCTGAGTTTGTGTTCGGTTTAAAAGAACTTCTACTGAATGCGGGACTTGTACTGTCAGGGAGTGCCCTAGAACTATGGAATCACTTTGTCTGATAGCTAGTGCTGTGGCTGCAACTGACTTGAGGCACGCAGGCAACGCCTGGGCGACTGGATCTAGTGTGCTCGAAAAATAAGCACAGGGCTTGTATTGACCTGCTTGATCTTGTGTGAGAACAGATAATGCTGTACCTTCCCGTTCAGTAACGAAAAGTGTAAAAGGCTTACTGTAGTTCGGTGTAGCTAGAACTGGAGCTTGACATAGGGCTTTCTTTAACTCGTTAAAACTAAGTGTATGTTCAGATGTCCAAGGGAGGACAGTCGATACGGCTGCCTCCTGTGTCGTTAACTGTATCAGTGGCTTGGCTAGAAATGCATACTGGGGAATCCATTGTCTACAATAAGAAGTAAGGCCGATAAAAGCACGTACCTCCTTCTGGGTTCTGGGCTGGGGAAGACTCGCTATTAACTGGATACGGTCGGGTGTCAACTGCCTACCCCTCTTGGACAGCAAGTGTCCTAAGTATACCACTTGCTGGACACAGAATTGAAGCTTCGAAGGTGACACCTTGTGCCCCATCTCGGCAAGGAAATACAAAACTGTAAGGGATGCTCGCTCGCAAGCACGTTCAGAACGGGCTGTGATCAGTAGATCATCGACATACTGGAGCAGGGCAGTGTCAGTTGGCATGTGAATATTGTCTAATTGTCTCTTGAGTGCTTGACTGTAAATACTAGGACTTTCTGTGAAACCTTGAGGAGCGCGTGTAAACATATAGCTCCTTCCATTTAAACAGAATCCGAAAAGAAACTGGCTGTCTGGATGAATTGGAACACTAAAAAATGCATTCTTGAGGTCTATGACAGTGAAAAACGTGGCTTCGGAATCAATGGCTGTTAACAGGGAAGAAATGTCTGGAACAACTGGGTACTGAGGAATAATACATTTATTAAGCTCTCGTAAATCAATCACTAATCGATATACTGGGGGTGCATTTGGATCAGTACGTTTCATGACTGGAATGATCGGAGAATTACATACATTGGAGTCAGTTTCTACAACTACTCCTTGAGCCATGAGCTCGTCAATAATTTTGGATAAGGCTGCTACAGCCTCGGGTGGCAATCTGTACTGTCTGATTCGGGGTAACACTACACCTGGTTTGAGAGTCACACGATGGGGTGTGATTTGCATGTAACCTACATCAGTTGGACCTTGCGCCCATAAATGCTGTGGAACATTAGACAATCTCGAATCAAAATCTCGTAATACATAGTGACCCTTAAAGTCACGTAGGAACAGACGTATTCCCTCTGGGGAACAGCAAATAACTGCACCTAACTCTTTCAGTGTCTTAATGCCTAATAGATTTTCTGGACATGACTTAGTAAGTAACAGATCAGTAGTACGGGACAATGGACCTACATCTAGAGTAACTGGCTTAGATATTTCATTAACTATTGGTTTTCCTGAAAATCCAAGGGAAACATTTCTTGAGCCTGAGAGCGGAGCCCCTGGAACTTCGGCGTGACTAATTGTGGTCCTACTTGCCCCTGTATCAATCAAAAACTTTCTGTCTTTCCCTAATACTTGACTGTGAACATAGGGGCCTTCTTGATCTACAGGTATCTCGATGAGAGGCAAGCCTACCTCCCTCTCTAGGCTGTTTCATGAATATGACTGGTACTCTGGATACTCGGACTGTGCATACTGGTACATCTGTGACGTAACATGCTGTGTTGCAGCAATAGGCTGCGGTGCGGAAACTGTCTGTTGTGCATTCTGTGACTGAGGAATCTGTGAAACTTGTTCTTGTCTAGGCGGACGTGGTCTTTCTTTAGTCTTACCAGTAGCTATGTTGTGTTTCAGAACTGCACACTCGTTTATAAAATGACCTGGCTGTTTACAATAATTGCAGTTCCCTTTAACGGGAGCCGCAGGATGACTGGCTTGATTCGGACCCCTCTTCTGACTGTCTTGAGGAACAGATTGTGCAACTAGCACTTTCATTTTCGTGTCTTTCATACGTTTTCTCTCGTGTTCTTGCTCTTCTCTGATTCTATTCTGGTGATACTGTAGCATCTGGAGCATCTGGGACGGAGTATTTGCTTGCCAGGTGCTTTCGACTTTTAAAACTCGGTTTTTAATTTGTGGGCTTGAATTCTCGACTAATTTAGTAACGAAAAGATGAGGGTATGACTCACTACTTGTCTTGAGACCACTGTTAATACTAAAACATTTCTCAAATCTAGAATAAAAATCACTAATATCTTCATCTTGTTTCTGTTTACAGGCTGAGATTGCATCCCAGTCTTCTTTCCTAGTTGTCAATAATCTGGGTAAAACTTGAATCAGTAATTCTGGTAATTCTTTACATTTATCTCCAAGACCGGTACCTGGTACTCGTGCCTTGTCTTCAGCTTCTAGAGCTGTCCAATCGATCTTTTTCTCTCCCACCTCCCATTCTTTTTCCTTTAACTTTTCATACACCCCTGCGGGTAACAGGACCTTTAACATTTTAATGATGTCTGGGTAAGTGTATTCTCCCATACGGAGCATGTCCTTTAATTCTCTATGGAACCCTGCTGGATCTTTGTCATGACAGGGAATTAATTTCTTCATTTCAAGAAGTTCCATCTTTGATATTGGAGTGTATACAAACACTCGTTGCATTACGCCACCCGCCCCTTGGACTGGGTGGACTTCTCGTAACGGATTCTGTCTGTCTATGTAGAATGGCTTATTTTCTGGGGGTGAGACATGAACAAAATGCGGGTTCAGGAACGTTCTATATTTGTGGCGCTGTTCTAGAATGACACTAATTAAATCGGTACCTAGACCTCTCCATCTATACTGGAGTAACTCGTTCAGGACATCGTGTAACGGACCTGGATCAGAATGTTGACCCTCATACAGAGTGATGAGGTGCTGGATCAT
The DNA here is from genome assembly GCF_964261635.1 of Lissotriton helveticus. NCBI lineage: Eukaryota > Metazoa > Chordata > Amphibia > Caudata > Salamandridae > Lissotriton > Lissotriton helveticus. The sequence goes on from NC_136068.1 coordinate 118,075,110, forward strand.
ATACATACCCACCAGTCGTTGCTCGGCTGGGGGCAATTTCAGAAACATTTGTGCCACTATTTCGTCTGGAAAAGTGGTAGAATCAGTAATCCATCGGACTGCTGATCGGGCTAGTTCTTGTTCATGCATGGTACTTAATTCATTGTAACCGATTCGTGATTTCAGAATGTGATCGGTAGCTTGAAATACTTGTTCTAGAGAACCTTGCTCTGGTGCTAGATGAAAAATAGACTTGGGTTCTAGACGTAAATGGCGATCTGGAAATCTGGATTTTCCTACATACGCTATTCTGGCGGAATTCTCGTCTTCCTCTTCAGGATCAGAGATACTTTCTTTCTCGCTTACTTGTGCTGCTTTACGCTGGTCGTGTAACCTTATTATTTCTTTACGAATTTTCTTGTACATATTCTCCATGGCACTGACGGTCTTGTGCTTACCCTCGGCTATATTATCACTCCACCTTGTCAGGATTCTCATTTCGGCGGGATCTTTAGACGGGTAATCTTGTTCTCTTATTAGACAATTGATCAGGAACTTTAATATCATGAGCTGAATCTCGGCTTTCCTTTGAGACATAATCTCGCCAATACTTTCTGGATCCTCCCCTGTACCCGATACGGGCCATCTGTACTTTTCTTCTAACTGTTTGGTATACTCTACCCATAAATCTAGATACATTATGGCGCTTATGCCATGTTTCTGATACATAAAGTGACCTGGAGTGTCCCTCGGCGGGACAGGAACCGCTTCCTCTAACAGACCCTTTCTAGTTTTTAACTGACGTAACTTGGAAAATATAGGCATGACTGAACTGTAATCTGGACACAATACAATACACAATGAAAACACGAAATCACATCGCACTCATACCACAACATTGAAAATACATGAAGAACATTATAAATAACAGTTTGAACAGAATATTACCTGGAATACTGAGAACAGAAACAGAACAGATTTTCTCGAGAACGGAACAGACTAGAGTTACTGGATGCACTGCTGTAACAGTACGGAACATACCGGTCCCATAAAGGGACGCATCAAGACCCGTATCCACCTAGGTGAACACTTCGTTTGTGAGTCTGGGCACCACCAACCCACGGACCAGGAGTCAATTTAGATTGGTCCTGTCTAGATACTACCCCAGCAATGGTACTCACCGGGCAGCACGGAACGGAAGGCCTCGGACTGGACTGGACGACGGACGACGAACTTCGGACTTCGGACTTCAGTTACAGGTGGGCCTCCGGATACCTCGGACCTTGGACTCTCGGCTTGGGCTCTGGTCGGGACTCGCCGCGTTCCTCCACCGTCTCGTTCGGATGCTGGACCGCCTCCTCCGTCTCCTCCGTGGGCCTGAGGGATACTTGAGCAGAAATATCTGCCACTGCGCAGAAGAGTTCCGTCACGACTGCAGAGGGTCAGGGGGTCGGCGTGGCTTCACCGACGCGTGGGGAAAGGGCAAGTCCCTATTCGGGCGCCATTATGTGGTAAATAAATAAATAATACCCTATGTTTGAATGTATAAATGAGTAACAGATAGCTCAATAAAATAAGAGTCAAGATTCGAGGTAGTAGGAGCTTCTGCAGGTTTATTACAGTATAAGGACGGGATCAGGACAACCTGCATAGGAACAGAGTGACAGGGCCCAGCAGGACAACTGGGGCCCAGCAGGGGAAAAGAGGCCCAGCAGCTGCTGGGGCTAGGTCTGGGATGAGCGCGCTAACTTTTAATAACAATACATTGACTTATATACATAGCGCAAACACATAGCATTACATTGCAGTAGGCGTAGCAGTGGGTGGAGCAGAAGGCGTGACGCGTAGCAGTCGCGAAAGATAACAGTAAAAAGAGGTGTAACTGGGCGTATACATAGACATGTGGTGCAAACGTAACAGAATATGTCATGAATGGGCGGAAACATAGGAGGGGGCTACCTAAGGAGCCGGGACCTCTAACCTAATGGTGCGCGAAAACTGGCAATGACGTATTACTAGGAGAAGCTGGGGGCTACGAACTCTGTGCTAGGAGTAGAGACTAGAGTCTGGAGGGTCGGAGCGACATGTACCTAAACCCTATCTGGTATCTAATGTTTAGGGAACATGTTGATATAAACTAGAAGTCATGAGGGGAAAAGCTAACTTGATTCTAAGACTGGACCATGCATTATTCTACATGTAGTGCATGATGAAGAATACTAAATGACCATTAAATACAGTATTTCTCTAACGTGGAGCCGAGTAGGCTAGACAATGACGGAAACTATTGATGCAGTTCAGTAGCTTAGGAATGCAGAGGAGGAGGACTGAACTGATAGCTGGAACTATAACATACTTTTGGCAGACTCAGAGGCAGAGCCAAGCTGCACCGGGCACTGCGAGGCAGGAAGTAAGTGAAGGGTCGAGGATACAGGTGGGGGCTGTATCGCTCCTCAGCGAGGCTTTCAGGAGACAGGAGCTGAATCTGATGTCCGGGCCCTTTTGAGGCCTGGAAACGGGGACTTTATAATGGAATAACGTGCACACTGAGAAACGTGGCAACATTACTTTACATAGGCCTGATATTCGTAGTATTCACGAGGACTGGAAAATGTCATACCAGAGGTGGACACAACTGGAATTGCGTCATTAATCGGACATGGGGAATAACATATGCATATTGGTCATGCACACATAACATATGATGGATGAGGCGTAGGGACACAGAACATGGCAAAATTTACTTTTCCACAGAATAGAGAGCGTAACCGAGGCACATCTACCCCCTAGGTCTGCACGGGACCTCTATGCTCTTTGGACCCCGGGAGCTGCCCAGCATGCCCATGCCTGAAGACGACACTGGATGCCCTGGAATACAGGCAGCCATGCAAGATGCTCTCTGCAGCCCGTCCAGAAGCGTCCTGTGGATAGACGACCTGTCCTTCCCTGTGAAAGCTCATAAATAATTGAATCCATATTGAGCGCCGGAAAACTTTCACACAGGAGGGAAGAAGCACTCCTGGGTTTTACAAGCTCTTTAACTGGAGCGTTTTAAAATGAAATGTGTCATAAATAAGAGCTGCTACAATATTGGAGGACTGTGAGGGGGGGGCAAGGAGTGCTTTAACACAAAGATTCCTGCATGTTGTTAAAAAGGGAACGTTAAAAAACAAGCACAGGATTAATAATTTGAAGCCATTTTGTATTACGGCGGGTGCGTAAAATGAGGGAGTGGTCAGAATTAAAAGGAATAACAGACTTACTTCCAGGCCTGAGGCTACTGCTCTAGTAGCTAAACACAAAAATATGTTGTCCGTCCACCCCCTGCTAAAGGTGGTGGCCCCTTCCTCCTAGAATGTCTCTAAGGCTGACTACCTCACAAACAAAAAAAGCTTTGTACCGTGTGCCTCCACCTTTTGAGTGGCGGGGGAGGGCTAGCGGTGCAGCCACCTCTAGGGCTCTTGCTTGAGTTTCAGAGGTCATGGTCCTGTTGTTGATTCTCTGTGTGATTCTTGGCACCTTCAAGCTATTGAACTGTTTCTATAGAAATAATAGTATTCTTCCCCAAAAGTGAAGTTTCCTGCAAACAAATCTGGTGTTTGTCGTATCGCTGATATACCTCACTTTTCCACCATGTTTCTCAATTTTCACCTGTTGGTGTCTACTCAAGCAAGAGGTCTACAATGACCCCAGGGAGAGATACACACACCGTACTCCTTTCATAAATTTTGGGAATTACATTATTGGTGAGCAATAGGTCATCACACCTTCCTCAGCCAACAGTTGACCTTCACTTCTTTGTGAAGATCTCTGTTTATATCACTGGTGTGGGTCTTTTTCTGCTACACAATGCAATAGAGATATCATTCCTGTTATACTTACACGCAGTGCTTAATTTGAGCCGGTGGTTTCTGGTGCTCTGCACCCGCACTTAATTGTCAACACCTTAGCTTAACAGTCTGCCACAAGATGGCACTGTGTGGCTAATTTAGAGAGTACCACAACAACAGTTAATTTTTAGCTCAATATACATAAAAAATGACCATTACATGCCAGCCAAGCCATCCTTATATCTTTGGCGGCCTGAAATAGTCCAAACTGTCATATTGTAAGAGTGTGATTGTTAGTAGTTGTGTTGCTACTGTCTGCTTACCCACCATAGCACAGAATAAGTATAGTAGAAGCGAGAGCCCAAGATTGAAGGAGAGGACTTCGGCTGATTGTTCTTCCCTACTAGAACTTTCCTACCTACTAGCTGCATTTACTTCCATTGCTTCCCATTTTCAAGCCTTATCTTAAAAGACACCTCCTGCTACAAGAAATGACAGCTAACCCCATTTTGTCCATTCCAAAATGGTTGAATTCTGCCCATTTATTTCAATGCATTTGGGCTACGAAAAAGGCCCCACCGGCTAAAAAGGCAGATTTCAAAAGTTTTGACCACTTCATGCAGTTCATTTGCTTCTCTAGTGCCAGCAGAATGTGGTCCAGAGAGGACCACATGAACTGGCCTCCATCCAGGAAACTCGTGGCTCTTGGACAGTGTGTTCGCTGTCTCGCTCCATGATTTCAGCTGCGGCAGTTGGAAGCAGATCTGCAAAATTGTGTGTCAGACAGTTGCACGGGTAGCCAGTCCTAAAACTCCATGTAGATTAATGACTGACCTACTCCCATCTGTGCTGTTGCCAGAGAAAAACACCCTAAATTATCAAGTTTTCTAAAACATTTTATTAGCTTTACAATGCCATGTGTTTTCCCTGAAAGTTCAAGCTCAGGCAGTTGGAGAAATAAACAAAAATGATCACAGCTTTGTGGCAAGCACTTTTTTGTGGAAGCACACACATTCTGCCCCATCAAAACATTGTCTCCTGGCTCCCAACTTGTGGGTGGAGCCAAAGTCCCTTGTTAGTGATGGTCACATACTTTTCTGGTGACAGCTGAACTGTCAAGCCAGACCGTAAATAATGCAGCCCCCGACCTCCGTTATAGAAGGTGTTGCTGATTATACCTATAATATCCAAAATGCATGTACTGTTTTGTGATTGCAGTAACTTACTATAGCCTTTTAGGCTGCTATTGTGGGCTATACCAGCCATTAGAGGCCCACTCCAGTGTTAAAGGCCCAAGCCTTTAGCAAGAGAGGGGGACTTTAATACCGGTATAGCCCTACTACGGACGGCTATTAGGCTATTAGAACATTCTTCCACTAGAGGGCAGAATGTTCTAACAAATAAAACAAAGGCTGCAGGGAGCCCTAGGGGATTGAAATCCCCTCTGGCTCCCCGGGGCCTTTGTTCATAGCAACAGCTATGAACAACAACATTGGAATGTTGATGCTCCCGGCTTCTACCAGCCATTAGAAGCCCAGAGCACTCCATTGTCTTCAATGGAGATCTCAAATTTCCAATGTTTTAATGTTCATTAAAACTGACCCCATCTTGGTTGATATATTCCCATCTGAGGCCAGTGTACTGCTAGCTTATTGCTATTGGCAGCAAAAATAAATTTAAAAAAAGAGACCATGGAGAGAAAACATGCCTGGTTTCATTCCTTGAGTGATTAAGCACTTCTTGTCTGCTCCTGTGATCCAGGAGGGAAAGAAAATCCATCTCGCCGCATTATTGTCTCTCTACTGCCTTAGCAGATTATTCAACGTCGCATCTGTCACTTCTATTATTTTGTGTTGATCGGAGGAGTGCATTTGTACAGTGAGACTGTGCAGTGTTTGACAATTGTTGGAAGTTTCATGTTCTGTTGCATTAAACAGCTGCTTGTTCTACCTATAGCTCCCCGTTCACTGCATGAATTGAAGAATCGACTCACTCGTTTGTTTTGTGTCTTTGGCCTCTTTTTGCGGCATCTTCTTCTGCAGTCAAAGCTTTGTTATGATTCCTGTGTATTCCGTCCCGCAGCACCACTCATCTCAGTAAATTACATTTCATTTCTACCACATTTCCATCACCGTGTCACAAATTTGAGAAAATATTCACAAGGACCTGATCCTATGTCACTTTACTTCTGCAATGTAAATCATAATACCGGCAGACAATTCTTCCATCATTGACCCATTATTGTGGCTGATTTGTTTCAGTCGTCCCCGTATGGCATAAGGGGTGTTTTGCCACCAGGCGGCGGCTCCTCAGCTAATGCAGAGTAACGTCGCCCCACTGCTTTGAAGCAGTGAAAGAAAGTAACATAAAATGACAATAAGTCAAGGTTATTATCATTTTTTGATTTCCTGCTTCGGCAAATTTGCGGGCAAGCAGGCTGCTCTGATGACAGAGGAGTGGGGGGAGGAGTGGTATGCCCATTCCAAGTGCGCATGAATGTTTGGCCGGCCATTTTGGGCCGGCCAAACATTCATGAGCACTTTGCATGTTCTCCACACAGGAAGCATTACAGCCTGTGTGGAAAACATGCCCAGGTTCTCATTCCCTGGCTGAGCGCCGAACCACAGTGCTCATACCATGCATTGCAAATGCCAATCCTGGGACTTTGTTCCAAAAACACTAGAGTTTCTAAGACAAGCTGTTATGATTCAAGCAAAAACAACCTTATGAATATTTTAGACAAATGTATTCTTTTTTATGACAATCTCATTTTTCTTGTAAGCACCTTGTTTATCGTGCATGGAAAATACAGAATACAATAAAGCATACAATTATATATACATTATATACAAGCAATTAGATCAACAATTACAAACACACTTGGCCACTCATTCATACACCATCCATTCTCAACAATAAAACAAACAATATTGGATAACAAAGCGTCCAAGCAACGGAAAGCAATTCAGTCCAAAATATTTCTTTTCATATTTTTGCAAACTTATTTGAAGTTGGAGTTCTCACAAGATCCCTTGTGTAACCAATTAAATGCAAAAAAAGGATTGGCCAGATGCTGGACGACAAAATGGTCGACGCGTTTCAAACCCCTATAATTAGGGTGGGGTTCTCCTCAGGACCGTGTAGGTTCTGAAACAACAAAAGTGCTCAGCTTTAGCGCATATGTATGGAGCATAGACAATTTAAAGAAAAAAGGGATCAACTCCCTGTGTTCAACTGGGGCTTCCTACCTTAATCCCATACAAGATGCGGGGTCAATGGTGAATAATAAAGATGCCAATCGAGTTGTATTATCCCAAAAGGGTGTAATGCCATTAACTGTGCAGGAAACAAAACAACAGACACGACTGCATTTACTCGTGTGTTCCCCTTCGAACTCATACATTACATTCATGTGCAGTGAGGAGCTAATGCGGGCGGCCTTTGTGCTTACCCGCTGGAGCTCAGTTCTTCGTCTGCCGCTTAGACGTCAGTGTTCACTCCTATTCTGTAAACACGGAACGAAGTGTATGTTAGCTAAATGACTCTCCAAGGGCTGGCTAATCAGTTAACTGCAGCGCGGTTAAGACGTACCGATGCGGGACGGAGAGCGCAGTCCTTCTCTTCAGACGGATTCCATGTTCGGCAACACAGAACTCCTCGAGATGAGGCGTGTCCTCAGTACTTCCTGGTTATACACCACTAGCTGGTGTTTCTGGGACTTGTAGTCTCCTGTGCAGATAGTGCCCAAGGGTGAAGGATACCCCGGGCTTAGGTAGAAGCGTGTCTTCATTTTTACCAGTTATTCCAGCAGCTAGGAATTTGCAGTTTCAACAGGGAGTTACGACACAGTGGTGAAGTAAAACCCGGGGTGGACTCGGCAGTGTGTTGGTTAGTCACGCTTTATACAGTAGGCTTGTAGATCTCTGAGATCTCATTTAAACCCCGCGTTGCGGTGTTAAATTTCATGATAAGCATCGCTTCTCGTCGGGACAGTTGGGCATCAATGTCCCCTCCTCTGGGGTCTTTTTCAATTTTGGACAGTACTGTCCAACGCAAATCTGTGTTTTCGTGCTTACATTTCGCCCAATGGTTGACTAATGGGGCATTTTCAACTTTCCTGCGGATGCGCGATTTATGTTGCGAGATCCTATTCCTGATTTCCTGTGATGTTTTTCCAATATAGACTAAAGGGCAGGGGCATACAATTGCATACACCACGTTTTTTGATTTGCAATTAGTGAAGGTGTCGTGCTTCCAATGGATATTTTCAAATGAAAACACTGAATCCTCAATAGTCTCCACACAGCAAGTGCAAGTACCGCACTTGTGGTGTCCTTTAGGGGGAGGTAATCCAAACAGGCTTTGTAGCGTGGGGGCCTTTTTAGTTGGTAGTGCCGCCCTTACAACATAATTGGCTGGCGGTTCACTTCTGACTTGTATTTGTTAATATCCCAAATCACAACTGCTCCGCCTTTATCGGCGCATGCATGAAGATTTTTCTGTGCCACCACTCTTTGCATACAAAAAAGACAAAAGTGTGGCCAATTATGTTGTAAGGGCGGCACTACCAACTAAAAAGGCCCCCACGCTACAAAGCCTGTTTGGATTACCTCCCCCTAAAGGACACCACAAGTGCGGTACTTGCACTTGCTGTGTGGAGACTATTGAGGATTCAGTGTTTTCATTTGAAAATATCCATTGGAAGCACGACACCTTCACTAATTGCAAATCAAAAAACGTGGTGTATGCAATTGTATGCCCCTGCCCTTTAGTCTATATTGGAAAAACATCACAGGAAATCAGGAATAGGATCTCGCAACATAAATCGCGCATCCGCAGGAAAGTTGAAAATGCCCCATTAGTCAACCATTGGGCGAAATGTAAGCACGAAAACACAGATTTGCGTTGGACAGTACTGTCCAAAATTGAAAAAGACCCCAGAGGAGGGGACATTGATGCCCAACTGTCCCGACGAGAAGCGATGCTTATCATGAAATTTAACACCGCAACGCGGGGTTTAAATGAGATCTCAGAGATCTACAAGCCTACTGTATAAAGCGTGACTAACCAACACACTGCCGAGTCCACCCCGGGTTTTACTTCACCACTGTGTCGTAACTCCCTGTTGAAACTGCAAATTCCTAGCTGCTGGAATAACTGGTAAAAATGAAGACACGCTTCTACCTAAGCCCGGGGTATCCTTCACCCTTGGGCACTATCTGCACAGGAGACTACAAGTCCCAGAAACACCAGCTAGTGGTGTATAACCAGGAAGTACTGAGGACACGCCTCATCTCGAGGAGTTCTGTGTTGCCGAACATGGAATCCGTCTGAAGAGAAGGACTGCGCTCTCCGTCCCGCATCGGTACGTCTTAACCGCGCTGCAGTTAACTGATTAGCCAGCCCTTGGAGAGTCATTTAGCTAACATACACTTCGTTCCGTGTTTACAGAATAGGAGTGAACACTGACGTCTAAGCGGCAGACGAAGAACTGAGCTCCAGCGGGTAAGCACAAAGGCCGCCCGCATTAGCTCCTCACTGCACATGAATGTAATGTATGAGTTCGAAGGGGAACACACGAGTAAATGCAGTCGTGTCTGTTGTTTTGTTTCCTGCACAGTTAATGGCATTACACCCTTTTGGGATAATACAACTCGATTGGCATCTTTATTATTCACCATTGACCCCGCATCTTGTATGGGATGAAGGTAGGAAGCCCCAGTTGAACACAGAGAGTTGATCGCTTTTTTCTTTAAATTGTCTATGCTCCATACATATGCGCTAAAGCTGAGCACTTTTGTTGTTTCAGAACCTACACGGTCCTGAGGAGAACCCCACCCTAATTATAGGGGTTTGAAACGCGTCGACCATTTTGTCGTCCAGCATCTGGCCAATCCTTTTTTTGCATTTAATTGGTTACACAAGGGATCTTGTGAGAACTCCAACTTCAAATAAGTTTGCAAAAATATGAAAAGAAATATTTTGGACTGAATTGCTTTCCGTTGCTTGGACGCTTTGTTATCCAATATTGTTTGTTTTATTGTTGAGAATGGATGGTGTATGAATGAGTGGCCAAGTGTGTTTGTAATTGTTGATCTAATTGCTTGTATATAATGTATATATAATTGTATGCTTTATTGTATTCTGTATTTTCCATGCACGATAAACAAGGTGCTTACAAGAAAAATGAGATTGTCATAAAAAAGAATAAATTTGTCTAAAATATTCATAAGGTTGTTTTTGCTTGAATCATAACAGCTTGTCTTAGAAATTCTAGTGTTTTTGGAACAAAGTCCCAGGATTGGCATTTGTTTTGTTTGATCAGTATAGCTGGACTCAGCCTTCCAGAGTAAGGAGTCAAGGCCCTCTTTGATTTTCATACCATGCATTGCAGCATTGTGATTGTCTCAGAGGAGCCTGGATGCTTCTTGTTCCAGCCCCAGGGGAGAGAGGAGACGAGACACGGCATCAGGTACGTTTTTCTTAATTCTTTTTTAAACTCCCTACCCCTATCCCCCGCCCCTCCTCCCCAGATCCGTGCTGGCCACCACTGGATGCCACCCTGTCCCCAATAGTACTGCAAAGATGCAATGGTTCCCGGTCATAAAAGGAAAACTACCCCTTTGAATGCTGTTGAGGTAGAAAAATATAGCAGTTATCAGGGTTCAATGGGTCCCTCCAGGCTCTGACCTGCCACATTCATGGTAGCTACTCCCCTGATTTTCCCCATAAAAAGAATCCATTACTTTGCTGTTTGCCTATTTAATACAATATAAAGAATGTGTGGCTTTGATTTGCTTACTCCTCTAAATATATTTTCATTTTGAAACATCAATCATCCCTGTTCGTACATCTAAAGTAGGTGTACTGGCAGAGGTAATATAAGGTCCCAAGGCCAATGCTTACTGCACTTTCCGGAAACATCCCAATTGTTCACCATCAAAGTAATATTTTTCACTTGGGTGGTGTCTGACCCAGAGTTCAACCAGGTGTCAGCTATCCAAACCAGATACCAATTTCAACTTACTCCTACCAACTACAATGTGATCTACTTTAAGAAAGCCAAATATTTTGCATGGAAGATTAAGATATCTGGAGGGGTCAGTGCCTTGAAACCCCAAGAGCTATGAAACGGAAGAACCTTAGGCAAGCGTTCAACAGCGCGCCTAGAATCTGGGTACTCGCAACGACTCTCTATTAGTGAAGAACCTACTCTCAACATATTTAAGGTCAAACTTAACACTTTCTTAAGAGTACTTTGCAAGGGAAAGGCCAAGGCCTAACTTCCATTGATTGGACCCTGCCTTTCATCAAATCTATTGTACAGCCTACAACATTATAGAACTTTTATGATAATCTGGAACATTTTACTCGAATCCTCTTTTCCTGTGCAGCAATGTTTTACCATTCAGAACTCAGTAAATGTGTATTTCGATGTCAAAGGTTGGTTTTGCTGCTGGAATAGGATTTCACCCACCTCAATCAACAACCCAATTTCTTATAGAAGTCTTCTGCATTATGGCATTATCAAAAGATTCATTTGAGAGAACTTTGTGCTCTGGGAATGACGTAATGAATGTATAAGGAAAAGGTGCTGACAGCCAGATTTGGGAAGGGGGTTGGTTATGCTGGACTATTACTGCTTTGCTATTTTCTTGAAGTTTTGTACTTGGGAAGTAAAACATGTGCTTCATTCTGTCTTGCATTCCTGTTCAACACTGAATTTAGATAAAAGGAACTGTTCCACAAGAAAAAAATGCATCTAGCTTGGCAATTTTCTTTTTTCAATATGTCAATATCATGCTATATTGGATCTGAACCATACACTAATTGCCTCTCAGAGTAATTCTAAAGCTTCACCAGAGATACCGCTGGGGAGTCAACGAGAGTAAGGGAGGCTTGGGTATCCAACACAAATAATGGGGTTTGGTCACAGAAACCAGGATATGAGGATGAGGAAGAGGAAGGGGAAGGAGAGCACAGCAGTTCACAATGAAACCTCAAAGTGGCCTTGGGAAAGACCAAAGGTCACTCAAGGAATGTGACGTCAAGTGGTCAAGGAGGGGTGGTCATTGAATTCATGCCTACATCGTCAGGGCCTCAGATAGGGTCTGGGGGGGTAGACATTTTCATTGTAGATTAACATTTTTGGGTGACTGGAGAGGAAATAACTTAAATAACAATGGGGGGTATAGTATGTTGATGTGGAAAACGCTCTTGGTCTCCCAATGAAGGAGACAGCAGCTTAGGGACCTTCATTGGCTTCCCGTTGCCCAGCGAGTTTGTTTTAAAGCTTTGACCATGATTCACAAGGCACTCCACGGTTCCGGCCCTGTCTACATTAGAACGCGATTCACGTTCTATTTGCCGAGGCGTCCTCTACTTTCCGCTCTCCAACGTCGGCTGGTGGTACCTAGGTTCCGCCGGTCGCGGATTGGGGGTCAGTCCTTAGCTGTAAAAGCAGCCACGCTGTGGAATGCTCTTTCGGCTGACCTCCAGCATACCCAGGAGTTTCCTATCTTTAAAAAAATTCTCAAAACTTTCCTGTTCAAACAGCTGATCTAATATTTCTGTACACGCATGCCTTTGGTCACCTACGCGCCAGGACACTCCAGAGTATTAGTGCGTGGTATAAATCTTTCTATAACATAACATAACATGCCTAATTGTATGAAGACCATGGAAAGAGCAGGGTTACCATCTGAGGAGCTTGGGTGGATCTTAACTGTGGTCTGAGGGGTTTGTAGGAAGGCATGTGACACAGCTTGTCCAAGAGTCCTGAGTTCAGAGGAGTGAGGTGGATCTGGAAAAGTTAATCTGTGTGACTATAAATACATGTATAAATTGGAATACAAAAAACTGTGAGACAGGATTGGCTGAGCAATACATCAATCTGCTGAGGACTGAAGTTTTAATATAGATATTGGCAGAGTGAAATGTGTAATTGGCGAACTGAGCGAACATAGAGCATCCTGAGGCAAGCAGGCAGGGCTGTTGAATGAGTGAAGTAGGAGATATGCATTTCAAAGTCAAAATTCTCTTTGAAGGTGCTGTGGGAGAAGGAAGGGGGTAAGGAGCAAAAAGTTAAATAGATGGGAAGAGGAATAGTTTGGGATGCAGTTTAGAATGAAAAACTGCATTACGCAGGAGTTGACGCAAGGCCGTTCACATCAAGTGGATATTTACACGTTTTAAATTATGATTTTGGCTCTTTACAAACGTATCATGCTTTACAGGTTTACAATTTATAGCCATAGAGAGATCAGGGGGGGGATATTTACAGTGAAATGGCACAGCGTGGCGCAACAAGCAGTTTAACTGCGCCAAGCTGCGTAATTTCAGAAACGCAGGGATGGACCGTATTTACGACAATACGGCAGCCCCCTGTGCTACCCCCTGTACCGGAGCTAAAAAAAATCTGCCTAGCGCCAGAGCAGGCGCCCTTGCACCATGGTGCAAGGGTGCCTGCATTGCATGGAAGATTGTGTTTGTGCAGGAACTGACACCTTCCTGCACAAAAACAGTAATTTATGGCTTTTTGCTCCTTCTATGTGTTTTTCCTCATTGCACCATCTTAGAGCCTTCTTTTGAAAGGCGTTAGTTTTTGTCGCTGCCTCGGATTTACACATCCTTGTAAATCTGGGGCAATGTCAAAAGGCAATGAGTGTTGCGTGGCAACACCCACAGTAACACCCATTGCACCCCCCTTTGCAGCAGAAAACTGCATCGAGGAGGGTCACATTTACACGGCAGCATTAAGCCACACAAAGTGGCTTAGTGCCACCTTGTAAATATGGAGCAGGGCACAGCGCCACTGGAGCATCGGAAAAAGTGACGTTATGCCCTTATAAATAAGCCCCTAGATATTAATTTTTTTACTAGAATCGCATCATTTTCAGTCAAATGCCAAAGAAGATATTAGATTAGGTTCCCTGGGTGCAAATAACCCTAATTCAGGCAAGGAAAGTGTGCCCCAAAGCCACTGGTGGCTATAATTGGGGTGCAGTGGGCCCCAGTACCACTGCACCTTTTGCACCAATGCTGGCTATTCCCTTGTATGCCACATCTAGGTTATTTGTTGTAACAAATGTCACTGAAAAAAACTGGTCTAGATAGTAAAGAGGGAAAGGCTATCACCAGAGATCTGTGCAGCACCCCCTAATGGATGCAGTGAAGTTCACAGAGAAAGGGTAGGGGTGGCATAAAAGTGGGATTGATGTCAAGCAGGTGCAGGAGGGAGGATTGAAAGATGACCAGATGGAGGAGCCAGGCAGGAAATGAGAAAAATAGAACATGACACACAAGAGGAAACAGGACGAAGGAATTTGAGGAACAGAGCAGAGGAGAGAGGAACACGAGGCAGCTTTGACAATAGGACAACAGTGGAGTGGGAGAAGAGAGATATGAGGAGAGGAGGAGGAAAGACAGAGAAAAGATAGACAGGAAGAGAGAAATGACACAACAATAGGTAAATAGGTAAGCTCCTATGAAACATAAACGGAATCTGGGCACGTAGGTTGTCTTTTGTTAATGTAATTAATTAATTCTGCCGTACTGGATATAATAGGCATGTATTTCATAATAATAATAATCTTCATATATCTGTGGCAAAACGATTGGCATATGTTATAAAAGTGTGAATGGTTCCTATTCTATAATAAAATGTTTATTCATTCTTTCAGACCCTGATATTATGTTCTTTGAGTAATAAAAGTCAGCAAACCGTTTTATTTTTGACTAGCAGCTTAGTTTTGGTCTGGACATCGGAGCAAGCATATCTTGATTCTGGATATTTCTAAGGGGGCCAAAGATCTTTCTTAAATAGGCAGGTCCTTTTGGGGAGTGGGTAAGTTTAGATAAAAAAAAGTGAGAAGGGGGACCAGGAGATGATTGTGATCCAGTGCCCGAGCTCCACTCTCAAGTTGTTAAACCAAGAAGAGGGTCCCTGTTCCGTAGGTGGGGGTGCTAAAAAGTCACCCTCTCACCTGTGAAAGAGAAAAAGGGAAAACGGAAAGAGAAGAGAGAAAAAGGGTAGACCTAGGTCTAGAACCGACTCTGTAGGGGTGAGAACAGGTCTTGTCTCATGTTGCCCTCACACACCCCGAAGGATGTCACGCTTCATCATCGGGCGTTTGCTCTACATCGGGCCGGCGCTGCAATGCCCTACAGGTCCTCCGAAGGGCCGCTTTGGTGGAGATCTTTTAGAGAACGGCTGTCAGATAAATGCGGGTGTGTGGGGTGGGTCCTATGTGCACAGTGAAAGTGTATGTGAAGGATAAAAATGGCTAAGGGATACCAGAGGGAAGGTATTGTGATGGTATCCTTGTCATACTAAAAAACCCGAAGGTTGCTATAGTCAAAGTCCAGAGCCTGTGGGACTGTGTAACATGTATGAGAGCTTGGCTCTGCAAGACCTCCTGAAGATGGAAGATGTGGTACTAGGATGAGATGGGAGTGATTGGGGGCACTCGCACCTTTTCTTGAATATGGACCCCCCTAGAGAGTTGTCACGCAAATGTAGAGGGGTTGTAGAGTTGAAGATGGTTGAAGCCGTACATGTGAGGGGTGTCTGGAAGTCAAAGCCAGGGAGGAGAACTTTGTGAATGAATGCCCAAGGAAGCCACCTATAGTAGATGTGGGGTGATTGAGGGTCTTATTAAGTGAAGGGGTGACCCAGTTTGTATTTAGCACCACCTGGCTTCACCTCTGAGGTCCACTGACCAGTGGCGGCTGGTAGGGGATGGGGCAGGGTGGAGGTGAGGGTAGAAAAAAACAAAAAAGATTCATTTGTGAGTCGCCAGTCACTGCCTCTCCTCCGTCCTCGCTGTATCCTGCCTCCCAGAAGCACCCAGTCTCCAAGACTCCCTGGGCCAATCATGATGCTGCATGTCATCAGTATTGTGATTAGTCTGAGTGCTGTGGTTCCAAGCTCAGAGAGGGACTGGGAGGCTGTGCATGTTCTGCACCAAGGCTGCACAATACAGCCGGTGGAGAACATGCTGATTGCGCATGACAGTTTGGCTGGCCTAAGACGACCCACCCAACCATCATGCGCACTTATAGTGCAGCAACTACTCCTCCTCCCTCTTACATCATGCTATCCCAGCTCCGCCCTGCCCTAACATGGAGCTTGCAGCCAGACAAAAAATGTAATGATAACGTTCTGTTATTATCATCTTATTTTTCCTTTGCAGTGCTCTTAGAGTAGTGGTATAACGCTCCTCCGCCCTAGCGGAGGAACCGTCACTGCCATTGACCCCTCCTCCTCCACTCCTGACCCTGTGAGATTGTCAGGGAACAGATGAACAGAGTCTGGAGAAGGAAGCAGTGAGGACGAAGAGCAGGGACGGAGCGTCACTGGGGGCAGGTTTTGAAGCAGTGCTGCAATATCGGCCCCCTGTAACAAAAGCGGGAGCGGTGCTTCTTGCTAGCACCCCCACAGCCCCCCTCGCTCCCAGGGCCGGTCAAGCGGCTATCTGCCAGGGCTGGTTGCTGTTCCCAATCCGGCCCCGATGAAGAGCGAATGCAAAGAGTATATAAAACTGGAGAGAAGCCCCCAAGCCGTGCGCTCGTGAAATGCATCCTTAACAGTTTTCGGATTTGATTATCGTCTGGGAGCCACTCCAAAGGGCAGGGAGATTTACATCCCTGTGAATACGTGCACATTACCTTCAGCCGCATCCTTGACTCCCTCCGACTGCGGCGCAGTTAAGTAAATTCAAAAGCAGCATAAACAGAGGGATTACTTAGCAAGGCTTTCGGCCTCCCATCAGATTAAGATTGTTACTAGCGGACGTGCCGCTGTCAATGGAAGTGGTGGAGAGGTAATATTTTTGGGGACAATGGGTTAAGCCCTAATGAAAATGCAGCTAATATCCATTTTGATTGAGGGGTTGTCCACGTTTACTGCGGCCAGTGGAAATGTAATCCGAACGTGATTATGAGGAAATCACTCTAATGGTTTATAATATCTTTAATCAGTCATAGAAAAGAAGCATAACTTGATGCATTAATCTGCTTTTTAAGGACACTGATTATTAGATATGTGTAAGCTGAGAGATAACTCTGTTGTTTTCGACCTGAGACTGCGAGATAGCTATACTATCTTTGGCCTCAGTTTGTAACTATTTGTCTCAACTGGAGATAGCTCTACAAATTGAGATATGAATATGCATAATTTGTGTATATTAAGGGGTAGTTCTGCTGTCTAAGGCCTACAAATCAGTAAAATGTGCTGAACTGGGGGAGGAAGGGGGATAGGTAGCATCTTGATCTAAAACCAAAGAATGCACATCCTGGGCCTTATTACGATGTTAGGCGAACGCATGGGAACTGCCCGACCATTGGTCGGCGGTTCTGCATACCTAATTACAATGCAACCACATATGGTGCGGTCGCGAACTCCCATTTCCCTATGGGGGCTTGTGCTGCAGCTGTATACCGGCCATGGCACAAGCTCCCAATGGGAAATGGAAGTTTGAGTGAATTTCTGCACCGTGTGGTAGGCACCTCATGGTCCCTGTCACAGGGTGCAGCGATTTGAAGGGGGGCACCTCGGTCCTAAACCAAAGGCCGAAGGGAGAATGGGGCCCTGCTAGGGACCCCCAAAGTCACTTTCCGGCAAGCTTTCATGTCAGAAAGCCCGGCATGGAAAGCCTGTAACCCGACATCGTAATCCACATGGCAGAAATGCTGTCCAAAGGGATTACATGCAGGTCTCTGACTGGCCGAGGGGCTCCTTGAGCCTGCTGAAATCCAGCCAGAATGACCGGTCGGTTTCACTTTAGACTGAGTTGCATCGTGATACGGCTGTCGAAACTGAAACTGCAATGAGGCTCAGAAAACTTCCGACTCAAGTCGGAGGCTTTCAGAGTCTCATCGTATTCGGGCCCTCTGAGCTACATGAGTGATAGCTATTCTGTCTAAGGTCTACGAAGGTGGTTGTTAGATGAATCTGAGATATAGCTAGTGGTGGACAAAGTTTGTGTAATTTGCATTTGCACAATTACACTAAATGTCAGCAAAATTACACACAATTACTCAAAATGCAAATCTGTCATTTTCCACTATAATTTAGTGCGACATACACCCTTATAACAAATTTTAGGGGTAGGACACATTTAAACAAAACACCGCAGCCCAAGAGCCACCCACATTCTGGGGCATATTACCAACAACTAGCGATATTTATCGCTAAATGGGCTTAGCGAGTATTTTTTTTTACACCAAGCATCGCCGGATATAGCAGAGATAACGTGCTATTAGCAACGTTTATCTCTAAAGCGATAAAATATCCGGCGTTAGCGGCGAAATGCGTGAATATCGCTGGTAATCGAGCTATATTCACGCATTATCGCTAATGAGGACTTAGCCATAATATCCAACTCCCATTGGATATAATGGCTAAGAACTGGTCTGAGCAGGCGTTGGTTTTTGGAGATAATCGCGCTTAGCACGAATATTTCCATCGCTACGCCTGCCTTGCTAATAGGCGATAGCGACGTTGGCGACTGCTTTCAGTCGCTAACAGGTTGGGTACGCCCACTTTGCATGTCATTAGCGATAAATATCGCTGACATGCAATGCGGGCCCCAAACCGCTCCCTATCGCCTACAAGCTGACGCTAACTGCTGTTAGTGACAGCTTGCTAATAGGGCGATAGAATTATCGCCGCTTAGCAGCCGAAATCGCCCACCTTGGTAATATGCCCCTCTGTTCTTTGTTTGCATTCCCAGTAAATATTCATCACAAAATGCGCATTCTGCAGTAACTTTTTAGATAATGGTAAAATGTGCGGAATTTCATGCTACTAGTGTAACGCAAAATTCCAGAATATGTGCAAATTACATCAGCTTAATTTAAATTTCACCCAGGCTGGGATACAGCTATCCTTTCCAGATGATGACACCTGTAAGATCTGTGCAACATCAAAGATAGCAATGCTGTCTAAAGCTAATGCTCATAGCATCCATGTAACCGAGAGATGGCTCTGCTATGTGAGGATCGAGGCTGTTGCTCGTAACTCTTATGTCTCAGATGTCCTACTCTATGTCACTCGAGAGATGACACTTGTGCCTGAGGCCAGAGCCTGTATGATAGCTCATCTGCCTGAGAACAGGCTCTGTAAGATGGCTTCCCTTTCAAAGGCCAAAGCCTGTAAGTTAGCTCTCCTTTCTGAGGTCAAAGCTTGTAAGATAGCTCACCTTCCTGATTTCAGGGTCTCTTAGATTGCTCTCCAGTCTGAGGCCGAAGACTGTAAGAGAGCTATCCTGTTTAGCCCAATGTCTACAACATAGCTTTCAAGTCTAAGGCCAGAGCCTGTAGGATGTCAGTCTTGCTTACGGCAAAGCCTGTAGCAAAGTTCTCCTGTGGGAGTCCAAATCCTGTAAGAATGCTGTTTTACCTGAGGCAACAGCTTGTAACATAGGTCTCCTGTCTAAGGCTTGAGTATCTAAGATAGCTCTTCTGCCTGAGGTCAAAGCCTGTAAGATAGCTATCCTGCCAAAGGACAGAGCCTATAAGATAGCTCTGTTTCTGAGGCCAGAGTCTGTCTGATAGCTCTCACTTCTGATGCCAAAACCTGTGAGATAGGTTTCCTACCTGATGTCAGGGCCTGTAAGATAGCTCTATTGTTTGAGGTCAGAGCCTATAAGATAGGTCTTCATTCTGATGATGTTGAGGCCTGTAAGATCGCTCTCTGGTTTGAAGCCAAGGCCTATAAGATAGCCTTCTGACCTGAGGCCAGATACTGTGAGATAGCTCTGCTTTCGGATTTTAGGCCCTGTGAAGTAGCTCTTCTGTAGGAGGCCAAAGCTTGTACGGCAGCTTTTCTGCTGAAGGACATAGTCTGTATTTTAGCACTCCTGTCTGATTGTAGGTCCTGTAAAATAGTTCTCCTGCCTGAGACTGCAAGCCAGCTTTCTTCCCTAAGGACACAGTCTGTAAGATGGTTCTCCTGTCTGAAACCAGAAGTCTATAAAATAGATCTCCTTCTTGAGGTCAGAGCCTGTAGGATAGATCACCTTTATGAGGCCAGAGCCTGTGTGAGAGCTCTCTTGTCTGAGGTCAGGGTCCGTAAGGCCCACCTCCTTAAAATGCAGACTCTCAGAATAGAATTCTATTAATTTCACAAACTCCTTTCAAAACATGTGATTGTGGTTTTAAAACATGTGTTTGGCTTTTTCGCTCAAGTTGTGCTGAAACTTTTCATACACTCACCCCAGTCACAGATCTGGGTTGAATCCATCATCTTAGCTCACTTTTCCAGCCGAGGTCAGCCCGAGCCATATGCAAATCAGTCTTGACCCTGTTCCTTATGGGAACAGTCCAGCCAGAACTTCCAAGCCTGGTCTTCCCTAGACCAGAAACAAGCATCCTGGGACCGGTTTCAGGGTAACAACCTTCAACAGCCAGGCTAGCTTGAATCTAGTGGCGAAGTCGTCTGGGCACACCATGCCAACTTAGGGCTAACAAAGTAAAAACAAGGAGATGATGGACAGAGCACTGAAATGTTTCAGATACTCACCACCAAACACAGAACTGGGTTGAATCCATGATCATTCTTTAGCTCACTTCGCCACCACAGTTCAGACCCAGCCAAATGCAAATCAGTCTTGACTCTGTTACTTATCGGAACAGGCCATCCTGATCTGCCAGGTCAGGTCTTCCCTGGACTGGAAACAAGCATCCTGAGACCAGTTTCAGGGTAACACCCCTCATCAGCCAGGCTAGCTTGAATCCCGTGGTAAAGTAAGCAAGGGACCCACATCTGGGCATACCCTGCCAACTTAGGGCTAACAAAGTAAATACAAGGAGATGATGGATGGAGCGCTGAAACATTTTAGACACTCACCACCAATCACAGATGTGGGTTGAAACCATCATTATTCTTTAGCTCACATTGCCACCACAGTTCAGACCCAGCCATATGTATATCAGATTTGACTCTGTTCCTTATGGGAACAGTCCAGCCTGATCTGCCAAGTCAGGACTTCCCTGAACCGGAAACAAGCCTCCTAGGACCTGTTTCAAGGTAACACCCATCATCAGCCAGGCTAGCTTAAACCAATTGGCAAAGTGAGCAAGGGACCCACGTCTGGGCATGCCCTGCCAACTTAGGTCGAACAAAGTAAACACAAGGTGATGATGGACGGATTGCTGAAACTTTTCAGACACTCACCCCAGTCAGAGATCTGGGTTGAACCCATCATCGTTCTTTAGCTCACTTCGCCACCCCAGTTCAGACCCAGCCATATGCAAATCAGTCTTAAGGCAAGTAAGGTGAATGCCCTTCCAGCTTCATAGATGATAATGCACATGCCTAAATGAGGTGTTCTTGGCCCCTCAAGCCCCCAGCATCTCACCTTTGGGGGGAGGAATATAAAAAAAAGTTCACATGTTCCCAATTATTCATTCCACCAACCATGCAGAGACAGAAATATTATTGAAGAGCTGGTGCTTCCTTACAGACAAGCCGGTAGGGCACGCTTTTTAGGCATTACTGCTCTCCAGGGGCCTTATTTATGAAGGACTTGCGCCACCGGTGCGTCACTTTCAACATGGGAAAAAGTGACGCACCGGTGGCGCAAGGCTTTCATAAATGAGGCCCCAGGAGTGTGGGTTTACATTAGTGAAGCAGGTGCAGTGGCACCGGGGCCAACAATGTACGAAGTCCACTGCATCTCAGCTGTCTTTTACTAGCCAACGAAGGGGGCGTGAGTTCAAATATTCTTGTTTTTGCATTAGTGTTCACCCGCACCCCCAGCAGCCTGTGGAAGGAGTTTCGGTGCGGCAGAGAGGTGGGACGGGGGAGGAGCAGGGTGGGGGGGAGTGCTAAAAACCGGAGTATGGATAAGTGAAGGTAAGTAAACAATTTAATTAATAAAACGAATTTCGTAGCGCGCCCTGCTTGGCAAAATGCGATGCAGGGTGCGCTACGAAATTCGTTTTATTTATTAAATTGTTTACTTACCTTCAATTATCCATACTCCGGTTTTTAGCACCCCCCACCCTGTTCCTCCCCCGCCCCGCCTCTCCGCCCCACCATAACTCCCTCCACGGGCCGTGGCTGACCCCCAGCTTTTCTGCTCCTCTTTATACAGATACCGTCTTCAATTCCTTCGACGTGGTCAGAGCCAGGCTCACATATCTTCTCTGAAACACCAGCAGCTGGACGCGTGCCAGGCTGGTCCGGGGCCAGGTGTCCAGCCCCGCCAATATTACATGAATATTTCATGCCGCTCAGCCCCTATACGCGGACCCACCGCGGCCCTGCGCCAGGGGACCGCGTTGTCCAATTACATCAACGCTGCCCTGTGTGTCTCTCAACAGAACTCGGAGCAATTAAAAACAAGAAGACGGGATGACGGGGTTTAACGACCTGCGCCTGGAAACCTAAAGAGAAATCAATACGTGAGCTATGGGTTTGAAATGGTCCGGCTCACTTCGAGCGGAGGGGCCCGACAGAGGGCAACTGGACTACAGGGAAATCAGGCGGCTCGAAAACAGGCCCAGGCCTCTGAAAGGATGCGGGGGCTGGGAGAGGGCAGTCACTTAATTCATTTACGAAGGGTGGGTATGCGAAATCGCTGAATGAATGAATGAGAACTTGCAAAGACGTTTTCTGGACCATTTGGCTTTGCTGCCAATGCTTGCCTTCTCACTGGTACTTATCTCCAGCATTGTTCCATTTAACAACAGTCTCTTTTTAACATAGTTCTCCGTTGTTTCTAAGCACTGTAAGTAACAGATATGTGTTTTTGCCTAGATTTATTTAGTATTCAGGTAACGTGCCTGCTTAGAATTTCAAATGTCCTACATTGATTTAACATTGAAGAAGGAAGTCTCGTGCTCGTTTCGGGATTGTAGGATGAAAGGGTGAGTCGGAATAGGGTAAGGCGGGCGTTATCCCACACTCTGGATAAAGCTTACCTCGGGTTATCTAACCCCTTGCATGCTCGTGACGGAACCATTTTGCACCTGCGCTGAGGGTTCTATTAGGCGGGCGGGGCCGTGACTGAACCATTCCGTCACAAGCACAGCGCCACCGCGGCGTGTGATGGAGTGGTTCTGCCAAGAAGCATGGCGGCACCGCGCGGCCCCCCTCCCCCATAGCGCCGCGGCAAAATTACCGCCGCGTCCAAGGGGTTAAAGCTGTAGTGATTTTGTCCTACCTGTTGAGTTCTGGTGGCTGTGCCACAAGGTAGTGAGTTCCCCTGCAGGTACTCAGCGGGATTCCTCCTGGGAGCTTTGCACTGGGTAATGCCCCAAGTGATGGGCTCGAACTTGTGGTGCACCTGGAGGCTGGTGCACATGGGACAGCGTCAGTTACATCCCTTGCATGTTTCCAACAGGCTTGTGTTGAGAATCAGTCAATTCGCAGTGGCGGCTCCTCCACTAAGGCGGAGGAGCGTCGCCCCACTACTCCGTAGCAGGAAACATACAACAATAATAACTCTCACGTTATCATTTTATGTTTCCTTCTGCTGCAGCAGATTTCCGAGTGGCGCTGCACCGAGGACAGAGGGCAGCAGAGTAGTGGTTGGCCCACTCCGAAATGCACATGACTGTTTGGTCAGCAGTCTCGGGCCACCCAAAACAGTCATGCATACTTCACATATTCTACACGCAGGCTGCATTACAGCCTGAATGGAGAGCATGCCCAGGCCCCCATTCCCTGACTGAGCGCCAATCCACGGTGCTCAGACCAATCACAACATTCCATTGCAGTGTTGTGATTAGCTATCAGGAGCCGGGTGCCTCCTGCTGCTTCCTGTATCCTGCTGCAGGACCGAGCAGGAAGAAGAGGATGGAGGAGAGACGGAAGTCAGTCTGCCATCACAGGTGAGTGTTTAAAAAAAAAAAAATCAGCCCCCTTGCCCCTTCCCACCACTCAAGTCTGGTAGCAGCTGCTACTGATTGCATGTCACAGTAGTACCTCTGAAAGGCCAGTTTGGCTGGGCCAGAAACAGTCACATATTATCATCATAAGCTTTTATTCGATATGCAAGATATCTTATAAGCACATTACAATACAATCAATACAATGTACAAAAAATCATTGCCGCAAGAAGTCAGTATAAAAATATTAAAAGAGATAAGAGGATGTGAAAGACCATTAATAAATTAACTAAAAAGAGAATTAAACAGCTACTGACAATCTCTTACATCGAATAAGCCAAAACTGTTTTAAAAATTTAGCTATTCCGCACACAATAGGAGGGGAAGTGTCCGTGCTTAGGATACGCAAGGCTACTAAATGACTGCGTGTGCCCATATTCCGGCAGAGTGGTTTCAGCCAGAAACTCCTAGGCCTTGCGTAATCCGGGCATTCAAACAAAACATGCACAATGGACTCAACCTTACTCGGGCAAGATGCACAGTTGGGAGAAGTACGGGCCACAAGAGACCATTTCGATACCAAAGCACCTAGCGGGAGGGAACCAACTCTGAATTTAAAATAAAGTGCTCGGTCAAAGGGGAGAGTAATCAAGTCCAGGTAGGGTTCAAAGGCCACAGTGTCTTTAATTTGTAGAAAGGCGGCAGTGGACCTGCAGTGGTTAGAGGTTGTAATTAGACGCTCCGCAGTCCATTTCCAATAAAGCGCCTTAACAACTTCTTTTGGAGGGGCTGAACGAGATGACCAGCAATCTCCTAGGCCGATGTTCTCCAAAAGCTTTTTGGTGTCACTTAACCATCTTATCTTAGCCCAACCCCCCTGGCTCATTATATCTCCCAGGGCATCAGCATAGGGTTTTAATTCTTCGCTCCTCCAAATCCTTGTCCACAACAGGAGCGGGCGAAGCTGGGCCTGGTCTTTGATGTTTTTACATCCCATGTCCATCCTCACTGGTACTGACGGTGTGCTCAATGGAACAGAGATGAAAGATTTTAGAAGCTTGCTCTCTGCTGTCACTAGGGCATCCAGTCGGCAGTGGCCCCACAATTCTGCCCCATACAAGGCTGATGTCGCTACTTTGGCCTTGTAGATGTTAAGTACTGGGGTAAGTGATCTCCTGGTTGAGGCCCTGTATTCCCTCATGAGAGCTCCTCCTACTCTCCTATGATTTAGGACCATTTTATCAATGTGGTTAGCCCAAGACATCCTGTCCGTAATCCGGATACCAAGGTAGTCGAATTCGGTTACTTTCTCTAGGGGGATAGAATTAAGTGTAGGTGGGCAGCCCAATTTTTTAGGTGGATTTACAACTAAATATTTCGTTTTGTCCACATTTATTATTAACCCTTTTGCCTCACAGAACTCCTGGAATCGTGTTAATAATTTCTGCAGGCCTTGTGGGGTCTTCGAGATCAGGAGCGTGTCGTCCGCAAAAAGCAGGGTTGGGATGCGAACACCTCCAAGACAGGGGGCGTCGGCTGGTTCTTGTTGAAGATGTTTTACCACCCCATTCAGATATAGCGAGAATAGGGTGGGCGCCAAGACGCAGCCCTGTCTTACGCCCCTGGACACTGGTATCTTATCAGTGAGCTCTCCGTTTTTACCCCAACGGACCTGTGCAAAGGTGTGGGCATGGAGGCTTATGAGAAGGGACAAGATGTAAGGTGGTAATCCCAACTCATAAAGGACCCTCCAGAGCTCTTCCCGGGGAACTAGGTCAAAGGCAGTCTTCAGATCTATAAAGGCTAAGTAAAGACTACCCTTGCCTAGTTCCACCACCTTCCACCCCAAAAGGGACAGCCTAAACACCTGCTCTATAGTCCCCATACCAGCCCGGAAACCTGCCTGAAAGTCTGATAGGATTTTATTCTCCTCCACCCAATGGAGAATCCTACCAAGGATAGCTTTACCAGCTATCTTTTGGGTGGAGTCTATCAGACTTATGGGGCGATAGTTGCCCGGGGTTTCCCTACACCCTTTTTTATAAATGGGTACAACCACCGCCCCTTTCCAGGATTCTGGCACTGCTCCTCCCCTCATAATATCATTTAGGAGAGCTGCTATGATCCTTCCCCAATCCGCTGGGTAAGCCCTCATTAAGTCACCCGGAAGGCCGTCCGGGCCCGATGCCTTTCGGGGTGCTACCCAGCCTATAACCCCCTCGATCTCTAGGGGGGTGAAGAGGTCATAGGCATAAGGTTCAATTGCTAGTGTGAGATCACTCCCCACGGACAGTTCCCCGTCTGGAGGGAGGTAAAGGGAGCCAAAGTGTTTTACCCAGCTTTGAGGCGGGATGTTACAGGGTCTCATGGCTGCATCGGATTTGCTCCGTTTACTTATGAGATTCCAAAAGGCCCCTGAATCCCTGATTTTACTAGCCTGGAGTAGATCTTCCCAATGTTTATCTTCCCACTCCCTTTTAGCCAAATTAAGGGACTTTTTATAGGCCTTCCTTGCATCCTGGATCACACTAGGGGATTTGGATTTAACTGCCCTAACTAACTTTGCCTTATAGCCCCTACATGCGTGGGTGTACCAACCATCAACTGGTTTATTAGTTACTTTATTGCCCGGCTTTTTAGGGTAGAGGGTAAACACGTTGGTTAAGGCTTCAATCAGAGAGACAAAACACCCACTAACGTTGCCCACCCCTTCTAAGGAGGTTCCGAGAGATGTTACCGCATGGTTTAGATGGGATTTAATTTCCCCAACCTTTGCCTCAGATAAAACCAGTTTCGCCCATTTAATTCTTCTACCACATGGGGAAACTTCCGATTCATCTGGTGGTACGGGTGCCAGGTTGATGTTGGTCGTCCTTAAGGGTTGCCACCATTGTTCCATTTTTAGGGAGAGTGAGTTGTGATCACTTTCTGTCGAAGGGACCACCTGCATATCCCTTACATAAGACCATAAGCACACATCTATTAGAATATAATCTATCCTAGAGGTGTGCCCTGGTCTATTGTAGGTGTGGGCACCCCCCCTATCCGAGGAAGTTCTCCCATTTGCTGCCCTTAAGTTAAATTCAAGGCTCAGGGAGTATATCTGGAGCGCCACTTCTGTCCACCTTTTAATCGGTGGGATGTCCAGTGCCGGGATCCCCCACCTAGCATCCTCCTCATCTTGGTCGAGGGAAACGTCCGAGCCCAAGGGCTCGAACGTACAGTTCATATCACCTGCAACCAAAGTGCGTGTCTTATGGAGGGTATTGTTTAACAGGGTCTCGAGGAGAGCTATTACTGGAGACTTTCTCCCACCTTTTGTACCCCGGGCATACACATTATAGACATTTAAAACAATTCTTCCCCTTTGATCTATAAGGGTGATATTTTGTATGTCCGGGGAACCTGTGGGAAAGTCCACTACTCTACAGTTTAGAGAAGCCGCGACCCAGATGAGAAGGCCGCCCGAAGGTCGCCCTCTCCCGGATTCCGAGACTCGCGCAGGGGAGGAATATGAGGAAAATCCCACCCTATGGACCGGCACCAAGCTCCATGTTTCCTGGAAGAGGCACAAGGAGTGCTCATCAGCCCATGCAGTAAAATCCGGAAGAGCCAGTTTTCCTGATATCCCTGCGACATTCCAGCTGAGAACCTTATAATCTAGGTCCGTCACAGCTGGAGGGTCGCTGGGCGTCTGAATGCCCCTATCTATAGAAGTCCTCCTAGATATACAAGGAGAACAGGGATCTTGTGAAATTACTATAGAGTCTCCCATTCCACTTACAAAGTTTGTTTGGGGGGGTGGTGCTCCTACTGAGTCTTCTCTGCTCGCTGTTTCCAGTCAGCAGGGGCCTATTGCCCACATTTGATTCTCCCTATTGCCCCCTACAGCCCCAGCCCAGTTTTGACCAAAATTAGGGGAACTTACCCTTCCTCCATTTGGGCTAACAAGGTGCCTAGGGTAAAAATACGAAAGATCTACCAGTTTAACCCCCGGGGCCCCCATATTTTTGATAGGAGTACAAATAGATGATACTACTCTGGGGTCTTGGAAGTTTATAATTACACAATCCCCCTCCTGCACTTTTTTCCCTTGCCCTACCCATCCCACTCTGCGGACACTTAGGATAATACCGTCCACACCCAAGGGGATTGGCTTGTTTGCCTTCAGCCAGTGGATACACTTGTTCTTGAGTGATTGGTGGTTTTCCAACTGACCTTCCTTTAGGGGGGGCACATTGACCATGACAGCAACAAAAGGTTGACAGTCTGGTGGGAGGTTAATTGGGGGGATCCGTCGTGCTGGATGACTGGGGACCGGTGGGGAGGTAGATGGGGCAGAATGTTGGGTTACAGGCCTAGGAGCTTCCCCTGCCATTAACCCACTGGGTTTGCTACTCCCCTCTGGTTTTTGTTGAACTTCCTTTTTACCACTAGTTATCTGTTGCTGGTTTTGTGGAAGAGGCTTGGGCTTTTTTTTTCCAGGCTCTGTATGTGTTAATGGACCCTTGTAACTTGAGCCTGCTTTGGGATGGGGAGGAGATTTAGATGTTGGAATTACTGGACTATTAGGAGCAGCTTTGTTTTGAGATAATAGGGGCTTAGGGCCTCTCTGAGCTAATAGTTCATTCCCCTTTGTACCCACGTCCTTGTTTTCACTCACTCTAGTTATTTGTTTAATTGTTGTTTTGAGTGAGTGAAACCCGTCCAGTGTTGACTGCTCTAGTTTGTCAATCCTCTCCCCTAAACCCTTGACTTGTGCTAGTAGCGGTTTCAAGAGGGTAGATACCTTCTCCAGAATATTTTCAACTGTTACTAAGTCAGATGATTTTGGGACCTTGGCTGAGTGTGACCCCTTGGGAGAGTTCAAAACATCCCCTTCTATATTGGTTTCGTTCAGCATAGGGGCACCCCTTGTAGTTCTCGTACTAGATGCAGGAGACTTCCTTACTCTTTGGTAGAGGGCAGCCTGTCTCACTAGCCTACCCTTTTTACGTTTACGCACTTTTCTACCCAAGGGGAAAGACTCCTGCCTAATATCAGGAGTTACGGTGTTAGGTGAAGCCCCAACTAAACTCCCGTCTAATACCACTATAGGGGGTACAAGCGATTTTGGGGACTCGGGATCTGTGATGACATCACTTGTGGGAATAGGTGGTGATGATGTGGACAAGTTACTAGGGCCACCATCTTCCATTGTATCTATAGGTAGGAGAGCGGCCAGATTTTCCAGCCTATCTATATTTTGCTCTATACCAATCAACTGAGGGGGGTCTGAGGAAACGCCGACCACACTAGGGGGGGTACCTGCTTGAACCCGGACGATGGCTGGTGTGAGCGACTGTGCGGCTGCCCCCAAGGATGAGCGTCTTGAGGGGAGGTAAACTTCAGATAGTCGCCGCTCAGACATAGCGATCTCCTTTTCAATCACCGCCGCCACCCTGGTGATAAAACGGTCCATTGATCCTATGACCGGGCTTGCGGCGTTTGACCCCCTTTCAACCTCGCCCCTGAGTGGCTTTCCTGAACGGGTGGGCATGGTTTGGGCAGCAGGGACGGGCACCGAGGGTGTGTCGTCAAGGCTGGTAGAGTGTAAGGGACGTAGCCCAGCCCAGCCTCTGACAGCCTCGGACGGCCACAGACGGCCCGCCCTCTGCCCGGGCTCCGCCCGGCGTCGCCCGCGCGCGTCCCGCGACGCGGAGGTCAAGGCTCCGCTTTGTAGCGCCTCCGGGCGCGAAGACAGCGGGGACAGGAAGTCAGCGCAAAGCCCACTGGGAGCTGTAGTCTCGAGCCGCTCCTGGATGTCGATGGCGGCGAGACCTACAGCGTTGGTAACCCAGGGGCAAAGGCAGAGTGCTGGCGTCTGTTCAGGTAGGCTGTGTGGGCTTGGAAAGACCCCCGCTCCACCGAGGTCAAGGCTCCGCTTTGTAGCGCCTCCGGGCGCGAAGACAGCGGGGACAGGAAGTCAGCGCAAAGCCCACTGGGAGCTGTAGTCTCCAGCCGCTCCTGGATGTCGATGGCGGCGAGACCTACAGCGTTGGTAACCCAGGGGCAAAGGCAGAGTGCTGGCGTCTGTTCAGGTAGGCTGTGTGGGCTTGGAAAGACCCCCGCTCCACCGAGGTCAAGGCTCCGCTTTGTAGCGCCTCCGGGCGCGAAGACAGCGGGGACAGGAAGTCAGCGCAAAGCCCACTGGGAGCTGTAGTCTCCAGCCGCTCCTGGATGTCGATGGCGGCGAGACCTACAGCGTTGGTAACCCAGGGGCAAAGGCAGAGTGCTGGCGTCTGTTCAGGTAGGCTGTGTGGGCTTGGAAAGACCCCCGCTCCACCGAGGTCAAGGCTCCGCTTTGTAGCGCCTCCGGGCGCGAAGACAGCGGGGACAGGAAATCAGCGCAAAGCCCACTGGGAGCTGTAGTCTCCAGCCGCTCCTGGATGTCGATGGCGGCGAGACCTACAGCGTTGGTAACCCAGGGGCAAAGGTGGAGTGCTGGCGTCTGTTCAGGTAGGCTGTGTGGGCTTGGAAAGTCACATATTAGGTCAGTGCCACCTGATAGCCAATGTAGCTGGGGCAGAGTCAGGTACGTGTTATGACATATACATTTGTATAACATATGCCTACCATTAGTGCAATATTGGAACACTTTCAGGTAGTAAAGCTGTCTATGGAGGGCTATTGGGCCTGGGCAGATCAAAAATTTCTCCGATAGAGTCGTTAGAAGGGTTATAAGGCTGGACCAAAGTGAATTACCTTAGAACAGTGCCTTTGGTGTTCAGGTGTGTTGGACAGGCCCCACGAAGGGCTCGCTCCCTCCCCGCATGACAGGGCCCAGACATCGGCTCTCCGGGGGCTACCCGCAGAAGCAACCCGCAACCCGTCCCCCTCCGGGACGCCTGCCCCCGGACATCTCTGTGCCACGGGCCCAGGCCCCCGTCAACCCCATTGCCCGGCCCAGCCGCCATCTTGGACACTGCACCACGCGGCCGCGTGGCCTCGGCTCGACCCCAACCCTGGGCCTGGCCGGGCCCCGACATCCCGGCACCACCATCCACCCAGGAGGTGAACGGACCACTTGGCAGGTTAATGGGAGAAAGAAGTGTTGATGGCTCTCCCCCCGCCAGGGGCCGATCGCCCCCAGCCTCCCCGGGTGCTGGCTCCACCCCCCTGCTGGGTGTCTGGACTCCCTCATCCCGGACCTCCCGACCTCCCATTGCGAGGGACCGGACATCAAAGGGCGCCAGACCTATAACTGAGGCAGCCCAGAGCAGGATGTCGCAGGGTTTCTGTACTCACACAGAACTGTGCACAGAGGAGTGGAACCTCGGCAAATTAGGGTGTCCCAAAACTTACCTTAGCAACCAACTCACCCCTTACCGAGCTAGCTACAGTGTCTCATTGGGCATATCAAACTCCCAATGTTTAGACAAACCAGAACATGAACTTACAGTACCTCAGGGTACGTGGAACTCATGAACACTCTTTTGTTATATTATCATTACAAACCCGAACATGGAGTAAAGAAGACACATGTGCATTTGAAATGTTTATTTACTAATGCCGTCTTCTCAGGCGCAGTATCTTAGATAATACAAGTATACTTATTATCAGTATCAAAATTATCAGCATAGTTACTAAGACATAAAAAGCGAATGGTGACAGCATGTTAACATGCTGTAATGAATAAGAGTCAACAACACTTATATCTCACCCTCCCTAACACATATATTATATTATTAGCTAAGAAGGTCTCTTTGGGTTGTTTTAGGGCGGGCCCATACCTTAGTGTCCTAGCATGAAGGAATCACATCAGCATACACCAGCTCTCTCTGCATGTGCACCGCATCAAGTGTGTTAACAATTCTCGTGCAAAGCAATATCAATCCCGCCTCAAGCCCAAGTTGGCAAAGGCTGCACTTGTGTTATGACTATGAAGGCGTGGAGATCAGACCTCATAACAATTCCATATCGTGTTGCTCCTGAAACATCAGCACTCTCCGTGCAGACATGGTTTATTAAACAAAACTGATATCAGAGCAATAACATATTATTCTCACATACACCACGGCAAACCACTAGGTTGAAAGCTAAGTCAACAATTAAGGGTCGTGTGCAGAAGTTGCAAGAAAGGAAAAATGGCGTTTAAACCTAAAATGTACCTATGCTAACTTAACACGATATAAGGATATATAGGAGCTATATAACACCCCCCCATGATCCGAGAACGGACTAAATAAGATAACAGAAGTGCCATCACATGAGAGCAGAATCCAACAATAAACGAGCATGAATAAAAATTCAATTATAAAAACTAATGCTAAAAAATAGCCCAAAAGTATAATGTGGCTCAAGCCAATAGGCAAGCAAAAATAAAATGTCTTGACCAAAAGTCAATAAAATCAAGGAAATGCTATTAATCAGCATGTCAATTCGAGGCAGTGTTTATGATAAGACTGTATATGAAAAGTAAGCTGCAACAGCCTCCAGGAGGAAGTCACTGTCCTCATCCGAAAACAGTTCAGCCATCCAATTTAACAGATGAAAGGAACATACGTGATCTCCCAGCACCGGATCCTCTATAACCATCAGAGGACAGCTCGGTGGGTTTTCAAGAAAACTTCGTTCCAAGAAATTTTGCGCTGCCGACAATACATCCCAGGGACCCATTAGTCCATGTGCCACCGCCAAGGCCATAATCCTTTCGTCAGAACAAACCAACTCGTGAGCAATGATAGGACTCATCAGTTGATCAAAATCGACGTCAGAAGAAATCGGTCCGCAGAGACACAAATCAATGGCCCAAAGGAAATCACAGGTCAGGCAGCGAAATACAGGCTGGACACAGGTGAAATAGGAGAACCGAAAAGATAATCCAAACGCCGTGCTTAGAGTCGCCAACGGCAGTGTGCCATAATAATCAAGCATGCGGTTCCGAAACCGCGTCAGTAGCAGTTGAGCGTGGTCTTGCACAGGAAGGGCATCCATATTTAAAAAGGCAGAAAACCACCAAAGCGCCAGCCGCTAATGCAAGAAAAAACGGGAACCCTCCAAATAAGGATGAAAAAATAGAATGGAAGAAGGCAGGGATGACTCCAAAAATCTTCTCAAAGGAAGTCACGAGACCACTGCTAACAACTTTAAAAAAATGTGCTAGGCCCGTTGTGGAGGATGCGTTAAAGATAGAACGAACCATGGCTCCGAAATGCAAAGGCAAATCAGTATTTAAAAGAGCCTGAACCTCCGTACGGGTGTTAGCAACGTGAAGCACGAAAGTTTCACGGGCCGAGCTCAAGGCCACCTCTTTCTGAGACAAAAGAGCTCTTATTCTAGCCATGCCGCTGAATTCTGCTCCCAAGGTCGGTATCTGTGGCCAAATGGAAGACTCCCTATGTTCACGCGTGGGAGGATAAAGAACATTTCTGCAGCAAATAACTCGCTCACTTACTGTTACTATGAAAGCTATACCTTTAATTAACCCACAACAGTTTTCATTATTGAGCATCAAATAACTACCATTGTCTAACAATTTAAACATGGGGATGATAGCCGGAACTGGCGTGCCCTGTAAAACGCAAGCCATATTCGGTCGGTCCTTGTTACATGAACCGTGTAACTGTATGTGTCTGCACATTAAAGAATGATCTGGCGTCTCAGTACACTCCTCCCCTGTTAGATAAACCTCCTGTTCATCCTTGAAACATCTGTATGTGTATGGGAGCGACCAGACCTCATGAAGAAAACCGCTACCTAAGGGTTCAAAACGACCTATTGGCACATATTTCATACAATTTGAAAACTTATATAAAGCAAAAGGCAGTGTTATTAAGCTGTGGATAAGCCACGTAGCAGCAGTGGCTTCTGCCACAGAAAAAGGTAAAGATTCCAACTTTTCAATATGTAACATAGAAAAGGAAGCATCACGCATTGAAAGCAAGCGTTGTTTGTCAGTCAAATTAAATGGTGCAAATAAAGAGGAAACGTTCATGTATCCCCAGGGAACTTTACCCATTTTCAGAGTCTGAAGTGTCCATGCAAACTGCATGATTGACCGTAATTGATTTTGACCATGGTATAATACTGACACTTCATCATGCACAATATCAACAACAGACGACACAATATTATCCAATGTGTAAATTCTAGAGGAAAGCACGTTAATGCTATTGTCAACAACTGCAAGCACTTTCTCAAGATTTGCCTGATCAATAGCCCTAAGGCGTGTAGCAGCCTCAATCTGTGACAGTTTCCAAATTTCATTGTAAACCCCATATAACCACCTTTTCGACCTGCCACTAACTGGGCCTCTAATGAAATCATTCAAATCCACGTCTGCATTCAGTTTGGAAAGGTGATACTTAACCGCAGGTAAAGTTGAATGTTTCAGCCAAGCTTGACACAACTTGCCCACAGAGTAAGAGGTGACAGTATGACTCAAATCAAACCGGGGATCAGATCTAACAGTCTTAAAACCGTCAGTTATATTCAAAAATCTTTTTTGGCAAGAATCAGCACTACGGTGCCAAAGCAGCCAACCCTTAGGATTCATACTGGAAATATTAAAGGAGGAATTAAGAAGCAGAGCCTGTATATCTTTAATGGACAATTGAGTAAAATTACTCCAATCCTCATATTCCTCCAACTCTGGGAAAGACGGGGTGTTTAACCTTTTAGATGTAGCCAATCCAAAGCATGTGGTCTGGGAAATGGTTTCATTTAACAACAACATATGATTCGGGATGAGACATGCACGGTGCAAAGCCTCAGTGCCTCGTACCTGCCAGGCCCTTGAACCCCAAACCGATTTAAGGTCTATGGTTTCCTTCCATAACTCATACCCCCCAGTAACTAATTGATCTAGGAAGGCCTTCGAATACAACAATTTTGTATTTGTAAGTCTAACCTTGGACAGTGGCTGTTTGTGAAATTTAAAATAAAAGGACTCGGGATTGGACTGATTAAAGTCAGTGAAATAAGTATACTTTTTAAGAAACGTTTCTGAACTCCCTTGTGTAGGTGCTGGGCAATGTTCCCACTGAGTAAAGTTAACAGCATCCCTTCGGGAAGATGTCTTGTGTAAGAAGTGATTGCCATAATGTTGGTAACAGAACAATTCACCATAATTAGCAGATTCTAAATATAAATCCTCAGCATCAAAAGCAGCATAGTATTTCAAATCAGAAAACAAACTTTCCACAGCATTAACATCCCAATCATCAGAACGAATGTTTTGTTTCACCACATCCCCCATATTCACTCTAAGTACATTAGGAACATTAACGACTTCCGTTGGGCCATGAATTTGAAACCGAACTGCATCCCACGCGATTCCATCCAGAACAGGCCATGCTGTGATGTTAACCAAAGTCAAGTCTCTTTTTAATCTGTGTGTAGAATGTGAAGAGGAAAGTGGGGCCAAAGTTCCATTCAAATGAGTAATGCATGTTCTTTCCTCGACATAATGTCCATTGATGATTCGAAAAAAATAAAACACAAAACCAACTGACATAAAAATGTAAATCGAAGCAAGGACCAGCCAAATGTAAGTCCAAGGTGGAATTAAAAAATGTTTTTTAAACAGGCTTGCATAAACTGCAACTCGAGAGTGTTCCTTCGAGGTAAGAGAAACAGAGTCAAAAGAAAATCTGGATTCTGTGGCTAAACGTGCTTGCAGGTCAGGTATGGACAAATCAGTGGGATAGGCATAGTCTGTCTCATCAATGTTAGTTCCCGGTAAATTATTTAATAAAGGACTGGAAACAGCAGGTAATTCGATGGCCACTTCAGGTTCAATATTAGAAGCCGTGGGCATAATTGAATTTCTCACAATGGAAGGACAGGAAACAGCTGGTGTCATGCTAAGAAGAATCGGCCACTCTGTGTATCTTGACATTGTCAATAGAAATAAACCTGTTTCCCTTACGACCTGGAAGTGGTGGTAAAATGACTGTTCTTGTGCCCTTCACTCCAAGCACTGGGACTGGAGCTCGATAGGAGGGACCAAACTCTTTCTTGTTGTCGATCTTCTCTCGAACCAGTTCTCCATCCTGGGGTAGCCAGCCAACTACCGGGATCTGCAACGCATCATCCGATGTGGAGGGCAAATGTTCCTTTGCAAGACTGTCTCTGGTCTTTTGTAGATTCTGTAAAACATTGCAATGTTCATCTGCGTCAAAGGAAGTGGCGCGAACCACAGAGTCTAGACCGTCAAGGTCAGGGACGTACATCTTGATGCCAAAGAGCATTTCGTATGGGGTCCGCCCACCCAGAGACCTTCTAGGGAGATTATTAAGAGCACGCTGCACGCCATATAGGTGAGCCAGCCAGTTTCTGCCAGTGCCTATAACTCGGGCTGTCAAAGATTGCTTTAAATCACGGTTCATTCGTTCAACTACACTATTACCCTCAGGTCTGTAGGGTGACGAAAACTTGACTTGAACCCCCATCGAAGTCATGGCATCCTTATACGCCTTAGAGGCGAAAGCCGGACCCTGATCCGAATGGAAGGTACCACAGGCAAAAATCCCTATAAAGATACGCAAATCTCTAATGACAGTCCGTGAATCAGCGCTGCGATGTGGCCATACCCACACAAAGCGTGTGCATGAGTCAACTGCTACTAAGATGTACTTATATGCAGTATCAGATGAAAAAGGACCGCAGTGATCTAAATAAACACAGCCCAGCGGTTTATTAGAAATGTACAACTGAGTCTGTGGCGGACGCGTAGCAGTTGAAGGTTTAATCTGCTGGCATATGTCACAAAGAAGGACATAATCACGCGTCTGTTTGTACAGTCCCCGCCACCAGAAACGTAGTTGTAATTGCGTTACAGTGGCCGAGACGCCCGCATGCGCAGACGCCACACCTTCATGAGCCGCTGTAATCAAGTCTGCTCTGCGATCCGAGTTGGGAATCAGCCGTTCCCCAACATCAGGAATTGTCACAAAAGGAACCTTTTCGGGACTTAAGTGGTATTTATACTTCGAAGGGAATCCCGCAGGATGTTTACTTCCCTTCTCAGAGGCAGCAATCGCTGCCAAGATGTCGCTATCAATCTTGGTTTTAGACCTAGTAACTGCTGCAACTAAGTATGTAGATACTGCTGATTTCGCTGCTTCATCAGCAAGCGAGTTGCCAACAGCGTGTACTCCCACGCGCTGATGACCGAGAGTATGAATAACAAAAACGAGTGGCAACTTAGCCTTAAGCTCTGCCACTCGAACCCAGATCATTTTGTGTTTTATTGTGCTACCCTTGGAATCATGAAAATCATTTTGAATCCAAAAGAACAAGTTTTCATTGTAAGACTGGACACAGTAGTAAGAATCACTTACAATCAGCGTAGTAACACTTGGATCTGCGAACTCTAACGCTAGTAAGAGAGCTCGAAGCTCTGCTAATTGCGCGGTGCAGTCACCCAGGGGCAACGTGTGCACCTCCCTGGAAATGAACTCATCATTCAACATAGCACCGACCACAATGGCGCATGCGGAAACGTAGGCATGTTTAGAGCCATGCGCAACCTGCGCCGACCCATCAGTGTAAATGATGCAATGGAAGTCCTCCAAAGGTCGCATAGCCAGAGGAGCAGGATGAACGAATTCATACTGCAAGTACTCTTGCGACCGTAAGGAGGCGTCAAAAATAAACATGACATCCGTGGATGACAATGACGCAGCCCACTGAATCCACCGAGGGTGCAAAGCTTTTGAATTTGGTACACTGGCTTTCGTGACTGCCTCCAAATGAGGACAGGGTGTTACCACTAGCATGCGTTTCCCCTGAGACAGTGCTCGTTCCTTAAGAATTGCCATCTGTACAGCAGTTAAAACCTTTTCCACTGTGGGAAACCGCAACTCAGCCGAAGTGTACAAGTGCGACTTGTAAGCAATAGGTACTGTGTCACCTTCATTAAAAGTGAGGTATGTGAAACCCACCGTCCCAGGAATTATTCTTATTACCAGGTTGGTGTGGTTATCACGAGTCAGTAAATATTCAGAAGCGAGCAGATCAGCCTGCAAGGATTGCAAAATGGCTGAATGCTCAGGCAGCCAGCATGATTTTGAGAAAGTTGGTTGTATCAAAGCATACAAAGGCTTGATACGCTGGGCATATTCCGGAATGTAAGTTCTGCCGAAATTCAAAAAGCCCAGCAAAGACTGTAATTTTTTCAGTGTTGTAGGAGCGCGCAATTGTGCGCATTTCTCCAAGAAGTGAGGAGCCAAACCTCTACCTTCATTGTTCAGCTCATAGCCGAGGAACAACACTGTGTGTTCTGCAATGTGCGATTTTGCAAAATTAAATCTCGTCGTCTGTGAGATAAATGTCATCCACATAAGAACATGCATCGGGATCGATACCCTCCAATAGAGTGACTATTCTGGAGGTGAACACTCCAGGACTATTTTTGTAGCCCATAGGGAGTCGCCGGAAGCATTTTTGCACACCAGCGGACGTAAAACTTGTCCATTGGGAGCTAAAGCCATCCAGTCTGTGGGCATAAAAACCATTGGAAATGTCAAGCGTTGTCTTGAAACGCTTACGCACTAGACTATCCACTAACGCAGAGCCGTGAGTATTCTGTACTGCACAGTTACGGCAATGCGAGTTCAAATGCCGGTAATCCAATACCAAACGATATGATCCGTCAGGTTTGGTCACCGTAAAAAGGGGATTATTCATTGGTGACACACACGTTTCAATAACTCCCTGATATTCCAATTGTTCAAGGATTTCCGCGACGGCTGCTCTAGCTTCACGTCGTATGGGATATTGAGGCTGAGGCTGCGGCTCAGACCGCAAAGGAATTTCGTGGCAAGGGGACAATTTGTCCCAACCACATTGGTTGCGGTAGAGAGCCGGTGCAAGTGCCCGAGCCCACTCTTCTGCAAAATGCTGCGCATGCTCAGTGGAGACAGTGTGCGCGAAACTGGGAAGGATTACCTCCTCCCCTCGCGGCGCTGCGAGCACAAAAGGTGGGGGCCAGTCAGCCTCAGAAAGCAAAATGTCGTACGTAGACGACATGTTCTCCCAAAATACCCCTCTGACCGTACGCTGTATGTCACCTTCAATTAACAGGACAATTTCAAAAAGTCTTTCAGGGGGAGCTAATCTCGTATCGGCTGTTTCTATGACAACAAACACATCAGTCGCTGTCACCTTCAGTAGTGGACGGAGCGCCTCTCTGACTATGGTAATCTCCGCCGCGCTGTCCAGCAAGGTCAGAGCCCACGTCAGATTCCGAAGCCGCGTTCTCACTATCTGTGGCATATCTATGCGCTGTTAAGGCTGCGACTTTCTTTTTCGCAAACTGCGGACGCTTAGGCGTAGAATCTTCCTGCTTCACTGCGCCGTCCGTCTGGCGGGACTGACCACGTCCTTGTTGGCCACCACATCCACGTCCACCCCCTCCTCCTCCACCGGTCCTCGGGCCGATGTTTCCTGAAAGGAACGAGGAGAGCGTTGATCAGAACCCTGAAATCGATCAGGTGATTTAATCACAAAGAATACTTTGTAGCACAACTGGGTAGTAATTCAAAGAAACCGTTTAAGAAAGAATCAAGCTTGAATAAAGACCTATTTCAAAAAATAGGTAGGTTTCACCGACACCCCGTTTTCCGGAAACGGATGTGAAGGGGTTAAGGCATGAACGATAAACTACTCGAGTGTCATGATATAAGACCACCGAAACCGTTGGGCGCCATGTCGCAGGGTTTCTGTACTCACACAGAACTGTGCACAGAGGAGTGGAACCTCGGCAAATTAGGGTGTCCCAAAACTTACCTTAGCAACCAACTCACCCCTTACCGAGCTAGCTACAGTGTCTCATTGGGCATATCAAACTCCCAATGTTTAGACAAACCAGAACATGAACTTACAGTACCTCAGGGTACGTGGAACTCATGAACACTCTTTTGTTATATTATCATTACAAACCCGAACATGGAGTAAAGAAGACACATGTGCATTTGAAATGTTTATTTACTAATGCCGTCTTCTCAGGCGCAGTATCTTAGATAATACAAGTATACTTATTATCAGTATCAAAATTATCAGCATAGTTACTAAGACATAAAAAGCGAATGGTGACAGCATGTTAACATGCTGTAATGAATAAGAGTCAACAACACTTATATCTCACCCTCCCTAACACATATATTATATTATTAGCTAAGAAGGTCTCTTTGGGTTGTTTTAGGGCGGGCCCATACCTTAGTGTCCTAGCATGAAGGAATCACATCAGCATACACCAGCTCTCTCTGCATGTGCACCGCATCAAGTGTGTTAACAATTCTCGTGCAAAGCAATATCAATCCCGCCTCAAGCCCAAGTTGGCAAAGGCTGCACTTGTGTTATGACTATGAAGGCGTGGAGATCAGACCTCATAACAATTCCATATCGTGTTGCTCCTGAAACTTCAGCACTCTCCGTGCAGACATGGTTTATTAAACAAAACTGATATCAGAGCAATAACATATTATTCTCACATACACCACGGCAAACCACTAGGTTGAAAGCTAAGTCAACAATTAAGGGTCGTGTGCAGAAGTTGCAAGAAAGGAAAAATGGCGTTTAAACCTAAAATGTACCTATGCTAACTTAACACGATATAAGGATATATAGGAGCTATATAACAAGGAAGGTAGTTGTATCCTGGAGTCGAGAGACACCGAGAAGAACTCATCCTTGACGGACTGCTGGCGCTGCCGCAGCCCTGCCTTGTGAACTATTGTCCTGCCTGCTGGCGCTGCCGCGGCCTTCTGCAATCTTCATCCTCGTGGGACCTGCTGGCGCTGCCGCGGCCCGTTGTAACCGTCATCCTCGTTGGGACCTGCTGGCGCTGCCGCGGCCCGTTGCCACCTACGACCTCTTCGGGACCTGCTGGCGCTGCCGCGGTCTGACCCGTCCGAACGCCGAGCTCGAGGATTGTGAGCTACCACCGTTTCACCTCAGTACCTGTAGGTACCAAGACTGTCCCGCTACCCCCTTTCCCTAATAGGACTAGAATTGAGAGGATCATCGGGTCCTAATCTCCTTGTATCGTACCACCTTACTCAAAGAATTGCCTATAAAAGGTGTTAAGCTGATCTTCGTGTGGTGTCCATCTGTGGGGGGGAAGTTACTCGTCTGTACGATCGCTGGAGACGGCCCTCACCGGAGGCCTCTCCCCTTGTGCTCGGCCGACCCTCCAGGTCCCCGTCTAACATTGGTGGCCGGCGGCGCGATCCGAACCAACGCGTAACCGTACAGAGAGTAACTCACCCTACGACTAATCCACAATGACGACCAGAGAGAGCGGATCTGCAGAGAAATTCCAGATGGAAAAACTGGAAGAGTACAACCACCGAGAGCTAAAACAATTTTGCATTGAACTAGGCATTGCTACCACCGGTCTGAGCACGAAAGAGGACTTCAAACACGCCCTAGAATCCTGGGCAGAGACGAATACCGGCGAAGCCCCGGAACCAAACACCACTCTGACAGAAGAAAGGAGAACGGATCTCTCCCGGGAAGAGATCCGAGAACGAGAGAAAAATAGACTTCACGAGTTAGAGCTGGCACGGCTCAAATTAGACGGAGAATTGAAACTGGCAGAACAAAAAATGAACTTAGAACACATACGGCTCCAAGAAGAGCGAGAGGAGAAGCAGAGACAGAGAGAACTCGAAGAAAAAAGACTGGCATACGAACACGAGTGCAAGCTAGCGGAGATAGAGATGCGCAAACAGAACAAAGACCTAGGGGTGCCCGAACAACCGCGCCCCCCAGGTACTACCGAACAGAAGGTCCACATCCCCAAAGATGTGGTCCGGGAATATTTTCGGAACGACGACATACAGCAGTGGTTCAAGGCCTACGAGATCGCCATGACTGCCCACCGGATCGCTCGAAGTGACTGGGGAGCTGGTCTATGGGGGAGATTCGTCAATGAAGGCCGTGATGCCCTGCTGCAGCTTCCGGACCATCAAATGACGTCCTATGACCACATGAAGGCCGCCCTCCTCAGTCGATATGGGCTGACGTCTGAGATGTACCGCCAGAGGTTCCGCAACTGCACCCGCATCCCGGGTACAACCTGGATAGAATATGTGAACTATTTCAGCCGAGCCTTCGAGGGATGGATCAAGGGTAGCAACGTAACAACCTACGAACAGCTCTTCAACCTCATTGTGTGGGAGCACCTCTCCAACAACTGCTTCGTCGAGCTCAGGCAGCACCTCCTCGACAGTAAATTGACTGACCCCCGGCAGCTCGCCGCCGAGGCTGACCGATGGGAGAGCACCCGAGTGGCCCGAAGTGGGCCCAACGAGCAGAACAGAACCAACCAAGGTCATCATCGTCCCCGAGGAGGAGGAGGAGGCCCGGGCCGGGGGAGAGACGCCGTCCCAGCCGCTCCCGCAAACTACACCCCGCCCCCGGCCGGCCGGGGCAACCCCCCGATGCGCCCGGGGTTCCGAGCCAACGTTACGTGTCATCGATGCCAGCGAGTTGGCCACTATGCCAGTGACCCGACCTGCCCAAAGAACCAGACCCCCGGGCCCCGCCAGGTGGCTGCCGCCGCCCTAGGAGAAGAGCAAGTCTCCGAAGGACCTGAAGAGTACGAGCAGGAGCAGCCCGAGTGGGAACCTGCCGCCATGACCCTGGCCTGCCTAGGGGGGAGAGACCTGATCCCGCGGGCTCCCCTACCAGCCAACACCAGGAAGTACAGCCAGTGGGTGAACATAAATGGGCGTAAGGCCGAAGCCCTGCGTGACACAGGGGCCAGTGTGACGGCCGTCCGTTGTCACCTGGTGACCCCAGAACAAATCCTGCCAAATGTTCTTTGCCCCGTCCGATCGGCCGACAATTCGGAGAGCCTGTGTCGGATGGCCTGCGTCCCCTTCGAATGGGGAGGAGTGTCCGGGATGCTAAAAGTGACTGTCCGCGACGATGCCCCCGTGGACTGCCTCCTGGGGAACGATCTCGAGAGTTCCCCGTGGGCAGCCGTTGAAAGAAGAGAGCACCTGGGGATGTTAGGCCTCCCGGGCTGGGCGTGCGTAACAACCCGGTCCATGGCCGCCGACACCATCCCTAGATCTGAAGAACCCGCATGGCCAGCACCTCCTCCCCCGATCGCTCCGGAGGGAGACTCCATCCCTACCGACAACCCGGAACAATCCCAAGAAGAGCCCGCTCAGCCCCAAGACCTTCCGGACCTGGCTCAGTGGCGTCAGGAAGGGGGGCCCACCCAAGAACAATTCCGGCAAGAGCAAAAGACATGTCCCTCCCTCGAGGGACTGCGATAGCAAGCGCTCGCCCAGAGCGCAGGAGACACCGCAGGGGCCCACTGGATCTATTGGGACAATGACCTACTGTACAGCGAACAAAGAGTAGCGGAGCTGGGGACCAGTCGAGTGCTGGTGGTGCCCCTCCGCTTCAGAGACTTCCTTTTGAACCTGGCCCATGATGTCCCCCTGGCTGGACACTTGGGGCAAGACAAAACATACAACCGCCTGGTGACTCACTTTTACTGGCCGAGAATGAGAAATGACGTCTCCAACCACTGCCGGTCCTGCCCGACCTGCCAGGCCAGCGGGAAGAGCGGCCGCAAACTCAAGGCACCCCTGCAACCATTCCCCGTTGTTACCACCCCGTTCGAAAGGGTGGGAATAGACATTGTGGGGCCCCTGGACCCCCGAACAGCACAAGGGCATCGCTTCATCCTGGTCCTGGTGGACCACGCCACCCGCTATCCTGAGGCGGTTCCCCTTCGAACTGTAACATCCCCCGTGGTAGGGCGAGCCTTAATGGGGATCTTCTCTCGAGTGGGCTTCCCCAGGGAGGTCGTCAGTGACAGGGGCACGAACTTTATTTCAAAATATATGAAATCCCTATGGCAACAGTGCGGAGTCACCTACCGATTCACAACCCCCTATCACCCGCAAGGAAACGGACTGGTCGAGCGATTCAACCGCACTCTCAAGGGGATGATCATGGGGCTGGAAGAACCCCTACGCCGCCAGTGGGACGTGCTACTACCGTGCCTCCTCTTCGCCTACCGAGAAGTCCCCCAGAAGTCCCTCGGCTTCAGCCCCTTCGAACTCCTGTACGGACACCCTGTTCGCGGGCCTCTCAGCCTAGTTAGGGAGGAGTGGGAAATGGCCCCCCTGAACACCCCTCCAGACGTCTACAAGTACCTCCTGACCCTCCACAATCAGACCCGGCGATTCAGAGAGCTCGCCAAAGCCAATCTTGAGGCCAGTCAGGAGGACATGAAGAAGTGGTACGATCAACATGCCTCCTCCATCGAATTCGAGCCTGGCCAGCAGGTGTGGGTGATGTCCCCCATCGAACCCTGTGCCTTACAGGACAGGTGGACGGGGCCCTTCAAGGTGATCGAGCGTAAGAGCCCCGTCACCTACCTCATCGACATGGAATCCCCCCGGAACCCCGTCCGGGTCATCCACGCCAACAGACTCAAACCCCACTTCATGCGCTCGGAGCTCAGCCTGCTGATGGCCACAGACAGTGGAGCTGAAGAGGACTCCGAGCCCCTCCCTGACCTGCTGGGGACCGGGGAAAAAGATGGTTCAGTGGACGGGGTCCAACTCTCCGAGGCCCTGACCCCGGAGCAGCGCCAAGACTGTCGGGCCCTCCTGCTGCAATTTGCACGCCTATTCTCCCTCACACCCGGGGTCACCCCCTGGTGCCTGCACGACGTGGACACTGGCGACAGTCCTCCTATCCGACACCGGCCGTACCGAGTACCAGATCGGGTACGCACCTGCATCCAAGAAGAAGTCTCCAAGATGCTCGCCCTCGGAGTCATAGAACCCTCGGACAGCCCCTGGGCCAGCCCGGTTGTACTGGTCCCCAAAGCTGCGGCCCCGGGCACCACACCCGAGCTCCGGTTCTGCGTCGACTATCGGGGTCTGAATGCTGTCACCCGAACCGACGCTCACCCCATCCCCCGAGCCGACGAACTAGTTGACCGCATGGGGGCGGCCCGCTACCTCAGCATCTTCGACCTGACGGCGGGCTACTGGCAGATCGGCCTCACCCCCAGGGCACAAGAACGATCCGCTTTCTCCACCCCGGATGGACACTACCATTTCAGAGTGATGCCCTTCGGCATGAAAAACGCTCCAGCCACGTTTCAACGACTTGTGAACCAGGTATTGGCGGGCCTCGAAGAGTTCAGCGCCGCATACCTGGACGACATCGCGGTGTATAGCCGCCACTGGTCTGACCACCTCCGCCACCTCCGAGGGGTCCTGCAGGCCCTCCAACAGGCCGGCCTCACAATCAAGGCCAGCAAGTGCCAAATAGGCCAGGGGTCCGTGACCTACCTCGGACACCAAGTGGGGAGCGG
The DNA here is from genome assembly GCF_964261635.1 of Lissotriton helveticus. NCBI lineage: Eukaryota > Metazoa > Chordata > Amphibia > Caudata > Salamandridae > Lissotriton > Lissotriton helveticus. The sequence goes on from NC_136068.1 coordinate 118,120,101, forward strand.
TCTGGTGGCCCCCCCTCCAGCTCAAGATCGCTGCCATCCAGTCCTGGCGGCCCCCCGTAACTCAAACCGAGGTCTGAGCCTTCCTGGGGCTCACCGGATACTATCGGCGGTTCGTGAAGGACTATGGCAGCATTGTTCGGCCCCTCACGGAACTCACATCCAAGACCAACCCAAAAACCGTCAACTGGACCCCCGACTGTCAAGCGGCCTTCGAGAGGCTGAAAGCCGCCATGGGCACCGCCCCTGTGCTCCAGGCCCCCGACTACAGCCGTGAGTTCATCGTCCAGACTGATGCCTGAGACCATGGCATCGGGGCCGTCCTCTCCCAACTGAACCCCGAGGGAGTCGACCAACCAGTGGCCTTCCTCAGCAGACGCCTCCTGCCCCGAGAACAGCGCTGGAGTACCATTGAGCGAGAGGCCTTCGCAGTAGTATGGGCCCTCAAGAAGCTCCGGCCTTACCTCTTCGGAACCCACTTCCGGGTACAAACAGATCATCAGCCCCTGCAATGGCTAATGCAAATGCGGGGAGAGAACCCCAAACTATTGCGATGGTCCATCTCCCTGCAGGGGATGGACTTCACTGTGGAGCATCGCCCTGGCCAAGACCACGCCAACGCGGATGGCCTGTCCCGCTTTTTCCGCCTCGACGAGGAGAGTCCCCAAGAGGATGGGTGACTCTCCCCGCCTTCAGCTGGGGGGGACGCATGTTGGACAGGCCCCACGAAGGGCTCGCTCCCTCCCCGCATGACAGGGCCCAGACATCGGCTCTCCGGGGGCTACCCGCAGAAGCAACCCGCAACCCGTCCCCCTCCGGGACGCCTGCCCCCGGACATCTCTGTGCCACGGGCCCAGGCCCCCGTCAACCCCATTGCCCGGCCCAGCCGCCATCTTAGACACTGCACCACGCGGCCGCGTGGCCTCGGCTCGACCCCAACCCTGGGCCTGGCCGGGCCCCGACATCCCGGCACCACCATCCACCCAGGAGGTGAACGGACCACTTGGCAGGTTAATGGGAGAAAGAAGTGTCGATGGCTCTCCCCCCGCCAGGGGCCGATCGCCCCCAGCCTCCCCGGGTGCTGGCTCCACCCCCCTGCTGGGTGTCTGGACTCCCTCATCACGGACCTCCCGACCTCCCAGTGCGAGGGTCCGGACATCAAAGGGCACCAGACCTATAACTGAGGCAGCCCAGAGCAGGAAGGTAGTTGTATCCTGGAGTCGAGAGACACCGAGAAGAACTCATCCTTGACGGACTGCTGGCGCTGCCGCAGCCCTGCCTTGTGAACTATTGTCCTGCCTGCTGGCGCTGCCGCGGCCTTTTGCAACCTTCATCCTCGTGGGACCTGCTGGCGCTGCCGCGGCCCGTTGTAACCGTCATCCTCGTTGGGACCTGCTGGCGCTGCCGCGGCCCGTTGCCACCTACGACCTCTTCGGGACCTGCTGGTGCTGCCGCGGTCTGACCCGTCCGAACGCCGAGCTCGAGGATTGTGAGCTACCACCGTTTCACCTCAGTACCTGTAGGTACCAAGACTGTCCCGCTACCCCCTTTCCCTAATAGAGACTAGAATTGAGAGGATCATCGGGTCCTAATCTCCTTGTATCGTACCACCTTACTCAAAGAATTGCCTATAAAAGGTGTTAAGCTGATCTTCGTGTGGTGTCCATCTGTGGGGGGGAAGTTACTCGTCTGTACGATCGCTGGAGACGGCCCTCACCGGAGGCCTTTCCCCTTGTGCTCGGCCGACCCTCCAGGTCCCCGTCTAACAAGGTGCAGCTGGGCCAGACTCCGTTAAAAGTCACTCTAGGTTGCTGACTCTGCAAGGCTTACGTAGCTTAAGAAGGTTCAATTGCGTTTTATGTTATGCGCATTTGCAGTGCCATACTAAGGGGCCAATTATGATATCGGGCGGATTGCCTCCGCCAGGCTGGCGGTGGCCACCGCCGGCCTGGCGGAGGCAATCCGCCCGACACCCTTACCCGGATTCCCCCCGCCATATTAGTATGGCGGGGGGTACCGCGGCGGACGGAAAGACCGTCCGCCGCTTTTCCGCCCCGGTCGCCTTGCGACCGCGGCAAAAAGGGAATAATATGGTGTTACGATGCTGAGCTATAGGTGCCTTTCCGCGGCGGCAATGCTGTCACGGAAAGGCAGGCGGTGTTTGCTGCGGGGGCCCCCTGCGGGCCCCCCTGGTGTAGGGAGAGGTGGGGGAGGACTGGGGGGGTACCTATGGTACCCCCCCCACATTTGCATATGCAAAGCGGCAGGCACCGCGCGTTGCCTGCCGCTTTGCATATGCAAATGCGAAAAAGCATTTTTAGCATTGTGGCGGGCGGTGCAGAGTGCACCGCCCGCCACAATGCTAAAACTACAGGATGTGTCCGCCACTGTGGCGGACACATCTTAATTCCCCCCACGGGACCCCGCCCTTATGGCGGGCGGTCCCGTTCTACAATAGGGTGGCGGGCAGACAATGTCCGCCCGTCATCCTAATGGGGCCCTTAGAGTGCCATGAGTCCAAGGCAAGAAAGGAATTTGCACCCTTGCTCCATTGGTTTTGTGGCAAAATACAGCCATTAATTTGGGTAAAGTGGGCCCTTACTTGTTGGGCCCTGGTGCTATTGCACCTGCTGCACAGTTGATAGTTCTGCCTTTGTTCAGTTGCATATTAGGCCTGAAAGTGATTTTAATTATGCCATAGTATTCAGAGCAATTTCAGTAATTCCGTGTTACTCTTTGACGGAGATTTACCGATAATAACACGACTACGCCCACTCGTGTAATTAAGAATAATTTGGAAGAAAAAATACTATAGCAAGAGCACGTTTAGGGAACGTGAGTGGCTGCTCACGCTGCTGTTCATGCTCTGTTGCAATTGGCGTTATTTCTCAGAACAAATTGCATTCTTGTGTCCATTTTAGATGAATAGGGTATTTTTGCACTAAGAAAATAAGGCTAAATGAAGAATTACTCTTCTCACATAATTAAATGTAATTTCTCAGAATTTATAGGCAATTTCGCATGATTGCACAACACAGAATTATGCAAGTCTCGCCCACCTGTATTGCATATTACATTTCTGTTAGCGTGGCTTGATGGCAATTAAAGAATCAGTCACATGTGAGGACAGTACCTCTAGAAGGCTTATATGACTGGGGCAGTTACTTGTTATGTTATGTGGATTTGTTTAGCACATTTACATCATTAGTGTGATTCAGTAGCGCTTTCTCTCCCTAAAGCAACATTGCCTCAAGAAGACTAGTGGGGCTGGGGCAAATCATCAGGCCCGGACAGGCGGTTGCGGGCACCGGGCAATCCCCCGGTGCGCCGCAAGGGTGGGGGCCGGTGGTGGGCCCCTGGGGGCCGTTTTTGTTTTTGCAAAATCGGCCGGTAACAAAAATGGCCAAAAAGCGGCCCCGGCAAAGAGCACGGTCACCCCCCCTCCTGGTCAGAGCCCTGGCACTTAATATTTTACAAATTAAGCACTGTCTCACTGCTAATCTTGTCCCATAATGCTTTGCAGGGCCTTTGGTTGGGATTTTATATTTGCCCATAACTGTGCTTGGGGTGGTCCTAAGAGGATGGGCCCACCACCGAATCGTTCAGCAAGATGTGCTCTTTGTTTTCAAGGCATCTGATTGGTTCTCTCCCTAGGTTAGGGAGGATCCCAAAATCATCACCTCTCACACTGCTTGCTAAATTTTCATTTTCACTTTTGTGAAATGACTATATGCATTTTAGCATGTAAAGACAGAGATACTTGTTATTTTACCAAAAGTATATGAGGTCTCTGTTTTACTAATTGGGAGTCAGACAGAGCAAAGCTACACAGAGTTTTTGTTCAACTTCATGGAATTCCGCATGGTAGTATTCCGCCAACTACGCCCATTCTTACCGAGAACCAACCAACCAGCAACATATGACAGAAACTCTACCCAGCGTCTCTGAGGACCAAACATGGGCAGTCTGACAATAGCAGACTTTGCATCTCCATCACCCAACCAATCATCAGCCTGCCCTGGGACACCAGCTGAATCATTTCCAAAAAGCAATCAATCTTCAGCTGACAGATGGTAACTAGAGCCTCAGTAAGTATAAGATGCTCGGTCTAAGATGACAAAAACCTCTCAAAGGGTCCAAGAACCAACCACCATGCCTAACCCAGGGGATACTGTTTTAGGTAGAGTCCTGCTGTGGGTCGCCTGGACATCAGTGCTCAGTTATCTTTCATGTGAAAGAGAATTGATCTAGTACCACGTTCTTATTGTGTGGCCTCAGGGTGCATCTTAAGTCTTTCTCACAACATACGTGTATGTGACACAATTGAGATTTTCAAGCATACTCCCAGTCCCAACCCCTTCTCTTTTGTTCCACATGGCGCCATGATGGGTCCTTCTCTTGCTGACACTTTGCACTTTTTTTTAATGAAGATAGCTTTATGAATTGAAAAGGCTTTACAGATGAGGCAGGGTAAGAAATGCCACACAAATAATAGGGCGAGGCAAACACAAAAAGGAAAAGACACTTCACACGTCTGAGTGACACTTCTCACGTCCTTGGCTCGAGTGGCTGGGGATTAGTATCGTGAAACGAAATGAGGAATTGTACTGAGCCGAGCCTAAAAAGTAAATGGAGGGTTGGGGGGCGGGGATGAGGAAGAAGCTGCGACTTTAATTGCACCAGAAGCTGCATGCCCAAATAGGGTATTTGTAATATTTTCGATTGGTCGTACTTGTGAAAGGCCGGTGTGGCTGAGGCAGAGTCAGTCATGCGTGTCGCCATTCCCTAGCACAAAGCAAGGCTACAGTGCAGGCATCTATAGTACACGTATGCACGTGTGAAGGTGGGCCTTTAAGAAAAAAAACATTCTTGCCCACTAATCTTTTGTTTTATCCCGGAGGACATTGACGTAACTGTTCTGGGGAAGTGGGCCATGCAGGTAACAAGCCCCACGGTCCGCCTATGTTCTGGGCTGAATAGACATCACTTCCGTAGGCAGATGCTGAGAGCAGGGAGAGGCGCCCTTCCTCAGTGGAATGCTCCGCGACTCTTTCTATGCAGATGTATGGTTACATGAATGGAGAGGAGGATATTAGAAATAGTATAATTTACTATTCCAACTCGAGTCTGTGCGGACACTAGGGAAGGTGTTGGATTTGCTTTGTTTATTTAGAAGCACCGCAGGTCCCCATCAACGAAATCAGCCCCCACCGCAGTGAAATCAGCCCCCAGCTTGGCAGCACACCAAAACGCCCGGTAGCCAGTCGGGCCTTGCAGGTACTTCCAAAGCGTTAGACTAACTTATTTTTACATATAAGTCACCCCCAAGGACTCCTCTAGGTGCTGCAGGGGTGGGGCACCATTTACCTATTTGCAGGGACAATATAAAAGGTGTTGTATATGCCTGGTGAGGGCACAACTGCCAATTACATGTTCCCACATTGAAGATTATTAACTCAATAGGCTAACATTGGAATGTCTTATTTAATTACAAATATTGCTAGGAACAAACTAAAAATGTCATTCAAAGACTTAAAAGATGGACAATAATAATTCCAACAACTTGCCACTGTTGAAGTTATTATAACTAGTACAGAAAAGAAGTTGTAAAATGTTTTCTTCTGTAAGCCAAAATCTAGCCTTCTAGCAGTCTCTGCTGATTAGCCAGCCCTAAGTGTCTTAGCCAGGCTGCTTTGATGAGGTGATAAGTGGCCAGCATGGAGCAGAGGTTATTTAATCGAGGGAGTTCCTTCAGCTGCAGAAAAACAGACCAGGTCGGGGACTGGTTAAATCAAACTGACCTTCAAAGAGAGGAGTGCACTAAAGGAATGCCAGGCCTACCTATCCCCATATTCTGTACCCCCAGCCAGATGGCAGGGCCAGGAAAGGAATTTGCAGAAGTAGTGCTGGTTGAAATTAGCCACATCAGTAGGTTGGTTTACTTACTTGGCGAGGATTCAGCCCTCTTTTATTTTAAAGTGACGTGCTTTGTGGGACAAGAAGATGCCACACTTTGGAGGAAGTTGTCCTGCTTTTGGATGGGCCCTGCACCTCATTGGACAGGGGTGCACCCTTACTTGTAGTCCTTGACTAAATAGGGGAGAGCTGTTGAGCAGCTCAGTTCTGAATTTGAATTGCTGCCTGAAAATACAAGAAGAAGGATTGCCCTGCTGAAACCCTGAAGGACTGCTTCTGTTTGCAAACTTGAAATTACAGCCCTAAGGACTTTGCTTTGCTTCAAAAAAGATTAAGGAGTGGACTCCCTGAAAGCAACAGGATAACAGAGCTAGCCTGCACAATTTTCTTCAAGAATTCCCCCGCCTGGAATGCGTCCAGTGGACGTTTAAGGATTTGGCCAGATACATTGAGGGAACTGTAGTCCAAACTTCCAAGGACCATCTCAGAGCTTCTAGACCCTTGGACTTGTGATTTGGACACGTTGAACCCTCAAGAGGAACTTCAGGAAGTAGTTCCATAAGTTTGGAGAAGATTGAAGGAACTTTTGGAAAAGGCTCCATAAGTGGACCGGCACGACATCAAGAGTCAAACTGGCTACCTCCAACCACGACCCGGCCGGTATTTCAGATTTGTCCAGCTGAAAGCTCCAGACTTACAGGATTTGACTGAGGCCTCTCTGAAAATCAAGCCGGCGACGTCACATCAAAATCGAGCTTCTGAGCGGGACTGCACAACATTGCGAGAAAATCCTCCAGAAAAGTTTCTGAGTGTGAAGGTAAAAGTTTGACTGGGATCACCCGCTTAGTGTATCCGATCAGGATTCCATTGCAGACGGCCGCAAACTTTGACATTGTACCAGTCAAATGCAACCAGATGTTCCAGGGTGGTGCTATATGTTTTTTGGCAATATAAAGTGGTCAATCTTTAAAATTCATATCTCTAGTTTCCTACATTGGATGTTCGTCATTTTGGTGTTATTTTAAAGATAGGAATATTTCCTATTATTATAAATTGATGTGGGATTTTTATTGTGTGTTGGATCCTATTCAATGTATTTAATGCATTGGTGTTTTTAATGCTTTACATGCCCGTCTCCTAATATTAAGCCTGCCTGCTCACAGCAAAGCTACAAAGGGTTGACCCAGGGGCTAGTGTACTGAGACCCTGTCTGAAACTTATGCTGCATGGGTGGCCTTATTGCTAGTGGTATGTGCATACCTACCCCTACAAGTAATCCATCCTCCAACTAGACAGCAAATTCCTAGGCGAGAACTAAGGTAGGGGCTGGCAAGACCCTAACAGCCCAAACATGAGCTGCGCCACTGAAGCAAATGACACAACAAACATCATCTAAAAATGTCACAAAGACTCTTCAAAATTCAACTAGGGTTATATCTTCAACAGTGTGTTTGTCTTTAAATGGACACATTAAATTACTACATGACTGCTTTGGGTGACATATATTAAAAGTAGGAGCATATTTACAAGCCCCGTGCACCACCAGTACATCATTTTTTCCCTTGTTAAAAGTGATACACCCGCGGCGCAACGGGCTTGTAATTAAGCCCTGTAGTTTCCAAAAATAACTACATTAGGTAGGGAATGGGGCAGTACATGGGGTGTTTGGTCAGGCTCTCTCCCTTTGATAACAGCAGAGACAGTGCCAGAATTTGATGTGAGTCTTAATTGGCTTCTCCACGACTCAGAAAGGATAGTAAAGTCTGCGATGAAAGAATGGAAACCTCACATTCTACCCATCACAGACCTCATTCATCAGAATTTTGTCAAACTCTTTCCTCACATAACTGACATCATGAGTAGGTAGAGTCAAAGTAGGACTTAATGAGGAGCACTGAGGAAAGTTACATATCTGCTCAAATGTAGAAATAAATAAAATTGAAGAAATGCCGTCCGGCCCTGGTTCTCTTGAAAAATTATACTTAATCTAAAACTTCCCCCCTTACCTTGTCCAAATGCTGAAATCACCCGTAAAGTCTGGGTTGGTCGAGTGTCACAATTCCCACTGATCATAGTCATGAAGGAGTCGTCCAGTGCGGCAATGATATGGGATTCAATGCGTGACCTTTGGCGGAATCTAGCTAGGGAGGCATCTAGGAAAGAATAAGATTCCAGATTGATGAAAAGTTTTTAATTTATTGTGTTTCCAGCACCTTAGAAGCAAGGATCAACAATGGTCTTGTAGGTACTTGGCTAAAATAAAAGGGTTTGTGGGGGCTGCAGCAAGAGTGGTCTCTGTAGAATCTGTTTCCAGCTTTTACCAGAACTTCTATATTAGTTGGATTATAGAGTTAGGTGAGCATTAGAGCTAATGTGCACGTGACCCTCTGAATAATTTTAGGGGATAAGATTTTAAAGGTGAACCAGATTTTGCATTGTTAAGTTTGAGGGGAGTAAAGCTGTTTTATCAAGTACAGAAAAAGAGGCAAGTCTGGTTTTTCTATACAAATGGTCAAAATCCACTGATTTTGGCCAGAAAAGAAAATGGACATGTTGGTGTATTAATTTTGTGCTGGAAATATACAGGTAAAAGCCATTTTTAGCATTGTTGTTTTCAGAGTAGTAATAGTCTACTGTAGCAATGCAATAGCTGCTTGTAATAGAAAATTTGCAGGTAATTTTGAAGTCAAGTCTGAATTATTTGCACTATTTCCATATGTTTTTTGTGAACAAACTTTCTCAACAGCAGGAAGAATTGCCATGTACCAAGGAGCCTGGATCTTGGTCCGCTTAGTGAAGGAGAGCAACCGAGGGATGGAATTATTAGCGGAAGTGATCTAACTCTTATAGTACTGGGAAAATTGGTCCACATCTCCTGAGGGTTTGAATTGCTTGGTACTACAGTTGGGTAGGGATGTAGAATATTTGTACCATGTGGGATTCATTTTTAGAATTACAAGATAAGATATTCTTTGGAGGGAGAGTTAAAAAGGTAGGATTGATCAGACCAAGGTACCACTTGAGTTGCTTTGAATGCAGTGTTTCCATTGGGAAAAAACCCTTGAGTCTGATCAGCCCTGCGAGTGGGGTCATCCTTGATTTAGCCAGTAGCGGCTCCTCGGCTAAGGCGAAGGAGCTTCGCCCCACTGCTCTCAAAGCAGTGAATAAAGGAAAAATTGAATGATAATAACAATGTTATTATCATTTTGTACTGGTTACGGGGCTATGTTAGGGTGGGGCGGGGCTGTGGTCCCTGGAAGGAGGAGTGGTTTGTGCATTATAAGTGCACATGATAGTTTGGCCAACCATCTTGGGCCGGCCAAACAGTCATGGCACTTAGAATTTCTCCACCTAGCTGTGTTTCACAGCTGGGTGGAGAACCGTCCCAAGGCTCCAAGGACTGTCTGAGCGGCCAAACAGGCCACTCAAACCAATCATGACGCTGCTTTCATGCTGGTGATGGCAGCATTGTGATTGGCTTAGGAGACCCTGTCTGCTGCCTGGTGCCAGGAAGAGAAGAAGACAGAGGAGAAGCTGCTGCTGTAATCAAGGGTGTGTTTTTTTTATTCTTTGCCCCCATCTCACCCCACCCCCCTCGCTCCATTGCAGCTGCCACTGGATTTAGCTAACTGTTCAACATTTAAACACACTTGAGTGTTGACAAGAGAAAAACACACAGCATGATACCAAAACCCAATGACTGACACCCAGGTGCAGGCACATATTTTGTAACCAGTTGGTGTTGTTTCCAGCCTGGAAAATCATTCGAGGAAGCAAATGGATCATTTTCAAAGGGTGTTTCGATTAAAGGGCTGAGACTCAAGCCATTATTGCAGTTTGAGACTTCTCACTATGGTCCTCTTTGGGGTCACGTGTACATTGCATTAGAAATTTTGGGTTGAATTTTCAGCAAATCTATAGTTTATCAGAGAAGGATAAAAAAGTGAACCCACCGGGTGTTGTAAACGAAGGAAAAAAAATAACACTTTTGCCAATAAAAGAATCCAATATAAACAACAACTGAAATTACATGTGCTGCCAATCCTTTTACTCACTTGTTCTAGATAGAACACCTGACTATTAAACAAATGTTCCTGACAACAAATGTCTGTTTGACTTTTATTTTATTTTGAAAAAAGGGGGGGATTATATTTTTTATTATTAGAATATCCGCAGATTTTTTCAAAGTGATTTTAGACTAAGTTTGTGACCTTATATACAATATACAACTCTTATTTTTACAAACATAGTAATATTTTTTGAATAGAACTCTTTTACAAAACTTTACAGACAACATATAGTACAATAACACTCAGTCACACTCCTCACAAAACCACACTATTTACATATCAACAGACAAAATGACAAAAAGAACATATGAATTATATCTACAATGTAATCATTTGATTTACAATGAAGCCTTAGAACTTAATCCTGTATTTACATAGCTTTTCAAAAGTAAATATTATCCAATTCTTGGTTTTTAAAGGCTTGAGAGGTCTACGCGTTTCGAACTCATATGAATGAATGAGTTCTCATCAGGACCAAGGTCTGTGAAAAGAAGAGGGGGAAACTTATTGGTATTCTGTTGGAGCTTTAACGTAACACCTACTCCTCCTATTGCTTACTCCTATCTCTTACCTCTCAGTCACTGAGAAACCAGCAACACAACTGTAGGTAATCTGGACACCCAGCGTGATGTAGACTGGCCTCTGCCTAAAAAAGGTCCCTGGTGTTGTTGTTGGGGTCCCTGGTTTTGTTGGAATCCACCTCTCCTGTTGTTATTTCTTCTTGGTGTAGGCTCGTCTCCTTCGTTTCCGCTAGCCGATGATGTATCTGAGAACGTTGTAAATTTATTGTATGATCGTCCTTGGTATTCTTGTAAATGTTTTCTCGAATCAGGCTTTGAGTAAAAATCAGTTTGTAAGTATGGATATACTTTTTCTAAGTTAAAATTCTTCTTGTCTTTTTCGAATTGTACTGTTTTTTGGTTGACTGTATAATCTTTGAACTCACCAATTTCTTTATGTAATTTCTCTAGTAATGTTTTTGAATCCGTAATAAGTTGATTGGTAGATATTGATGTTTCTAATGCCTCTATTTCTTGTAATTGTACTTTTGAGAGTCTTTGAGCTGTTTCAATAGTTAACACCATTAGATCCCGGCTGCATTTTGTTTCTATATAACTGTATCCCTTCTTATATATGGGATCTTCTGTAAATATTACAGGTACGTTTTTAACCTGTAAGCCTGTAGGGATCGTGCCTCCTCTCAAATGCTGTAACAAAAAATGACCATGCAGGTCTGTGCGGATTTGTTTCTTTTTAAGGCGTGTCAGTTTATCTATTTCATTCTGGTTCTGAGCTGAGACACTCAGAGAAGCAGAAGCGAATAGGGGGGGATCTGCTAGTAGGTTTTTTATATGGTCTTCCGTATACGCAAAAGTTTCATTTTCACTCATACTACCACGCTGATCAACAATCAAGTCTTCAATGGACAAAGGTCACTCTAACAAATAGACTACCACCGCAGAAAAGCAAGCCTAACTGTCAAGTGGGCAACGACAAGACAAAAGAACAATTAACAATTTGAAATCTCTCAAATTTCAAGAGATCAGGGACCACACAGACCGCCGTCTGCAAGTGAAACCTTTAACAAAAACTACTGGGTTCGGGCTCCCAACAGCACTGCTTGCCACAAGCAATATAAACAACAACTGAAATTACATGTGCTGCCAATCCTTTTACTCACTTGTTCTAGATAGAACACCTGACTATTAAACAAATGTTCCTGACAACAAATGTCTGTTTGACTTTTATTTTATTTTGAAAAAAGGGGGGGATTATATTTTTTATTATTAGAATATCCGCAGATTTTTTCAAAGTGATTTTAGACTAAGTTTGTGACCTTATATACAATATACAACTCTTATTTTTACAAACATAGTAATATTTTTTGAATAGAACTCTTTTACAAAACTTTACAGACAACATATAGTACAATAACACTCAGTCACACTCCTCACAAAACCACACTATTTACATATCAACAGACAAAATGACAAAAAGAACATATGAATTATATCTACAATGTAATCATTTGATTTACAATGAAGCCTTAGAACTTAATCCTGTATTTACATAGCTTTTCAAAAGTAAATATTATCCAATTCTTGGTTTTTAAAGGCTTGAGAGGTCTACGCGTTTCGAACTCATATGAATGAATGAGTTCTCATCAGGACCAAGGTCTGTGAAAAGAAGAGGGGGAAACTTATTGGTATTCTGTTGGAGCTTTAACGTAACACCTACTCCTCCTATTGCTTACTCCTATCTCTTACCTCTCAGTCACTGAGAAACCAGCAACACAACTGTAGGTAATCTGGACACCCAGCGTGATGTAGACTGGCCTCTGCCTAAAAAAGGTCCCTGGTGTTGTTGTTGGGGTCCCTGGTTTTGTTGGAATCCACCTCTCCTGTTGTTATTTCTTCTTGGTGTAGGCTCGTCTCCTTCGTTTCCGCTAGCCGATGATGTATCTGAGAACGTTGTAAATTTATTGTATGATCGTCCTTGGTATTCTTGTAAATGTTTTCTCGAATCAGGCTTTGAGTAAAAATCAGTTTGTAAGTATGGATATACTTTTTCTAAGTTAAAATTCTTCTTGTCTTTTTCGAATTGTACTGTTTTTTGGTTGACTGTATAATCTTTGAACTCACCAATTTCTTTATGTAATTTCTCTAGTAATGTTTTTGAATCCGTAATAAGTTGATTGGTAGATATTGATGTTTCTAATGCCTCTATTTCTTGTAATTGTACTTTTGAGAGTCTTTGAGCTGTTTCAATAGTTAACACCATTAGATCCCGGCTGCATTTTGTTTCTATATAACTGTATCCCTTCTTATATATGGGATCTTCTGTAAATATTACAGGTACGTTTTTAACCTGTAAGCCTGTAGGGATCGTGCCTCCTCTCAAATGCTGTAACAAAAAATGACCATGCAGGTCTGTGCGGATTTGTTTCTTTTTAAGGCGTGTCAGTTTATCTATTTCATTCTGGTTCTGAGCTGAGACACTCAGAGAAGCAGAAGCGAATAGGGGGGGATCTGCTAGTAGGTTTTTTATATGGTCTTCCGTATACGCAAAAGTTTCATTTTCACTCATACTACCACGCTGATCAACAATCAAGTCTTCAATGGACAAAGGTCACTCTAACAAATAGACTACCACCGCAGAAAAGCAAGCCTAACTGTCAAGTGGGCAACGACAAGACAAAAGAACAATTAACAATTTGAAATCTCTCAAATTTCAAGAGATCAGGGACCACACAGACCGCCGTCTGCAAGTGAAACCTTTAACAAAAACTACTGGGTTCGGGCTCCCAACAGCACTGCTTGCCACAAGCAATATAAACAACAACTGAAATTACATGTGCTGCCAATCCTTTTACTCACTTGTTCTAGATAGAACACCTGACTATTAAACAAATGTTCCTGACAACAAATGTCTGTTTGACTTTTATTTTATTTTGAAAAAAGGGGGGGATTATATTTTTTATTATTAGAATATCCGCAGATTTTTTCAAAGTGATTTTAGACTAAGTTTGTGACCTTATATACAATATACAACTCTTATTTTTACAAACATAGTAATATTTTTTGAATAGAACTCTTTTACAAAACTTTACAGACAACATATAGTACAATAACACTCAGTCACACTCCTCACAAAACCACACTATTTACATATCAACAGACAAAATGACAAAAAGAACATATGAATTATATCTACAATGTAATCATTTGATTTACAATGAAGCCTTAGAACTTAATCCTGTATTTACATAGCTTTTCAAAAGTAAATATTATCCAATTCTTGGTTTTTAAAGGCTTGAGAGGTCTACGCGTTTCGAACTCATATGAATGAATGAGTTCTCATCAGGACCAAGGTCTGTGAAAAGAAGAGGGGGAAACTTATTGGTATTCTGTTGGAGCTTTAACGTAACACCTACTCCTCCTATTGCTTACTCCTATCTCTTACCTCTCAGTCACTGAGAAACCAGCAACACAACTGTAGGTAATCTGGACACCCAGCTCTCTGTCATGGAAAAATGATTGTATCCCATCAATAACTTTTAAAATCATGAGCACTTTGCATCACATTCAGACTCCATTCACTTTCATGCTTACATGGTTCAGGAGGGGCCAGGCTTGTTGACGACTCTGGGCGCTCGAGTTATCTGTAAAGAACAAATTGCTGTGAGTTTTAGCTCTGAAGGTTGCGGTTGTTAGGCGGGGGGAACTCATGAGTTCACATGGCGTCTAACTCTCACCTTCGGTCTTGGTGCTGAGTCTCCAAGCCGCCGGTGTAGTGTCGGATCAAACGGTGGTCCGTGGCACTTCAGACTTGAATCTAGAAATGGAAAGCTGAAGTCAGCGTCCGTCCCTTGTTTCTGAATGGGTTGTCGGGATTCAAACCAAAGTGTGGCTTACCTGCCGGCAAGTTTTCTCGGCGCTGGGCAGCGTTCCGTGATTGAGTCGTCCTGCTCTTCCGGGTCCGCAAAGGATCCTGGGAGTGTGGGCGGATGTGGTTTGCTGAAGTTAGTCCGTCTTTAAGCCTCCCCGCCCCTGTGTAGCAGGGAGCGGTGTGTCTGGGATACGTAGTTTCCGGCTGTTGGTATTCTCCCGTCCATCTCTATGCAAGTAGTTTAACACTTCACGAGTCGTTCGTTGGTTCACACATGGTCCATCTGAGTATTAGGCTCACAGCGTCCATGTCCAATGGGAGATGTTTGTGGCCATTTCTATAAATTGTGCTGTTGCTCGAGCGGTTATGTTGTGTTCCAAATAAACATTAAAACTCGCGGTGTCTGTGGACCTGAATGGTTTATATGCGATTAGAATGGCACAAGGGCCTACAACGTTGGTCCGGCACAGTCAGTGTTCAAGTCATGTGGGAAGCGTAAGACTTCAATCCACCTTGGCTTTATAGTTTAAACATTTCAGACATCTCATTGAGCCTGTGGAATGCTGTGTTAAATTTAACTATTAGCATTGCTTCCATCTTTGTGAGTTTCTCATCAAGGTTGCCCCCTCTGGTGTCGTTTTCGACTTTGGCTATCACTGTCCAAATAACCTCTGACTCTTTGTGCTGTTTTTCTTTCCAGTGATTGACCAGAGGAGCAGTGGCCACATTATTACGGATTCTGGACTTATGCTGTTGAATTCGTAGGCGCACTTCTTGATTCGTTTTCCCAATGTATGCCAATTTACATGGGCAAATGATTCCATATACAACATTGCGTGTTTTGCAATTTGAAAATTTCTCATGTTTCCAGCTGATGTGATTATAGGTGAAAACCGTTCCTTCGACCGTAGTGTCGCAACACGTACATGTGCCACATTTTCGGTGTCCCTGGATTGGAGGGAGATTGAACATAGTTCTTAGATCCGGGTTTGATGGTTTGGGCAGTGCCGCTCTAATCAGCTGATTGGCAACGCTGTAATTTTTTCTGAAAGCGAAGAGTGGTTCTTGATTAAAAGTCTGATCTAGATTCCGTAGAAGATGCCAGTTTTGTTTTACCACCTTTTTTAGATCATTTGAATTTGGGCAAAATGTCGAAACAAACACCAACCTGTCTGTGGTATTTTTTGTTCTTCTTTCTAGAAGGCTTTCTCGAGGTGTCCACCAGGCTCTTTTGGCAGATTTTACTAGCAGTTTTTTAGGATAACCTCGTAGTAGTAGATTTTCAGTAAGTTTATCCGCATGTTTCCAATATTCCGTTTTAATCTGACAGTTACGTTTCAACCGTAAATACTGACCATACGGGAGATTTTCTTTTAAGCTCCGTGGATGGGCGCTTTTGAAATGTAATGCCCTGTTGCGGTCAGTTGATTTCTTATATAGCGTTGTTATGAGTTCTCCTTCATGTGGGTATATTTCTACATCCAAGAATGGCATTTTTTCCGACGAGTATTCCAGACTGAATTTTATAGTTGGTACCCTGTTATTAATCCAATCATGGAAGCGTTCAAGTTCTTCTATTGGGCCGCTCCATATGAAAAAAATATCGTCGATGTACCGATACCAATGGCTTATCCATTTTATGTAGGGGTTGTTCTTGTAAACAAAAGCCTCTTCGTATTTGGCCATAAATAGCACGGCCAATTCCGGGGCAAAAGGGCATCCCATTGCCACTCCACCGGTTTGGAAGAAGAACTCACCGTCAAAATTAAAGTAGTTCTTTTTGAGTGCGAATTCTGCCAGTCTTGTGATGGTGACAATGGATATCACCTCACTTTATACATCAATCCCGCAGGATGAAGGCATTTATGTCCTAGAAGCAGTCCTTGAAGAAAGACCAAGACCTCACCCAATACCAACGGATTTCATCTTAAGACTGGCAGAATTCGCACTCAAAAAGAACTACTTTAATTTTGACGGTGAGTTCTTCTTCCAAACCGGTGGAGTGGCAATGGGATGCCTTTTTGCCCCGGAATTGGCCGTGCTATTTATGGCCAAATACGAAGAGGCTTTTGTTTACAAGAACAACCCCTACATAAAATGGATAAGCCATTGGTATCGGTACATCGACGATATTTTTTTCATATGGAGCGGCCCAATAGAAGAACTTGAACGCTTCCATGATTGGATTAATAACAGGGTACCAACTATAAAATTCAGTCTGGAATACTCGTCGGAAAAAATGCCATTCTTGGATGTAGAAATATACCCACATGAAGGAGAACTCATAACAACGCTATATAAGAAATCAACTGACCGCAACAGGGCATTACATTTCAAAAGCGCCCATCCACGGAGCTTAAAAGAAAATCTCCCGTATGGTCAGTATTTACGGTTGAAACGTAACTGTCAGATTAAAACGGAATATTGGAAACATGCGGATAAACTTACTGAAAATCTACTACTACGAGGTTATCCTAAAAAACTGCTAGTAAAATCTGCCAAAAGAGCCTGGTGGACACCTCGAGAAAGCCTTCTAGAAAGAAGAACAAAAAATACCACAGACAGGTTGGTGTTTGTTTCGACATTTTGCCCAAATTCAAATGATCTAAAAAAGGTGGTAAAACAAAACTGGCATCTTCTACGGAATCTAGATCAGACTTTTAATCAAGAACCACTCTTCGCTTTCAGAAAAAATTACAGCGTTGCCAATCAGCTGATTAGAGCGGCACTGCCCAAACCATCAAACCCGGATCTAAGAACTATGTTCAATCTCCCTCCAATCCAGGGACACCGAAAATGTGGCACATGTACGTGTTGCGACACTACGGTCGAAGGAACGGTTTTCACCTATAATCACATCAGCTGGAAACATGAGAAATTTTCAAATTGCAAAACACGCAATGTTGTATATGGAATCATTTGCCCATGTAAATTGGCATACATTGGGAAAACGAATCAAGAAGTGCGCCTACGAATTCAACAGCATAAGTCCAGAATCCGTAATAATGTGGCCACTGCTCCTCTGGTCAATCACTGGAAAGAAAAACAGCACAAAGAGTCAGAGGTTATTTGGACAGTGATAGCCAAAGTCGAAAACGACACCAGAGGGGGCAACCTTGATGAGAAACTCACAAAGATGGAAGCAATGCTAATAGTTAAATTTAACACAGCATTCCACGGGCTCAATGAGATGTCTGAAATGTTTAAACTATAAAGCCAAGGTGGATTGAAGTCTTACGCTTCCCACATGACTTGAACACTGACTGTGCCGGACCAACGTTGTAGGCCCTTGTGCCATTCTAATCGCATATAAACCATTCAGGTCCACAGACACCGCGAGTTTTAATGTTTATTTGGAACACAACATAACCGCTCGAGCAACAGCACAATTTATAGAAATGGCCACAAACATCTCCCATTGGACATGGACGCTGTGAGCCTAATACTCAGATGGACCATGTGTGAACCAACGAACGACTCGTGAAGTGTTAAACTACTTGCATAGAGATGGACGGGAGAATACCAACAGCCGGAAACTACGTATCCCAGACACACCGCTCCCTGCTACACAGGGGCGGGGAGGCTTAAAGACGGACTAACTTCAGCAAACCACATCCGCCCACACTCCCAGGATCCTTTGCGGACCCGGAAGAGCAGGACGACTCAATCACGGAACGCTGCCCAGCGCCGAGAAAACTTGCCGGCAGGTAAGCCACACTTTGGTTTGAATCCCGACAACCCATTCAGAAACAAGGGACGGACGCTGACTTCAGCTTTCCATTTCTAGATTCAAGTCTGAAGTGCCACGGACCACCGTTTGATCCGACACTACACCGGCGGCTTGGAGACTCAGCACCAAGACCGAAGGTGAGAGTTAGACGCCATGTGAACTCATGAGTTCCCCCCGCCTAACAACCGCAACCTTCAGAGCTAAAACTCACAGCAATTTGTTCTTTACAGATAACTCGAGCGCCCAGAGTCGTCAACAAGCCTGGCCCCTCCTGAACCATGTAAGCATGAAAGTGAATGGAGTCTGAATGTGATGCAAAGTGCTCATGATTTTAAAAGTTATTGATGGGATACAATCATTTTTCCATGACAGAGAGCTGGGTGTCCAGATTACCTACAGTTGTGTTGCTGGTTTCTCAGTGACTGAGAGGTAAGAGATAGGAGTAAGCAATAGGAGGAGTAGGTGTTACGTTAAAGCTCCAACAGAATACCAATAAGTTTCCCCCTCTTCTTTTCACAGACCTTGGTCCTGATGAGAACTCATTCATTCATATGAGTTCGAAACGCGTAGACCTCTCAAGCCTTTAAAAACCAAGAATTGGATAATATTTACTTTTGAAAAGCTATGTAAATACAGGATTAAGTTCTAAGGCTTCATTGTAAATCAAATGATTACATTGTAGATATAATTCATATGTTCTTTTTGTCATTTTGTCTGTTGATATGTAAATAGTGTGGTTTTGTGAGGAGTGTGACTGAGTGTTATTGTACTATATGTTGTCTGTAAAGTTTTGTAAAAGAGTTCTATTCAAAAAATATTACTATGTTTGTAAAAATAAGAGTTGTATATTGTATATAAGGTCACAAACTTAGTCTAAAATCACTTTGAAAAAATCTGCGGATATTCTAATAATAAAAAATATAATCCCCCCCTTTTTTCAAAATAAAATAAAAGTCAAACAGACATTTGTTGTCAGGAACATTTGTTTAATAGTCAGGTGTTCTATCTAGAACAAGTGAGTAAAAGGATTGGCAGCACATGTAATTTCAGTTGTTGTTTATATTGCTTGTGGCAAGCAGTGCTGTTGGGAGCCCGAACCCAGTAGTTTTTGTTAAAGGTTTCACTTGCAGACGGCGGTCTGTGTGGTCCCTGATCTCTTGAAATTTGAGAGATTTCAAATTGTTAATTGTTCTTTTGTCTTGTCGTTGCCCACTTGACAGTTAGGCTTGCTTTTCTGCGGTGGTAGTCTATTTGTTAGAGTGACCTTTGTCCATTGAAGACTTGATTGTTGATCAGCGTGGTAGTATGAGTGAAAAATATGAAACTTTTGCGTATACGGAAGACCATATAAAAAACCTACTAGCAGATCCCCCCCCTATTCGCTTCTGCTTCTCTGAGTGTCTCAGCTCAGAACCAGAATGAAATAGATAAACTGACACGCCTTAAAAAGAAACAAATCCGCACAGACCTGCATGGTCATTTTTTGTTACAGCATTTGAGAGGAGGCACGATCCCTACAGGCTTACAGGTTAAAAACGTACCTGTAATATTTACAGAAGATCCCATATATAAGAAGGGATACAGTTATATAGAAACAAAATGCAGCCGGGATCTAATGGTGTTAACTATTGAAACAGCTCAAAGACTCTCAAAAGTACAATTACAAGAAATAGAGGCATTAGAAACATCAATATCTACCAATCAACTTATTACGGATTCAAAAACATTACTAGAGAAATTACATAAAGAAATTGGTGAGTTCAAAGATTATACAGTCAACCAAAAAACAGTACAATTCGAAAAAGACAAGAAGAATTTTAACTTAGAAAAAGTATATCCATACTTACAAACTGATTTTTACTCAAAGCCTGATTCGAGAAAACATTTACAAGAATACCAAGGACGATCATACAATAAATTTACAACGTTCTCAGATACATCATCGGCTAGCGGAAACGAAGGAGACGAGCCTACACCAAGAAGAAATAACAACAGGAGAGGTGGATTCCAACAAAACCAGGGACCCCAACAACAACACCAGGGACCTTTTTTAGGCAGAGGCCAGTCTACATCACGAGGAAAAACCCGCTTTGCCCCCCAAACATGGGAAATGTCAACAAGACGACGCAATTACAAAAACTAATACCGTCACCAATATTCAATTTGTCTAAGAAAGTCTTGACATCCGAAGAGGAGAAAATTCTTACAAAAGGACTCACCTTCGTCCCCACTAAATACACAAACTTTGTGAAACTGAAGACGGAGGTCATCGAGTTTTGCAGAAAGATAAGACTAAAAACTTACTTTAATGAACAACCTTACCAACCTAAGCTTAAAATAACTGGACTCCGAAATAAATCTACCTTCTGCCCACCCACAAATAAAATACCAAAGGAGGTGATTACGTTTGAACGGACCTTGTTGTCAGCAGTAATGGAAATGGAAACAAAGAAAAAACATCTCAAATTCAATTTATCAAAATCAGAGTCACAAGCCTTGAATAATCTGAAAATGGATACATCAGTTATTATCAAGCAGGCCGATAAAGGCGGTTCTATTGTAATCTGGGACAAAGACTTGTATAAAACAGAAGTCAAGAGACAATTGAGTGACGTCACATGTTACAGAAAGGTGAATAAAGACCCGACCTTGGAATTAAAAAATGAACTACACAAGATTGTAGACGAAGGCTTCGAAAAAGGTTTTCTGGGAAAAAAAGAGTATGAGTATCTAAAAATAAAACACCCCAGAACTCCTCTTTTTTATGTATTACCAAAAATACATAAGAATGAAACAACGCCCCCAGGACGCCCAATAGTGTCCGGGTGCGATTCCCTAATGGAACCTATTTCAAAATTTGTGGATTTTTTTCTTAAACCCTTCTTGCAGACTGTAAAATCTCATATCCAAGACACTACGGATTTCATCAAAAAGCTGATGACAATAAAATTTGAAAAAAATTCCCAAGTGATGGTGACAATGGATATCACCTCACTTTATACATCAATCCCGCAGGATGAAGGCATTTATGTCCTAGAAGCAGTCCTTGAAGAAAGACCAAGACCTCACCCAATACCAACGGATTTCATCTTAAGACTGGCAGAATTCGCACTCAAAAAGAACTACTTTAATTTTGACGGTGAGTTCTTCTTCCAAACCGGTGGAGTGGCAATGGGATGCCCTTTTGCCCCGGAATTGGCCGTGCTATTTATGGCCAAATACGAAGAGGCTTTTGTTTACAAGAACAACCCCTACATAAAATGGATAAGCCATTGGTATCGGTACATCGACGATATTTTTTTCATATGGAGCGGCCCAATAGAAGAACTTGAACGCTTCCATGATTGGATTAATAACAGGGTACCAACTATAAAATTCAGTCTGGAATACTCGTCGGAAAAAATGCCATTCTTGGATGTAGAAATATACCCACATGAAGGAGAACTCATAACAACGCTATATAAGAAATCAACTGACCGCAACAGGGCATTACATTTCAAAAGCGCCCATCCACGGAGCTTAAAAGAAAATCTCCCGTATGGTCAGTATTTACGGTTGAAACGTAACTGTCAGATTAAAACGGAATATTGGAAACATGCGGATAAACTTACTGAAAATCTACTACTACGAGGTTATCCTAAAAAACTGCTAGTAAAATCTGCCAAAAGAGCCTGGTGGACACCTCGAGAAAGCCTTCTAGAAAGAAGAACAAAAAATACCACAGACAGGTTGGTGTTTGTTTCGACATTTTGCCCAAATTCAAATGATCTAAAAAAGGTGGTAAAACAAAACTGGCATCTTCTACGGAATCTAGATCAGACTTTTAATCAAGAACCACTCTTCGCTTTCAGAAAAAATTACAGCGTTGCCAATCAGCTGATTAGAGCGGCACTGCCCAAACCATCAAACCCGGATCTAAGAACTATGTTCAATCTCCCTCCAATCCAGGGACACCGAAAATGTGGCACATGTACGTGTTGCGACACTACGGTCGAAGGAACGGTTTTCACCTATAATCACATCAGCTGGAAACATGAGAAATTTTCAAATTGCAAAACACGCAATGTTGTATATGGAATCATTTGCCCATGTAAATTGGCATACATTGGGAAAACGAATCAAGAAGTGCGCCTACGAATTCAACAGCATAAGTCCAGAATCCGTAATAATGTGGCCACTGCTCCTCTGGTCAATCACTGGAAAGAAAAACAGCACAAAGAGTCAGAGGTTATTTGGACAGTGATAGCCAAAGTCGAAAACGACACCAGAGGGGGCAACCTTGATGAGAAACTCACAAAGATGGAAGCAATGCTAATAGTTAAATTTAACACAGCATTCCACGGGCTCAATGAGATGTCTGAAATGTTTAAACTATAAAGCCAAGGTGGATTGAAGTCTTACGCTTCCCACATGACTTGAACACTGACTGTGCCGGACCAACGTTGTAGGCCCTTGTGCCATTCTAATCGCATATAAACCATTCAGGTCCACAGACACCGCGAGTTTTAATGTTTATTTGGAACACAACATAACCGCTCGAGCAACAGCACAATTTATAGAAATGGCCACAAACATCTCCCATTGGACATGGACGCTGTGAGCCTAATACTCAGATGGACCATGTGTGAACCAACGAACGACTCGTGAAGTGTTAAACTACTTGCATAGAGATGGACGGGAGAATACCAACAGCCGGAAACTACGTATCCCAGACACACCGCTCCCTGCTACACAGGGGCGGGGAGGCTTAAAGACGGACTAACTTCAGCAAACCACATCCGCCCACACTCCCAGGATCCTTTGCGGACCCGGAAGAGCAGGACGACTCAATCACGGAACGCTGCCCAGCGCCGAGAAAACTTGCCGGCAGGTAAGCCACACTTTGGTTTGAATCCCGACAACCCATTCAGAAACAAGGGACGGACGCTGACTTCAGCTTTCCATTTCTAGATTCAAGTCTGAAGTGCCACGGACCACCGTTTGATCCGACACTACACCGGCGGCTTGGAGACTCAGCACCAAGACCGAAGGTGAGAGTTAGACGCCATGTGAACTCATGAGTTCCCCCCGCCTAACAACCGCAACCTTCAGAGCTAAAACTCACAGCAATTTGTTCTTTACAGATAACTCGAGCGCCCAGAGTCGTCAACAAGCCTGGCCCCTCCTGAACCATGTAAGCATGAAAGTGAATGGAGTCTGAATGTGATGCAAAGTGCTCATGATTTTAAAAGTTATTGATGGGATACAATCATTTTTCCATGACAGAGAGCTGGGTGTCCAGATTACCTACAGTTGTGTTGCTGGTTTCTCAGTGACTGAGAGGTAAGAGATAGGAGTAAGCAATAGGAGGAGTAGGTGTTACGTTAAAGCTCCAACAGAATACCAATAAGTTTCCCCCTCTTCTTTTCACAGACCTTGGTCCTGATGAGAACTCATTCATTCATATGAGTTCGAAACGCGTAGACCTCTCAAGCCTTTAAAAACCAAGAATTGGATAATATTTACTTTTGAAAAGCTATGTAAATACAGGATTAAGTTCTAAGGCTTCATTGTAAATCAAATGATTACATTGTAGATATAATTCATATGTTCTTTTTGTCATTTTGTCTGTTGATATGTAAATAGTGTGGTTTTGTGAGGAGTGTGACTGAGTGTTATTGTACTATATGTTGTCTGTAAAGTTTTGTAAAAGAGTTCTATTCAAAAAATATTACTATGTTTGTAAAAATAAGAGTTGTATATTGTATATAAGGTCACAAACTTAGTCTAAAATCACTTTGAAAAAATCTGCGGATATTCTAATAATAAAAAATATAATCCCCCCCTTTTTTCAAAATAAAATAAAAGTCAAACAGACATTTGTTGTCAGGAACATTTGTTTAATAGTCAGGTGTTCTATCTAGAACAAGTGAGTAAAAGGATTGGCAGCACATGTAATTTCAGTTGTTGTTTATATTGCTTGTGGCAAGCAGTGCTGTTGGGAGCCCGAACCCAGTAGTTTTTGTTAAAGGAATAAAAGAATCCAAGACATGATAATGAAAGCAATTTACCTCACAGGGCACAGGGAGGTACATAATGTTTAAAGTCATTATAAACTATTCCCTAGGGTTCGGTAGTAGCTAGTGGGCAAAAAAATCATAAAGCTGGCGCGCAGAAGTCATTAGGAATAGCGAGAAATAGCAATCGTTTTACAAAAAGGCTTGTTCCACACAGAGTCGTTCTTTTGGAAAGGGAAGCTGCATTGACGCCGCTGACGCTCTCATTAATCCGCGCAGTTGCTGGTGTTTTTCTTCGGCGGTTCCTAGTTTTGTCCACTTCTGTTCCTCACTGTGCCTTCTTCACGCTAACATTCAATTCAAGGCAACGAGCTCCTGTTTAAAGTGGGGCACAAGCTGGCCCAATTATTTCCTTTGAAATATAGGGGTAGATGTATCAAAATTCCATTTTGCGATTTCTAAATAGCGATTTTTAAGGAATCGCTATTTAGAATCCTCAAAATGGAATGTATGTAAAAAATCGCTATTTTTTAGCGATTTCTTAGTCTTCCTTATTTGCGCAAATAAGGAATAATTTCCCATACATTCCTATGGGCCAGGAGGCCCATAGGAATGATTGCGAAATATTTCTTAATTTGCGAATCGCAGTTTGCGAATTCACAAATTGAGAATAATTTCAAGGGTGCAGGGGTGTCTCAAAGACACCCTGCTGCACCCCTGAAATTTACATGTGTGTGCATATGGCGCAAATACATGCCCTATGAGCATGTACCTGCGTCACATGCCACCTTCACAAATGCCAAATAGGGCATTTTAAAATGAAATCACAAATTACCACCAACTACAAGTTGGTGGTAATTTGCGATTTCTTAACCCAAATTCGCAATTTCAAAATCCAACATACATCGCATTTAAGGAATCGCAAAATTAGCGATTCCTTAAATGCGTAAGAAAAATAAGGAATCGCAAATTATTGCGATTCCTTATTTTGCGATTTTTTAATACATTCCAAAAAATGCAAAAAAGCCTTTTGCGAATTTCGGCCTTTGCGATTCACAAAAGGCTTGATACATCTACCCCATATTCTCTTTGTTGCAGTACACTTACTCTGCTCAGTCCTTGGGTTTCTCCAGGATGTTGCATATTTTTTATTTCAAAAGTTTCCAAAGTTCAGTTACATTTTCACATAGTAAAATAAAATTGCATACACTCTGAGAGCAAGATGTTGTTTGACGGTAGCTCGCCTGACTGTTGTGATTGCAGACCTTGCATTACAAAGTCTTGCAAGATATTGACAGGTGCCTGGCTTGAGAAGAAAATGACCATCGAAAAAAAAATTCTGCGGAAACCAGTCTCCTGCTGGTTTTTCACAAGACCTTTTAGGAAAGATGTAACCTTTCCTAAAAAAGTGCAATGCAAGACTTAAGGAAATCAAGGGCCATGTGTATCATGCATTTTATTGGTCGCAAACGGTTCGATTCTCAGGCCTTTTTGCGAATGGAAAAATGCCTTCTGGTATGTATGAATTCCAATTTACAATTCTGTAACATGTTCTAAATCGCAATTCGGAATTGTGAATACATACCGATTCAGTATTAGAAAGAGTTTAGGGCACCCCCATGGGCGTAGCTTTAGTGTGTGTGTTTGGGGTGTTACACCACTCAATAATTGTAATTTCCGAAAAATTGTCGCCACAGGTTCTTTCAGCTGGGTATTGGGAGAGGTCATTCAGATTTCATCAGGTATTTGTGCATAAACACAGCTAAAAACAGACAGACACTGTCTCCCTTTCGCTTTGAAAGTCCTCAAAAATATTGATTACTTTACATAATATTGTGTTTTCTCTCTTGGCACTCCTACCAACCCTCATTCCTCTCCCTTTCCACTGCCTCTCAGGCCCCTCTCATGCACCCTGCTTGTCCTACAATGTATTTAAACATTATACGCCAGCCTGATTGTTCGAAAATATGAAGCTCACCCCCACCTCCCAAACTTACTGACCAAGCTACACCCCTGAGCATCCCTTCCCAATACCGAAATGCGATCGCAAACCATTCCTATTTTACCAACTACTTAAAGTAGGTGGCAACCCATGGGCAAATGGGAAGGCGTTATTAAAGGACCACTTCCCCTTTATGAATGTTTGTAAAAATTATTTTTAAGAGCAGAAAGGAGTCCCATGGACCACTGCCTGCTCTTGAAAAATGAAAAGAAAACTATACATTTTTATTTTTTAAACACAACCAGTCTTCCTTTAAGGAAAGCGGGCTGCATTTAAAAAAAGAGATTTGTTTATTTAAAGGCAATCATGGACACGGTGGTCTGCTGAGCCCAGCATGCCCCCATACCTGTGATTTTATCGATTCCTAACAGGTTACAGAATGCGACCTGCCTCATTAATATTAATTCAAATAGCGATAACCTAACTGCGAGTCACAGAGAATCGCAATTAGGATATCGATATTTGAAATAATGATACATGTGGCCCATAGTGAATTTCATGTAATGCAATTTTCACCAGTGTAAATCAAATTTTACTCAGGCATGTTTCCACATGTGGAACAGGTAAATCATCTTTTTTCATCAGGATTCCACTCTACCCCTCTCCTTGTCTGTGAGGCTTCCCTCTATCCTCCCTGTCTACCATAACCCCCTTTCTCCTTCTATTTCTCTCTTACAGTCTTTCCTCCTCTTTCTAACTGGTCTTCTCCACCACACTCCCATGTCTATTCCTCTCCATTTCTTTATCTGTCTGCCTTTTTCTCTTTATTGTTCATTGTCTCTCACTGTCTCACTGCCTTTGAGAGTGTCATCTTCCCTCCTCCCCACACCACATCTCCTCTCTCTTAGTCCCTCTCTCTCTCTCTCTTATTCTGCATCTTTCATTCTTACCTTCTAGCGAGTGAGGTACGGGCGGCGGATCGTTCCACGTGTGTGTTGCACAGGGGCACATATCTCTCTAAATAGTGTGGCTTACTTCTGGGTAAGAAATGTAATGGTGCTGGTATGAGCCATGCAGGGTTCAACCACCCAGCAGAAGATTTACCATGGTGGTACACCCTAGTCCACTGCACCACTCATACAAAGAGAATAAATGTGGTCTTCGTCATGCACACAAAACTGGTGATCATAAATTGATGGGGAAATAAATCCAAAAATCGTTGTTTCCACTGAGATTTCTCTGTGGTTTTTTATCAATTTTCATTTGTATGTTCACTCGGCGTGGGTGAAATTTACATATTATGCAAAATGCCGGTCCTGCAGCTTGTGCTATTTTTTTTGCGGAAAATGCTTTCTCACATCCCTTGGAGGTATGAGGATCCATTTTGTGCCGCACAAAATAGAGCAAATGACACAAACAGCTGCTCATGTTCTGGTCATTCATCTTACTGCCTTGCTTCTGCAATAGGATTATTAAGGGAATTAAATCACAGTTATGTGACATGGGTATGGTCAGGTATTAGACATGGCACTTTCTGCATGGTCAACCCCAGACTTTTTGCCTTCACTCCTCCAATTTTGTTGAACTCGTTTTCATTTGCTTTAGGTCTATCTGCACGTTACCTCTGCTAATCAGTGCTAAAGTGCTTCTGCTTTCTCATTAAACATGTTGACATTGGCTGACACCGAAGTGGCATATTTAATTTACATGTAATTACCCAGTAAAGTGGCGCTACCTGTGCACAGAGTGTGTAAATTAAATGCTAGTAGTGGGCCTACTGCACTAGTTGCACCACCCATTTAAGAAGCCCTTTAACCTTGCCTCAGGCCCGCCAGCAGAGCCTATGTGTGCAGATTCAACTGCCATTTTGATGTTGCAAAATAAACCTTTTGCCAGGAACAAACTTCCTTTGTAATACATTAGGTCACCCCTAGGGTAGGCCCTCGAAAGTCCAGATGGTAGGGTGCAATGTATTTGAAAAGTATGACATGTACTTTTAAGTTTTACATGTCCTGATAGTGAAAAAACTCTTAAATTAGTTTTTCACTACTGCAAGGCCTATCTCTCCCATACGATAACACTGGAGTTGCCTTATTACATTTTATAAGTATAAATTCCAATTGGGGAGGGAAAACCAGTTCGTGTTTGAGGTCTTGACTCTCAATTTAAAATCCTAATTTATTGAGAAGTCTGATTTTAACTTGCAATTCTGAAAATGCCGCTTGGCATTTTCTTGCCTTAGCCATTTAGTGAATGTAGCCTGTCTCTGGCAACATGACGAGGTGTAGCTGACAGTTGAGCTTTGTATATTCCTCCTAGATAGCCCCACACAATAGGGAGTTTATGTGTTTCGGTGCTATCACTGGCAAGATAGGAGTGAGGAGCTGGGCACAGCCCCACTTACACTTGAATAATATGTGTCCTGCCTCCACACAAAGGGCTGCATAACCCTTGTGGTAATCTGAAGGCAGGGCATCTGTGCACTTCAAAGACATGCCTCTAAAAGCTTATTGCCACTTCAAAGGCACAACTGTGTATAAAAGAAGGACCTCAGACACCCACTCTTCAGTAAACTTATGTACCTGTGGATACTCTGCCAGGAATAAGGACTGCTGTGCTGCTACAAGGACTGCCACTCTGCTGGACTACTGCTCTGAATGTACTGATGCCCCACAGCGCCAATCTGTTGCCTGTTGCCCTCTGTTTGGGTGAGAAGGACTGGACTGCATCTCTTTTACCCAGAGTGACCCCTATGGCTATTTGGCTGGCCTCCTGATCTGAAGCCTTAGGGACACAACAGGCATCCAACAACCTTGTACCTACACCTGGACTCTGACATCTGTGAGCATACCCTGCCAAGTGGTGCCACACCAGTCCTGAGACCTTGAAAGTGGGTTAAAGGTGCTTACCAGCCTCTGTAGATCCAGCGCATTCTCTCTGCTGCATGGCGCAACCCCAAACAAAACTGATGTATCTCCAATGTTGCATGGATTAGACTCCGCACAAAGATCCGCATCCCTGTCTCAACTTGCAACGCTTTCAGAATGGCCACTGTGCAATGCAGCCTCTGCGCATGCCCTCATTGACAGCAACCTTGATGATGACGACAGACTCGACATCGCAGCCTTGCAGCTTGTCATAACCAACGCATTGCACTCTCCTTAATGTTTGACTGTTCTTCAGGAAGCACCTCTTCCTGTCCCTGCAGCTGCAATGTGGAGACCATCTTTCTCTAATCACTCTATACTCAGTGGCGAGCGCCTCTACAGACTCCTCTGGATAGAACTGTGATGAGCACCTCATAATAATGGCTGTGTGCACTGTCTAGAATACCTTTCCCTACTACCTGTCTGTAGTGTAGAGTGCACCCCCTAATCTTTATCAGAACTGTGAAGACAAACTCTCTTAAATCCCTGTCAACAACACCGTAGAGATCATTTTGTTGTGCTCTGTCTGCACTGTTTAGAACAAGTCCCCCTAACTCTAGTGACTATTCACTGTGGAGAGTACTTTGCCCTCATTCCTGCCTGCCCTGTAGGGAGCTTGCATCCTACTCCCTGTCTCCAGAGTGAAGGGTTTATTTCCCTAAATTCTGTCTGGATTATGAAGAACAATTTTTCCTATTCCCTGTCAGCATAGCAGAGAACACCAAACTTCAACCCCTCACCCTAATCCCTATCTGACCAGTGAAGAATACTTCCTCCTAATGTATCTCAGCACTATGCAGAATGGCACCACCTAGTACCTATGAGCACTCTGGAGAATACTGCTGCATAATCTTATCTGCATAGTGAACAATGCCACCCTCTAGTCCCTATCTGCACAGTGATAATAACAAAAACCTATTTAATTTCTGCACCATAAGGAATACCACCTCCCAATTCATATCTGCACAGTATAAATAACACCCCCTAATCCCTGTCTGCACAGTAAAAATACCACCGCCTAATCCATATTTGAACTGTAAAGAATACTGCTGCCTGAACCCTAGATGTATGGTAAAGAATACCACCTCCTAGCTGGTATCTGCTCAGTGAAAACCCCTTATCCATATCTGCGCTGTAATGAATACCGTCACCTAATCCATATCTGCACAGTGAAAAATACCACCTCCTTATCGATATGTGCAGTGAAGAATATTGTCTCATAATCAATCCGCATAGTGAAAATGCCACTTTATAATCCATATATGCACAGTGATGATTACCACCTCCTACTCCATATATGCACGATGAAGAATGTTGTCTCAAATCATTTTGTATAGTGACAAATACCACCTCCTAAAACATATCTGCACGTTGAAAAATACAGTCACATAGTCGATCTGCATAGTGAAGAATGCTATGTCCTGATCTATAGCTGCACAGTGAAGAATACCACCTCCTAATCCATATGTACACAGTGAAGGATACCACCTCCTAATCCATATGTACGCAGTGAAGAATACCACCTCCTAACCCATATGTACGCAGTGAAGAATACCACCTCCTCATCCATATGTACTCAGTGAAGAATACCACCTCCTAACCCATATGTACGCAGTGAAGAATACCGCCTCCTAATCCATATGTACGCAGTGAAGAATACCATCATCTAATCCATATGTACGCAGTGAAGAATACTACCTCCTAATCCATATGTACGCAGTGAAGAATACAATTTCCTCATCCATATGTACGCAGTGAAGAATATGACCTCCTAATCCATATATACACAGTGAAGGATACCACTTCCTAATCCATATGTACACAGTGAAGAATACTACCTCCTAATCCATATGTACGCAGTGAAGAATATAATTTCCTAATCCATATGTACGCAGTGAAGAATACGACCTCCTAATCCATATGTACACAGTGAAGAATGCCACTTCCTAATCCATATATACGCAGTGAAGAATGCCACTTCCTAATCCATATGTACGCAGTGAAGAATGCCACTTCCTAATCCATATGTACACAGAGAAGAATACCACTTCCTAATCCATATGTACCCAGGAAAGAAGTCCACCTCCTAACCCATATGTACGCAGTGAAGAATACCACCTCCTAATCCATATGTACGCAGTGAAGAATGCCACATCCTAATCCATATGTACGCAGTGAAGAATACCACCTCCTAATCCATATGTACACAGAGAATACCACTTCCTAAACCATTTGTGGACAGTGAAGAATACTGTCTCATAATCAATCTGCATTGTGAAGAATACCACTTGTTAATCCATATCTACACTGTAAAGAGTACCACCTCCTAATCTCTGTCTGTGCTGCGACGAGTACCACCTCCCATTCCATTTGTGCACACTGAAGAATGCCAACTCCTAATCCATATGTACACAGTGAAGAATACCACCTCCTAACCCATATGTACGCAGTGAAGAATACCACCTCCTAATCCATATGTACGCAGTGAAGAATGCCACATCCTAATCCATATGTACGCAGTGAAGAATACCACCTCCTAATCCATATGCACACAGAGAATACCACTTCCTAAACCATTTGTGCACAGTGAAGAATACTGTCTCATAATCAATCTGCATTGTGAAGAATACCACTTGTTAATCCATATCTACACTGTGAAGAGTACCACCTCCTAATCTCTGTCTGTGCTGCAACGAGTACCACCTCCCATTCCATATGTGCACACTGAAGAATGCCAACTCCTAATCCATATGTACACAGTGAAGAATACCACCTCCAATTCCATATGTGCACACTGAAAAATGCCAACTCCTATCCCTCCAT
The DNA here is from genome assembly GCF_964261635.1 of Lissotriton helveticus. Classification (NCBI taxonomy): domain Eukaryota; kingdom Metazoa; phylum Chordata; class Amphibia; order Caudata; family Salamandridae; genus Lissotriton; species Lissotriton helveticus. The sequence goes on from NC_136068.1 coordinate 118,151,891, forward strand.
GCAGAGTAAAAAATACCACCTCCTAATCCATACCACCACAGTGAAGATCTCTTGCTAATTCCTGTTTGTGACCAATGAGAAAAGAGGAGCTTCCGTTCTCTCGTTGGAGATTCTGGCAGGGTAAAACAATAAGACATTATTCAAAGGGGCATGTTTGCTGTCTGTGGGACTTAAACTAGAGTAAGTACTGGTGTCCCGGAAACTCAGACAGGCAGTATAATCTCTGGTTATTCTCCTTGGGACCCATTTTGACACTCATTCTGAATCCATGGTAGATACAAAATTGGTCACAAGCCTTGACTGCACAAGTTTTTTGAGTCACTCAGGTCTGAGACTGAGCTGTACCCAATTTTCAATTCCCAACAGTTCCGTAATTTTGCATTGAGTCGCCTTTTTAGCTTTCACCTGCACAGCGCTTGTGCTGCGCTTGCAAAATTCCTTGTAAATAAAAAAACAAAATCTTAAAAGGGGCTTAGAGCCCAGCCATTACTTATCTTTAGTTACGATTGCTTGGCTCCCACCTCACTCTAGTTTCCTTGCTTCCTATTGGTCACTGCTCCTCCTAGGCTCAAGAATCTTACTCCTAGGCTTGGAGTGCATGGAGTCTTCGTCCATGCCGTGGAGCTTGTACCAAGTACTACTTCCTATGGCAAGTGTCCTTCCACTGGGTGCATGCTTCCCTGGGTACTTTGTTTACTTTTACACACGCACTCTCCAAGTGTGCATGTGTCTGTAGACTGTCTGTCCAAACCTGCTGTCTGTGCTTTTCCTGACTCCCTCCTGCCACCTTGCCCAAACCTCCCTCCCTCACCCCTTCTTATATTGCCTACCTGCCCACCCAACTCCCCTCTCCCGCTGTCCACCATCTCACATGCCCTCTTTTGCTCTCCAAAAAAATTGGGATTTGCACTGTCAAGGAGAACAGCGTATGCCGTAGAGGGCATGCTTACTGCTGAAATACTGCTTCTTGTGTTTTGTTTTTTAGACACGGGGGGATTAGGTAATTTGCCTAGGATCACAGAATGTTGAGATGACGCAGATACACGAACTTGGCTCCCCAGCTCCAAAGTTGGCAGCTCTGGCCATTACGCCACATCCTCTCCCCACTCTCCGAGCCTTGCTTTCTTCAGCAGAAGAATCAAGTCATGAAAACATGCATTGTTTGCACTTAACATGAAAGCTCACTCTAATCGCCAAAGACTCTTTCTTGATCATGTTAAGTGCAAGCAATGCATGTTCTCACGTTTTTATTGGGCTAATAAAAATGTGATCGTAAAAAGCCCAACCTTTCAAAGCCCCGCGGACCCGCATCCCTTTCTATTGCCAGAAAGCTCGAGCTGCTGGGTGCAGTTATGGTGTATGGCGTTGCAAAAGCATTTCTGCCGTTTTAAGGGCTGTGACGTGCTGTGTTCTAAAGTGGCTCCTGCCCTTTGAGAAGCATGAGTTGTGGGTGGTCCGAGCCCGTGTGATCTGGGATGTGTGTTACCTGTTCACCTGTCTTGCAATGTCTGTTGTGTGCGTGATCTGTGGGGTGTGGATTGTGGGTACCATTTTAACGTATGTGATATGGTTGTGTTGTGTGCACACAGTGTGGTTTTTCACCAATTCCCAGGCCCTACTTCTGGTCTCTGATGTGTTGATCCACCCCCCCCCCCCCCCCTTCCACACCAAAACACCCCTGCACCGTTTTGATTTACATGTTGCATCGCACTGGCTGCGGTTCAGCATGGCTTAAAGGTTTTAAAAAATCGCTGTGACGCAGTCAACGCTGGCCATGTATCAGCGCTTAAAAAAAACTTTAAGCCATGTTGCACAATGGCTCAACTGCTGAGCAACATGTAAAAAAAATAATTGACAAAGCCAATACATTTCTCATATGCACAACCTATTGCCTTTGCAAATGCTTGTTGATTCCCCCTGCACAAGTTCCTCTGAGTATGAGTTGGAAGAATTGGTGTAGGGAAAAATCAGGGAACAAGGGAAAATGTATAATTGTGTATTGCAGTAAAGTTGATCTATCATGCTTCCTTCAGACCAAGGAAAACCAGTTTTCTGCATGGGCATTTCCGCAGCTGATTTCACTTTCCAGTTTTTCCATGGGGACAGGTCTGTGGGTTGTAATACTTAGGGCCAGATGTAGGTAGGCATTTACCGGTCGGTAACGGCCGAATTCGGCCGTTACCGACCGGTAAAAGCAATTTGAGATGTAGGGCCCTGTATTTTACAGACTCGGTAAATTTACCGATAGGTAAATTTACCGATTATGTAAAATACCGAGTCGGTATTATTACGGATACCGGAAAATTGTTATGTAGGTGGGACTCTTCTGAGTCCCACAAGCATTAAAAAATCGGTATTTTACCATCAAATACTATTTGATGGTAAAATACCGATTCTGGTGTGCATGCACATGTGTGCATGCACACCTATGCCATATGACAGGCAGACCTGCCCTTAGGGCAGGTATGCCTGCCACATGGCACCCGAGCCTCTTTTGGGGGTGCCAGAGGGTGTCAAAGTGACACCCCCTGCACCCTTGTGACAGTCGGTATTTTCCGATGCGGTAAATACCGACCGGTAAATGCCCAATCAATCCTATGGGATGAATGGGCATTTACCGGTCGGTATTTACCGCATCGGAAAATACCGACTGTTTCCGATTCGGTAAATGCACATCTGTATTTACCTACATCTCGGTACTTTTATTTTACCACTTCTGAAATACTGAGTCGGTATGATGCGGTATTTAAGAGGTGGTAAAATAAAATTTACCTACATCTGGCCCTTAGTGAGAAGACTTCTCCTGCTAAGTTTAAAAATGATGCCTGATACAGTCGGCATCTCTGCAAGCAAGGATCCTAGGGGCAGATGTATCATCACCATCATTTGCGATTCCCAAATAGCAATTTTTTAGAAATCGCTATTTGAGAATTGCAATTTGGGATGTATGTAGAAAATCGTTTTTTTAGCGATTTCTTATAATTCCTTAATTGCGATTAGCAAATTGCTAATCGCAATTAAGGAATAATTTCCCATTCATTTCTATGGGCCAGGAGGCCCATAGGAAGGAAGGGGAAGTTATTCTCAATTTGCGATTCGCAATTTGCGAATCGCAAATTGAGAATAATTTCAAGAGTGCAAGGGTGTCTTAAGGACACCCTGCTGCACCCATGAAATTTACATGAGTGCGCATATTGCGCACATACATGCCCTAAGGGCATGTATGAGCGCCACATGGCACCTTTATAAATGCCAAAAAGTGCATTTGTAAAAGAAATCGCAAATTACCACCAACTACAAGTTGGTGGTAATTTGCGATTTCTTAATGAGGATTCGCAAAAAAAATGCTTGATGCATAGCATTTAAGGAATCGCAAAATTGCGATTCCTTAAATGCTTGAGCAAAATAAGGAATCGCAATTTTTGCGATTCCTTATTTTGCGATTTGGCTCATACATACCAAAACACCGTTTGCGATTCGCAAACGCCGGAATTCTGCGAATTCCGGCGTTTGCGAATCGCAAACGGCTTCTTACATCTGGCCCCTAGTTAATAGATATGTGTAGACACCTAAACAAGAGTTTCTCTTGCAATGTAAATATCCTCAAACTGTTTGATACTAGGGGGACCTTGTTCCCTCTGCAAATAGGGTGAGGCTGATTGAAAGTTCACTGCTGCTACATAATTTTCTAGATACCCAATTTTTGGCAAATTACAGAACTTGGTGGGAGTGATGAAGTGCGATGACCAGCATTTTGGTGAATTGAAGAAACAAAGATTAGTAGCAGATTGCCTCAGACATACTCAACAACATACTCACTAGACTGTGTCACTGGCAAACTAATAGATGGTATTGATGATTATGAAACTAACCAACAATTGAGAAGATAATTGATAAGATAATTGATCCTTCCCTCTGCCAGGCCGAGTAGAGCACAAATGCACACAGCATTGGATTCGTAAAGTGTGCAGATATTCCTATGCTCAGGCAGACTGGTTAATTTCTAATAGTAGGGATATGCCAAATTTACTCAACAATTTTTAGAAGTTCTCCAACTTCCCCAATTTCAAGAAACAAAAGGCAAAAAGCCATTTTTTGCGGGATAAAAACACTTTGAAGACCTTTTTTTTTTTTTGCAGGAGAATAACCCAGAAAACAATTTGCATGATAAATCATGATGAATCTTTCACATAAATATTGCCCTGAAGGTCAGTTTTGCAAACTTGAAGAACTTTGCAAACTAATAGAGTTGCAAAGTTTGTTAACTTTGCTTAATTTTGGAGATACAGTAATGAAATTGCACTCCCCAATGGCACACTTTTGAATTTGGGTGAGTTTATGGAAATTAGTTACATCAGAAAGACCTTTAAATGTAAATATAAAATTATTTATCAAGATACCAACTTTTTGTAGCATCGATATATAGTATTTGTTGACCACTCTGGTATTTCTGAAATTCAAACTGATTGCTCACTGTGTCGTGCCCACAGGATAGCACTAGGACCCTGGAGCCCAGGGTCAGGGGAACAAGGACACCGGACACCACATCCGGTCAAGGGGCGGAGGTCAGGGGACACTCTGCAGCAGGACAGGGACGTGGGAGGTCAGGGGTCCAGGAGCTCACCCCAATGATGTAATGACGATACCTGCATGCAAATAAAGAACACTCCAAAGCACCCTACCGTCTCCTGTGTGGTTGGTCTGAGCGACGCGACAACTGGCGACGAAGTCGGGATATCGACCAGCGTGACGTGGAGGTCGAGCGCATCTCGTCGAGACCGTGGTGCCCAGGAGAACCAGCGCTGAGAAGACAGAGCGCCGAGGGACAGGAGCGCAGCGACGCGGGAGCCCACCCCGGCCGCTGCGAAGAACGACTGCCGGTAAGCGCTGTGCCAAGCCCAAAGCGCGAGAGGAAGAGGAACTTTGCCTCGTTTGCCAAGAGCTCTCGCGAGAGCACGAGAGTCTCGGCGGCCATCTTGAGGGCAGGCGGGAGAGCCAATAGGCACGCGAGGAAGGTCCGGCGGCCATCTTAGAGTCAGACGGCCTCACCATTGGCCGCGAAGCACCACGTGACCGTCGGCGGCCATCTTAAAGGCAGGCGAGAGAGCCAATCGGAAGAGAGATTGGCTCAGCGGCCATTTTGAGGACAGGCAAAATCGATCTGCCCAAAGAAAGGGCTAAAAAAACGAAGGAAAGAAGGAATAAAGCACATACAAATGCAAAAGACAGGTCACAGGAATAACAAAAGATAAAGACAAAAGGCAATAAAGAAATAAAAGAAAATAAAAAAAAATAAAAAAAACGAAGACAAAGAGACAAAAAGGAGAAAGAGCAAAAGGAAAGGTCAAAAGGAAAGCAGAAAAGAATAGAAGAGTGCCGGAAGAGCACGGAGGAGAGAAGAGTGCCAAGTGGAGCACTGGAGCCAACAAAAGAGTGCCAGGAAGAGCACAAGAAAGAAGAGACAGCACAGGAAATAGTCAAAGAGTGCCAGGAAGAGCACAGGACACAGGAAATAGACAAAGGAAACGCCAGAAAGCAAGGAGAAATGGCAGACCCAAAGCCAAGTGCGCAATACAGAAGACCACTGCCGTTCAGCCTATCCGAACCGCAAACAGGGATAAGATGGGAGAAATGGCTTCGGCGTTTTGAAAATTATGCTGAAGCAACAGATGTCACCGCGGCCAAGATGAGAGGACTATTCCTGAACTATGTGGGCGATGAGGTCGAGGATCTGTTGGTAACGCTGCCAGCTGCGGACATTGACACCTATGCCAAGTTAACAAAGTGCCTGACGGAAAAGTTTGATCCGCAAAGAAATGTCGATTTCGAGAGATACAGCTTCACGATTGCCTTCCAACAAGCTGAGGAATCACTAGATGACTTCGCAACGAGGTTAAGGAAACTGGTGGCTCACTGTGCATTTGACAAATTTGACAACGAACAGGCCATAAGACTATTGATCATCGCAGGCTGTCGGGACATAGAATTCCGGACACGAATACTGAAGGAACCAATAACATTGGAGAACATTCTCGCCCTAGGGAGGGCAGAGGCACGAGCGACAGCACACGCGAAAGAAATGGAGCGTGGCAAAGGAAGAGGTGGAGAACAAATTAATAGGATAGCGAGCAACAACAACAAAACAGGAAACTGGAGACAAGACAGAAGCGGCCAGACGGGGAAGAAGCAACAAGAAGGAACGTGCTACAGATGTGGACTAGAGTTCCCACACCGAGGTGGCCCATGCCCAGCATTTGGCCAGACGTGCCGAAAATGCAACGGACGAGATCATTATGCAAGCGTATGTCAAGGGGCGCAGTTTAGAGCTAACCGTGGAAGAACAGGCAGAGGGAGGACGTCGACGCGCAGAGACGTCAGACACGTCGAGACAGGAGTGAGGAGCTCGTCTGCAGAATCCGAGGACGAGGAAAGAGAAGAAAAAACGGAGCGGCTATACCTCATGACAGAGGTCAACACAGACTCAGAAGATGATGAAGAAGAGCGTGATGAAGTAATATGCCTGGTGGACAAAAAGAAAATAAAGAAAACGGAGTCCGTCACAATAAAAGTAGGGCCACACGATACCACGTTTGTGTTAGACAGTGGCGCAACGTGCAATATCATGTGCGTCTCTGAATACGAGAAGATGAAAGTAAAGCCGACCCTGAAGCCGTCTAGAGTAAAAGTATTCACATGGGGGGCAAAGAGACCGGTGATCAACCTAGGGAAATTCAAGGAGGAATTAAGATACAAAGATCAAAGACTAACGGAACAGATACACGTGCTCCAAGGAGACATCCCAGCGCCATGTTTGTTGAGCAACGTCACGGCACAAGTAATGGGGCTGATGGAAATGACATATCAGATATCGGAAAGAAGAACAAACATTCTAAAAGAATACCCCAAACTGATAGAATGTTTAGGAAAGCTGAAAGGGCGGCAAATAACGCTGCACATAGATGAAACGATAAGACCAGTCGCGCAACACCACAGAAGGGTGCCCATACACCTACAGCCGCAAGTCGAGGAAGAGCTGGAGGCCTTACTAAGACAGGACATCATAGAACGAGCAGACGGACCGACACCATGGGTGTCACCAATTGTGGCCGTCCCAAAGAAGGACAAGTCAAAGATAAGAATATGCGTGGACATGAGGATTCCTAACAAGGCAATTGAGCGGGAGCGGCACCCTGGCCCACATCTAGATGACATGATTAGCTGCCTCACAGGCACGAGAACATTTTCGAAACTGGACCTCTGCAAGGGGTACCACCAACTGGAACTAGACCCCCAGTCGAGATACATCACAACGTTCTCCACCCACCTTGGACTATTTAGGTACAAACGACTGAGCTTCGGGATCTCGTCGGCTGCAGAAATATTTCAGGAGACGATTCGTCAAGTCATCAGGCCGGTCAAGAACAGTTTGAACTACAGTGACGACATCCTGGTGTTCGGCAAGACGGATGAAGAACATGACACGGCTTTGAGGGAGGTATGCTCACACCTAGAGGAAGCAGGCTTAACGCTAAATGAAGAAAAATGCGAACTGGGGCGGAATGAGCTAGTGTTCTTCGGTCACATATTTTCCAAAAAAGGCATGCGGCCAGATGGCAGCAAGGTAGAGACATTAGAAAAAGCAAAGAAGCCCACGGACGTGGCAGAAGTGCGGTCGTTTCTAGGGCTGGCAAGTTACTGTGCACGCTACATTAAAGACTTCGCCACCGTCAGCGCGCCACTGAGAGAGCTGACGAAACAAGGACAAAAGTTCCAGTGGACCGGCGAGTGTGACAAAGGGTTTGAAGAGATAAGAAGAGCGGTGACAGCAGTAGATCACTTGGCCTACTTTGACCCGAAGCTATGCACAGAGCTGACAGTGGATGCAAGCCCCGTGGGGCTGGGAGCAATTTTAGCACAACATCAGCCCGGGAGAGATTCCCCAAGACACATCGTTGCGTATGGGAGCAAGAGCTTGACCGACGTTGAAAGGGGATATTCACAACCCGAAAAAGAGAGCCTGGCGGTGGTGTGGGCCTGTGAACATTACCACATGTTCGTGTACGGGAAACCGTTCACGATCGTGACCGACCATCAGGCCTTGATAACAATATATGGCAACCCAAACGCTAAGATACCGCCAAGAATAGAAAGGTGGGGAATAAGGCTCATGGACTACAATTTCAAAATCATCCACAAGCCAGGAAAAGAACAAAACCCAGCAGACTATGTGTCAAGACACCCCCTGCCGCAAAAGTCACAAGCGACCACAATGGCAGAAGAATACCTGAACTTCGCACTGAAACTGAGTACACCGGCGACAATAACAGAGAGTGAACTAAAGGAAGAAACAAAACAGGACGCCACCATGCAGGAGGCAATGAGAATCAACAGGGCGCAACGATGGAGACACGTAAACAATAACATGTGCGTAGGAAAAGGAATAGACAGAGAAGAACTGCTGGCCTTCAAAAGAATAAATGAGGAGCTGTCCGAATGCGAAAACGGGACAATAATGAGAGGCACCAGAATAGTGATGCCCCAAAAGCTGAGAAAAAGAACAGTGGACTTGGCACAAGAATCACACCGAGGCATGGTGGCCACGAAAAAGATGCTCCGGGAAAAAGTGTGGTTCCCGGGACTCGATAACATGGTGGAAGAGATGGTGACGAAATGCCACGTATGTCAAATAACAGGACCGCTGTCAAAACCAGAACCCTTGCAAATGTCCCCGCTACCACAGGCGGTGTGGACTGAGCTGGCAGCTGACTTCTACGGGCCGCTAGAAACAGGAAACTATTTTCTGGTTGTGATAGACGAGTACTCAAGATTCCCCCTAGTAAAGACAGTGTCGTCAACATCGGCGAATGCAACGCTACCAGTGCTAGATGACATTTTTGCAGCATGGGGCTCGCCACAGACATTGAAAACGGACAATGGCCCACCCTTCTCAGGCGAAGAATTCAAAAGATTCATGGCGTACTTAGGCATACGTCACAGACGAATAACGCCGCTGTGGCCACAAGCGAATGGGATGGCTGAGCGGTTCATGGGGACCATCAAAAAGGCGGTGCAGAGAGCAAAAGTGACTCAAATATCGATCGGGCAAGCCCTGTGCCAGGTACTAAGGGACTATCGGAACACACCACACAGTTCCACAGGAAAATGCCCGGCTGAACTGGTACTAGGGCGAGTGAGCAGAACACGACTGCCACAGATGAAAGAAGAAAAAAAGAAGAGCAGAAAGAAATAGCTATCAGAGACAAGGGACAGAAAGCAAAAATGAAAGAATACGCCGATCAAAAACGACATGCCACGCCACACCTGTTAGAGGAAGGGGACATGGTGTTTATGAAACATCGGCAGGTGAGGAAGTCAGACAGCGCGTTTGCAAAAGATCCGCTAAAAGTGGTGAAAGTAAACGGGCCCATGATCACGGCTGCCGCTGGCCACCACCAGGTCACACGAAACAGCTCCCACTTTAAAGAGGTGAAAACGGAAGAAGAAGGAGACATGCCAAAGAACGAACCAACGAGAGAGATGTGGCAGGAAGATCCAGCACCAACTGTCGGAGAACAGCGACCAAGGCGAGAGTGCAAGAAGACCAAGAGACTGATCGAAGAGATGTGAGGGGACTATCACTACACACAGTTGCTCTCTCTCTCTCTCTCTCTCTCTCTCTCTCTCTTTCTCTCTTTGTTGCAACAAGGGGGGAGATGTCGTGCCCACAGGATGGCACTAGGACCCTGGAGCCCAGGGTCAGGGGAACAAGGACACCGGACACCACATCCGGTCAAGGGGCGGAGGTCAGGGGACACTCTGCAGCAGGACAGGGACGTGGGAGGTCAGGGGTCCAGGAGCTCACCCCAATGATGTAATGACGATACCTGCATGCAAATAAAGAACACTCCAAAGCACCCTACCGTCTCCTGTGTGGTTGGTCTGAGCGACGCGACACACTGGTTATACCTTCCATTCGCTGGTGTTTATACGGGAATGTCAAATTATCTCTGACCGTAGTGGTCTTGCCTATACAGGACATTTATTACAGAAAATTCATGCGGTGTACAAATCTGCAACCCTGCATTACAATGGTAAGATTTACAACATTTTAGTAAGAGACCATAATTATGCCATTTTATTGTATAGTCAATCTCTATTATACCTTAGTATGAGGTGTAATTTATTGCATTTTATTACAAACCCAATTTTTATTGCATGTTAGACTGAGTTAAGAGTTATCGCCCTGTTCATATCACATAAACTCACCTATGTATAGCGCTCGCTTTGGGGTGAATATATGGTGCTAGTAATATACATTGGCAGGTACCATCGTTTCTGAATCCCCTTCTCACTCCCAAGGAGATAATGATTTCTCTGCTTATGGAGCCAAGTTATGGAGCCAGAGCCCTGGGGAAATGACAATTGGTGGAGTAGTTTCACATGCAACCTAAGAAAGTTTAAATAATTATGGTCATTTTAACAATAGATACAGTAATTCAATAATAACTGGGGGTGCATGCGTGACCTTTAAAAGTATTTCTTTTGCACCCTTCTCGAAGTTATAATGAAAGAATTTGCAAACTTCACCCTTTCCCAAATTTGCATGACATCCATGACGTTTGCGAATATTTGAGTTGCAAAAAGGTAAACCTAGGGAAGAAACATCTGCATACATTTGCCTCTGTGCATAGAAACAAACAGATAAACTTTACCCGGGCAGGGAGGTAATAGGTTTTCCTTTTTGGCTGAGTTTGAGTGCAGTAAAAAGTTTATTGTAATGTGTTAAACAGTATCCCGCAATGCACCCCAAACATTTGCAAAGGCTACCTAAAACTAGTTATTTACAAAAATTCTTAATTTTATAAAACTTTGCTGTACTGGTGTAAAAAGACTTTTCAGTCCCTTTGTCATAGCAAGCCTTATTCTGTCTATAATAATATCTGCCTCCTTTCTTTGTAGATGATTGCTGTTGTCCATGTAGGATAGATGAAGGCAGTCTGCAGGAATATTCAAATTAGATCACTCCCAGTATATGACCGGTCTGATACAGTCAACAGCCAAGACTTCAGGCACCCTTGGGTAACTTTGCAGTTATTCACTTACATTTAAAATATGTGTTAGATCTGGGGGTCTCTAGTAGGCAATGGTATTCACCTTTGTCCAAATAGGGACGCTTACTTCTAAGTCAGGATAAGGGGATTACACTCCTAAATAACCCCTGCTCACTGCCTTGGTAGCTTGGCACGCGCAGACAGGCTTATCTCAGAGGCAGTGTGTTAGGCATTTGTGAATGTACACAGTAATAAAGTGAAAACACAACAGATGGACACAACACAGGTTTTATAAAAATACGTATTCTTAATATAGACTTAACACAAGACCACAAACAACATAAATCCACAATACTGAACTCAAAGTTGACTTAAAGATGATAAAAGTTGCTTAGTTCAAGTTGATGATAAATACGACATAGTTCTCAACAAAGTACCTGGATGCGTAACGCAAAATGAACAAAAGGCACGCAGAAGGGGAGATCCTTCGGTTCCATGATCCAGGGGAAATGATGCGTCATGCCTTAATGCTTGCGCAGAGTTGGGGATGCGTCGTGATCCTTACCGTTGCGGGGTTGATGCGTAGATTCTCGGCTTGCTGTCCGGTTGCGATGCACAAGATGGTGCCGCAATGCGATGATCCTGGTGCGATGCAAGAAGATGGCGCCCTTGATGCGACGATGATGCGTAGACGCCCTGGCAGCCTTGCGACGACTCTGTACTTTGGAGCCACTACAGGCCCAGAGACACGCTTCTCTGGTGATGCGTTGGCGACTCTCTCAACGGCGGCACGCTTCTCCGGCGATGAGACGATCTCAGCTGCGGCGGCTTCAAGCTTCTTCTCGTTGCGACGCGCTTCCAGCTCCCAGCGACGCGCAGCTGTGGCAAACAGAATTCCCAGCAAGGAAACTCAGAGGGGAGCTGGAGGTGAAGTATTTTGTCCCTGAGACTTCAGCAGGAGGCAAGCACACATTCAAGCCCTTGGAGAATATTCTGTAAGATGATGAAAGTCCTTAAAAAGTTCCTTCTACTTTCCTTTGCAATGAAGAAACCACTTCAGGCCAACTCAGCAAACAGCACACTGGCAGAGGGGCAGTCCAACCTCCTGCAGCTTCCTTGGTTCTTCTCCTTGGCAAAAGTTTTCTTGTTCCCAGAAGTGATCTAAAGTTCTTGGGACTGTGTCACAATATTTATACCCCAAAATCCTTTGTTCTCTGAAGGCAGAGAGGCCTCTGCCTAGTCCAAACCAGTTCCTGAGCACTTTGTTTACATGACTCCTTTCACAGTGCAGGGCATTGACAACAGCCACCCCACAGGAGGTGGTGCCAGCACAGGGGAGGGAAAGCACAGGGAGCAATAGATTTCCTGGCTCTTATGGACTATCCAGGACTATTATCTCAGCTCGTGAATTACGCAAGAACATGAAGACCTGCCTCTTCACCTAGCCCTGACCCTGAGTCAGCCATTACAGCTCCTCAGCACCAGGACACACTCTCGGGAGAATTGTGCGCTTTACAAATACACATAACGTCATCATTTTTTCAGTGCTTATGTAACTGAAGTGTAAAGAAGAACAGAGTTTCTTTCCCTTTAATATTTATCAAGAAATACTTGCTCCATCTTGAAATGATTCACCCCCCCCCTTCCACACCAAAACACCCCTGCACCGTTTTGATTTACATGTTGCATCGCACTGGCTGCGGTTCAACATGGCTTAAAGGTTTAAAAAAATCGCTATGACGCAGTCAACGCTGGCCATGTATTATAAGGTCTTGGTTTCCTTTCTCTATCCGGGGCGAAGGCTCTTTTGTGCTTCCCTCCACACCATTCCATTGCGCTTCTACACAGTACTCTCCACCAACGCCATTCTTTTGGATCCACAATTTTCAACCCAAACTCTCAACGGGTTATACCGTCAATGTGCCCAGACAGTGGTGAACGGAATCCACTCCTAGGTATGGGATCAGAAATGTGGATCTAGTGCTGGTCAGTAATGGATGTAATTGCACGGTTTGCAGCCTTATTCATTCTTGGCTGTTTAAGTGGGTGTGTAAAGTTGAGTCATTTGCTTTTGTGTAATTATGCAAACGTTTGGGAAAACTATGTTAAACTACTTGTAATTACACAAAATTCTAATTTGGATCTCAGTGCTATATTGTAGCACATAACTAGCCCTCATGACCACTTTGGTAATGAGTAGGCCTTTGGTGCTAATAAATAGCAGCAACATCACAAGTGCTGTGAACAATGCTTCTGTGTCCTGGTCAATCTCATTGTTCCTACACTATCATTTTGCTGCAAAAGTGGCATAGTTACACAGCGTGGCATAATTTCAGGGATTTCATGTAACAGGCATTACCCCAAATTAAGCATAGTACATCAACATAATTTGTACATACCCCAGGCCAATTTGTTCTTTTAGGTGATGATGATGAATTCAGTCCTTCAATTTTGGCAATTGTTTTTGTCAAAGTGAACATTGCCAGATATTGTTTTCACTGTTTTGGTATTTGCTAATACTCTTGCCCGACTACACCTCCTTTCTCTAATAGGGAACATTCCACTACTGGTGATACCACAAATCAGCCAACAATAGTATGTGGAACACCGTACGAACTCAATATGAGACTCTGTAACCACTGTATGCTTGCTGTATAATTGAGGAGAACCTCTCAGAAGGGCAGTAGTCCACATACACAGCCATTGGAGAGCCTTAGATCAGTTTTACCCCACAACAGCAAATTAGGCACACCCCAGCAGTTTTTGCAATTAAACTTGAAGTAAACCTTCTCCAGTGAAGGATAAGCTTAGGGCAACACTTAGAGGTGAGCACAATTTGAGGATCATACATTCTCTTCCAGAAGTTGACATATCCCCCCCTGCATCCCTTTGCAATAATGATGGGGCTCTTCCTAATTAACCAAAACCATACCGATTGCAAATACTTTTTCTGTGTTTTTTAATTAGTTTTCTTTAGAGACCTACAGGTAACTGTATGTTTGGCAGACAAGCTCATCATCTCTAGTATTTCTCGCCACAGCCACATCCAGGATACCATCAGACTGCAGACTAAAAAGTGTTAAAAAATAACCCAGCATCTGAAACAACAGCCTCTTGTCCATCAGGACCGCCCAACACTGCGCCAATTGGAAAGTATCAGAGACAGGGTTATACTATGAATCATCACAATGCTTTGCCCTTCATAACCCAGACTACCAATCACTTATTGGGTTTAGGCTATCTTCCACCCTGTACAGCACTCCACTGACTTTTGTAGCTAGGTTTACACTATGGAAATACCACATATATATGTGTACATATACATAAACTAGCAGCCCGGCCCGACCTTGTCCGGGAGCAATCAGGCTTCCCCGACCCCCGCCCGCCCTGACATTGTCCAGCAGCCCGGGACCCCGCCCGCCCCGACATTGTCCAGCAGCCCGGGCCCCCGCCCGCCCCGTCCCCCGCCTGCCCTGACCCCTGCCTGCCCCGACATTGTCCGTGGGTCCCCCGGAGCCTTACCTCAGCCGCCGCTCCTCAGTTCACCGCTCCGCCACTCCTCGCCGCTCCTCGCAGCTCCTCCCGCCTGTCTGCCGGTCGTCACCGCTCCTCCCCTGCGCCATGTCCGCCGCTCCTGGACGCCGCTCCTCCCCGCGCTCCTGACGTCAGCACGCAGGTCGCGGCCGGCGCTACTTCGAAGGGACTACTTTTTTTTTTAAGGTACATTTTTTAAATAACACATATTTTTATAGTTTATATAGCCTATGTCCATCTGCACACCCTGACGATTACAATGATGTATCGGGTGTGTGGATCGGCGCTGTGGTTCCCGAGTTTACCCGCCTCAAAGGTTAAAAGTTCTTGCTTTATAATAGTAGTATAGATATAGATGAGGCAAAACATTACATGTACAGACTTCGGAGCTGTAAAATAGGACATACGTGTAATTGAATTCATATTTGTTTATGTTGATACACAAACAACAATAAATTGACAATTACAAAGAAACAAGGTCAAACAAACTGAATTATTGTAAATTGTAGGATCTTAGAATCCTTCTAAAAGGTTAAGACCAGAGATAGGGTAAGCCTAAGATTCATTCTGAGCATTGTGCTCAAATTTCGAGAGCAGTGGAAACCTACAGGTTAATCCCCCTGCTTAAGCAGTGCAGGTAAGAGTTCACGCTTAAGTCTGAGAGCATTAAACTGACAAGAACTGTCCAGAAGTCAGTGTGAAAATCATGCTTGGCAATTAGCACAATTTCAGTAATTTTCCATTATGCTTCCTACAGAAAAATTCCTGGAATGATGGTATTATGCCACATCGCATAATTACACGGCATTCACAGTAAGAATGTACTGAAAAACCATGGGAACAACAGAAAAAGAGCAGTTTTCGTTCGAATGATTTTTCTATTTTTGGCACTTTTTTTAGTGTGAAATGCATTATCTAGAATTAACACATGAAATCATTTTGCACTAAAATGTAGTGCTAAATTACGGATAGGTATTTTTCTAAAATACCGTGTCAACTCCCCTAATTTTGTAAAAATGTCACATATTTGTATAAAAGCAAATTACACAAATTTGGCACACCCCTAGTTGCCACTAGGTAGTCGCTCACACCACCACTTTTTGCGTCGACTCTCGCTGTTGTCCACATTCAGACCCCTGCTCAAAACACGCCCAAGATTCCAAGCCCACCTCACTCTGCTGCCATTTGACTTAAAAATCAAACTGCACTGGTTCAAATGCCAACTTCCTGCCAAAGACACCCAAAACAGACAGTCACCAGCCCTGTCCAGACTGCCCTGCCCAGCACCTACTGGTGATCACAAGGTTTGCAACCATCTCCTCCACCCATCCCCCTTTGGTATCCTGCTTCCTCCATGTCACATCCTGGAACAGGAAATGGAAAGGACTTTGCCGCGCATGCGTGGTCAGAGCAAATGTGACACGTTGTGAGAATGTGTGTGGAAGGGGTAAGAGTACTTTCTTCCTCACTGTGAGTTCCATGGGATGAGCGTCATGTGAGGGTGCTCCCTCCTGTGCGAGAAAGCTGCCGGCGCAATCGTGTCCACGATGACGCATGTGCCATGTTGTTTGTCATGATGTTTTTTATCCCTCGTTAGCGCAGCTCCATTATAGTCACCACAGGATTTAATAGGAAATGCAAACACTCACACATGTAGCCCATAAGCATTTCCAGAGTTAATGGACTGGTTCATCACCAGCGCCGAAAATGATGCTACCCCATGGGGGACGGGTATAATGTTTTCCGTTTATGCTTCCCTTGATGACGTACTTTCCCCTTTAGCTGTAAATTGCTATCTTCATTTATACTTTGCCTGCTACCTATTTTAATTTAGATGATTATTGTGTTTATATGTTTTAGATTAATTGTCTGGCTGATTCTGCTCATTTGAGATGAGTGTTCCAAGAGAGTTTATTTGAACCTCCCTGTACCTGCCTATTGACTGATATTAAGTACAAACACAATGAATGAAAATGCTTGAATCAATCAGAACCACTGGTACATTTTCAAGGCGAAATCCATTGCATCATTTTTGGCTTCTCTGTGCCATCAACAGGGCCGATCCACATGCAAATCAGTCTTACATGCACCATGGGTTAATAGTGAGGGGGTTTAGAGGGGGTGTGATCTAGCAGTTATGCTGTACAGTTCCTTTGGGGCAGTGCCTAGACTGATATACACATGGTTTGAAAATGTCTGCAAAGAGAGAGAAAAATTATAGCTGGAACCACCGGTCGAGATTCACTTAATAATTTCCATCCATCATTTATTTACTAAGTGTATCCCCTTACACCAGATTGAGCACCCTATGCTAAATAACCAAGGTCAGCGGCCCTTAGAAGGGAAAGGCAGGGAGAGTGTTCTCCTATTGGTAGCTAAGCTAAGCCACCTAAGTCATTGCCTCCCCTTAGGAATCAGCCCCTTCCATGACTCACACACACCCAGTGCCTCCCCTCAGACTTTTAGCACCTCCCACGACTTGCAGACGCTCAGCTCTTCCCCACCGCAGTCGGCCCCATCCATGACTCGCGCATGCCCAGTGTCTCCCCTCAGCCTTTCAGCGCCTCCCACGACTTGCACACGCTCAGCTCTTCCCCACCGCAGTCAGCCCCTTCAATGGCTCGCGCACACCCAGTGCCTCCCCTCAGCCTTTCGATACAAAAGGGGATGATGGACGGAGCGCTTGAGCAAATCAAACACTCACCCCCAGTCAACTGATCTGGGTTTAATCCATCACCATTCTTTAGCCCACTCAGCCACCCCAGTTCATGACTCACGCACGCCTAGTGCCTCCCCTCAGCCTTTCAGCACCTCCCACAACTCGCACACACTCAGTGCATCCCCGCAGCAGTCAGCCCCTTCCATGACTCGCGCATGCCCAGTGCCTCCCCTAAGCCTTTCAGCACCTGTCACGACTTGCACACGCTCAGCTCTTCCCCACCGCAGTCAGCCCCTTCCATGACTCACGCATGCCCAGTGCCTCCCCTCAGCCTTTCAGCACCTCCAACGACTTGCACATGCTCAATGCATCCCACGACAGTCAGTACCCTCCACGACTCATACATACCCAGTGCCTCCCTTCAACCTTTCAGCACCTCCCACAACTTGCACACATTCAGAGCATCCCCGCAGCAGTCAGTCCCTCCCACGACTCACACATGCTCTGTGCCTCCCCCGAATCTTTCAGCACCTCCCACGACTCGCACGTGTGCCGCGTGTTGCTATCACATGTCAGTTCTTGGTACAAATTTCAACTGTGTAATAATAATTCTATTACAGGACCGGAGGCTTCGTATTATGCTTCTCTTTCTATTTATTGCCACTCACAGCAGCCAATCAAAACGTTTATATATTCAAAATAATCTGCACATCCCATGACGCTTTAGTCATTTGTCACTTCCTGTATGACCCTATAAGAGCCACCATAACTAGTCCATGAGCCTCTTTCTTTGCTGCTCACGCAGGAAGTTAAGTGCATTGATCATCATTATGGCTTATTTGCATGAATTTGTAAAGTGCTATGTTGATTTGGTACAGGCCGCTATGGAATTGCTTAAACGCGACTATCACGCGCTAGTTTACTTGCTTTGCCTAATCAAACATTGTCTTGTGTTATCGATTGCTTTCATTACAGTTTACGAGCAGAGCGAGCCTCGCGCTGGGGTTCTCTACGAGCCCCTGTACTCCCGCTGGTCTTGGGGAGGTATGCGCTTTCGTGCCGGTGTGTATCCCGGCAGAAAACATCTTCGAATTTCCCGCCAATGTGGGACTGTGTTTAGAGCCTTGCGGCCGCTCGGGCGGCTTTGTCTTTATAATCCCGCTTGGGAGTTTGTGGTGCTGCGCTGTCTTCGGCAGTAAGACATTCTTTTTTCACATGCGCAGATTAATTAACCGAACGCGCTTGGAGCTTTCACTTTTAGTTTTCCCTTTGGTTTTGATGTGCGTAGCCCAATTGGGCTTATTCTAGTAGGATTTGGGCTACGTACGTCGCTACTGCCCGTTTTTCTTAAGAATTTGCCTATTTGATATCCACAGAGCAACACCTGGTATGCCTGGCTGGCTGAAAAAACATTCTGGGCCTGGAGGGTGCACTCCTCCCTTACAAATATTGCTTTTTGGCTCCACTTACTCCCTGGGTGCTGCAAAAACAGTGCTACAGCTTATGCTGAGGAGCTAGGTTTCTTTTATTTTTTTACTATCTGTGCTGTGGGTTAACTCCCCCCTTTACTCCTCTCAGTGTCTCCCTCATGAGCAAATATATATACAAATGTTGTCCCACAATGGAGGATTGGGTCACTTATGAAGAGGATGATACTTTATATGAGGAGGAAGTGACAAACCCTTCCCTTGAAGACAACATTGTTGAGTCACTGGACGCCTCTGTCCAGGAGTCGGTCAACAAGGCCCTTGAGAAAGCAGTTCCTGGGACTGTGCAGCAAGCGCTAGCTACTACATTAAAACCAATAACGATACAGCTAGAAAAATTCACGAAACGTCATAGTTTCACTGCTCCTGCAGAACCTCCCAAGGACGCCTCAGCTTTAGAGCCCCAGTCTAAATCCTGGCCTCATTCTTCCGCTCTCTCCTCAGTACCTGGCCCTGACAAAGGCAAATCCAAGGTCCCGGACACTGATACAGACACGGATACCACAGGAACTGACACTCCGGACGAGTCGCCTCCTAAGAAGAAGTCTAAGAAGACAAAAAATGTGGAAACACCTCAAGCCATTTCCACTCCCTTCGATTTTAACCCAGCTGACATAGTTCACCCAATGTCTTCTGACTGGTTACCTGCCCCCGAGGTTGCGGCATATTTGCACAACAACCTTCGCATAAGCTTTGACAAGGAGGTGCGGAACAGACTCTGCTCAGAGTGTCCCAGACCGGATATGTCTGATAAGGTGGCAGAAACCCCGGATATAGACTCCAGTCTTTTAACCTTCTTGAAGAAGTGCGCTAAAGACCCCAAGAAGGGTATTGATCGCGCCTGGCGAGGGTGCCAGGACAAACTCCTAGATGTAGTAGGCCCTCTAGCAAAGATCTTAGAAATGGCTTTAGAGGCGCAAGAATCCAGTACTGCTATGGATCCACATGTCCTGGCGGGGTGGACCCAGAGAGCCATATGCCTGTTGGGTAATGCGAACTGCACCATCTCCACAGAGCGGTGCAAATCGCTCCTTATTCGGATGGATTGGCTGCGGTGGAGCCAGGGCCACTGGCGGACAGTAACCTATTCGGGGAACTTTTCGTCAAAGACATGGCCAAGTATGTGGGCACCTTCACGACTCTTGACATGGCACAGTCAGGTATGAAAAGAGTCTTTCAGGCTGGTGTTTTCAACAGGGCCAGACAAGGACGCTCGTTTGGCCGTCAATTATCCCAAGATCCTCAGAGAGGAGACTTCGGCCGAGGCAGGGGAGAGTGGGACTCCACCCATCGGGGAACCTTCTACCCCACCAGACAGCGCTTCAACAAGAGGCATTTCAACAGAGGAACATATCGTGGGGGCTTCCAAGTCCCTGAATCTTCAGGTAAGAGCTCCAGACAAATTCCTACTACCCTTGGGGGGTCGTAATCAGTTTTTCTATCACAATTGGGTTCAACTATCTCAGGATGCTTGGATAATGCAAACAATTCAGGGTTTACATCTAGATTTCTTCCAGACCCCTTATCAGGACAGGACGCCTATCTCTACATTCCCATTGTTCCTCCCCTTCACCGGTTCCTACAATTTCGATGGCGGAACCGATGGTTCGAATATTTGGGATGCAGTAAAGTATTACTGCATATGTCGTTAATTGCATCTGTAAACGCTTTAATACCTGTAAAGCCAAAAATAAACCTATTAAAAATATATAACATAACAGGAGTGTCTGCAGAGCTCTTGCTCATCTTTATAGGGTCCCTAGGCACTACTTACAGACATCAAATGCAAAGTGCTTTTGCAAAAAAGCGCTATACATGTAACAGCTGATTATAACAAGCCAAAGTGTGATTCTTGGGAGGCTCCTAGGAGAAGAGGTTGTTCGGAGGGAAGGCTTCCATGGACAGTCCCCCCACAGCAAACATGCCATACTGTTTGACGAACAGTTGACATGGGGGAATATTTGATGTCATTTTCTATTACCCCTTGTTTTGGCATATTGGTTCAGCCTGTGATTTCAAACTTAGTTTTGCTTCCTTTAGGCCTGCTAGTCTTACTGGGGCATCAAGTTGCTACACAATATCCTAATTAATTCATAAATTGTTAGGTTTCTGTCAGAGGGCACACAGATGTGGACGGTGGCTGGTTTCTGGTTCTGGGATGGGGGTCTGAAGCAGCACGTGACTCTCTGTCCTATGAACACCACGTTATGCAAGGGTATGTATATATCTTTGTATGCATTTGTATAACAAACGTCTCACAACAGGGGTCCATGTCAGAATATCAAGTGTCATCAATATCGACCTACAACAACATTGGCTAATACCGCAATATTGTCTAGGCTAGTTAGTAAATACAGGAAGTGTCATCAAGGCTAGACTATACAGAAAGCATCGTCAAGGCTAGTACATACAGGAAGCATCGCCAAAGCTAGTACATACAGGAAGTATCGTCAAGGCTAGACTATACAGGAAGCATCGTCAAGGCTAGTACATATAGGAAGCATCGTCAAGGTTAGACTATACAGGAAGCATTGTCAAGGCTAGTACATACAGGAAGCATTGTCAAGGCTAGACTATACCGGAAGCATCGTCAAGGCTAGTACATCCAGGAAGTATCGTCAAGGCTAGACTGTACAGGAAGCATCATCAAGGCTAGTACATACAGGAAGTATTGTCAAGGCTAGACTATACAGGAAGCATCGTCAAGGCTAGTACATACAGAAAGCATCACCAAGGCTAGTACATACAGGAAGTATCATCAAGGCTAGACTATTTAGTAAGCATCGTCAAGGCTAGTACATACAGAAAGCATCACCAAGGCTAGTACATATAGGAAGTATCATCAAGGCTAGACTATATAGGAAGCATCGCCAAGGCTAATGCATCCTGGAAATATCGTCAAGGCTAATACGTACAGGAAGTACTGTCAAGGCTAGTATATACAGGATGTATAATTTTGCTGTTCTTGCTTTCCAAGCAGCAGGGGCCCTGGAACCAAATGGCCTTCCAATGAAAATATTTAAATCAGCACCAGGGGACAGAGCTTCCATGGTATGCCTGCTTTTCATGAACTGCATTTGAGGGAATAAAGTGCCGGGCAGCTTTAGTGGTGATAAATTAACGCCAATCCACACAAAAAGGCACAAGTAATAATCCAGCCAACGTTAGGTTTATCACTTTCCTCGATATTGAGGGCAAATGCTTTGCAAAAATCCTGAACAAGGAGCTAGAGGAATCGTCTAATACCAAGGCCTTAATACCTATCACTCAATCTGATTTCGGACGAGGCCATACACCAAAAATGCCCCACCGCTTTATGTCACATCCATTGACCTCACCACCGCATTTGATAAAGTGGACAGACGGAGACTTTGAAATAAGTTGTCCAATTGGGACATTCCGGAATACCTACTGAGAGTGATTAGGAGCCTATACACTTGGATTTGGGTGAAAGTGAAAATCAAGCCCAACAGCAGGGCCGGTCTGGCTATCGGGCGTTTTGGCATGCTGCCGAGCTGGGGGCTGATGTCACTGCGGTGGGGGCTAATTTTGTTGATGGAGACATGTGTGTGCTTTGAAATAAACAAAACAAAATGAATTTCGTTCAGCACATGCATGTCCCCATCAACAAAATCAGCCCCCAGCTCAGCAGAATGCCAAAATGCCCGGTAGCCAGTCCGGCCCTGCCCAACAGAGTCACAACTCACACAAATCTGGACTAACTATGTGTAAAACAAGGATGCATCCTAGCCCCACTTCTGTTTAACCTTTATCTGGTGGATATAAATAAGGCACTGGCATCAGCCCACACCTTTCCGCCCACATTCGCTGGCACACACATTGTCTTCAGTACACAGAAGAGATGATATTATTTGACCGTACAGCAGTAGGGCTTCAGAGATCTTTGAGGGACTGAGGGGCATATTACCAAGCAATGGCGATAATTATCGCTATTGCTTGGTTAGAGACAAAAATTTACAGCTGAGCTGCGGCGATTTTTATCGCAGATAAACCTTGGTATTACCAAGGTTTATTGCAAATGCGACAAAAAACAGCCGCAATGCATGAATATCGCTGAGAAGTCAGCGACATTCATGCATTACCGAGCTAATGCTCTTAGCCATGTTATCCACCTCCCATTGGATAACATGGCTAAGAACTGCTCAGGGGCAGGTGTTAGCTTTTGGAGATATTCGTGCTTAGCGCGAATATCTCCAACAGTTGGTAATAGGAGATAGCGATGTTAGCGACGTTTCCAGTCGCTAACATCTTGGCACGCCCACTTTGCATGTCATTAGTGATAAATATCACTGACATGCAAAGTGGGGCCCAAGATGGTCGCTATCTCCTACTAGCTGTCGCTAACTGGTGTTAGCGACAGCTAGGTAATAGGGAGATACTTTTATCTCCGCTTTCTTGGCTTTTAAAGCCAAAAAAGCAGAGATAAACCCCCTTGATAATATGCCCCTCAGACTCTAGTGCAAGGAATATAAACTCGCAGTTAATCACGCCAAAATGAAAATCATGGTATACAGAGCTAGAAACATTCGCGCTGCCAAATTTAACTCTCACAACGTGATTCTGGAGCACAGTGTCGAACCCTAAATATCTAGGCATTTACTTCAATCAGCGTGGTTCTCATGTAACACAGCTATTCAGACTAACAGAAACCAACCTGTCAATGGCAATGAGTTTAAAATAATTGCCATAAAAATATGCACGGTCCAGACCTTACTGGCATCTGCAGAGTAATCGAGGCTAATCTCAGGCCAACTCTCACATATGGCTCATTGATATTTAAAGACCACATCTCCACAAAGCGTAATAAAGTGCAAACAAGATGCTATAGACATCTGTTCAACCTTCCTGACGCTGCACCATTGTCCCACATATCGGTGGAATTTGGCCTTTGTAAACAATCACATATACTGAAGGCTTGCTTCTTGAGATATTATGCAAAGCTCAAAAATGCCCCAACAGGACTATTAAAGAAATGATCGGACAAGACATAGAAGATAAAAAAACTCCAGTGGGAGCCCTGCCTGAGGAACTCAATCGAATCTCTTGGAGCCCAGAACATCTTCAACCAAAATTTGACTCCAAAGCTAGCTGCAAAATTGCTGGCCAAAATCGCAAAAATAAAGGGGCATATTATCTAGGAAACGTGATAAATATCACATTTCTCGCTTTGCTCGATTTTGGCCTGTGCTAGCTATCGCTGGATTTAATCGCCGAGATATTGTGTTATTTTCAACGCATATCTCCAAGGTGATTACAAATCCGGTGATAGCGGCGAAATGCGGGATTATCGCTGGGAATCCAGCGATAAACCTGCAGCGATAGGGGAATCCTTATTGATAGGAAGCAGTGGACTTAGCTGTACAATCCACCTCCCGTGACACAAATAGGCAAGTCAGGATTTTTGTTGACGATAATTACCGGCGATAACCGCGAGTAGCGTGTCTTTTTTTATCGCTTCGTGGTTCTGGGGCCGCATTGATAATATGGCGAAGTTGTGTCTGCTAGTGTTTCCATGACATGTTAGTCAGGAAAGCCTACTTTGCATGTCATTAGCGATATATATTGCTGACATGCAAAGTGGAAAAAATACGTCAGCTAACGCCTGTAATCCTGCCGCAAAAGTGGCAATATTGCCCTTGATAATATGCCCCAAAATCTGGAGATAAAGACAGGAAAGAGCTTTTAGGAAAGTCCCATGTCGACCTGTGGGGGACTCTGTACCAAGAGCATTGAAAAGCATTATATCTATCTAATCCCATGAAACTGGCCTTCAAAAAAGAAGTTATGATACTGAGATGCAGGCTAATGCCCTTTAAAGGACACAAATATGGGCGTTTAAAAGGATCCTCGTAACACAACTGCTGATTGTGTAACTATACAAAGGAATCATTGACGCATGGGGTTGTATTTGACCAGGCTTAAAGAACTTAAGATGCTACTGGTTGAAACCGGTATTCCAACACCTAGGCATAACACAATGCAACATTGTCATTATAGCATGTTTGAGTGGAACTTAACCACAGCTTTCAGCCAGATGTATGAAATTCTTCAGAGAAGCAGTCAAGCGACTGGACTTGTGCCTTACAGGATGTGCTAAACGTGGCAATTTACTTTGGTTTCTATCATTCTAAAGCAGTGCCACCCATGCCAATTCTATGATGCATCTCCATTTGTGGCATGCAGCAGCCAGTACAGTGCAGGACTAGACCAGTCGAGTTAAGGCACAGTTGGGCCTCTTGCATCTCAAAAGAATGGTGCCACTAGAGCAAGCCAAAACCAACCCGCCACATGTTATCACATATGCACCCTATCAAAGTCAAGCTGAGTGCAGTCTGCAGTTAAGCCACTGGCCTCTCATCCATAGAGCTAGTCTCAATCAACATGTCACAAGACTTTGCAACTTGCAGTTTATCAAACTCAATCTGATTGCTGTTTGCACTTTATTCACTGGTCCCTCCAGTATAAAAGAATGTTACTGACTGGTAGAAATGGGATTTCTGGTTGGCCAAGGCTTGCGCCAAAGCCAGGCAGAAACCACCACTCTAGTCAGGGCAAGGGAGTTCCACACCAAGATAACCCCTGCTCACCCCCTTGGTAGCTCGGCACGAGCAGTCAGGCTTATTCCAGAGGCAATGTGTAAGGCGTTTGCGCAACACACACACAGCAGCAACACACTAGGCACACCACAAAAGGAACTCCACGCAAGGGTATACAAAAAATAGCCTTTGTATTATCATAAACACATTAGAAACAATATCATACATTTACACTGTGCCAACTGGCACTAGGCAATATTCACAGGGGATTATATACAGGACCAGGCAAACCAGGCCACGGCCAGAACCATCAGAACAGGTAAGTAAATGTAAAACACAACCAGTAACTACTGGTACCATAATGACCTAAGCATTATTACATTAGCATTAGAAACCATCCTAAAATATCATAGTATGACTTTAGGTATAAAACACATTGCGCATTAGGCCTCACCAGCAAAACCACCTTATGCAATCCCATTAGGCCTAAACAGCATAGCAGGACGTTAGGCATCAGCACAGCTACATTATGCAACATCACCTTAGGTCTAAACACATTAGGCCTAAATACTGGACATATGTCACATCACATTCAAGTAAAACAACCTGTCATGGCTGGTAACATTGCATCTTGCCTGAACCTGTTAGGCAAACATAGTAGGCCTGAAAACTGGGCATAAACACATTATGCATTCGATATCACATTGGGGCCTTGCACCCTACCAACTTACAACTGAGCCCAGGCCAACTGGCATTTTTGCTAGGGCTCTAATGCCCTCTATCCTAAAGTGTCAGGGATGGCTGCCAATAAAGCAGAATCCCAAAAGTGCGCCATTTCGCAGGCCTAAACGTGGCAGCTGCCGCTAATTGCGGTGCAGCTGTGCAGGTAAAAATGTGGGCACTGGCACTTACTGTGCCCTCTCGACCCCCCCACTGGGGCCCTAAAAACAAATATGGCCAAGAGGAAAAACAACGCTGGGCTCTGGGGCCCCGCTCTGGGGCTCTCTCAATAAATGTAGCCCAACTTTGCAGTTGCTCGCTACGGCGGCGCAACTGGGAATATGAATCAGCCCTGGTACTCAGGGTACCCTTGGGGCCCCACCTGGGGCTCTGGAAAAGAATTTGACCCCCGTTGCAGCTGTCCGCTCTCTCGTGGTGCAGCTGGAGAACTTGTCGCCTTGGCACCAGCTGTGCCTGGGGGAGCCCCGATCACCGGGCTCCTCCAGGTGCCATGAAAAGGAAAATGTCCCCTTCGTTGGAGCGACCCGCTCTCCTGCGGGTTCGCTCAGGCACCAGCAATGTGCCTCGATCCTAGCCCCTCCCCTCGTGGCTCTTCGCACTCAGCCTCACACACCGGGGCATGTGGCCGGCTCCTCCGGGTTCTTCTGGACTCCCCGGGACTCCTTCCAGCAGGGGCAGTCCCAGCTCCACCAGGACCTCTTCGGATGGCTTTGCGAGGGCGCGGGCTCCCACCAGCTCACGGGAGCCCTGCTGGATCACGGACTTCCTCCAGCACCGTCCACTGCGGAGTGGGCTACCGCCTGGATTCTCCTTCCAGCTTGGGGGATACAGGCCCCGCCCCCAACCAGGTACGGCTACCTGACTTCCTCCGGGCTGATCTTGGCGATGCAGTGGCTCCTCTTCACGGTGGTAATGTGGGGTGGGCACCCGCTTGGCACCCGCTGCTGAACACCACATGTGTGGTGGGCACCCGCCTCGGTCAGCAAAATGCAGCTTGGGCACCCGCTGCCAAAAATGAGTGCATAAGTGGGGTGGGCACCCGCCAGCAAGCATAAAACAGCGGGGTGGGCTCCCGCTCACAAATCAGCAGGTTAGGGGGAACCCCACATGCCTGGATTCCCTTCAGCAGCACGCTGCAACACCCGCAGGCTACTCTTCTCCTTGCAATTCAAATCCAGAACTCAGCATGCGCCATGGGCTCAGAGTCCTTGCAAGTCCTGAGGGTTTAAGGAAAAGGTCCAAGGGGCACAGCTGGTACAGGGAGGGGAGAGGAATGTTGGGGCTCACTGGAGGCAAAGATGTCTCTAATGAAGTCACGATGTAGAGTTCTTTGAAGAGGTGAGTTTTCAGCCTTTTCCTGAAAGGGTAGAATCTGGGCTAGTCCTCTGCTGTCACCTGTGGCTGAAGGAGTCTGTGAGTAAGTTGTGCCAGGCGCTCACAGGGAAAAAACCCTTCAAAAGAATTACATACAGTATAAAACGTTCATCTTGGCGCGGGTGGTAAATGTCAGAGAGTGATAAATACAGCAAGTGACCTGCATTTCTGCCAGGAAAATAACAGGGCATTACAGCTGAGAGGCCGCTCTGTCGACATTTAACAGGATGCCTGTGTTCAGCTGTCCCCTGCTATTCATTTCAAAGCAGATTTGCATATTGGCTGTTTAAATCAGTCTGCCCAGGGCAGCTCAGCCATTCCCACCCCAGTAACATCCGACAGAGAAAGGGATAGACAGGCACATTATTTTGTTTTATAGCTGCATCATGTAGTGCTTCAAACCCCTGTTGCTGGGAGGCCAGCACACAGGGTCCTCTAGTAGGGAGGCAAGCTCCCAAGGTGGTTCCTCCTGGGACCCCTGCAGCGGCACGCCCCAGTAGCACAGTGTCAGCGCACACCAAAACATTGGGTCACAGCCCCTACATGTTTACTCCATTTCCCTTTGTCTGCAGAGCACAGGGCTTGTTGGGACCAGCTAGAACTGGTTCTGGAGCACTCTGTTTACAGTGCTCACACCCTTCTTTGGGAGATGAGGGCTCGGCCATCAGACACACCACAAGGGGGTGGAGCCTGCATTGACCTAGGCAGGCACAATCCTATCCAGGGCCAGGGGACTACTCCTCCCACAACTCTAAATGCAGATGTCCCATTCAGTCTAGCGCTGACTCGCCCTGCCCCTCCTGGAGCCACACACACCTCACCAGCCCCATCACTCAAAAGCCAGACATGCAATTCACATCAGGCAGGCAGACAGACACATAGCACACAGAAATGCCAACTTCGAAAAGTGGCATTTCTAAAATAGTTATAAGAAATCTGAGCACACCATTGGGTAGTATTTATTATCACTATTTCAAACATACCAAACTTGACCACACTGCGCCTCTCATATCAGCTATTACCACTGAAACACTTATCAGGTCATTCCCAATGTATTCCTATGGGAGGTCAGCCCCACAGTAGTGAGGAACCAAAATGGCTGTTTGTCACTACCAGGACATGGCACACACTTAAGGTACATGTCCTACCTTTTACCTACAATGCACCCCGCCCATAGGGCTAGCTAGGGCCTACCTTAGGGGTGACTGATATGTAGTAAAAGGGGGGTCATGAACATGGCACACACTTTAGGTGCCACGTCACAGCGGCAGTAACACTGCGCACACAGGCCCTGCAATGGCAGAGGCCTGGGATAGGTTTGAAAGGCTACTTTGGTGGGTGGCGCAATCAAGCCCACCAGTAGCATTTAATTCACCAGCCCTGGGTATATAAGTTACCACTTTACAAGGGACTGACAGGTAAATTAAATAGGCCAAACAGGTGCAGACCAATCTTACCATAGTTAACACAGAGAGCACACGCACTTTACACTGAACAGCAGTGCAAAAGTGCCCAGAGTCCTAAAACCACCAACACCATGTCAGAACATTGGTCAGTGTCCTGGGAGTGTGAATCCACTGAAAATGCGTTGCACATTGTACCAACTGGCATAAGAACAGGTAAACCCAGGACAGCAAGGCCCACAGGGAGTTGAATTGTAAAGTATACTGCAAAATGCACTTAATCAACCTCATTTTTTATTTTAGCCGACCCCTTATTCTCTGGCCTATGTTCCCATATGACTTGAAGGGGTTTCCATCAGCCCATGCTCTCCAAGGATCCTCATTTTATTGGCAGTCCATTTCAAGAAGTAGGACTTTTTTTAGAATCTGATTTAAAAAAAACAATGCACACACTTTTAGGATGTACTCGATTGAAGAAAGCATGACTGCTAAACAAGATATGATCTGACTTCATGCCGTTTTAACCTTTTTCTTATAGGCTTTTGTTATATTGTTTGTGATGGTTTTGAATAACATGAAACAATAAAATATATCTATCAATCTATCTATCTATCTATCTATCTATCTATCTATCTATCTATCTATCTATCTATCTATCTGTCTGTCTGTCCGTCCGTCCCTCCTTCGTCCACCTGCCTGACCGTCCGTCCGTCTATCTATCTGTCTTTGCTATTCTTAACTCCACATAGGCCCGTAAAAAAGGTGGTGGAGCCCTCTATGCACTCGGAAAGGTGACCCAATAATATTGACAGAGATGGGAGAGGAATTTTGGGGCACACTGGAGGGAAAGATGTCTTCTATGAAGTCACGATGTAGAGTTCTTTGAAGAGGTGAGTTTTCAGCCTTTTCCTGAAAGGGTGGAATCTGGGCGTGTCCTCAGCTCTCACCTCGGGCTGAAGGAGTCTGTGAGTAAGTTGTGCCAGGCGCTCACAGGGGAAAAAACCTTCAAAAGAATTACATGCTGTATAAAACTTTCATCTTGGCGCGCGTGGTAAATGTCAGAGAGTGATAAATACAGCAAGCGGCCTGCGTTTCTGCCAGGAAAATAACAGGGCATTACAGCTGAGAGGCCGCTCTGTCGACATTTAGCGGGATGTCTGTGTTTAGCTGTCCCCTGCTATTCATTTCAAAGCAGATTTGCATAATGGCTTGGAATCAGCCTGCCCCAGGGCAGCTCAGCCATTCCCACCCCAGTCACATCAGACAGAGAAAGGGATAGACAAGGACATTAATTTGTTTTATAGCTGCTTCATGTAGCGCTTCAAACCCCTGCTGCAGCGCCAAGGCGCTTTTGTGGACGAGTAGGATGGTACTCTGTGGTAGGCTATGATTCCATTGGTGTCTGTCCTGTGGTCTTACTGAAAAGTTATTAAATGTCATGCGTGAGAACCAGTGGCATAAAGCAAAAGGATGGGGCCCCACTGCAAATTGTGATGAAGGGCCCCTGACCCCCGCCATATCTCACAGTATATCCCTTGGCTTGAATGGCGCACCCCTGAAGGATTGGGGTCCCCAGGTCTGCAGGTGTCTACATCATGCCCCTTGAGAGAAGTAGAGCTATGCTGTCATGGTGCTTTTTCACAGTGCTGTGGTGTGTGGTGAAGCAAAAGGGGCGAATGAGGACTTTTGAGGTAAAGATTCAATGATGTGATTAGCGGGGACTGGTGGCGTGCATAGATTCTATAGGAAGGATCCCTCTTCTCTGTATAGTGCAGCGGTTCTTAACCTTTTGACTTCTGTGGACCCCCACTTAATCATTACTAGAACCAGAGCCCCCCCCCCCATTGAATCATTATTGGAATCAGGGGAGTTCCACTGAGTCATTGCGATGATCTGAATGACAAAATATATAAACAAATAATATAGAAACAACAATTCATCAAATAAATACACAAATGATTAAATATTTGATATAATTGATTAACAAATATATGTTTATAAAACTTGACATTTTAATTTTAAAGGGAAGGTTGGAGATTTTCTAAATTCGATTGAGGTCTCTCATCGTCTGTACTATATTTTGGTTGATGCACTTGAGTAGTATATAGTGATACCTTCACTTCAACTCTGGCCTTAAATTTGACAGCTCCGGCCAGGAATCCTGGCCTTAAATATGATGGGTCTAGTCTTAAATATGACAGGCCTAGTCTTAAACTTGTGTGTGGAAAATTTGACAGCTCTGGCTGGAAACCCTGGCCTTAAATTTTGACAGGGCCTGGGCGCAGGCTGTTGGCCTTAAACAGGCCTGGTTTTAAAAGGGGGGTGACATGTAGGGATATTCCCAAGAAGTAACAGGATGCAAAACATGTGGTAATTGTGTACATGTTTAAAAAGTGCATAGGAAAGTGCATGTTTAAAACTGGGGGGTTGCAGACAGCTGAAGGCTGAACAGCTGCTGAGCAGGCCTGAGTCCCCAGCCCCAGGGTGTGGGAGATGTTTTTTTTATGTTTGAAAAAAAAAGGGGAGCTTTTAAATTGTAATTAGTTGGAAACCCATAGTGTGTTTTAAAAAGCACAAGCCATGTTCAGCCACCCTGAGCTTTGAGATGTTGAAAAAGACAGATGTCGTGGCAAGGCTTCCCATGAGAACCTGAAACAGGATGCCAAGTGCTCGGACGTAATTCACACAACTCCAAAACCCCTGGGCCGAAACTGGACATGCTGGCAGGAATTTTGACAGTTTAGGCCAAGACTTGATGACTCTGGCTGGAAACCCTGGCCTTAAATTTTGACAGGGCCTGGGCGCAGGCTGTTGGCCTTAAACAGGCCTGGTTTTAAAAGGGGGGTGACATGTAGGGATATTCCCAAGAAGTAACAGGATGCAAAACATGTGGTAATTGTGTACATGTTTAAAAAAGTGCATAGGAAAGTGCATGTTTAAAACTGGGGGGTTGCAGACAGCTGAAGGCTGAACAGCTGCTGAGCAGGCCTGAGTCCCCAGCCCCAGGGTGTGGGAGATGTATTTTATGTTTGAAAAAAAAGGGGAGCTTTTAAATTGTAATTAGTTGGAAACCCATAGTGTGTTTTAAAAAGCACAAGCCATGTTCAGCCACCCTGAGCTTTGAGATGTTGAAAAAGACAGATGACGTGGCAAGGCTTCCCATGAGAACCTGAAACAGGATGCCAAGTGCTCGGACGTAATTCACACACCTCCAAAGCCCCTGGGCCGAAACTGGACATGCTGGCAGGAATTTTGACAGTTTAGGCCAAGACTTGATGACTCTGGCTGGAAAGATGACCTGTGATAGGTTTAGTGCTGGGACAAAGGTCGGTTCCCTGGGGTCCCTACTTCCCAAGATAAGCCATTTTAAAATATGAGCCCCATTATAAAAGTGTCCAGAAGATGTAGCCTGGCCTGGATTGTTTTTTTTTTTGCTGCACTTTGAGGATTTCTGCACCAACAAGCCCTTCAACACCCTTGGGGAGCGAGTGGATTGTCTTGGAGTCACAGCGCCAACCCTTGGATCTTAAGGCAAGAATGGACCTGAGCAACTTCTCCCAAATTGAAGCCGCCTGTGACAATTTAAGGAAGGTAAATAAAGCATGGGGCAAGGATGTATGTGTATGTGGTATTTAAAGTATACAAAACTGTAGTTTTGAAAATGCTAAATAGTACTTTGTAAACTGTTAATGTTTAAGGCGTTGCAACATGTTTAATGTGAATAATGGTGCCAATGAAGTTTTTTTTACAAGACGTGAAATGTAATGTAAATGTATTTAAAATGAATAAAGGCTGTGTTGAAGGTTTGAGTTTAAAGCTATGTGTGTAGACATTTAATGTTAATAGAGGCGGTGTTGTGGGGCTGGCGCAAGTTTGCAGGGGTTTGTATTTAAGGGGCATAATGTTGTAGGCTTTAGGAGGGTACATGCAGAGGTGAACGTGTATTTTTACAAAGCATAGAAACATTTTACCAAGATGTTGTACATTTAATGCTAATAAATGTTAGAGGCTACTACTGCTTTAGGGGTCCCAGAGCCAGCAAAATAAAATACACTGCATACAATTTCAAAATAAGGAAAGCATTATTGTACTCACCAAGCCAGTGTTGAGAGTCGGAGGGGTCCATGGGTCCTTGCTGCTCCTTGGGGGGGGGGGAGGGGGGTCATGAGGGCCATGTATTTATTTATTTTTTCAAATAAGCCCTGTTTACAGTTGTGGAGGGAGGCTCCTGGTGGGGCGTCATAGTCCTTTGGGGGTGTTAGGGGTCTGAGGCCCTTTTAAAATAAGCCCCGAGCCCACGTGTACAAGGCGCTGCTCGGGGGTGTTGTGGGGCTGGCTCTGTGTGTCCCTGGGCCTCCGTGGACCGAGTGCCCGAGTTTTGTAGCTTTTTTTCTAAAATGCCCCTGAGCCCGCTTGCGGCTGGCGCTGCTCGGGGGTGCGAGGGTCCTGGTGTCCTGGGGCTCAGGGCCCCAAATGCCGCTTTGTGTTGCATTTTTTTTTTAAATGCCCCCGAGCCCGCTTGCACAAGGCGCTGCTCAGGGCTGCGAGGGACCTGGGGCTCCGGGCCCCGAGTGCCGAGTTTGCAGCTTTTTTTCTAAAATGCCCCCGAGCCCGCTTGCGGCAGGCGCTGCTCTGTGTGTCCCGGGGCCTCCGGGGCCCGAGTTTTGCTGCTTTTTCTTTCTAAAAGGCCCCCAAGCCCGCTTGCAGATGGCGCTGCTCGGGGGTGTTGTGAGGCTGTCTCCGGGGTCATGCTGGTCCTTTGCTGGGTCCTGGGGCATTTCCAAACAGCCCACGTGGATCCCTCGGGTCAGCGGCGGCATGGCGGCTGAGTGCTTCGCAGGGACTGCTGTGCAAGGCCTGCACCAACTCATCACTGACGGGGCGGTCCTTGCACAGCAGTCTCGTGTAAGCTACATTTATTTATTCACTTTTATATAGCGCAGACTTTACCCGAAGGCTTCAGAGCGCTTCACAAAAGGAACAGAAAAATTACAAATCAACAAAATGACAATAGCAGACGATAAGTTACATGAGGTAAAAGTGACAATTGTGAGCAAACAAAATACATGAATAGCAAAACAGTGTTTTACAAGAGAAAAGTGACGTGTAACAAGTTACAAAAGGGTACAATACACAGGTACAAGGATAATACTGCAAACAATGGGCAAAAGTGACATTTGTGAGCAAACAAAATACATGAGGTAGCAAACGGAGCAGACGTTAATATACATAAGAAAAAAGTGACATGTGTGCAGGCTGCAAGAGAAAACCAAGTACAATTAGCGGCATAATACTGCAATATAAGGTAGGTAGGTGTGTGTGTGTGTGTGTTAGTGTGTGTGTGTGTGTGTGTGCGTGTGTGTGTGTGTGTGTTAGCATGTGTGTGTGTGTGTGTGTGTGTTAGCATGTGTGTGTGTGTGTGTGTGTGTGTGTGTGTGTAGGTGTGTGGGTGTAGGTGTGTTAGTGTGTGTGTTAGTGTGTGTGTGTGTGTGTGTGTGTGTGTGTAGGTGTGTGTGTGTAGGTGTGTTAGTGTGTGTGTTAGTGTGTGTGTGTGTGGGTTTGTGTTACTATCCTTGTGGGGACTTGGGTGTGATAACACACTCACGCTGTGGGGACTTGATTGCACTGTGGGGACCTGAACCCAGGTCCCCACAAGGCAATGTCCTTTAAATGATAAAAAATGGCTTCAGGAACATCTGTGCCAATTTTTACAACTTTTTAAAAAATTGTCTTGTGGGGACCTGTGTTTCATAAAGTGTGTTTATATTTTTGCTCGCTCTGCCCCTATAGACAGGAGGCGGTACTGCAGCCTTAAACACACTTTGCATTTAAACACACTTTGTTCACCAGCAACACATGTTAGCAGCAGAAAGCACAGATATTTGAAAGGAAAAACTGCATAAACCTGTGTTAAAAACTATTTTGCATGCAAAGTAACCTTTTTCCTTATTTATTAAAGTAAACTTTATTTACATTAAATTTTTAAATTCCGACTACTTGAGTTTAAAAATTGTTAGTAGTTTTATAAATATTGCTAAAAGCAGTTTGGGTCAGTTTTGAATCACAGATGACTTCACTACTGCCGTTTGATCCTTATCTGCAATTAAAGAATGATGGTGCATTAAACTGTGAACCAATGTAAAATGATCCAATCGATTTTTGCAAATTTGATTACATATTAATATGCACTTTGGAATACACTTTTAAGATGATGACTAGATGAGTGAGTGGCTAGAGTGGCATTGTGCTAACAGGTACATTCTCTTAGACGCTTAACTGCAGTAATGTTATGTCCACAACATGGGGACGTTTAATTTTAACAGAAAAAAACATGTTCTTTGAATATATTTTCTAAGAATGTCACTAATTTTCTAATATTGCCACAAGATGTAATTATATTTAAATCCTTTGAATTGCTTAGTTTACAAACTGTTCCCAGATCCCTACAAAGTAACGCAGCTTAATTCCCAGAAATGGATGAAGAACAGTGAAATAACAAGCATTGGCAAAACCAACAGGTGTCACCTACAAAAGAGCTACTGGCTTTGTCAGAGTTTTTTGACATGTTGTACAGCAGCGTGCCTGTTCTGCGGCATGGATGAAATTGAAATTGAAATTTTCAAATAGCACTATGATGCAGCCAAAGCGAACCACATCATGACACTAATTTGTATTGCTGGCGGGAGGGTGGGGGCCTGTGAGGAGTCAACACTAACAACAGAGGGGGTAGGGAAAAGAAAAATCACTGATAGAGCCGTTACTGATCTCCAGCAGCAGTTATCAGGGGCTCCTTGGCCTCATTCAATTATAAAATGCAGACTCTGATATATATCAAGCTCAGTGAAGTAGGTGCAGAGACACAGGGTCGTAGTTCACCCTAATTAGTGGCTGTTTTTTTAAAGCCAAAACAGGGGAGGTAGATATGGGACGAAATCCCTATCTTGCATTAGGGCTCACGTTGCCCTTGCTACTGCATTGGCACCTACACGTATTCCATTTTGGACTTAGTGTTTCAGCTAAGGTGCAAAGTTCTGCTGTAAAATGGACCACCTCATGTTGGTGTCCACTTCAATGTGCCCTTCCTGTGTATTTAAATATAGTCTGCCTCCCTGGACCACACTAGTTTAACTACAACATACTGCAGTAGCTCAGGCAGTGCTCAACCACCTGCCTTATGAGTGAGATGATTTTCAAGCCGGAAGAGTGGAAAGGATGTGACGTTATGCTAGAGTTGCAAACTTGGAACTTGATTCTTGACATTGGCTTAAATCCTGTGATTATGGTCAAATCACTTAATCTCCCAGTGCCTAAAGAAAATTGTACGTAACTTAACTGGTGCTCCTGTTAAGTGCTTCAAAAGTGGAGGGACACAAGCACAGCACTAGTGGAAATGAGGCATTTACAGAAGTATGTGAGAAGTGGCTTATGTTGCTTTACCATGAGAACCTTTGTGTGGTTCAAGTCTACTAATGCTGCCATAGGACTGGATGAGATAGACTACTGCTTAAGTCCTCAATCACACTGCTAGGTGCTGAGCCCCAAAACAATTTTATATCACCTCTCTGGTGGTTGACCCATCACACCAAAATATACAAAGGATCACAACAAATTCAACAATCTCCCAAACATGCAGTTTCCTACTTTGTAGTGTGCTACCTGCACAAAAATGTGCTTTGACACACCGCATCAAGGTATGAAGGAGAGCCTTCTCCTACATTTCTCTTAAAGCATGGAACTTCCTGTCACTACACATAAGAGCCTCCTCCTCACTTGAGTTCCATAAAAAGCTTAAGACCTGGCATTTTGAGGTGTCCCACTAAGCCAGAGGTCTTCAAACAATTTTGGTCTGAGCCCTCCTTGCCAAAATGTTTTGAAGTTGGGCCCCCCTCCAAAACTATATGGCAAGGATTTGGGGAGTGGGAGGAACAATCACAGGGGGCGGGGATCATGAGACCATTTAAGGTGTTCTTTTCTGTAGCTTGTAATCCACATATAGGGGCAGATTTACAAGCCGCGTACACCACATTTGCGCTGCTGTGACGCAGCGGCGGCGCAAAGCCAGCGCCATGCTGGGGGGTATTTACAACGTGACGCATCTGGGAGATGCGTCATGTTGTACAGCCCCATGCCACATGTGGGCCTTCCGGCGCAGGGGGGGGGCGTTCTGGCGCAGGAACGCCTCCTAAAAGTGGCTGAGTGAAATCTACAAGAATTCACTCAGTCACTTTTAAGGCCATGCTGCGTCAAAACCCTGTGCCTGCTTGAAGCAGGCGTAAGGATTGACGCAGCATGTTAGGCATACGGGCTGCGTCAGGCTAGTGATAAAGCTGCCCCTCTTAAAAGAATCAAAGCAAAGCGCCCTCACGACGCTCAACGTTGGTTCACAGGCCAACTCAAAGCGCAAAAACTAACCCTTCGGCAAACTGAACGCCACTGGCGTCGTCACTACGACCCACAGCTCAAACTCACATACAATGCAACCCTTAAATCTTATAAACAATCAATCCTGGCGGCTAAGACGGCATATTTTTCACAAAAAATCCTGGACTCTAACAATAAAACGAAAGATATTTTTTCAATTGTCAACGAGCTCTCCCTGCCAGATAGAGTCACTCCCCAACCCCAGCCGACTCAAACCCTCTGTGACGCACTTAACTCTTACTTCATAGAGAAAATCACGACAATAAAAAACAATATTCCGACCCCGGCATCCCCTGCTCCTCTCCCGCTTCCCCCTTCCAATACCAGTATTTTGACAGACTTCCCACCCATATCCCAACAAGAGTTTGTCTCTCTCCTTCATAAAATCAGATCGGGATCCCCCAATGACTGCTGTCCCCCGCAGATCTTGAAAGAAGCCTTTCTTGCATGTCCAGGCCCCCCTCTAGCTTTACTCAACAATTCTCTCGCTACCGGGAAGGTTCCATCCTCTTTCAAGCAAGCTGCAGTCCTACCCATACTAAAAAAACCCAACGCAGACCCATCAATCCTCAGCAATTACAGACCCATCTCCCTCCTTCCCTTCCTAGGAAAGATCTTGGAGACCTACGTTACCCGCTGCTTGAGCTCCTTTATAGAGCAATCTTCCTTTTTAGACCCTCAACAAGCGGGTTTCAGACCCCTCCACTCCACCGAGGCGGTCATAGTAGCAGTCATGGACACCCTCAGGAGGGGCGCTGATAAAAATATCTCTCAGGCCCTTGTCCTGCTGGATCTCTCGGCGGCGTTCGACACGGTCGATCACATCATCTTGATCGACCGTGTCCATAACGCCGGCATTCAGGGATTAGCCCTTGACTGGCTCAGATCTTTCCTGCACCAGCGTTCTCAGTCCGTTCACCTCTCCACTTTCTCCGCACCCTATACCTCCCTCCCCTGTGGTGTACCTCAGGGCTCTGCACTTTCCCCTCTTCTCTTTAATTTGTACCTCCAACCTTTGTTAGCCTCCCTCCACAATTCCCCGGCCAAGATCTTCAACTACGCGGACGATCTCCAGTTAATCTTTCCTATAGATTCCCTCCCTTCCTCCCGTATGAATTTCCAGTCTACTATGCTGATCATAGCGGAGTGGATGTACCACAGCCACTTGAAGCTGAACCCTACCAAAACCGAGCTCGTTCTGGTAGGAGGCCCCAATCATCCATGGAACTCCACCTTCTGGCCAACATCTCTGGGGACAGCACCTACTCCCATGAGCTCAGTCAAAAGCCTAGGGGTGATCATCTCAGAAGATCTATCCATGAGACCGCAAATCAACGCGGTCACATCTGCCTGTTTTTTCCACCTCAGGCGGATCCGCAAGATCAGCAGGTATTTCACCAAAGAAGCCCTGATCCAAGTTGTTATTGCGCTCATCACCTCTAGGCTCGACTATGCCAACACTTTGTACGCTGGAATCCCTGCATGTCATCTGCACAGGCTACAGCTGGTGCAAAATCAGGCCGCCCGCCTGATCTTCCGCCAGCCCAAACACCAGCACGTCACTCCCCTCCTCCGTAGTCTACATTGGCTCCCTGTTTCCAAACGCTGCACCTTTAAACTGGCATGTACAATCCACAAGGCCCTCTCGGATGCAGCCCCTGCGTTCATCTCTTCGGTCCTATCCCGTCACTTCCCTTCTAGAGCCCTCCGCTCAGCATCACAAAATCTCCTCGTCGTTCCCAAATTTAAAAGGAAAAAACACGGTGGCCTGAGCTTTTCGGTCCTGGCCCCTTCCACCTGGAACTCGCTGCCACTTTCCCTCCGTCTCTGCCAAAACTATGATTGCTTCCGCAGACTGTTGAAAACTCTGCTCTTCCAATCCGCATATGAATAACCCTCTCACTCTGGATCACGTTTATTTGTCATGGAGCGCCAAGAAACCTATGGTGATAGTGCGCGTTACAAATAATTTTAACGTAACGTAACGTAACGTAACGTACGGGCACCCGAGCCTTGCTGGAGCTGCGACCGCTTGTGACAAGACTCCAGCAATGCGTCACCTTTACGGCAGCAGATGCGTCATGCATCTGCCTCAACTTGCCACATGGTGCACCGCGTTTTAAATGCGGCGCATCCATGGCGGCACAAGAGGTGTCTGCCGTGACGCACACTAACTGGCACACCCATGCGGATATGCAGGGATGCGCCAGTTAATGTAAATCTGCCCCTAAATGTGCAGCACCAAGCAAGAACAGAATAGATGTCTCTATCTGCAAAACCTCAAAGTCCTTTTCCAATCCTCACTGTGGTGCAGTAATTGAGTGCAGGACAAGTCACCATCATGTCTGTCAATGCCCCAACGAGAATGTTACGTGATAAACGCCATCCATGTCTCACTCTTCTGCCTGCAATCTCCACACTTAAAAACAAAATCGGAAACATTGTGAGCACTTTATTCTCACCAGCTCCAAAATACAAAAATGCAGCAGTATGTTCTGTGAGGTTGTAATTGTGCAAAGTTTATTTTTCACTAAAAAAGAAAAATCCCTTGTTTGTTGTGCCTCCCAACAAGTAGTTCTTAAGTACATTTCTCTGGGATACCTTTCAATGACCACGGGTAGTTTGGATGGAACCTCTCTGTTTATATAACCCACCGCATCTTTCCGAGTTGCTTAAACACTTTTGTAGTTTGCTGGCCTCCCCACTGCCACTAATACGTCCTTTCACTTTTTTTGTGGCGTTTAATTGTTGCATGTAAATGAAGACAGCCTAGAACGGCACCTTTTGCGCTTAAAGGCTATCTTAATTTACATGTAATTGCAGA
This sequence comes from Lissotriton helveticus, assembly GCF_964261635.1. Classification (NCBI taxonomy): domain Eukaryota; kingdom Metazoa; phylum Chordata; class Amphibia; order Caudata; family Salamandridae; genus Lissotriton; species Lissotriton helveticus. The sequence goes on from NC_136068.1 coordinate 118,191,942, forward strand.
CCTTTGGGTGCCCCCCTGGCAGAACATCGACGCCCCCGCAGTTTGAAGACCTCTGCACTAAGCTCTGGGTATGGGTAGGCTCACATCTACTTAGCATCAGAATATCCTTGCGGTGATAGGGCGCTCTACAAATCTACATGACATATAAACACTAGGATACAATGCAGTATTGTACAATCCTCTGACCTATACTCTAATCATACTTAGGGCCTATACCCTTGGCTGTACCATAGTACTGTTTATTCTTGCTATACTCTAGTCCATCCTCTTCTTCTGATACCCTTCTAAGCTGTTACTCAAGTACGATTGTACATCTACCTCTAGTGCTGCCACCACTACCTATACTTTAGTACCACAGCATATTATCTAGCCCCAATATAGCCCAGTATTTCCACCATAGTTCCTGCATCTCTGTCTATAAACTAGTATCTCTAAGCCTGCCTCTGCTGGTATACTTCCTGTACCCCTGACTTTACTTAAGTATTGCTCCTCGTGCTATTACATGGGCTAGTCATTTTTATTTGTATCGTGGTATTTCTACCTCTATATTTATTCTTGTATTGATACCCTTCCCTCTACTTTACAACCTCTATCATACCTACACCCTAGTATTTCTACCCTTGACTATAACTTAGCTCTACTCAATAGTATCTCACTCACTGCCAAAACGTACTATATCAACTCCAGCCTTTACTTCTAAACCTGCTGATACCCTACTGTATTTAACCCTGCCTCTGCCCTTCTTCTAGCACCTATCGTCTAGAAATGTAACCACTAAACACATCTTATTTACCTCTACCCCACCTTTTTTCTAGTATCTATATCCATGTCTATGCCTATAGCCCTCTCTTCACGCCAGAGTCTCTAGTCATGCCTACTAATCCTGAGTAGTATTAACACCGCTTACACCTACCATTTCTACACCCCCTCCACTACTTATGTCACTTTTCCCAGTTTTCTTCATCAAAGTCTCTCAAATATTTTGAGGATTACGGTTATCCCATTGCAACAATATGGAAATGTGCCAGTCTATGGTTCTTAGGCATGTATTCTCCATTTTTGTTGTTTTTGTTCTGAAACATTGTAAATATTAGTGTATGCTTACTGTAGCTGGCTTGATCTCCATACATCACAGGAATACCATTGAATAGTGTGCTTAGACCTTGACACCTGCCTCATTCCCTCACATTCAGGAAAAGTTATATTGTCTTCTAGTGCCTAAGTTTTCGTCCCCATCTATTTGGGTGAACATGGCAATAGCAGGAGCACTATTTTTAAGTTCAATATGTACTGCCATGCCATTTTTCCGATTGTTGTGTAACCTCTCCGCTCGTCTCCAAATCAGAGCCATTTTAAGGCATTGGAAAAGTGGTTTAAATTAAAATTGCCACCAACTACTCATAATATACATGTTCAATTTTTATAGGGCACTTAACATCAATAAAATTGTCTAATGCAAAATTACATGATGCATTTTTTCCAGATCCGTGCTATTTTTTAAAATGTTTAATTGGGAAGTATAGGAATTAAATGCGGCGTATTGAATCCACTGCAAAGCAGATACATAAAACACTAAATTCCATTCCATCCCACAATATATTTTATATTCCCTAAACAGAGAAATGTTTTTAAGAACCTCCAAAATGTCAACAGGTCCCATCCCCCTTCAGGAAGCGTTTCCCGTCTTTCACAGTCTTCGGGGTTTTCAGGGACGAGCCTCTTGTCATGCTAATTGACCTTTTTGAGATGCACAATCGCGCATTTGCACTTCTGCCAGTGGCCATCCTGAAGTTCAGCACTGAAAGCTGCGTTTCAGTTTCTACTCGCTCAGTAGTAATCGTGCTGATAAGACATTTTGGAGGTTCTTAAAAACATTTCTCTGTTTAGGGATTATAAAATATATTGTGGGATGGAATGGAATTTAGTGTTTTATGTATCTGCTTTGCAGTGGATTCAATACGCCGCATTTAATTCCTATACTTCCCAATTAAACATTTTAAAAAATAGCACGGATCTGGAAAAAATGCATCATGTAATTTTGCATTAGACAATTTTATTGATGTTAAGTGCCCTATAAAAATTGAACATGTATATTATGAGTAGTTGGTGGCAATTTTAATTTAAACCACTTTTCCAATGCCTTAAAATGGCTCTGATTTGGAGACGAGCGGAGAGGTTACACAACAATCGGAAAAATGGCATGGCAGTACATATTGAACTTAAAAATAGTGCTCCTGCTATTGCCATGTTCACCCAAATAGATGGGGACGAAAACTTAGGCACTAGAAGACAATATAACTTTTCCTGAATGTGAGGGAATGAGGCAGGTGTCAAGGTCTAAGCACACTATTCAATGGTATTCCTGTGATGTATGGAGATCAAGCCAGCTACAGTAAGCATACACTAATATTTACAATGTTTCAGAACAAAAACAACAAAAATGGAGAATACATGCCTAAGAACCATATTGTTGCAATGAGATAACCGTAATCCTCAAAATATTTGAGAGACTTTGATGAAGAAAACTGGGAAAAGTGACATAAGTAGTGGAGGGGGTGTAGAAATGGTAGGTGTAAGCGGTGTTAATACTACTCAGGATTAGTAGGCATGACTAGAGACTCTGGCGTGAAGAGAGGGCTATAGGCATAGACATGGATATAGATACTAGAAAAAAGGTGGGGTAGAGGTAAATAAGATGTGTTTAGTGGTTACATTTCTAGACGATAGGTGCTAGAAGAAGGGCAGAGGCAGGGTTAAATACAGTAGGGTATCAGCAGGTTTAGAAGTAAAGGCTGGAGTTGATATAGTACGTTTTGGCAGTGAGTGAGATACTATTGAGTAGAGCTAAGTTATAGTCAAGGGTAGAAATACTAGGGTGTAGGTATGATAGAGGTTGTAAAGTAGAGGGAAGGGTATCAATACAAGAATAAATATAGAGGTAGAAATACCACGATACAAATAAAAATGACTAGCCCATGTAATAGCACGAGGAGCAATACTTAAGTAAAGTCAGGGGTACAGGAAGTATACCAGCAGAGACAGGCTTAGAGATACTAGTTTATAGACAGAGATGCAGGAACTATGGTGGAAATACTGGGCTATATTGGGGCTAGATAATATGCTGTGGTACTAAAGTATAGGTAGTGGTGGCAGCACTAGAGGTAGATGTACAATCGTACTTGAGTAACAGCTTAGAAGGGTATCAGAAGAAGAGGATGGACTAGAGTATAGCAAGAATAAACAGTACTATGGTACAGCCAAGGGTATAGGCCCTAAGTATGATTAGAGTATAGGTCAGAGGATTGTACAATACTGCCTTGTATCCTAGTGTTTATATGTCATGTAGATTTGTAGAGCGCCCTATCACCGCAAGGATATTCTGATGCTAAGTAGATGTGAGCCTACCCATACCCAGAGCTTAGTGCAGAGGTCTTCAAACTGCGGGGGCGTCGATGTTCTGCCAGGGGGGCACCCAAAGGTCTGCAATTACATGTAAATTAAGATAGCCTTTAAGCGCAAAAGGCGCCGTTCTAGGCTGTCTTCATTTACATGCAACAATTAAACGCCACAAAAAAAGTGAAAGGACGTATTAGTGGCAGTGGGGAGGCCAGCAAACTACAAAAGTGTTTAAGCAACTCGGAAAGATGCGGTGGGTGATATAAACAGAGAGGTTCCATCCAAACTACCCGTGGTCATTGAAAGGTATCCCAGAGAAATGTACTTAAGAACTACTTGTTGGGAGGCACAACAAACAAGGGATTTTTCTTTTTTAGTGAAAAATAAACTTTGCACAATTACAACCTCACAGAACATACTGCTGCATTTTTGTATTTTGGAGCTGGTGAGAATAAAGTGCTCACAATGTTTCCGATTTTGTTTTTAAGTGTGGAGATTGCAGGCAGAAGAGTGAGACATGGATGGCGTTTATCACCTAACATTCTCGTTGGGGCATTGACAGACATGATGGTGACTTGTCCTGCACTCAATTACTGCACCACAGTGAGGATTGGAAAAGGACTTTGAGGTTTTGCAGATAGAGACATCTATTCTGTTCTTGCTTGGTGCTGCACATTTAGGGGCAGATTTACATTAACTGGCGCATCCCTGCATATCCGCATGGGTGTGCCAGTTAGTGTGCGTCACGGCAGACACCTCTTGTGCCGCCATGGATGCGCCGCATTTAAAACGCGGTGCATCATGTGGCAAGTTGAGGCAGATGCATGACGCATCTGCTGCCGTAAAGGTGACGCATTGCTGGAGTCTTGTCACAAGCGGTCGCAGCTCCAGCAAGGCTCGGGTGCCCCTATGCCTAACATGCTGCGTCAATCCTTACGCCTGCTTCAAGCAGGCACAGGGTTTTGACGCAGCATGGCCTTAAAAGTGACTGAGTGAATTCTTGTAGATTTCACTCAGCCACTTTTAGGAGGCGTTCCTGCGCCAGAACGCCCCCCCCTGCGCCGGAAGGCCCACATGTGGCATGGGGCTGTACAACATGACGCATCTCCCAGATGCGTCACGTTGTAAATACCCCCCAGCATGGCGCTGGCTTTGCGCCGCCGCTGCGTCACAGCAGCGCAAATGTGGTGTACGCGGCTTGTAAATCTGCCCCTATATGTGGATTACAAGCTACAGAAAAGAACACCTTAAATGGTCTCATGATCCCCGCCCCCTGTGATTGTTCCTCCCACTCCCCAAATCCTTGCCATATAGTTTTGGAGGGGGGCCCAACTTCAAAACATTTTGGCAAGGAGGGCTCAGACCAAAATTGTTTGAAGACCTCTGGCTTAGTGGGACACCTCAAAATGCCAGGTCTTAAGCTTTTTATGGAACTCAAGTGAGGAGGAGGCTCTTATGTGTAGTGACAGGAAGTTCCATGCTTTAAGAGAAATGTAGGAGAAGGCTCTCCTTCATACCTTGATGCGGTGTGTCAAAGCACATTTTTGTGCAGGTAGCACACTACAAAGTAGGAAACTGCATGTTTGGGAGATTGTTGAATTTGTTGTGATCCTTTGTATATTTTGGTGTGGTGGGTCAACCACCAGAGAGGTGATATAAAATTGTTTTGGGGCTCAGCACCTAGCAGTGTGATTGAGGACTTAAGCAGTAGTCTATCTCATCCAGTCCTATGGCAGCATTAGTAGACTTGAACCACACAAAGGTTCTCATGGTGAAGCAACATAAGCCACTTCTCACATACTTCTGTAAATGCCTCATTTCCACTAGTGCTGTGCTTGTGTCCCTCCACTTTTGAAGCACTTAACAGGAGCACCAGTTAAGTTACGCACAGTTTTCTTTAGGCACTGGGAGATTAAGTGATTTGACCATAATCACAGGATTTAAGCCAATGTCAAGAATCAAGTTCCAAGTTTGCAACTCTAGCATAACGTCACATCCTTTCCACTCTTCCGGCTTGAAAATCATCTCCCTCATAAGGCAGGTGGTTGAGCACTGCCTGAGCTACTGCAGTATGTTGTAGTTAAACTAGTGTGGTCCAGGGAGGCAGACTATATTTAAATACACAGGAAGGGCACATTGAAGTGGACACCAACATGAGGTGGTCCGTTTTACAGCAGAACTTTGCACCTTAGCTGAAACACTAAGTCCAAAATGGAATACGTGTAGGTGCCAATGCAGTAGCAAGGGCAACGTGAGCCCTAATGCAAGATAGGGATTTCGTCCCATATCTACCTCCCCTGTTTTGGCTTTAAAAAAATAGCCACTAATTAGGGTGAACTACGACCCTGTGTCTCTGCACCTACTTCACTGAGCTTGATATATATCAGAGTCTGCATTTTATACTTGAATGAGGCCAAGGAGCCCCTGATAACTGCTGCTGGAGATCAGTAACGGCTCTATCAGTGATTTTTCTTTTCCCTACCCCCTCTGTTGTTAGTGTTGACTCCTCACAGGCCCCCACCCTCCCGCCAGCAATACAAATTAGTGTCATGATGTGGTTCGCTTTGGCTGCATCATAGTGCTATTTGAAAATTTCAATTTCAATTTCATCCATGCCGCAGAACAGGCACGCTGCTGTACAACATGTCAAAAAACTCTGACAAAGCCAGTAGCTCTTTTGTAGGTGACACCTGTTGGTTTTGCCAATGCTTGTTATTTCACTGTTCTTCATCCAATTCTGGGAATTAAGCTGCGTTACTTTGTAGGGATCTGGGAACAGTTTGGAAACTAAGCAATTCAAAGGATTTAAATATAATTACATCTTGTGGCAATATTAGAAAATTAGTGACATTCTTAGAAAATATATTCAAAGAACATTTTTTTTCTGTTAAAATTAAACGTCCCCATGTTGTGGACATAACATTACTGCAGTTCAGCGTCTAAGAGAATGTACCTGTTAGCACAATGCCACTCTAGCCACTCACTCATCTAGTCATCATCTTAAAAGTGTATTCCAAAGTGCATATTAATATGTAATCAAATTTGCAAAAATCGATTGGATCATTTTACATTGGTTCACAGTTTAATGCACCATCATTCTTTAATTGCAGATAAGGATCAAACGGCAGTAGTGAAGTCATCTGTGATTCAAAACTGACCCAAACTGCTTTTAGCAATATTTATAAAACTACTAACAATTTTTAAACTCAAGTAGTCGGAATTTAAAAATTTTATGTAAATAAAGTTTACTTTAATAAATAAGGAAAAAGGTTACTTTGCATGCAAAATAGTTTTTAACACAGGTTTATGCAGTTTTTCCTTTCAAATATCTGTGCTTTCTGCTGCTAACATGTGTTGCTGGTGAACAAAGTGTGTTTAAATGCATAAGTGTGTTTAAGGCTGCAGTACCGCCTCCTGTCTATAGGGGCAGAGCGAGCAAAAATATAAACACACTTTATGAAACACAGGTCCCCACAAGACAATTTTTTAAAAAGTTGTAAAAATTGGCACAGATGTTCCTGAAGCCATTTTTTATCATTTAAAGGACATTGCCTTGTGGGGACCTGGGTTCAGGTCCCCACAGTGCAATCAAGTCCCCACAGCGTGAGTGTGTTATCACACCCAAGTCCCCACAAGGATAGTAACACAAACACACTAACACACACACTAACACACCTACACACACACACCTACACACCCACACACACACACACACACACACACACACTAACACACACACTAACACACCTACACCCACACACCTACACACACACACACACACACATGCTAACACACACACACACACACACACACACACATGCTAACACACACACACACACACACACACACACTAACACACACACACACACACCTACACACACACCTACCTACCTTATATTGCAGTATTATGCCGCTAATTGTACTTGGTTTTCTCTTGCAGCCTGCACACATGTCACTTTTTTCTTATGTATATTAACGTCTGCTCCGTTTGCTACCTCATGTATTTTGTTTGCTCACAAATGTCACTTTTGCCCATTGTTTGCAGTATTATCCTTGTACCTGTGTATTGTACCCTTTTGTAACTTGTTACACGTCACTTTTCTCTTGTAAAACACTGTTTTGCTATTCATGTATTTTGTTTGCTCACAATTGTCACTTTTACCTCATGTAACTTATCGTCTGCTATTGTCATTTTGTTGATTTGTAATTTTTCTGTTCCTTTTGTGAAGCGCTCTGAAGCCTTCGGGTAAAGTCTGCGCTATATAAAAGCGAATAAATAAATGTAGCTTACACGAGACTGCTGTGCAAGGACCGCCCCGTCAGTGATGAGTTGGTGCAGGCCTTGCACAGCAGTCCCTGCGAAGCACTCAGCCGCCATGCCGCCGCTGACCCGAGGGATCCACGTGGGCTGTTTGGAAATGCCCCAGGACCCTGCAAAGGACCAGCACGACCCCGGAGACAGCCTCACAACACCCCCGAGCAGCGCCATCTGCAAGCGGGCTCGGGGCCTTTTAGAAAGAAAAAGCAGCAAAACTCGGGCCCCGGAGGCCCCGGGACACACAGAGCAGCGCCTGCCGCAAGCGGGCTCGGGGGCATTTTAGAAAAAAAGCTGCAAACTCGGCACTCGGGGCCCGGAGCCCCAGGACCCTCGCAGCCCTGAGCAGCGCCTTGTGCAAGCGGGCTCGGGGGCATTTAAAAAAAAATGCAACACAAAGCGGCATTTGGGGCCCTGAGCCCCAGGACACCAGGACCCTCGCACCCCCGAGCAGCGCCAGCCGCAAGCGGGCTCTGGGGCATTTTAGAAAAAAAGCTACAAAACTCGGGCACTCGGTCCACGGAGGCCCAGGGACACACAGAGCCAGCCCCACAACACCCCCGAGCAGCGCCTTGTACACGCGGGCTCGGGGCTTATTTTAAAAGGGCCTCAGACCCCTAACACCCCCAAAGGACTATGACGCCCCACCAGGAGCCTCCCTCCACAACTGTACACAGGGCTTATTTTAAAACAAAAAGAAATACATGGCCCTCATGACCCCCCCCCCCCAAGGAGCAGCAAGGACCCATGGACCCCTCCGACTCTCAACACTGGCTTGGTGAGTACAATAATGCTTTCCTTATTTTGAAATTGTATGCAGTGTATTTTATTTTGCTGGCTCTGGGACCCCTAAAGCAGTAGTAGCCTCTAACATTTATTAGCATTAAATGTACAACATCTTGGTAAAATGTTTCTATGCTTTGTAAAAATACACGTTCACCTCTGCATGTACCCTCCTAAAGCCTACAACATTATGCCCCTTAAATACAAACCCCTGCAAACTTGCGCCAGCCCCACAACACCGCCTCTATTAACATTAAATGTCTACACACATAGCTTTAAACTCAAACCTTCAACACAGCCTTTATTCATTTTAAATACATTTACATTACATTTCACGTCTTGTAAAAAAAACTTCATTGGCACCATTATTCACATTAAACATGTTGCAACGCCTTAAACATTAACAGTTTACAAAGTACTATTTAGCATTTTCAAAACTACAGTTTTGTATACTTTAAATACCACATACACATACATCCTTGCCCCATGCTTTATTTACCTTCCTTAAATTGTCACAGGCGGCTTCAATTTGGGAGAAGTTGCTCAGGTCCATTCTTGCCTTAAGATCCAAGGGTTGGCGCTGTGACTCCAAGACAATCCACTCGCTCCCCAAGGGTGTTGAAGGGCTTGTTGGTGCAGAAATCCTCAAAGTGCAGCAAAAAAAAAAAACAATCCAGGCCAGGCTACATCTTCTGGACACTTTTATAATGGGGCTCATATTTTAAAATGGCTTATCTTGGGAAGTAGGAACCCCAGGGAACCGACCTTTGTCCCAGCACTAAACCCATCACAGGTCATCTTTCCAGCCAGAGTCATCAAGTCTTGGCCTAAACTGTCAAAATTCCTGCCAGCATGTCCAGTTTCGGCCCAGGGGCTTTGGAGGTGTGTGAATTACGTCCGAGCACTTGGCATCCTGTTTCAGGTTCTCATGGGAAGCCTTGCCACGAGATCTGTCTTTTTCAACATCTCAAAGCTCAGGGTGGCTGAACATGGCTTGTGCTTTTTAAAACACACTATGGGTTTCCAACTAATTACAATTTAAAAGCTCCCCTTTTTTTTCAAACATAAAAAAACATCTCCCACACCCTGGGGCTGGGGACTCAGGCCTGCTCAGCAGCTGTTCAGCCTTCAGCTGTCTGCAACCCCCCAGTTTTAAACATGCACTTTCCTATGCACTTTTTTAAACATGTACACAATTACCACATGTTTTGCATCCTGTTACTTCTTGGGAATATCCCTACATGTCACCCCCCTTTTAAAACCAGGCCTGTTTAAGGCCAACAGCCTGCGCCCAGGCCCTGTCAAAATTTAAGGCCATGGTTTCCAGCCAGAGTCATCAGGTCTTGGCCTAAACTGTCAAAATTCCTGCCAGCATGTCCAGTTTCGGCCCAGGGGCTTTGGAGTTGTGTGAATTACGTCCGAGCACTTGGCATCCTGTTTCAGGTTCTCATGGGAAGCCTTGCCACGACATCTGTCTTTTTCAACATCTCAAAGCTCAGGGTGGCTGAACATGGCTTGTGCTTTTTAAAACACACTATGGGTTTCCAACTAATTACAATTTAAAAGCTCCCCTTTTTTTTCAAACATAAAAAAAACATCTCCCACACCCTGGGGCTGGGGACTCAGGCCTGCTCAGCAGCTGTTCAGCCTTCAGCTGTCTGCAACCCCCCAGTTTTAAACATGCACTTTCCTATGCACTTTTTAAACATGTACACAATTACCACATGTTTTGCATCCTGTTACTTCTTGGGAATATCCCTACATGTCACCCCCCCTTTTAAAACCAGGCCTGTTTAAGGCCAACAGCCTGCGCCCAGGCCCTGTCAAAATTTAAGGCCAGGGTTTCCAGCCAGAGCTGTCAAATTTTCCACACACAAGTTTAAGACTAGGCCTGTCATATTTAAGACTAGACCCATCATATTTAAGGCCAGGATTCCTGGCCGGAGCTGTCAAATTTAAGGCCAGAGTTGAAGTGAAGGTATCACTATATACTACTCACTTGTACTGCTCACCTGGATCAATATGAGGACACAGACCTAATTTTTACCGTCCAGTTTCAAAATCTTTCAAGTTTGCAAAACATTTGAACATTTTCAAGTGCACATTTTGCTTCTTTATTTATGCACATTTTATTAATCTGTTAATGTTATTTAATATTCTAAGCAGTCGTGGACGCCCTGAGCAGGTTTCGTGGACCGCAGATTAAGTACCACTAGTACAGATATCCAATCAATTATACTAAGTATAGTCCCTGAATCTGTACGTTGATGGGATCTCAGCTGCTCATTTTGAAATTACACCATGTTGTTTAATTGGTTTTTCAAGGTGAGTAAACATATTTAGACACAGCAATCAATGCTATTCAGGTCCTGAGATATATTTAAATTATTAATAAATCTATCGGTGTTGAAAAAAAGTACAGTTATAAACACCTTTCGTCGGGTTTCTATGCAAAAACGGAGTACAGTGTATATCAGAGGTGTACAGACTTCTTTCATCCATGCTATCTGTTTACATCTTGCCTAAACCACACATGGGCAGATTTTCCAAGCCCTGTGTCACTTTTTGTGACGCAGCGGTGGTGTAAACAATGCGCCATGTTGTGGCCCGTTTATAACGTGATGCATCTAGGGAGGTGCGTCACGTTGTAAAGCCCTGCGCCACATTATGCCTGCGTCACATATAAAGCAGACAGGGTGGGCGTACCCCCGCAGGAAAGCCTCGTAGAAGTGACGCAGTGAAATCTACAGGATTTCACTGCCCCACTACTAGGACGCCACTGCGTCAAAAGCTTTCACTTGCTTGGAGCAGGTGTAAGAAGTGACGCAGTACAATAAGTATAGACCTCCCCATGCATTGCTGGTGTTGCGTCATGCTTGCCACACAACTCCAGCAATGCGTGAATTTTGCACCAACAGATGCTTCAAAATTAAATTCTAGGGGGCAGATTTACAAGCCCATTGCGCTACATTTGCGTCATTTTTAACATGGGGAAAATGACGCAAAAGTGGTGCAAGGGGCTTGTAAATCTGCCCCTAGGTCTGGGTGAAATTTCAATTATGCTGGCGTAATCTCAAGTAATTTCAGCAATTTTTTGCTGTACACTTAAAACATGAATTTACCAAAACGTATGTGATACGTAATTACATGCTGTTTGCTGCACAAACGAGAGAGTAAGCACATGGGAACAAAGCAAATTAACATAACTCAAGCAGCAGCAATTTGTGGAGCTTGTGTTTCTTCATATATATTTCGTGTTAAAATATAGTGCCAAATACTGGTTTTGCTTTTCAGGTAACTACGCATAATTTTGCATGGGTTTTCCCCCCTGAAATTTCTTGTAATTACAAGAAAACCGCCCAAATTATGCAACTTCTTGACACATCTAGAAAACTTACCCTCTGCATAAATCAGCCAAGCTTCCCAACTTCGACCTAAATTCAGTAAGGGCTTGCTGTGGGAGTGTAGCGGGCGGTGGGGTGGGGAGGGCCAGGTGGGGGCAGGGGGGGGCAGTAGAGTCCAACATGCGACAGACATACGACGGACGGGAGTAAGGTAAGTAATTAAATAATTAAAACAATTTACCATACACGCGTTGCATCGCATTAACAAACACAATGTAGACCACAGTAAAAGTTTTGAATACCATAATATTTGAATTAACAATATTTTAAACATCAACACTAATGATATATTACCCTCAATATCTCGTTAATTCTACTGCAGATATTCTAACCTTGAAATTATGTTCAATCAATAATCTGGAGTCGATATTCAGGATCCATACCTAATTATGAACACACTTTTTGCTGGCTTAATTGTTAAACATGTATTGATTTCCAGTGAACTAAGTGACGCTTTTTTTCTAAATTAATAGGATGTTCTTCAAGATAATTCTGTTGTTGCAAATTTTACAACGCAAAGTAAAGAACATTTTCTTTGGTGCAACATGTAAGACTGTAGCACAATTGCAGGCTGGTTGGCGATTATGAGGTTTTTGCTGCAAAATTACAATCCTATATGATATTTTATAGAATCCTTTTAAAATCGCTGTTTTTTAGAGCAACCAAGGAATTAATGTAATTAATAAAAGTGGCGCATCTAGAACTGCATCTTCTAGAAATTATTTGAATCTGTTAATTCTCTTTCCAGTGAGGATAACACCTGTTGTTCGTGACCTTGCTCTTAAATCGGTGACATTAGCCTATATGGCATGCCTCTAATTGTCAGTCATTTTAGAGCACACCTGCATGACTAGTACGTCCACAGTTTAAACCAAAATCTTTACACTTGAGCACAGATTATAGAACCACACAAATTATAAACCACGGGTGCAGTGTACTTTAACAGTGGCCATGTGGTTTGTGCGGCTCTACCATAGGTGAATTATGCAGAACTATCATTCACTGATATGTATTAACTATCAAAAGTCCCTAATTTGTAAACAATTAAAGGAAATTAAACAATATGAATGTAATTTAACAGAGCCAGTAATGCGTAATTACTAAAATTACACCAATTACACCTGTGTGATTCAAATTTCCCCCAGGCCTACGTCTAAACGAACAAAGATGGATTTTCACAGAGGGCACTGTAAAAGCATCAGAGCTCTTCATATGGAAACACACTGGGGCTTAAGTACAAACCCCTATCGCCACGGGAACGTCACTTTTTGTGACGCTCCCGTGGCGATAGCGGCCTTGCCTTATGTACAAAGCAGCGTTAAGCCACTTAACGTGGCTTAACGCTACCTTGTACAGAAGGCACCCTTTCACGGTATGTTTAGCGTGAAAGGGCCATTCAGTGGGTGTTGTTGTGGGCGTTCTACCGCAACACCCATTGTATTTGATGCTGCCCCCTATGTTCAAGGGTGGCATACATAGGAGGCAGCGGGAAAATTAGGACCAGGAAAATCCTGGTCTTAAAATAGCGAAACATGGAGCAATGCATTATTTCTCCTCGTGTTTGCTTTTTCCATGTGTGCTGCCTTGTGCAGCACACATGGAAAAAGCAAAATGGCATGGTTTGTTTATGTACAGGATGGTGTCCCTTTTTTGTACATAAACAAACCTTTTTAAAAAAATTCAATTTTTTAACTTTCATGTGTGCAGCATGAAGCCGCACACATGAAAGTTGCAAAATGGCATTTTAGGATTGTTTATGTGCAGGAAGGGACACCTTCCTACACATAACCAATCCTCCCCTGCACACAGGCACCCTTGCACTCTGGGGCAAGGGTGCCTGCGATGGCGCTAAGTTGTTAAACTTAGCGCCATCGCAGGGGGAAACGCAAGCCTGCACCACATTCTTGTAAATATGGTCAGCCTTGCGTTTCCGAAGTGGCGGAGAGAGGCTTTAAGCCCAGGAGGCTAATGACACGCTCCACCACTTCATTGTACAGATCCCCCAGTATTCTTTGTCTTCAACTGCAGGCACAAAAATGATTACAGTGCGAGTTTCTACTTGGGTATGTTTCTGATCTGTTGGATACCAGGGAAAATGTTATCTAGGTCCTATTCATGCATTTTTTGTGTTTTGGCCTGTCTGCACATCATCGCCATAAAGATTTGTAACTATGGCCCATCACTTTTTTACAAAACTCAGTCATCTTTGTAATACGCCTCATAACTGACTGATCGCTAGACCACATCTCAGTCTCTGAACGATGCTGCAGAGTGGAATCTAATGGTTTTGGAACCTTCTCTTATGTGGAATATACACAATACATTAAGGGTAAGGCACGAGGATTAACTTGACATGAGTTGCCTTTCTGCACTCCCAGGTTTCATTGGTTTGGGAGAAAGCCCATCAATTTGTTCTTGACTTCTGCATTTAATTTCTAGATGACATGCACTCAAGGATGTTAGCACAATTATAAAAAACACAATTGATTCTTACCAATCTGCTTCTCTTCTAAACCTCCCTTTTATGTTCATTTCTTCTCAAATTGTAAGGTCCTGTTTAAATCCTCATTGTGAGAAGCCCAGATTGATTGATTGATTGATTGTGGGTTTCTAAAGCGCTAGAATCGACTCCCGAAGGAGTATCTCTGCACTGTAGACCGCTGGGAAACCCGTCCTGGCTTTCCCTGTGAGATGGTTCCTACTGGGTATCCCCAAGGTGAAACCAGGCATCCCCGGTGTATGTGGGGGGCCGTTGTGGAGATGAGGCAAGCTAATGCCCAGAGTTGCCGAGTATGATCCCTAGTTAGAGTAGGTACCGAGGCGAGAATTATCGAGTCCGTTGACCCTGGTCCAAGACCCTGCCGCATCGGGAATTGAACCCTGGTCCCGGGCCGTCCTCTGCTCCCGCGTCGGGAATTGAACCCTGGTCCCGGGCCGTCCTCTGCTCCCGGGTTTGCCGCCTCTAACCAGTGAGCCACACCCCTCCACTCATAAAGTACTCTGTTTGCACGAGCAATTTGTGCCAGGTTCTACTTTGTGAAAAATTGGGTAGGCAAAAAGTCAAGTAAGCAACTATGACCTGAGTTGGAATGATAATGTGGGTGCAAATGGGATATTGGCATTTGGATCAGGATTTGTGGGCAACTCAGAAGAAGAGTCTTAGAGGGCTGAGCCTTTTGCATTTCTAGATTATTTTCATGAGACTTTCACTAATTCCCACATATTTCATATTTATAGGACCTGTGTTAACTCTAATCTGATAAATGACTCATGCAGAACCTTTTTTCATCATTGTATCCTACTCGGAGTATGTAGCTGTTGCTAATTGTACCACTTTTTCTGCAATATTCAGTGTTGACCAGCATTGGTGACTGTCGCTTGCTGTTCATTCTTCACTCTCTTCAGTAGCAGCTGCAGCCGGCAGTGGGAGTACCTGCAGGGCGGTGACGTGGGGAGGGGGTGGGGCAGGGTGGGGGTTAGTAATGTATGGATTACGGACCTTAACAGATAAGTAAACATTTAAATAAATAAAACGAATATTGTTGAGTGCACTACATCACCAAATGCGATGCAGTGCGCTCAACGAAATTCGTTTTATTTATTTAAATATTTACTTACCTGTAAAACTCCGTAATCCATACATAACTACCCCTCACCCTGCCCCTCCCCCTCCCCACGTCACCACCCTGCAGGTACTCCCACTGCCGGTGCAGCTGTTCAGTAGGTTGTTCTTCCCATGTAGGGTTTTGTATTTATTCTGTTAAAATTCAGCTTTTAATACGTATTTCCCTATAAACCCATAACTTTTTTTTGAATTTAGTGACACAGTCATTCCTCTATTTCTATCACGCTACTTTGAGGTGGAGTTATTGCGGACGTTCGAAGCTAACATTTAGAGTGATTTACAGAAGTCCAAGCCTATGTTGATGAAGACAAAAGTTTGTCTTAGGTATCTGCCTATCAGGATAAGTAGGACCGTTTAGGAGAAATCTCATCAAAGAAGTCATTGTTAAACTGTAATTACTCTTGCAGCTGTACATTTCACAATTTTCTAAGAAAATGTAGGCAACAGGTCCATTACATGTGCATTTTTGCATAGGGTGGAAGCTTCTTCCCTGTTAAGAATGCTTTACACCGAATTTGATTAGAGGCATTGACAAATAATTCTGCATTGGGAGCAATGCTTAGAACGGAATATTCTGTAAATCAATAATAGTTTAGGACTACTCATAGCAAATTAGTGTATTCTATTACTCATGAACCCCTCCGCTGCGCCGAACATTCCACGCTTGTGCGGAACGTTCTATTGCGCGGGCGGGGCCGGAACGCTCAGTGGACGGGCGCAGCACTACCGAGGTAGTGCACGCGACGTCCGCTGAATGTGCGCCGCACGGAAGGGGTTAAATTACATTCAAAGAGCAAGATTATCTCATTTCTGGATTCATTCAGTTGTGGTACCCTATCAAGTTATTTTTGGCTCTTTCGCCTCTGTGATTATTATCCACGTTACAGTGTCAAACCAGAATTTGTTTACATTTACTTGTTGGGAAAATGTAATCTCTAACATCACTTGTAATACAATGTACTGACATAGGGTCCGAGTTATATCTTGATGGTAAGAATACTCCGTTGCAATGGCAACGGAGTATCCTTATCACCAAGAGAATGGTCCGCCAATTTGATTTACATACAGGTGGATCATTGGTGTAACCATGGCTACTGTGTCTCCGCCATGGTTAGACCCTCCAAACTGAGTTGGGCCATTGGAGAATTGGTTTTACGCCCATCCACCCAATTAGGATGGGAGAACGTACAACCGTCTTTGCTTTACTGCAGCCGCGGCCGGCAGTGGGAGTACCTGCAGGGCGGTGGCGTGGGGAGGGGGAGGGGCAGGGTGGAGGGTAGTAATGTATGGATTATGGAGCATCCCAGGTAAGTAAACATTTAAATAAATAAAACGAATTTTGTTGAGTGCACTGCATCCCCAAATGCGATGCAGTGCGCGCAACGAAATTCGTTTTATTTATTTAAATGTTTACTCACCTGTAAAGCTCCGTAATCCATACATTACTACCCCCGACCCTGCCCCTCCCCACGTCACCGCCCTGCAGGTACTCCCACTGCTGGCAGTGGCTGCTTTACTGTCCGTCACTGCCAGGCAAACCCTGGCGGCGAGGGACAATACAAAATAAATAATGCCCCCATCACCATAGTAGATGACTCCCATGGTCGGGGGGGCATTATTTTATTAATTTTCAAAAAGAAAATCCCATTTCAGGATGTTGTTTTTGAGAGTAAAAAAAAAAGGAAAATAGATTGGTGCAAGCACCAAATAGTGAAATGGACTGACAGGAACTGCTGTGATGGCGGTTCCTGCCAGTGCTCCATAAATGACCGCCATCTTGGCAGTGATTTAGAAGAAATATGGCAAGTCGGGACCTCTGTCAGGGCGACGGAGGAATTTATTCCACCAGCCTGATAGAACAATGGCCCGACCGCCAATAACTAAATCAGGTATCAAGTATGGTGAAATTACTTGCAATCGTATCAGTGTTCATGTTTTAATTAATCGTTGACCAGTATTTAAATATTATGCTGTATTTTGCAAACTCTTTACTCATATTAATACCTTTTTTTACAAATCTTGCACACAAATTGATATTTCTTTACTCTTCTAGGTAGAAAAAAAACTCATTTTTTATTGCTTGAAATGTTTACATACCATGAAAAGTTTTTGAATAAAGTAACGAGTTAAGCTGAAACATACCGTCATTGGTTTTCTGAAAAATTAAATTATTTTTGTCTAGAGTCGAAATTCAGAATTCTTTAGACACAGCAGATGTTATGTATAGATTGTTAGTGTTTTATGATGTCTTTTAGAATGAAGTCTAGTAAGCAAAATAATTAAAAACTGCATATCTCTAACTTTGTGAGGGTTATACGCTATATAATTTTTAATAATAATAATGATTTACATTTTTTATGTCAGCCATTGAGTCGCAACCTTTTTTTTTTTTTTTTTTTTTTTAAGTAATTTTTATTTGCATCAAAGGATCACATAGTCAGTAAACAGTTCATTTTTTCAAAAAATTACAGGAGAACCAGGTATATAACATAATTCCATAATTACAATAGTAAAGCTTATACAGTGCAAAACAAAGAATTTAATAATCAGTAACCAAGATTTTTGAAAAATATTTGCTAAGACATGAATAGCCCCCATATTCTGTCAATTTTTCGTCTGGCCTGCATTCCCCTAGATTCTGCAATAGCGGTTTCCATACTATGGATCTCCTTTACTAAACTCCACCATTCTAAAACTGTTGGAGGGTTCTTTTGGATCCATGCTCTGGCAACAATTAACCTTCCACATGTGATTAGAATATTCAGCAGATCTTTAGACATTTCATCCCCGTTGATGCCTACACAAACATCGATGTTTGAGAGAAGAAAGGGTTGTTCCAACCTCTCAGTGATAACCTTAGTTATTCCTACCCAATATTCCTTAAGGTGAGGACAGGTAAAAAACATATGAACGATGTCCGCACCACTCAAATCACATTTCGGGCATTTCGTTTTATCTGAATGAATGTTGTTCGTTGCCCATTTAAGTATCCTTTCAGGAGTGTAATATAATTGACAGATTGTTTTAAACATCTGCAATTTTAAACTAGAAGATTGAACTGATGTATTTAGGCTTTTAAATGATGTGGTAATTAGATCTGTGGGAATACTCATTGCCAGTTTCCTATTCCACTTCTCCGTTAAAATAGTTGCATCACCGGTCTTGAGATCAGAGAAAAGCTTATAACCGAGACTTATAATAGATTTATCAGTATCCCTATAGATACAGTCCCATATCTCCGATTCTGAGATTGTGGAGAGTTCTATTTTTTTTACTAAGTAATCTCTGACCTGATAGTATTTAAACCTAGCTGCTTCTGATAGGTTGTAGCAAAGTTTCATCTTATCAAATGCCATAAAGCCAAGGTGATCGAATAGATCCCCCAAAAGACAAATACCAGAGTTCAAAAACATTTGACACGGTGCCTCATGAAAAATAGTAGGGAAGCCGGGATTGCCCCATAAAGGTGTTTGACTGTGAAAAAGAGATGTATTGCATTTAGCCATAATAGATCGCCAGATACTTACAGTATCCCTTATGGTCTTAAATTTAACCCTTTTAAAATAGTTGGGGTCATTCATCCTATACAAAAACATATTGACATCTAATCCTAGTAAAAATTTGTGAAAGTATAAGCATTTATCTAAAACTGCCAGACTGCAAATCCGGGTCATAAATGCTGACCAGTAGTAAAGTTTGAAGTCTGGAAAAAGCAGTCCTCCTTGGCTAAAAGGAAGTTTAAGCAATGATACAGCCCGCCGAGCTTTTTTATATCCCCATACAAAGCTTCCAATAATACCTTCTAGTCTAGTAAAGAAGGAGTTATTGACCCGCAAAGGAATTGTTCGGAACAGATACAGAAATTTTGGCAAAATTTTCATTTTTATTAGATTTATTCGCCCAATCATATTAATAGGAAGTTTATGCCATTTTTTAAGTTGCATGGCAGTTTCTTTTAATAAAGGTTCATAATTTAGTCCTATAATAGAATCAATATCTGAGCATATTTTAACACCCAAGTACGTGGCTACGTTACTAATTCCAAGGACAGAAGTGCTAGGTTGGTAATTCATGACGACTTGGGTTTTGGTGGTGTTAAGTTTGTAGCCAGAAACTGAGCCATAGATGTCAGCCTCTATTAAAATACCTTTCATAGTTCTAGCAGCATCTGGGGAGAAAACTGCGATATCGTCAGCATATACAGTTATATCTAACTTGTTTAATCCATTAAAAAAAGGACTGATTAGTGTTTGACGTTGTAAAGCAATCAGGAAAGGCTCTATCGCAAGAGCAAAAAGTAATGGTGATAAAGGGCACCCTTGCCTAGTCCCTCTTTTGATGGGAAACATAGAAGAGCATTTTCCCATATATGAGATCTTACCCATCGGATTATCATATAAAGATTGGATCCATCGCAGATGTTTTCCTTTAATACCAAATGACTGTAATGTGGCCCACAAAAAACCCCACCCCACCCGGTCAAATGCTTTTTCGGCATCTAATAAAATCATACCGAGTGGGGTGTGTTTAATCCGTGCCGCATCGAAAGCTGATATAGCCATGTTAATATGTGCTGTGGTGTCACGCTTAGGGATGAATCCATGTTGTTGAGGAGAGACGAGTTGGGACATAAACGGGGCTAATCTAGTTGCCAGTATTTTGGCAAAGATTTTTGCATCACTATTAATAAGAGAGATAGGCCTGTACGATCCCATCTCTTGTGGTGCTTTACCTTTTTTCAAAAAGAAAATAATTTGAGTTAGGTTCCATGACCTAGGTGCTTGTTGCCCTTTACCAATAGCACTAACTACATCAGCAAATAGTGGTGATAATTCTTCAGTACAATATTTATACATTTCCAAAGGAATAAGATCTTCCCCGACAGCTTTGCCCATTGCAAGGGATTTAATTGCTCCCCTAATTTCTAATGGCGTGATCTCGGCTTCCAGTTGAGCCGATTGATCTGGACTTAAGTTATTGACTTTATTATCATCAATATAATTATTAATACAGTCCTCTAAGATAGCATTTTCCGGTGTATAAAGAGTCTGATAGAAAGAAGCAAACTGTTGTAGAATTGATTTTGGGTCACAGAATAATTGATTGTTGTCCCCCTTGATTTCTTTAACCATATTAATGGAGCGATCTTCCGCAACTTTATAAGCTAGTAATTTCCCGCTTTTATCTCCACTTTCATACTGTTCTAAATGGTATTTTTTTAATTTATTAATGCTCTTATCCCTCAGAAGATTCTTAATTGTAGTTTTAAGCTCGATTAATTTGAAGTTTAAATCTTCTAAGTTAAGAACATTATTACAGATAGCATCAGATATCTGGAGTTCAATATCCCTAATTTCATTTAACTTTTGTTGATTTAAAGTTCGAAGTTCTTTGTTTTGTCGCCAAATATATTGTTGGGTAAATCCCCGTACACTAGCTTTACATGAATCCCAAACTATCCATGGTAAGCTCGATTGAGCATTGAGTCGCAACCTTCTGACTTCTGTCCATGAGCCAAAATTCCTCTAACTCCTCTCCATGTGCACTAAGCCACTAATAATTTCGACATATGTACCCTAAACTCTTCACACCAGCTTGCTCCAAACTCTTAACACTGTTTGTACATGTTCTGCCAACTCCAGCATCTGTTTGCCAATATTCTTACCATTTCAGTCAAAGAGGCCAAAGTTTACTGACCCATCGATCATGTGACTGGAACGCCTCACTTAGTATGTGCTTTCAGATTCTTATGCTCACCCTCCTCCCACTGTCCCAGTGATCCCTCAGCCACTCACAACATCTGTCCATCTGCTCTCAGTGCCTCACACTGCCTCTTTATGCACACCCAGCTAAACTGTGGTGGTCCATGTATCCCAAGCTTCCCACAGTGTCTGCCCATGAGCCGCAAGCTCACTGTTGTCTAGCATAGGTCTACACCCCTTATACTGCCTGTCAATGTCAGTGGCGGCTGGCATGTACTGAGTGTGGTGAGGCAGGCGGCACACACTAGAAAATAATAAAATAAAAGAGACTTACCTTCCTTACGTGCAACGCAACGTGCTCCCCTCCCTCCAGTGTCTTCTGGAAGAGCAATGGAGGTCTGCGCTTTCTCTAACCCAACTGTCTAAGACCGATAGGTTAGAGAGCTTTAAAATGCACATGTCTGGCTGGCTGTCCCAAGATGGCCGGCCAAAGAGACATGCACATTTTAAAGCACACAGCTCAGCTCCCTGCTGCTGCCATTCAGCAGCACTGGCCCAGTCCCATTCTGACACTTAGGGGCTCATTAGGATGGCGGACGGACCTGCGTCCGTCTGCCACCCTAGAGGAGGAGGGACCGTCCCCCGGGGCAGCGCCGGTCCCTCCAGTGCAATTAGGATGTAACCGCCAGCCTGGCGGTCACATCCTCAATATTTAACATTGCGGCGGGTGCTGCCGCAAGGTTAAATATGCATGCTTAGCATTTGCATGCACAAAGCGGCAGGCACCGCGCGGTGGCTGCCGCTTTGTGCATGCAAATGCAGGGGGGTACCATAGGTACCCCCCATGCGCACCCCCCACCCCCCCACTCACCCTGGGGGCCCGCAACGGGCCCCCAAAGAAATCACCGTATGCCTTTCCAATGGCGGAGAACCCGCCGCGGAAAGGCATCTGTTTTTCGCCATAATAATATGGCTGGCGGTGTCTGATAGACACCGCCAGCCATGTTAGAGCTTCTCCGCCGCGGTCAGAAGGCGACCGTGGCAGAAAAGCTGCAGACCGATTTTGAGACCCACCGCCATCCTAATTTGGCGGTGGGTCTTTTGTGTCTCCCCAGCGGTTTTCCCGCATCCTCCGGGCCGGCGGTGGCTTCCGCCGGCCCGGAGGATGCGGGAAAACTGCGATCCTAATCGGCCCCTAAGTTCAAGACGGGTTGCTGAAAACTAACATGGTAACTTTATTACCATTTTATTTCTCATCCCTGGGGCTTGTGGGGCGAAGCTCCTCTGCTCAAATGGAGGAGCTGCCCCTGGATGTGACCCAAACCTACCCCGCCCTACCTGTGCACGTGTCCCAAGCTTGTCAATCTGCCTGCTCGTGAAACCCACACCCATTGCATCCTGTACTCCATGCTAATCTTCCTCACACTTTCTTTCCCCTATCTGCTACACCCTGTAGGTCCATGTGCCCCAAAATATCCTTAACTTCTGTCTTTTGTGCATGCGCTGTTTTCGTCAGTTTAACAACACTAAAAGATGCCTGATGCTCCAATATCTCAAATGTAGCACATTTTAAAGATGCCCCCTTTTGCACAGATGACTCTATGGGCACAGGTGACTCCATGATGGATAGTCACAATACTTTGAGCTATTGACTTTCCTTTTGCATTCCAATTGGCCCACATTCCTATTGGTTCAATTTAGTAAGCTCAAGTGTAGCTATGGCAATGCATCTGTTTCTTCAAGAAATCCCAGGGCTAGAAACATAGGGCCTTCTTTATGAAAACTGTTGCATCGATGCGTGAAAACAGTGATGCAACACTTTTGCGCTGCCGTTGTGTCACTTTTCATGACGCAGCAGCAGGGTAAACAATGCGCCACGTTGCAGCATATTTACAAAGTGACCCTGCCGGTGGCGCAAAAGTATTGCAAGTGGCTCATAAATAAAACTTATAGTGTAGTTGTCATATATAACCAAGTCTAAAGCCAACATGAACTCTTATAGACATGCATTAGTTTTGACATGTGCATCACTTGGGCAGAATGTTTGCTGCCCCGCCTTACCTGACGATGACAAACATGACGGCACAGTTTCCCACCAGTCCCAGCACACACACAATGAGGTAGACGATCACAATGGTGAGCTTGATGCCAAGGGGCAGGAAGGTGTCGGAGGTGGAGTTGAAGTACCAGCCGCTCGGCAGGGCGCTCAGGTTCATCACTGAAGAGTCGTTCAGAAGCTTGCTGAAGTAGGACGCCTCAAAAGATGGCATGGGGAAATGTGGGTCCATTGTGGGGTCTACTTTGCAGGAGCGCCTAGAACACAAGAGGTGGTGAGATGGTGAGTAGCAGGATGTATGGGTTACTTTCACAACTTCCTAGAGAGACTGTCAGGGCTCTTGCAATCATAGCCATTCGATGGTGTGACATGGGAATGACTCCGCACCAGTCATTTACACTTTTGAAGGGAATAAGTCTGCCATTGGCCTGACTCTGCCCCATCCTTACCATCTTTCAGGGAGTTATGTCTGTCTGTTGATGAATCAGCAGATTGCCAAGAGACAGGACTACCAGACCCATCCAGAGTGGAGAGGTGTGGCGCCGCGGCCAGGGCGACTGACGCTGGAATCTGGGGATCACGGTTCGATCCCTGGCTCCGGCGGCAGCTCAGCTCAGCACCATGTGACTCTGGGCAATAGCTCACTTAGGGCCAGATGTAGGTAATCCCCGATTACCGATTCTTAAATACCGAATCATACAGATTCGGTATTTAAGAACTGGCAATCGGGATGTAGGTATTTTTACCGATTCAATTACCGAATCGGTATTTACCGATTCTGTAATTGCCATTGATTCCTATGGGCCTTGAGGCCCATAGGAATCAATGTCAATTACAGAATCGGTAAATACCGATTCTGTAAAATTACCAAATTTACAAGGGGGACAGGGTGTCACTTTGACACCCTGTTGCACCCCTGATTCTGGCTTGTGTGAAATGTGACACACATACATGCCCTTAGGGCATGTATGTGTGCCACATGGCACCGGTGTACATGCACATACACAGAAATTCATTATTTACCACCAAATATTATTTGGTGGTAAATAACGAAATCCTAAGGGCCTGTGGCACTGTTTTCAGTGCCACCTACATCTGGATTTACAGAATCGGTAAATATACCGATTCGGTATTTTACCAAATCGGTAAATATACAGAATCTGTAAATTTACCGATTCTATAAAATTTAGGCTCCCTACATCTCAAACTCCAAATACCGGTCGGTAACGGCCGAAATTGGCCGTTACCGACCGGTATTTGGCAACCTACATCTGGCCCCAAATTTCCAAGACGGCCCCCAGCTCCTTGAGACCCATAAGGGTGAGTAGTTTGTCCTTTACAAATACGGATTTACATCCAGTCCACTCTCTTTCCTCCATGCAGCCATACTCTTCGATCCATGTGATCTTAAGCTCAGCATTTACTCTATTTTTGCCACTCCTGCCTTGCATCTGTTCAATTCCCATATACATAACCAATACAATTCCTTTCGTGTAACCTTTCCCGTGCACCAAATGCTGAATGCATTAATTAAGGTAATGCATCGTGCTGGCTTTTTCACACTTTCTCATTGAATACAAACATCAACATTTGCACTTTGCATACGTGTTCGCGTACACATCTCAGTAGCTCTCAATGCTCCTTCTGCTAAACTGCATCTTTTGCACATGTGGACTCCAGAACTCAACATGATACTCCAGTCGTTGCCTCCAGAAATGTACAGAATACATGTAATGAGAACTCACCAATTATATTTATAAAGGCAAACCATAGCTCTAATGAGCTGTCTGTGCAGTTTAGCCCTCTTGCCTCTGGCAGTATGCCTCCGGGCTTCCTGAGGGCGAAGTATTCGACATAAATTCCCATTAAAACGACTTCAGAGATTTCACACATTTAACTAATAGCATTAACAGTAATATGGCATAGGCATCAAAAATATGCTGAAGAAATCCTCTGAACCACCACAAGGGTTAGGTAGAGGTAAAATCAAGGTAATGCACTGAAAAGAGCATCCAGCGACCAGTAGAATAATATGAAGCCCGTGTTGCTATATTAGTTTGTGTTTTTATGGACCACACAGCAAATGCTGTTTCCATTATTGTTTGTGAATCTTCTGTGTCATTGACTGAACCTGCGAGTTTCTCTACTTTCTGGCATTGCATATGAGCAAGGGAAGAGCTTACTCTCTTTACTCACCTGATCCATATGATCAGGTGAGTAAAGAGAGTAAGCGCTCCTCGCTCTAGATGAAGTCCGTTCCTTGCAACTTGTGTCCATCTACCTCTCCATCCTTTGAGCCTTTCATGGATTCACCTATCTTTTCATTCACCCATACATCCATACATCCTTTCACCGTTCCAGCCATCATCCTTTCATCATTACAGTCTTCTATCCATCCATCCATCCATCCTAACACTCACATTTCCACCCATCCATCAATTCTTCTACATCCATCCACAGATGCACCCCTTTTATCAATCCACCAATTTATCCTTTCACCCATCCACCCTGATGGCCATTCATCTCTCCACCCATTCATCGAGCCTTCCATCATCCCAGCCACTTCTATTCGTCCATTCATGGGCATGTTGTTTACCCTTTCATCCATCATTCTTTTCACCTTTGCATCCATCCTTTCATCCCTGTGACCCTTCCTTCCTGTCACAGTGGGTTTCTTATTATCACGTCTTTTCTTTCACTCTTCCTTCCAGCCTTCTTTCTCTCTCTTTTCATGTTCATTTCTTTGCTGTGATTAACTTTTCATCCATATCAATTGTTATCATTTTCACTTACTTTTGTTTTAAAGAGATTTTATCAGCAGAGCTGCAGACAGGAACAGCTCATAAATAACTTTACATGTCAACAACCCCCCACTCCCCCCAGTCCCCCACCCCGTCCACACACAAACTGCAAAAGCAGGGGCTTCAGGATACCTCTGCACATGAGCAATAGATTTGTTAGATCAGAGAGGTAATAAGACTGGAAAGTTTGGACTCTCATTTTGAGTCTGATGGAGCATCATCCCAATGGGGACACTGTCCCAGTGATCTTGAGAGGCCCAGCATTCCTGCACCGACAATATTGCCAATTGTAATATCTGGTCTAACATTATGAGGTGGAAAATGCTTTCAGTAAAATCACTGGGGCTCTAAGAGAAAGGCATGGTGCCAGTAGCGGCTTCTGGCGGGAGTGCTACCGGGTGGTAATGTGGGGCGGTTGAGGGGCAGGGTGGGGGGTAACACTGGAATATGGATGAATGCCAGTTAACAATTAAATCAATAAAATGAATTCCGTTGCGCGTGCTGCATCACCGCCGCTACTGTAATAGAGCAGAGGCTCACACTGCTCCCAATACACCCCTCGCCCCCCCTCCAGTGCCATGGGAGCATGCAACACTCCCACAGAAGCTCCAGAGCCCGCCATTAACCACTCCCCACTGTCCATCACATAGTTGCTCTGAGATGATGATAAATGTGAGAAAACATTAGTAAAAGAACCTGGTGATATAGATCTGATTAGTTATTCCCCATTCAGAGGAGTTTACCTCAATTTGAGGTAGAGATACTGATCGGATCTGTAAGTCCAACCTAGGAATCTTCATACAGGGCATCTTGAGGGAGCGGTGAAGATTCTTGAAGCAGGTCATGGCATCAAAATAAGACAGCAATGTATGAATATGAGTGTGTGAAGCTCGAGAAGGTCTTTGCAGTTTGTCAGTCCCCAAAAAAGCGTTGTGTATGCGACCTGTCAGCAGGCAGGCAGTCGCAGCTGCGCTGACTCATGGGTGGCGGGGTGCGCGGGGGTTAATTTTTTTTATAAAAATGACAACTTACCTTCGCCTGCCCAGTCCGGTCGCGCGTCGCGTCCCTCCGAGTGCCAGGAAGCAAGCAGCCTCTCTCTCCTTCCCTCAGCCAATCACAATCCTGCAATGGCAGCATTCTGATTGGCTAGGACGCCGTCCTTACATGCGTCTATAGGGAGGCCATTTTCTCCATGTAGGCTGCTGAGAAAACAGAGAGTGCGCATGACTAGTTTGGTTGGCCCTGGGGCCGACTAAACAGTGCCCACAACAGTGGGCAAGCCACTCCTCCCCTGCCCTGTAGCAGGACCGCCCACCCACCAGCCCCAACCAAACCCGTCTGTTTTTACACAGTGTAAGACGCAGAAACATAAAATGGTATTCATAATTCATTTTCTTTTTTCTGCTTCTAGCACTGCTAGAAAGCAGTGGGGCGATGCTCCTACGCCCACATGGAGGAGCCGCCCCTGCCAGTACCTTTGAGTATTTGCACAACTCTAGCACCACGCAACGCACTGCGACACAATGGCAACCCACACATGCCTTGCATGACATGTATTCTCAAGGTAAACCCTCTAGTTCAAATTTCAATGCAATGAGACCTCCATAGAGAAAAGAAAGCCATGAACTAGTTGTAGTTTTCCGGCAACTACAGATCGTAAAAAGAGGAATATTAAGCAATATTCGGCCTGGCCCTTGTTTGCGCTAGGTTTACTTTGGCTTTAGGATTTCTTGCAAAGCCACTTCACACTATTTTTGTTGACCTGGCGTTAGTTGGTGGGCTTCCACACTCCTTATGTTCCTGTGCATAAACGATTTTGGTGCAAAGCTTCTTCAGATTTCAGCACAAAAAAGGTTTTGCACAGTGAAGTTGATCAACTTTGCAAAGCAGTGCCATGTTTTGCGAGAGTGCCCGAGAAGGGATACAGTAAATCTAGGCCTAGCTGCAACTTCACCTTTACTCTAACATTCTGTGGCAACTCTCCAAACTAATGTCAGCATACGATACCAGCCTGGCAAGGCTACTATCAATGCATGGGCACCTGTTGTTTCTGGTTTACAATCGCACGCTTATTAACAGATGTATGTCATCACAACGCATGCTTTTACTACGCATGCCTTTACAACGCAGGTTTTACAACGCAAGTGGAATAGTTTAATTTACTATTCTAACTCCAGTCCCGGTGGATAGTAGGGAAGGTTTTGGATAGTAAATTAAACTATTCCCTATCCTCCAGCGCAAGTAGTTGTAATGACTTGCGTTGTAAATCCTGCTTTGTAATGGTAGGGCGTCATAAAAGTTGCCACGTGATGGATGTTTCCCCTTATTAACAAGACTGTTCTTATGCTATATAATGAGTGTGTCGCATAAACACATTTCGCGCTCTGTACACAAAAATCCTATTGAACTTTTCAATGATTGGGTTGCAAATGCATCATTTTTAATGCTTTTTTAATGCTGAGCAGGGAAATGATCTGAAGCCATATAAGAGACAGGGTCTACCTTGCATGCTGTCAGGCACAATGGTGCATCAAGATATTAACTCCTTGTAGAAACCCTAACCAATAGACAACAGCTTAGGCTCTTTTTTATTGTACACTGTAATCGATTTCTGAAGTATATCAAACACTTTGGTGTAAGTTAGGAGTACTGCAATACTCCTTGATACCCAATCAGCCGTGGCCCATGCAGGTAAGAGCAGTGGGGCTGCATTAGGAGGGGGATTCGACAGACGACGCCAATGAAAAATTAAATAAATTATTATTTTTCCCTCATTGTTGTCTGTCGAAATCCCCCCCACTCCACCCGGCCCCACCGCTCTTACCTGCAGGGGCCGCGGCGGTATCCAGGCCTGTCAAAAGACCGCCTTTTGGGAAGAAATATAAAACAAATGTTTAATTATAGAAAATGCCCTCAAATTGAAGGTACATTAGAATAAACTAATATTGAGCAAAAGTACATTCAATGGAATTAACATTTTTCTTTTTCAGAAGGTTTCTTTTTACTCTTTCATACTATTGACAAGTCAAGGCTGCAGATAGCAGATGATCATTATTTATTTTAGCAATTCTACCACCCAACGCGTTTCGTTCAACTAGGGGCCTTCTTCAGGGCTCCATTGTTCATCAAGTGTATACTACCCCCATCTTTAAACATGATACCCATTAATCAAATCATAACACAACGGACATGTATATACGGTGACTGCCGGCATAGCGGGACTGCGGTATTCACTGGTCAACATTATGAAAGAGTAAAAAGAAAGAACTCTGAAAAATAATAAAGTTACTTCTATTGAATGGACTTTTTTTTTTGCTTAGGAATACCTTACCTCTAGTTTGGATTTTCTATTACTAAGCAATCATTTTACAGACTGCTTTCTTGAAGTTTTGCCACTGAAGACTGTCCACCCTGCACAGTATGTGGCATAGAGATGTAGTGAGAATCTTAATTTATGGCCTGTCACTTCCATAACAATAAATGTGTATGAAGAGATGTGCAAGGAGGACAAAGGGAAAGAAAGCCCCTATGACTCTCCCAGATTCGTCCTTCTGGAATGACATTGATAACCATTGCAGGGGCGGTTCCTGGCCTAAGGGAGATAATATAAGTCAACATAGCTGGGAAGAGAGCAGGTAGTGCCCCATTATCCGGTCAATAATTTGACGATACAAAGCAACAAGAGAAAATGACAGGCCAATAAGGCACTTTTCAAATGTTTGCTTAGCAGCTTCGAACTTGGTTGCCACGGTAACCGCTGGGGCCTTGGGCTGCTCATCTCCTCCCTCTGGGCATTAGGTGGCTGGGAATGGAAGAAATTACAGCTTTTTGTTGATGATTTGTGGAAAGGGGTCCATTAAATAAATAGCTCACAGGGATGTGCGAAACAGCTCAAAGTTTTGATTGATTGAAAGGGCACTTGTATAGCGCCCGTTTCGCTGCAGTGTCGCGAGGCACACGAAATAAGCATGTGATTTTTGTGAAAATTACTGTACCATGCAAACTATGCCTGGGGAGTCATCTGCATGGAAACTGGACACCAGGAAAGCTTTGATTACAAAAGTAACACGAGACACCTGCTCAGTGTATCTTCCATATTGTTTCTAAAGGCATGAAGTGAACGTCGCTGGTGCAGCACAAATGCAATTCCACAATTCCCCAATGAATTTTATGCTCCATTGGGTGAAAATGTTGAGAAAAAACATAAGCAGAAAAAATCCAAAAATGGTGTGAACTAAAAGAAAACTCAAAGACTGACACTCAGGCAATGTTAAAGTCTTGTAAAACAAAATTCACCTGTTATTATCCATGATGTGCAGTGTCAATTAGGGGTGGGTGGACATCTCCGTTCCTCCCACGGAATGTGCAGAGATGTGCCCCTTCCGCCTTTCGCAATGAAGGCGGAGAAACTAGGCAAATCTCCGCACACTCAGGGGCGTAACGGAAGTTGGCCGCCCGCCTCCCGCCCGCAATATTAAATGACATTAAAAAGCCTAAAATAAGATTTAAATAAAACTTACCATATCGCGGGGTCATCCTTGTCCATCAAGCCTTCTTCTTGGAACTGCACATGCGCGGGAGCCTGCGCATGCTCATTCCTGGCAATTCAATGAGTAACTGTTCTCAAATTATTTTGGAGGTGGGTCTCATAAGAAAAACCACCCAACCACAGTAAATGCAGATAAAGAGCACAAAAACGCGGGACTATCTTATTTGTTTGAAGATATGAATTTGTTTATATATAAATCATTCAATTAAAAAGAGTACAAATGGATAATCAAATTAGCAATAATTAATGAAAAGAGGTAAAATCAAATTAGTCCAACAATTCATGAAACACATCTATTCCAAAGAAATTGGTAATGACCGATCCCTTGATAAGAATAATGGTCACTAAAGATCAACAAATATCTCAGAAAGTCGACGTTTTGGTCTCAGTGGCGTCAATCCGACCATCTTCAGTACCATAGTTATTGCATAAACAAAGGACCCTTCTATACTCGTTATTACCACGATTGATCCTTATCGTCAGTGTATGGTCAAATCCAAGTACAGTAATGGCGGGATTAACGCTGATCCATTAATCAAGAGAGTCAAATAAATCACGATGATTGAATGTAACAATCAATGGCATCAATTTCGGGGGAAAGGGATTCAATCTTCCAATCACCACTTGAGGATAATATTTTTGACGATTAAAACTGTTGTCTGGAGGCTGGCGTCAGTCAGGGAATCCTACGTTTGTTACGTAAGATTCTCTGACTGATGCCAGCCTCCGGACAATGGTGAAAATGCACCCACATCTATGGTGCCCATTATTGCGTGTGTCACCTGCCAGCACAGGATTGTGCATGCACACAGACACACGCATTAGTTAAACCTGCGCCCAGTCTGCTATGCAGGCTCGGGCTGGCACACTTGCATCCCTTGCACCACTGGTGCTGGGAACTATGTGTCCCTCCTGCCATCCCAGGTCGGAGTGCAATAGTGCACATGCACCCAAATGGTGAGGGATACCCATGTGTGTTTTCACAACCTACAAGGCCTGCTCTTCATATAGGTTAACATGGGGAAGTGGTTGACATTACATCGGACTGCAATAGTGGATTGCAGTGGAGCAGACTCATGATGATTCATATAAATGAACTTACAGCACCAAACCTTTTCCATTGGCAAAGAGGGTTTTGGCGTGACTCGCTTAGAAGTGCCATTTATAGAATATGCACATTTCTATGCTCCAAGAGTCTCGGGGACCGTAGTGTTTGGCACCAGTAGACATCGGGTGATGGGGGAGCACATCTGTGCATTCCCCTATCGACAGCCATAAACTATGGACATCCCATGGGAATGGCAGACCTCTGACATTTGTGGGGAGAATGGGATAGATTGAAGATAGAGGTTGTGACACTTAGCCTCTAGGGGCAGGATAATGGGCCCACTAAAAATTAAAATCTGCATTTCACCGCCCCATGGCAGACAGGCCTACAATATACGGGAGACATCTATGATTCAAAGGGAAAAGTCCTAAACCACACCAAACTTCAAAGATACACAACAGTGTAACTACAGGGGCCATCCTTCAACAAAGTGTGAGATACACTTGTGATAACGTAGGTCTGGAGAACATGAACTGCGTGGCGCCCACTGTCAGAGTAATCTATTGTGCACATGGAGGATAACTGTCTGAATAGAGGCTGGCCTGGGCTGAGGACCTGCTGAAGTGTGGCGCCCTGAAGTGTGGTGTCCAAGGGCCGGATCACGGGCCTCCTGTTCTTTCGGAGATCTCAGGGACATCAAAGATCTTCTGTGAGGAACTTACACCATCTATTGGTGACATCTGGAGATCGGTGCCCTCTCAGGTGCCCACCTTGGCTACTGAATCGTGGTGTAAGCATGGAACTAAGACTTGTGTCTGGAGGCCGGATTGTCCAGTGCAAAGCCCCAGAAATTGTGTCTGAATCTAAGATGGGTGGTTCCTGTACTGCGGGTCCTCGACTCTCCTAAGCGCCTAGTTGGCGTTGAGTGGATTAACCAGTTGCGGGACCCTGTGTGGCCAATCAATTGTGCCGCATCTATCTCGTGTGCCACACCGACTGCATGCTCATTGCGTGCAGTATCTGATTCATGGTGTGCGACCTTCGGAGGTGGGGGTGTACCCGGAGTGGGGCCTCATTCTACATCATGCTACTCTGTTGAACTTGCATCTGTGTGTGACCAGACTGCTCTTGTCAGGCTGTATCATCATGCACTGGACGTAGTGCCTCCTTTCCAGAGTGGTGCGGAATTGCATCTCTTCGCTGTGTCTGGCCGGAATTGCCTTGTGTAATCCATCTAAACGTCCACCGGTCATTGTGCCTCCCGTTCTGGGAGGCGTGTAATTTGCATCTCATTGTGTTTGAAATCTGAAGTGCTTGGTGCAACTCATATCGATGTGCACCAAGTGTTGTGCCCAGATTGCCTGGGCATGACCAGGATCATCGTGTCCTGATCGGGATGCCATATGTGTCACTCCCCATTCATCGGTTGTTCCCTTGTGACCTTCATCGTGGCAGACCAAGTGCCCTCTCCAAACCTGGACCCTCTCGAAGACGTCTTGGTGCCAGGTAGTAGCGAGACAGATTGGCTGGGCTGAAGAAATTGTTCTGAGACAGTTCGGAAGCGGGTCAAGATATTGAATGACTCCTCTGGGGTTTAAGATCTGTGGATGAACTTACTGAGTGGCTGCGAACCACTCCCTTGTTTACATCTACCTCTTAATAATAACTGTTACATGTTCTCATCTGCTTCCTGAGGACCGTGCAGCCCAGTGTCCTGGAGGTGGGACTGGTTATCTTCCATCTGGGGGTATAGGACAATGGGGGTGAAATTGAGGGTGGAGTGAGGCTTTGGCCACAGAGTATGAAGAGGGTGAACCATTGACCTGCTGGGTATCAGTGGCACCGCATTATGGTGCCGAGTGCTTATTAGTGCTTAAGAGTGTGCTGTACAGACTGGCTGATACCTATTGCACTGTGAAGTGGTGTGGAGTGAGGATGTGTGAGTGGGAGTGATCGTGTGTGGACCACATGTGAGTCACGACACTGGCTGGCAGTGCTGCATTATACATTGATTTTTGCAAACAAGCACAATCACTTTCGACATTGGGTTTTACTGCGTGACTCTGGCTTGTAATAATTCTGAATGTGTTTTATGCCGAAAAGTGTATGATGGTCATGTTATAATGATTGAACATGTATGTTAAATATAAACGTTTTACGTTCATCCTGTGTGAAGTCTCATTTGAGATGCTCAGTGTGTTTATCACGAGTGGCTCCTGTGCCTTTGCTTTACACGTTGCCTCTTTGGGGAGCCTGTCTACTCAGAGTCAAGCTACCTAATGAGTGAGCACAGGTTATACAGCAAGTGTACTGACCTGCCCTTGATGGGAGTACATGTAAATTGATACTTGTATAGCGCACTACTCACCCGCAAGTGTCTCAAGGCGCTTGTACGAATACCGCTATGGAACCCATCCTGGCTTTCCCTGTGAGGTGTCCACTCCTGGGCACCCCCAGGGTGGAGGCCAGGCATCCTTAGCGTTGTGGGGGCCGTTGTGGAGATTAAGCAAGCTATTGCCCAGAGTTGCAGAGTGGGACTCCATGGTTGGAATAGGCACCGAGGCGAGAATTATCAGGTCCGTGGAATTTTTGAGCCCAAGACCCGCCGAGGCGGGGAATTGAACCCTGGTCCCGGGCTAGACCTCTGCATCAGGGTCTGCCGCTCTAACCATTGAGCCACACTTCTGGTAGTTCTGTCTGGCTGGGGGCATCTCTTCAGCCACCCTGACACTGCTGGTTCCAACAGTGGTTTATGTATCTGCTTGGAATTCTCATACGTCTCATGTAGGTGTCTAGGATACATCAGCGAAATGATTGTGGTGTTAACTGTTATAAATACCCTAACATTCTTTTTTTCTTGTGGAAAATGAGATTGTCTAGTATTATGCTAAAAGTAATAGACACTAATCATCACAATACAGTATCCCTTTTAAGATAAGAGGTAGCTTCTGTCCAGGAGCCGAATTTGGAACTCCCTGAGATGTAGCTGGAGGACATATGCTCTTGTCTTTCACTGCCAGACTAGCAGTACCAGGCATTGGGTGTTTCCCCAGAAGGCTGGAAGGGTGGGGCAGTTTTGTTACTGGGTGCCAATTTTGCGGGCCACCCACCAATCATTGAGGCATTTTCCAGCTCAGTTGTCTGTTTTTTATTTCCACAATGACTGATGTCGTGGAAATAAAAGATGGACTGTGGGGCATGCAGTAACAGATGGTTTTGCATGACGGTAGAGAAAAGAATCACTGCACAGGCAGGCCTAGTCCAGACCCCACACAAGCAGGTCAGCAGCAGCCAAGGTAAGTGTATGCAGAGCTGCCAACTAAAAGTGTGGAAATGTTACTCTTATGTGAACTAACAACTTCCGCTCACATGAGTGACATTTCTATACTTTGTGTACCTTATGTGTGAGATCTCAAGTCTTATATGTCATGCCTGAAGCAGAGTGTTCATATTGGAGAAATGCAAATTATGGAATTACTCCATTCTCAGTCATTTAACTGCTGGTGGAAGCAATAATGCCTGGGCTCTCATTG
The DNA here is from genome assembly GCF_964261635.1 of Lissotriton helveticus. Classification (NCBI taxonomy): domain Eukaryota; kingdom Metazoa; phylum Chordata; class Amphibia; order Caudata; family Salamandridae; genus Lissotriton; species Lissotriton helveticus. The sequence continues at coordinate 118,227,154 of NC_136068.1, forward strand.
CGATGGCTCGGAGATGGAATTGCTTCAAAGCCGCAATAGTCGGGCACCTAGTGTACCTTGTCTACTGTATCTGAGTAACCGACCAGTCCCAATGGACAGCATTAAATGCTGCATGGTGGGCCATTTTGACTGTGATAAGGGTCCCCTTTCACATGATCCTGTTTGGGATTTTTCTACCTTATGATAATGTCCCAGAAACTACCATATTCTCCACACTCTCAATGCTACCTTTAATCATGGCTACCTTTTAGCTTCTGCATCTAACAACTTTATTAGAAATAATGCTTCTTCGCTTCCTGAATGATGCTCAGCAGTGGCGTACGGCACAGGTAAGAGCGGCGTGGCGTGGTGGGGGTTGGGTAAGTTGACATGCACTACAGTAGATAAGGGCATGGGTACCCTCCTTATCCTGTTAGATCTTACGGCTGCGTTCGATACCCTGTCTCCCTTGGTGTTAATATCTCGGCTGAGGGAGACAGGGGTGGAGGGGCCAGCTCTTAGTTTGTTGGCCTCCTTCCTTGACCAGAGGGAACAGAGAGTCAAGCTGGGGGAGTTCCTATCTCCATATAAGCCTGTGCAGTGTGGGGTCCGACAGGGGTCGGCATTAAGTCCAACCCTGTTTAACATCTATGTGACCCCACTTGCCAGGCTTATTAGATCGTTTGGGATGGAGGTAGTTTCCTACGCCGATGACACTCAGATCCTGTTGTCTCTCACCCAGTCTGTCAGCTCTTCTGCCTCCAATTTTAGACACTGTATGGAGGCAGTTGCTCAATGGATGATTGACAACTCATTGAGGCTGAATGGCGAGAAGACGGAGATCTTAGTGTTCGGCGGGAAGGATGACATCTGGTCTGCGAAATGGTGGCCCGCATCTCTGGGGACTTGCCCTGTTCCTACCCTCTTGGCCCGAAATCTGGGGGTCATGATTGACCCGGCCCTTGCGATGGGTCAACAAGTGAATAGGACTATTTCCACTTGTTGGGGCATTATCAAGATCCTGCGGAAGATCAAGCACTATCTGCCCCTGCAAGCCCGGAAGCAAGTTGTAGTTGCACTAGTAGCCTCTCGGCTGGATTATTGTAATGCTTTATATGCAGGAACAAATAAGTGCTTATTACAGCGATTACAAACTGTGCAGAATGCCGCGGCAAAGTTTGTGCTGGACATGCCTAGGAGGTCATCAGCCACTGGCGCTAGGAAATCTTTGCACTGGCTTCCGATTGAACCCAGGATCTCCTTTAAGGTTCTTTGTCTGGTCTATGGTGCCTTGACCAGAAAAGAGACGGGAGGAATAAAAGATCTGTTGGTTCCATATGTTCCTTCTAGAAACCTCCGTTCTTCTAAGAAGCTTCTTCTATCAGTCCCCCGAGTCCGTAGAGCTAAGTGGGGTGGCAGGGCTTCCTCCAGCCTTGCCCCTATCTGGTGGAATATTTTACCCTGTGAAATTAGGTCCCTGCCATCGATGCAAGCTTTTAGAAAGGCCCTGAAGACATGGCTTTTTGCCAAAGCTTACCCCTAGTTTTTGGGATCTGCCTTTTATGATTCTTTTGATAGGCGCCTTGATGCCGTCGGGCAAAGTTGCGCGATATAAGTTTTTATTCATTCATTCATTCATTCATGCCAAGGGAGAAGTAAAATGAAATTTAAAAAAACACTTACCATGTGCTCGCTGCATCGCCGAGTCGGCGATGCGGCAAACGCAAGGTAAGTGGTTTGTTATTTTTTTCATTTAATTTAATTCTCCCGTCGTATGTCGACTTAACCGACCCCCACCCCACCACACCCTGCTCCTGCTCCGCCCTACCACTCTTACCTGTGCTAGCCGCTTCTGATGCTCAGCACTATTGCTTGTAGGTAATTGAGGTCATTTCACCACCATGATAGACACAAATCTGCAACAATGCTATTTTTAAATGGGATCTTTTTTACAACCCAAATACTTACTCAAAGTTGACTTTTCTGAAAAATAACTATACACTAAAGAGAACCCTTATTTAAAAAGGCTTGCCAGAGTACAGTGCTTTTCATTCTTCTTGTATAATAGATAGCAAGAGGGTTTCTCAGGGAGTCCTGTCAGTTCAGTTTTGTGCAGTACCTAGATTGCAGCTCAGTGCAGTACCAACTGTTTTAAAATAGGAAGCATTCACAAACACACTCTAACAGATTAAATAAAGCAGAGTTCAGTGGGTTTCCTGGTGCACTCTGAGGTCAACATTTACTATGCTTTAAAAGTTAATGTCTTTGAATATATAATGAATACTGTAGTGCAAAATACTACATTTTTGCCATTTTTTTCAAATTTTTCTTGAGGGAGAACCTCCCTTGCAGTGCTCTGGATAACTCGCTGCGCTCTGTATGGTCTGCTTTTTTTGGGCTCTCTGTAAGAATGTCTGTGGGTATGACTGGGTATCTTGATCTTCGTGCTCTGTAAGGTCATCATTTACTCTGCTCTAAAAGTTAATACATTTAAATATATAATGAAAAAAGTGTTGTAGAATGCACCAATATATTTTTCCACATTTTGGGGGGGGAGCCCCCACAATGTTTGCCTGAAGTAGTCAGGCTCGCTCGCTCGCTCACTGCGCTCGCTCGCTATGCACCATATGGGGGACTAGTATGACCAAATTTGCCCAGGCTGCTTTGAGTTCCCAGTCCAGCACTGGAGCCCCCCTGTACCGCGGAGGCTGCGGGAGCTAATGTTACGCCACTGCGTGAAGATTAAGGCATATCGCAATCTCAGACCCCAATGCTCAAGTGTCAACACACATCTATCAGAACATGACCACGGCTCCCCGGCGACGAGCCTGTCAGAATATCATCCTGCAGCACAGCATGTGTCAGCCTTCTGACAGGAACAGCAAGATGACAAGGACTGCTTTTAATCAAGATATTTTACCATCCTCTGATCTGTTGCATGCAAATGAGCATGTTGTGCTTTTAGGCACGAGAACGTGGGAGGAAATAGGCGCCTTAGATTTGAAATAAGTCAAGGACTAAGTTTTTAATTGAGTATGGAATGATTGCTATATAAATGTCCCTATTTGCATAGACAGTTGATTATAAGTCCTCCATTTTGCAATTTTTTCATGTGGTTATTTCAGATATTTACTGTGATTTTGTTCTCCGTATAAAGGGTCAATTTTCCTAAAATAATCTTCCACCTGGTTGTATTTAGAATTATTTTTTGTAAAATTAGACTATGAACTCCTCTATTTCCATTGGACTGACTGCTTGTGATGTCATACTCAGGAGCACCCAGCTGTGACATTGCAGCATCGCCCATCGTAACGTCACAATGATTCCCTACTCGAATAGTTGCGTTATGCTACTTCAAGTGTTACTGACTCTGCCCCCGTCCTACTGGTCTTTCAAATCCCTCAGATGCAACAACTTGTCAGACAAATATGCATTACCAAAATGTTTTGCACCTGAAGGAAACTTGAGATTGCAAAATCTCAGTCTTAATTTGAGCCAGTGGTTGCTGGTGGGGTCCACCGGCACTCATTGTTGTTGTCCAGCAGTTATTATTCCTCATTAGAGATTCGTAAACATGAAGAAGAGAAAATGGCGAGGAAAAACATCAGAAAGGGAGAATGCAGAGACCGGCAAGAGTGAGATAAAGGAGCAGGGAGAATCTGGAAATGGATTAAAGAGACTGCAGGTGAATTCAAGACTAGCAGGCTTTGTATTTGGTGCACCCGCATTTAATAGCAGAGCTTTGGACATCAACACTCATTCTTTTACAAATTAAGCGCTGGTAGGCTGCTGCCAAGAGTTCCTTGTTTGTAGTGCACCAGGCTCTGCTTCGATGAGTTATAGGGGAAATCGGCCACCTCATCCCTTGGGTGCCAAGAAGGGAGCTGTGGCAGTCCTCTCAGCTAGTCTTCCCAATATTTTTGTGGGGTCGCCCCCACTTTTTTGTATAGGATTTCACAGAGAGCGCCAGCCACCAACTTTAGACAATCCATAAAGCAAGTACACATATCTTTTCAGACTAGAGTGTCAAACCGGAACGAGCTACAGTTCAAAGACAAAAAGAGCTATTGATGGACAGTATGCAGAACAATGTCATACATTCACCCTAATGCAGAGACCGGGCCTAAATCCGTTGGTTTTTTGCTCCCCATGCCATTCCAGTTTGAACCCAGCCATATGCAAATCAGTCTTGACCCTGCACCCAATGGGAACAGTCCAGCTGGACTGCCAGGCCAGGTCCTCCCTGGACTGGAAACAAGCATCCAAGGACCGGTTTCGGGGTTTCGCCCCTCATCAGCCAGGATAGCTTGACTCAAGTGGCATGGAGAGCACGGGAGCCACGTCTGGGCATACCCTGAACTCGGGTGGCGAAGTGAGCTAAAGAAATATGATGGATTCAACCCAGATCTATGACTTGAGGTGAGTATCTGAAATGTTTCAGCACTCTGTCCATCATCTCCTTTTGTTTCCTTCTCCTTTTGTTTGCTTTGCTTGCCCTAAGTTGGCAGGGCATGCCCAGACGTGGGTCCCTTGTTCACTTTGCCACTGGATTGAAGCAAGCCTGGCTGATGAGGGGTGTTACTCTGAAACCGGTCCCAGGATGCTTGTTTCCAGTCGAAGGAAGACCTGGCTTGGCAGTTTGGGCTGGACTGTTCCCATGAGACACAGGGTCAAGACTGATTTGCATATAGCTGGGTCTGAACTGGAGTGGCAAAGTGAGCTAAAGAACGATGATGGATTCAACCCAGATCTGTGACTGGGGTGAGCGTCTGAAAAGTTTCAGTGCTCCGTCCATCATCTCCTTGTGTTTGCTCCAGTTCAAAGATGGCATCACAAATCTACCATTAAAGTACAATGTTTTTGGGCAGAAGGGCATGTATGGAATGGCCACCTCATTACTTTAATATTCCACGGGGGCACATGATGTTGAGGGAACCTTAGGGCCCCTAAAAGTAAAAAGAGCCATGGATTACAGCATGTGTCTTCTCCCTGCTATTCCAGGTAACAGGCCTCTGTCCCCACAAGCAACAAGGATTTCCTATACATGCTCCACCATGGCGGCCATATATGTGAAGATACGATCTTCTACTGCCAATGATGTCTGAATGGAAAACCCAATTCCCCCTGTCCTCCTAGATGCATGGCCATTTTAAGTCGTTATAAGGCAACTCAATTATATCCAGAATGCCTGGAGCTGTATTATCAGAAATAGTGCAGTCTCGATCATCACAGACACACCCTCAATTTGGCTCATACTGGGACAGTACGGCATATCACAACCAAAATAAGCTCTCCCTGGTGCATAAACTAACTTGCATCTGCATAGAGTTGGTGATTAAGAGAACTGATGGGAAGAGTCGAGTCAGAGCCAAAAGTATGGTCTGGCTCTAACAGCCAAAGCAAGACCTAAGGCAGCAATATAATCATTATGTGAATCATAAAAATAAAAAATGCCTTTCCTGCTGTGACCCTTAAACCCTGGCCAACCTGGAACCTCTTAGGTGGGGGCCACTCCAATAAAACAACCCATATCTCACCAGGGCAGTCTCATTGATTTTCAAGATGGTCAAGATATCTTGTGCAATACAAAAAAAGTGTGACAGACAATTTCCAACAACCCAGCCAGAAGTATAGATAAGCAGGTAACACATCACTATTGGAATCCTTTTGCATTCCGTCAATGACCCTCAAGTAGAGTTGGTGAGGTCAATGCTTCTGTGGTAGAGTGATGCATGTGTCCTGCCTTAGATCACAGTAGAATAGCTGATGTACATTCCACTTCTGCTGCATACATCTACTTGTAGACTTCAAGTCACTGATTGATGATTAGGCCTGTCAGGTCCTCATATGCTTAAGCCCTCTGTGGCTCATCCACAGCTACACCTGTACCGACGAAAGCACAGAATTGAAAGAGAGACAGTGGTTGGAAACTGACAGTCCATCTTTTAATGGAGAGGGCCCACTTGGACTTTAAAGGAGGGGATTAAGGTCCCCCCTGCTAGAGGGTGCAGTTATTGACAGGAGCCTCCTGCTTTCCAATGCCTGGGGGATTCCTGGTACCCCTTTTTCATTTCCAAGTGGCACCAACTAATTTTAAATAGTTCCCATCTGGGGCCATTTAAAGTGACTCATGGCAGCCTGTTTGCCCCTCTGTCACATAGGAAATAAGGTGTGAGGCCAGGGGGCAGAGCCACGCCCCCATGACATTGCACATGTGCTAAATGAATGACTCACCTGACCTGTTTTACAGAACAGCTCACACAAGAGACTGCACCTCTTCCTGTAATATGGAAGATCTCAATGGGGAAAAAGCACATGAAAATTGTGCCTCAGCAGAATTTAGATTATGTTGGTGTAATCTGAGTAATTTCGGTAATTCAACGTTACTCTATGACACAGAATTACAGATAATTATGCAATTACTCCTGCACGCTTAATTAACAGTAATTTGGCAGAAGAAATCCTACCACAAGAACACATTGAGTGAGTGTGAGTATCCGCTATTTGTGTTCTGATACATTTAGCCCTGTTTCTTGGCGTAAAATGTAGCCGTGCATCCAAATTGGATGCTTGGGTGTATTTTGCACTAAGAAAAAAGCGCTAAATGCCAGTAATAAAATTCTACTCCAAGAGCACATTTAGCGAGCAAGAGCAGCTGCACTCACTCACTTATTCGCGTCCTTTTGCATTTAAAAATATTTCTTAGCATAAAATGTATCTATGCATTCATTGTGGTTATGAGGGGAATTTCTGTGCTAAGAAATCGTGCAAAACACAGAACTACTCTTCTCACGTAGATCAAGCTTAATCTCGCTGAATTCTTAGGAAGTTCCACATGATCATGCTACACGTAAGTGCCTGAGCTACGCCCACCCCTAGTGAAAATATCTGTTGCCTCCAGGGCACTTCCATAATATGCCCCCTAACCTCTCTATATGAGGCTTTACTCTAATACAGATGGAAAAAGTTACAAAGTTCTTCATTGGCAATCTTGGTGAAGGTTTTCCAAAACTTCATAAGCTTTGCAAACTTTAAGAAAGGTTGCAAAGTATAATGCTTCTACTTAAAAAAGTCCTGCAAACATATGTTTTGTTGAATCAATACTGTTGGGCTTGGCCATTTTTGCAGGGTCATCTCTGAACTTTTTGCCTTCCTCCTGTATTTTTTCTGACCTGTTGTTGACTGTTTTATGACTCTGGGCACTTTACACTGCTGATCAGTGTTAAAGTGCACATGCTCTCCCTATTGTAAATTGATGTATGGATTAGTGACTCCATGATTGGTTTGGTTTACTTGTCAGCCCCTAGGACAGTGCACTGCGTGTGCCCAGGGCTTGTAAATCAAATGCTGCTGGTGGGCTTGCAGCACTGCTTGTGCCACCCACAGAAGCAGCCTGAAAAGTGAGTCTCAGGTCTGCCATTGTAGAGCCTGTGTGCAGTATGGTACTGCCATATTGACTGGGCAAGTGCACCCACTTGCCAGTCCCTAAACCTTCCCTTTTCTGCATATTAGTCACCCCTATGGTAGGCCCAAGGGCAGGGTGCATTGTAGGTAATAGATAGGACATGCCCTGATGTGGGTGGTATTTCCTGATGGTGAAGTAAAGCCATTGTCGTTTTTCACTATTGCAAGGCTACCTGTTCCCCATAGGCCAGAATGGGACATTTGATTATAACATCCCATAGTCCTAACTGACTCAGGGAACTAGATAGAAATTTGAGTTTAGTATGCCTGAACTCAGTATGATAAAATGCATCTTTTAGTGAAGGTGGTTTTAACATTCTGTGTTTGAAAATACCACTTTTAGAAAGTAGGTATTTTATTGCCTAACTGTCCAAGCCTGTCTCTGCTAGGTTGTGTATTCCTTGTCTGGAGTTTGAGAGACAGGGGCTGGGGAATCCAGGAGACAGGGTGAGTCAGCACAGGGCTGAATAGAGCTATCTGCATGTAGATGGGTGGGAGGAGTTGCACCTGGGACCTGAATAGGGCTGTGCCCGCCTTCCACAATGCTGGCTCCACTCGTGTGGTGTGTCCGATGTCCCTGGCCCACACTGTCAAAGGAAAGAAGAAGTCTTGTTAACATAGTGCTCCAGGAATGCACCAAACTGGTTTGTACTGGGTATCGGACCCTCTGCTTTCAGAGGACAAAAGATTTGCTAGTATAAATATGGGGACCCAGACCCCAGAACTTTAGATCACTTTTGGGAAACAAGAAGAACCTTTGCTGAGGAGAGGAATCAGAGCTACTGAGGAGGAGATTATCCCTAAACTGAGTGCTGTTTGGGGGGTTGGCCTGGGAGAAAGGACGTTGTGCTACTTTCAAATCAACTTCTAAAGGATCTCCAAGGGCTTGAGATAGAGCTTGCCTCCTGCAGAAGTCTCACGGACAACAGACTTCACCAACCAGCTCCCCTGCCTTCCCTTGCTGGGAATTGAAGTACCTGCTGTTGAGATGGGCCTTCTGAGAGACTGCGTGTCACTGGGAGCTGGAAGCATGACTCAAGATGAAGAAGCGTGTCGCCGCCACAGCCGTTGTCGTCGCATCACCGGAGAAGAGTGTCGCCATCGCAGCAGATGCCATCGCATCACTGGAGAAGTGTGCTGCCGCTGCCGCCATCGCATCACCCGAAGCACCTCACATCACTGGAGAAGAGTGTTGCCATAGCAGCAGATGCCGTTGCATCACCGGAGAAGTATGTCGCAGGGCCTGTTGCGGCTCAGAAGAATTGTTGATTCGCCGCACGGCTGTTGGGCGTGCACACATCACTGTCGCATCAAGAAGAAGATGCCATTTTGTTTCATTGCACTGGATCTTCATCGCATCACGGCTCTGCTGGTCGCATCGGCACAGAAGTGCAGTAAAAAACTGACACATCACCTCTGCACGCAGAGAAGAACCAACGCATCCCCTACTCAGCAGTAGGGACCCGACGCATCACCGTTCTTGCATGTAAGGAACCGACGCATCACCTTTCCTGCAACACTTTCATTGTATAGCGTTACGCATCCAAAGGTGCATTGAACTTAAAGTGTCGCATTTTACATCTAAAGAGAACTAAGCTATGTATACCATTTTTAAAGTACAGTATTGTAGATTTTTGTCATTTGTGGTTTTGTGTTAAGTCTATTTATAAATATTTATTTTTATACTGCAACTTGTGTGGTGTCCATCTGTAGTGTTGTCACTGTATTACTGTATGTGTTCACAAATGCTTTACACACTGCCTCTGAGATAAGCCTGTCTGCTCGTGCCAAGCTACCAAGTGGGTGAGCAAGGGTTATTTTAGGAGTGTACCCCCTTACCCTGACTAGACGCAAGGGTCCCTATTTGGTCAAAGGTACTGACCTCTGCCAACTAGAGACCCACAAATCTAACAAATAACTACAAAAATTGACTGTTATATAATTTTCTCCTAAAAAGGGAGGATTCTTTCATAAATACTATATATGCAGGAATTATCATTCACATGTGAAGTATTTTGAAGCTGACAAACTTTGAAGTCCCCATAAGGTGTAAGATTTGTACAATTCGTGAAACTCTATTAACAACATGTATGTTGTGTATCCTTCTGATGGAGGGCTTCTAGAAGCAGGCAAAAGGTGGCACTTCAGTTGTAGAGCACTACATCGAAGTACAAATTAACCTACAAAGATATGACATCCACTTCAGTGCCTACCACTACAACACTGTTGTTAGTATCAAATTTCAACAAATTATTTGTAATGAACGATTGAGGCAAAAACACTTTTCAGCACATATCACTTTAGTCTCTTTTAATTCCTTCAATCTGCTAGTCAAATTGGGATACACGAGAGAAAGAGGGGCCACTTGCCACTGCCAATGCTACCTTCCTTAGAAATTTCAAAAATCATTTACTCTGCACTGCCTCTATAATATCCTAACTCCAGGAAGTCTCTTAGGGAAAATAAAGACAGGACTTGAGTCTTAAATAAATTTAATTGTGGCAAAGTAGATAACAGCCCATCCATTTACTGTTCGTCGATATGATTTTGGATAGCTGGACTGTTTTATACTTTACATTATTAAAATTTAAATAAAACTCACATCTGATGTTTACATTAAGAGACTTCCAGGAATTATGTCACTATTGTAGGAGTGCTGAGTAGTAGAATTTGAAATTAGTATAAAATTACTAAACTAACTCCACATCTACTTCCCTATATTTATCAATTAATGTAATAGTCAGGTTGAATAATGAATGTGATATTTTATTAATGCACAATAACACATGATAGGGTGACAGTCTACCACCATGCATATTGCAGTTTTCAAAAATAAAAAAAATAAAAATCAGCTTTGGTAACGATCTTGGCACTGCTTTTAGGTTGCACGATCCACGAATTTGGATACTTTGCAGACAACCATAAACACCAAAATGTACAATAAAATAGGATGGGTCCAGATGGATTCTCATAAATTCATGAAGGTCAGTTATGATGAGCACAGATGGTATCCTGACTTAAAATTATGAAGCTCCTTTATCGGTAAATAATGATTTAATTCAAGCACAATATAGCACTCACTTAATGCAAAATATCTATTAACTGCTCCTGACAAGAAAGTTTACTATTTTAAAGCAAATTTCCCATTTACAAACATGCAGTAGCTGTAGATACACATTTTTACATTAAAATGCATTAGTTTACATCTGTAAATGGACTTGCTCAGACATAATATTAGGCCACTATGGTGCATTTGGGTTTTTAATATTACATGTGGGTGCATTTGCTACCGGGAGTGGGGTGGGAAGTTAATGGGTGGGAATGCCTACCTCAATTAATGAAAAAATATTTTGGAAGTCAGATTACAATTGTAGATATGATTGAAGGTTTACTCATGTGAGGGCATGAGTAAATGTGTTTTCAGGGTGGCAATGGGGTGGAATCAGTACTAAAGGTTCCACAGTTGAAGCAAAATTAGTTTCTGCATAGGAAAAGGTGTTTTGTTTGCAGATATATATATATATTTTAATGTAGGCAAATTTAATTTCACTTTGGCGCAATATGTACGTGCTTAACCTTTGCTTTATAAAATGATCTTAGGGCAAATAACTTGGAATTCTTCTCAAAAATAAAAATTCTAAAACAATTTCAGAGAAACTACAGCTGTCATTCCTTTCCATGAGTACTCTTGCAATCCTCTAAATTTCAATAAAATCATCTACTTTCTCCACCATTTTAGACACCACACAAGAGTAAATTTGCAACATTTTGAAGGAGATGGGTACCAAATCAGGATCAATTTGCCACACAGGAAAGCCAGAACTGAATTTGGGCGGAATCAAGAGCAGACGGTTTGAGCTTTGAAGAGGTCTCTTTTGGCCAACTTCTGATATTGTTTGTGAGGTTAACAGTTTTTTCTGTGTAGAGATCTTTGTGGGTTAGGCAGGCCATTTTTAGTATACATCTTGCTTCGATTGGTAGCCAGTTGAGTTTCTTGAGCGCGGGAGTGATGTGGTCAAAGTAACTTTGCCGCAACAGTAGTTTGCCTGGAATGTAGCTTTCAAAGGAGCTAAATGTCCTTGGGATGCCCAGAATTGTTGCTTTATCATAGTCCAGCTTGGAAAGGACCAAGGAGTGCATCACAATCTTTAAGTGTTAAACGGGGATAAAGGGTTTGGCTTATTTAAAGTGTTTCAGAGTGTAAAAGGCACTTTTAGCTGAGGCATTCATTTGTTCTTTCAGTTCAGGTTTGGGTCAAGTGTAATCCTCAGAGATTTGACAGAGTTGGAGATGGAAAGTTTGCAATTTAATGCATTGAAGTTATCAAGCCAAATGTTTACGGAAAGGACTTTTCTTTCGGTTGGATGAGGAGTTTGGTTTTGTCGGGGTTGAGTTGAAGATGGTTGCTGGTCAGCCTCGATGGAACTTGGAGAGAGTGCTGTTTAGGTGCTGGATGTCTTTAACTGACAAGATTTTAATGAAGAGTTGGGTGTCATCTGCATAGAGGTGGTAGGCAATTCTGGCTTGTTTCATGGCCATGGAAGTGGTTCCATATAGAGATTGAATGGGGCAGGAGACAGGATAGATTATTGAGGAACTCCTTGTGAGACTGGTGTTGCTTTTGAGGTGGAGTTGTTTAGTTTGATAAGGTGTGAACATTGGTTCAGGAAAGAAGCAAACCCCTTAAAGACAATTCCACTTTAACCCGTAGATTGTCAGAGGGTGTTTAGGAGGATGCCATGTCTTTTGTAGGGGTCCCTTGGAAGATGGGGGGTCCTGGGCCATCTGCCTTTTTGCCCATGCCTTAAAACGTCTCTGCTGGCTCCAAGTGGTAAGCAACTTGAGATGTGCAAACATGCCTGTATTATGGGAAAGTTAAAATGAAAATTGCTAAACGCAGGCCAAATTTAAAAAATGTGCTGCACTACAAGGATAACTCTAGATATGTGTCTTAAATAAAAAAAATGCTTGCTAAAGAGTATTTCCAAGAGATTGGATGGACTGGTGTGGGTAAATTGACTCCCATGAGTGTAAAATTCAATTTTCCTATGCCAAGAACCTGGAAATCTATTTTAAATAACATATAGTGGCTGCCAATCGTGCCGCTCGTCTTGGGTATGTTTTCTAACAATCGTTCTCGGATTGCCGAGCACTTTAAGGTGTCAAACTGCTGCTGGTTAATCCAAGTGATTATCCAACACTTACCTTTTATGAGTGGGAATCATAAAATCGAATCCATAAAAGAGGTGGTGATTTTTTATTTTCAGGTGGCATTTAACGACCTGCTTCCGCTCTCACTATGAAAGAAGTGTTAGAGCTTTTTTTAGGACGGGTAGCTCTAGTTGTTTCGCCGTCCAGCCCCATGTAATCCCCCAAAAATGAATAAAAATGACATACACATAGTACATACATAGCAGCCTTTCGGTCCACGGTCTTCGTCCATTGGCCAGTTCAACTATCATTCACATTTTTTCTTCTGCACGACCATTGGACAAATGGACAGCCCACTCCAGCAATTCATTGTCTTGTATTGCGAATGGTTGCATTTTTTCTAACCAGGTGGGCACATTTGTGTAGAAAGAAGTGCATGTCCGTGCTAGGATGGGTGTACCAGTTCATTTCTTTGAAAACTGTATTTTTCTTTTGTTCCTTAGACTGTTTTTCTTTCTAATTCACCCTTTTGTGTCTTAACAATATAGTCAGGTTACTGTAATTGAAAGACAATAGTACTTTTTCTTTGCACTAATAAACATCATAATTTCGCATGATGTTCTTTAGACCAAAAAAAGGCTTGTTCTATCTATTCGAAGTCACCAGTCTAATATGAAGCACCCTTGTTGTTCTATTGGAACGGTATCAGACTGTTGGATTTTATTTAGATTTTTTTTATTGCAAGTACAAGTACATGCCTGCTATTTCTAGGCAGCAGCACTTTTCTATTTATTGCACAGAATGCAATTTGAATGATTTATAGAACCATGGGTTGTTTCAGAGTGTGGAGTTGAATCCTGTGAAAGAGGCCATAGTGGGGGTTGTGGGGCTCTTTGTTTCACATCTATAAGAATTTGTCACACTTAACCAGTTTAGGCTTTACGGCTGCCCATCAGAATGAGTTTCACAAGAATATACCAATGCAAGCTTCACATCTGGGAATTCACTATACAATTATACACCACTCCGACCTTACAACTTCTCACCTGTGCAAACTTCACAAATGCTTATTGCACTGCACTTCACAACTGCCAACTAGTTCAAGTGTCATAACTGCTCACTAATGCAAATATCGCAATAGCCCACCAGCGCAAGTTTCAGCGCTGTCACTTACGTGATGTCCACAAAATGGCCACCAGGAAGTGCCAAACTCTACCCTCCAGTTAGAGCTTCCTACACAGCCCATCAGTATGAGGTTCACAGGTGTTCACCAGGGCAAGCATCTCGCTTTGCTCACTAGGACTCGTTTCCAATACGACGACTCTACTGCCCACCTGTAGCAGCTTCTCCTACTGCTATCCACCACAGAGAGCAAGAGAGTTGTACTGGATTCGCGACTCCCTGTCCAAGCAGTCCTTGGACTCTCTTTTCAGGCTTATTTGAATGCACACTTTGATTCACTCCCAATCTCATTAACACTGGATCTTTCCAAGTTGGAGTGTGGAAGAGTGTACTCAAGGACCACATTCGTCACGCGCCAAGTCCTTGTTTATAAATGATTGCTTTCAAGGCCATCGCAGAGATTTGATGGACATTGGCCTGGAATCTTGTTTGACTATAACAGCACAAAAATTCTGGGTGACATGAAATATCCTGTTTTACTTTTACTTGTCCGGCAACCCTTTAGACGTACACCCGCCTGTCAAGCACCACAAAGAGCACACCGCAGCTCATGCTCAACTCACTCGAAGCGTATGGATCCAGCTCAGACATCTTCGTCACAGAGATGTGGGCCATCTGGATTTCCTTGCCAGTGAAAGGAGCCCAGAGAGAGTTCAGGGAAACCAGTTGGATCACAAGCTAGACCTTATACTGGTGGTAATTCCACAGGGATTTTGGAAAAGGTGATGGACAGAGTTTCTGAATGATGCAGAATACTCTTACCAAGTCAATAGATCATGGTTTTAATCCATCACTGTTTTTTAGCTCACTGCACCATCCCAGCTCAGAACCTGGCTATATGCAAATTAGTCTGTTCCTGTCCCAGTGCATGATGGGAACAGGGCAAACCAAACTACCAAGCCAATTCTTATACTGGGAAGGAAACAAGCTTCCGGGGACCGGTTTCTGGCATCACAGCCGTCTTCGGCCCGGCTTGCTTGAATCCTGATGGTGCAATGAGCAAGGGACTCACGTCTGAGTATACCCTCCCACACATAGTGTGGATAAAATCGATTTTGGAAAAGGTGATGGACAGAGTTTCTGAATGATGCAGAATACTCTTACCAAGTCAATAGATCATGGTTTTAATCCATCACTGTTTTTTAGCTCACTGCACCATCCCAGCTCAGAACCTGGCTATATGCAAATTAGTCTGTTCCTGTCCCAGTGCATGATGGGAACAGGGCAAACCAAACTACCAAGCCAATTCTTATACTGGGAAGGAAACAAGCTTCCGGGGACCGGTTTCTGGCATCACAGCCGTCTTCGGCCCGGCTTGCTTCAATCCTGATGGTGCAATGAGCAAGGGACTCACGTCTGAGTATACCCTCCCACACATAGTGTGGATAAAATCGATTTTGGAAAAGGTGATGGACAGAGTTTCTGAATGATGCAGAATACTCTTACCAAGTCAATAGATCATGGTTTTAATCCATCACTGTTTTTTAGCTCACTGCACCATCCCAGCTCAGAACCTGGCTATATGCAAATTAGTCTGTTCCTGTCCCAGTGCATGATGGGAACAGGGCAAACCAAACTACCAAGCCAATTCTTATACTGGGAAGGAAACAAGCTTCCGGGGACCGGTTTCTGGCATCACAGCCGTCTTCGGCCCGGCTTGCTTGAATCCTGATGGTGCAATGAGCAAGGGACTCACGTCTGAGTATACCCTCCCACACATAGTGTGGATAAAATCGATTTTGGAAAAGGTGATGGACAGAGTTTCTGAATGATGCAGAATACTCTTACCAAGTCAATAGATCATGGTTTTAATCCATCACTGTTTTTTAGCTCACTGCACCATCCCAGCTCAGAACCTGGCTATATGCAAATTAGTCTGTTCCTGTCCCAGTGCATGATGGGAACAGGGCAAACCAAACTACCAAGCCAATTCTTATACTGGGAAGGAAACAAGCTTCCGGGGACCGGTTTCTGGCATCACAGCCGTCTTCGGCCCGGCTTGCTTGAATCCTGATGGTGCAATGAGCAAGGGACTCACGTCTGAGTATACCCTCCCACACATAGTGTGGATAAAATCGATTTTGGAAAAGGTGATGGACAGAGTTTCTGAATGATGCAGAATACTCTTACCAAGTCAATAGATCATGGTTTTAATCCATCACTGTTTTTTAGCTCACTGCACCATCCCAGCTCAGAACCTGGCTATATGCAAATTAGTCTGTTCCTGTCCCAGTGCATGATGGGAACAGGGCAAACCAAACTACCAAGCCAATTCTTATACTGGGAAGGAAACAAGCTTCCGGGGACCGGTTTCTGGCATCACAGCCGTCTTCGGCCCGGCTTGCTTGAATCCTGATGGTGCAATGAGCAAGGGACTCACGTCTGAGTATACCCTCCCACACATAGTGTGGATAAAATCGATTTTGGAAAAGGTGATGGACAGAGTTTCTGAATGATGCAGAATACTCTTACCAAGTCAATAGATCATGGTTTTAATCCATCACTGTTTTTTAGCTCACTGCACCATCCCAGCTCAGAACCTGGCTATATGCAAATTAGTCTGTTCCTGTCCCAGTGCATGATGGGAACAGGTCAAACCAAACTACCAAGCCAATTCTTATACTGGGAAGGAAACAAGCTTCCGGGGACCGGTTTCTGGCATCACAGCCGTCTTCGGCCCGGCTTGCTTGAATCCTGATGGTGCAATGAGCAAGGGACTCACGTCTGAGTATACCCTCCCACACATAGTGTGGATAAAATCGATTTTGGAAAAGGTGATGGACAGAGTTTCTGAATGATGCAGAATACTCTTACCAAGTCAATAGACCATGGTTTTAATCCATCACTGTTTTTTAGCTCACTGCACCATCCCAGCTCAGAACCTGGCTATATGCAAATTAGTCTGTTCCTGTCCCAGTGCATGATGGGAACAGGGCAAACCAAACTACCAAGCCAATTCTTATACTGGGAAGGAAACAAGCTTCCGGGGACCGGTTTCTGGCATCACAGCCGTCTTCGGCCCGGCTTGCTTGAATCCAGATGGTGCAATGAGCAAGGGACTCACGTCTGAGTATACCCTCCCACACACGGTGTGGAGTGCAAAAAAACGATGGATTTGGGCCCAGATCTTTTGACTGGGGGAGTGTGTGACATTGATCCACATTCAGTCCATCACTTGTTGTTTTTGGTAATTCCACAGGGCACTGAGAAAATACTCTGTCTCTTATAATTGGGTGTTCACACATTCTAGAAACACCCGTATTTTGGATACCAGGTCATTGGGATAAATTAGGAAAGTTATGCATTTCAGCAACTTCTTTAATTGCATAATCAGTGTCTTCCTATGGGCCCTGTCCACACAATTAGGATGTATATTGAAGTCATTGGGGTGGAAATGCGGGGAATAAGGTTGACATCCAACTGTCTCGTGATGACAATACTTTTGATTCAGGTTCGGTTTAGGCCTGATGGGATGCTCTTGACCCCTGGAAGACTCTCCTCTGATTGGTTCTGAAAGTGGATGTCGATCAACTTGGAGAAGACTCTATTTCCTGGTGATCAGGCAGCTTGTATACACTCTGCGAAGATCAGTTCCTCTTCTTTCAAGCAAGGGTATTCAATCTGCCCCTTCACCTCTGCTCTTCTGCCAGGTAGTAGGTGTGTGGAAACCAGCAGTTGGGTATTCTGCTTCTGACATGTCGTCTCATAAGCTGAATCCTAAGAGCCTCCTTCCAAACTTCAAACAAGTACTTATGGAATACTGATGAGACAGCATGGCCTAATCAGAAGGCGTGCAACCGCCAGAATCCAACTTATTGGTTAACCAGGGTAGTCAGCCTTTTACAGACTTGTCCCGTACTCTGTCCGCTGGGTTAGATGGAAAAATAAATAGCCCTTTTGATGTTCTTTTGAGAGGCCATGTGCCAGACAACCCAAAAGTGGTCAAGCGTTTCCTCAAATGAATAGGGCGCTGCTTTGCATTGTAGCCAATCAGTGATCCTGTGTGTGGTCATATTAACCAAGGGATGGACAGAAATAAATCTACTTTTGTCCTCACACACCTTTTTTGGAGACTTCAGTCTCTCATGCCACCACACTACTAAAGTTATTCAAAACACCTTCATGGACATCATCAATCCCCTCTTACTCAGTTCCAACATGACACACACACACACACACATACACAAACACTACAAAGATGATATACTGCTACCTGCCTTCTCTGTTTTGTCCTATGTCACTGCCTGAGGTCAGACTCAGATCCCTCTGGACAATCATCCTGTTATCCTATTCTCCATGGATCAACAGAGGTGACTTCAGAAACTGCAGATCCGAGCTGTGTTAAATAATTATGTTCTTTTTCAACAAGTATCTTTAACAGACTCCCATCCTTTTTAGGTCTCGCTAGAGCCAGTGCATGCGCTGGTCTGGCAAGAAATTTAGTAGCTGACTTTTTGAAGTGCTACCAAAAGGCTTTCTCCTGCCACCAGCTAGCGGTTATGCGCGCGGGCGCGTGCTTACGAGCTGTAATGGCTCATTTAGCCTTACAGTGCGCATGTGATTCCCCTCCCTTACACCCTCCCACTCCCTCCTTGTCAGCTCTTCATTTTCCTTTCACTTTCGCGCCCCCCTCCCATACCCCCTCCCACTCCCTCCTCGTCAGCTCTTCACGCGGCCATTGCTGGTTTCTTTCTTTTGTTGGCATACATGAGGTAGCAACCTGCCGCCTAAAGAATGTAATCTACTAATCTCCCACCCCACCCATATTACAGCCAACAGATTTTACCTGCATTTCACGGCGAAGCCTGCAGTTACAAACCTCTACCGTGCCGCCCTTACCAAAGTACCCCATAAACATGCATTGCATCGACCTCAGGACGACTGGCAGCCCCTCGCACTTCTTTCTAGCTCTGCGACTTAAAAAATCACTGTCAGTTAGCTACTCGGCAGCCTGCGCCAACTCTGCAACTTCGAGGGATTCGTCTGTTTCTAAACAAATTCGCTTCTAGCCGGGTAGCTGACATTGCAAACATGAGGCAAATATTTTACCTGCATAATAGAATCCCCGTATAGGACTACTCGTGGAAAATAAATCATTTTGCTGCAGATGCTGCTTATCCTCCACCAGCGACTCCGGTCCGGCTTCAAGCTTCGCTTGCGAGTTAAATTACACACCGCTTTCCTGCACAGTTCGCAGTTAGTGTCTCCCTTTCAATTGCACCATAAAATCATGTCAATCAAAAAAACTGAAGTCGCTGTGGCAATTTATGAGTCCCTTTGCTCCCTCTTGCACAACAGAAGGTGGTGCAAGAGTGACACAAATGAACAAGCATTTGCAATAGGTTTCGCATTTGCAATATGCAATTATCTTATTTTTTGGGGGGGGGGGGGATGATACTGAACAGCATCCGCAAAATGCCTGACAAAGGCAATAAGTGGAAACGGTGAGATCTAGTGACTTTGCCAAAGCTTTTTATAGATTTTGTTAAAAAAAATGTATGCTTATAAACTACCGATCCATTATATCCTTAACCATTTCCAAGGCATGTAAATATGAGTTTCAGAAACCCTGTCAATAATTGATGGTGATCCTATTGCCAATTCTCTTTTGCGTACTAGCATTACTTTTCTTATTTGTGAATGTGCAAGAGCATGCCAGAAAACAAAACTAAAAAGAGAACAAGAATTGGAATAGCCGGGGGAGGAGCCAAGCTCGCGAGCGTAATGGTCGCCTTTTAGCTCGGCTCCCGCAGCCCTCCGGCCTGATCGTATATCCTGTACCTTATCCTGTCCGGAGACGACAAATTATCGTGGAATTGGAGACGGCACACCTCACTTGTACTCACCATCTGGCCCGGAGGTTTTGATGTGCAGCGGTTCCGAAGTTGTGCCCCTCGCAGGATCGGGGCCTCCGTGGAACTTAGACCGGGACCTCGCCTGTGGGATCCGACGTCTCTCGGCCCCGGTCGAGAGAGTGAACCAATGATGAGAGCCGTTGCGCGAACATCCCGGCGTTCCTGCTCCGGGCCTGCCCTGGTGGCTGCGAGGCTGGTGTGGGTGAGATGCACCGGGGACTGATTCTGTGAAGGGGTCCCCCCCCGCCGCTGCAGTTTCCGGCGGCCCTGGACCTTGGCGCCCGGACTCTGCTTGTTTGGGGCGCCGGTGCTGGTGCGGGCGGAGACCCGCGTTGGGCAGACTTCCTTTCTGCACCAAGGCTGCCATTGCTGGAAGCCCCCCGGAGCTCTGTAAAGTCCTACATTTTGGAACTGTTATTGAGAGTCGCGGAGGGTGGCGACTTGGCTGAATTTACGAAATGGCGGCCACCCATCTGGAACTGGTATCGCCTCGTGGCGGCGGGCTTGGGTTGCCTAATTGCGCGGGGATCTGGTCTGGTGAGCGGGAGCTTACCCTCCGAGATATCCTGGAAGTTCTGCGATCCCTGCGCGCATTCCTGGCCCCAGATGTCCCCGTGAGTCCGCCTCGACCTGCCGCCATTTTGAGCAGCCGTTTCTTCTTGCCTCCCTTCTGTTTCGGAGACTCCATTGCTTCGCCCCCCTCGACTGCTGCAAATGTTGCCGCCGCTGATCGACGATCATTTGATGTACCAGGGTCTTTGCAGCTCCCTGCTTTTCTAGGTTCTGACCCCAGAGACTTGGACGTTGTGCAGCGGCCCTGTTTCACTGGGATGCCCGGAACTATTGGTGGACTGCCGCCTGCGCCTGTACCGATGGCTTCGCATTTGTCTGTTGCGGAAAACCCCTCGCCTTCCCAAACGGCGTCATTGCTCTCCTGCTCTTTATCACCCGTGCTGCGATTGCTGGTGCTTATAAACTCTCTCTTCGGACTTTTGCTCGCTTGCGGACTGATTGTTCTTCCCTGTCCTCATGGCGGAACAAATTTATTTCGATTGTGTCCTGGTCTTGTATTGAGTAGCTCACTTTATATTGTTATGTTGTGGGTGGAATCTGTGGTTCGTAAGGGTTGGGGGTGATATGCGTGACTCCTGGGGATTCTTGCTGTACGACTTTGTGGCGCGATTGTTTGTACCCATGGCGCGGTGGGAGGTCCTCTCCTCTGTAAGTTTTATGGTGCTTGAAATTGTGTCGTCCTGGTCTGGTTTTTGCTATGATTGTCTGGTTGGGCGGAGGGCTGCGGCCGACCATATTGATTTCTGTTCTTAAGCTCCTCCCTCCTGTTTTCCCTCTTTTTGTTTTTGTTTCTTTTTGTCTCATTTTTCTCTCTTCCTTTCTCGCTATATTTCGGGTTCTGGTTTAGGGCGACAGGCACGCTGTTTGAAGGGTAGGCCATAGCCTTCTGCAGGGGTGCAGGGTGGGTTGGGTGGGTTGGGATCTATTTGTTGTTTGTTCTATGGTTCCATGGCCCTTTTTCTATCTCTTTGTAGTAAGGCCGCGTCTGTCCTTACCTCCCGTGGTATGTTCGGAGTGGGGTATGAAGCGTCATTGATCCTCCTCTTCTGGGTTGGTTACATTTCGTTTCGATTGCTGTACCCTCCTTGTTATGGATGCTCCTGTTTTCTCCTGTACTCTCGCCACGGGACTCCTGTTTCGGCGTGGTCTTCTTTCCTTCGTTTTGTGTTTTATTTCCTTTTATTATTTTTCCGTTGTGTCCTCCTCCCCTCCTCCTCTTTTCCCTCTTTCTCCCCCTTTTTTTTTTTTGCCCCCCCTTTTTTGAAAGGTCACTATGATGGGTTAGTTTTGATGTGGTGTTTGTCCGATCCCTCTGTCCTGGTTTGGCTGTGGTTGGGTGGTGGGCATGTAAAGATGGTATTGATTATGTGTCGATTAGGTCTAAAATGTCCCTGTTTCCCGCTGTGTATTATATTGCCTCTCCTGTATTGCGGCCCCATGCCCCCTTATTGTCGCTGAGGATGGTTGTGGGACTTCGGACGCTTTATATTGAAAGTGAGCCGATCGTATGCCTTCACCCCCTATTATAAAATTAACCTTTTTTGCTCCTGTTTCTTGGCCGTCTGGTTCCTAGGTGTCTTCTCCCCCCCTTTTTACGATTGTTTTGCCTTTGCTTTTGCTGCTTGAATGTGTAATATTTGCCTTGGAACCTGTGACCGTTTTACATATTGATGCCGGCCGATTTGGTTGTAGGCCTAGGATTGTATATCCTTTTGATGCCAAATAAAGGTTTTTAAAAAAAAAAAGAATTGGAATAGCCAATTGGTCTCGCCTTTGGGACCTTATAAGTATTTAATTATGCAGCACAAGATCCTTGGTGCAACATCAACTGTTGCAAGATTAAACACTTATAATGTCCCAAAGTCGAAACCTATTGGCTATTCCAATGGTTGTTCGATCTTTTCTTGAAGTCCGCAATCCCCCAGGCTTACCAACAAGTAGAACACAGAAAATCTGTTGTTGATAAAAACAAGAACGTAACGAAAACAAAAGAGATATAACAGAACTAGAATATTTCTGCTGCAAATAAAAACCACCTCACAAACCTCAAAGCAGAATGCAAAGCCAAAAAACAGAGCATCAGGAGAAATTGAAAAGCTGTAATGTGCATTGTTCACCCTCCACCTCCCTCTAAGGAGAACTTAATGCACAAATTCACTGATATAAGTAACCCTTATTAGAGAAATGAACACAATGATGCACAACACTAATTCCACAAAGGATCACGCTAATAAAAACACATTTCAGTAACACATTCTCCCATTGACACCCCTCCCATACTCTGACCTGTACACTAAACTGTCTAAAACAATTTCCTACCCACCTCTACCGTTAAGAAACTGCCTCCTATCTGTATACTCATTTAACCCTACCGCGCATCATGAAACCATCTTGGTTGTCCTTCTAGAATGAGGCAATACTACCCACCAGATGCGGATGGGAGTGGGAGGGGAAGTGGGGAACCACAGTTGGGTTTTGAAAAAGGGATGGGTAGATTCATAAGCTGGGTTTAAGCTCTTAGTGTGGGCGTTTTTCTATTTTTTGTTTTCTTTCAGTTCTCCATGGCCCCTGGGTTGCTCAGAGTGGGCACCAGGGCACCCACCTTGAAATAAGGCAGGACCCGCGGGATGAGGTCACTTGGGATGAAAACCACTCAGGGGACCCAGCGTGTCCCCTCCCCCCTTAAAAAAATACACAGCCCTGGGGGATGGCGTCCTCACGGCCTATTCAAGGTTTGGCCCTGTGGTGGGCTCTCAAGGGCCTTAATGGCTCTGAAAGGGGGGCCTCTGTCCCCCCTCCCCTTTAAAAAAAACTGACCCTGAAGAATGGGGTCTCCAGGGCCTAAAGAGGCTCAGGGGCCGTGTGCACCGCCTTTAAAATAAAAAATAGCCCTGGAGAAGGGTTTCCCCAGGGCCATAATAGGCTCGAGGAAGGAGGCCACATGCCCCCCTCCTCTTTAAAAAGAAGTCCCTGGAGGATTGGGTCCCCAGGGCCCTTTTCAGGCTCTGGCAGGGGGATGGCATTTGAGTGGGCACCAGGGCACCCATCTTGAAATAATGCAGGCCCTAGGGGTTGAGGTCACTGGGGTGAAAAGCGTCCCTCCCCTTAAACAAATACAAGGCCCAAGGGCATGGGTTCCTAAGAGCCTTTTTAAGGTTCATGGAGAAGGTCGCAGAAACCCTCCCACTTTTTTGCAAGTCTCAGCCCCGGCAGTGGGTTCCCAGGTCCTAGAAATGGTTTGGGGAGGATAGCCCGTGGCCCACTAACCTTTAAAGACCTGGGGGGATGAGGTCCCCTGGGCCTCATAAGGTTCAAGGAGGGGACCATGTGGCCTCCTGCCTTTTAAAATACTTGGGACCAGGGCCGGACTGGGAGCCACAACCGGCCCTGGCAAAGTGCTCGGCCGGCCCCCTCCCCAGTAGGGAGGTTGGAGGGGCCGCTGAGCACTTTGCCGGGGCCGGTTTTCAGCCAATTTTGGTACAGGGCCGATTTCGCAGCTATGCTGCAAAAACGGCCCGGTAACAAAAACGGCCCCCAGGGGCCCAAAACCGGCCCCACCCATGCAGCGTACTGGGGTATTGCCTGGTGCCCGCTATGGCCTGTCCGGCCCTGCATGGGACCCTGGTGGATGGGGTCCCCTGGGCCTAATGAGTCTTGTGATCGAGGCCACAAGGCCCCCTACCTTTTCTTCTTGTATTTGAGCTTGAATGGGGTGTTCCAGGGCCTGAAGGACAACCTTATACTGCTCATAGTAAAGGCTGTACGCAGTATGGGGTTGGCTACCTGCTGGGGCCCTCTAGCCTGCCTCCTGCCATGCATTGCGAAGGCTGTGCACAGTGGTGGGTTGGCTTTACGTGTGGTAATAAAATATTACTTAAAAAAAACATAGACATTTACTGAAAAAACAATGGCTAAAGTGACATTTTAGTTAGGTGAATATGTTGATGATAACATTAATGTTTTGAACCAAAAATACCAAAATTCACTAGGTATAGCAAGCAGAGCTAATACTTGCACTCCCGAAATGAGCTGCTTATGGCCTCACATATTACATCACTCATGACACGTTCTATGACATCATTTACGGCATCACTGATGGCATCTCAAATCAAGTCATTGATGACAACCAGCACTGATTACATCTTTTAAACTTCTTTTGCACACATTGCTCTATAAACAGGTGTGGCATTAAAGTTATGAAAGTAACTGCAAAGTAGCTCAGAATAATATGAAGCATCAATAATGCCATCATAGATTCAACAACCTTAGGAGTAGCAAGCATGCGTTATGTGCAACATTGACTTTTTACCTTGCTCTTCACGGGTAGCTTAGTTCACATTAACGATCAACAACAGAGGTATGGGAAACCCTCATTGCACATTGTGCACAACACCTGTTCAGAGAAAGTCAAGTTCCTCAAAATACCCATCGCCTGTTCCAAAATTAATGTCCTACTAAGGAAAGCTTTTACCATTATCAAACCACTAACAGTCACCGAACCTACATTGAGAATTAAAGTTCGTATATGTAAAAAAGTGGATACTGTAAACAGTGCTCACTCCGTGGAGTGAGTTTAATCTGTACCACAGTGTTTGCAGACAGTGAAGCTCTCATGAGAAATACACTACAGAGCATTAAAAAGTATCACTAAAAACAATGCACACTCTATTTTACACTTGTCATAAATTCACTATTTACTGAAAATAACCAAGGTTTGAATGTGCTAAATATCATACTACCTGCACCATTCAAACTGTGGTGAAATATTACAGATGGGCCATCTTCTGAAGTAAAATAGGCACCTGTACATAGATTAACACCTGGTGCACACAGTCTTCTATGTTATGTAGATATTGTCATGCTGAGACGATTCTGTCTAATAATTCAGGTATAAAGTACATAAAATA
This sequence comes from Lissotriton helveticus, assembly GCF_964261635.1. Lineage (NCBI taxonomy): Eukaryota > Metazoa > Chordata > Amphibia > Caudata > Salamandridae > Lissotriton > Lissotriton helveticus. The sequence goes on from NC_136068.1 coordinate 118,252,265, forward strand.
TTTACCCTGCTGCAAACTTTTTCTGCAGAGCCAAAATACCTGTGAAGAAAATGCTGAACGCAAGTTGTCAACTGTCACCTGCACACTGGGTTACTTTTCAATGCAAAGATTTATAACATGTTCAATAGCTCCACACAGCTATGATGTATTAGGAGCACATGCGTTTTCTCAACACATACACTCATTAGCTGGACACAGGCTGTACAAAATTAGGTATAGAAGTACTATGGTAGTTACCCGTCATTACATAAACTGTAAAATAAACTTTTACACTCATTGGATGATGTCATCAGTGATGTCATGAATTATGTAATTGTAGATGTCATCAGTAATGTCATAAAGTATGTCATAGAACATGTCATGAGTTAGCGCTGCTATTTATAAATGGTAAATTCTTTTTTTTTTTGTTCAAACATTAATGTTCTCACTGACATATTCACCTAACTATAACGTTACGTTAACCTTTGTTTTTTACAGCGAACGAACAAACATATATATATATATATATATATATTCCTCCACCCATACTCTTGTTGTTTGCCGCCGCTACTCCTACTTCTCCTAAACGAAGGGCGCATCGTCTTAGCAGACCTCACAAGAAAAGGTCTGTAACAATTCCAACAAACCTTCACCAGAAAGGATGACAATGCAATGTGTAGATACTCAAAGATTTTAATGTCAGGCGACCATCGAAAGCGTTTCGGCTGTAACCAGGCTGGTTGCAGCAGAAACGCTTTTGATGGTAGCATGACAGTAAAATCTTTAAGTATCTACACGTGGCATCGTCATCCCTCTGGTGAAGAAGTGTTGAAATATATTAAATATATATATAAATATATATAATTAGGGCTACACTTTCTCAGGGAAAGAGTTTTAGGTTTGCTTGTAACTTTTTTGTCGTTTGACAAATCTTCACAAAACTTTTTTTTTTTTTAAAGTTCATTCACCACAGCTTCTTTCACAAAAACTAGGGGGCCCCTGAACCAAATTTTTGAATGCATTTTCTATTGACTTATTTGGGAAGCAATACTACAACAATTTGGTGTAAATCTGTTCAGTGGTTTTGGAGCTATTGAGGATCAACAATATTTGTATATCTGGACAGTTGGGTTTGAAGAACTTGCATAAGAACACCTCCAACTCATTTTTAAAAAATAGAGCGTTCTGTTTGGCCAGTGGCATTTTCCCCCCTTAAGACACGTCCTTCCCAAGGGAGTAAGGCTCCAGCTGGAGTGGGTTCTCTTAATGGCTGCGTGCCACATGAGGAAAAATGCTGTAGACAGCCATTACAGGACTTAGGGACTTAGGGCCAGATGTAGGTAATTTTTATTTACCGACCTCTTAAATACCGAGTCATACCGACTCGGTATTTAAGAGGTCGGAAAATAAAAATACCGAGATGTAGGTAATTGCAGATGTGCAATTACCGAATCGGAAACAGTCGGTAATTTCCGATGTGGTAAATACAGACCAGTTAATGCCCATGCATTCCTATGGGCTTTGAAGCCCATAGGATTGATTGGGCATATACCGGTCGGTATTTACCACATCGGAAAATACCGACTGTCACAAGGGTGCAGGGGGTGTCACTTTGACACCCTCTGGCACCCCCAAAAGAGGCTCGGGTGCCATGTGGCAGGCATACCTGCCCTAAGGGCAGGTCTGCCTGTCATATGGCATAGGTGTGCATGCACACATGTGCATGCACACCAGAAACGGTATTTTACCATCAAGTAGTATTTGATGGTAAAATACCGATGTGGTACTGCTTGTGGGACTCAGAAGAGTCCCACCTACATACCAATTGTCCGGAATCAGTAATGATACCGACTCGGTATTTTACATACTCGGTAAATTTACCGAGTCTGTAAATTACAGGGACCTACATGTCAAATTGCTTTTACCGGGTGGTAACGGCCGAATTCGGCCGTTACCACCCGGTAAAAGCCTACCTACATCTGGCCCTTAGTCCCCTGTCCTGGGCTTAATTAATAAAGCAATATGCCAGTAGGCAGGGTAGGAATCCCCTGACCCCTTAGGCCTTGTGGGGTAGTCCAAGAGGAACCCCACTAGAGTAAGAATATATATAAATATATATATATATATATAAATATATATAGTCGCTCCAAGATTGTCCACCTTTGAGTAGCACACGACCAGAAGCTTGATTTCTGTGTATGTGAGGACGGGGATCCGCTTGTAGATGCTGCTCCGTAATGGATCTGCCCGACGCGTTTCGAAGCTCCATATGCTTCTCTTCAGGGGCTTTAACGGAAGCGGTGTGCGCAACCGCTAACCCACTTCTCCATTTTCCATATGACACACCCACCAATGGGAGGCTAAAATGAGACTGTGTATTATGGGAAGTGTGGTGCGGAAAGCACATATTCAAGTCCTGTATGGACCCCGCAAGTGGGCCCGTCCTCGATCCCGTGTACGGCTGCTGTTTCACTTCTGTGACCCCCAAGGATGACGGGGTGGTGCATACTCCGCAGCTGGACAGCCGCGTATAAATTGTCGCTCCAAGGTTGTCCACCTTTGAGTAGCACACGAGCAGCAGCTTGATTTATGTGTAGGTGAGGACGGGGATCCGCTTGTAGATGCCGCTCCGTAATGGATCTGCCCGACGCGTTTCAAAGCTCCATATGCTTCTCTTCAGGGGCTTTAACGGAAGCGGTGTGCGCAACCGCTAACCCACTTCTCCATTTTCCAAATGACACACCCACCAATGGGAGGCTAAAATGAGATTGTGTATTATGGGAAGTGTGGTGCGGAAAGCACATAATCAAGTCCTGTATGGACCCCGCAACTGCCCATACCAACAAACGCTTTGGGGAAGGCGCACGCAGGCTCGAGTGCAACCCGCTACTTGGACAACCCCACGGAGCTGTAATACATTAGCGGAGGTCCTGCCACTGGGTTGCACCACCCCGGAAAACGGGGGCCACGAGACTCACTATTCAAGGAGTCGCGTATGTGGAGCTGTGCGATGGATAAGGACAGGAGTGTTGTTTGGGGCTCATGGTAGAGCCTTTGGAACGAGCAGTAATTTGAAAGTGCATCCATCCAGGACATATGGACTACATCTCCCATAAGCACAATGTGTGTTTTCATAAAGGGAGATGGTAGACGTTGTGCACTTAACTGCTGGCCCCTGATGAGGAAAATAAATTTCCGAAACACGTCGGGCCTATTTCAAACATGCAACTGGCCAAACCAACAAACGCTTTGGGGAAGGCGCACGCAGGCTCGAGTGCAACCCGCTACTTGGACAACCCCACAGAGCTGTAATACATTAGCGGAGGTCCTGCCGCTGGGTTGCACCACCCCGGAAAACGGGGGCCACGAGACTCGCTATTCAAGGAGTCGCGTATGTGGAGCTGTGCGATGGATAAGGACAGGAGTGTTGTTTGGGGCTCATGGTAGAGCCTTTGGAACGAGCAGTAATTTGAAAGTGCATCCATCCAGGACATATGGACTACATCTCCCATAAGCACAATGTGTGTTTTCATAAAGGGAGATGGTAGACGTTGTGCACTTAACTGCTGGCCCCTGATGAGGAAAATAAATTTCCGAGACACGTCGGGCCTATTTCAAACATGCAACTGGCCAAACCAACAAACGCTTTGGGGAAGGCGCACGCAGGCTCGAGTGCAACCCGCTACTTGGACAACCCCACAGAGCTGTAATACATTAGCGGAGGTCCTGCCGCTGGGTTGCACCACCCCGGAAAACGGGGACCACGAGACTCGCTATTCAAGGAGTCGCGTATGTGGAGCTGCGCGATGGATAAGGACAGGAGTGTTGTTTGGGGCTCATGGTAGAGCCTTTGGAATGGGCAGTAATTTGAAAGTGCATCCATCCAGGATATATGGACTACATCTCCCATAAGCACAATGTGAGTTTTCATAAAGGGAGATGGTAGACGTCGTGCACTTTACTGCTGGCCCCTGATGAGGAAAATAAATTTCCGAAACGCGTCGGGCCTATTTCAAACACGCAACTGCCCATACCAATAAACGCTTTGGGGAAGGCGCACGCAGGCTCGAGTGCAACCCACTACTTGGACAAACCCACGGATTAGATTGCTCTGTGCTGCAAGACCTGTGCGAGACCCTCGATACTAAAACGGTCTACGGCAATAAATGTTCCCACTACCAATCAGAGGACTCTATTTTTTTAATTTCTGTACCATGGGACAAAATGTCCACATTTGCCTAACTTTTTAATCCCTTCAAACTCACCCCAAATGCCTCTTTATATGGACAGCTCTCAAAAATGACCAAACAGGTTTATAAATAATGGAAACCAATCTTTCGAGTGAAATACTTTTACTTGTGATAAGGTACTCATGGTTTGCGAGTGACAGTTGAATGCTGAAAATTGATGCATACTGCCAAATGGCAAGATGGGATCAAAGAGACCCAAGATCAGCTCTTCCACATGATCACAGACCACTGAGTGATGGGAATATAAGCACACCATGCATGTTGGGAGTGCTGAACAGAAATATATGATGTAATGATTTGCAAAAATCACTTGTCTTTTGTTTCCTCTCACATTTTTCTTAGAGGTGGAATTTTTGCGTACATCTCAGATGGAGAGATAAGTATACCCTCCAGTTTTTTCATGAAGTAATAGCTTGCTGTTCCTTTAACACAAATATAAAGGACAAATCCTTAACTAATTCCAGGGAGGGATTTTTTTGTTTTGCCCTGAAGAAAGCCCAGGACAGAGCAGGCCTCTAACAAAGGCTGAAACATGTTGGCATATTCTTAGGGTCATAGGACCATTACTTCCAGAAAGACCCATATTTTTACATATTTTTAATATCCACTACGTCCCCGTGAATAAAGGGATACCTGGGGAAGGCAGTAGGATTTTTATCTTTAGACCCCCTGGCCTACATCTCCTAAGCGCTCTTTGAAATACGGTTGAGCCCACCCTGACCGTTAGGAGTCAGGGTGAACCCGATGATGAAGCATGACATCAATTGGGAGTGTGAGGGTTAACTAAAAATAAGGAGTTACCTCCTTTCTGCACTCAGCGGAGTACGCCACGTAAGTTATATTTTGAGCTTGATGGCTCTGGATACCTTACGGTGGTTGTAAACATGTGATGTCACCAGATCCTGGTCCAGGTAGGGCTTTAAAACATAACCTAGTTTAATTGGGAGGGTGTATCCACTTCCTTAACCTCTCTTACCCCTCGGTGCTGGTCGAGTACGCTCCTCCGTCACGTGTGGTTAGCATCACATGTTTCCCTAGTTATGCAAGATTACCTCAATTTGCTTTCAGCTGCAGAACTCCTAAATGGTCTGGTTACATCCCAATGACCTCAACTACTCAGCCTGCCGCCACCTGATGACATCATTGTGTTAAGAACGAGAACAGACTTTGATGATATAACAGCTTTCAATATTACGGAACCAGAGCAGCACATGATCACATCTCAGTTGGCTAGGGATGCTAGATCAGCAGTTCCTATACTTTTGACATCTGTGGACCCCCACCGAATCATTACTTGAATTGGGGAATCCCCACTGACTCAATATTGGAAGCCTGGGACCCCCTGCCAGAGCAATTTCTATGATTTGAATCTCTAAACAATAAACGCAAATATAGAAACTAGTGTACACCAAAAAAATGCTACAATATTGAATTTTTTTTACATTCATAATATAGAAAAGCTTTTCAACATTTAAATGTTGCTTATTTATTTGTAAATGCTTTATATATCTTAATATTTTTTCATTTTGTAAAACAGCCGTCGACCCCCTGAGTAGGCCTTCTGTACCACAGATTAAGAACTAATGTGCTAGATAACTTCCTGTGAACATGCAACCCAATGCATTATGGGTGCGCTAGTCTAAGCTTTATTAAGGACAGGGAAGGGCTGCCGGTCATCATGGAGCGGTCTGTAGATGCCGCTGGCAGTACCAGATGACGTCAGGGTAACCTAAGGGTTAGCCTCTGATAGTGTTTAACATTGTGCACATCTTTACTCCTTACATAAACAAGTGGATTCTATCAATGTGAAGTAGCAAAAAAAAAAATATATTTTTAATTTTTTAATTTCTGTGAGTTGTGGGAAGATTTACTCTCTCTTGGGGTGGTAAAGATGAGAGCACAATGTGCTTGCTAAAATACCCCTCACACACTAAAAAAATCCAATAGTGTCATGCTTCATCATTGGGGTCTTCCCGTCCCTCTACGGGGCGGGGCGTGCTACGACCTGGCGAACTACGCGGGAGCACTGAAGATGTGACAAGGCTATGTGATGGTGCAGGGTGAGGTGTGTCAGTGAAGTGTAGGGACCTAATGCTATGTGTAAAAAACAAAAAGTTAAAAATCCTCTGGCTAGTGGAAAAAAACAATTTATTCACTTCCCTAGCTGGGGACGTTAAGAAGGGGGTTTTGGGGTAGAGCAAATAGCCACTACCTGGTCTACATGTTTCGTAAGCAGTCCCCTACTGCTTACTCATCAGGACCTTCTAATGGCCCCTACAGAAAAATAGCTCAGTTGCTAAATATAGTAAGCCTGTCGTCCTAAAAACTAACAGTAAAAATAAACTGATAGTTTTATGCTTTAGGGCATGAGCTGGCCCAGAGAAGCTAAGTTTCTCAAAAAGAACCTAAATAGGTCTCTGTAAGAAAAGGAGAAGAAAACAAAAAGGACAAATCTTTACCATTATAGTTGTCATTCAATTCGAGACACGACATATATTTAGCGCCATGATGCCCACGGGTCATTCAAGTTATGCCCAACTCATAAAGGTTATAATTAAAGCTTTATGGACAGAGTGATGGTACAATCTGCCATCCCCTGTGTGTCCGTTTACATAACGAACATATTGTTGCCCCACATAATTGAGGGCGGATTCATATTACCACACACATTCATTCATAACTCGATGCCCACAAGGCCTCACACACAAGGTAAAAAAAGAGGAATTCATTTTTCAATTGGTCACTGGCAAAATTATCTACCGTGTTGGTATCATGACCAATATGCATTAAAAACCATGACACTCACACCAAATGACAATACAGAGATTCATACATACTGCTGAGGCGGAGTGAATATGCCTCATGAGCTGGCAGTCGATAGGTATCTCAATGCGGTAATCTGTAAGGAAAAAAGCCGCGCCCATAATGTCAGAGCACGCATCCTTACTGCAATGTTACCGTTAATCAAAGACCAGGGTTTTAACGACGTCTGGCAGCGTCTTTTACTTACAGTAGCCGCACAAGGTTAATACCTTACTTCTATCCGTCCTGCCGCCCTGAAGAGTGCTCGCGTAGGAAGCCCGGTTCTGCTTATGACTTCCCTGGGCGCCGGAAGGATGTGGAAAGACTAGAGCGCTCACCTAAGATGGCCGCCCCTGATGGAGCGCGGGGTGTGCAAAAACGGTAGTCTTTTCACTATGTTTATTCCGTTTCTGCCCATCGTTATTCTGTGTCTGCATTGGCATTTGTAAAATCACTCACAATTCTTTTTAATTATAAGCCAGTGGTTCGCACTAAATGTTGATAAAATACTCCCTTGGTCTTAGATGGGAAAAGGGGAATTTCAGTGCGGGACTCAAGATACTGCCCAATGGTTGAACACATTATTGCTAGGTAGACCCCTGATCTTAGTAGAACGAGGCAATTAGCGAAAAAAGGCCTAGAGGTGCTATCAGATGATAATAAATTGTGGACCCACTGAAAAAAGGCAAGATAGCTCACTCCCTGCACCCCCAATTTGATCACACTGGGTCGTTGGGAATTACCCTGGATGGTTTTCAAATCATTGGCCTAGCTAAAGATGGTTGTCAGATTCATCAGATCTATAGGGTGACCACAAAATGTTGATGGGTCCCATGGTGGCACTGTCATCGTGTGGCAAAGTAGTGATAATCTACAGCTGGGCCCACGGAATTTCATCGTTGAGCCCGTATTTGTTTGATTGGACACGGAAAACCCATCTTTGTTCCTTCTCCAGTAGATACTTCTCGTGGTTGATCTGCTCAATCACTGTCCACATTATATCTTCCGGTTTGTGCCCGCTTTCGAGAAAGTGGTTAGTCAGTTTCGTACTTGACTTCTTGCACTTAATAGTGCTCTTGTGTTCGCCTATTCTTATTTTCACCGCCCTGCTCGTCATTCCGATGTACTCGAGATTGCAGGGGCAGGTGATCATGTAGACGACATTTGAACTGTTACAATTACTGAAGCTTCTCTGCTCCCATGTAGTTCCATTCTTGAAAGTCAGTTGCTTGCTTTTCTTGGTGAGACAACATACCTTGCATCCACCGCAGGGGTAGTGTCCTTGTGCAAGGCTGGACTTGCCAGAGATCTTCGGCTCTTTTGGTCTTGTATGTACCAAGATGTCTCTGACACTTTGAGCCCTTTTGTGAGAGAACATGGGTTTTGGAATATCGAGGTCGCCGCTGTTCAGAATTTTCCAATTCTTATTGATTATTTTGGCGACTTGGTCAGAGTTCGTATTATATGTTGTGATACATATTGGTCTCTGCGTGTCCGTCTTTTTTACTTTGTCCTCAAGTAGGCTTTCCCTACAGTTGTTCCTGGCTCTTTTGTATGCTTGACTGATGATCCTCTGTGGATAGTTCCTTTTTTGTAGCTTTATCCTTAGGTCGTCGGATTGGGATTTGAAGTTATCAATTTCTGTGCAATTCCTGCGGAGGCGCAGGAACTGCCCATAGGGAAGGTTGTCCCTCAGATGTCTTGGGTGGAAACTTTGATACATTAAGAGGCAGTTCTTCGAGGTGCTCTTAAAATGTGTGGTCGTCATGAGTCTGCCATTCTTTGGGAAAATATTCAAGTCCAGGAATACCAAGTTGGTGTTGGTGGTGACACTGGTGAATTTAAGGAACTCGTCCTGATAGTTCAACCACGTGAGGAACTGCCGAGCAGTTCTCTCATCTCCATCCCAGATGATGAGGATGTCGTCAATATACCTCTTCCAAGTTAAGATCTTGGGTCGGAAAGGGTTGACGGCATTCAGGATTCTTGTCTCCTCAAGGTGGTGGACATAGAGACCAGCTATACTGGGAGCAAATGTGCTTCCCATGCTGGTCCCATGCTTTTGAAGATATAGAGTGCCATTGTGTTAAAAAAAATTGTCTTTGAGTGCCAAGGCACAGCACTCCATCACCACGTTCCGTGGGGTGTTGTACTCCCAGTCATCCGTGAAGAGAACATCTTCTATAATTGCCAGCGTCTCGTTGTGGGGCAAGCTGGTATACAGACTTTCTACATCACAGCTGATTAACAGCTGCGAATTGGGATCGAAAGACACTTCCTCAAGTAGGTTCAGCACATCCTTGGTATCTCTCAGGTACGTTGATGTTTTCTGTACCAAAGGTCTTAGAAATGCATCCGCAAACCTAGAGACTGGTTCGAGGACCGACCCAATCCCCGATACGATGGGTCTTCCTGGGGGATTCACCAGATCCTTGTGGATCTTCGGTAGGATATATAGATAGGGGGTTCTTGGATTCTTTTGACATAAGAACTCCCCTTCTTTGTTGGTAATCCAATTATGGGACAGTGCCTCTTCAACCATGGTTTTGATTTTGGTAGCTATTCTTTCCGTGGGATTGGTTTGTAGAATCTCGTAGTTCCTTTCATCTTGGAGTAGCCTGGCGCATTCTCTGTCATATTGTTCTTTTTTCAACAGAACAGTAGCCCCACCCTTGTCCGCCGGTTTTATGATCACTTCTTTCTTATTGCTCAATTCATGAAGTGCTTGTCGTTCATCTTTTGAAACATTCTGAAAGATTCTTTTCTGCGTGGGGTCAAGGGATGCAAGATCCTTCATGACCGCCTTTTCAAAAGTCAGAAGTTCGACGGGGAGGGTATTGTTCATGGGAGTGAAGGTGGATCGTGGCCTTAGCCCTGTGTCACCCTGTTCATAGTTGTCTTGTTTGTCTTTGAAAAAGACCTGTAACTTAATTCTTCTTATGAATTCCTGGACTTCTTTACACAAGTGGAACTTGTCCATGTTGGCTGTGGGAACATATCCCAGACCCTTTTCTAGAACGCTTTGTTGTGAGGCCGATAATTCTGAGCCTGTCAAGTTTACAACTAAACTCACTTCCGGTTCTTCGATGCCCCTGTCATACTCCTGGTTGACACTCTCGGGGTTTCTTCCTCTTCGGTTTCCCAGTGTACGGAGTTGCCTCTCCGGTTCCTCCCTCTGTTTTGTCCTCGGCGTGACCCTAAAAAAGGAGCCGGATTTTCAAAATACCCATAGTCTTGTTGGTATCCCCATGGTGGAAAGGGGGCATTTGGGTGTTGGAAAGGCGGTGGGCCATATTGTTGGGGAGGGTGGTACATCATTTGTTGGGGGTAGCTGTTCCATCCCCGCATGCCTCGTTGGTTTGGTCGTCGAAAGTTCCTTCGTGTGCCCTGGAAACGTGGGCTTTTGTTGCCACTTGAATTGGAGCTACTTGATCCTGCTTCTGAGGAATCGTCATTAGAACCATTATCACCCGATGGTTTATAGTTGTCTTTGATATAGGGGTAGATCTTCTCCTTGCTCCATCTGCTGGTGTCTTTTTTAAGTTTCTCATATTTGCTGTCTTTGAGGTTTATTTCGAAATCATTCAGTGTTTGATTCAGCTCATCCAGATACTTTTTTAGGTTTGCTGGGGATTCGTAGCTTTTGAGACGTATTTCGATGGCCTGTATTTCCACTTTCAGATCAGTCGCTAGTCTACTCGCCGTCTTTATGATCAAGACGATCCAGTCTCGTGTGCATCTCCACGAGATCTGGGACCAGTCGATTTTAAAAGTCTTGTCTTCTAGAAATATGAATGGTTCATTGCGAACCACGAGACCAGCTGGGGCAGTGTTAACCTTTAGGTATTCGGACATGAGTAACCCATGAATGGCAGTTTTTATTTGAGTCCTCCTCAGTTCTTCCAGTTCATCCCAGTCGCTGTTTTTAGCGGTGGGGCACCCGGAATTTAACCCTTCAAAAGTTCCTAGTGTGGCCATTAGATTGGAAATCTCATCTTCGGTAAATGCAAGGCCCAGATCGGCCATTGTGATGTCAGTAAAACAGGAACTCCTCTATGTACCTCGTGTGAAAAAACCAGGGAGCAGAATCACAAGGTTGGTGTGAATGGTTGAATCCTTGTCAACTTCCGCAGCTGTACGCTGCCAGTAATTCCAAAACACAAGAGGAAGTGGAGAGGTACTGATAGAATCACCCTCCTAATAGGTATACATAAACAAGTGGATTCTATCAATGTGAAGTAGCAAAAAAAAAATATATTTTTAATTTTTTAATTTCTGTGAGTTGTGGGAAGATTTACTCTCTCTTGGGGTGGTAAAGATGAGAGCACAATGTGCTTGCTAAAATACCCCTCACACACTAAAAAAATCCAATAGTGTCATGCTTCATCATTGGGGTCTTCCCGTCCCTCTACGGGGCGGGGCGTGCTACGACCTGGCGAACTACGCGGGAGCACTGAAGATGTGACAAGGCTATGTGATGGTGCAGGGTGAGGTGTGTCAGTGAAGTGTAGGGACCTAATGCTATGTGTAAAAAACAAAAAGTTAAAAATCCTCTGGCTAGTGGAAAAAAACAATTTATTCACTTCCCTAGCTGGGGACGTTAAGAAGGGGGTTTTGGGGTAGAGCAAATAGCCACTACCTGGTCTACATGTTTCGTAAGCAGTCCCCTACTGCTTACTCATCAGGACCTTCTAATGGCCCCTACAGAAAAATAGCTCAGTTGCTAAATATAGTAAGCCTGTCGTCCTAAAAACTAACAGTAAAAATAAACTGATAGTTTTATGCTTTAGGGCATGAGCTGGCCCAGAGAAGCTAAGTTTCTCAAAAAGAACCTAAATAGGTCTCTGTAAGAAAAGGAGAAGAAAACAAAAAGGACAAATCTTTACCATTATAGTTGTCATTCAATTCGAGACACGACATATATTTAGCGCCATGATGCACTGAATGATTTCGAAATAAACCTCAAAGACAGCAAATATGAGAAACTTAAAAAAGACACCAGCAGATGGAGCAAGGAGAAGATCTACCCCTATATCAAAGACAACTATAAACCATCGGGTGATAATGGTTCTAATGACGATTCCTCAGAAGCAGGATCAAGTAGCTCCAATTCAAGTGGCAACAAAAGCCCACGTTTCCAGGGCACACGAAGGAACTTTCGACGACCAAACCAACGAGGCATGCGGGGATGGAACAGCTACCCCCAACAAATGATGTACCACCCTCCCCAACAATATGGCCCACCGCCTTTCCAACACCCAAATGCCCCCTTTCCACCATGGGGATACCAACAAGACTATGGGTATTTTGAAAATCCGGCTCCTTTTTTAGGGTCACGCCGAGGACAAAACAGAGGGAGGAACCGGAGAGGCAACTCCGTACACTGGGAAACCGAAGAGGAAGAAACCCCGAGAGTGTCAACCAGGAGTATGACAGGGGCATCGAAGAACCGGAAGTGAGTTTAGTTGTAAACTTGACAGGCTCAGAATTATCGGCCTCACAACAAAGCGTTCTAGAAAAGGGTCTGGGATATGTTCCCACAGCCAACATGGACAAGTTCCACTTGTGTAAAGAAGTCCAGGAATTCATAAGAAGAATTAAGTTACAGGTCTTTTTCAAAGACAAACAAGACAACTATGAACAGGGTGACACAGGGCTAAGGCCACGATCCACCTTCACTCCCATGAACAATACCCTCCCCGTCGAACTTCTGACTTTTGAAAAGGCGGTCATGAAGGATCTTGCATCCCTTGACCCCACGCAGAAAAGAATCTTTCAGAATGTTTCAAAAGATGAACGACAAGCACTTCGTGAATTGAGCAATAAGAAAGAAGTGATCATAAAACCGGCGGACAAGGGTGGGGCTACTGTTCTGTTGAAAAAAGAACAATATGACAGAGAATGCGCCAGGCTACTCCAAGATGAAAGGAACTACGAGATTCTACAAACCAATCCCACGGAAAGAATAGCTACCAAAATCAAAACCATGGTTGAAGAGGCACTGTCCCATAATTGGATTACCAACAAAGAAGGGGAGTTCTTATGTCAAAAGAATCCAAGAACCCCCTATCTATATATCCTACCGAAGATCCACAAGGATCTGGTGAATCCCCCAGGAAGACCCATCGTATCGGGGATTGGGTCGGTCCTCGAACCAGTCTCTAGGTTTGCGGATGCATTTCTAAGACCTTTGGTACAGAAAACATCAACGTACCTGAGAGATACCAAGGATGTGCTGAACCTACTTGAGGAAGTGTCTTTCGATCCCAATTCGCAGCTGTTAATCAGCTGTGATGTAGAAAGTCTGTATACCAGCTTGCCCCACAACGAGACGCTGGCAATTATAGAAGATGTTCTCTTCACGGATGACTGGGAGTACAACACCCCACGGAACGTGGTGATGGAGTGCTGTGCCTTGGCACTCAAAGACAATTTTTTTGAACACAATGGCACTCTATATCTTCAAAAGCATGGGACCAGCATGGGAAGCACATTTGCTCCCAGTATAGCTGGTCTCTATGTCCACCACCTTGAGGAGACAAGAATCCTGAATGCCGTCAACCCTTTCCGACCCAAGATCTTAACTTGGAAGAGGTATATTGACGACATCCTCATCATCTGGGATGGAGATGAGAGAACTGCTCGGCAGTTCCTCACGTGGTTGAACTATCAGGACGAGTTCCTTAAATTCACCAGTGTCACCACCAACACCAACTTGGTATTCCTGGACTTGAATATTTTCCCAAAGAATGGCAGACTCATGACGACCACACATTTTAAGAGCACCTCGAAGAACTGCCTCTTAATGTATCAAAGTTTCCACCCAAGACATCTGAGGGACAACCTTCCCTATGGGCAGTTCCTGCGCCTCCGCAGGAATTGCACAGAAATTGATAACTTCAAATCCCAATCCGACGACCTAAGGATAAAGCTACAAAAAAGGAACTATCCACAGAGGATCATCAGTCAAGCATACAAAAGAGCCAGGAACAACTGTAGGGAAAGCCTACTTGAGGACAAAGTAAAAAAGACGGACACGCAGAGACCAATATGTATCACAACATATAATACGAACTCTGACCAAGTCGCCAAAATAATCAATAAGAATTGGAAAATTCTGAACAGCGGCGACCTCGATATTCCAAAACCCATGTTCTCTCACAAAAGGGCTCAAAGTGTCAGAGACATCTTGGTACATACAAGACCAAAAGAGCCGAAGATCTCTGGCAAGTCCAGCCTTGCACAAGGACACTACCCCTGCGGTGGATGCAAGGTATGTTGTCTCACCAAGAAAAGCAAGCAACTGACTTTCAAGAATGGAACTACATGGGAGCAGAGAAGCTTCAGTAATTGTAACAGTTCAAATGTCGTCTACATGATCACCTGCCCCTGCAATCTCGAGTACATCGGAATGACGAGCAGGGCGGTGAAAATAAGAATAGGCGAACACAAGAGCACTATTAAGTGCAAGAAGTCAAGTACGAAACTGACTAACCACTTTCTCGAAAGCGGGCACAAACCGGAAGATATAATGTGGACAGTGATTGAGCAGATCAACCACGAGAAGTATCTACTGGAGAAGGAACAAAGATGGGTTTTCCGTGTCCAATCAAACAAATACGGGCTCAACGATGAAATTCCGTGGGCCCAGCTGTAGATTATCACTACTTTGCCACACGATGACAGTGCCACCATGGGACCCATCAACATTTTGTGGTCACCCTATAGATCTGATGAATCTGACAACCATCTTTAGCTAGGCCAATGATTTGAAAACCATCCAGGGTAATTCCCAACGACCCAGTGTGATCAAATTGGGGGTGCAGGGAGTGAGCTATCTTGCCTTTTTTCAGTGGGTCCACAATTTATTATCATCTGATAGCACCTCTAGGCCTTTTTTCGCTAATTGCCTCGTTCTACTAAGATCAGGGGTCTACCTAGCAATAATGTGTTCAACCATTGGGCAGTATCTTGAGTCCCGCACTGAAATTCCCCTTTTCCCATCTAAGACCAAGGGAGTATTTTATCAACATTTAGTGCGAACCACTGGCTTATAATTAAAAAGAATTGTGAGTGATTTTACAAATGCCAATGCAGACACAGAATAACGATGGGCAGAAACGGAATAAACATAGTGAAAAGACTACCGTTTTTGCACACCCCGCGCTCCATCAGGGGCGGCCATCTTAGGTGAGCGCTCTAGTCTTTCCACATCCTTCCGGCGCCCAGGGAAGTCATAAGCAGAACCGGGCTTCCTACGCGAGCACTCTTCAGGGCGGCAGGACGGATAGAAGTAAGGTATTAACCTTGTGCGGCTACTGTAAGTAAAAGACGCTGCCAGACGTCGTTAAAACCCTGGTCTTTGATTAACGGTAACATTGCAGTAAGGATGCGTGCTCTGACATTATGGGCGCGGCTTTTTTCCTTACAGATTACCGCATTGAGATACCTATCGACTGCCAGCTCATGAGGCATATTCACTCCGCCTCAGCAGTATGTATGAATCTCTGTATTGTCATTTGGTGTGAGTGTCATGGTTTTTAATGCATATTGGTCATGATACCAACACGGTAGATAATTTTGCCAGTGACCAATTGAAAAATGAATTCCTCTTTTTTTTTACCTTGTGTGTGAGGCCTTGTGGGCATCGAGTTATGAATGAATGTGTGTGGTAATATGAATCCGCCCTCAATTATGTGGGGCAACAATATGTTCGTTATGTAAACGGACACACAGGGGATGGCAGATTGTACCATCACTCTGTCCATAAAGCTTTAATTATAACCTTTATGAGTTGGGCATAACTTGAATGACCCGTGGGCATCATGGCGCTAAATATATGTCGTGTCTCGAATTGAATGACAACTATAATGGTAAAGATTTGTCCTTTTTGTTTTCTTCTCCTTTTCTTACAGAGACCTATTTAGGTTCTTTTTGAGAAACTTAGCTTCTCTGGGCCAGCTCATGCCCTAAAGCATAAAACTATCAGTTTATTTTTACTGTTAGTTTTTAGGACGACAGGCTTACTATATTTAGCAACTGAGCTATTTTTCTGTAGGGGCCATTAGAAGGTCCTGATGAGTAAGCAGTAGGGGACTGCTTACGAAACATGTAGACCAGGTAGTGGCTATTTGCTCTACCCCAAAACCCCCTTCTTAACGTCCCCAGCTAGGGAAGTGAATAAATTGTTTTTTTCCACTAGCCAGAGGATTTTTAACTTTTTGTTTTTTACACATAGCATTAGGTCCCTACACTTCACTGACACACCTCACCCTGCACCATCACATAGCCTTGTCACATCTTCAGTGCTCCCGCGTAGTTCGCCAGGTCGTAGCACGCCCCGCCCCGTAGAGGGACGGGAAGACCCCAATGATGAAGCATGACACTATTGGATTTTTTTAGTGTGTGAGGGGTATTTTAGCAAGCACATTGTGCTCTCATCTTTACCACCCCAAGAGAGAGTAAATCTTCCCACAACTCACAGAAATTAAAAAATTAAAAATATATTTTTTTTTTGCTACTTCACATTGATAGAATCCACTTGTTTATGTATACCTATTAGGAGGGTGATTCTATCAGTACCTCTCCACTTCCTCTTGTGTTTTGGAAGCATCTTTACTCCTTGACAACAAAGTTTTGAGAGGGTGGCATAGAAGCACAAACATTGTGGCACATGGGTATAGTGGATAAGGAGCTGGGGTACACGGACAGGCTAGGGGTGGAGCTGGGGTACACGGGCAGGATGGGTGAGGAGCTGGGGTACACGGACAGGCTAGGGGTGGAGCTGGGGTACACAGACAGGCTGGGTGATGAGCTTCGGTACACGGACAGGCTGGGTGAGGAGCTGGGGTACACGGGCAGGCTGGGTGAGGAGCTGGGGTACACGGGCAGGATGGGTGAAGAGCTGGGGTACACGGACAGGCTGGGTGATGAGCTGGGGTACACGGACTGGCTGGAGGTGGAGCTGGGGTACACGGCAGACCCATTCTAGAGGGTGGGCCAGGTGGACCAGGCCCACCCAAGGCCATTTAGAACTTGATTTTTTTTTTCACCCTAATGTTTTGCGGGGAGTGCACCCCATTGGCTCTCCCTTATTGTTTATTTTAATGATTAACACCATTGACATAGGATACTTTCAGGCCTGGGAAGAGGTGTGAAGTCAGTAGAGTTTATTAGCTGCTGTGATGCACCAATGACCAGCATAGATATCCTGAAAAATTATTTATGATCCTGTGTTTATTGCATGATATGTTTAAACTTCAATTCTTTGCTAAGTAAAAAGCTACCAACGTTTTCTAGAAACATGACAAGCTGTAAAGTGGCTCTATAAGGCAGCAGAAACATTCCTGCTGCTGCACATGACCTGCAGCATGCTGCAGTCTTAAAGTTCTCCAGCTTAAAGATATGACAAGCAGCGTCCTTCCCCAAAGCCGGAAGCTCATCAAAGAAAGCTGGGGTACACGCTGGGTGAGAAACTGGGATACATACATGGACAGGCTGGATGAGAAGCGAGGGCACGTGAACAGGCTGGGTGAGGAGCTGTGACACGTGGACACTTCGCTAAGATGTCGGGGCAGAGAAGGGGCACCGAGGTTGGAAGAGGAGCTGCGGCACGCGGGCTGACCGGAGCAGGAGCCGGGTAGCCAGACTGGAGGATCAGCTGGGTACTCAGACTGGGTGAAGAGCTGTGGCGCATGCCCAGAACTAGGAGAGGTGCATGATGCACGAGGGGCTATGAGAGACGGGCAGACGGAGGGGGAGGGGGGGCTGTGGTAGGTGGGCAGACTGGGCGAGGAGTGAGAGCTCAGGGGCACACTAGGTGAGGACTGGAGTCTGGCCGCATGGACGAGCCTACACCCGACAGGAGGCGTTCTGTTTCGGCACTCTCGAGCCCTCCTCTTTGACAGCAGCAATGCTCAAGCACCTAGAGGCGATGCCAGTTTACAGTGCGCGCAAACATGAAAAGTGCATTCTCGCGTGCTATTCTCACCCCTTTAGTGTGATAAGGCCGTGTACTATACTGTACTGATGCACACATGCAATACACAACCCCCTCAGTCTCAAACACCTCCATGTCTTCCTTGGAGCGATGCAGCAACAATCTTGAGCTGAGTCAACTCTTGAGTGACAGCTGTGAAAAGTAAACAGAGAGCTACACGCACACTGTGCACGGGTACATTTAACACCAGCTATGTATGCATAATAATACACTGCCTACCAGAAACACTGAGCACCAGGTGTTTTACACACAGGCACACAAACAAGTGGAATCCATCACAAAGACGCGCACCGCCGACACGTCTAAAAGCACGCGCTGCAACCGGAGCTGCACGCGCACAGCCTGTGCACTCTCGCAAAGCCGGAGTGCACCGACGCGTCGGGCACCATGCGTGCAGTTGCGTATGTGCACGATGCATGTTCATGTGAACACACAACAGTACACTCTGCGCACCGGCACACACTTCAGTAGAACTAGACGCAAAGAACTCGCCATACACATCACGCCAAACACACGACCCATCCTGTATACAAACATACGCATAGGCATCCCACACCACATAAACACACCCACACGTGACCCATATACCAGCACGTATTCTCACCTAGTACTATCTAAACACAACAGCATCACCCGCACAGAACACCACACTCTATTCACATGTAGATGAAGGGGCCACGAAATGCAACGCGATCGCGCACAAATCGTTTTACGCACACCACATATGCATACCACGCGCTATTCAGACACACAAGGTGATATCCACATTTAAAATACCCACGCCAAAGACACATGTTGCCCTCTATACACACACGTAACTGCATTTATATAGCGCCCAATACCCCTGACGAGGCGCCACCCGACACCCATAGCTCGATCTGTGCACGCACACGCGCCGCAGAGATTATGCTGAGGCATCAGTGCCTCTCGGATGTTTCCCCATCCGCCTGCTGCTTCACACACCTTCTCATGTTCTTTCATTTTATTTTGTGTTTTTCTCCCTCTACGGGCTCGTAGGCGCCGCCTTGGGGGTTCTCCCGTTCGCCTACGTCTGTCGCAAACCAATACCGAGTGTTCCTATATTGGTGTAACCACAAGGCACGCCGCCGCCCCCCCAGCGGACGGTCCTTGTGGACACGACGCGGGGGGCAACAGCGCGAGAAAGTTGAAGACGCGATGCGCAGCCCACCGGCCGGTCCAAATTACCTGTGAGCTTTCCTCTCTGGTAGACAGACCGACGCAGCGCCAACTGGTGCAAAATACCACCGTGCGCGCCACCCACTAGTGCAAAGAAAACAACTTTTGGCGCTAATCACTTGTGCGCATAAAAACACGCTTCTCATCTAGGTGAACAGCAGCAATGCGCATCCCCTACCTTACCAAAGTGTCTTTACGCACTACTCAACCAGGCAAAATTAATAATAAAATTGGGCTAGCCTTTTGACGTGCACGTTGCACTGTGCGTTTCTCACCGAGGCGTGTGTATCACACTGCACGCTTTCCGCCTGGGCTTGTAGATTACACTGCTCGCTTGCCACTATGGAGTGCACATCTCACCACTCATTACCCACCTAGGCGTGCACACTAGTCATACTGCACTTACCAAACTGGGTGTGCAGAATCACGCCGCGTGCTACCCACGTGGGCGTGCAAATCACGCAGCGCTGCCCATTTGGGCGTACACATCACACTGCGCGCTACCCGCATAGAGTTGCGAATCAAAGTACGCGCTACCCACCAGGGCGTGCACATCACCCTGCGCGCTACCCATCTGCGCGTGCACGTAAGACTGCGCGCTCACCAGCTAGACGTGAAAATCACACTGCGCCGTACTCACTTGGGTGTGCACACCGCCCGGGCACTACCCAGCAGGCACGCGAAGCTGCTCTGTGCACCACCCACTTAGGTACATCAAATGACCCTGAGGGGTTACCCACCTGGGCAGATGGCGTCCACGCTTCCTCGGGTGCCCGCTTGGCACTTTCCTTGCAGACGTTAGCTGTGCCGCAGCGGTGATCTCGTGCCTTTCCGCCGCTCCTCCTCCACCAATTCCCCCTCCCCGAATAAGATCCTGAGTGGGAGAGGCAGGTGGCACCGGTACCAGCGCACAGGTGGCGCGTTGTGGCGCTAGGTGCACAAGCAGACGTGCTGGCAGGCAGCGAACCTGCACTGAGCAGTGTGCACTGGGCGGGGGCATATACAGGCAGATCCAGGTTCTCGAGACCAGGGAAGAGAGAGGGGGGCGGGGGCCGGGGGGATGGAGTGGAGTGGAGTCCCAGCCGAGCCTCACCCTGGCGCACAGGCGGCAGCTCCTGGCCTCGCAGTGATGCTGAGGCTGACGGCGGTGGTGCTGATGCTGCGGCGGCGCCTGACCCGCTCCCACAGCTGTGCCTGTTCCAGTGCTCGCGCAGCACTAGAGAGGGCAGTGTGATGGAGACACGCGAGAAGACGAGACAGGGAGGGACAGCCGGGCAGAGGCAAGGAGGGACAGGCAGGCACTCCAAAGATGGGCTGAGCCGAGACACCGACAGTGCGCGAGGTGGACGCAGGCAGGCACTGATGGGGAAGCCAGATGCACGGAGAGACGGCGATGCAGGCAGAGAGCACGGCGTAGGGATAAATAGAGCCAACATATCTTAAGGATGGGGGTGGCAGACAGAGACAGGAACATGCACGGGTTGATTCAGTGAACAGGGAAAAGTGAAGGTGCAGAGCAGGGCACCATATTATAGCCAGGGCTCATCATCCAGGAATAACTTGGTTCCAGTGTGCACAGGTTCCACCGGCTGGGCATACCCGTCCCACTCAGGGCCACACAGTAAAGTATACAAAAAAGTGATGGTTGGAATGCTTGTTTTAATCTCAGCTGCTGGTCTTTACTCAGGGCTGCATCCTACTCCATCATTATTTTGCACACCATGCCAACTCAGTTTGGACCCAGCTATCAGTCTTGACTCTGTTCCAATGGGGACAGTCCAGCCTGAATTGCCAGGCCAGTTCCTCCATGAACTGGAAGGTAAGTAATCGAGAATTAGTATTGACAGATGTAGCCCATGCAGGTAAGAGTGGAGGGGTGGGTGGGTGGTGTTGGGGGTGGGGTTCACCATACAATGATGAGGGAAACTTTAAAAAAAAAAGAAAACCATGGTTTGCTTTAAAAAAAAAATTGTTTCCCTCCTCATCGTATGTTGTTTCCCCCCTCCTCTCCTCCCCACTGCTCTTACCTGCAAGGGTTGCACCTGGACATTGCCCTGATAAGGGTTCGTCAGCCAGGTATAGCTTGGTTCCAGTGGCACAGTGTGCCCCGGATCCACATCTGTGGATCGGGTGGGTGACACAATACATTACACAAAAAAGTGTTGGATGGAATGCTTGCATTAAACTCAGCCATTGTTAATTTACTAGGGCTGCATCCCTCTCCATCGTTATTTGGCTCACCATGCCACCTTAGTGTGCAGCTAGACTAATTGATGTACCAATAAGCCAAATTATGTTAGAAAAGGAGGGTCGTCGATGTTTCGGTCTAGTATGGTCAGTAGATCCCTGAGACCATCATCAGGACACAGTTCAAAGGTTATGTCCTGTTACTGGGCTAGTCCAGCCGTATATGGGGACTCTGTATGAATAACTACACTGGACTCTGTTTCTTTGAACAGTCTTGGTTAGGAGGGTTTATTGCTTTCCTGTGATCCTTAAAGAAACATTGGATACATTGTGTCATTGGATCATGTGGGCTGCGACAGTCTTTTTATATTGATGTGTTTATACATACATTTTTGGATTCATGGACAAACAAGACTCAGAAGTGTTACTGAAATAATCCATCCAGGAAAGTTTTTGCTGTATCTCATAAAGTGAGCATCAAAAGTGCTAAGACAAGCCTCTGACCCAGTTTTTAGCTAAATGGTGTCTTAACTAGCTGGAAAGCATGAGACACAACATTTTACCACTTTAGACAGTAGAAAATGGTTGCTTCTCACAGGAACTTTGAAGGCACTTGTTGCTTTCAACTGGAAATCTATCAGCATTTGTTGACATACAGAAACAGAACTTAATGGTATAACATACTCAAAGCAACATACCACTATTAAAATACAACAGTGCACACAAATGCAGTCAACACACATCAATCATGGTACAGGACAACAACATCTATGCAATAATTCCACTTAAAAACAGAGCAGCACAATAATAGAACAAATGATCACCACCACAGGAAAATGCTACACAACAAGTTTGGACACAAACATTCTTATTAGACGTTACAACTACCCAAAATCTCCTTTTACAATGTGCTGGTAAAAGGCATTTGAACTGAAAGCTGCTTTAACTTATCACCAAAGACATGAAATAGCTACAGTCACAAATGTTTTGTGATCCACCCCCATATTTAACCCATTGTGTGCACATGACGGAATGGTTTCATCATGCGCCACGGAGCTCGTGTGCCGAGGATGGAACCATTCCGTCCTCTGAACATGACCGCCAAATCCCTCTGCTGTAAGTAGCACAGGGATATCCGTTTTTGTTTTTGAGCTTCGGGAGCTGAGTAAGAGCTTTCCAAACCTCCTGAGTCATTTGTTTCCGGTGTAATGACGATTGGCGCACCTATGTGCTCATGGGGCTATCTCAGCCCTAAGAGCATGTAAGCAGATGGTAGAGGTATCATTGGAAAGGGGACAACCTCCCAATTCCAATTGTGCCCTTCCTGGTGGATCCCTGCTTGGGGATAGCTGCTGGAGGGTGATCCATAAACAGGGATCCACCGCTAGACACTAGGGAGGGGGGAGTGGCCCAGTGGGAAAGGGCCTTTGCTCCCCCCCAAATATGTGTGGGCATATTCAGTCTTTCTGCTCCCCTGGGGGCAGATGGGGCAACAGCCCCATATCTAGCCCGGGAAGGAGGGGAGGGTTTTAAAAACCCACAAGTCCCCAGGGATTATTATTTTTTGTACACATAGGTGTGGGGGCTGTCCAAAATGGGCATGCCAATGCCCACACCCTCCTAAAAAACCAAATGGGGGTTATTACGCCTGATCTAAAGCCCACTAGGCCCCAGGGATTTTTTTTGTTGTAAACATAGCAGTGGGGGCTGCTCAAAAGGGGCATGCCAATGCCCCCACCCACCCTGGAGGCAGATGGGGGTTATTACCCATGATCTGTCTCCCTGGGGGTCAGAAAGCCCATTAGGCTCCAGGGATTATTGAATTTTGTTTTTATAAAAGAGGGGTGGGGCTGCCCACAATAGGCATGCCAATGCTCCCACCCCAGACCCTAATAACAGCAGTCTTTTTGCCCTAGGGGTGGAGGGGCAGATAGGTGTTATTACCCCAATGTGGCTTTGGGGGTGCACAAACCCCACTAGGCATCAGGGATTATTGTTTTTTTTTATAGAAGAGGAGTGGGGCTTCCCAAAATGGGCATGTCAGTGCTCCCTCCCCCAAACACAAAAAGGGACAGTCTTTCTGCCGTCTGAGGGGAAGAAGGGTGTTATTACTCCCGATCTGCTCCCTTCCTCCAAACATAAAAAGGGACAGTCTTTCTGTCCCCCTGAAGGGCAGACGGGTGTTATTACCCCCAATCTGCCCCCCCAGGAAAGGAGGGGCAGAAAGCCTACTAGACACTATGGATTTTTTGTTTAGTAAAAGAGGGATGGGGCTGCTCAGAAAGGGAATGCCAATGCCCCAACCCCCAACAAAGATGGGAAAATACTTTGTGTCCCCTGGCTGCATATGGGGGCAATAGCTCCTGATCTGCTCCCTGGGGGGCAGAAAGCCCACCAGGTACCAGGAGCTATTATCTTTTCTTAGTGTAAGGGTTGGGTCTGCCCAGAATGGGCATGCCAATGCCCCCACCCTGCCATAAAAAATAGGCACATTTTTTCTGCTCCCCCTGGGGGCATATCATGGCAATAGCCCCAGATCTGCCCTGCCGGGAAGCAAAAAGCCCAATAGGCACCAGGGACTATTTTTCCTTATGTGGGGGTGGGGGCTTCACTGAAGTGGCATGCCAATTCCCTCACCCCCCAAAAAATAGGTTACAGTCTTTCTGTCCCCTTGGGGAAGATATTGGCAACAGCCCCGCTCTGCTCTCTGAGGAAGCAGAAAGCACACTAGGCACCAGGGAATACTTTTACTTTATACAGGGGTGGGGCTGCCCAGAATGGGCATGCCGATGCCCTATCCCCCCCAAAAAATGGCACAGTGTCTCTGCACCCGTGGACTAATTGTGGATATCACACCTGATTGTCCCTCCCTGGGTGGGGGAGAAAGCCCACTAGGCACCAGCAATATGTTTATGGGCATGTCAGGGAGCGGCCCCATAGTCAAGGGTCACTCCACCTTTTTTTAGGCACATATTTTTGCAGTTTCTGCCCCCTTGGGGGTAGATCAGTGATATGTTTATGCTCATCTGCCCCAGGGGGGCGCAGAACACCACTAGATACCGGGGAACGTTTCTGTGTGTGTGTGTGAACTGTAATTTGGCTAGCAGTCTGCATGTACTGGTGTTTGACAGACTGTGTGTATACTGCCATTTTGCTGGCAGTGTATGTGGATTTGGTCTTGGCTGGTGGTGCGTGTGGACTAGTTCTTGGTAACGGTGTGTGTGGGCTAGCGCTTTCCTAGCAGTGTGTGTGGATTGGCACTTGACCGGCAGTGTGTGTTGGATGGTGCTTGGCTGGCGGTGTGTGTGGACTGGCACTTGGTTGACATTGTGGTTGGACTGTTGCTTGGCTTGAGGTTTTTCTTGCATGGATCTCCCAGCGTTTTCTTACCCAGAAACCATGGGAAACCTCAAATGTAGCCAAAAGTCACAATTTCCTCACATGTATGTGTGGGAAAGTTGAAGGATCACCGCATCAGCACAAATTTCCTACCACAAAGCATTCCCCTCGAACTACTGATAAAAATGATACCTTAAATGTGTGGGTGCCCAAAGCAGATTCAGCCTAAACATTTATCACAAAAATTGCCCTTATGGCTACACTTTGGTTGCCCTCAGTTATTCATTTTATATGTTTTTATATGTCTGATTCGACTTTAGGTACCCACACAAGTGAGGTGTAATTTTTATCAGGAAACAGAGGGGAACGCTGGGTGGTAGGACATTTGTGCTGGCACACTTATCCCACATAGAAATGTGAGGAAAATTTGATGTTTAGCTAAATTTGATGTTTGCAGGGCATTCTGGGTTTTAAAACATTAGGGGATCCGTGCAAACAACACCACCTTGGACTCCCCTGGGTGTCTAGTTTTCACAAATGTCCAAGTTTGGTAGGTTTACCTAGATGGCCACCAAGTTTGGGAACAAAAACTCAGGTGCCCCCCTATCTATCACAAAACAACATGTATTTGTAAAGGAGGCTCCTGCTTTTTAGTCGGCAGCCATCTAGGGAAGTGTCCCAAACCCAGGCATTTATCAAACCTAGACACCCAGGGGAGTCTAGGGGGTGTGGCTTGCATGGATCCTCCAACGTTTTCCTACCCAGTATCCCCTGCAAACCTCAAATTTAGCTATCAACATCACATTTTCCTCACATTTATGTGTAGGAAAGTTGTGGGATCACCTGGATGACACAAATATCCTAACACCCAGCATTCCCCCAAATCTCCTGATAAAAATGGGACCTCACTTGTGTGAGTGGGCCACATGCCTGCGACAGGGAAGGGCCCACAACATATTGCGGAGACATCAAAATGATCACAAAACAAACTAGTTTTGCAAAGGGGTCACCTGCATTTTGGTACCAGGTTCAGTAGCCATCTAGGGAAACCTACAGACCCAATCATTCCTGAAAAAAGGTGAGTGTAGGAAAACATTGGGGAACCCATGCAAACCACACCTTCCTGATTCCCCAGAGTGTGTAGGTTTCAGAAATGTCTAGATTTGGTTGGTTTTTCATGAAGGCCGCCAATCCCGGGACCAAAACGGCAGGTGCCCCACTTGCAAAACCAAGTCGTTTTGTGATAGATAGTTCTAATGTCTCCACAATACATTTGGGCCCCTGCCCAGTCGCGGGTACTTGGCCCACCCACACAGGTGAGCTAGCATTTTTATTGGGAGACCTAGGGAAATGCTCGGTGGTAAGACATTTGTGTAGGCCTGGTGATCCCACAACTTTCCCACTCTCAATTGTAGGAAAAATATGATTTTTATTTATTTGGCTCCATTTGAGGGATCCTTGGTAACAGAACCTGGTGAGAGCCACACAAGTCACCCTATTCTGGATTCCCCTGTGTGTCTAGTTTAAAACATTTACAAGTTTGCTAGGATTGCCAAGGTACCAGCTGAGCTAGGGTTCGAAATCCACAGCTAGGCATATTGCGAAAAAGGGCCAGTTTTCACTTGAAAAATGTGATGTGTCCACATTGCGTTTTAGGCACTTTCCTGTCGCGGGCTCTAGGCCTACCCACACAAGAGAGGTACTGTTGTAAATGGGAGACTTGGGGTAATGCTGGGTGCGTGGAAGCTTTTTGCTCCCCACAGATTCCAGAACTTTCCATCACAGAAATGTGAGGAAAATGTTGTTCTTTTTAACAAAGTTTGAGGTTTGCAAGGGACTCTAGTTAACACAACCTGGTGAGAGCCACACAGGTCACCCCATCCTGGATTCCCCTGGGTGTCTAGTTTAACATTTTTTACAGGTTTGCTAGGTTTCCCTACGTGCCGGCTGAGCTAGGATCCAAAATCCACAGCTAGGTACATTGCAAAAATGGGGTAAGTTTTCACTGGAAAAATGTGATGTGTCCACATTGCGTTTTGGGCAGTTTCCTGTCACGGGCTCCAGGCCTAACCACGCGAATGAGGTACTATTTTAAATGGGAGACTTGGGGTAATGCTGAGTGTGTGGAAGTTCTTGGCTCCCCACATATTCCAGAACTTTCCATCATAGAAATGTTAGTAAAATGTTGTTCTTTTTGACAAAGTTTGAGGTTTGCAAGGGACTCTGGGTAATATAACCAGATGAGAGCTAAAAAAGTCACCCCATCCTGGATTCCCCTGGGTGTCTAGTTAAAATTTTCTTTACAGGTTTTCTAGGTTTCCCTAGGTGCCGGCTGAGCTAGGGTCCAAAATCCACAGCTAGGTACATTGCAAAAATGGGGTCAGTTTTCGCCGGAAAAATGTGATGTGTCCACATTGCGTTTTGGGCAGTTTCCTGTCACAGGCTCTAGGCCTACCCACGCAAATGAGGTACTATTTTAAATGGGATACTTGGGGTAATGCTGGGTGTGTGAAAGTTCTTGGCTCCACACAGATTCCAGAACTTTCCATCATAAAAATGTGAGGAAATGTGTGGTTCTTTTTGACAACGTTTGAGGTTTGCAAGGGACTCTGGGTAACAGAACCAGGTGAGAGTCAAAAAAGTCACCCCATCCTGGATTCCCTGGGGTGTCTAGTTTTAAAAATTGTAGAGGTTTGATAGAGTTCCCTAGGTACCAACTGAGCTGGGTTCAAAATCCACAGCTAGGCACATTGTGAAAAGGGGGTCAGTTTTCACTGAAAAAATGTGATGTGTCCACATGGTAAACATATTTAACAATAAATGCGATACTACGCATTCCATTACAACTCGGTCATTATTACTGCTGCGTTGTTACATCGCATGCCATTACAACGCAAGTTTTAAAATCCAACACTTTCTTTACTGTTGCACAGACTGGAATTGTAATAGTAAATCATACCATTCCAAATTCCAGCGCTCCCCTACACTAAGTAATTGTAACAACTTGCGTTATAACGGTATGGGATATAACAATGCAGTCATTGTAATGGCTGCGCTGTAATGGCATGCGTGGTAAACATCCACGTTGTAAAATGGCCTATTAGTCCACATTGCGACTTGGGCCATGTCTTGCTGTGGGCACTAGGCCTACCCACACAAGTGAGGTACCATTTTTATTGGGAGACTTGGGGGAATACGGGATGAGTGGACGTTTTGATCTCCCTGCAAATTCCATAAATTTGCATCACAGAAATTTTAGGAAATGTGTTTTTGTTTGAAAAAGTTTGAAATTTGCAAGGGGCTCTGGGGAAGAGAACTGGTGAGAACCACACAAGTCACCGCGTATTGGGTTTTCCTGGGTGTCTAGTTTTGAAAAATTTACAGGTTTGCTAGGTTTCCCCAAGTTCTCGCTGAGCCAGGATCCAAAATCCACAGTTATGCACATTGTGAAAATAGGGTCACTAGAAAAATCTGGTGTCCACATTGCATTTTGGGCAGTTTCCTGTCGCTGGCACTAGGCCTTCTGAGGTACTGTTTTAAACAGGGGACTTGGAAGAATGCTGGGTCTGTGGAAGCTTGTGGCTCCCCACACATTCCAGAGCTTTCCATCACAGAAATGTGAGGAAAATAAGGATCATTTTGACAAAGTTTGAGGTTTGCAAGTGACTCTGGGTAACAGAACTGGAGAGAGCCACACATGCCACCCAAACCTGGATTTCCAATGAATGTCTAATATGCCGGCTAACCTAGGGTCCTACATTCACAGGTAGGCACATTGCAAAAAAGGGTCAGTTTTCACTGAAAAAATGTGATGTGTCCATGTTGTGTTTTGGGACATTTCCTGTCGCTGTTAATAGGCCTACCCACACAAGTGAGGTACCGTTTTTTTATCAAGATACTTGGGGGAATGCTGGGTGTGTGGAAGTTGTAGCTCCCCACAGATTCCAGAACTTTTTATCACAGATATTTGAGGAAAATTTGTTTTTTTGACAAAGTTTGAAGTTTGCAAGGGTTTCTGGGTAACAAAACCTGGTAAGAGCCATACAAGTCACCCCATTCTGCATTTTTCTGGGTGTTAAGTACTATAAAATGTACAGGTTTGCTAGATTTCCATAGGTGCTGTCTGAGCTAGAGTCCAAAGTTCCCAGCTAGGCACATTGCGAAAAAAGGGGTCAGGTTACACAGGAAAAATTTAATGTGTCCACGTTGCATTTTAAGCCATTTCCTGTCATGGACACTAGGACTACCAACACAAGAGAGGTACAATTTTTGTCAGGAGACTTAGGGGAATACAGAATAATAGAACATGCAAGTAATGGTAACCCCAAATTCAGATATGTAAAATAACCACTGCTTCTAAACTCCAGATTATATTCCAATTTTGGAAATACAAAGGGGCGTGGCTACGGAGGCGACCAAGATGGCCGCTCCCGCATAGAGCTCCGCCGGTCGGGCGTTTCCAGCTGCCCTTTGCATGGCGTAGAGCGAGGGGAACCACACGCTTCCTTCTCCCCCTTATGCGCGGGGATCCCAGATACCGGGGGATGCCTGATTGGTGCGGCTGCGGCAACCCTAAGGACGGTAGTCGAGCTGGATGACACCGGGCCTGCATTGAGATACCGCCAGCATCGTGCTAGGGCCGTCGGAGCTGGGGTGAGTCTTCGCCTGTTGCTCTGCCCGAACTCTGGCCTCTCCCTGCGCACCGCTGCTCTGGGGGCTATCCCTGCGCCCTGTCTCCCGGCTGGCATCCCCGTCTGGGCCACCCGCGACCGTTGTGGCGGTGACGGCCTTCGGGCCTGCAGCGTTTTTCGGGGCCGGGGCCCACAGTAGGCTTGGAGGCCGGCCTAGAGTACGTGTGGTGCGGGTCCAGCTTCCTGGGGTGGTGGGGTGTCGGGAGGAGGTGGTGGGACAGTAGGATTAGGGTGATGATGCTTCCCCCCCTTTTCGACACCGGAGGGGTGCTCTGTGACCGGTGGGGGATATTGGACTCCGCTTCCCGCCCTCCTCCTGTCCCGGGCCCTCCCTCGGCAGCACCCACGCATCTGGCTCGCCCGGCTGTGCAATACTGCGACTATCCTGCCTAACCTACCAGCCGCCCTGATAGGGAGGCCTGCTGGCTGCTCTTTCATGACGCATTGGCACCTGGTTATCTCCTGTTCGTGGCCAGCCACAGTGGACCTGCACATACCATCTCTTTGGGGACCCTCTCTGGCGCAGTGACTCTGCTTGGCGCTGTGCAGCCCTCAACGGCATCCTGGTGGCGACCCGACCGGTCCTGGCACGCTGGGCACCCTGAGATCCGGGTTGATCCACGCGATAGTGCCCAGGTTTGACCGTCTACATCTTCCCATTTACCCCGGGGCTCACCTCGGCTCCGGATGACCAGCTCATTTCTACGCCTGCACGCCACAGCCTGCGTCGGGTGGGGCCCGAACAGGTACTTCTCCAGTTTTAGCTCGTACTCAAGAGGGATGGCTATCCTAGTGCATAAACGCATCCAGTTCGCACACTTCGCCACAAAACGCGACCCTGAAGGTCGTTTCCTGATCGTCACCGGTCAGCTCCTGGGCCATAGGGTGTCATTGGTCTGTGTCTACGGCCCGAACACTGATTCTCCCTCTTTCTATCAATCCCTTTCCACCCACCTCCTTGCTACTGACACTGGGCTTCTGATTATTGGTAGGGACTTTAACCTTCTCATGGATCATGATAGAGATAGTACTGCTTCCACCCCCGACACCAAACCCCACTCCCGGCGGGCCCTTCAAGAGATCTGCGCACATTTTTCCCTAGTTGACGTTGAGGCAAGTTTACACTCTATTAATCCTGCATTCACTCACTACTCCGGGTTCCACAACACATGGACCAGACTGGATTGCTGGCTGGTCTCGCCCATGATTGCCAGCTGGTTGGGATCAGTCTGCGCTCTCCCCCGCACTCTTTCCGATCACTGCCCGGTTCTGCTCCAACTGTTTGTCCCTAGAGAGGGGGGTTTTGAGAGGTGTTGGCGTTGGCCTGGACAAGCGTTGCTGGACCCCGTCTTCACTGAGGAGGTACGACAAGCTATCGAAGACTACTTTGATTTGAACACTGGCACCGTTGACACGTGGGCGGTCCTGTGGGAGGGTTTCAAGGCATTTATCAGAGGGGTGTGCATTTCAAAACACCCAGGGATCCTCCGAGACCTGCGTTCCACCCTAAACAGGATCGAAGAAGGAATTGCCACCGTTGATCGCGATCTACTTACTGCCCCCTCAGACGCCCTGTCCGCCACTCACTTAGCGCTAAACATTAAATTCCGAGACGCGGCGAATAGAGAACTTTCCTTTCTCAATAGGCACTGTGTGGCAAGGCGTTATGGTGAGGGCGAACGCCCTGGTCGCCTATTAGCGAACACCCTGCGCCCTCCTAGAGCCCCTACTTGCATCATTTCCATGTCTGGACTAGACGGGACTCCAGTGCAGTCGACCCCGGTGGTCTGTGAGCTCTTCCTCACGTACTATAAGTCCCTTTACACCTCACGCCTCTCCGGGAATCAGGCCAACCAAGAAGAGTATCTATTGGAGGTGGCCCTTGTGTATTTGGAGCGTTACATGCAAGAGTTCCTTCTAGCCCCTATCACTGCAGACAGCATCATAGAAGCCATTGATGCTTTGCGTGGCTCTTCAGCCCCCAGATTGGATGGCTTCTCGGCCGACTTTTATAAAACATATAAAGAACTTCTGGTGCCTCGGCTGGTTGAGGTCTATGTGAAGGCCTTGGAGGTGGGCATCCTCCCCCTGACGTTTCGTGAAGCAGTGATCATTCTATTGCCTAAACCAGGGAAGGACCCCATGCTCTGCGGTTCATATAGACCGCTGTCACTGCTGAACACGGACTACAAAATCCTAGCTAAAGTGATAGCGATCAGATTCTCCCTTCTGATGGAATTCATCATCTCTCCTGTACAGTCGGGATTTGTTCCTCATAGGTCTACGTCCCTTAACCTCCGCACCCTATTCACGGTCCTACACCGTATCGACCCCGTTACTCCAGCCGCTGCAATTTTATTGGATGCGGAGAAAGCATTCGACTCTCTGCAATGGCCGTTCTTCCTCTCTGTCATGCGCCGTATGGGAATGCCGGAGTGCTTTATTGAAACTGTTGCACTTTTGTATTCCAGGCCCACCGCTCGGCTGAGACTTAATGGAGTATTGTCTGATCCCTTCCTCCTATCGCGGGGCACGAGACAGGGCTGCCCCCTTTCCCCACTATTGTTTATCTTAGCTCTGGATCCCTTAGCCCGGCAGTTCCAGGAAAACCACCTCCAACGCGGATTGCACTTTCGTACTGGTCCTTTATTGTTGTCCATGTACGCAGACGACATGATACTGTATGTCCGGCACCCCCGCTGTAATCTGTCCCCGTTAATACGGGAAATTATCTATTTCGGCGCATTCTCGGGACTAAATATCAACTGGCACAAATCTGTCATTTTTTCCACTTACTACCAGCACTACACCCTGGTCTTTTGACTTTCCACTAGAGTGGTGCGATGATTCCGTTAGATACTTAGGGATTCATATTCACCGAGACACTGCCTCGATGATACGTCTCAACTATGGCTCTGCAGTCTCTAGGTTGGAGTCACAGATTAACCGCTGGATTACTCTACCCCTCTCTATGGCCGGGAGAGTAGCGATCATTAAAATGGTGGTTCTTCCATGGTTTTTATATTATCTTAATAACATACCAGTTCCCCTCGCCAAAGCCTTCTTCACGCAACTTCGCTCACTCCTACTCCGATTGGTCTGGGGTGATCGCACGCCACGTGTCAGTTGGAAGGTCTTGACCATGCTGCCAGATAAGGGCGGGCTGGGTGTACCAGACTTTTATCTGTATTATTTCCTTGCCCAATGTGCCTATGCCTATTCTTGGTTCCACCCAGACGCACGTATTCCAGAGGCAGGTTTGGTTCTCCCTGGGCAGCTTCTCACACGTCTTCCCACTGGCTTTCCTTGGGACCAGCGGGACATACAAACAGCATCCACCACATGCTGGGCCTGGATTAAGCTTCGTAAACTATTAGGGCTAGATGTGCTCTACTCACCGGCACTACCCCTTCCAAATTCCTCCCGTCTTCCCATTACAGAGAAGACATTGGTAAAACACACCTTCCAGAAATTTACGATTGTTACCCTCGGGGATCTTTTCCCCGATGGTCATGTATTTTCTATAACGGAGGAACCCCTTTCTCCGTCCGCTCCTTTATGGACGCATTTATTCTCACCCGACTGCGCTCAGCATTGAGGGCATGTTTCCCCTCCTTTCCGCTAGCCCCAGAAGAGGTCCCCACTCACGTTAATAATACAGAGCCCATCTAACACGCACCTGATCTCCAAGCTATACAAACAATGTGTAACGCTTAAACCTATAGATGACTCCAAACTCAGGGCTGCATGGGAGAGAGATTTAGGCGATCCTATTTCAGATGAGCAGTGGACATACTGTTGTAAGGCCACAACGGAGGTCTCCCTGAACAGTCGACACAAGTTGCTACAGTTTAAATTTCTCAGGCGGAGGTATTTTACCCCGGCCTGTGCACATAGCATAGATGACTCCCGACCCCACCACTGTCGGAAATGTCTTTCCCCTTTTGCAGATTTCGTGCACTTGACATGGACTTGCCCCAAGATACATCAATACTGGTTAGACGTTCACACTACATTGGGGGAAATACTCTCTATGCCACTCCTGCCTACTCCTGAGATTGCACTGTTGGGATATGTCGCAAATTTCCCTAGGAACATTCGTAGATTGGCAGCGCTCTGCTTCATGTTGGCCAAGAGGGAAATTGCATTGCTCTGGGGTAGTAGACGGGTCCCCACTCTCAGATCATGGCTAAACAGTTTAACCTTCTGCAACACAAACTGCTAGGAGTTCAGTACTCTACTCCCCCTTCTCTTCCAGGCCTACTGATATATGGGGCCCCTACCCTAACTACATATCCCGGCAACAAGTGACCCAAGAGCCATTGACGATATCCGGCATCACCCCGACTGGGGTGGGTTGAACTACCTCCCTCTCTACATTTGGGAGGTACAGTGCCGGACTCTGCATCGCTATCTTGCTGTTTGTTGT
The DNA here is from genome assembly GCF_964261635.1 of Lissotriton helveticus. Classification (NCBI taxonomy): domain Eukaryota; kingdom Metazoa; phylum Chordata; class Amphibia; order Caudata; family Salamandridae; genus Lissotriton; species Lissotriton helveticus. Next base: position 118,286,138 of record NC_136068.1, read on the forward strand.
CTGCGGGCACTACTCAATACAAGTGATTGTGTTCTTAAAGTGATGCTCATTCGGTATGATGTCTTAATTCTACTGCATGCTGAGATATCGTGGTACTCTCTTTTCGATCTTCACCCTGATAATCATTTTTTATGTTCCTACCTCATGGATATGCTTTGCTGCTCTATTATTATGGTCATTATTTGATAATACATTGCACTGTGTCTATTTGATTATGCTTTTCTTATTTTTCTTATGTTCTTTTCATCATGTCTTTACATTATTTTTGCATTTTTGTCATTTGTATTCATGTGAAACTTTAAATAAAAGTAAAAAAAAAAAAAAAATTTTGGGAAATACATAGGTTTCCTTGATACCTATTTTTCATTCTTTATATTTTATCAAATGAATTGCTGTATACCTGGTACACAATGAAAAACCATTGCAAGACGCAGCTCATTTATTGGATCTGGGTACCTCAGGTTCTTAGTGAACCTGCAAGTCCTCTATTTCCCTGAAATTAGAACGGTTCAGCAGACGTAACCGTATATTGATTTTAAAACTCTGCCATACCTAGGAGAAGTTACATGTGAAAACGTAGGCAGACATGGCTGTTTTTTTCAACTCAATTTATATATTTTCTTTTTTCAACTGTTAATTTCTATAGGAAAACCTGGAAGGATGTACACAAATGACCTATTAGTGAATTCAGACTTTTGTCTACTCTTCTGAAATGTAAAGCTTTCCGAAATCTATTACTAATTTTACACACATTTCTACCACTAACTGGAAGGAAGTTGGAAGCATAAAAAAATAGGAAAAGTAGGCTATATCCCAGTAAAATGCGAAAAATGTGAAGAAAATATTGCTTTTCTTCAAAAGAATGTCTGTTCCTTGAAAGCTGGGAAGATAGTGGTTTTAGCACTGTAAATGTTTCATTAATATCATTTTCAGTGAAAAAAGCGCAAAGTGCATGCTCACATAAATTTTGGGTGCAGGGACGCATTTAAACAAATGCACTAAAAACAACAGTTTCTAATGTTCTGTTGTTCCCGTGTGTTTGCAGTAAATAGGTAGAGTGAATTGACCATTTACAACACATTTTTACTGCAAATGACGCATAATTAGGCAAAGTGGCATAATGAAGTAATTTCATGAATTTCACTAACAAGCATGTAGGACATCGGGTTACTGGTTGAGGAGGGTGAAACCCTATTGAAGTAGCAACCTCAATTCTTGTCAAGGTGAAACACAAGCAAGCCCCAAGTTTACCCATGCTTAACTCCCTGTTAGCTTGGCACAAAAACAGTCAGGCTTAACTTAGAGACACCATGTAAAGTATTTATACAGCACTTCAAATTGTAATAAAGTGAAAACACAACACAAGAAAAATCCAACACCAATTTAGAAAAACAGAGTAAAATGTATTAAAAAATATTTGACACTAATATAACAAAATTCCAATTAGTAGAACCGGGGATACACAATTTTAAATGTTTTAGGGCAAAATAGTTCTTAAACGCACAAAGCTCCAGCAGTGGTAAACTGGTCACACCGGACCGGGACAAAGTCACTAGTTCAGGCTGACCGCGATGAAGTGGGTGCTGGATAGAGGAACCAAGTCAGGTCTGCAGAACAAAGTACTTTAAATCCTGGTTGTGGAGCCTTGCGAGATCCTGCTTTGAGAATGCATAGCATAGCAGCAGGTGCGAGGTCCTGTGTCAAGGTCATGCCCCACAGCAGCGGTTCTGAGGAGCGGCTGGGCTGTAATGCAAAGTCTTGCATCATGGATGCGTCATGCAGTAGCGGTTCTGAGGAGCAGCGAGACCCAGCATCGGGGATGGATCCCGGAGCAGCGGTTCCATTGCGGAGCTGTAAGGTGATATGTTGCGTTGCATTGGTCCTGCTAGGACCACAGCTGGGCTGGTAGAGCACCTCCAGGCCACCTCCAAGGGTTCAGGACTGGGGTGGCTTGGGGGGCAGGACTCACAGCAGGCAGAGTCCAGGTACAAGGATCAAGGCGGTTGGAGCCATTTCTGCCCATCAGGCTCTATGAGGAGGCTAGGTAGAGCCATCAGAGTCACTTTAGTGGTCAAGATGTAGGCACAGTTCTTTTCACAAAGGCAGCAGGGCAAAAGAGTAGCAGGGAGGCACAGTAGTAGTGCTTCTTTCACCAGAGCACCCCAGGAGTCCGCCTAAGCCTTCCACAGGTCCAGATGTGTACTGAAGAGTTGGATCTGAGGGTCCAATATTTATACATGGTGCCCATTTTGAAATGGAGGAAGATCTGGAGTCCTCCCCCTACAGAGGTGTCTAGAATTTCTTGCCTCCATGCCCTCACACCAGCTGTCTGGGGGCACAAAAGACCAGTGTGAAACCCTTTGTGAGTGTGTTGTGGCAGAGTCTTTGTGATGTGCAAGTGTGATAGATAACAGCTCCGCCCCCCCATCAATTCAGAGATGGCCCAATCTGCCAATACCTAATCCCACTTTGTCTCACTGTCTCCAAGTAATACAAAAAAAGTTCTACTGCCAGCTACACCTCGTCATGTGACTCAGGATACATGCTGTATACACCAAAGGGTTGGGACAAGAAAATGCAAAGTTTCTAAAAGTGGCATTTTCAGAATTATGACTTAAAATCCAACTATACCATCAAAGAGTTTTAAATTGCAATTGTTTAGAGACCAAACTCAACTGTCCTACCTGCTCCCAATTTAAAGTTATCACTTATTAAATGTAATAAGGTAAACACATGTTATCCTATTGTAGAGGTAGGCCTTGACGTAGTGAACAATGAATTTGAGAGTTTTCACTACCAGGAAATGTGACAGTTAAAAGTACATGTCAACATTTTGAAACACACTGCACTCTGCAGTATGTACTGTTTAGAACCTACAGTAGGTGTGACATATGTATTAAAAAGGAAGGTTTAAGCGTGTCAAAAGGTTTATTTTGGCAGGTCAAATTGTCAGACCTAAACTGCACAGACAGGCTGCAATGGTAGGCCTGACATATGTGTAAAAGGCTTCCTAAGTGAGTGGCACAATAAGTGCTGCAGGCCCACTAGTAGCATTTAATTTAAGGGCCCCGGGTACATGACATACCACTTTAATCAGGAAATTACATGTAAATTAAATGAGCCAATTGGGTGTAGGCCAATTTCACCATGTTTAAAGGGGAGAGCACAAGCACTTTAGCACTGGTTAGCAGTGGTAAAGGGACAAAGTCCTAAGGCTCACAAAAACTAGTTCAGGAAAACAGGAGGAGTAAGGAAAAACGTTTTGGGGAAGACCACCCTACGGCATAACATTTCAGAAATTGCACAAATTACGCCAGCATAATTTAAATTTAACCCAGGCCTAGAATATATATTTCACGCAGTGATATTCCATTAAAACACACATGATATCCCATTTCCCCTCTCACAAGCCTCAAAGATGGAAGTAGATCACTGACGGAATATCGGAACCAAATTTATTGTGTGGACAAAATATCATGTAAAGAATACTGAGGGCCAGAATATCGAGACTGTAGAGAAAATAGCCAAGTAAAGATTTACAATGTGTAACTCCACATCTACGTGCCTTGAAGATATATATATCTATTGTCAACGCACATTTTTGTGAAGCTATATATAGTAAAACTTTACTTACCTACAGAAAGTTACCTTCAAAATATTTTTGCCCTCAATATTCTTGACACAATAGTTAGTCCAATGATATTTTTGGGTCCAATTTTGTCCCAGGATATTTTTGGTTCTGATATTCTGTCTTCTCACACCTGGAAGTCTCTCCGCAGCCATAGTTAGCTGTCACTTCCACAAATGAGGTTTTTCTATAATTTCAATATGCCTTCAGGGGAAGTTTTATTTCCAACAGGCTGGGAACTTATTCAGGTCATCCTACATTTTGTGTAACAAACTGCAACTACTCTGTCATGACCTATGACCTTTGCCACGTACTTCCAGGTATGGTGGCAAGATATGGTTTAAGTTATGAATGTTTTGTCAATTCATGATGTTTACGATGTGCTTACAAAGAAATGATATGTGTGTGAGTGATTATTAGTCCTGCTGATAGCAAATGTTCACATTGTGCGGATGACCTACAATTTAAATACTATTTTCTCATGATCTTACATTCCTATGTTTCTGACAGCACATTTCCATGCACAGATTGTAAGCAAAATACATTAATTTCACCTGTGTTTTACCCACTGCAACAGTGTATTCAATCTAAATGGTTTGACAGCTCGTGGGAGAACATCAGATGCTGGGGACCGTTTGATGGACTGCTGAGCACCTTGCTCATTAACCCAAAACCTTAGTTACACAAGGGCTGTACTCTGCCTCTCCAGCAGGGTATATGGGAATTGGGTACTTTTCAAGAATAGTTTCAAATAATGCAGGCTTTTGTTAGCCCAGCAAGAAATTGGATTAATATCTGGGGTGGGCGACTACCCACCTCAAGGAACAATCACACCCTTGTCAGGGTGCATCCTAAAAGTCACTAAATTATCAATAGCTCAACCCCCTGATAGGTATAGCACAGAGCAGACAGGCTTAACTCAGGGCAATGTGCAACATATTTATGCACAGTAATAAAAACAAAATGCCAAACAATACAAATCGTAAACGCAATTAGGCAAATAGAGTAAAGGTTAATAAACAAAATGACATCACAATGACAAAAATTCAATAAGGGAATGGGAGATATGAATTTTACTTTTTTTTAAGTAGAATAGCACCAAAAATGTCACTGGTCGCAGTAGACCAGGACCTAGGTGCAATTTGAGGCTGATCGCAATAGAGCGCTGGCCGGATACACCAATCAGGTACGTCCTGGCCAAATATTTTGCCATTTGACACAGCCCTTTAGGTCTCAAACCACCACAGAGGCGCACTTCTAAAGTCCCCCATTACCTTAGGGGAGGATGTAAGGCAGAGGTCAACAGCAGGGTCAAGTCCCAGTCCCTTTACCACTGGTCAGCTGGGAAGTTGCAGGAAAGTTCTCTTGTAGCTCGGTGTAGCCCTGTAGCATGAACAGGAGGTCAGTCATATGACTCTTGGAATCCAGTTCGTTGTCCTAGGTACAAGGGAGATCAGGTCCAGTTCTTCAGAGCTCCTTTCAGGTTGCAGATAGCAGTTGCAGTTTTCTGCTGTAGTTCCTCGGCTTCAGCAGTGCTCTGAAGTGGGTGCCTGAAGGGCCACATTTAGGCCTGGCACTAGCTAGTGGGCAGGAATGACTCCTGGACATGCCCTAATCAATGGGGAAAAGGTTCACAGGGCCACCCCTACATATTGTGTAGGCTGTGAGTGTGTGTGGGTGTTTGTGAGGGGAATGTACTATGGTAAACCTACGCTAAAACCCAGTTTGAGGCAGCTACGGTACCCCATTACCAATGACTTAGCCCATTGTTGGTCAGTGAGACCCCTCAATGTTTTTCCCACTCTGCAGGCCCACTGGCAATCCACACAGGTCCATGGTCCAAGGGAGATTTAACCTGGGCAGTAGCTTGCTATGATCCATAATCATTGGTCAGGCTTATTCCAATGACACACCAACTATGGGATTATTTTAATTACTCATGATTTGTCAGTACTGATTATCTACATGTAGGCATAATCCCTACCTGGGGAAGGGTTGAGAGGAATACAGTTGCTCAAGGCTTTATTACTAAAATGTTGGTGTTATGTTGAGTGTCTAAACATCTAGAACTGCAGAACGCAACACTCCCCTTCAGCCTTTCTTTGCTTTTGATCTGCAAGGTCCCTGATTTGATTTAATTCCACTGCACACCTTGCATCAATCTGAGCCATTCTCCTATAACAGGACCGTTTTGGTCCCATCCGCCTTAAGGTATGTGATAATAGTTGTATGTCTTTAATGTATGGTTTAAAACCATGCTTGCTTGCAGCTCCAGTAGTTCTCTACTAGAGATTAGCCTGTGAACATAACGCTATCACCCTATATCACATGTTGAACTGCTATGTCCATGTAAGGAGCTGTCTTGTGGATGTCTGTTTTTGGGCCTGAATCCACAGTCAAATCATCTTTGCCAGTTTCCCCTGCAAAGATCCTCATGGATTGACTGCCTAAAATTTCAACTAAAGACCATTTCTATTTTGAATCTCGATTCATGCCCAGCACCGCTGAATAAAAGCAGTATCTTGAAGAGTAACATCAGGTTTATCTGCGTAGTTCAATCAATGACTTTTGTGGGCAATGACCAGAATGCATCCCATTTTACTCTAGCTTGTACCAAACTAGGATTATGTTGTGCTCCTGGACTTTGACTAGCATCCCTTTATGGTCAAACGTCCTTATCTGCGTACCAGAAGCATCCCATAGCTAAAGAGATATAAGTATCAACCTCATGACCAGTATACAACCTCTAGAGACAAGAGATCTAAGCACATAGAAAGACTGTAAACGCAGATCAACATGCAAAGTTGTGACAATGCTTCGCAGACATATTCACACTCTATCTTTGACTCCAACAATCAAAAATCCACCATTTTGACCTCAATTAAACTGTGTTGACAGGGGCAGCTCCTTACTGCAGCCACCCAGCAGAGGCAACAGTGAAAAAGAAAATGATCATAAAATGATTTAATTATCATTTTGTTTTTCACCGTTGCATCTGCTGGGTGGCTGAGTTGCTGATCGGGGCCAGGCCATCCTCCTGAGCTTTAGGAGTAGGCGTTGTGGGCACTACTAAGTGTGCATGAAGGTTTGGTCGGCCATTATGGGCCGGCTAAATTGTCATGCGCACTTAGTTTTTCGCCACCTGGCTGTGTTTTACAGCTGGGTAGCGAAAAAGCCACAGTGACCCAGGCACTGTCTGAGTAGATAAGCAGGCCAGTCAGACCAATCACAGCATTCGCAGCATGAGAGCAGCGCTGGGATTGGCAGTTGAGGAGCCTGTGCAGTGTGGGCCAGTTTAGGATCAGAAGAGGAGGAAGACGCAGCATCAGGTAAGTGAAATGAAATTAAATGAAATTTTATTGATATAGACCTCATCTGAGATCCACCATATAGTAAAATAACATATACATGTTACCAAATCCATTGTATTACAATATCTCATAAAAATCTTTGTAAGCAACATTGATTATTGTTCTTAGCTTGTATATCTCTAAAATAGCGGAAGTAACACTTGAAAAAAGTAAAAAAAACTTTGTAGCATACAATTTCATCAGAGAGGTTCTTATGATCTCAATCAGATCCGTATTTTAAAGAATATTATGTTTTATACAGATAGGTTTTAAAAATCGTGAATGGACCTCAACCAGACAACTATTTGGACAGACAAATAAAACATGTGCCAAGTCTTGGATTCCTCCATTACACAAATCACATTGGCCTGTTTTACTAAAGTTGCCGCCCCAATTTTTTGTTACATCTTTTAGCGGGAGTATCCTCAGCCCTAACATCAGAATGCAACGCCTAACCTTGTGGTCCAATGTGAAATTCAAATATTTTGGGCACACTTTATACTCCAAACTAGCTAACGACAGCTTGTGGTGTTAAAATCTGGATTGTGGCGTAAACATTATCGGCGCCATCTTGTCCTTTTCAGATCCATACGTGCACGTAAGTGGCAGCCATTTTGTGTGCCATGGCCTCTCTGCCCACTGCCAATAGCCTGCGCGTCTCTCCCCCTCACTCCCCGGCCTCGCAAGCACCCCCCCGCGCCCCGACAGCCCCCAGTCTCTCCTGCTTGGGCCATAAGCGCACCTCTAACGCAACCCTGTCTCCAAGCCACATCCCGTGCTGAACCCCCTCACTCTTTCATCTCATTCAAAGAACAGGCCCTTTTGATAACCTCTTCCTCCCTCCCCGATTGTCCGGCCTGATCCCAGGCCATCACCTAGCCCAACAGATGCAGTTTATTGCCCCCTACAGTAGGAGCTCGCCTCACATCAAAGGAGCGGGTATTAATCAATGCTTTCGCACCCCAAAGGTCCGACTGATCACACACATCCCCGTTCCCAGCGGAATGTCCAGCTGCGCGATAACCACCACATGCTGAGATCGGGGTGGGAACTCTACTGTAGATGTGTGTGGGAACAGGCCTGGACCGGGGATTCCGAGGATGTCTTTTCTGTCCTTCAAAGAAACATTACGGATGCAGTGTATGTAATAAAGCCATAAACCTGTGTATAGGAGGCCAGGCCTCAGAGATGCGGTTAGAGCACCTCGAGAAGATACCCTGTTGTCTGATTTGACGTGTTCTGCTCCGTCGGAATAAACTCCTGTTTCCTGCCTTCTGTCTCCAGCACCTGCCTCTTTGTTTGGTAATCTCGAATGGTATGAGAGGCGGCTAACGCCGGGCAAATACTGAAGGGTTCTTGGTCGAATTCGGCCCTACCTTTTCACAATTGGTGCCCAACGTGGGGCCCATCAGTGACACGTGGATCCAGTGGGAGAGGTCCCAACGACAGAGTGAACGACTGCAACGATCGGGAAGTGCACCTGCCCGATAGACCCTCGTCTGGCAGCCGATCACCCGAACTTCACTGGTTCTGAGCAGACCTCTCTCTCGAGTGATCTACGGTCCTGACTGGGAACCATCAGGAGTGCCACAGCAATTACGGAGAATAGAGGACGATCAGGTGCTGGAAGCGGAAGACGAGAAACTGTCCATGCGGTCCGGGTAAGGTCATGTAACACGACAAATTGCGAATTGATTGTTTGATTGTTTGAAAATACTAGTATTACTCATTTGATTGTTTCTGAGAGATTCTCTATTTGCAAACAAGCACAGAGTCGCAATACTCTGTTTAGTCTTTGCAGATAGTGAAGGGTAGGTAACGCAGGCTTTTGCCCCCCGTTAAAACCCGTCGTGCCTGCTTCCCTCTCCATTTGATTGATTGTTATCCAAGCATTTACTGTTTTGGAATTGGTTCTCTTTGGATCATTCTCTATTTGCAAACAAGCACAGAGTCGCAATACTCTGTTTAGTCTTTGCAGATAGTGAAGGATAGGTAACGCAGGCTTTTGCCCCCGTTGTAATCCGTTGTGCCTATTTTTATTCCTCATTTGATTGATTGTTTATCCGAACATTGATCGTTCGGAATTGGTTCTCTTTGGGTTATTCTCTATTCACAAATAAGCACAGAGTCGCAATACTCTGTTTAGTCTTTGCGGATAGTGAAGGATAGGTAGTGCAGACTTTTGTCCCCTTTGTAACCCGTCATGCCTATCTTCGCCCCGTTTGTTGGTAGTTGGTTCAGCCCGGACCGCTTATTAGAGGTGAACCATCCGGCTCCACTGGAGGGCACCCCTAATAAGGACATGTTTACTAAATATGGACTAGTCGCCGTGGCTTATAGTAAGCTGTTACATAAATACACGAGAAAGGATCGGGAAAATCAGTGGCCACTGATAGGATCCTTTGATAACGATAAAATAAACGCGCTGGGAACAGCCCTTTATAACAATAAGACAACACCTACTATGCTCGATAGCTTCGGCATGTGGCGCAAAGAAACAGAACAGCGGAAAAAAAGAAATGAGGTCAGGTTAGAAAAGGAATTACGCAAAGCAGCTCACCTAGCCGCTAACAAACTGAAGGAAGAAATAAAAGAAAGAGAGGAAACCAAGCTAAAACAAGATTCCGAATCATCGGGCCAGTGTCCCGTCAGGACACCCTCTACACTTTACCCCGAGCTACCTTTGAAACAGCGAATGAACGATGATTTACTACTAGGTCCCCCGATCATCTACATGCCCCCTCCATATGCCCCTTCCCAACCCTTAGCGCAGCACCCACAACCCCCAACGACAGGCGAGAGTAGTGCCGGAGCCTCGGTCCTCATGGCCACTGCGCCGACCGAACCCCTTGCACTCAGCGCAGCGTGAGCAGCGACTTCAGATGATCCCGAAGCTGGGAGGAAAGACCCTGCGAGATCGAATAGATTAAGTAAGGATGAACGAGCTGGGATCGATAAGATTGTAAAGACACTGGTGGTGCGAAAGGAAAGTGAGGATTATGTAACGGATATGTACAATACATATGCCAATAGCCACAGACGACACTTCGTCGTACGCCTTTGTTACCACACCCTTAATGCCTACGAGGACTGATACCAAGGAAAAGGCCCTGAAAACCTAACGACTCTGTATAGGAAAGTTAATGTCGGAGATGGGGGCGAGTGTGATGTGGCGAACCTCTTCACGCGTACGCTTGAAGTTTTCCGCCACCTCACGGAACTGAAACCAGAGACTAACACCACGACTCCTGCAGCGACTGAAGCCAGAGTAGAAAAAATTGACACTATGATGCCCATAAAGGAGGCCGCTCCCTATTGGATCCCCCCACGAGGACAGGGAACACACGACGATATTAACCACCAAGATGCGAGAGGGAGGGTAGTTTACAACTGGGTTTACCAACCATGGGATCGGCAAGACATCCTGACTTTCCGAAAGTCCTTGCCTGATCTGCGAAAGAACCCCACAGCCTTCTATACAGAATTAGCCACCGCTTTGGGTTCGACGATTATGACCCTAGCGGATATCGATTTGTTTTTCGGGTTATGTCTGCCAGCTGATGTGTGGAAGCAAATCCGGAAAGTCGACCACCTTGAGCTGTTCGGACATACCTGGATACAACTCGGTGATGTAGACAAACAGCGAGAGCCGGGACAGAAACCTTTGAAAGCCATTCTAGACCTACCAGATAAGATCGTGCAGAAATGAAAAACCTTAGTCCCAGAAAGGAAGGTGGACTGGTCGATAGTAACGGCCTGTCGCCAGAAACCCCAGGAAGACGTATCAGAATACTTCTCCCGGTTTGAAACGGTGTTCTCCGATTACAGTGGCCAGGACATGACCACTGCAACTGGACATCACTTGTTTGTCCAGAACTATGTAAAAGGCCTGACACCAGAAGTCTCGCAGAAACTACAGACTAGCGAGAGTAGTTGGGCGGCCTCCAAGCCCGCAGCTATCCTTCAGATGGCTCAATACTATGAGCGACAAAAGAACGAGAATGATCGAGCGACTGATAAAAAGAAAAAGGACTTGAAAGAGAGGGTGATGATTGCTCAGTTGCAAGGGGTGACTATAGGAAGGGAACAGTATAGAGGGAACTACCAGTCGAATGCTCCTAGAAATCCACCCCCTAGAGACCGCACACCCGCACCCGGCGCTCCACGAACAGACCTCGATGAGAACCAGTGTGCGTTTTGCAAAGAATTTGGCCATTGGAAGCCTCAATGTCCAGCTCTGCAAGAAGCACTCAGAAATAAAGACACGAGAGACGTAGCGGGCGGGCCGAGAAATAGAGGACAGGGACGAGGGCACACAAACGACACCTACCATGACAGACCTGGCAGACCGAACACGTTTGACCGTCCCGGACAGAATCAGTGCCAACAGTCTGACTGCGACAATGCCCACGACTTTGCATAGGACTGCCCAGGGCAAGGAAGGGATCCAGTCGAGCTCTATGTTGACCAGCAAGGTCCTTATGTCACCGCTAAGGTCCTAGGTACGAAGTCTCCATTTCTGGTAGATACTGGTGCAACACGTAGTGCGTTGTCTAAACGATTGATTCCCAGGGCACCCTTGTCTGGCTCACATGTGACATCAATAGGTTTTGATGGAACGCCCTCCACTAATCCCTTGTCCACACCGATCTCTTTTAACTTGGACAATAACACCACTGACACAACGTTTTTGCTCTCCTCCAACACCCCCGACGCTATTATGGGACTTGACTTGTTGAAACATTTTCGAGCTACTATTAGGTGTTCACAAGACGGAGTTCGAGTCATTCTGTACGACAACCCAACGCTGCTCAGATCTTGTCACACACAACGCATGTTTTCCATCACTGACACTGACTTGTCCTTACTCGACACCCTACCTCTGTACCTATGGGCAAAGACTGACTCGGACGTAGGACGCATGATGATAGACCTGTACACATAACTGTTCGACAGGACGCAGTGCTCCCAAAACTCCCACAGTATCGGATATCGCCCGAAGGCGAGAAGGCATTGGTAAAAATCATCCAGTCCCTGGTAGACGAAGTAGTTAGCAATGTTTGCAACAGCCCTATCCTACCCATTGTGAAGAAGCAGGGTGAGGGAGATGAAAAAGCGTATTATTTATTTGTTTACATTTGTAATGCGCACAGCTACCCAACAAAGGGTTTCCCGGCGCGGCAGATCCCAATAGCAATGCGGTTACAGAAACTAGATGTTAAAGAGCCATGTTTTTAAGGCTTTTCTGAATGTGATGTAATTCGACTCAGACCGCAATGTATGTGGCATTGAATTCCAGAGCGAAGGTCCTAGGAATGAGAAGGACTTGCCACCCATGCGTGACAGCCTGGTCCTTGGAATTTCAAAATGATTTGCCGTGGAAGACCGAAGAGATCTGGAAGGACGGTAGGGGCGCACCAGGTTTTGCAGATATTTAGGAGCGGTGTTGGTGGAAATCCTGTGCATAAAACATAGAGATTTGAATTTAACTCGGTTTTCAATTTTTAGCCAGTGTAACTTCCTGATGTATTTAGTGGTTGGAGTAGAGATGGGAATTTTACAGAGAAGTCTGGCTGCTGCATTTTGCACTGATTGCAACCTGCGGACAGTAGCTTTGTTCGCCCCCAGGTACAAAACGTTGCCATAATCTAGCCTAGATGTTATTAGGGCATTGACAACTGTTTTCTTGGTGTTTTCAGGCAGCATCCAACAGATCTTTTTTAGCCATTTTAATATGGCAAAGCAGGTGGCTGAAGTCTTTACCGCTTGCTGATGTAAACTGAGTGAGTCGTCAATAATGACGCCCAGGTTGCGAGCATGAGTAACCGGGGTAGGGGGGGTGCCCATTTCAGTTGGCCAATGTTGGGGTCCCCAAAGTTCTTTATTTTTGCCCAACACGATTAACTCGGTTTTTTCGCCGTTAAGTTTTAGGAAGTTTTTTTGCATCCAGTCGGCGATTTTACAGAGTCCGAGTTGTAGGGTGGAGGAATTATCAGAATCTGCAGCTGATAAAGAAAAAAGCAGCTGGGAATCATCAGCGTAGGAAAACATTAAAAGCCCTGTTTCCTCCACTATTTTGGCCAGGGGGCTCATATACACGTTGAAAAGCAACGGGCTAAGAATAGAGCCCTGTGGAACTCCGTGTTTGAATGTCATGGTATCGGAGCAGACAGTTTGTGAGAAGACCTGGAACGTGCGGTTTTCCAATAATGATCTAATCCAGTTGAGAGCTGCCCCACGGATGCCCAGGGAGTGGAGTGTTTGGGCGAGGACCGCATGCGACACGGTGTCGAATGCCGCGCTGAGGTCAAGCAGCACAAGTGCCACTGTTTCGCCCTTGTCCACCATGCGGCGGATATTTTCGGTTACCCCCAGCAAGGTAGTTTCTGTGGAAAAGCCTGCACGAAATCCCGACTGGTGGGATGGTAATAGGTCATGAGTGGTAATGAAATCAGTGAGGCAACGATGTACATGTTTCTCCAATATTTTTGCAAAGGTGGGCAGCAAGGATATTGGGCGGAAGTTAGCTGGCAAATTGGGGTCTGCTCCAGCTTTCTTCAAGAGCGGATGAATCATTGCATGCTTCCATTCACTGGGTACAAATTGTTCCAGTAACGAAGCATTGAGAAGATCAGTGATGGTAACCAAGACGTTGCTGTTAAGTTGCTTTAAGACTGAGCATGGCAATGGGTCTTTAGGTGAGCCAGATTTAATAGTTTTTAGCAGCCTTTGAACCATATCAGGGTTCAGCAAGGGCCAACTATCAAGTGTGACAGAAGATGCATTAACCGGAGTAGAGCAATCCGGAATGCCTGGAGCATTACCCGAGGTAGGTGATGCACAGTTTGGGGTAGCTTCAGTGGTTAACTTATATTTATTAGAAGCTTGATTAATGTCTTGGTGAATTTGGTCGACTTTATTGATGAAGAAGGCAGCTAGTAGGTCACATTGAGTTTTATTAAGTTCAGGTGGGAGTTGAGACGTATTAGAGCCAGACAGCTCTTTTACTAGTTTAAAAAGTGTTTTGGAGTGGTCTAAGGCATTTGTGATTTTTGTGCAGATGAATTCTGCTTTAGCCTTGCTACACTGCTTTTGATACGCTATTAACTGAATTTTGTATTTTTCCTTGATTACAGGTGAGTAACTCCTCCTCCATTGACGTTCAAGATTTTTACATCTAGTTTTTTCATTTTGTAAGATATCGTTGAACCAGGGTGCAGGAGAGCGGTGGGTGTTGGGTTTAAGCTTTGTTTTGGGCAGGGTGGAGTCAATGGCTGCAAGAAGCCAGTTTTGTACTGTGGAGGAAAGCTGTTGAACAGTGGTCTTAGTGCAAGGCCTATGTTCTTCCAGGAGGGTATTGAGACTGTCAATGTCAAGTTGTTTCCACTTTCTTATAAACTGGGTGGGTAGGGGAGTATTATCTTTATTTATTGGGTCGACCTGAAGGGCAAATTTAACCAAATAGTGGTCGGACCAGGGCAGAGGCTGGGCAGAATGCGTCACAATATTGTTAAGATTGGAAAAGATGGGATCTAGCAGGTGTCCAGCACGATGTGTAGGCCCTGAGTTCTTTAAGGTTAGATTGAGAGCTGCTAAGTCATTTATGAAGTCTTTAGCTAAAGAGCATTCCTCATCCTCTAGATGCAAGTTTATGTCGCCTAAGATTGTGAAATTGGCAGTTCTCATGGCTAACGGTCCGATAAGTGCAGACATATTTGTCACCCAGTCGTAGGTCGATGATGAAGCGTACCGCTTCATCATCGACCTACGAGAAGTCAACAAAGTAGTCGTACCTCAGTACCCTGTAGTCTCAGACATCACCACCATTCTGACCCTGATTCCTTCCACTGCCACCACCTTCACGGTAATCGATCTCAAGAACGCATTTTTCTCCATCCCCATCCACTCAGACAGCCGCTACCTTTTCGGCTTTACTTTAAAATCCCGCTCATATAGATTTTGTAGAGCACCCCAAGCATCTACAGCCAGCCCCTCAAGAGACAGCTGGATGCAGTCCAGTTACCGCATGGAGTGGTGTTGATACAGTACATCGATGATATCCTTTTGGCGGCCGACACCACTCCACTTGCAGTCACAGCCACCATCCAACTCCTGCACTTCCTCGCGGAAAACGGCCACAAGGTCTCCAAGAAGAAGTTGCAATTCTGCCAACCTGAAGTCACTTACCTAGGCCACCTCTTGTCCAAAGATGGGAGAAAACTCACACCTGATCGAATTCAGGCTATTCTAGAGACCCCTATCCCTAGAACCCCGAAGCAAGTCCGCTCTTTGGTAGGCCTCACCTCCTTCTGTCGACAATGGTTGCCAAATTTCAGCCACATTGTGAAACCACTACTTTCCCTACTGGCTAAAGATGTCCCCTTCCCGCTCCCTTGGACCCCTGAATGCCAATCCTCCTTCAAGGAACTACGAGACGCCCTTTGTTCAGCACCAGTCCTAGGAACCCCTGATTATACAAAACCCTTCTCTCTCTACACCCACGAAAGGGAGGGGTGCGCTTTGTCTGTCCTGACCCAAACCATCGGCCCCAAACAACGACCATGTGCCTATTTCTCTGCCACTCTTGACCCTGTAGCGAGAGCTTTGCCTGCCTGCCTTCGAGCAGTAGCTGCTGCTGCTGTCTCTATCCGACAAAGTGAGGGGATCGTACTCTCGAATTCCCTCACTGTACTAGTGCCCCATGCTGTTGACACCCTCCTAAACCAGACCAAGACACAACACCTGACCAGCGCACGACTGACTGGGTACGAACTGACACTGCTTGCACCTCACATCACGTTGAAACGATGCACCACACTGAACCCAGCCACCTTGTTGCCTCTGCCTGAGAATGATCCCGATGTGCCCCCTATACATGACTGTGTGACCCTCACGGACGAACAGACTAGGAGTAGAGTGGACCTTCGAGACACAGCTTTCCCAGATCCTGACGGAGAGCTATGGGTGGATGGCTCTTGCATCAAACTCACCGATGGCACCACCTCAGCTGCGTTTGCAGTCACCACAGCCCGAACTGTAGTTGAGACCGTCCGCATCACACAGAAATCTGCACAGGCAGCAGAACTGATTGCCCTCACACGAGCTTGTATCCTAGCAGCAGGGACGACAGCAAACATTTACACGGACAGCCAGTATGCCTTCGGGGTGGTGCATCATTTTGGGCTCCTGTGGAAGGAAAGGGGATTCCTGACCTCACACGGCACCCCCATCCTACACGGAGATCTAGTCTCCGCTCTGACTGAAGCAGTTCTCCTTCCCAAACGACTTGCTTTGATCAAATGTCAGAAAAGGGGGTGGTGATGAACAGAGTGTCTGAATTAAGCAGACCACTCTTACCCAGTCCAAAGATCAGGGCTTGATCCATCACCGTTATTTAACTCACTGCCCCATCCCAGCTCAGAACCTGGCTATATGCAAATTAGTCTGTCCCTGGCCCAGTGCATCATGGGAACAGGGCAGACCAAACTACCAAGCCAATTCTTCACCAGAAAGGAGACAAGCTTCCGGGGACCGGTTTCTGCCATTTCAGGTGTCGTCGGCCCGGCTTGCTTGAATCCTGATGGAGCAGTGAGCAAGGGACTCATGTCTGAGTATACCCTTCCACGCTTATGGTGGACAAAATGATTCAGAAAAGGGGGTGGTGATGAACAGATTGTCTGAATTAAGCAGACCACTCTTACCCAGTCCAAAGATCAGGGCTTGATCCATCACCGCTATTTAGCTCACTGCCCCATCCCAGCTCAGAACCTGGCTATATGCAAATTAGTCTGTCCCTGGCCCAGTGCATCATGGGAACAGGGCAGACCAAACTACCAAGCCAATTCTTCACCAGAAAGGAGACAAGCTTCCGGGGACCGGTTTCTGCCATTTCAGGCGTCGTCGGCCCGGCTTGCTTGAATCCTGATGGAGCAGTGAGCAAGGGACTCATGTCTGAGTATACCCTTCCACGCTTATGGTGGACAAAATGATTCAGAAAAGGGGGTGGTGATGAACAGAGTGTCTGAATTAAGCAGACCACTCTTACCTAGTCCAAAGTTCAGGGCTTGATTCATCACAGTTATTTAGCTCACTGCCCCATCCGAGCTCAGAACCTGGCTATATGCAAATTAGTCTGTCCCTGGCCCAGTGCATCATGGGAACAGGGCAGACCAAACTACCAAGCCAATTCTTCACCAGAAAGGAGACAAGCTTCCGGGGACCGGTTTCTGCCATTTCAGGCGTCGTCGGCCCGGCTTGCTTGAATCCTGATGGAGCAGTGAACAAGGGACTCATGTCTGAGTATACCCTTCCACGCTTATGGTGGACAGAATGATTCAGAAAAGGGGGTGGTGATGAACAGAGTGTCTGAATTAAGCAGACCACTCTTACCCAGTCCAAAGATCAGGGCTTGATCCATCACCGTTATTTAGCTCACTGCCCCATCCCAGCTCAGAACCTGGCTATATGCAAATTAGTGTGTCCCTGGCTCAGTGCATCATGGGAACAGGGCAGACCAAACTACCAAGCAAATTCTTCACCAGAAAGAAGACAAGCTTCCGGGGACCGGTTTCTGCCATTTCAGGCGTCGTCGGCCCGGCTTGCTTGAATCCTGATGGAGCAGTGAGCAAGGGACTCATGTCTGAGTATACCCTTCCACGCTTATGGTGGACAAAATGATTCAGAAAAGGGGGTGGTGATGAACAGAGTGTCTGAATTAAGCAGACCACTCTTACCCAGTCCAAAGATCAGGGCTTGATCCATCACCGTTATTTAGCTCACTGCCCCATCCCAGCTCAGAACCTGGCTATATGCAAATTAGTCTGTCCCTGGCCCAGTGCATCATGGGAACAGGGCAGACCAAACTACCAAGCCAATTCTTCACCAGAAAGGAGACAAGCTTCCGGGGACCGGTTTCTGCCATTTCAGGCGTCGTCGGCCCGGCTTGCTTGAATCCTGATGGAGCAGTGAGCAAGGGACTCATGTCTGAGTATACCCTTCCACGCTTATGGTGGACAAAATGATTCAGAAAAGGGGGTGGTGATGAACAGAGTGTCTGAATTAAGCAAACCACTCTTACCCAGTCCAAAGATCAGGGCTTGATCCATCACCGTTATTTAGCTCACTGCCCCATCCCAGCTCAGAACCTGGCTAAATGCAAATTAGTCTGCCCCTGGCCCAGTGCATCATGGGAACAGGGCAGACCAAACTACCAAGCCAATTCTTCACCAGAAAGGAGACAAGCTTCCGGGGAACGGTTTCTGCCATTTCAGGCGTCGTCGGCCCTGCTTGCTTGAATCCTGATGGAGCAGTGAGCAAGGGACTCATGTCTGAGTATACCCTTCCACGCTTATGGTGGACAAAATGATTCAGAAAAGGGGGTGGTGATGAACAGAGTGTCTGAATTAAGCAAACCACTCTTACCCAGTCCAAATATCAGGGCTTGATCCATCACCGTTATTTAGCTCACTGCCCCATCCCAGCTCAGAACCTGGCTATATGCAAATTAGTCTATCCCTGGCCCAGTGCATCATGGGAACAGGGCAGACCAAATTACCAAGCCAATTCTTCACCAGAAAGGAGACAAGCTTCCGGGGACCGGTTTCTGCCATTTCAGGCGTCGTCGGCCCGGCTTGCTTGAATCCTGATGGAGCAGTGAGCAAGGGACTCATGTCTGAGTATACCCTTCCACGCTTAGGGTGGACAAAATGATTCAGAAAAGGGGGTGGTGATGAACAGAGTGTCAGAATTAAGCAGACCACTCTTACCCAGTCCAAAGATTCAGGGCTTGATCCATCACGGTTATTTAGCTCACTGCCCCATCCCAGCTCAGAACCTGGCTATATGCAAATTAGTCTGTCCCTGGCCCAGTGCATCATGGGAACAGGGCAGACCAAACTACCAAGCCAATTCTTCACCAGAAAGGAGACAAGCTTCCGGGGACCGGTTTCTGCCATTTCTGGCGTCGTCGGCCCGGCTTGCTTGAATCCTGATGGAGCAGTGAGCAAAGCACTCATGTCTGAGTATACCCTTCCACGCTTATGGTGGACAAAATGATTCAGAAAAGGGGGTGGTGATGAACAGAGTGTCTGAATTAAGCAAACCACTCTTACCCAGTCCAAAGATCAGGGCTTGATCCATCACCGTTATTTAGCTCACTGCCCCATACCAGCTCAGAACCTGGCTATATGCAAATTAGTCTGCCCCTGGCCCAGTGCATCATGGGAACAGGGCAGACCAAACTACCAAGCCAATTCTTCACCAGAAAGGAGACAAGCTTCCGGGGACCGGTTTCTGCCATTTCAGGCGTCGTCGGCCCGGCTTGCTTGAATCCTGATGGAGCAGTGAGCAAGGGACTCATGTCTGAGTATACCCTTCCACGCTTATGGTGGACAAAATGATTCAGAAAAGGGGGTGGTGATGAACAGAGTGTCTGAATTAAGCAGGCCACTCTTACCCAGTCCAAAGATCAGGGCTTGATCCATCACCGTTATTTAGCTCACTGCCCCATCCCAGCTCAGAACCTGGCTATATGCAAATTAGTCTGTCCCTGGCCCAGTGCATCATGAGAACAGGGCAGACCAAATTACCAAGCCAATTCTTCACCAGAAAGGAGACAAGCTTCCGGGGACCGGTTTCTGCCATTTCAGGCGTCGTCGGCCCGGCTTGCTTGAATCCTGATGGAGCAGTGAGCAAGGGACTCATGTCTGAGTATACCCTTCCACGCTTATGGTGGACAAAATGATTCAGAAAAGGGGGTGGTGATGAACAGAGTGTCTGAATTAAGCAGACCACTCTTACCCAGTCCAAAGATCAGGGTTTGATCCATCACAGTTATTTAGCTCACTGCCCCATCCCAGCTCAGAACCTGGCTATATGCAAATTAGTCTGTCCCTGGCCCAGTGCATCATGGGAACAGGGCAGACCAAACTACCGAGCCAATTCTTCACCAGAAAGGAGATAAGCTTCCGGGGACCGGTTTCTGCCATTTCAGGCGTCGTCGGCCCGACTTGCTTGAATCCTGATTGAGCAGTGAGCAAGGGACTCATGTCTGATTATACCCTTCCACGCTTATGGTGGACAAAATGATTCAGAAAAGGGGGTGGTGATGAACAGAGTGTCTGAATTAAGCAGACCACTCTTACCCAGTCCAAAGATCAGGGCTTGATCCATTACCGTTATTTAGCTCTTTGCCCCATCCCAGCTCAGAACCTGGCTATATGGAAATTAGTCTGTCCCTGGCCAGTGCATCATGGGAACAGGGCAGACCAAACTACCAAGCCAATTCTTCACCAGAAAGGAGACAAGCTTCCGGGGAACGGTTTCTGCCATTTCAGGCGTCGTCGCCCCGGCTTGCTTGAATCCTGATGGAGCAGTGAGCAAGGGACTCATGTCTGAGTATACCCTTCCACGCTTATGGTGGACAAAATGATTCAGAAAAGGGGGTGGTGATGAACAGAGTGTCTGAATTAAGCAGACCACTCTTACCCAGTCCAAAGATCAGGGCTTGATCCATCACCGTTATTTAGCTCACTGCCCCATCCCAGCTCAGAACCTGGCTATATGCAAATTAGTCTGTCCCTGGCCCAGTGCATCATGGGAACAGGGCAGACCAAACTACCAAGCCAATTCTTCACCAGAAAGGAGACAAGCTTCCGGGGACCGGTTTCTGCCATTTCAGGCGTCGTCGGCCCGACTTGCTTGAATCCTGATTGAGCAGTGAGCAAGGGACTCATGTCTGAGTATACCCTTCCACGCTTATGGTGGACAAAATGATTCAGAAAAGGGGGTGGTGATGAACAGAGTGTCTGAATTAAGCAGACCACTCTTACTCTTACTTATTTAGCTCACTGCCCCATCCCAGCTCAGAACCTGAGCTGGGATGGTGCAGTGAGCTAAAAAACGGTGATGGATCAAGCCCTGATCTTTGGACTGGGTAAGAGTGGTCTGCTTAATTCAGGCACTCTGTTCATCACCACCCCCTTTTCTGAATCATTTTGTCCACCCTAAGCGTGGAAGGGTATACTCAGATGTGAGTCCCTTGCTAATTGCACCATCAGGATTCAAGCAAGCCGGGCTAACGACGCCTGAAATGGCAGAAACCAGTCCCCGGAAGCTTGTTTCCTTCCCAGTACAAGAATTGGCTTGGTAGTTTGGTTTGCCCTGTTCCCATCATGCACTGGGACAGGAACAGACTAATTTGCATATAGCCAAGTTCTGAGCTGGGATGGTGCAGTGAGCTAAAAAACGGTGATGGATCAAGCCCTGATCTTTGGACTGGGTAAGAGTGGTCTGCTTAATTCAGGCACTCTGTTCATCACCACCCCCTTTTCTGAATCATTTTGTCCACCCTAAGCGTGGAAGGGTATACTCAGATGTGCGTCCCTTGCTAATTGCACCATCAGGATTCAAGCAAGCCGGGCTAACGACGCCTGAAATGGCAGAAACCAGTCCCCGGAAGCTTGTTTCCTTCCCAGTACAAGAATTGGCTTGGTAGTTTGGTTTGCCCTGTTCCCATCATGCACTGGGACAGGAACAGACTAATTTGCATATAGCCAAGTTCTGAGCTGGGATGGTGCAGTGAGCTAAAAAACGGTGATGGATCAAGCCCTGATCTTTGGACTGGGTAAGAGTGGTCTGCTTAATTCAGGCACTCTGTTCATCACCACCCCCTTTTCTGAATCATTTTGTCCACCATAAGCGTGGAAGGGTATACTCAGATGTGAGTCCCTTGCTCATTGCACCATCAGGATTCAAGCAAGCCGGGCCGACGACGCCTGAAATGGCAGAAACCGGTCCCCGGAAGCTTGTTTCCTTCCCAGTACAAGAATTGGCTTGGTAGTTTGGTTTGCCCTGTTCCCATCATGCACTGGGACAGGAACAGACTAATTTGCATATAGCCAAGTTCTGAGCTGGGATGGTGCAGTGAGCTAAAAAACGGTGATGTATCAAGCCCTGATCTTTGGACTGGGTAAGAGTGGTCTGCTTAATTCAGGCACTCTGTTCATCACCACCCCCTTTTCTGAATCATTTTGTCCACCATAAGCGTGGAAGGGTATACTCAGATGTGAGTCCCTTGCTCATTGCACCATCAGGATTCAAGCAAGCCGGGCCGACGACGCCTGAAATGGCAGAAAAAGGTCCCCGGAAGCTTGTTTCCTTCCCAGTACAAGAATTGGCTTTGTAGTTTGGTTTGCCCTGTTCCCATCATGCACTGGGACAGGAACAGACTAATTTGCATATAGCCAAGTTCTGAGCTGGGATGGTGCAGTGAGCTAAAAAACGGTGATGGATCAAGCCCTGATCTTTGGACTGGGTAAGAGTGGTCTGCTTAATTCAGGCACTCTGTTCATCACCACCCCCTTTTCTGAATTATTTTGTCCACCATAAGCGTGGAAGGGTATACTCGGATGTGAGTCCCTTGCTCATTGCACCATCAGGATTCAAGCAAGCCGGGCCGACGATGCCTGAAATGGCAGAAACCGGTCCCCGGAAGCTTGTTTCCTTTCCAGTACAAGAATTGGCTTGGTAGTTTGGTTTGCCCTGTTCCCATCATGCACTGGGACAGGAACAGACTAATTTGCATATAGCCAAGTTCTGAGCTGGGATGGTGCAGTAAGCTAAAAAACGGTGATGGATCAAGCCCTGATCTTTGGACTGGGTAAGAGTGGTCTGCTTAATTCAGGCACTCTGTTCATCACCACCCCCTTTTCTGAATCATTTTGTCCACCATAAGCGTGGAAGGGTATACTCAGATGTGAGTCCCTTGCTCATTGCACCATCAGGATTCAAGCAAGCTGGGCCGACGGCGCCTGAAATGGCAGAAACGGGTCCCCGGAAGCTTGTTTCCTTCCCAGTACAAGAATTGGCTTGGTAGTTTGGTTTGCCCTGTTCCCATCATGCACTGGGACAGGAACAGACTAATTTGCATATAGCCAAGTTCTGAGCTGGGATGGTGCAGTGAGCTAAAAAACGGTGATGGATCAAGCACTGATCTTTGGACTGGGTAAGAGTGGTCTGCTTAATTCAGGCACTCTGTTCATCACCACCCCCTTTTCTGAATCATTTTGTCCACCATAAGCGTGGAAGGGTATACTCAGATGTGAGTCCCTTGCTCATTGCACCATCAGGTTTAAGCAAGCCGGGCCGACGACGCCTGAAATGGCAGAAACCGGTCCCCGGAAGCTTGTTATCTTCCCAGTACAAGAATTGGCTTGGTAGTTTGGTTTGCCCTGTTCCCATCATGCACTGGGACAGGAACAGACTAGTTTGCATATAGCCAAGTTCTGAGCTGGGATGGTGCACTGAGCTAAAAAACGGTGATGGATCAAGCCCTGATCTTTGGACTGGGTAAGAGTGGTCTGCTTAATTCAGGCACTCTGTTCATCACCACCCCCTTTTCTGAATCATTTTGTCCACCATAAGCGTGGAAGGGTATACTCAGATGTGAGTCCCTTGCTCATTGCACCATCAGGATTCAAGCAAGCCGGGCCGACGATGCCTGAAATGGCAGAAACCGGTCCCCAGTAAAAGAATTGGCTTGGTAGTTTGGTTTGCCCTGTTCCCATCATGCACTGGGACAGGAACAGACTAATTTGCATATAGCCAAGTTCTGAGCTTGGATGGTGCAGTGAGCTAAAAAACGGCGATGGATCAAGCCCTGATCTTTGGACTGGGTAAGAGTGGTCTGCTTAATTCAGGCACTCTGTTCATCACCACCCCCTTTTCTGAATCATTTTGTCCACCATAAGCGTGGAAGGGTATACTCAGATGTGAGTCCCTTGCTCATTGCACCATCAGGATTCAAGCAAGCCGGGCCGACGACGCCTGAAATGGCAGACACCGGTCCCCGGAAGCTTGTTTCCTTCCCAGTACAAGAATTGGCTTGGTAGTTTGGTTTGCCCTGTTCCCATCATGCACTGGGACAGGAACAGACTAATTTGCATATAGCCAAGCTCTGAGCTGGGATGGTGCAGTGAGCTAAAAAACGGTGATGGATCAAGCCCTGATCTTTGGACTGGTTAAGAGTGGTCTGCTTAATTCAGGCACTCTGTTCATCACCACCCCCTTTTCTGAATCATTTTGTCCACCATAAGCGTGGAAGGGTATACTCAGATGTGAGTCCCTTGCTCATTGCACCATCAGGATTCAAGCAAGCCGGGCCGACGACGCCTGAAATGGCAGAAACCGGTCCCCGGAAGCTTGTTTCCTTCCCAGTAAAAGAATTGGCTTGGTAGTTTGGTTTGCCCTGTTCCCATCATGCACTGGGACAGGAACAGACTAATTTGCATATAGCCAAGTTCTGAGCTGGGATGGTGCAGTGAGCTAAAAAACGGTGATGGATCAAGCCCTGATCTTTGGACTGGGTAAGAGTGGTCTGCTTAATTCAGGCACTCTGTTCATCACCACCCCCTTTTCTGAATCATTTTGTCCACCATAAGCGTGGAAGGGTATACTCGGATGTGAGTCCCTTGCTCATTGCACCATCAGGATTCAAGCAAGCCGGGCCGACGACGCCTGAAATGGCAGAAACCGGTCCCCGGAAGCTGGTCTCCTTCCCAGTACAAGAATTGGCTTGGTAGTTTGGTTTGCCCTGTTCCCATCATGCACTGGGACAGGAACAGACTAATTTGCATATAGCCAAGTTCTGAGCTGGGATGGTGCAGTGAGCTAAAAAACGGTGATGGATCAAGCCCTGATCTTTGGACTGGGTAAGAGTGGTCTGCTTAATTCAGGCACTCTGTTCATCACCACCCCCTTTTCTGAATCATTTTGTCCACCCTAAGCGTGGAAGGGTATACTCAGATGTGAGTCCCTTGCTAATTGCACCATCAGGATTCAAGCAAGCCGGGCTAACGACGCCTGAAATGGCAGAAACCAGTCCCCGGAAGCTTGTTTCCTTCCCAGTACAAGAATTGGCTTGGTAGTTTGGTTTGCCCTGTTCCCATCATGCACTGGGACAGGAACAGACTAATTTGCATATAGCCAAGTTCTGAGCTGGGATGGTGCAGTGAGCTAAAAAACGGTGATGGATCAAGCCCTGATCTTTGGACTGGGTAAGAGTGGTCTGCTTAATTCAGGCACTCTGTTCATCACCACCCCCTTTTCTGAATCATTTTGTCCACCATAAGCGTGGAAGGGTATACTCAGATGTGAGTCCCTTGCTCATTGCACCATCAGGATTCAAGCAAGCCGGGCCGACGACGCCTGAAATGGCAGAAAAAGGTCCCCGGAAGCTTGTTTCCTTCCCAGTACAAGAATTGGCTTTGTAGTTTGGTTTGCCCTGTTCCCATCATGCACTGGGACAGGAACAGACTAATTTGCTTATAGCCAAGTTCTGAGCTGGGATGGTGCAGTGAGCTAAAAAACGGTGATGGATCAAGCCCTGATCTTTGGACTGGGTAAGAGTGGTCTGCTTAATTCAGGCACTCTGTTCATCACCACCCCCTTTTCTGAATTATTTTGTCCACCATAAGCGTGGAAGGGTATACTCGGATGTGAGTCCCTTGCTCATTGCACCATCAGGATTCAAGCAAGCCGGGCCGACGATGCCTGAAATGGCAGAAACCGGTCCCCGGAAGCTTGTTTCCTTTCCAGTACAAGAATTGGCTTGGTAGTTTGGTTTGCCCTGTTCCCATCATGCACTGGGACAGGAACAGACTAATTTGCATATAGCCAAGTTCTGAGCTGGGATGGTGCAGTGAGCTAAAAAACGGTGATGGATCAAGACCTGATCTTTGGACTGGGTAAGAGTGGTCTGCTTAATTGAGGCACTCTGTTCATCACCACCCCCTTTTCTGAATCATTTTGTCCACCATAAGCGTGGAAGGGTATACTCAGATGTGAGTCCCTTGCTCATTGCACCATCAGGATTCAAGCAAGCCGGGCCGACGACGCCTGAAATGGCAGAAACCGGTCCCCAGTAAAAGAATTGGCTTGGTAGTTTGGTTTGCCCTGTTCCCATCATGCACTGGGACAGGAACAGACTAATTTGCATATAGCCAAGTTCTGAGCTTGGATGGTGCAGTGAGCTAAAAAACGGCGATGGATCAAGCCCTGATCTTTGGACTGGGTAAGAGTGGTCTGCTTAATTCAGGCACTCTGTTCATCACCACCCCCTTTTCTGAATCATTTTGTCCACCATAAGCGTGGAAGGGTATACTCAGATGTGAGTCCCTTGCTCATTGCACCATCAGGATTCAAGCAAGCCGGGCCGACGACGCCTGAAATGGCAGAAACCGGTCCCCGGAAGCTTGTTTCCTTCCCAGTACAAGAATTGGCTTGGTAGTTTGGTTTGCCCTGTTCCCATCATGCACTGGGACAGGAACAGACTAATTTGCATATAGCCAAGTTCTGAGCTGGGATGGTGCAGTGAGCTAAAAAACGGTGATGGATCAAGCCCTGATCTTTGGACTGGGTAAGAGTGGTCTGCTTAATACAGGCACTCTGTTCATCACCACCCCCTTTTCTGAATCATTTTGTCCACCATAAGCGTGGAAGGGTATACTCGGATGTGAGTCCCTTGCTCATTGCACCATCAGGATTCAAGCAAGCTGGGCCGACGACGCCTGAAATGGCAGAAACCGGTCCCCGGAAGCTTGTTTCCTTCCCAGTACAAGAATTTGCTTGGTAGTTTGGTTTGCCCTGTTCCCATCATGCACTGGGACAGGAACAGACTAATTTGCATATAGCCAAGTTCTAAGCTGGGATGGTGCAGTGAGCTAAAAAAACGGTGATGGATCAAGCCCTGATCTTTGGACTGGGTAAGAGTGGTCTGCTTAATTCAGGCACTCTGTTCATCACCACCCCCTTTTCTGAATCATTTTGTCCACCATAAGCGTGGAAGGGTATACTCAGATGTGAGTCCCTTGCTCATTGCACCATCAGGATTCAAGCAAGCCGGGCCGACGACGCCTGAAATGGCAGAAACCGGTCCCCGGAAGCTTGTTTCCTTCCCAGTAAAAGAATTGGCTTGGTAGTTTGGTTTGCCCTGTTCCCATCATGGACTGGGACAGGAACAGACTAATTTGCATATAGCCAAGTTCTGAGCTGGGATGGTGCAGTGAGCTAAAAAACGGTGATGGATCAAGCCCTGATCTTTGGACTGGGTAAGAGTGGTCTGCTTAATTCAGGCACTCTGTTCATCACCACCCCCTTTTCTTTATTTTTATTTTTATTTTTTGCAATTTTTAAAGCGCACAAATACCCGTACGGGTGTCTCGGCGCTAGCGTTACAGAACTCACTTATGAGATGAGGGGGAGATTAAGAGGAAAATAACCATGTTTTGAGGCTCTTTCTGAAATTGAGAAGCGTGGGGGCTGTTTTAATGTGGCATGGTAGAGTATTCCACAATTTGGCAGTGACGATAGTAAAGCATCTATCTCCCCAGCTGGCCTTTCTTGTCCGAGGGACATTCAACAAGTAGGCTGAGGTTGATCGTAAGGTCCTGCGTTGTTCCACTGGACGGAGCGCTTCTTTTAGAAATTGTGGTCCCGCGTTGTTCAGAGTTTTATAGGCTACACACAGAGCCTTAAATTTAATTCGGCTCCTAATAGGGAGCCAATGTAGCTCTCTGATGTAAGGGGAGGTTGATGTAAATTTAGGGATGTGTAGTAAGGTTCTGGCAGCAACGTTTTGCACTGTCTGGAGTTTATTGAGGACCTTTTCCTGAGCATTCAGGAGAAGGGAATTGCAATAATCGGTTCTTGAAAACACTAAGGTGCTAATAAGTGTTTTGCCCGCCGACTGTGGTAGGTATGGAAGTAGTTTTTTAATTTTTTTTAGGGTGTAGAAAGCAGATGATACAACCGCGTTAGCGTGATGGAGGAAAGTCAACTTATTGTCAAAAGTGACTCCCAGATTGCGGACCTTGACCGCCGGTTGGGGGGGGGAACCCAACTGGGATGGCCACCACTGTGGGGACCATGCCGGCTGCAAGCTCCCGAATGTCATCACCTCCGTTTTATCGGAGTTTAGTTTGAGGCAGTTTGATGACATCCAGGAGCTTATCGCCTTCATTCCCTCCTGAAAGTTGGCTGCAACAGATGTTCCATTGTTGTACACCGATAACACTAGTTGAGTGTCGTTGG
Organism: Lissotriton helveticus; assembly: GCF_964261635.1. NCBI lineage: Eukaryota > Metazoa > Chordata > Amphibia > Caudata > Salamandridae > Lissotriton > Lissotriton helveticus. The sequence continues at coordinate 118,314,203 of NC_136068.1, forward strand.
CGTACGTAGTAAGGGCAATTCCATATGATTTTATCACCCTCGCTAAGTCCGATACATAGATATTAAAAAGCGTCGGACTTAGCGAGGAGCCCTGAGGAACACCGCATGGGAGGGAAAAAGTCTGGGAGGTGAAATTGCCCATCTTGACTGTCTGGGGGCGATTAGCTAGGAATGAAGCAATCAGATCTTTAGCCTTGCCTCTTATTCCTAGGGCCGAGACACGGTCGATCAGAATGTCATGATCGACCGTGTCAAATGCGGCGGAAAGGTCCAGAAGTATTAGGACCGCCGCTCCTCCCCTGTCCATTGTGACTCTAATTTCATCTGCGGCCTTTAGCAGTGCTGTCTCCGCCCCATGCCCCTGTCTAAAGCCAAACTGAGTGTCATCCAGTAAATTGTTGTCGTTGATAAAATTCGAAAGTTGGGTATTCATTGTTTTTTCGAAAATTTTGGCTGGAAATGGGAGACAGGCGATAGGTCTATAACTGGCAGGGAGAAGAGGGTCCAGAGTTGGCTTTTTTAGAAGTGGCTTAATGATAGCCTCCTTCCAGACCGATGGATATATGCCTGTGGAGAACATGGCATTGCAGATAGTGGATAGTGCAGGAGCAATAGCTTCTGGGATTAGATTCAGAATAGCCGGGGGACAAGGGTCCAGAGGGGATCCAGATTTGGTACTGATTACCAAACGTTGGATGTATTCATGATCAATGGTGTCGAAAGCTGAAAAAATAGGGGAAATGCTAATGGGAAGTGCTGCAGGGAGGGGGGCAGGGGAGATCGAGAAGGTAAGAAAAATGGAACTGACCTTTTCCTCAAAGAAGCTGGCCAGAGCGTCCGATAAAGACTGAGAGCCTTCTAGGCGCGGGGCAGGGGGATTGGACAGAGTTGTGACCACCCGAAATAGTTCTCCTGCCGAGTTTTTCGCCTAGTCAATTTGGGAAATATAATAGCAACTTTTTTCAGAAACTATAAGTCTTTTATAGATTGAGATGAATCATTTTGTCCACCATAAGCGTGGAAGGGTATACTCAGATGTGAGTCCCTTGCTCATTGCACCATCAGGATTCAAGCAAGCTGGGCCGACGGCGCCTGAAATGGCAGAAACGGGTCCCCGGAAGCTTGTTTCCTTCCCAGTACAAGAATTGGCTTGGTAGTTTGGTTTGCCCTGTTCCCATCATGCACTGGGACAGGAACAGACTAATTTGCATATAGCCAAGTTCTGAGCTGGGATGGTGCAGTGAGCTAAAAAACGGTGATGGATCAAGCCCTGATCTTTGGACTGGGTAAGAGTGGTCTGCTTAATTCAGGCACTCTGTTCATCACCACCCCCTTTTCTGAGTGATCAAATGTCAGGCACACAAAAGGGTGACAGATATCGTCGGACAGGGGAATGCACTGGCGGACATCACCGCCCGGACGACAGCAGAGAATAGGACGACAACACGCATATACGTGACCAGGTCACAAACAGAAAAATGGAAGGACGCTAGGGAGACCATTAGGGACATCCAGATAGCCAGTGCACCACACAAATTGACTGAATGGGCACGGGTGGGACTGAAGGACGATGAAGGCTGCTGGCGGACAAAAGACACGAACAAATGGTTGCTACCCAATTCATACTTGATCCCTATACTGACCATGGCTCACTCCCCTGCACACATAGGAGCGGCCCTATGGCTGAACTTGTCTCCTGAGTTTGGCATAACGACAAAATTACAGACTCAGCCAAACGTCTTGTCCAACAATGCTTAGTTTGTCTGCAACACAACCCTGGGAAAGGAACTGTCGTACCCCGAGGAGGATTTGGGGTCCCCAACCACCCATTTGAAGTCCTACAGATGGACTATATTCAGTTAGAGAGATGTCAAGGACTGAAGTATGTACTTGTTGTTGTATGCGCTTTTAGCAAATAAGTGGAAGCCTACCCGATGCGTGACAACACTGCCATTGCCACTGCAAAAGTACTACTGAAAGAGTTCTTCCCTCGCTACGGCCTTTGTCGTATTTTATGGAGTGACAATGGCCCCCATTTCGTGGCCGAGGTTATCCAGCTTATCCCGAAGGGGCTGGGGGTACGACAGAAATTCCACGCAGTTTTTCACCCCCAATCAGCTGGACTGGTCGAGCGACACAACGCCACATTGAAACTAAAACTGGCAAAAATAGTGGCTACCACAGGACTAAAATGGCCAGACGCTCTTCCCCTGGCATTGCTGTCAATGCGTTCCACCCCCACCAAACACCACTTGACCCCTTACGAGGTCGTTTTCGGCCGGCCCATGAGTATCTGGTCTGCACCCAAACCGACATCTATTCACGACGTCCCGGACGTCCTAATGTCTGACTATCTGTATAACCTAACTAAAACACTGTCTGTTATTCATCATCAGGTGCTGCAGGCCATCCCCGATGCTTCTAGGGGCCCCGGACATACCATCCAGCCTGGAGATTTCGTCCTAATTCGGAACTTCCAGCGGGAGAAGAGTCTGGAACCCCGCTGGACGGGCCCCTGGCAAGTCTTGATCACCACCCGAACAGCTCTTCGAGTGGAGGGGAAGCGAAATTGGCTGCATGCACATCATTGCAAGAAAATCTCTCCGACCCTGACGTCGACCGAAGATGTGACCACCCAAGAAGAGCTCCTGAACAAAGACCGACCATCCCTGAGCTGCTACCCTGAGACAGAGACACTCGAATTGGCGAAAATCCCTGATCCCACTGTGCCATCCAGAGAAGGGTATAACCTGCGACGAAAGAAGGGAGCTTCGGCTAAGCAGACCACTGACTAAGTTACAATTCTCAGACTGGTGGCCTAACACTACTAAGGCTGCCAGGAGAGAAGCCCAACGAAGTTTGTGGTTCTGCCCGCTACCGAGCACCTTGAAGATGATGGAAGCACCCGATACGAAGATGATGGAAGCAACCGGACATCCGAAGACCCACTACAGAAACCCGAAAACTGACAGGTTGCACAGCTCAAAGACTATTGCTCTTCTTATCGCTCTTCTCTTTTGCCTCCTCCTCATGACTACCTTCTGGATCGTGGAAGAGAACGCACCGGCTCATAAGACATTTCTAACGACTGCACAGCCTACCACCATGAAAGAACACTACCTGGTCTCTCTTTCACCTCAAATCCAAGAAAGGCGTAAGGAGTTCTGGAACAACTCCTTCGTACAGTTGCTGCACCAACACAACCTTGCTGCCAATGCCACGAATTGCTGGATCTGTGGGTTGATACCACATGCCACCGGACATTCCATCCCCTTCATCTCTTCACCTTTCTCTGTTCATGGTTCCTGCCTTGCTTGGCTGATCCTCTTGCAAGAGAGCTACAGAGACAATGCTACTTCCAGCAGAACTATGTCGCACTTTTATCATGGGGTCTGGCTGAACAAAACCGGAAGAACTGCTGCTCCCTTCTGCCCTCTATCCTCCAATGCTTCTGTTCACATGGACATCCCCGCCAAAGAAAGGGTGGAGATGCAAGTATTCAACAATCCAGCCAGACCCACCTTCTCCTACCTCCGGAAACGAACGGCTGCCACCCTGACTGTTGCCCTATCTGTCGTCAATGTCTCGGGCCTTGTATGCATCACAGGCCACAGGACACAACTGGAGGGCCACAGCGCTTGCCGCATCACCAGAACTTTGGACTCAACCGACCCACCCTCTTTTGTCACCTCTCCAAACATGTACTTCGTCTGCGGTACAAAAGCCTACACCTGGCTCCCAAAGGGCTGGGGAGGTACCTGCTACATTGCCTTCATCCTTCCTCCGACCTATGTGGCTCCGGCAAACCATCACCGACAAAAACGAGCAAAGGACATTGAGCAGGCCGACTCCACTGGAGCACAATTCTTGGATGCAATAAAGGGACTTGTTCCACTTTGGGGTCCGATGGCGAACAGTCGTGCCATTCGGCATTTGTCCCAGGCAGTCGAAACAACGATGAACATTACAGCTGGTATCCTCACAAACAATACAGCCGAGCTTCAGGCGGTCCGTCTGGTGGCTCTTCAAAACCGCCTTGTTCTAGATGTGGTTCTGGCGGACCGTGGAGGAGCATGCCGTATCATCGGGTCCAGCTGTTGTACCTACATACCAGACAATTCGCCCTCAGTCTACAAAGCCATTGAACACCTCCACAGACTCTCCTCGGAAGTTCATCAGGAACAAGACGATGGTCACTTGGGAGTTGGTTCTGGAGTGCTGTAAAAGACTGGGGATGGAGGTTGTTCATGATCGTACTGATACCAATCGTCGTAATATGTGGACTCTGCCTGGGTATTCAATGCTTGCCGCCTCTGTGCTCACTGTTTGCTAACTGTATTTGCCCTAAGACTCCGAACCTCGAAGCTGAACGTATGAAAGCTCTGTATGATATCGAAATACGTAATATAATGGGGATAGACATTAATTGACAAGCTGGCTAGATATGTTGAAAAGGGAGGACTGTTAAAATCTGGATTGTGGCGTAAACATTACCGGCGCCATCTTGTCCTTTTCAGATCCATACGTGCACGTAAGTGGCAGCCATTTTGTGTGCCATGGCCTCTCTGCCCACTGCCAATAGCCTGCGCGTCTCTCCCCCTCACTCCCCGGCCTCGCAAGCACCCCCCCGCGCCCCGACAGCCCCCGGTCTCTCCCGCTTGGGCCATAAGCGCACCTCTAACGCAACCCTGTCTCCGAGCCACATCCCGTGCTGAACCCCCTCACTCTTTCATCTCATTCAAAGAACAGGCCCTTTTGATAACCTCTTCCTCCCTGCCCGATTGTCCGGCCTGATCCCAGGCCATCACCTAGCCCAACAGATGCAGTTTATTGCCCCCTACAGTAGGACCTCGCCTCACATCAAAGGAGCGGGGATTAATCAATGCTTTCGCACCCCGAAGGTCCGACTGATCACACACATCCCCGTTCCCAGTGGAATGTCCAGCTGCGCGATAACCACCACATGCTGAGATCGGGGTGGGAACTCTACTGTAGATGTGTGTGGGAACGGGCCTGGACCGGGGATTCGGAGGATGTCTTTTCTGTCCTTCAAAGAAACATTAAGGATGCAGTGTATGTAATAAAGCCATAAACCTGTGTATAAGAGGCCAGGCCTCAGAGATGCGGTTAGAGCACCTCGAGAAGATACCCTGTTGTCTGATTTGACGTGTTCTGCTCCGTCGGAATAAACTCCTGTTTCCTGCCTTCTGTCTCCAGCGCCTGCCTCTTTGTTTGGTACTCTCGAATGGTATGAGAGGCGGCTAACGCCGGGCAAATACTGAAGGGTTCTTGGTCGAATTCGGCCCTACCTTTTCACAGTAGTGGGATAACTGATGACACTAAAGTTTATCCATTTCGAAGCTCAACCTCGGGGTCGATTATTTCAAAAAGAACCTCAAAAGTTCTGGGGACCAGCTCTGTAAAAGGCTCTCTGAGCATTGAAAGTGTTCCAGAGAGAACTCTAAATTTAGCTTAAAAGTATATACTCCTGAATCCGCCTTAAAAGTTTCCTGACGAAAAATTGCTCTTAATGTACCATCAGGTGCATGTAGTATGTTATATGCTCTCGCATATGCACTCACTACCCCTAATTCCAGTCGAAGTGCCTGAACTGGAGTGGCTTGGCTTGTAGTCGTAAGCATGCGCAAGAGTTTTCCCTCCCTGAGATTTAAAAAACCCCTACAGTTTATTGGAATATACTCTAAGCCATATGTTAGAATCAGGGTGATCTTTGTTCGATAAACTTCAAGGAGAGCTGAAAATGTCGCCTCTCAGTAGAGAGACAACATTTTTTATAGCGCTTACATGAGATACTGTCGCTGGTAAGTGGCCAATTCTTGGTGGATTTTATTTTTATTTCATAAAATGGGAACGAGTTTCTGCCAGAGCTGGGAGAGGTCAAGTGCTGTGTTGCTGTACATTTTCTGCCATACGGCATTTTGGCTTAGGGCAATATTCGCACTGTAGATTAATGTAACATTTCTTGCCCTTTAATCGTGGTACATTGCACTCCTAGTAAAACATATACTTTTGCCTTTTTCATGAGGAACCTTACATTAACACCCTTCTCTAAAGCAGACCATTCATTTAATACAGCTTTTAACAAAATGACCTTCAGAGAAAATTAGAGGTCTCAAGGTCATTCTGTTTAGAGTGTTCTGTCCTCTGTTTACCACGACAAGCCATAGATGCGACTATAATCTTATAAATAATATATTCTTGGATTCAGGCACCAGTTAATTTGGCTGAAAGGTATCTTTACAATTTACCTCTTTTTCTTGGATTGTCAAGTCAGGGCTTCTGTTGGTTCTGGTAGACAGGTGAAAGTGAAACCAGAGTAGAGAAAATTAAACCCTCAAAAAGAGTTTCCTTCCTGTTTTGCTAGGCAGTATTAGAATGCTCTCTCCAGTTTAGTTGGTTAGCTCAAATGTTTTGTGCTCCCTTCCAGACAGAAAAATAGGATGAAGTAGTAAGACATGGGTACCGGGCAAAGTCACTTAATGGAAACTTGGAGCCAGCAAGACAACACAAGGCCAGAGGATATGGCCCTTCAATGAGTGGATAAAAACTACCTTCCCTTCCAAGGCAAGGGTCCATATGATCATGACTACACACAAAAGGAGGTCCCAGGGGAAGTTTAAAGACCCTAACTGCTAAACCCCTGACTCTAAATGACACCAACAAAAATTAGCAGTGAGGCTAAATAAACCAGATTTGTACCCAAATAGACAACAGAAAAGGGAAAGGTTACCACTTGAAACGAGTTCCCATCAGTCCACCATCGAGATCGCCCTTCATCATCTGGGATCTCTTGTGTGGCTCAAGATTATACAGAAACCTCTACTGACCTGGAAGATGATATAACCAGGTCAGTGGGAGTCCTAACTACTGTACCACAGAAGTGAAGATGATGTGTTTTGTGGGGAACTGAATAGCAGTGCTTCAGAAAAAGGTGTAGGTGAAAAAAAGAAAAGAAAAGGTTCTAAAATTAGGTCGTGATCAGGGAAAAAGAACAACTTTAATATATGCCCTAACACTCCTAAATCAATAAAAACAGTGCAATTAGCAGTGTAACAAATAACTGCTAAACATAAGATGTAAGGTCGACATGTTTCTGCAGTCACTGGAGCAAATGGTACTCCTGCTGCTTCATCAGGACCATTAGTGCTACTGCTATATACAAATTAAGACCATATCACCTGATAAGTGTATGTGTACTCGTCTTCCCGTTCTAGAACAGAAAAATGAGAGAAGAATATAAGGGTACATATAGATAGGTTAAAAACTGTATGATAAGCAGCGAACATGGTCGTGCCTACATTATAGAACTATGCAAATCAGTTCAAGGGCCATAAAAAGTTATTGGCCAATATGTAGACAAATGTATTTTATCTCAATACAAATTCTTAGTTCACTCACCCGATTGTTGGGAAGGAAACACCCCACCTCACCCAGCACCAGCTCATATGATCATGGCCTCCAAGTCCACCATTCATGCCCGTGCTTTTGTGTACATGGTTTGCCTGCCTTTCCTAAAGAGATGGAGTAGAGTAAGGCCAAGTGAACTGTAAATTGGTCAGGTCTGTTGATATTTCTCCTCTCATTGAGGAGAACATTGCAGAACTTAGGGGCAATATTACCAAGGAATAGCGATATTTATCGCAAAATGCACTTAGCGCATTTTTTTTTATCGCTGCCTATCGCTGGATATGTTAGCAGAGAAAACATGCTATTAGCAACATTTTTCTCCATTGTGCTAAAATATCCAGCGATAGCGGCGAAATGCGTGAGTATCGCTGAGAATACAGCGATATTCACGCATTAGCGACAAAATGCTCTTAGCCATGTTATCCACCTCCCATTGGATAACATGACTAAGAACTGGTCTGGGCAGGTGTTAGTATTTGGAGATATTCGCGCTTAGCGTGAATATTTCCATCGCTACGCCTGCCTTGCTAATAGGCGATAGCGACGTTAGCGACTGCTTTCAGTCGCTAACTGGTTGGGTACGCCCACTTTGCAAGTCATTAGTGATAAACATCGCTGACATGCAAAGCGGGCCCCAAACCGCTCGCTATCGCCTAAAAGCTGTCGCTAACATCAGTTAGCGACAGCTTGCTAAAGGGCGATAGAATTATCGCCGCTTAGCGGCCAAACGCTAAAGCGGCGATAATTGCCTATCGCCCTGCTTGATAATATGCCCCTTACTTTCCAGAACCCTGAGCATTTTCCCACCTGTGGTACTCCTTTTAATTTGGGGAACTTCCAACTGATCAATATAGGAGCAATTAGAGGAACTATATAAGGCTTAAACCTATATTTCCAATATAGTAGACAATTTGATTTAATCACTTTCAGAATTGTAGTAATAGTATGGAACAAAACGTGATCCACAATGGAGAGCAGGTGGAGTATATGTAATGTTGGAATAATGTGTTCCCATGCTGACTTTCCTCCCACACCCCAAGCAGCAACATTCTGAATGTTAAACAGATGATTGAGATACCTCTTGGTTGTTCTTGCAACCAAAGGACCGTTGTAAGATAAGATAGACCCTACAAGGGCCTGGCTACGATTGTGCTACCTTTCTCAGGAAATAATCACAGTCTGGAATGGTATGGATGTGGGACAATCTTAGTCAAGTGGTTCGCCTGCCCTTCCGTGCTAAGTATGTTGACAAAGATCACCCTAATGGTTTGCACTTCTCAATCCAGACTAATGCTTGCACTCCCAGAAGCCAGCACATGTAACAATACTTCATTTTAATTATGGATTCTTTGGAGCCCAACAACATCAATTCAGTTCTGACAAAAATAAATATAATCTCATGACTCATTGACCCTTGACAATTTTATTAAAACTAAAATCAATAGTTTGGCAATTTCACATTCAAGCAGCAAGAAGTCCTCCTGCTCACAGTGATCCTAAATTCTAAAGTACTCTTGGACATAGAACAAATGTGAAAGTTTTTCATACGAAAGCTCCAATGGTAATCACGTGGCTGAAACCTATAGTAGAAGAGCATTGCAGTTACAATCTGGACTGATGAGACAGAGCACATTTGACCTTCAAAAATGTAACATTCCTGCCCCGAGAAACCCACTTGAGAATTGTTGTTACAATTGCCAAACATGAAAGGGAAACTAAATGTATCCGAAGTGGTACTGCTTGGTGTTACTGTTAACAAAAACAAATAAAATGGTTCCTGTGGTCACAGTAGCACTAAGGCAAATCAGAAACAAAATCACTGTCCCTCCCTTTTGCACAATCTTTGCAAACCTTACAGCAAATCAATTGACTTACTTCATGGGTCAATTTATCATCAAGTCATTTTTAAAGATTCAATTTCCAAAGCACTATCATCACAATCATCACTCTTGGGCAATCGGAGGGGAAAGAATGGAGAAGCTTCATTTTTGGTAACTTAATGAATGGTACACATTCAGACTTTCATTAATACTTATAGTAGAAAAAGCATGTTCTGTTATCACAATCACAAAAACCCCAAATGTGCTGTGCAACCAGGACCAGATATTCCACCCATCAAGACTGAATCCATCATTCATTTTGTGTAACCCTGAACAGTAGCATGGACATCACTCTGGCCAAGAATACTCAATGAAACATTTGGTGTGAATGAGCAACATTTTGAACCCATGAAGGCACAAACTCTACCCTTTGCAGTCAGGACAAAATCGAGAACCATTCCATTCTGTAAAATGACAGTCTTCTAGGCTTCTGAATTTATCTGAGGTTAGCTCTACAGTGATTGCAGTTTAATTTGCTATTCCTACAAAAAGTTTGCAAGCAATTGAACTTCATTGATAGTCAACACCATGCTGTACAATGGAAGGTGGATGATGAAGAAGAGGAAGTCTGAGCTATTTCCCTGGGCAGTGTTTTCCGATGTGGGTGTCTAGCAGAAATAGGGAAGGAGGATGATGAAGAAGCACGATGTCTCAGCTATTTCTCTGGGCAATGTTTTCCGATGTGGGTGTCTAGCAGAAATAGGGTAAAAAGGTCCAGGGAAAATTAAAATTTCACTTGCATAATGTGCGTAATTTGTGTTATGTTTGTCATGCAAAATTCCAGAAATTAAGCCATTAATCCACTTCATGTAATTATGCACCATTTGCGGTAACCATTTCATACGTATGGTGCAATTTGTGATAAAAAAATTACTGTGAGCACACAGGAAGAACAGAATGCAAGCAGATGTTGTTCGCAGTGCTGTTGTTTAAATGCATCCTCACTCAAACAATTGATGCAAGGATGCATTTTGTGCTCAAATATAGTGCAAAATGACAGGTTTGAATTTCACATGGTTACAAATCATCATCATCATCATCAAATCAGCTTTATTCGGTACATTAAAATTGACCATAAATGCATTCTAATCATAATATACAGTTTACATAGTTATGAATTCGTAAAAAAACAGTACATTCCAAACAGGGTGATTTATATAAATGTGTACAGTTCATTTTTAGTTAATAGTTCGAAATATTAAGTCTATCAAGATTTGGATTTAATAGATATCTTCTAAAAATCATACAAAATAACATATTTCATTATTGTTGCGCCAGGATGAAAAATCAGTGAAATAAAGTGCAGAAAAAAATTCCTTAACCCAATCATCTTATATATATCAAATAAGCTCCTGAAGTGCATACAATACAATTTAAATACATCAAGGTCATAGAAATCAGATTTGAGGTTCATTTAGTGCATAGATCTTTTGCATAACAATAATCACTCATATGATCACTCATAGACTAAAGCCTCTAGAAAGGAGAGTTCCTTGCGTCTCCTAATAGACATCTGAATGAAACTGATAACAGCATTCATAGTTTTAACATTCTCCAAAGTACAGATAAAGCTAAAAGCTTTTCTATAATAATAAAATGTGTTTTCTAAAAAAGAGTGGTTTCAGTACGGTTTTTCTAATATCTCTATAAAAATGATAAAATAATACAAAGTGCAAAGTGGACTGTGGAGTCTTCCCATCGCATGGGCAATTCGGGAGTTTAGGAGACCACTCTCCCATTTTTGGGAAATCAATTATTTAATGTAAAGTGACAACCACGAGCCTCGTTAGAAAAAACCTTTGCTGCGTGTTTCTCATCGTTATAAGATATGGTTGAGTACCCATAAACAATGGATACTCACAATAGGAAATCGCACTTTGCATTCAGCCAGTTGCCTCCCCTCTCTCCATATCTTTTGCGGTGATATACCTTGACTTCAACTCGTTTTTGCTATGCTCCTGTATAAGCGAAGGATCTTTTCGGTCTAAGTGTATCTTACAGCCATTTAGGAGTGAGTGAATATACTCTAGCCAAGGGATTTTGCTAAATTTTCTAGGGCCAGGCAGTCCATAATTATATTTTTGGCGAACATCGTCTCTTCTTTAGACCATATCCCATGCCATAGGGTGTTCCTGCCAAGCCTATAAGGTCACTTATATATGGAACATTTAATTCGCTATGCACAATATAATTGGATGTTGAACTAGGGACTGCCAACAGTCTTTTCAAAAACTTGTTCTCCTGAATTTGTAAGGAAGTGGTGTTGGACCTTCCACATATAGCTGACTCATACCACGCGGTGGTAATCAATTTGCTCATGTGTAGAGTAAGAATTTCCCTTACAGGTTTGTTACCTATCTTGGTGCCAAATCTAAAAATACCCTTCATTGTACGTAGGAATCTTAAATTTGTTGCTTCAATGTGTCCTCCCCAGGTACCATTCTTATTTAATGTTAGGCCCAGGTAAGTAAAAATTGAGACTCTATCAACTGTGAAGCCTCCCACATGGTGCTGTTTAATCCTTGCTCTGGTTTTCCCACAAGTTATGACAAATGTTTTTGTGAGATTCAGCTGTAAATCTTTTCCTGTTATGAATTGGGTACATTTTTCTAAGAGACATTACAATCCATTCGCTGTCCTTAAAATTAGGACAGTGTCGTCCACATATAAAAGCACCGGGGTTGGGTGGTTGCCTATGCTTGGGACATTTATCTCTAGATTTTGTAAATATGGGTCAACTTTATTTATGTGCAATGAAAATAAAAGGGGGGCTAAAACACATCCCTGGCTTATTCCTCTTGTTACTCTAAAATCTCGGGTACATTCACCCTTTATACCGAACTGAACTCTTGATGTTAAAAAAGTATATATCTGTGAAAGGTAGGTTACTATGTCAGTGGGTGCACCTAATTCAATAAATGTTTCCCAGAGTTTAACATGGTTTACCATGTCAAACGCACTGGTGAGGTCCACAAAACACAAATGTAGAACCCCTTCTTTGGCTAACGTATATTTTCCCACTAATAATTCCAGGTTAACACATTGCTCTACCATCCCAATACCCCTTCTAAAGCCCTAATGTACCTCACTTAAGATGTTATTTTCAGAGACCCAGCTTTCTAATCTTCCTAACAATACCCTTACCATCAATTTTGAGGTAGAGTCAAGAAGGGATATGGGACTGTAACATTTAGCCTTAGTTCTCTCCCCTTTTTTAAAGATGGGAACTATTATGCTCTCCACCCAAGATGCTGGTAACATTCCCCCTAATGTGATATTAAAAACATTTAATAATATTGGTGACCAGAAATCGATGCCATGTTTAAAAACGTCAATAGGAACCGTGTCAGGTCCTGCACCTTTACCACTTGCACTATTTTTTAAAGCTGCTTTAATCTCTTCCAGGGTTAATGCAGGCAGTCTAACAGGTTCAACATTAATACGATTACTCTTTGTCCCAATACTTATTGGGACCAGACTGGGATTAAAGATATTTTCAAAATGCACTATCCATTCTTCCGGCGGAACTAAAACGTCAATTTTTGCTGCTGAACTATCTTTAAAAAAAGGATGATCTATAGTTTTCCAGAAAAGGGTCGTATTGCGTGTTTAAGCGACCTGGGCTAGCTTGTTCCAGGCTTCCTCACGAATATTTATGTCAAGTCCCTGATCCAGAACTCTGTATTTCAGCAGGAGCCGATGCCTTTTCCTCAACTCCCCAACTCCACTACTCAGCGCATATAGCATCCAAGCAGCAAAGAGGGGGAAAAGGGGAATGGGAAGAAAAGAGAAAATGCCACACTATACTTCAGCTGGACTGGTCTGGTCTGGTACTCTTCTTACTTGACCTTCCTGTGGAGACAGAAAAACTTTAGCAATTTAAGCCTTAACCAGAATTTATAATTACTCTGACTCTAACCTTCATTACCTGTCCTAGCTTGGAGGCTATCTGTTCTCTTGAGATGTCTGTCTGATTACAGCTACACTGTGTTTCTTAAAAGGTTGACACTAATGAAGAGATGGAATAGAACTGTTAGGTATAAAATGGGTTTCTTCTATTACTCTCTCTAATTTATTACCACAATCTTATAACTATAGATACCTTTATATGGTGTCAAACTTTTCTATTAGCGATTAGGGACTTCCATAACACCACCTTGTCGAAGTTCCAAAAGAAAAGAGTTCCAGTAGGTCCTTCGACAATGTTGGTATGCATTTATATATATATATATATATATAAAACCACACCTACTAGTAGATCTTCTGTTCTCTTTCGGGTGGAAGTCTCTTAGAATTTTGAGAATTCATGGTGCTGCCAAAACTGTCCTTAAAGGTTTTTAGTTGCAAGACTCTAGTAATTACTGTCTCTGGCAATATAGTATTACTTCATTGCTGCTGAAATAAACTCTCACAGGAAAAACTCTATGTATGCTCTGTAGTGCTGTTAAATAAACACTCTCAGGAATTACTCTCTCCACCTCCGTCTGGACTCGAAACAAGGAATACTACTTTCACTGGAACGAGCGCTAACACAATACTCTAGCAATAAATTCTGCTACTCCAGAAATTCTCCACACTCCTTTAACAATGAAATATTAGACTTACTGCAGCCGCGGAAAGAAGTCTACAGCAGGGAGTTTGTTTGTTTACTCACTGCGCAAGAAACACGACTATCGAAGCGGCAGCTTTGAGAAAAGCGACTGTTCGCCTCAGGTCTTCAGTTGAAGTGCGCACTTCTCAGCACGCGAATGCTTCAGCACAGGTCTTGCTGAAGAATCACGAAACACTAGACCGCTACTCTAATGAATCGCATTGGTCGGCCATCTTGGAATTCCGCCGCAACGCAATCATTCGAGTAGTGTACAACAGGGAAGACCATCGGTCAGGCAGATACCTACCAGGTCGGCAACAGTTGTTCTTCTGAATTTTAACTAATACTGGGAGGTATTTTAGGCTAACAGAGGGTTTCTTAGGGCCAGTCCTGACATTCTACTTTTCTTAAGTTCACAGCTTCTTTATAAGATTTCCTTATCGTTTTTATTCTTGCACTGTCCCTAGGACTCTTTTTTAGTGTAGTTTTTAATTCCCTATTTAGGCTACTGCATTCCTTATTCAACCATCTGGGGTTATGATTGGGAATGTTGTTCTTTTGTTTCTGTTTTAGATCGGATGCTATCTCGCTAGTGATATTACAAAAAGCACTAATAATGTCAATATTACCTGAAGTACCCGCTTTATAGATGTTAATATCTCTCTGTTTTTTAGCTACACAATTTTCCATAAAAGTAGTTGGGTTAACATCTGACCATTTTATTGATACGCCATTGCTTCCATGGAGCATGATATTTAAGTCTGCTGCCCTCCCCCTTTTTTGTTGTGGGGTGGTGAGTCTCAAGGTCATGCACAGCGGATGGTGGTCACTAAGTAAGCTTGTTCTAATTGAATAGTTTCTAACTAATTTCCTACTGTGCTCAGACAGGATAAAATGATCAATTGTTGAGGAGGAATGGGCCCCTACATATGTTTGGGATGGTGCTTCTCCTGCTGCATCATTCAATTCTAATAACACTAGGTTATATTTATGGATATGTATTGGTTCCCCATAGACCTCGTGGGGAAAATTAGGAATTTCTTCTACAGTGTCATTAAAATAGCCACATTGTCCTCCTATTGTAATAGGACATCTTTCACTATTAAAATCCCCTGCCCAAATTATTGTGTAACCCCCCCACCCCTTTAAAAAAAACATCCACATCTTCTTCTAAAGACTTAATTATCCTACATTTTGTTTTATCAAACACATTGTTATAAAAATTTGTGATTATAAATTATTATTATTTTGGGCTTTTATAACGCGCTCTGTTACTAAAAAAATAGTATCCTGGCGCGAAGAAGGGGGAAGAAGAGGTAGAGGAAGATCCTATACATTGATGTTAAAAAGATAGGTCTTCAGTCCTTTCTTGAACAGAGTAATGGAAGGAGCTGTTCTTAGCTGTTGTGGGAGGGTGTTCCATGCTCTCGCCGCTCGGACTGAGATGGATTGGCCGCCAAGCCTGCTGTATTTGAATTTTGGAACATTCATTTGGTGTAAATTAGCTGATCTAAGGGGGCGGTTGGGAACATATAGGGAAAATCTTTTTCTTAAGTACACAGGACCGGCTTGATGGACAGCTCGGAAGGCAAGGACCAGGATTTTAAATAAAATCCTGTGAGCATAAATGACTCGTTCCCCACAATGGAGAGTTGAATAAACTGATAAAATTGTGACTTGTATGTTTTAATTAATTTTAGGGGCGTTAATACTGAAATTGCAATTGCGAGGCCACCTTATGCACACCCCATTCTTGAAGGGATGGCCGGTGTGCATATTGTTTGGAAACCATTTATATAAAAAGGCTCTGTGAGCCAAGTTTCCTGTAATAACACAAAGGTACAATCCTCTATGATTTTTATCCATTGTTCATCTTTTAATTTTTTTTTTTTTATTTTTTTTTTAAAACCTTTATTTGGACAAAAAGGATATACAAATACGGGCCTACAACCAGTCAGGCCGGCCACTAATACGAGAGGGCAAGCAATAAATCCAGGATGACAGTGTACGGAATAAAACGCAGTAAATCGCAATCATTACAGCATCAAAAAAGGGGGGGAACACAGACGGCCAGCAAAAAGGAACAATGAAGGTTAATTTTATATTAATACAAAAAGGAATATCGCAGGCTCGACTACAACACAAGACGTTACCGGGTTCCCAGAGCGAGTCATTTACGACAATAAAGCTAAAGGGTGACAATGTGGGAGAATGGTGTAGCAACGCACATCAGTGTAAGAGCAAATATCAGTAAATCAAAGCCATAATTAGTTTCACTCGTCTCATTCAGACCCACGACCCATTAGCATATTAGAGACAAAACAGGAACCGGAATATTGACATCGTAAAGGAAACTAACCCGCCATATTGACCTTAAAGAAAGGAAAGAAAAAGAGGAAAAACAGAGCTGAAGGGGAAGAACACCGCGCTGATACCAGTACCCCACAGCAGAAACACTTAAGGATTGGGAACATTAATAATAAGGAGGGCGTGAGAGTCGCGTTCAAAATGCAGCATAGCCCCATAGAGGAAGCAGCGGGTATGCAAACCCCACCCACATAGCCCATGGGAGACAGGGACAGACGCGGCACCCCTATAAAGAGACACAAAAGGGCCATAGAACTAAAAGGAAGACAACGAAAAAGTCCCAACCCACCCATCCCACCCAGCACCCCTGCAGAAGGCTACGGCCTACCCCCCCCAGCAGCGTTCCTGTCGCCCTAAACCGAACCCGAAATGTAGTAAAGACAAAAGAAAAAAGGAATGAAAGACGAAAACAAAAAACATAAAGACAAGAAGGAAATAGGAGGGGGGAGTAAAGGATCAATTAACAATACGTTCGGCCCCAATCCTCCGCCCAACCATACAAACGTAATATTTTAAAACCAGAGCGACACATTCTCGAGAATCGTAAAACACACTAGGGGGTCACCCACAACGCCATGAGTACGGGCCGGTCCGCTGCTAAGCTGTACCCCGGCGATCCACCGGGAATAAGTTGTCTCACCCCAGGCCTTTCTTAGTGACCACCACCACCCACCACATAGTGGCAGGAAATAGACAACTCAGTATGAAGAAAGCACTCGAACGAAAAGATATTAGACAAAGGTGTAGATCAGGGAGGTCCATCAACAGACAAGAGAACAGAAGTCCGGGTATATAATTCAAGTGTCCCAGGAAAATTAACCCGAGCCACAGAACACAGGAGTTCAGTCTCGCCATCTGAAAAAAACGGAGCTCCCCAGCACAGGACAACGACCCCACCGAAGCAGAGATAGACAACAGTCCACCATGTTCATTGGGTGCTCGGACAGGAACAGGCCCGAGCCCGGGGTCCAAGTCTCCAAACTCCAAACAGTGAGTCACCAAAGGTTCCAATGCCACCGGAGTGCAGACCTTTCGATGAGCGGCAACAGTAATCTTCGCCGCGACCAGGGGGGGCGAGGTAGCGGCTCCATCAAAACAAGAGGATACCGTGAATAGCCGTCCATCCAAGATGGCGGCGGACCGCACAGGTTCCCCCGGGGCACCGGGGATCAAGGCCACGTGCAGGGCTCGCAAGGCGTTGATAACATCACCGATAGTAGGCTCATGCTCACACAGCAAGGTCTCCGTGTCGTCCAACATCTCAGGTCCACCGATTTGGGGATATCCACAGCCCAGGTCGTCGGCCGCCATTTTGTAATTCCAGCCGTGACACCACTCTCTACGGCTCTCGAAGCCGGCACACAGATGCGGATCTCCTCCGGCACACAAAGGGAAAAAATGAAGGGGGGGGACCCCGCTAATGGCAGCCTTGGTGCAGAAAGGAGAGCCGCCAAAGGCGGGGGTCCGCCGCACTAACACCTGCGCAATCCACGAACAGAGTCCGGGCGCATGGCTCCAGGATGGATGGACGGGACAGTGGCGGGGGGCATCCCCTCACACGATTAGTCCTCGGAGCGCCGCACCCCGCACCAGCA
The DNA here is from genome assembly GCF_964261635.1 of Lissotriton helveticus. Taxonomy (NCBI): domain Eukaryota; kingdom Metazoa; phylum Chordata; class Amphibia; order Caudata; family Salamandridae; genus Lissotriton; species Lissotriton helveticus. The sequence goes on from NC_136068.1 coordinate 118,332,064, forward strand.
CCACTGCCGCCGCGGCAGGCCCGGGCCGGATCCACCGGGTTACTCGCACAACGGCCCTTCGCTGTCAGGCACCTCTCTCGGCCGGGGCTATCATCGACACCACCGCCAGGCTGAGTCCAGTAGGCGAGGCCCCGGTCCCGACTCCATGGAGGCCCCGTTCTCTCCGGGGGCAGAACTTCGGAATCACTGCACGCAGGAGCCTCCAGGTCAAACGGTGAGTACGAGCAATAATTCACGCATCTTTATCCGCTCGAGTGTGTCGTCTTGGGGCAGGATATGAAGCAGGATATGTGTTTCAGGCCGGATGGTTGACGGAGCCGAGCTACGAAGCGACCATTACGATCGCGAGCTTGGCTCCTCCCCCTCTTTTAATTTATTTTTGATCCCAGCCACATTCCAGGACGTGATAGATACAAAATCTTTGGACTGTTTACCAGTATTTACCGCTCCTACATCATAGACTTCAACCACTTCCTGATCTCGTGTCCCTCCTCCCACAATGCTGTTGCTAGTAGGGGAATCAAGTTGCATATAATTTTGCATAGTTTTGACGTAATTGTTTAGAACTGCGCAAAAGCAAATTACACACATTTTGAACACCTCCAATGGCAAGTAGAAGGAATGCTATAGGTAGGGTAACATTATCCTGACCAGCCTCTGCTAACCAACTATATTCTCTGTTACCACAGACAAAATATGTTCCTGAGTCCAGCTGCAGGAGTACAAGACTCCTGATGGTGACTAGAAGCAGTAGGGCTTTAAGCAGTGCTTTATTTGAGCCGGTGCTTAGCATTGGCACCTAACCCTCGTCACCGGTACTTATTGCAGTTGATTTTCCCTAGACTCGCATGATTTTGAGCCACGCCGCGACTCGAACCAGGTTCTCCAGCTCTGAAATCAGCAGCTCTACCCATTAGACCAAGTCCTCTCCATGTTAATAAGTGTCAGGGCTCTAGTCACTAGGTAGTTTGCAACAGCACATTTCTTCTGTTAGCGCTGCCTCCTGAGGAGAGCCCCGGCACTTTTTATTTTACAAATTAACCACTGGTTTTAAGGCCATAAGTATTAAGGTCTAGAATAAGGATTTCACACCTCGTCAGGGATAGTAAGCGTGATATAAATGCAATTCCCAAATTGCTAATATTACCAAAACACAATTTAGAAATTGGTATTCTTAAATTATCATAGCAAACCTGCCTCAATTTGGAATTTGGTATTATTCACATTTGCAATTTATCGATTTCCTATTACTGATTCTATATATTGCCAATGTTATTAGGAATTGTAAATTGTGAAAGTCACATTTGGGAACAGTTAGATGAAATCACAATGAGAAAGTGCTTTATCACACACTCTCTCAAGTAGTTTGCAGCAGAGAGGAAGGCAGGATTTGTGAGCATCATATTAGAGATCAGAGGCTTTTGGAGCAACATTTTTGCATTAGGTTTCAAGATGAGACAAAAATGGAAACTAGAGGCTGCAAACGCAACTGAAATTCAGTGAGAAGGTGCAGTGGGTGCTCAATAAGGAATATACAGCCAGATTCATCAAACTAAAATCGTCTCGCAAAGGGCTAGATTCTGAGAATCTGGCCCTTTGCGAGCGCTATTTTTGCATTTGGGATTCATCATCCCAAATGCAAAAATCGCAATTCTAGAAATCGCTAAATTGCGATTAATTGCATTTAAGGAATCTCAATTTGAGATTCCTTAAATGCAATTCAAGAACCATTTTAAAATTGCGAATTCGCAATCTGGGGCCGCTATTTACCGCGAAGTCTAACTACGTGGTGAATAGCAAAAACTTTGAAAAGTGCATTTTTCAAAGTTTCATGTTGCGCACACACATGCCCTAAGGGCATGTGTGTGCACAACATATGTGCACACACCAATTTCAGGGGTGCAACAGGGTGTCCTCTGGACACCCCTGCACCCTTGAAATCGCAATCTCAATTTGCAAATTGCTAATTGCGATTAGCAAATTGAGATTGTCTTCCCATTCATTCCTATGGGCCTCTAGGCCCATAGGAATGAATGGAGAGATATTCCTTAATTGCGACTCGTATTTTTGCGATTCGCAATTAAGGAATTATTAGAAATCGGTATTTTGTAAGTGATTTCTTGATGAATAGCATTTTGCTATTCCTTAATAGCGATTCGGTATTTTTTGCTATTAAGGAATAGCAAAATGTGTTCTTGATGAATCTGGGGGCTATTCTTCATAATGGTGAGCTGTTTGGGAAAAGTTAATTTCAGGTTCTCAATTGCCAGAAACACATTTGGTAGCATCCAAGGCAAAATAAATGCTGTTGGCGACACGTAAGGTAAAGAAGCTGTGGTATGATCTGGATTAATGGTCAAAAGAAAAAGTTGCAAATAGATTTTCTGAGCCCCACTGAACAGGTGGAGTCCCAACTACCACCAAAACTCCAGGAAGACCACATAGAAAGCACTTTTGAGCAATAAAGTGTAGTAGGGCTTTCTGAAATCGATACCTCTGCCTCTGCCTGGCTTTAGCGCTGGTGGTCATCGGCGCAATAATAGTTTTTGGCCCCCACCAATGACCTTCTGCATGGCCTCCCTCAATACCACACTCTAACTGTGCCCCTCATCACTCGGCCCCTTTCTCACATACATTTTATCTGTTTAAAAGTGCTGAATGGGGTTGGCTTTACTACTAATAATGTATTTCTATCCAATAGATAATGAACAACTGTAAAAAAAAAAAGTCTAACTATATTGTGCATTTTGCATTTAGCTCTTTGTTGCCAGTTCATAACTCACTGTTCTATATTAGGATTGGAACCTATGAACCGATGTAAAGAAAAGGATCTCTGTGACAAAAGCAGGTTGGCGCAGTGGTGTCTTCTAGCTTCTTTCAGCTGAAGAAAATCAAGAAAATTGCTTGCTTTTTCTCCTTGGAGGCCCTCACACAGATTGTCATCTCCCTGGTTCTGTCCAGACTGGACTTCTCCAATAGCCTCTATCTCGGGCTCCAGGCTGGAGAGCTAAAGCGCATCCAGCTGATTCAGAACCAGGCAGCCAGACTTATTCTCAACCTACCTAAAAGGCAGTCTGTTAGATTAGGGCTAAAACAGCTACACTGGCTGCCTGTTGAGCAACGGGTAGCTTTTAAAACCGGGTGTATTTTATTTAAGTCTCTACATGACTCTGGCCCTCTATTCATTAGAGATCTGTTCAATAGATACGATCCCCCCCGCAATCTCCGTTCCATGCATAAATCCCTTCTGATTGTCCCTTCTTACAAGAGGAAACGTCTCGGAGGTTGCTGCTTTGACCACCTTGCAGCATCCTTTTGGAACTCTCTTCCCCTTCATCTCAAAACATGCGATAATATTTTTAGTTTCAGACACACCCTCAAAACATGGCTTTTTTCCCAAGCGTTTTGCTGAGCCGCTCTTCGCTACTCTTAACTGACGCGTTGTGTTCCTGTCTATAGCGCCATGAAGCCCCCGGGCGTACGAGCGCTTAATAAATACATATCAATATCAATATCAATAAAAAGCAGTCTCCCACCGAGTTATCCACATAAAATACAGTTCTGTGATCTGCATGGTACACGTTCTTTGCAGCAGGTCTATTAACCCTCTGCGCGACTTTAAGATTAGTCAAACTGCTACTAGATGAAGCTGTGATCAGCAGGAACAATATTCTTGACATTTTAATACTGTCTGAAAATTCTGGATGCACAAGGAGGGCTTCAGCAGGTATTTTTAAAATCATAGGATATTTCTAAACACAGAGACCCACCAGCTGTGACAGGACCGTTGCACTGCCTTCAAGCCTGCACTGCTGTGCCACACCCACCACATCCAAAGGATAAGTGTGAAATTATTGCATTTTTTTCTTTAAGGTTTAATAGTTAGCCAAAAATGTATTTAAGTCAGTAGTATTTGAGAAAACGTCTGAGAAATGCTTACTACCTTCCTGATGCATTCCGGGAGATGTATCCCATAGACTTAAAGTCACTTTTAACAATAACTTCATAGTAAAAACAAAAAATATTAAACACATTTATAAATAATTCAAAAACAACTTTAAAAGTCAGTTTTGAAAATAAATCCATTTTTATTTTAATTTCTTTAAACACAATAGCATTCAGCATACTATAAACTTTTTGACATATCAGAGTTACCCCATAAAAGAGTGGTGAAGATTCTGAGCAGGAGGTACCTCAAGACACTCTCTCAGACATGGAGGAAGACAATGCAACCACACCCACAACACCCACTATGCTATCCAGATGCAGAGCAGCAGTCTCTCTACTGCCAGGATTTCCTCAATAGTCAGAGAATAAAACAACAGGTAGGGAGATAACTGAACATGAGTAGGAGGCTTTTTCTGCTCCACTGCAGTGCTTCTAGACTGAGAAATTCAGGTGTTGTTAGGCCTAAATATGTTGGTGACACTACGCAGTACAGTGGTACAAAACAGGAACATAAAACCTGGAAGTACACATTTAGGGGTCGATTAGGATCGCGGACGGACTTGAGTCCGTCCGCGACCCCTGAGGAGGAGGGAACGTCCGCATGGGCTGCGGCGTTCCCTCCGATCTGATTAGGATGTGACCGCCAGGGTGGCGGTCACATCCTCTATCTCTAACATTGCGGCGGGTGCAGCTTCAAGCTGCACCCGCCCCAATGTAAAAAATGCATGCACAGCATTTCCGTGCACAAAGCGGCAGGCACCGCGCGGTGCCTGCTGCATTTTGCACGCAAATGCAGGGGGGTACCATAGGTACCCCCCATGTGCACCCACCACCACCCCTTCACCCAGGGGGCCCGCAACGGGCCCCCGAAGTGAAGGTCTGTATGCTTTTCCATGGCGGCAATGCCGCCGTGAAAAAGCATATTTACACACACATCATAATATGGCGGACGGTGTCTCATAGACACCGCCTGCCATGTTATGGCTTTTCCGCCGCGGTCGGCTCCGACCGCGGCGGAAAAGCGGCGAACGGAATTCCAGACTCACCAGCCATCCTAATTTGGCGGTGGGTCTTTGGAGTCTCCGCCGCGGTTTTTCCGCATCCTCCAGGCCGGCGGACACTTCCGCCGGCCCGGAGGATGCGGAAAAACCGCCATCCTAATCGGCCCCATAGTGTCCATGAATGAAAACATTGAAAACATCAAAGATGGCTTAGATAAGCTAAACAAGACCATTGAGGAGGGGCAAAAAGTGATTGCAGAACATTGTAAGGAATTAACAGAGGCTGTAACAAATCTATGTACAGTTTTACAGCAAGAACATATAAATCATAGGTGCAGGAATCATCAGCTTATGTTTGATTAGAGGAATTCACAAAGTCTGTCCCCCGGCTAACACATACTACTGCCACTTTATCAAGGTGCACGGTCAGCATGCAGGTAGAGATTGGTCACTACAGTGGAGATATTGTATGTAGCCTTGTGCAAGTCACCAGTGCTTTGGAAAATATACAAACCTAACATATTTTTGCAACTGGTGAATTAGGTGGGGAGGAGTGAAGAGGCTTCAAGTTTAGTAGCATCTCTATACCAGAAGCCATGAGACTGCATTGCACTCACAGACAAACTACAGGTAGTGAAGAATCAAGAACAATAATGTAGAAACCACAGAGAGGGCAATTGTTGTGAGAGGTAGAAAGAAGCATTAGAAATATGTTTTAATGTTACTTTTTATTTTGTTTACATTTGTTACAATTTACAATGATAACAAAATAACGTGTTTCAAACATAGTTTGCTTTTTGTTAGAAGATAAAAAACATTGAGAATATACCCAAACCTGAAGGACAGGTAATTACAATCTAATTAAAAGCAACATTGTTGTGTGAACTTTCTGTATATCTTTTGATTTGACACCTACCTTAGAAATAATTCCTAGTGAAATCTACACATCGCACTATTTCTTCTCCTGCCCTTGAGCCTTCCTGAGTGTTATGTGGTGGTAGTTGCTGATCATCTTCATTCGACTCTGATAAGATGAGGGGTATTCGTCTTTGTGTTGCTCTTTTGTACAACATAGCACAAGTTGCAACTATCTTTAAGCTTTTCTTGTATAAGCCAGTAAACCACTACTTTTATGAAGACAACAGGAGTTACTTTTCAGCTGCCCAAATGTAAACTCAATCATATTTCGTGTATGGGTGGGCATAACTCACAGAGTTATACCCTTTTTTTTTTATTGAAATGACTCACAGAGTTATACTCAGCAGAACTTGGTGGAGTTAATTAAAAACTGTGTGATTCTGCGGAGTTCCGCCCACCCTTAGTGCTTTCCCAAAAGGCAGAGAAGAAGTATTATTGAGGGTATATGGGGCCTTTTCAACTATTTTGCAATGTCTTCTTGGTGCAAAAAAACTGTTTATTTTTTTGTTTGGCGCTGCCCAGCATAAACCGCAGCTTGTTATTGCCTCGGTCTTTCTCTTTTTTTGGAGTTGTCTGTTGAGTGCGGGATCATGGTGTCTTGATGATTTCTCAGTCGATTACCTCAGTACAGAGCTCTCATTCATGAGCAATGAACCACCACCCTCGCATTTTCCATGGTTTCTATCTTCCTCAGAGGAATAATCCATTCTGTCTAAAAGTGGCTGTCTTGCCTGATCTAAGAGTAGACTAAGGGGGTCATTAGGATGACGGGCGGACTTTGTCCGCCCGCCATCCTGTCGGTATTCGGGAGCGCCCGCCAAAAGGGCGGAGGTCCCGTGGGGGGTATTAGGATGTGCCCGCAACAGTGGCGGGCACATCCTGTATTTTTAGCATTGTGGCGGGCGGTGCTCTCTGCACCGCCCGCCACAATGCTAAAAATGCATTTCAGCATTTGCATTTACAAAACGGCAGGCACCGCGCGGTGCCTGCCGTTTTGTAAATGCAAATGAAGGGGGGTACCACAGGTACACCCCGTGTGCACCCCCCACCTCTCCTTCATTCTGGGTGCTCGCAGGGTGCCCCCAGAGTGAAGACCACATGCCTTTCTGTGGCGGCATCGCCGCCGCGGAACGGCACCTAAATACAACCATCATAATATGGCTGGCGGTGTCTGATAGACACCGCCACCATAATATTCCTTTTCCGCCCCAGCCGCAAGGCGACCGGGGCGGAAAAGCGGCGGACGGTCTTTCCGTCCACCGAGGTCCCCCCGCCATACTAATATGGCGGGGGGGAAAACGAGTGTGGACGTCGGGCAAATTGCCCCGCGCCAGGCTGGCGGTGGCTACTGCCAGCCTGGCGGGGACAATCCGCTCGACATCCGAATGGACCCCTAAGTCTGTGCGGGTGCTATCAGGGTTTCCTACAGAGCTGTATGTGTGGTAAGGGCAGCAGCGAGAAACTGATTTACAGCCACGTCACTTACTTTGCTGTAGTCTTAATATTCCAGGATGAATGATGGCAGATTGTGCATTATTAAAATGTTCATAATTAATTAAATATCTTGAAATTAAATGTAAATTTTGATGGAAACACAGTTTAGATGGTTTGACGAGGAATAATACCCAAGGGAAAGCCTCGAGCTAAAAGAGCTGAATTTGAGTCAAGAACAAAAATAATTGTTATTTATGAAGACTAGCATTTCCTCAAGAAGACAACTAGAAAATCGAAAGGAATTCTGCCTATATATATGGAATATCTTTTACATACTTAGGAAACAATCCTACTCATTATGATAACAAACAGTCCATTGATTTAATCGCAATCCAACTTACTTTGGAACCAGCTGTTCAAAGCCATTTGTCTAGTTTTGCAGTACAACACAACACAATGCAAAAAAATTATTGGTGGCGTGAAAGTCAGAGCAATCGTACCAAAATGGGTACCTGTTATGGAACACATATGATGATTTTTTACCTGTCCCTTTCCAGTCGTGAAGAGATGCCCTACCCTTCTCTTTCACCTGTAGATGGTGTACAAGGCTCACCCTCCATCCCATATCGATAGAGTATGCAGGCCTCTCACTTTCTCCTGTACATGGTGCTGCAGCTTTCCTCTCGCAGCGGGTGGCTCTGGAGGTCGCCATCACCCGCATCCACCACAAACTCCAGCGCCACATTTGTCATTTCCCTCTTTCTGCCCCCAGCAGACAGAAAAGGCTGTCACTTTTCCCTGTGGAAACTTTCTACAACTAGGACCGGAAGCTGAAGAATGTGCATTTCATGCCTCAGTTTAAAGCAAACTAGTGGTATACTGTAAAGTGAGCTTGGAGTACGCTTCCTCATTCAGCTGCACTCTATTGTGAAAATCAACATCTCTAATGCCTGGAAGGAAAAAAAGTTAGCATTTGAAATAAATGACACGCATCTTTAGATGTCACCATTATCTAAATAGTTGAATTGAAACATGTTAATCATTGTAAAACAGTGCCGGGCATGGAAACAGAGAGTGTGGTTGCCGGTAAACTCCGCCACACGGCCGTTGGTGGAGTTTTTGCCAAACTCCTTACTCCAAGGGGAGCGCGGAGTGGACAAACTCAATGAACTCCGCAGGTGGAGCGGTGCTCACCTCGCAACCCTAACTTCTGTCAATGTATGGGCAGCATTGCAGTGGTGCTCACTTGGTGTTATAGGGTTAAGATCAGTATTAAAAATCCATGCACGCCAAGCCCAACCAAAGTCTCCTACAATATTAAAGTGAAAAACATTTTAGGAACAAAATGGATCACCATTGTAATCTAATCATACAGCTATGGAAATATGTTGACAATTACCAAGTACATATTTGTCTTCAAAATCTCCTGTAAGAAGGAGTGTGTAAATCCCACTGTGCCTAAACATAAAGGAATTGTTTACTTCAAGGGAATCTTTCCACTACATATGGTATTAGGTATAATGCTTTGTAAACCACTTGGATGCTTAGAGAATATGTATTCTTCCTATTTCTAAAAATAAACTCATTGTTAGATGGTGGGCACATAGGAACATGAGTTCCATCAATACATCGAATGTAATGCATACATTAAGCTATTTATTAACATTTTAACTTGTTTAACTGTAATTCATGGGCAATTGTTGGACATTTTATATAAGTATTGATTTCCAATAGCATTGTATCAAGAATGGCTATAAACAACCAGGCAATTGCTCTTTGTGAAACCCTACCTACTGCATCAATCTCACCTTGGTAGCACCCAGAAGCTAAGAGGTGCAGTGAGCATAATACCTGCACATGTGTGAGGATTGAATTGCTCCTGTAAGTGTTTCTCTCTATCTGAGGCTTAGTTTCATCTAAAAGATCTAATATAAGTGTACTACTAAGCCGTTATTTTCTCCTTTGTCTGTTGGAAAAAAGTAACTCTGATTCTAAATATGTGCTTATGTCTCCTCCTCATTCTCTGCAAGTCAGCCAGTATCATCATTCTCCTCACCATCATGTACCAATCAACCATTGTGGGGAAAAACTGATTCATTCTGGGGCTGATTACATACAGGGCACCTGGTTACCAACCTGTTTCGAGTTGGTGGTGAACTGCTCAAGCTAAATGAGCATTCTGCTAATAGTTACCATTTGAGAATGCTTCATACATTGAAATAGCAATTTGGTGATATAATATTGCAAATTGAGACTCGCTATTTGGAGTCGCAAAACTACCAATTTGGAATCCATTTGGTTCACTAAAATTGAGAAGCAAGGGCCAGATGTAGGTAATTTTAATTTACCACCTCTTAAATACCGATTCATACCGAATCGGTATTTAAGAGGTGGTAAAATAGAGGGGGGAGAAGTAGGTATTTCAGATTCGGTAAATACCGAATCGTTAAGATTCGGTATTTACCAATTCTGTAAATACCGATTCGGTATTGCCCATTGATTCCAATGGGCCTTGCAGCCCATAGGAATCAATGGGCAATACCGATTCTGTAATTACAGAATCGGTAAATACCGATTTTAGCAAGGGTGCAGGGGGTGTCACTTTGACACCCTCTGGCACCCCAAAAATAGGCATGTGCGCCATGTGGCACACAGACATGCCCTAAGGGCATGTCTGTGTGTCACATGGCACAGGTGTGCATGCACACATGTGCATGCACACCTGGATTCGGTATTTTACCACCCAATTGGATTGGGTGGTAAAATACCGATTCTTAAAGCCCTGTGGCACTCTGACATGTGCCAGCTACATCTGCATTTACAGAATCGGTATTTTACCGGGTCTGTATTTACCGATTCGGTAATTTTACAGAATCGGTAAATACAGAATCGGTAAAATACCGATTCTGTAAATGCATGCCCTACATCTCAAAATCCAATTACCGGTCGGTAACGGCCAAATTCGGCCGTTACCGACCGGTAATTGGCCACCTACATCTGACCCCAAATGCTTTGGTACAAACTCAACAGCCTCTTTGCATTTGCAAACAGACCAATTTAGCGATTCTGAGCTTTTGCAAATGCAAAACCCTACTTACATCTGCCCTTAAGTTTAGTTTCTAGCCTGGCAGAAGGAGAAAAATCACACACACTATGTATCACAAAGATGCTTCCATTTCGAATTTCACAGGTCACCCCACCACAGTGTCAGCAAGGTAAATAACTGCAGGCAGGACATCTAAAAAAATAAAAGGTCTAGTGGTCATTGCCCTATTCATCAGAGTAGTGCAGATACTGGTCAAGAGAAGACACTGCTCTTCATCAAATGGAAGAGGGAAAATGGACATCAGTGGCAAGTGAGCACAGATCCAGAATGAAATCAGATTAAGATTTTGCCTGTAGTGCTCTACAAACTACAAATAGGAATTTTCTCTATTGATTCAGAAGGTGAGCAGCAGGTGAGTTGCAGTTGGTCTTAGTTGGTCTTATAGCATCCATCGTTTGATGACACTACCATACACTGTGACATACAACTAGGCTTGCAGCAAAGAGAACTGGCCATAGCCACTGCGGGGTCCAGAAACTGGAGGTCTGACAGCTATCATGGCCAGAGATGTTGATGGTAGAAAGGAAGGGCTGCAATTTGGAGAGAGGAAGGTTGAGTCAGAGCAGCAGCTGGACACCCTCCATGAGCTGTTGAAGCCTGGTGGTTCAACGGAATCAGATTAGGTCATGTAGAAGAAGACTCATTCTCAGGTACAGCAGAGGCATCAGGGTGGTATCCTACAAGATTTCCCACTGGTGATCATAAAAAGCAGGCCTTGAACACAACCACTTCACAAGCAATGAAGTGTAGACTTTCACTGATGGGCATATAAACCCAATCACCAGGCTGCAGATTGTTACATGCTTCAGTCAGACAAATAGGAAGGGTAGCTCAGACCTGTAAATAGGAGCTGGAAAGATAGCAAATTAGTTATTTGCTGTATCGGAGAACTAAGGGGTATATTATCAACAACTAGCGATAATTTTTGTCTCTAACTTGTTTAGAGACAAAAATTATCGCCGCACATCGGCGATTTTTATCGCAGATAAACCTTGCTATTAGCAAGGTTTATCGCAAATGCGATAAAAAACGCCCGCAATGCATGAATATCGCTGAAAAGTCAGCGATATTCATGCATTATCGAGCAAATGCTCTTAGCCATGTTATCCACCTCCCATTGGATAACATGGCTAAGAACTGCTCAGGGCAGGTGTTAGCTTTTGGAGATATTCGCCCTTAGCGCAAATATCTCCAAAAGTTGGTAATAGGAGATAGCGATGTTAGCGACTGTTTCCAGTCGCTAACATCTTGGCACGCCCACTTTGCATATCATTAGTGATAAATATCACTGACATGCAAAGTGGGGCCCATGATGGTCGCTATCTCCTATTAGCTGTCGCTAACTGGTGTTAGCGACAGCTTGGTAATAGGGAGATAATTTTATCTCCGCTTTCTTGGCTTTTAAAGCCAAAAAAGCGGAGATAAAACCCCTTGATAATATACCCCTAAGTCTTCATTCAAAATGTATGTCAAATAAAACTGGAGACACTGGGGGGCCCATTTATGAGAGGATTGCATCACGTTTGCACCACGCAATACGGCACGTGCGTGAGACAAACCTCTATGTCAGATTTTATAAGCCATGAAAAGCCACTTTGCATGGCTCTGAGTGGCTTAAAAAATTTGGAGCAAAGGCGTGCAGCTGAAATCGCTGCGTTGCATTACTCCGCCGTGGGTCAGCATTCCATGGGCATTGTGTGGCAGTTCCCATGCAACTACCATGCATTTTAACCCATTCCCAAGTTTAGAAGAACTTTACTGCAGCACATATAGAAAAAGGAATATGCCTCCCAGAATTGTTTTTGTGCAGGAAGGCCCCCCTTCCTGTACAAAAACAACCCTTCATGCAAAAAAGGGCACCTGCCCAAGGTAAAGGAAATGAATGCACCATATTGCCCTAAATATGGGCCATTCTTGCCCTTTACCTGTAACAGAATGCAGCTCAGCATGGTGACTTGCTGCGCTGCACTGCATAACTTCCTCATAAATGAGACCCTGGATGGTTAGATGGGAGCAGCATGGGATGCCCAATGGCAATGTCATAGGGACTGCATTTAGCTTTCTGAGAAGAAATTGCTTCAATTGACCAGATTGCTAAGGGTATTGTGCCAGGCTACCTCGGTCCATTTTCAGATTAGGTTTTCACAAGCATATTTTTCAGTGTACTATTAAAGTGCTCAACTTTCCCTGATGACTCAGGATGATGTGCACAGTAGAAGTGATGCTCGATCCCCACAGCCTTGCATACGTTATGAACTTTGAAGGACACAATTCACAAGATAGCTGAAAGGAGACGATAAACCTAGGTCTGAAAAGTCAGATTGGCATCTTTACCACTATAATAGCATCTGCCCATGCACAAGGGTACGCCTTAATCCAACCAGGAAACTACAATCAATCTAAAACCTAAGCGAAAGACTCACATTTAGGCACTTGGATGAATTCCATCTGCAGATCGCTGAAAGGCTCCCAGGAAGGGGGTTAGCAGAGGATGTAGTTTTAATTCTTTTCTCAATATTAGGCACTTGGTAGGTGGTACAGCAGTGGCAATATTGCAGGGCAACAAAATGGGAGAATGCAGCAAACTGATGTGTCTTTGCGGCATCTATCATGCCTTCTCCTCTGATGTGGGTGGTGCCATGGGACAACCTAGCATAGGTGGGGAGTAGAACATTTGGGAAAACCACACTTCTGGCACTGGCTCTCCATACTCCATCAGAATCATTTTTACAGTCTGTTTCACTTTCAACCATGATGCTTCTCAGTTTTCGGTGCATAATCCTGTCATTCAGATACATCTTTGAGTGTTAATAAAGGAGATTTAGTACTTTGTATATGTAAAGAGTAACATAAATGTTTGGGTGCAATTCAGCCTTTTTAAGAGTTAGATCAGCAAAAAGCATTACCCTTAGACATCACATCCTGAGATGACTGATGTGCAGCATATTTAACAAAAACAAGTGTGAAAGGCAGCATAAGAGCACTGAGTAAGCCTTTTACATTGATGCCACCCTTGATATCCCAACAGAACCAATTGTTTTGTTTAATACTTACACCCAGGTTCTGAGGGACACCGGGTCGCCCCATTATTTTTAACATTGATAGGAGTTCCAGCAGAAGTGAGGAAACCCTTTTGTGTCCAGAAGAGCCCAAAGTTATGAGCCACTCCATAAGTGAACTTTGAGTCAGTAAATTTGGCAACAAAGATTCAGGCAGAGACAAGTAAGAGCAAGTAATTCAGCAACTTGAGCAAAATGAACCTGAGATAAACATCAACACAACAACTGAATACAATGTACATAAGGCATAACCAGCCACTAGTGCACCACAATCATTTTTGAGGCATGAACCATCAACATACTATATAGGCACACAATTAGGTATTTGTGTAGCAGAGAGATCAACACAGGGCTTAGTTAAAATCGTTGAGACTCCCCATCTTAGGTAAAGGGTTACAGTGAAGCCGAGGTTAAGACAGCAGACTAAGGTAACATGAGAGGTAAACAATAAGAGAATTTTGCAAAATATGGCTGTTGATAAATGCAGAGTTTTTGTCGTGATCAGGAGGGCCGCTAAGGTATGAATTACAGATACAATTATGGCAATATAGAGGAAAGTATTCTTGGAGGCTTCTACAACATACAAATCAGTTACTACAGCTCTTATACAGGGAGGAAGCCACACCTCAACTTCTGTAAGGTAGGAAGAGTAATAAACTACAGGATATTTCTGATGTCAGTGTCCTTGTACCAATACCTCAGTGGTATCTACATTTGTCATCATGGTACAGAGTTAATGGTTTTGAACAGTAGGAAAGACTGAATGCAGGGGAGGAGGAGAGAGCTTGTTTCACATTGTAATTGCTTGTTCTGCTTCTTGGTTCAGGGTGTCTTTAAGCAATCTTGGAGAGGGTTAAGCAAAGAAGCAAAGCGCATTATACCCTATGTACAAAAGTCCACCATTTCCAATTAAATTCCAATGAAAGTGCATATCTGAGGTCTAGGTAAACTATTGATGAATTCAATCGGGTCCGCAGGTAAGTGGCTCTCTCAATCTGATATGCCATGCCCTAGACAGCAAATATGGGAAAGACAGATTTATAATGTCTCTCATGAAGCCTTGTGACTATTGTAGCCATTTCAATGAGAACATATTGGGCATCTAGTTTGCATTGGTCTAATGAATCAAAAGAAATAAACAAATCTACACATTGAACCGACATAGATCCTTTGGGAAACATAAGAGTAACAAGAGGCCATATTGTCAAGAAAGGGCGATACATTATCGCCGCTTTTATCGGCAGGAAACTGCCGCTAAAGCGGCGATAATCGGCTTGATAATAGGCCCTTGTGAATTCCCATAGAAGCCCAGGTTAACACCAGAACCAGGGCTTCTATGAGAATTCACAAGGGCATATTATCAAGCCCATTATCGCCGCTTTAGCGGCAGTTTCCTGCCAATAAAAGCGGTGATAATGTATTGCCCTTTCTTGAAAATATGGCCCAAGGTCCCTTTTAAATGTTTTAGAGAAGATTGATTGTAATTCATTATACACCTGGGGAGGCAACACCACTGTAACTCCCTCCCCCCTCTGAAAATGAGAATGCGAAGAGATATTCGTGGTATAGGGAAAAAAGCAGAACTACAATCCCCAATGGTAAACCATTTATTTATGGCAGGAATACTAGATAATGTATTTAGGCGCAAGAAAAAAACTGGGTACTACAATGGCTTTAATAGTCAGTCAGTCAATTTAACTTTATACAATCTCAAAAGATGTTATGTTATGTTATGTTATGTTATTTATTTCTTCTATAGCGCACGGCTAGATAGCTAAGATAAGCTCATAAAACTGCAGAGCATCTTAAAATACATATTCGCTCATACAATACAATTTTAATCAATTTAAAAGAGAGCATAGATGAAAACAAGATAAACACTGTATTTAAGCTAAAATGGTGAAACCCTCTGTTACATTGTATTAAATTCATCCAAATCCAGTATAATATGCAAAAAAACACCATAATCATTTAAATAAGAGCACAATTAAAGCAAACGATGGCTTTAATAGCTTTGAGGTCTTGTACTAATCTGTATGTGTCCTTAGCAAGCTTTTGTATTGGTAAAATGAGAGCATGAAAAACACCCTCACAGTGGGCACTGTGAGCTTTATTAAGACAGAAATAACAGGTTGGATTCTTGCCTCTGCTTCAGGGCACCGTGGTTACTGAGGGATACAGGGAAGTTCCTTCACAGGATTCACTTTAATGTTTACTGGCTCTGCCAACAAAACACAACACCAACACTATTTTCATGTTCAATCCAGAAATAGATTTTGGCGCATTAAATTACAAATCATCAGTCCAATCACTAGTTTCACACTAAAGAGTTACAACTTTTTAAATTGTTTTTGGTACATTCAGTTAAACACTTTCATTAGTGCAATAAACAACATAATTCAGCTTGCATAGATAGTTCCTTCCCAGTAGGTTTGTGGGGGAAGTGGAACTTACAAATAAAACATGTTAATCAGTAGCGGGATAAAGAGTTATGGAGATGGAATCAGAAATGAGGTGTTAATCTCTCCTATTTGAACTGGCAGCTGCATCAACCGAGAAGTCCTTGAGAGAAATAATGAAGGGATTTCAGAGATTTTCAGAGCCAAATGGTAGCACTGTTGTCAATAAGGAATGAAGTGGGTATCCCATTGATCACACATTAATTTAAGTGCCATGTTGGTCTACAGGACTCACGGACAAATGTACAAGGAAATGGCACAGCACTACAGCAAATTTTGCAATGTTGTGTCATTTCCAAAATGCAGGGATATGCCAGATCTAAAAGAATACTGTGCACCCGTGTGTTTTATCTAGCTCTGGCACTACAATTAGCTGCCTAGTGCCACCACAGACACCCTTGCCTCAAAGTGCAGGGGTGCCTGCGTTGCAGGGATGATTGTTGAAGGTGTCCCTTCCTGCACATAAACAATCAATAAGGGCAATTTGCTGCTTCAATGTGTGCTGCAGAATGCATCACACATAGAAAAAACAAAAATGAGGAGAAAATCAAGTATTTCTCCTTGTTGCACCAGTCTAATGCCTGCTTTTGCATGGAGTAAGTTTTAGGCGCTGCCTCAGATTTACACATCCTTGTAAATATGGGGCAGCGTCAATAGGCAATGGGTGTTGCGGTGAAACACCCACAGCAACACCCGTTGCACTCCCCTTTGATGCAGATACCTGCGTGAAAGGGTACATATCTAAAAAGCGGTGTTAAGCCATGCAAAGTGACTTATTGCTGCTTTGTAAATATGGTGCAGGGCATTGTTCCACTTGAACATCAAAATAAGTGATGTTCTAGTGGCGCAATCCCCTTGTACATATGCCTCTCAATGTGTTGACAGAGCAGTCGGCACCTCTCAGGTTGTCCCAAAGGTAGGATAGTGACTGGAAAGGTTGAGTGAAGTCAGGCTGGTCAGGATTAAAGGGTATGTTAGAAATTAAGCTAGAGAAGTCCTATTTCCATCGACTCAGTTGCCCATAGCTAAAGCATGAATCTCTCAGAGAGGCTTAATCTCCCTACCCCCTTGCTCGGTTCCATCCCACTCGTCCTCGTACACCCAGATCATTTGATTAACTTATTCCTTCCCTGCCCCTCACTTTCTTGGAATGTCAAAACAAATGCATTTGTAAAGAAATCATCTGAGATTTGTTTGCTTCATATTTCCTTTCCTGCACTGTCACACCATGGCTTGCTAAAGACCCTAAATCTGCCAAACCTGTCATGTGCCACTCAGTACAGATGGTTGGGAGAAGCTCCTCGACCTTATGTAACAGATCCTAAACAAAAGCAGTATTTGTAGCCTCTTGAGCATGTTTTGCAGGTTGTGGAATGCCCGAATATCTCTCAAACAGATCCTATATTGATCTAAAAAGTAGGCAGGGGATTCGACTTTGTTTGGTTTCAATTTAAAATGTTGATCCAATCAGTCTTGAATAGACATACTTGCATTATAGCTTTTGTTTTGAAAAACAAATTATATTGAGTTTATACAAGCGCCAAAACATGACGAAAAACACACTGGAAAATGGAATGAAAGAAAAGTGAAAAAGACACATTGTACACGCTGTACTGTGTACAATTAGCGAGAACCTCAGCTCCTGAGGATAAGGTCCTTGACTCATCCTCCAGGGCACAACTATATCGTAATACTCCCATCATCTCCCACAGATCTGGCTCTGTTTGTGGTGGCATCCTCTTGCTGTGTATATGGGTTCCTCTAGTTTTGCACACCAGTCCATCGCTGCTCTCTACTTAAATTACAAGGGGCCGTGGACTGATTTACAATGTAATGTGATTTCCCTTTGAATAACTCTGACTCCTATTCCGACCAAGGCACATTCTCCTAAAGAGCCTACCACATTCTCTAGGATCCCAAGTAGAACTACACAGGGTGAGTGGTTGACTGGATGCTCTATGATTCTGGAAAGTGTAGAGAAAACCTTGATCCAGTGCAGGGCAACAACTGTGCACTCCCGGACCATGTGAAAGAACCCGTATTCATCACCGGCGCATCTAGGACGTGTGGCGTAGGTAAGTGCCCCAATATTTCCAGGCACTTAGGGGTAATATAGGCCAAGTGGAAATATTTTAATGAAATGAGGCACTGAGTGGATGAAATGACCATCTCTCTTGAGCCATTTTGGCATCTGGTCAGTCACTCTTATCCAGAGGGCCTACCCATTCCTCTCACTGTTCGCTCAAGGTCAATAAGTGATTGGAGACCAGTGATTTCTTTATCGTTGAGATTGCACCCTTGTCCAGCGGTCCTATGGTGACATTGGCTTCCAGGGGCTTGAACTCAGGTAGGTCAGATAACATGAGATTGTGAGTTGCTAAGGCATGGTGCTACTGTAGGGATTTGTAGAATTGTGGATTGTGCAGGGTGAATTAGGTCTGTAGTTCCACATGGAGATCATGTGATGTCCGCGGCAGATGTCAACCGGTCTTGAGATGCCAATAGTATTCCAGCACTCAAAACTTTCTAGGTGGGCTGTCTGGAGAAGCCATTTGCCGTACCAGAGAGGGGTTGCTTATGTGG
Source organism: Lissotriton helveticus (assembly GCF_964261635.1). Taxonomy (NCBI): domain Eukaryota; kingdom Metazoa; phylum Chordata; class Amphibia; order Caudata; family Salamandridae; genus Lissotriton; species Lissotriton helveticus. The sequence continues at coordinate 118,350,572 of NC_136068.1, forward strand.
GCCTCTGGTCCCAATGGATCCACCAGAGGGACACCCACCAGCACACAATGGGAATGCATGGAGATTCAGGCAGTGATTTTGGGAAAGGGTCAACTTAAATTAGGCCTTCAGTACAGTGTCTGCCTATGAAGGACACTGCAATTTGGAAGGAGGGTCTTAATGACCCCAAAGATTCAGTCATTAAGCTCTTGGATCTGGGATGCCCATTTAAATAGTTTTGGGACGGCCATCCCCATGCTTCCTTTGTACGCGGACTGAATTCATTTTTGGAAACCAACCTTGAGGGTTTTATGTCTCTACAGGAAGGTTTGAATGTTTGCTGTGAGTTTCTTGAACTGGGTCTGTAGGGTGTATAATGGAAATCTTTTGCAATACATAAAATAGCTGGGTGTGAGGATTGTGGTATAGTATATGGCATGGTTGTGCATCCTTACCGTGTAATACACTCACAAAACTGTCTTGGGTTCAGTTAGGCTCGTTTGCAAAACATTTAGCTCAACCCTGGGTAGCTGTGGCTTCGAGGAGCAAAGCTGAAACAAAGGAACTAGTGTAATGTAATAAGAAGTACCAAACAACTAAATAAGAAAGTCACACAACACAATAGAAATCCCCCACCAATTTATAAAAATATATTATATTTTTATGAACTTTTATAATATAGATTTTAAAGTAAATCAAAAATCACAACTTTTTAGTCCATAGTGCAGAAAAGCAACGGTTACCGCAAAGTTGAGAAACTTTTGAAGAGTTGTGTTCCACTGCTCCTTCCTGAGTGGGGGGACCAAATCTTTCAGGGAGAAGGTCAGGAGGGTCACTAAGGAGTATTTGGACATTTACCTGGTCACCATAGGAGTCTCAATTCCAGTTCCACGCTTTACATCAAAACCGCTACAGACTTTATTGAAGTGTTCTGCTGGGGATGCAGAATGCTGAGGATGCTCTGGGTGCTGTGTAGTTAACAGTGGTGTCCTTGCTCTTACTCCTCGGTCCATGGATGAGGTGGGCAGCATTAACCATAGAGGTCAGGGTCCTCAAAGTCCTCCTTGAGCCAGTAGAAGGCCAGCTGATGCTGTGCTACGGATCTCCAAGAACAGCGGTCCAGTAGTATCCTTTGGTGGATGCTTGTGTCCGATGTTCGCATGCCTGGATTTTCCCGGGAGTGGGAACATCGGTCCTTATTTAGGTTGCAGGAAAATCTGGCATGTAAAATCTCATTGGGAAAGGGATGTACTACAGCCCAGACCAATCCCTCTTCCAAGGCACTAATGGAATATAAAATGTTCTTCCCTGCCACAGCCAACATCCTCCAATACCATCTGCCACCTCTCCCCACCCTGCACAGGAGTCCTTCAAGACATTTACCATCTTCTCAGAGCAAGTGGTAAATGTTTGTGTTAAACCCACAAGATATATGAGGAATTCCACCTAATAAAACCGGGCCCACACAATTATTACCAGTTCTGAGGGGTTTCAGTTAAAATAGTAGGAAATCTTTGTTTAGATGCTGGTCAGCAACATACATTCAGGTCACTAGGAATCTCTGCACAGAAATCCCAAATGCTTGTACTCGGCCCTGCATCATTATACTGAGTCACTTTGGAGTTTTCTGTCTTGGGGTGGAATACAGCTGCCTTCCCACCCAGGCAGTTTCCCTCCTCATTTCATGGAAAAGATTGTTATGAAAGGAGTGTTTTTCTGATGTGTCACTAAAATTTCAGATAAATCTTGGAGCTGCAATGAGTATCCCTCTTTCCTCGACTGAATTAGTAGTAGGCACTTTAAAGAGTAGCATCTTGACGGCTTGTATGGATCTGCCAATTGCCATCTTGGATGTGAGGCTGCAGACTGTCCAATCCTCCCTGGCTCTGGCCAAACCAGGCTAAATGTTTTTCTCCTGGACGCTCACCCAAATTCAAGTGATTACAAAGCACCTTCAGTGAAACAGCCCAAAGCCCAAGGTCAGCCTGCCAGCCACCAAAGACAACAGGGCTGCTCAGAAGAACCATTACAGTTAAAGTCTATGGAGAACTGGGGTTTTTTGAGGTACAGGGAAATACTGGGCACACTGCACACGTTAGTGTTGGGAATGGATGGGTCTGGGTGCAAGTAGGTGTTGAAAATTAGTACGTTTTGGTGAACATTATCTGCGTCATCTTGCCTCTTCCCCTGACGCCACACTTTTGTCGTGCGCGCCCGCCATTTTTTTAGATGCCCCGATCAGAACGAACCCTTTTTGCATGCCGCTGGCCCCTGACATAGCCCTTTGCCTTCACTAAGCCTGCACGCTGACCACCCCCCTGCTTGCACCTGCCTTGAGTCATAAACCCCTCTTCGGCGCTGCTCTGCCCCAGGCCCTCATCCTGTTCCCAGCGCGACACCTCCCTGCTTCCCTTTCATGATCTCCGGCCCTTAGATGCAAACCCCCTTTTTCCCTGTGTGCCCGTTTTGTCTTCCCCGTTCCCAGGCCGACACCCAGCTCTGCCGATACCATTCCTTGCCCCTCCCCGTACAATAGAAAGCTTCCCCTATCAAAGGATCCCCGGGTTGATCAAAGCCCCCACTCCATGAGATCCGATCAAACCCCCCACATTCCGTGAATCGGCGGAACATCCAGCTGCGTGATACTCATCACCTATTATGATTAGGGTGGGGACTTCAACTGTAAATGTGTGTGGGAACGGGCCCAAAGGGGATTTCCGGGAATATCTTTTCCATACATCAAAGCTTTAACATGAATGTGTAATCTACAATAAAGTCATAAACCAGTGTATAAGAGGCCAGGCCTCAGAAATGAATGTAGAGCACCTCAGAACGATACCTTCTGTCCGTTTCGTTGTGTTCTCCTCCGGAGAAAATAAAAACCTTGTTTCCTGCTTTCCAGTCTCCAGCGCCTGCCTCTTCATTGGTTAATTAACTAGAGGGTCACAGAGGCAATACCGCCGGGCAAATATCGATTGTCCCCGACCCGACTCAGGTTTTTACAATTGGCGTCCCAAGCGTGGGGCCCATCAGCGACTCGTGGATCCAGTGGGAGAGGTCCCGACGACAGAGTGAACGACTGCAACGATCGGGAGAGCTCTTGCCCAATAGACCCTCGTCTGGCAGCCGATCATCCGAACTTCACTAGTTCCGAACAGACCTCTCTCGAGTGATCTACGGTCCTGACTGGGGACCATCAGGAGTGCCGTGAGAAATACGAGAAAAAGAGGACGATCGGGCGCTGGATTCGGAAGACAAGAAACTGTCCACATGGTCCGGGTAAGGTCGTGTAATCACGACAAGTCGCGAAACAATTGCTTGATTGTTTGATTGTTTAAAAATACTAGTATTGCTCTTTTTATTTATTTGGAGATTCACTGTCTACAAACGGAGAAACAACGGGCTCTCTCTTTGCAAGCAGTGGAGGATAGGTAGGGCAGCAGCCGTGCTTATTTTTTCTCCCCCACTCAATAATTACTTGAAACTGAACTGTTGTTCGCAAAACTATTGTTTCCTGGAGATTCCCTGTCTGCAAACAGGGAAGAGACCACCCTTTTTGCAGATAGTGAAAAGGGTAGGTAACGCAGATCTTTGCGGACCTACTCATTCTCCCCATTGTTATTTATTGGTCTTTTTAATATTTTTGATCCATGAGGTATTCACTGCCTGCAAACAACGTTGAATAGAAATATTCTGTCCGGTCTTTGCACCTAGTGATAAGATAGGCAGTGCTGACTTTTTAGTCCCTCGTTACGAGCCGTCATGTCTGTCTTCTCCCCACTGATTAATAGCCTGTTTAGCCCGGACCGTTTATTAGAGGTGGACCATATAGCTCCACTAGAAGGCACCCCTAATAAGGACATGTTCATAAACTATGGATTAGTCACCATAGCCTATAATAAATTGTGGCACAGGTATACCGAAGATAGTCAAGACAAACAGTGGCCACTGGCAGGATCCTTTGACCTTGATAAAATAGAAACGTTAGAAATAGCCCTTCGAAATAATAAGACAACGCCAATTATGCTCGACAGTCTCGGTATGTGGCGCAGAGAGGCTATGCAACGACAGAGAAAAGACGAGGACAAACCAAATAGAGAAATATACCGACAGGACAACCCCAGGACATCGCTACCCACAACTTATCCCCCGACACTATGCAAAAGACGACCAGACTTAGGGCCAGCCCAATGCGCTTTTTGTAGGTATGTCGGACACTGGAAAGCCCAATGCCCGACTCTACTGAGCGTGAGTAAAGGCAAAGGGCTGACAGGAACGACAGACCGGCAGTACGAGAAAAAGCGCGAGACAAAGAAGAACCCGACTTACATAGACAGACCAGACAGAACCACCACGTTTGATTATGCCCAATGGCACAGATTTCGCCAGGACAATTTCAGCGGCATGCTCAAGTTCTCCTAGGTCGGGCAACGTCAAGACGGGAACCCAGCCTCGTTTCAAATTCACAGACGGAAAGAGATAATTATGACCAATAACTGTTTTATATTCGTCTTGGGTCTTTGTATGTCGTACTTGTACTGTCCCCCCGTCTGAGTTTGTGTGTATGTAATGTACAAATCTGCGTCATCCCTCTACACGTGTTTCCGTGTTACTCAACCTCTGTTAGCAGAAACTTAGCATAAAAACAACCTGAAAAGAAAGAAATGGTAAAACAAAATCCGTAGACCATTAATGAACTTGAACTTTTAATTTAACACAACAAACAAGGAATAATAACGGTAAACTGTAGAAAATGAAAGTCAAACAGAACATTCGCCCCCCCCCCCCCCCCTCATTCTGGAACCTTCCAAAGTAGGGCAGGGTTACGGCTACGCCCAACCAACGGCAACCCATATAAGGCGGGCCCGGTCGCCAACTCTTGGTCAGGAAATCTTAACGTATGGGGGAGCCGGAGGAGAGGCAGGAGCCAGCAGCCCGGGCAGTTGTAGGTAGTCCCGCCACATGTCTCCTCAGCCAGCCGCAACGGGCCTGGATAGACTTAAGTAGTCCCGCCACATGTCCAGAGGAGAACGAGGCACCTTTTTTCCTTTTCTCTTCCGTAACAGCCGCAGCAGCTCTGGACGGCGGGATGTCCTGCACGTACCTCCACCACAATTTGTCCAAGTTGGGCTGGGAGGGAGAGGCGACGCGGACGAGCCTCTCCCACCTCCACCGATAGGAGGTCTCCCAGCCCCCGGCCCGACGCCGAACACCCCCAGTCAGGCGATGGTGCCAATACTTCCACAGCACCGAACACACCATGGTGGCACCCCAGTACTTGCGCAGCACCGAACGTGCAATGGTGGCCATATTTTCGGAACACCAAACCTGCAATGACTGCACTGATACTCGTGCCGCGCCGAATGCGCGCCACAGGTGGCCATACTCCCACAGCACTGAGCACAGGACTTGGGGAACACCGGATGTGGAGAGACCTTCATGCGGGGCGATGAAAAGGAGCGGCATGGAGTGCACCGGGAGAAGGAGACGATGCGGACGAGTCTCCCTCGCCCCCCCCAGGTGGGGACATCACAGCTGCACCCCAGCTGAACGTCCCGCTTTCACACAACAGGGACCTCTTCCTTTCACCCCGAAGGATCTCTCCCACTCTTGCAAACTCGACGAGAGTGGCCCCTGTAGGGCCTCAAAATGGCGTCTGGGTCCGCTGGAAGGCGGGCCCCGGCCACTAGAGTAACTTTGACCAGCAATATAACTCGAACATTTGCCCCCTGGAGCACGAGCCCCCATCTCCGACAGCATCTCAGCAGCCTTGAAAATCCTACAAAGGTCCCCGGCGGAACCTTCGGCCTCTGCAGGCTTCCGGTAAGGGACGACTGCCTTGGTCGCCAACGAAACAAACATGACATTACCACTCCTTCTGTTAGCATGAATTCTAGAACTGCCGAAAAGGACTCTGGTCCAAACTGCCAGTAATGGGAAACATTTCCCCCTGATGCTGCTTCCGGACTGAGCCGGCCCCGCCCAAAATGGCGCTGGTATCAGTCGGAACTTACGAACACCTCGTGGTGTTCCTTCGCACTAATATAAACTTGATGTTCTGAGATTTTATATGATCCTTTGTACACTTGGCTAGAAAAGACAAGGAGAACTCACTCGACGAACAGTATGAAAGGATCCCCGTTACAAATGTTGATTACAAATGTACAATATATTATATTTTTATAACTGATGTAAACCTCATTTACGACGCACACGTACGGTATGCATATAGGAAATCTGATTACCACTATTATGATTATGCCTCTAAATTATGAAAATAAATGCCCCGAACCCCCAGCCAATTAATAGACGTTTTAGTCTCTTACAAATGAATGAGTAAAACTTTCCGATGTTTTTATTGCTGCAAACGACACCCCCCACTGTACGCACTTTAGCCATTGCCACGACCGGCCAAATACGACCGCACCCTCATAATCCTCATGCTGAAATGATTTTGCAAAATAAAGTTTTTGAAACTATGGACGGGTATTGCATGCTTTATTTTAAAAAAATGTGGGATCGGTGGGAAAGTTCTTTTCTGTGCACCCTACTCTGCTCTCTCTTTAAGGTTAAAAGAAGATGGTTGCCCAGCCCTGGAGGATGGATCGGATCGACGACACGACACTCCGCCTTCAAAGTACGCGACTGACTCATGAACTCTCGCGTAGAGGAAGACCTTGACTCCCAAGGATGGGTAAAACGAACGGTGTAAATGAGGGAATGTAAAAGGAGGGTGAAATGAAATAATGTAAATGTGATAAAATACAACGTTCCAAAGTATCAGGGAACGGAGCTGACCCAAGAACCGAAGAACCTTAGAACGCCACAGCGTTGAACGAGGTTTTAAGGATCCCGATAGTGAGATACATCCTTTGACTAAATACCTCGCACTAAGCACCTCTGGTTTCCTTTTTACGTTTCCCCGCACACGACCTATATGGACACCTACCCCCCTCGACTCCAGAAACCATATCCCCGGGGACCCTGCCCCGAGGAGGAAAGACGAGTAAGAGGTAAGTAAAGGACTTATGAATCCATGTATTTGAATATGCGCGAATGCTGTCTCCCCCACCCCCCTTTTTTTTCCCTCCTTCTGCAGGTTACATCAGAGATTACAGCCGAGGTGTGGCGAAGATCTGAAGCCTTGCCATGTCTAATACACGAAGCTGACTAGCGCCGCAAGGTGGTGTCTAAGCGCGCCTGCAAACTACTCACGTATCGAACAAACCCGAAAAATTAGCGCAACCTGATAAAAAGTGATCACCCTTAAACCAGACCGGACGAATGAACCCATGTCACGTATGATGCGAAACTATGAGGGAATGTGTGTGTGTGACTGAGGCGTCGACCCAACTGGTCGAAGGACCGAGAATGCGAGAAGTGCGACAAAATGGTACCTCCTTTCTTCTTTCCTTTTTCTCAAGGCACGTCCCCTCTACCCTGTCTAATGCTCAAACTGCATGATTACAAGATTCTAACGCAGACCCGTGAATGCCCTTTACTGTGTAATGCACTAAATAGCCTTTCTTGAATACACTGCCACCCTCTCTGTTGCACGTGTACTATTTAGCCTGCCGTTGCACTCTCTCTCTCTCTCTCTCTCTCTCTCTCTCTCTCTCTCTCTCTCTCTCTCTCTCTCTCCCTCTCTCTCTCTCTCTCTCTCTCTCTCTCTCTCTCTCTCTCTCTCTCCCTCTATTTGTTTTTGCACTCCCACTCTTCCGAGTGATTAGCCCCGAAATTGGCAGACTGCCACCCCTAGCACACCACCTAATTGGCTTCAAATACCGTCAGTATTTGCACAAAAACTTGTCTTTAATACAATCACCCTGAAGCCGCGTCATTACCTCTCCTTTTCCGCTAGAAGTCAATGAACCGAGGTTGGGCCGTAAGGGAAAGGACAGGTAAGACGACAGAGGTTCCCTAATCTGACCCGAAATAAGGGAACTACCTGTCAACGGCTCCTATGGTACAAAACAAGGACCTCAGAATACGCGACCCTCCCTTCCCCGAATTGTCGCAATACCCAAACCGGAAAAATGATCACCCCTGTTACCTCCCCTGTATCAGCCGCCCAAAAACTGGAATTATGAAACTACCCCTCATTTCCGGTTGTGAGAGATGGGTCGATTTATGCCCTTACCACAAGTTTCCTATGTCCCTGGTTGTTCCCCATAAAACCCCTGTCCTTCCTAATTAAGTAATCGGGCTGTAAAAGGTTACGTAGGATCCAGAGTGATGTTTTACAAGGTTAACAGACTAGTCCAAGGTAAAGAAATCATCGAAATGAACCCCGTAGTAGTTGAAAGGCAGGATGCATCGATAGAAAGGAAATGTTTAGCCATGTTCGTCTCTCAGCAAAATACCTGTGTAGTACCATGTTGACGACTCACAGTACCCTTTGTAAATGTAAAACTCTAGAGAACGACATATCTTTGCCAGGTTCGTCTCACGAAGGTGGGTCACCATCAGATGAACTGTCGTAACTGTAATAAATAATTGTAAAGGAAAGTCATAGTAAATCCAACAGGCCCGTCACCGGTCATTCATATGCCAGTTGTGAACACTAATATAACGGGCATTTTTCATTCTTTGCCTGGAGCTGGGAGAGAAATAGACTTTTTGATTATCTTCATCTGCAAATTCTCTAAAGACTGTCTTTTCAAACTTGTTTAAGGGTACTGCTGTTGGAGGAGAGAAGGACCGGATGTGGGAGCACGAGGCCTGACTACAGACTAAGGAACAACTGCGACATTAGCCAAGGCGAGACCACGACAGAAAAGAGCTGCAGGACGAGGCACTGTTTTCGACAACATGAGAAGAAAGGGTCGACCTGATGCCCCTGCTCGATGTCCAGTGTCTGTCGACAAGTCCCCGCTCTCTGAATTCGGTCACACGCCCGCCTATTTGAAGTCTCTCGTTTCCCTAGTTTTGTTCCTAATTTGGCCTTGCTCCATCCCCCTTTTCCTCTGACCTACCCTATGGACTGTTTCGTACACTCTTCTTCCATCTGAACTTTCTGACAATCACTTCAAAGGACACAGGGCGAAAAGGACCTTTCCGACCAGAAACGCAAGGAAAGGGTCGTGCCCTGCAACGCAGAACTTAGAACAGAGCTGGACTTGTAGCTCCACCGCCGGTGCTCAACAGCGCCAACGAAAGGCAACAAAGAATGATGAGAACTCGTTAAACTTCGAACATTTGACATCCCCAATCGCCGTTTCTGCTAGACCTCATTTCTCTCCCAGCCGCCATTATATTGACCATGCTCCAATCCGAACCTGATATATATGTAATAACCTGCCAGTATGAAATATGCTTGCTGCTCTCGCTACAGAATCGTTTTTGTATTGCATTCCTATGACTTTCCTGCTAAACAAATTGATCAAAGTTTATCAAATAGGCCCACCTCCTAAAAACTAGAAACGTTAAAATGTATTGTTTACAACTCTTTTCCTCTAGGGTTCCTACCGTTTTCTTTCTCATGCCCACCACAATAGAACCGAGTAGAAAATGAACCAGCAAGATGTCTTGAATATGTTAAAGGGAGGACTGTTGAAAATTAGTACGTTTTGGTGAACATTATCTGCGCCATCTTGCCTCTTCCCCTGACGCCACACTTTTGTCGTGCGCGCCCGCCATTTTTTTAGATGCCCCGATCAGAACGAACCCTTTTTGCATGCCGCTGGCCCCTGACATAGCCCTTTGCCTTCACTAAGCCTGCACGCTGACCACCCCCCTGCTTGCACCTGCCTTGAGTCATAAACCCCTCTTCGGCGCTGCTCTGCCCCAGGCCCTCATCCTGTTCCCAGCGCGACACCTCCCTGATTCCCTTTCATGATCTCCGGCCCTTAGATGCAAACCCCCTTTTTCCCTGTGTGCCCGTTTTGTCTTCCCCGTTCCCAGGCCGACACCCAGCTCTGCCGATACCATTCCTTGCCCCTCCCCGTACAATAGAAAGCTTCCCCTATCAAAGGATCCCCGGGTTGATCAAAGCCCCCACTCCATGAGATCCGATCAAACCCCCCACATTCCGTGAATCGGCGGAACATCCAGCTGCGTGATACTCATCACCTATTATGATTAGGGTGGGGACTTCAACTGTAAATGTGTGTGGGAACGGGCCCAAAGGGGATTTCCGGGAATGTCTTTTCCATACATCAAAGCTTTAACATGAATGTGTAATCTACAATAAAGTCATAAACCAGTGTATAAGAGGCCAGGCCTCAGAAATGAATGTAGAGCACCTCAGAACGATACCTTCTGTCCGTTTCGTTGTGTTCTCCTCCGGAGAAAATAAAAACCTTGTTTCCTGCTTTCCAGTCTCCAGCGCCTGCCTCTTCATTGGTTAATTAACTAGAGGGTCACAGAGGCAATACCGCCGGGCAAATATCGATTGTCCCCGACCCGACTCAGGTTTTTACATAGGCGAGGGGAAAAGGCCCTAAACCCCTCCAAAGGTGTGCGATGCACACGCTCAACAATGTAAGAACAAATACCAAATGCACACCAAATTATAGTACAGAAAGAGATGTCTCAATGGGCATAAATGAGAACAAGTAACAAAGTTCTGAACAAAAAGGGGAAGCGAAGTAGTGTGATTCCTCTTTATTTGCCTGGACGGCCAGCCGACACGTGTTTCGTCGTCAAGCGGTAACAATGCTTGCACGACTCATCAGGGCTGTAGCGCGAAGGAAAAGGACCACAGGTCGCTAAGCCGGTGATACTTCCGACCCGGCCCCTGCTCGAGACCAGGTAGACGTAGGTTGGTGGATGTGGCTCCAGATTCCAAGGATCATGCAGTGTAGACGATGCTTTATGTGAAGGCAACAGTACTCCAAGCGACTCCAGTAAATGGATGCCACCAAATGAAAATAAAGCATCCGTTTCAAGGTGCTATCATGGCTGGGTTGGATGATCAAAGATGAGTGTCAGGAGTCTTCTGAACACCCAAATGTGCGGGATCGGTAGATTTTGTGAGACTTGCGGGATGGATACAACACCCATTGCCCTCCCCTTCCATGCTAAGTATAGCGTGAAAGGTGGCCTTATTTACAAGGCAGCGTTAAGCCATGTTAAGTGGCTTAATGCTGTGTCTTGTAAATAAGGCAAAGCCCCTATTGCCACTACAATGTCCTGAAAAGTGACGCTGTGGTGGCAATAGGGGCTTGTAAATATTCCCCTGTGTCTATTGCCATGTATGCATGTGTTTTTGTGCAAATGGACCAGAAAGTCTCTTGGTCTTTGTGCATGGGTCCAGTATGTCTTCATGTGTGCATGGATTTGTCACCCATGTGTGAATCAGTGCTGAGTCACTTTCCTTTGTGTATGCCTAACCTTTTGGATTTGCTAATGCTTATTTATGCCAATTATATTCCACAATAGCAACAGAGGTGACCTGGGGCATCAGCATCAATCACAGAATTTATTTTTGCTAAAAACACTGTCAAAATGAGCGAAGAAGCAGGAAAGTCAAAAGCATATATGGATGACAGCCTCTGTTGATTTTGTGTGGAGATCAGAGGTCTGACATTTTCACTTGTATTTCCTGCACTCTAAGTAGAAAACAGCGTCTGCACATTCAAATTATCTGGTGTTTACTATTCATCAGCATTGATGTAACTTGCCCATGATGGAGGGATCCCTCACAGGCAAGCATTGAAATTTAACCTTTAGTTTTTTTATTTTATTTATGAAAGTTGACTTGTTCTAGAATAATAAATGCCAGCAAATTGTAAACCATGGAACTGAGATTTGACTATGTTCGTGTGCTGTGTACTTTACCATTCAATTGCTCCTAGAAATTAACTGAGCTTTAATTTGCAAAAAGGTTTGCATGAGAACGAATACTTGATCTATAAATATTTAAAATCACATTAATATATTTAATCTCATTTCAGTTTTCATCGCAGTGGCATGCAATGCGACACCATAGGAACTCATAGATTTATTTTCAATATCATGCAGGTCTGAAAATATAGGGGCATCCCTTTTAGCTTAATTTCCTTTCAGGAGGGATGTCAGTACATTTTGAAGACAAAGGGGCCCATTATGATGTCGGGCGGATTGCCCCCGCCAGCCTGGCGGGGGCAATCTGCCCGACATCCACACTCTTTTTCCCCCCGCCAAATTAGTATGGCGGGGTGGACCTCGGCGGACAGAAAGACCGTCCGCCGCTTTTCCGCTCCGGTCGCCTTGCGGCCGGGGCGGAAAAGGAATAATATGGTGGCGGTGTCTATCAGACACCGCCAGCCATATTATGATGGGCATTTTTCAATGCCTTTCCCTGGCGGCAATGCCACCACGGAAAGGCATGCGGAGTCCCCACGTGGGGGCCCGTTGCGGGCCCCCAGGGACTCCGGGGGGGGTGGGGGTGCACATGGGGGGGCTCCTATGGTACCCCCCTGCATTTCAATGCACAACATGACAGGCACCTCGCGGTGCCTGTCATGTTGTGCATTTCAATTGACAACGTGCATTTTTAGCGTTACGGCGGGCGGTGCTGAAAGCACCGCCCGCCGCAATGCTAAAAATGCGGGAAGCGCCCGCCACTGTGGCGGGCGCATCCTAATCTGTAGGACAAGACCCCCCGCCCTTATGGCGGGTGGTCCCATGCACCGGAAGGTTGACGGGCGGACTTTGTCCGCCCGTCATCCTAATGGACCCCAAAGGGTCTGATTTAGATCTTGGTGCTATGGATACTTCGTCGCAACAGCGATGGAGTATCCATAAAGCCAAGACTGTGGTCCTCCAGCCAGATGTATACATGGGCAGATTGTTGGTTCAATCGCAGCGGAGAATCCTCTGTCTGCTTCCGACAGCCCTACAGAGTAAGGGCGATCAGAGGCACACCTCTTTTTCCTAATTTAGATGGTCAGAATTAGATCCACTACCAGGAAAATCCTGGCTTAATTGATCAGTGAAATCTTCTAAATGCTCCCTTTGACATAGAAGAAAACTCCCATGGTAAGGGGAGCATTTTCTTTTGTGTTTTTAAAAAGAAAATCCTGCTTTGGGATTTCTTTTTGAAAATAAAAAAAGAAATCTGTTTGCTGGACGGCTCCATCATGTTGACGGAGCCATGCTCTAAACTTAAAAAAGAATTGACAAGAAATGGTGTGACAGCGGTTCCAGACAACGCTTTGGAAATAACTACCCACTTGGCAGTCATTTCTAAATTTGGTAGGCGGATTAGTCTCGGCTTGGTGGACATTAAGTACTCTGTCAGGCCAACAGAGATTGCTCCGTCCTAAAAATTATAATTCAGACACAAATCCACTGGAAGAAGACAGATATCACCAATATCACAGCTGAGTAAATCTCCACAGTAATCCATATGCAAAAGAATTGCAATGCAGCACACAATAGGACCCAAATAACATACATACAAATCTGGTGGTGATTGGTACATCAACATTTTATATGTGATGCAGTTTATACCATGGTGTTAACGATGCTGTGTCCATTCAAATGCATAAAAATGAAGTTTATCCGTATATTGATTTCTTAAAGTATTTCATTGAGGTAGCCCTGTGTCTCACTGACTCAGATACTGGTATGAGTGTGATAGAGCAAGCTTCGCATTGTGACTTGCTCGAGTCATGAACCTCGCCAGTGTGTAATCAATTAATAAAACTTGTACGTCTTACTAATCTTTTATTTTCATATACGAACGAAGTAGATGAAGCTTGCATATGTGTTTTCTAATACAAGTAATCCATGTCCCTAAAACATGGCCGCCGCTTGGAAAATTGCTTCTGCGCATGCGTCAGTCACACTCACGTGACCTGACGTAGTTATAAGTTTGGTGGGAAAAGGGTGCGCATGCGTAATACACAGCTTTCGTGAATAACGTGGTGATGCTCTTGTGATCGTGTATATGTTGCTAATGTTTAAACTGCATAGTATATTTTTATAATGATAAGGTTAAAGTACAAAACCATGATGTGTTTTTCATGCATTCACTTCTATGTTTTAATTTGTTCTCGCTTACTTTTCATGTACTGCGGGAAATGGGGGTCCGAACCGGTTGGGAGCCATATTGAAGGTCGCTTCTACGCATGCTCATGGTACGCAGCAAGTGGCAGCCTTGAACGGTGGAACTTAGCCAGCTGGCAGCCACAAGCAAGATGCTCATGTGAAAGCCACCTTTGACCTGGCAAGATGGAGTCGACTGTCCTCGAGTTGTTACAAAAGAACAGTTCTTATTGTATTCCATTCAGTTTCTCATGGGAACCCCAATCTTGCTAGGCGGCACCTTACTATGCAAATTAGGCCTCCAAATAGTCTGTTCTGATTGGTGTGTTAACCAAAACCTACCTTAGGACCAATCCAAATTGAGGGATTCTGACACTTTGCAACATTGGGGGGTGGTACACCGTCCCAAAACAGTATATCTACCCTGGGTTCACCTAGGGAAATTGTCCGACTTGTCTGAATAGCTGACCTGTCACTGACCCAACGCACTCAATAGGTGACTTGATACAGAGCGCTGCGGAGCACTCTGTCCGAAATTTGACCATAGACTAAGGTTTTACTAAACCTTAAAGTGCTGGCGGAGCACTTTGCTGGGAGTTCGCTGACCCAATCGGGGTCTTGATCGATAGCTGCAGAGAGGGTGGAGCGCAGGCGTTGCTTCCGAACTGCGGGTGCCGGTCCTGTCCTGAGGGTCCTGTCCGAGTGGTCCTGTCTTGATCCTAATCTGGTCTTCCTGTCCTGTCCTGGGTGTCCATTCTGCACCTGCTGTCCATTGAGGGGTATCCTTCCTTGAGGGTTTCCTGTCCTTAACTGACCCGTGGCCAGGGTTTGGTTTCCACACCAGTCTAGGTAAATATCGCTCGGAAAACTCTGAATCTTGCACCTTTCTAAATTTCCTGTCTTTTGCTTCAATAAAGACATACCTTTGCATATGTTAATTTTCCATGCTTTTCCGCAACCATTGAATCATAAAGTCATTTGCATTTGTTTCATAACGTGTTCCTATGTTACCCTACCTGTTAGAAATTATATTTTGCATTGCAGTTTGTCATTTCCTGATATGGTCTAGAACATCCTTACTTAAACTGTCTAAAGAACTTTTGCCTTGAGGCATAGCGTGTTTTTCTTCATAGTCTCTCCTATAGATATATATATATATGTCCCGAAATCCTGTCTCATTTCATTGAGATAATTTCAGAATACTAGTCCTAATCAAAGACTATCCCATCTTTAGTGATTCATCTTAAACGTTCTAATTTCTGATCCTTCATTTTGAATGTGCGCTCTTTCCATTAGCTTATAAATGGTTGTACTGACTTATTTGCTATTTAGCTATGTACTTTTTGTCATTCTGATTATTGATTGCTTAATTACTGTGAATTTGATGATCTCTGAAATAGACCAAATTTAGATAAAGACTTTAAAACTTCCCGTTGTCCGTGGTCATTTTACAAAGAGTTTTGAATGTTATTTGTTGGGTTTGTATTTTGCTGCCTTTCCTTTTACAGCTAGCTCCCTGATCCATTGGGGTCATAGGTACCCGCATCGGTGGATGGTAAGTCGGGTACTCTAAAGAATAACGAAAGGAACTCACACAATTATTGATAGTAGACCGTGAGGTCATCCGATCAATGTATATGGAGATTTGAAATATATGGGCCCGAAGCCGGAAGTGGCGAAATTATTGGTCGGGTGACGTGCGCGCTCTATCAGTAATTTTCTGGTAGCAGAGTTATGGTTAGGGAATAGTTAAAGGTTAGGCAGGACTAGTTAGTCTAGCCAAGTCGGAAGCTGCTAGTATATTGATGCCGCTACAAGAGTAGGCACTTCAGGAGAACTGATCACTCACTTGAAATGTTTGCTTTGAAAAATTATGAAATGTTTTAAACCGTTTTTTCTTATTATTGTATTGATATATGTATTAACCCATTCGTTCGTAATTGTTATATGTTGTTAGGAATCCCTGGGGAATTGAAAAGCGAGTGGTGAATAGAATCCACTTGCCTTGAGGTCACAGGCTCAAGGAAGGTTAGGTGCAGGTTAGGTAGAACCGGAAGCACTAACTAGGGTTTTTTTCTGAATATATGTGTGAATAAATGTTAGTAACGAGGTTCATTGGCAAAATTCCCATAGTGGCGTAACCTAATAAGGGTCACATCGGAAGAGTAGCAGGTTCATCGGAGCTTGGGTGAAAGCAAAGGGGTCCGCTGGGAAACCTTAGACTCGGATATATCCCGGAAAGAGTGGATGGGTCTAGGGAAGTAACAGGTTCACTGATGCTAGAGTGAAGGGTAGGCGGAAGAGATCTACCCGCAGAGTGTGAAAAGTAAATGGAAGTAGTTTACTTGCAGTGAAAACTTTTCCTGTCTAGACACTTGAGCACTGTGGCGAATGTGTATTCGTTGTAAAATAACCAAGCACTGAGCACTTTAGAAAGAAAGAAAGTTTCCGTTACCTTGTGAAAGGAGGGAGTCAGTCGCGAAGCTTCTCTGACGTCACTCTGTGCCGCGCTGGGATTGGTAGACGCAGCAGGCGGGTAGCGGGGCTGGAATTGTGAAGGAGGGGTGAGCGCCGGAGCGTGAGAACTGTCTCGCGAAGGGGCCGCGCACCCATTGGCCGAAAATATTTGAACTCGTGCACCTCATTGGTCGCACGGAACTACAAGACGCATTTTGATTGGGAGTAATTTTGTAAACAAAGCTAAGCGTAGGAATCGTATGTGGCACTCGTATACTCCAGAGACTAGACCTGATCCAAGACACCTAGGGTTCGAAAGAGATCAGTGGAAAGCTAATAGATACGACATTATGTACGGAAATAAGAGAAAAATGTCCCTTGTAAATAAGATAAAGAATTACTTCAAAAAGGACAAGCCGATCAAAACTAGAGAGGGCATTGTTATTCCACCACCAAATACTCCCGCCTCTTTCATGATGTTTGACAGAGGGTACAATACATGTGTATGGTTAGAAAATTGGGTAAAATACACAAAAGATGACGGAATAATGGCCTTTCCGTTAGAAGGTACCTTTAATGGTAGGATCCTATTCAATTTAAGAACCCGAATGAATGAATTACATCCCAGACCGAGACTAACGCAGTATGAGGCATTAGAGGAATGGGAGATTGAGGCTTTCCAAAGAGAAAAGCCCCGAATGGACAAGGGGCTGACAAAGTATTACCCAAAACTGAAACAAGAAACCCGAGACAAAAAGATGAAAGAATGGAGACAGAGTATGATTGTTGAGGGACTGTTTCCCATGATGCCAGCAGAAGATCCTCCTGGGGGGGGAAAAAGGACAGAGAAATCCAAACACTGGGGGCCCCTCGGAGAATCAGATGACGAATTGTTAGATGACATATGCATGAGAAGTCCGCCTCCTTATAATGAAGGACACCGACCTTCGAGTGCAGGAGATGTTCCCGGAGACCCCTACAAAGCGAAGAGGTCAGGTCCGCAAGTGTAGGAGGGGATTATCTAATTCCTCCTTATACTGAGAATCTAGGACCCGTAGAAACCAGAAGTATTTACCCAAGGAGACCAATTGGTGGGGAGATGGGACATTCACGGGAAGGAGATTTTTGCTCTCGTCCCCCCTACGGAGGTGAGGTGAGGTCCTTAGGTTTAGGATTGCCGTTAGTGCAGCCCCGGGATGAGGAAGATCCGAGAATTCTAGGCACAGGAAGTTTGTTTCAGAAACCTAATTATGGCGGAGGACCAAGTGAGACACATCCCACTGCCCCGAGTTATGCTCCCATTCTAACACCGCAGGTGTTACATGACAAATCCTTGGACAGGTTAATAGAAGAGAAAGAGCGGGAAGCGCTAGCAAAACAGAGAGCTGAGATAATACAGAAAATGTCACAGCTAAATGCAAGTCCTGAAGCCTTAACGATCCCAGTAACTATCGGACCGGTGGTTCCGTTGTACGGGGACCGTCAAGGGAGTCCGAAACCTCCAGTAATTACTCCTGTCATTGCACCGACCAGACCAGAACCATTAATTGTAGATGACCAGACAAGTGAGTGCGAGTCGGAGGTCTCGCTGCTAGATTTGCCCGTTAGAAATGCCGGAAAAAGGATACAGAAAAGAAATAATCCTTTTAACGCGAGGGAAATTCAAATGGAATCCACCTCAGGTACGAAGAGTGTCACATTGGTGACTCCTGAAGAAATCGAAAAATGGAGTCAAGAATTTGAAAAGCAAGCGTCCCCAACGAAACCTTTGGATCTCTACAAGCTGAGAATAGAAATAGAGGAATTGATGGCAGGAAACGTAGGATTAGATAGATTAAATACCTACTCTGAAGACGAAATGCTGTTTATCTGCAAGAGTCTCACCCGAAATACCCGAGTACTTCATGAAAAACTGACAGACACTGCTGCTAGCATGGGAATAGATATTTCAAAATCGAAACCGCTGCAGAAACCATATAGGGCAGATTTCTCAGACAAGGATTTGGAAAACTTGAATGTTTCAGGGAAGAAAGCACAGGTCAAAGAACTATTGACAGTATTGCAAACATGGGGAGATGTGGAAAGGTGGAAAGCCAGATGGGTCAAGAAAAAGGATGAGGCCAGGTCTAGGCAGGCAACTCCCGAATTCTTGCTAAAGGAAGCTGACAAACCGGAACAGTTATGCCCTATGCGCGAAGTACCAGGTGGAAAGTATGTGCACGTTCCATGGTCCAGACAGGATATTGTGTCCTTTACTAACGATTTCCCGAAATTACGCGAAAAGCCCGTGGATTGGTACAGGCAGGTAGAGAGGTTCGTAAAGGTGCAAAAATGCCTGTGGAAGGACCTGGATGGGTTTTTCGACATAGTGGTCCCTGTAGATCTATGGACCGAGTGTAAAATAGCCATAGCTTGGCCTAGTGAGGAATACACGAGAGATGAAAAGACAGGGGAACCATCGAAGGAAGTAATGAGAAAATATGAACAGGTAATACAGCATCTGAAACTAAAAGTGCCAGCAAAGGAAACTGATTGGACCAAGATATATAGAACCACGCAGGAAAGAGACGAGACAGTGCACTCCTTTTATGAAAGGCTGTTGCACGTGTTCAAAACATACAGTGGTATAGATAACATCGAGATGAAGGATATGACACATTTTATTTACAGGTTTGTAAATGGTTTAAGACCCGAAATTTGTCAATGGATAAAAGATAACAAAATCTGTTGCCATACTAAAAAGATGGATGAGGTCCTACGGTATGCAAAATACTGTGAGGACGAGATGGCAGAAAAGAAAAAGGCCCTCAAGGAAAAGGTGATGTGGGCTCAAGTGAAGCTTGCAGAACAGCAGGAAAAGCAATTGAATAAAATGGCTAAATCTACTCAGAACCAAGGTCCTGGGGGTGGGGGTGGGGGTGGAGGAAAGCCCCGGCCCAAAATGAGCAGGGAGGAGGCAAAGAAGAAATTTTCCTGCCACCAGTGCGGAGAAATTGGACACTGGCGAGACGAGTGTCCCTATTTGCAGGATGATAACTCCCAAACACCTGGTTTAACTCCACAGACGCAGAATGAAAGACCAAGAAAGACCCAACAACAGGTAAAAACGATTCAGTTGCCCAGAGCACCAAAGCCAGTATTTAAAGGAAAATCCACGCAGGGTGAGGACGTAGAAATCTGGGGGAGCAATGAGAACAGAAATACAGCAACTTCGCAGTATTTACTAAATGATACCTTCCTTTGTGATGACCAGTACTGACGGGGCCTGAGAGGGGAGGACGAGGAGTGCGTACTTGGCGCCTCCTTGCCGGTACACCAGTCAGGACCATACATTGAAGGAAAGGTTGACGGAAATGATGTCACCTTTCTGTTGGACACTGGCGCTACCCGTTCTACTGTAAGAACAGTGGACGTTCCAAACCTACCCCTCTCGGGAGAAGCAATCCAAGTAGTGGGGGTATCTAATCAACTGATTAGTACTCCTGTTACCGAGCCCATGGAGATCTCAATTGGAAACTTTAAAGAAATGCATAGATTTGTCGTTTGTGACACCAGTCCAGTGAACTTACTGGGACGTGATTTGCTGTGCAAAATGAACTGTACCATCTTTTGCACACCAAAGGGTGTTGAAATTCAGACCCCAGATGAAGATGGCATTTATAAATTAATGTTAATAAGACCCGACTCAGAAATTAAACGAATGACTATGCAGGATTTACCCAAAGAACTCCAAGAAACAGTGAAGCCAGAGGTATGGGACTTTACCGGAAAAGATGTAGGATTAATGAAAAACGTAGACCCCATACAGATAGCCATAAAGGACAATGCAGTATACCCTAATACTAAACCCTACAGAATGAATGCAGAAGTGAGAGCAGGTGTTGCCCTGGAAATACAGAAACTGCTAGAAGGAAACATCATACAGGAAGTAATGAGTAGCCCGTGCAACTCACCCATTATGGGCATCAAAAAGCCTAGTGGCAAGTACAGAGTAGTGCAGGACCTAAGAAAGGTAAACAAAATAGTGGTTCCTTGTTGTCCTATTGTGCCGAACCCAGCAGTGATTCTGTACCAGATTCCCTGGGATGCTGAGTGGTTCACTGTGATAGACCTATGTCATGCATTCTTTTCCATTCCCTTGCATCCAGACAGCAAATTTCTTTTCTCATTTGCTTTCAACAGTCACGTGTATGTCTGGAACAGGGTCCCCCAGGGGTACACAGAGAGCCCCTATATCTTTAATCAGATCTTGAAAAAATGCTTGGAAACTTTGGTCTTACCTGGAAATTCTGTTTTGGTGCAATACATTGACGACCTCTTGGTGGCGTCCAAAAGTCATAAAGATTGTGTGATTGACACCATTGCCCTACTGAATCACCTGAGTGAGAAGGGACATAAAGTGGCCCCTGAAAAATTACAGTTCTGTGCAAAATCAGTGAAATATCTGGGGCACCAGATAGAAAAAGGCATCAGGAAAGTAACGTCAGAAAGAGTGAGAATAATTCAAAAGATGCAGTTACCCCGTACTCAGAAAGAAGTCAGAATGCTCCTTGGAGTGATAGGATACTGCAGGCAATGGATTGTGGGATTTGCAGTCCTAGCTAGGCCTTTGATAAAAATGACCAAGAGAGGAACACCGGATATCGTAGAATGGGATGATGAAAGCTTAACAGCCTTCACAAAATTGCGAGATTGTCTGTGTACAGCCCCTGCGTTGGGAATGCCAGACTATTCCAAGGAGTTTGCCCTGTTCTGTGACACTCGCAATAATTGCGCATTGTCAGTCCTAACCCAAGAACATGGCACGACCAGAAGGCCTGTGGCATATTTCTCTGCCACCCTGGACCCAGTGGCTGCTGGATTACCAGGATGTCTGAAAGCAGTAGCTGCTACTTGCACAAGTCTAGAACAGAGTGAATCTATTGTCATGGGACATCCTGTAACTGTGTATGTTCCACATGGAGTGGTGATTTTACTAACCAGAACGAAAACTCAGTATCTCACCCCTAGTCGGCTGACTAAATACGAGAGGATTCTCGTGGGTGCTGCAAATATAACGATTGTCCGGTGCAACATTCTGAACCCCGCCACTCTACTTCCTAACTCAATGGTTATGGAAGATGAGGAGTAAGATGAGCATAACTGCATTGATTTAACAGAATTTTGCACAAAACCACGCCCAGACATTAAAGAAACCCCTTTGCCTATACATGACAAAGAACTGTTTGTGGATGGTTCATGCCTAAGACATGAACAAGGAGGCCTGAATGCTGCCTATGCTGTAGTCTCCTTAAGCAAAATTGAAGAAGCAGGTTATTTATTTGGAGTAAAGTCTGCACAAGTAGCCGAATTGATCGCCATGATAAAAGCTTGCAAATTGGGGAAAAACGAACGCATAACAGTGTATACTGACAGTCAGTACTGTTATGGAGTTGTGCATGACTTTGGCCAATTATGGCTACAGAGGGAGTTCCTGACTTCATCAGGTACCCCTATTCGAAATGGAAAAGTTGTTCAAGACCTTTTAGAGGCAATCCAATTACCAAAGGAATTGGCAGTGGTCAAGTGTGTTGCTCATAAGAAGGGCCTTGACCCTGTATCTTTGGGAAATGATTTCGCTGATCGAGTGGCAAAATTATGCGCCACGGATCGACTGATAATCAATCCGAAACGGGGGGGGGGGCCGGAAACAGCTGCCAACTTCGAGTGTTTGAAGAAGTGCCTACATGGGATGAAGTGAGAGAATGGCAGCAGGCGACACCCTGGCAAGAGAGAGAGAAGTGGAAGGAAGAAGGGTGTAGACCAAGACGTGAGGATGGTGTCATCTTGGGCCCAAATGGTATGCCTGTGTTACCCAGACACTTGCTTGGCACAATGGCTAGACTGATACATGAGGCATCACACATTGGTAGGGACGCCATGATTCTGGTATTTCAACAGACTTGGTACAGCAAGAAGTTCAGGAAAGTAGCAGAGTCCCTCTGCCAGAGGTGCTTGACATGTCAACAGTTCAATGCAGGCAAGAGAACAATGGTGGAACTAGGGAGAATTGGGAGGTCAGGGGGTCCCTTTGTGAGAATACAGGTTGATTTCATCACCATGCCACGTTGTGAGGGGAAGCGATATGTCCTTGTCATTGTCTGCCTATTTTCAAAGTGGGTGGAAGCTTACCCTACTCCCCAAAGTGACGCACTGACAGTAGCAAAGTGTTTACTGAGAGAACCGATACCTAGATTCGGGGTTCCAGTCACTATTGAATCAGATAGAGGCCGACATTTTCAGAATGATGTGATCGATCAACTCTGTAAGGCCTTTGGGATCTCGCAAAAACTCCACTGTGCATATCATCCAGAGGCTTCTGGAGTGGTGGAACAAATAAACGGGACTATCAAAACAAGACTAGCGAAATTGTGTGATGCATCTGGCATGACCTGGGTAAAGGCCCTGCCTCTGGTTCTGATGGGACTCCGAAGTATTCCAGACCGGAAGACAGGCCTGAGCCCCCATGAAATCTTGATGGGAAGAGTGATGAGACAAGCGTGGGTACCAGGAAGCAAACTGTTGAGTATTACTGATGATTTGGTGCTTGAATACTGCAAGAGATTAGGTGACCAAGTGCGTTATATCTCTCTCCAGATCGGAGAAGACGCCGTCGCCAATCCAACGACTCCTCTCCACAAACTGGTTCCAGGGGACTGGGTCAAAATCAAGAAGCATACTCGGTCAAGCTGCCTGGCACCAAGGTGGGGACAGAAGCGCCAAGTAATCCTGGTAACAACCACAGCAGTGAAGTGTGCAGGTGTACCCCATTGGATCCACGCCAGCCACACCCAGAAGGTACTACCAGACGAGGAGCCTGGAGAAGGAGGCCGTCCAGCAGAAGGGCCTGCAGAAGCAAGACCAGAAGTAGCTGACGACGTACAGCCCAGTACCAGTCAAGCTAAGGGGTCCGCAGACGTTGGTCCAGGGGTAGTTGATAACGAGCTACCAAGAGTCAATCCTGTTGAGGGGTCCCCAGATGTTGGTCCAGAAGTAGCTGATGACGAGCTGCCGAGCATATGGCCAGATGAGTGGATACCCTTGATTGACCTCACAGAAGACCCAATCAGAACAAGAGAGCGAATTTGGGAAGGTAGAGAGTGAATTAGAGAGGAAAAGCAAGGCACAGGCGAAGAACCTCAGACTATTGAGATTCACATCGAAACTGAGGAAGGAGAAGGTCAGACAGGGACTGAGCAAATAATTGATACACCTCCCCAAACTCCAGAAGTCGAAAAACAACAGATTAGACCTAGTCAAGAGATTCGAGCGGAAGAAAGTCAAGAGATCGAAGTGCTCGAACAGGATCAGATAGGGTTAGAAGAACGTGTTCAGGAAACAGAAGCAGAGACATTTGAAAAGCAAAAACAAAACTCTCCTGAACAAGGCCAGTTTCGTAACCAGGCAGAAGAAATAGATACGAGCCCTGGTACTAGTCAGATAGGAAGGGAAGAAAAGGATGCAGAATTGCCACAAGCAAATGAAAATAAAAGGGCAATAAAAGAAAACGAAATCCCAGTGCCAACTAAAAGACTTAAGAAAAGAAAACACCTTGAGCCTGGATTCATAAAGAAATTGAGGCTAAGGATAAAAACGGTAGAAGAAAAACGTGCAGAAGAAAGGAAGAGTTCTCGCATAGCAGAGCAACCAGAAGACACTTCCAAAAGGAGGAGCGATCGAATAAAAAGACAAAACAAAAAGTACAAGGCTCCTGAATGGACGCTCGTTTTGGAAGAATTTGAAGATCTTGATATAACTGACGAAAGCGACGGAGAACCAGTCGCTGAGTACTCTGCCGAAGAAGAAGACGAGCCACCGTGAAATTGCACAAAGTAAGCGACTCGTGTAGAGAGACAAAGAGGGGTCGAGAAACTTCTTCTGAGCCAAAATGTCTGATTCAAACGTGAGTGGTAGACCTAGTCGCAGTTGTTGCAAAACATGCTGCAAAGTATGCGTATGTAGTATAATTATAGTGATATTAGTTTGGATAGGACTAACAGTTTTCATTTTTTTTGCGGTGAGCAAAAATACTAATGTTGACCCTACTGAGATTGTAAATACTGACATTGAAGAACTGACAACACAGAGTGTAGCAAGACATGAGAAAGCACTCAAACAAACAAAACGAGACCTAGAAGCATCAGATGAAGGAGGACTACATTATCATGAAGTTAAGATTATGTCTGCATGTCTACCTACCTCTGTGGCTGAAGGCATGACATACCATCACCTGCCCCTGACATACGGAATATCCTGTAGCATTTTAGCAAGCTTATTTTACAAAAGAGGACCATTACAGTACTATTACTCCAACAATGACGTGATCTTTTCTGAACTTCCTATACGTGGGAACCTGAATCCTGTACATACTAAAAGTGACGTTACACGCTATATGGGCGAATACTTTCTGACTATAGGTAATATAGACATAGGTGACGCACACAGAGATAACTTGACCTGTTCTTTGCGTGAGCAGGAAAAGATGTTCCTGAACATGGCAGAGAGGAGGAGAATAAAAATACAAAGAAAGGCAGATGATGAGGGACAGAAAACGCCAAAATGGGCTGAGGACATGGAAGGCACCTCAAAGGGTGGGGCGGGACCTGCTCTGTTGCTGGATTTTGAAAGGAAAGGAAAGCTATGTCTTCACCGCGAGAAGACTAGCTACTATAATAACATTTTCATTGGTTCCAGTGAATGTGAACATAATTACAAGGTAATTGGAGGATGGGGTTTCAAAAATGGGTCAGAGCCTGTGTTTCCTGGAATTTATTATATATGTGGAGACAAGGCTTATTTCAAATTGCCGGATCACTGGTATGGAAGCTGCTATTTTGGCATTGTCTTCCCGAAAATATACCATGTGAATGAAGTTGCTGGAAGCAGTGAAAATACTAGTGGCTTAGTGCGTAGTAAAAGAGAAAGCGTAGGTGAAATAATGGGTAGTATTTTCAGTGCACTGATACCTGGAGTGGGAGTGGTTCTGAACACTCATAGAATTTGCAAATTGTCCACCATAGTGGATGTGTTGTCTACGGACACAGCTCATGGATTTCTGCTGGTCAATACCGAAATGGTTGCGATCAGATCAATGGTTTTGCAGAACAGACTTGCGCTTGACACCTTATTAGCAAAAGAGGGCGGAGTCTGCCGGATGTTGAAGGCGCAACATTGTTGCACTTATATTCAGGACAAAAGTGTGCAGCTCAAAAGATATGTGAAAAACATTACTAATTTGGAAAAGGAACTCAAACCACTCGAGGTTGACAGTGCCTGGAAGAGACTGGTAGATGGTCTCTCAAATGTAGGTCATTGGCTTGCTAGCTTAGGTAAAAGCTTATTGTTTAAGGTACTGATGCCAATTGGAATTATAGGTCTTATCCTATTTTTCATATTCGTATGTTGCAAATGCCGTAAGCACACCAGAAAGCATCAAGTGAATGCCAGAGGAGTGAAATGAAGTGTGGATGAGCTTGAATTAGAGGAAATGAATAATCAGATATACAAAAAGGTGAAAAATTCTCACCCTACCAAAAATGAGAAAGAGAAGCTGAATCGCTTGCTGGAAGAGATAGAGTTGTATAAAGTGTGAGAAGTTGGCATCTGGTTCCATTATTTTGTGATGATAGTAAATATGATCAAAGAGGGGATTGATAGAGCAAGCTTCGCATTGCGACTTGCTCGAGTCATGAACCTCGCCAGTGTGTAATCAATTAATAAAACTTGTACGTCTTACTAATCTTTTATTTTCATATACGAACGAAGTAGATGAAGCTTGCATATGTGTTTTCTAATACAACTAATCGATGTCCCTAAAACATGGCCGCCGCTTGGAAAATTGCTTCTGCGCATGCGTCAGTCACACTCACGTGACCTGACGTAGTTATAAGTTTGGTGGGAAAAGGGTGCACATGCGTAATACACAGCTTTCGTGAATAACGTGGTGATGCTCTTGTGATCGTGTATATGTTGCTAATGTTTAAACTGCATAGTATATTTTTATAATGATAAGGTTAAAGTACAAAACCATGATGTGTTTTTCATGCATTCACTTCTATGTTTTAATTTGTTCTCGCTTACTTTTCATGTACTGCGGGAAATGGGGGTCCGAACCGGTTGGGAGCCATATTGAAGGTCGCTTCTACGCATGCTCATGGTACGCAGCAAGTGGCAGCCTTGAACGGTGGAACTTAGCCAGCTGGCAGCCACAAGCAATATGCTCATGTGAAAGCCACCTTTGACCTGGC
The DNA here is from genome assembly GCF_964261635.1 of Lissotriton helveticus. Lineage (NCBI taxonomy): Eukaryota > Metazoa > Chordata > Amphibia > Caudata > Salamandridae > Lissotriton > Lissotriton helveticus. The sequence goes on from NC_136068.1 coordinate 118,377,268, forward strand.
AAGATGGAGTCGACTGTCCTCGAGTTGTTACAAAAGAACAGTTCTTATTGTATTCCATGCAGTTTCTCATGGGAACCCCAATCTTGCTAGGCGGCACCTTACTATGCAAATTAGGCCTCCAAATAGTCTGTTCTGATTGGTGTGTTAACCAAAACCTATCTTAGGACCAATCCAAATTGAGGGATTCTGACACTTTGCAACATTGGGGGGTGGTACACCGTCCCAAAACAGTATATCTACCCTGGGTTCACCTAGGGAAATTGTCCGACTTGTCTGAATAGCTGACCTGTCACTGACCCAACGCACTCAATAGGTGACTTGATACAGAGCACTGCGGAGCACTCTGTCCGAAATTTGACCATAGACGAAGGTTTTACTAAACCTTAAAGTGCTGGCGGAGCACTTTGCTGGGAGTTCGCTGACCCAATCGGGGTCTTGATCGATAGCTGCAGAGAGGGTGGAGCGCCGGCGTTGCTTCCGAACTGCGGGTGCCGGTCCTGTCCTGAGGGTCCTGTCCGAGTGGTCCTGTCTTGATCCTAATCTGGTCTTCCTGTCCTGTCCTGGGTGTCCATTCTGCACCTGCTGTCCATTGAGGGGTATCCTTCCTTGAGGGTTTCCTGTCCTTAACTGACCCGTGGCCAGGGTTTGGTTTCCACACCAGTCTAGGTAAATATCGCTCAGAAAACTCTGAATCTTGCACCTTTCTAAATTTCCTGTCTTTTGCTTCAATAAAGACATACCTTTGCATATGTTAATTTTCCATGCTTTTCCTCAACCATTGAATCATAAAGTCATTTGCATTTGTTTCATAACGTGTTCCTATGTTACCCTACCTGTTAGAAATTATATTTTGCATTGCAGTTTGTCATTTCCTGATATGGTCTAGAACATCCTTACTTAAACTGTCTAAAGAACTTTTGCCTTGAGGCATAGCGTGCTTTTCTTCATAGTCTCTCCTATAGATATATATATATGTCCCGAAATCCTGTCTCATTTCCTTGAGATAATTTCAGAATACTAGTCCTAATCAAAGACTATCCCATCTTTAGTGATTCATCTTAAACGTTCTAATTTCTGATCCTTCATTTTGAATGTGCGCTCTTTCCATTAGCTTATAAATGGTTGTACTGACTTATTTGCTATTTAGCTATGTACTTTTTGTCATTCTGATTATTGATTGCTTAATTACTGTGAATTTGATGATCTCTGAAATAGACCAAATTTAGATAAAGACTTTAAAACTTCCCGTTGTCCGTGGTCATTTTACAAAGAGTTTTGAATGTTATTTGTTGGGTTTGTATTTTGCTGCCTTTCCTTTTACAGCTAGCTCCCTGATCCATTGGGGTCATAGGTACCCGCATCGGTGGATGGTAAGTCGGGTACTCTAAAGAATAACGAAAGGAACTCACACAATTATTGATAGTAGACCGTGAGGTCATCCGATCAATGTATATGGAGATTTGAAATATATGGGCCCGAAGCCGGAAGTGGCGAAATTATTGGTCGGGTGACCTGCGCGCTCTATCAAGTGCACAATCATTTTCAGCATTATTAAACCCTGTGCCACCCATTAGCCCCTTTGAAATGTTGAATCTGGCCCAAAAGAATTTGGTAACTTTTGTTTGATCAATTTCCAGAGTGTCAAACATGCAATTGTAGGATCTCAGAGTTTGAGTGTGTAAGATTAGTTACAGAGGAGGATTACCAGCTACAACAAACAAACCTGATACTTTTGAATATCATGTTTCTGCACATCTTGTGTCGGTGGCAAACTGTACCACAAATAGCAGAATCAGGAAAAATCTTATGAGTGCAAGTCCAATGTTCAGGTTGTGACCTCAGCGTCCCTAGCGCTAGAAAAAGAACAACACAGTTCAATGCAGAGGTTACAGCGAACAAACACCAACTGTGAACACCACAAATGACAAAGGACCCCCTTTTTTGCAAAGTAGCTTTGTTTCTTATATACCAATCCAATCTCTTGATCACTTCTCAACCACTATCCATTTTCTACTTAAGATCCAAGAAACTTGCCTGGCTGGTTGCTCTTTCTCCTCCTTTACCCAGGCCTTTAAGCGGGACTGAGCACCAGCAATTTAAAATAAAGGTCCCTATCGGGCTCTGTGTTAATCTGTGCTTAATTTGAAAGGTAATAAGTGCCAGGGCCCTTGTCGGGGAGCGACAGCAGCTTGCACCACCCATTTCCCCGGCCAGCGCTGCCAATGACAGTATCAACACTACTACTAACCATCACAACCCTCCATGTGTGACATTTTAGACTGTTCCAGCCCCAAATCTATAAGAATTGCTTGGGCGACATGTGTTAGCCATTAACCCCTTCGCTTCTGCCGTCGGCCGTTGGACGTCGCGTGAGCTACCTCCGCGGCTCACCCGTTTCTTCGAACGTTCAGCACTGGCGCTGAACGTTTGAAGCAGCAAACGGGTTAATGCATATTGAATTCAGAAACAATTATTTCTGTTCTGATCTTTAAATTAAATGAACAGTGCCACCATGTGGCAGACTGTCATAAGAGCCAGTGTTGACAATGAAATGCCTGTGCTGAGCACTGGAAACCACCGGCTCAACTTAAGCACAGCTATTAAAGCTGTGGCCACAATACTCACTGATGTGCTGGCCCAGGAACACAATCTGGTTACAGGAGGTTACTGGCCTCAAGCCGCATGAGTCATGAAGCACTTTCCCCAATATTGCCTCGACTTATGATAAGTGATGAGGTTGGGTTGCACTTAGGTGCCTGTCGAAGTTTAAAATGGGCCTGGGCAAAATTTTAATAACACCAGCATAATTTGCATCATTTTAGTAATTTCACATAACAAAATATACGTGAAATGACGAGATTATGCCAGTCCACCACATTGTATAACTGGGAGAAACTTTAATGTGAGGGGTACTGTTTGGGTAATTTTTTAGCATGAGTGGTATTTGAGGCAGATTGTTTTACGAGAGTGGAGCATTTGGGTAATTTTTTTGCAGGAAGCTATAAATCCCTACACAAGCTGCAGTGTTTTGAAAGCCAGCAACTGGAATGTAACAAAATTACATTTTCTAGTTGAATTTTTACATTAAAAGACCATTCGGCTAATTTATTGAGTGTGAGATTCATTTTGCGCTATTTTGTGGAATTTTACATAATTTTGCTGAAATTCAGCACAATTATGCTACAACAAATTATGCAAGTTTTACAGTGTCCATGATTTTTTTACTTTTTTATTTAGGACTTCACCTTCTATCTGCTTTTGTATGCGCCATTCCTAGCCCCAACCTCTTGACGCACCCAGATCCTCTTGTGTGTTAATTCTTTGAGCCTGATACACATACATCTGACCTTGAGTTGGCAGACTCTGCAGGGTCGAAGCACACAAGGGCCTCATATCTCTTGGAACAATTTAAGCTGTGGTGGAGCCCTGAGCTTTACTATCCACTAAGGCTTCTGCAGGCCTGCAGAGGCAGTGAATCACAGTGCTCTGGCCAGATGTCATGATGAATGCCATACCACCTTTTGTTGAAAACATCAGGTTGAAGTTAAAAGTCTTTTCGATAACTAAAGGCAAAGACATTTTATATGTCAATTTATTTCACTGTATGTGTTCCATATTTGAAAAATGAAAGCTATTTATTATTTACAGTCATTTAAAGTATTCAACAGCATAGTGGTATATATTTATTCTGTCCACCACTCTCACTGCATACCATGAGGCCTTTTGTGGACTGCCTCTTGGTCTCCTAGGAGGCCATAGAATAGGAGGAATGCTTGCATTGTCTAACCACTATTAGAACATTGGAATGTTGGGAGCTCCATTGAAAACAATGGAGTGCTCTGGGCTTATAATGGATGGTATAAGCCTGGAGCTCCAACTTTCCAATGTTTCTTTGTTCACAGCTCTGGCTGTGAACAAAGGCTTCAGGGAGCCTAAGGGGATTCCAATCCCCTCGCGCTCCCATAAAGCTTTGTTTTTTTTGTTAGAACATTCTGCCCTCTACTGGCAGAATGTTCTAATAGCCTTATAGCCCTTAGTAGCTGGGCTATACCGCCTATTAAAGTCCCTCTCCCTTGCTAAAGGCCAGCTGGAGAGGGCCTTTAATAGCCGGTATAGCCCTCTACGGTGGGCTATAAGGCTATAGTAATCGCTCAGGTAGCATTCCAACCCATTCCTGTTTCGCCCACCATGCTAATTCAGTTTGGACCAGTGCTTAATATGAGCCGGTGGTTGCCGGTACTCAGCACCATCACTTAATCATCAACACATTTTGGTAGGCATGGGAAGATAAAGTGATTTGCTCTGAATAACAGGTGCTGCGCTGATGCTGAGACTCAAACCTGGTTCCCCAGCTCCAAAGTCGGCTGCTCTGGCCCTTATGCCACATCATCTCTCCACTTACTGGTTAATAGTTGGCCCTGTTTTAGGCGGCATTACAGGAAAAATGGGCTGGTGCAAGCTGCCTCCTGACAACAGCCTGGCATTTATTTGTTTACAAATTAACCATTGGTTTGGACGTGCACAAATGCAAATCATTCTTGACCTTACTTTAATAGGAAGAATTCAGTCTGTACTGCCTGGCCAGATTCTCCCTGGACCAGAAAACAAGCAACTAAAGACCAGTTTCACAATGATTTGGGCTAGTTAAAGTTGGGTGTGGCTTGGTTCCAGTTGTACAGTGAGCACGGGACCCACCCTTGCCACTTAGGGTCTTACATCAAACACACAAAAGGTGACTGGAGGTATGCTTGGGTTAACTCTAAACACTATCAATCCCTCAGATTAGCATTCCAAACCATCTTGCTGTTGACAAATATAACCACCTCAGTTTGTGGCCAATCATATGCAAATCAGTCTTAACCCTACTCCAGTAGGAAGACTCCAGCTTTAATTGCCAGGCCAGGTCCTCCCTGAACCGGGACACAAGCCATGGCTTAGCAGTTCAGGCTGGCCTCTCCATTTTGGAGCAGAACCAAGGCTAATTTGCATATGTCCGGGTCTAATCTGAGGTGGCACGGTGGGTAAAAGAACAATGAGTTGGAATGCTAGCTCTATGGATTGCCAATGGTTAGACAAATTGCAAACATTCCTTCCAACACATTTTGTGTGTTTGAACCCCAAACAGCACCAGAAAGTTCAGAGAAGAGCACAGGTGACTATATAGAAGTGGATTGCCTTTTTCCTCAGATTGATGTCCACGAAACACGTTTCCTTATGCGGCCGCCATGTTTCTGCTTTTCAGTGCCCACCTTTCCAGCACCATGCTACCACAGAGTTATAAGCAGAGCAAGATGGCTTCTGCCAAGCACAGAAGACAAGTACTATGGATCTGGCATTCCTTGCTGGTCTGGGGATGTCTTTTAGAGCATGACTACTTCCTCACCAATTTTCTTTGACTATATAACATTTTTTCATTGCAGTGATCTAAAGTTTGACTTGTCGTGTCCAGCTTCAAAGATATTTTTATTTTTTGGTGTGCTCAGCTCTGATGGGTGCTGGTGCCTGGTACTATACCGTTATAACATAGAAGTTACCAGGGCTCCAGTTCACAATATTGCTTATTTATCCAGCAGATTTTGAATACAACACATTCAGTTATTGTTCCTTACTTTAGCAATTGTAATTCTTTGTAGTCACTTTTCAAACATTTGTACATATTAGATGCATTCAAGGATACACATCTCATTTTTCAGAACATAATACTCTTTTTCAAGGTGAAACTAAATAATAATGAAAACATTAAAATCATGTGAATGGTACTATAGCATCATACATCGACGAATGAGAATTTACACACTATATAACAGGGTCTTCCTCCACAAAAGATGGCGCATGAAGATGCCATCCACATTGCAGTTAATTTACAATTAGTGAATTAATTAATCGCTGCTATGCCCTGACGACAAACTTTCCTTCTTTCCTCTTGCCTATTGCCTTTTCTGCTCCCTCTCTTGACTGCCTGCTTTTCTCCCTCCTAAGCATCTTTTCTCTCTTCTACCTCCGAGACCTGTTCTCGTCTGGATTCTCTCTATCAGTCCTTGACTTTCTTTGGTCCATCTTTTAAAACACCCCCGGCTGTTTACCACTCTTACAATTTCCAGAAATGCCTTTTGAAAGGCTGGACAGAAGCTGAACAAACAATATTCCCTCTTGAACTAGAGATGTTTTGTTCTCTGCATTTTTGACTGATCTGCCTTTACATCAAGGCTAGCAGCTCTCTGTCATCACTCCTCTTTCTTCTCATCCTTGTTGGCTACACTGCACAAGAGGGTTCTCTGTTTCTCTGACGCCGATGCATGTTATTTACTCACAGCCTGTGGCGTTGCTTTCTATGCCACAACAGTTAACAAACTCTGCACTCCATTTCTCATTTCCTCCTTCTCTCTTAGGTATAAGCATTGACTGCTTCTTTATTTTCACACACTAATTATACTATTGTCTCAAATGATTCACCTCTTGCTTTGTTTTTTTCTTCCTATGTGTCATGGACATAATTTAGGGGTCGCAACTGCGACCCCTGGCTTTGCCCCTTGCGACCCCTGGCACTGCCTTTGCGCCCCTGGCCTCAGAGGTGACAAATTCTGTGCCTGGAACACAGGGGCAGGGCTGGGGCTCCACCTTCCTAATTTTCTGACATTTTTTTTACTACAGAAATAGTGAATGATAATATTCACTATTAGTGTCATAAAGATAGAGTAAAACTAGCTGGAATATGGATGACACTATCTGGCAGCTAAGGCAAGTACAAATGTTTTTAAATGTATGTTGTTTGCGTGTTTGCGAGTGAGAGCATGTTGATGTGAGAGAGTGTGAATGTGTGTGCATTTGTAAGCATTTGTGTGTGAGTGAAAGTAAAGGTCAAATGGTGTGTGATGCCATTTTCGCTACCCCTGGCCTTTGGTGAATTTACACCGATGTTAGGTATCCTTATCTCCATCAATAACATGAACATTATTTAACTTACGACTAATGGTATCTTGCGTCACTCAACCTACCAGCCTCCAAGTCTTTACAAGAGAAAGAAAAGAAAGACTGTGTTGGTAGTACAGAGAAATCGTACTATAACTTATTTATCACCATCAGACTTTGACTCTAACATTATAGGGAATGGCAAAATAAGGAAAAATAAAGAGGGTGGTGGGCAGAATAGTAGAACAGCAACAAAGTGAGAAGTCAGGTATAAAAAACAATCTCTGAGAATGAGACAAAGAACCAAGAAGTGCAGGGCAGTAGAATGAAGAGACATGAGGTGGAATCAAGACCATGCACCCATGGTATTCTTCAGCCCCGGCATTCACCAGTACTAGTATCGGGGTCCCAAGAAAATCTTTTGGACATTCCACATGTTGTTCTTTAAAAATTACAACTGCCTGGCAGGTGCATGCTTTAATCTAAGTGATCAATGAGACTGTTAGAGGTGCCAAATCGCAAATGAAAATGTAATAATAACCACCCCTTGTCTTCTTTCACTCCGCAAGGCAGGCGTAAGTAATATAAGCTCGTGGTTATATGTAAGGAACTAGTATGATGTGATTGTACAGTGTTTGCTGCATAGTTGTGGATTTGCTGCATTTGCTACATAATCCATCACCTTTTGCATTATTTTGCAATGTTTAACAAATAATATTTCCAGCTCAATCGGATCAAAAGGTACTAAAACACTGTCACATGTGTTGCCATGTGGTGGCAATCCCTTTGGCGTGCAGTTACCGGTCACCTTTCTTTTGCTGATTGCTTCAATTAGGGGTTAAACTGATACTAATGAGGTACAACCTGCTCATCCTATCTTAACATTGTAAAATGATGGAATAATGAAGAGTACCACAACAAGTGCTGGGTTGTATCTAAAGTGCAGAATCACTCCACTTAGGCCTACAAAGTCCAGCAAGGGGTCAAACTGGGATAACACATGTTCAGAGATTCAGGCTGGACTATCGGAGGAGGATCAAGGTATATGACTGGGTCAAATCTGAGGTGGCATGGTTGGTAAAAGAACAATGGGTTGGAATGCCACCCCGAGTGATTGCCAGTTGTTAGAACTGGGGGTCTCTAGTTGGCAGAGGTAGGTACCACTGTCCAAATAGGGACCCTTGCTTCTAGTCAGGGTAAGGAGGAAACCATCTGAGATAACCCCTGCTCACCCTCTAGGTAGCTTGGCACGAGCAGTCTAGGCTAACCAGAGGCAATGTGTAAAGTATTTGTACCAACACTCACAGTAACACAGTGAAAACACCACAAACTGACTCCACAACAGTTTAGAAAAATAAAGGTATTTAATCTAAACTACACAAGACCAAAACGACAAAAATCCAACATACACAGTTCAAGAATATGGTTTCAAAAGAGTTCTTAAGGTTGCGATAAAATTCTTTAGGTTGCGATAGAATAATCCACAGATGCGTGAAAAGTTCACAGTTGCGTCACGTTTACTCACAGTACCTTTTAGTTGCAACAAAGTTACAGGATGTAAAAACAACTTTTCCTAAAAGATGTGTTATTAAATTCTGAGTTCAGGGATACTAGATACTTATCTCCTATCTTGTTGCTATGGGAAGAAATGCTGGAAGCCACTGTAGCCGGCATCCCCCATGTTAATCTATGGAGCAAGATAGCCTTACAATAGTGAAAAACGAAAATGGCTGCCATTCACTATCAGAGCATGTTACCTGCACTAGTACATGCTCTACCTCTTACATACACTGCACCCTGCCCAGGGGGTACCTTGGGCCTTCCATAGGGGTGACTGATGTGCCCAGAAAGGGAAGGGTTAGGCCTGGTAAGTGGGGACACTGACCAGGAGGACATGGCAGTTTCTAAACTGCACACATGCACTGCAGTGGCAGGCCTTAGACACCATTTTAGAGCTACTCCCGTGGGTGGCACAATTAGTGCTGCAGGCCCACTAGTAGCATTTGTCATCACCAGCCCTGGCACACCCAGTGCACTTTACTAGGGACTTCAGGGTGATACAAATATGCCAAACATGTATATCCAATCAGAATAACAATTTACATAGGGAGCACTTACACTCTGGCACTGATCAGCAGTGGCAGAGTGTCCAAAGCATCTAAACCAGCAAAACAAGAAATCCAGCACAGCATCAAAAATACAGAAGGTAGAGGCAAAAAGATAGGGGGAAACCACGCCAAAGATGCCAGGTCTAACACCAGTGGTTAGTCAAATTGCAAGCATTCCTTCCATTTCATGTGTTTGCAGTTTGGAGTTCTTCATTCATCGTGGTTCTGTTGTATTTATTCTCCCTCTGATAAAAATACAAACAGCCCACACACCTAAAAGCCTATCTTTTCAGTAATGATTATGGTTGCGATCACCTAGCTAAATAAGGTATTTATTTGAAAAAAGTAATCCAGAAGGTACAAAATGCTCTTTATTTATCTTGTACATTTGGAAAGTGTGCCATTAACCCAAAGAGATTCCTGGTGCTAGGATTTGGTGACGAAAGCGAGGACGGGGATCGGATGTCGGCAGGAAAACGCCAAATATGCAGCATTTTCAGAAGACCAAGTAATTGAACTGGGCACAAAGAACCGAGGCACTGGAGTTCCTCAATTTAGAGTTAAGATCAGGGCTTTAAATGTTTTTTTGTTTTTTTTAAACGGTGGACCTGTCAAAGGGCGTGGCCCACACAACTAGGGGGTATGGCCTTGACCATGTGAACCACAATCACGTGCTTGACAAATTCATAAAGTTGTATTCATCAAAGGATAGCGAAATGGCGAAAATGTTTATTATATGCCTAATCACGTAAGATAAAAATAATGGGTGGAATTCACTGGTATTCAAACTTGTGACCATGAGGCATGAGGACAAATGAGGATTTGTGGAGTAAATGTATTAGACCACTGATAGACCAGATCCTGCTCATACAGCCTGCTTTCTTTAACCCCTGTGGCGCTTATGACGAGCTCAGCTCGTCATAAGGCACAGTGGAGCTGAGCTTGTCATAACTGCCGCGGAACGCCCACGCGGGGCTAATTCACCTCCTGTGTGGACGTTCCACAGGAGTGGGCGGAGTCGTGACGAGCTCATCTCATCATGAGCACAGCTCCACTGTGCAGCATGACGAGCTGGGCTCATCACGAGCATCGTGGTGCCCCACGCGTTCCCCCCTCCCCCACGCACCACGGGGGAATTAGCCCTGCGTGGAAGGAGTTAATGAAAGGACCAGCCTGGGTGAGAGTAAAGTGACGTGAACAGCGCCCTTCTGCTATAATAAACCGTTTGATGCATTTTGCTCACCCTACAGCTACAAGGATGTGCCATGTTTACACATCATCGCCTATAAATAGCGTTCATAATTAGGAGTTGACTCAGAGACCAAATCAGTGCAATAAATTACAAACGATGATGCGACAGGAACTTCTGATTCATGCCCAGGAAGGGTGTAAAAAGGCAGGAAGATGACGAGACTTTTGCACATTTAGCACTGCATAGTTAGGCAAAACCCAGAAATGACCATGTTTATGTGGGTTTACAATGTGCCTCTTCTTCTGTAGCACCGTACCACTGAAAAGCACTACCCTCACTCTGCCTCCTCACTTTGAGGCATATTTACAATAAAACGTAGGACCCTGGAGCTACACCAAATTTGGCAAAGCCGCACGCTGACACTTTTTTAAACTTAGAGATGTGCCATATTCACAAGAATATGGCGCACCCCTGGGTTTCCCCTAGTGCAGGTGCCAAAAAAGCTGCCTAGCGCCAATGCAGGCACCCTGTCGCCATGTCGCAAGGGTGCCTGCGCTGCAGGGAGGATTGTTTATGTTCAGGAAGCCTGCACATAAACAATCAATAATGGATATTTGATCTTTCTATGTGTGCTGCAGAATGCATCACGCACAGAAAGAGCATAAAACTAGGAGAAATAATTATTAATTTCTCCTCGTATTGCCAATCTAAGACCCGGTATTCCCTGGAGTTAGTTTTTGATGTTGACACAGCCTTGTAAATCTGGGGCAGCATCAAAAAGCAATGGGTATGCTGTTGAGCATCCACTGCAACACCTGTCACACGCCCCTTTGCCTCAGAGGACTCCTGCGAAAGGGGGATATTTACAAGGTAGCGTTAAGCCAAGTTAAGCGGCTTAGCGCCACCTTGTAAATATGGGAAATGGCACTAAGCCACCAAAGCGTCTCAAAAAAGTGTCCTGCTCCAGTAGTGAATCGGTCTTGTAAATATGTCCCTTATTTTTCAATCATGGATGTACAAGAAGTCTCTTACCTCACTGAAAAGAAGCAAGCAGGCCCTAAAGGCCTTGTCCACACAGTGCCCCAGAGGATGCAGTGAGAGTGCACAGATAGAGAATACATGCACCACTATGCAGTTGAATACCTGAAAAGAGCCTGCAAAATTAAACATGTTTCACTTTTGAAATATGGAAAACATACATAAAATTAAATTCACATATAAAATGTCTTTGCCTTTACTTAGTAAAAGACTTTGCCATTCCACAGATGGTGGAATGGCATTCTTCATTAAATCTGACCAGAGCGATGGGATTCACTTCCTCTGGAGGCCTGCAGAATCATTAGTGCAACAGCAAAGTCCAGGGCACAGTCACAGCTTGAAATGTTAGTAGATATGTGAGGCTCACACATAGAAGCTTATGGGCTCCGGCTCTGCTAATACTGTTACTTTCGGAACGCGACAACTCAAGGACAGATGTGTGTGCATCAGGCTCAAAGAATTACCACAAAAGGGGATCGGAGAACATCAGGCTGTTGAGGGGAGGAAAGGCACACACAAAACTAGATGGATGGTGAAGTCCTAAATAAAAATATAAAAATCCCTCCTTAAAAGTGTTAGAAGTTTGCGTAATTTGCTGGAGCATAAATGTGCAAAATTGCCGCAAAAATCCCATAATGACGTAAAATGCATCTCACACTCGAAAAATTAGCCGAATGGTTTGTTCGGGTAAAAATTCAACTTTAGGCTTCAGCTGCACCCCCGCCATCGAGCACAGGATGGTCTATGGGTGCCTTTGGTAGGACCGGGCGTCCACCCAACAAAAGTAATAAAGTGGCTACAGGTCTCGGAAGCACGGAGGGAAAGTTGCTCTTGCTGCTTATTTAATGTGCATAGTTCCTTGGCAGTAGTGTCCTATAATTCCCCACCTGAGCTTGATCTTTCCATACTTTCCATCTTGTGGTGCCTCAAGGAAGGGTGGGGGGATCACTACTGATTTCTAGCCACTGTTTGGGTCTGTCAGGATGGCAGCAGCTACCAAGATGTCTATAATAAAGGTTGCTCTGAGGTTCAGAGCACAGCAAATTCCTAGCTCCCATTTAAGGTTGTCATTTAATGAAGCACTTCCAGACCTGGAGCATTTGCTCTTGGGATCTGGGGCCGGGGGACCACTAGTGACTAGTGCTATAGCTGCATTAGTTGCCCTCAAAAGTGTAAAGAAAAACCTCTGAAGCATATGATTGTGATTGTTCTGAGTATTAATGTTTTTTTGAAATATTTGTTGACAAATACTGCAATGAATATGCAGGCTCCATACCTTAGACTATAGATAATAGTTCTACATCATAGGTGCTGTTTCGCTCTTCTCCCTGGAAAGATCCCTCTCCAAGTGTCCGTTCTTTATGCATGTATCCCCATAACACTAAAGTACGATTTCCAAACAACAGTTGCATTGGTATGTTTTGTCTAGATGCTAGGGCCTGACCAGAACAGAATAACAACAGTTGCATTGGTATGTTTTGTCTAGGTGCTAGGGCCTGACCAGAACAGAATAACAAGGGTGATTGTTTATCGACCTTGCTCACAATGTTCAGACTAGGTCTCAGGTACTGGCAGAGATTGTACTAAGCAAGCAGTTCTCATTTGGAAAATACGAACAAAGTTTTACCAAAATAAAGCCATGTAGTAACATGCACAAAGCTGTGTACTGTCTGCAGAGTTCATGCTAACCTAGAAAAGACGACAATGTCCCCATGGGCCATGTGAAAGAAATAAATCCAAAGTGAACACCTTCAACCACTCAATTTGCGAACAGGCCCCTTCAGTATGACAATCAACTGTACACACATTTACAACATCATCACAGTCACCCTGAGCCATATAGTTTTTTTCCATCAGTAAATGAGAAAGACAATCCGCCAAAACATTCAGCACCCAGAATATACTCTAGCATATAGTCATACTCCCGCAGCCTGTATTTACATTTAGCTATTCAGGACATCGATCTGAATGCACTCTTGGTTGCAAACAGATTAATCAAAGCTTTGTGCTCTACATGTACAATAAATCTGATTGCTCAAAGATACTTTACAAGCAAAAACTCCTGTACACACATATCATTCCACACTAACCTTTCCTTCTTCTTCAAATGTTCATGCATGTTGTGAGTCTTATCAGCGTGGCAGGGAATGCATCTGGCATAAAATTTTAATAGACCCATAAACGATTTGAGCTGAACGGGCGTGGCAAAATCTTCTATTGTCTTGACCAGGCTACCCTGGTTCAAGCCCTTTGGATGACGCAGCCCACAATCGAAACACTCATCTCTCAAAACATTCAGAACATTTCTCACTCTCACATCATATTCATCTTGACATGCTCCAAAGACTAAAGTTCCTTGCTCACTACTCCACTGGAGTCAAGCTATCCTGACTGAAGATGGCTGATAGCCAGAAACCGGTCCTAGGATGCTGGATTCCGGTCCAGGGAAGACATTGCTTGGCAGTTCGGGCTGGACTGTTCCCATGAGGCACAGGGTTAAGACTGATTTGCATATGGCCATGTCTGAACTGGGGTGGCTTGGTGAGCAAAATAACGATGGATTAAACTCAGATCTGTGACTGGGGGTGAATGTTTTGCCGTTGTGCAACATTCCGTCCATCATCTTGTGTGTTTTGCTGTTCACCCTATGTGGGAAGGGTATGTCCAGACGTGGGTCCCTTGCTCACTACGCCACTGGAGTGAAGCTATCCTGGCTGAAGACGGCTGATAGCCAGAAACCGGTCCTAGGATGCTTGATTCCGGTCCAGGGAAGACATTGCTTGGCAGTTCAGGCTGGACTGTTCCCATGAGGCACAGGGTCAAGACTGATTTGCATATGGCCATGTCTGAACTGGGGTGGCTTGGTGAGCAAAATAACGATGGATTAAACCCAGATCTGTGACTGGGGGTGAATGTTTTGCCATTGTGCAACATTCCGTCCATCATCTTGTGTGTTTTGCTGTTCACCCTATGTAGGAACGGTATGTCCAGACGTTGGTCCCTTGCTCACTATGCCACTGGACTCAAGCTATCCTGGCTGAAGATGGCTAATAGCCAGAAACCAGTCCTAGGATGCTTGATTCCGGTCCAGGGAAGACATTACTTGGCAGTTCGGGCTGGACTGTTCCCATGAGGCACAGGGTCAAGACTGATTTGCATATGGCCATGTCTGAACTGGGGTGGATTGGTAAGCAAAATAACGATGGATTAAACCCAGATCTGTGACTGGGGGTGAATGTTTTGCCATTGTGCAACATTCCGTCCATCATCTTGTGTGTTTTGCTGTTCACCCATTTGTGGGAAAGGTCTTCCCAGACTTGGGTCCCTTGCTCACTACGCCACTGGAGTCAAGCTGACCTGGCTGAAGACGGCTGATAACCAGAAACCGGTCCTAGGATGCTTGATTCCGGTCCAGGGAAGACATTGCTTGGCAGTTCGGGTTGGACTGTTCCCATGAGGCACAGGGTCAAGACTGATTTGCATATGGCCATATCTGAACTGGGGTGGCTTGGTGAGCAGAATAACGATGGATTAAACCCAGATCTGTGACTGGGGGTGAATGTTTTGCCATTGTGCAACATTCCGTCCATCATCTTGTATGTTTTGCTAAAATGCAAGAACACCTTAAGTGTTCATAAACAGAACTACTATCACTCTTTGAAACAATGAGGATGCAATGCTAAACCAAAGGGCATACGTTGAAAGCAACATGCACTTGTACAGTGATAAAAACGGTAAGGTTCCTTGACTTTGGATGTAGATTAATTTGATGAAATGCCGAAGTGACTCCCATCAAGATAAAAACTTTACCCTCTTTTAGTGTCCCCAACATTTCTGTAATTGTTGGCAGAGCCAAGATAAATCTAAAATTTCGAGATCAAATCATACATGTTTTCTCATGTCCTTAGTGAGCCATTGTCTCTGCATGCCAGAACAATAGGCACCAACCATTCAGAGCTTTCATGGGCTCTATTATGCCTTGGTCGCATAACTTTTCCAACTCTAGTTCTAACTCTTACCTTAGAGCTATGGTACTCATTTTTGAGTTATGGGTTGAGCATTATCTTTGAGGCATATTTTAAGTACAGCACCTTTCACTAGACCCAAATTCTACTGAAACACTTTGGAAAACATATTTATCCAGTCCAGATTGTCTTCAGGACATATTGAAACATAGTCTTTCCCTAGCATCATTTGTACAGAATTGTTGGGATTTAGAATTATCTTCCAAAATGTCTTTGATCTAACCATCCTAATAAGCAGGAATCATTTTTGGCCACATAAACAGCACCCCTCACAGTGCTGTCCTTACACTTTAAAGTGACCTCAAATTCAAATATAACACTAATAGGCTTGCCTCCATATCCCACTGGGCGAATAAGTGAACCTCTTGACATGTTGTTGCCAAACTGCAATGCCCATATTTTCTCTGCCATTAAGGTGAATGGAGATCCTAAATCAGCCATGACTCTTACACTGTTGTTGTTGATTTGTACTTGGCAGAAACAGTCCTTAACCCCATTGGGAGACATCAATAGTACCATGTTCTCTCGTTGTTTTTTTCTTCCTCACCAATTGTTCAAGCCACATGATCCTCACTAGAACTTGCACTCCTATCACCACTAGTTATAAAATCAACTCTGTAGATCTTTCTGTTTATTATTAAAGATAAAGATCTGTATTCTGTGGCAAAATTGCCTTTCTTTTTACATGTGGAGCACATTCAATCAACAGCAGGGCACACTGGGCATTGCCCAAATGCAATGAACTACCACACTTATAACACTTCATGGTCCTTATTCACAAATGTAAACATACATTTCTGTGTAAGCCTATTTTTGATTTAGAATTCACAAAACCGCATTTTAATACTAAGTGTACGAATGCAGAGACATCGCAGTCTAGGGGGAGAACCCTGCACAAAAAAAGATGAAACATGCCTAATCAGAATTAGAGGGAAAAGGGGTCATCCCAGGAGTCACATAGTAAAGAGAGAAAACGGGAAGAGTACTGCAAGAGCAGAGGAGAGAGAGAGCTAGTCAGGGTTAGGGGACATGGAAGAAGATATTGCATCTAGTGAAAGCGGGCCGCATGAACTGTAGAAAATGAGTTGGAGCCTCCTAACAAAGTTGGCAGAACTTATTATTTTTGTTTTCCAATTTAATCCCTGCTCTAACGGATCACTGCCATAATATTGATGAATACAATATTGAAACACAAAAATATAGGAAATTAAACATTGATAATAAAAATATCAACTGCCTATATTTAATTAGTAAAACCACTAATATCAAGAACACAAATATCGTTGTTAAAAATATAGATTTTTACCTATATGGACAACAAAAGTATTTTTACCTTTCAATAAACATATAATATGTCAAAAATAACGATTCACACAATATTAACTAAAATATTATTGCCAAAATAATTAAATAATCATTAATAAAGTAAGAAAAACAACTTTTTCCATAAAACATTTACTACAAATAAACTCAAACCATTTTATATGCATATTTAAATAAATAAAAATATATTGCATCAATAAATTATCATTCAGCCCAATAAATTATGTCGCTAAAATATTAACTATACCCCCAAACAATTTTGCATTACCTGCAAACATTTAAACATATATATTTTTATATATATGTATATATTACCTATTGGCAGTAGCCAGTAGGTAGTTATAGTTAGGTCACTGTTTCTATTAAAAAGTGTTTTTATTTTGCCAGTATCTTTGGCGCTGTTTGACAAATCGTTGCCAAATTCTCAATACTAATCGGGCGCTCCAGTCAGCTCCTGTCGCGAAAGTTTCTGGGTGATTCGTCAAGCGAGGGCTGAGAAAAAAGGGGGGTTCCAAAACATGTTTTCTCCATGTTCATTTTATTTTCATAGGAAACTTTAGACACGGGTACAGCCTGAAATGCTGAACAGAATTACACCAAATTTGGCAAAAATTTAGCTTTTGGTCCAGAAAGCACTCTTTTCTTTAAATGGTGTAAATACATTCAGTAGTTTTGAGACATTTAAACAGTTACAGATATCGATATTTGAGAATTGTGAGATCTGATTGGCTGAGCCCTCCCGATCTCGAGCTTGTTTCCGATTGGCTGCCAACACTTCAAACCAGGAAGTGTTGGCAGCCATCTTGTGACTTGGTTGAACCGAGTCACAAGCAAAAAGGTAAAAAATAAATGTAAAAACAAGAAAAGGGGGCAGGCTAGAAACATGCTGACCCCTAGGCCTGGTCAGGGGGTCCCAGTGGGATCCCCCAGGGCCACAAAAAGCATTATTTAAAATATTTTTGGCTGGATTCACGCTGGGTGCATGAATCTGGCTATTATTTTTTTTAATGAAGCGCAGTCTCCCACGCTTTGTTTTAATAAGCCCCAGGGTGGGCCAGGTCCCAGGGGCAATCCAGATTTATGTAGTGGGGGCACCCGCAGCTTGGCTGACCACCACATCCCCAGAACTTTACCGATGATGAGCGGGGGCACGCAGCCCACCTGCAGCCCAGGGAACCGCCACCTCCCCGGGGCTTGATAAAAATAATGCGTGGAGGGGCTCCTCCACCCACACGCTGCCCCGGGGACTGCCACCTCCCATGGGATTCAATTTATATGAGGCGGGGGCCTTGCAGGCCCCCTCAAGCCCCGGGGACTGCCGCCGCCACATAGTGGGATTGCTGAGAGGTGGTCCGAGACCATGTCCCTTTTTACACTGCTCTGCAAACGCGCCCCTTGGTGCATTGCTGGTGGGGTGATGAGGTTCTCTGGGGTGCTGACGACCTCAGGACTAAAGTGTACTCCATCCCCGAGCACCAGTGTGCCAAGAGGTGCGTTTGCAGAGTGGTATAAAAAGGGGTGTGGCCTCAGACCACCTCTTAGCAATCACACTGTGTGGGGCTTACTGGAGGTACCTGGTGGGCTAGTTGATCCCAAAGGACCCATCAGGATTCAAGGGGACTTCATCGCCCAACTCAGAGTGCACCAGGAGACACGTTTGCAGAGTGGTGGAGCAAGGGGGCATGGCCTGTGTACACCGCTCAACAATCCCACTATCTGGGGATTACTGGAGGTGTCAGGTAGACTACTTGGCCCATAAGGACCCCAGCTGCGAAGGGGACTTTAATCCCCATCCAAGAGCGCTCCAGGGAGGGCGTTTGCAGACTGGTAGGCAAAGGGAGCATGGCCTGCTATGAGAACTTACCAATGCTGCTGTGTGGTTCTTAGTGGAGGTAATAGGAGGGGTGGTTGGCCCCCAAGGTTTTCTTTGAGGGCCAACTACCCCTCCTGTTACCTCCAGTAAGTCCCACACAGTGGGATTGATAAGAGGTCTTCAGAGGCCACGCTCACCTTTCTCCACCATTCTGCAAATGCAGCTCCTGGCACAGTACTGCTTGGGGGATGAAGTCCACTTTACTACTGAGCGACTTTGGGGGCCAAGTAGCCCTCATGGTACCTCCTGTAAGTCCAACACAGCAGAATTTCTGAGCGCTGGTCGGAGGCCCAGCCCTTTTCTGCACCACTCTGAAAACGGGTTACGCGACTACTACGTTAGAAATTGCCATTTAAAAAACCTTAGAAATTCACAGAAAAAAGCATAGGTTTCGGGGACGTTATGGTTAGAAATTAGCATTTAAATAACCTTTGAAATTCACTGAAAAAAACCATAGGTTTCAGGGATGTTATAGTTTACTCGTACAAAACCAGAGAAATACAGCCGTTATAATTAGTTCAGCTAACTTTAAATCGCGCCCCTGCAATGCACTGCTGATGACGTCATATATTACATCGTTCATGACATGGTCAGTGACATCACTGATGACATCTCAAATGACATCACTGATGACATCTCAAATGACATCATCTAAGTGAAACTCTGATGCACCTCTTTACACTCTAATGTAACCTTAGATACACCCACTCTAAAATAGAGACACTCATTTTCGAAACCATAGACACACCATTACCAGTTACTACATACCCACTAACTGATTCCTAGGTCTACACACACATCCATTCATTCACCCATACAGTCACTCACACATGCAGTCACTCAACAATACAGCACTATATTTTCCACTCATACACCTATACAGACAGTCATATACCGCCACCAGTGGCGGCTGGTGACATTTCAAAGTGGTGGGCGTAAAATGGTACTCATACTGCACTGTAGCGAGCGAGCGCAGCGAGCGAGCCCGAACCCCCCAAGGAGGGTTCGGGGGGAATTCCCCCCTTGAAAATTTTGAAAAAATAGTGGAAAAATCGTGCATTTTCAAGCAAATTTGAGGAAGCAGGAAGGTTAATAAAGGTAATCTATGGGTCCAGCAGGCAGGTCGGCGTTGGACTTGCTTTTTTTTGACTGGTGGCCTGCTTCTAAACTCCTCCTTACTCACTGCAGGGGCCTGATGGGAGCATGTAGGCTTTACTGCTTGTTGCAGATTGGTGATCACATGGACTAACAGTTAAGGAGCAGTGGGAAACGGTGGGGGGAATATGAATTTTGTGGCACAGAAGACAATTGTGGTCAATGAAAAATGAAGTGGAACAGAAGTAGGAAACCTAATAATAATAATAATAATCCACATTTGTTAAAGCGCACAATCACCCGTAAGGGTCTCTAGGCGCTGGGGGCCGTCAGGAAGATTAAGCGAGCTATTGCCCAGAGTCACATGGTGCTGGGCTAACCTGCCGCCGGAGCCGGGGATCGAACCCTGATCCCCAGATTCCAGCGTCAGTCGCCCTGGCCGCGGCGCCACACCTCTCCCTGGTGAAGCGGAGGGCAGGATATATGAGAAAAGAGACAAGAGCAAGACAGAGAGAGTGTTGGAGACGGAGCACAGCACACACCAGAGACAGACACATACTCTATGGCAAGTACACACACCAGAGGTGCAGCACACACCTGGGACACACACTGCCAAGCACAAACACAGGCACAGCACACAGCAGGGACAGACACACGCTCTCTGCCAAGTACACACCGGGGACAGACAGACACTGACACACATACACACTGCAAAGCACACACATCAGAGGAGTAGCACACACCAGGGACAGTTACAAACTCTCTGCCAAGTACACACATCAGACATGCAGCACACACACACTGCCAAGCATACACACAGGTGCAGTACACACCAGGGACAGACACACACACACTCTCTGCCAAGCACACATCAGGCCCAGACACACACACCTAGTACTCTGCCAAGCACACACATCAGAGACGTAGCAGTAGCACACACCAGGGACAGACACACACTCTTCTCTCTGCCAAGTACAGACATCAGAGGCGCAGCACACACCGGGGACAGACGCACACTGCCAAGTACACACACACACACATTAGAGGCGCGCAGGACACCCCAGGGACAGGCACACACACTGGGTTCCCCAGCAGTATACAGCGCCGGGACGCCCCTTTGCTGGGGCAGCTGTGCGCTTTACAAGTATACAACATACATTCTCTGCCAAGTGCACCCAGGGACAGACACACACACACTCTGCACTTATACCCCTACACTGCCCCAGGACAGAGACCCGGGGGGCTGCGGCCTGGGGAAGACAAGAGGGCTCTGTCCCTGGCATAGGGAGCGATTCACCAATCACCAGCTCCGGGGCCCCAAGACTCTTAAGGGCCCTTGTCGGGGCCGAATACCACATTTACAGGTCACAAAGGCCGCTGCGCCCTATAAACACCCCACTTCCAGCAAAGGCTGGATGAGGCAAAGGGCAAAGGCTGCAATTAAGGGCGATGCGTCAGACGGCCGGATGCCTTGGGTTGTAGAGGGCATTCATTTGTACTGGCTCAGCTGTTCTGCATGGACCAACTCTCCTGTAAGGCATCAGGAAAGCAGGAAATTATGCAAGCCATGGGGTTAGCAGAGTAATCAAGAGGCTGCACTTGTGTGATATAATAATTTTGAAAAAATAGTGGAAAAATTGTGCATTTTCAAGCAAATTTGAGGAAGCAGGAAGGTTAATAAAGGTTATCTATGGGTCCAGCAGGCATGTCTGCGTGGGGCTTGCTTTTGTGACTGGTGGCCTGCTTCTATACTACTCCTTACTCACTGCAGGGGCCTGATGGGAGCATGTAGGCTTTACTGCTTGTTGCAGATTGGTGATCACATGGACTAACAGTTAAGGAGCAGTGGGAAACAGTGGGGGAATATGAATTTTGTGGCACAGAAGACAATTGTGGTCAATGAAAAATGAAGTGGAACAGAAGTAGGAAACCTAGTGAAGCGGAGGGCAGGATATATGAGAAAAGAGACAAGAGCAAGACAGAGAGAGTGTTGGAGACAGAGCACAGCACACACCAGAGACAGACACATACTCTATGGCAAGTACACACACCAGAGGTGCAGCACACACCTGGGACACACACTGCCAAGCACAAACACAGGCACAGCACACAGCAGGGACAGACACACACTCTTCTCTCTGCCAAGTACAGACATCAGAGGCGCAGCACACACCTGGGACAGACGCACACTGCCAAGTACACACACACACACATTAGAGGCGCGCAGGACACCCCAGGGACAAGCACACACACTGGGTTCCCCAGCGGTATACAGCGCCGGGACGCCCCTTTGCTGGGGCAGCTGTGCGCTTTACAAGTATACAACATACAACATTCATTCTCTGCCAAGTGCACCCAGGGACAGACACACACACACTCTGCACTTATACCCCTACACTGCCCCAGGACAGAGACCCGGGGCGCTGCGGCCTGGGGCAGACAAGAGGGCTCTGTCCCTGGCATAGGGAGCGATTCACCAATCACCAGCTCCGGGGTCCCAAGACTCTTAAGGGCCCTTGTCGGGGCCGAATACCACATTTACAGGTCACAAAGGCCGCTGCGCCCTATAAACACCCCACTTCCAGCAAAGGCTGGATGAGGCAAAGGGCAAAGGCTGCAATTAAGGGTGATGCGTCAGACGGCCGGATGCCTTGGGTTGTAGAGGGCATTCATTTGTACTGGCTCAGCTGTTCTGCATGGACCAACTCTCCTGTAAGGCATCAGGAAAGCAGGAAGAATTTGCAAGCCATGGGGTTAGCAGAGTAATCAAGAGGCTGCACTTGTGTGATATTAATAATACACGGGCCTGTTGTTCATGAATGGATGGATGCACAGGGCCCCCTAACAGAACAAGCTCCTCCCCATGGGGATCTCGGTTTACCAAAGGCACAAAACATCGGATGGTTTCCAAAGACTACTCTACACACAGCCTCATAAGAAAGATTTAAAGTACATAAGAGAAAAGGAGCGAGAAAGTAAACACACATCAAGTAAGACTGAAGGAAAGAAACTTTATTAAGGCTCCGCATGGGTGCTCGCGTACCGCAGAGTGTCGCAAGCAGCACAAAGCATTGCACCAATAAACTAACTTACCCTTCTAAAAACCTGCAGATGCAGTGCAAAACTGGACAGTGACACACAAGCGCCCGCACCGCTCTAGTAAATAACTGGTCTAGTAACAATAATAGGTAAAAGCATTTTTAGGGACCGATTTGACAAAGCCTCCTTCAGCTGAGCCCATATTCCATGATTTAAACATACATTCTGGAATGTGGAGCCCTCCGCTCCGGAGAGAGAATTAGAGCAATACAACAGAATTTATTGTGCACACTACACATTCCCATATGATAGTGAATAGAAGCACGGACAACTAGGTTTGGAAAAAAATCAGCACACAATTACCAGATAATTGTCCTATAATGCAAACTGTAGCTACAGTAAACAATAACATTACAAAGAAAAATATATATTGGAATACAGAGTGGACGCACCGCCACTGCTCAGTAGGTTCTTCTTTGGATGTGTGTCTGGAGCTTTTCCCTCACCCACAAATAAGACAAAAACATGTCAGTGAAGCCTGGGATGCATACATTGCATGCGTTAATGCATATACTATGTATTTATGAATGGGTGGCAAAATATTTTATTCTCTCTGACAACTCATACCATTTCGTGTTATTCCAAGGTGCCGTTCACTGCTCTGATTGTACACTGTGAAGCCACCCCGTATTTACATCATTAGCTCTCTGAACTGGTACTATCAGACGCAACTCTAAAATGCCTTTAGGCAAAACCAATAACCCTAAAACTTCAACGTTCCTAAATGGCACGTCTGTCTTGCTTTCAATCTGCTGTTTTCTTATGCGCACATGCATAAGCTTAATCTGAACAAATAAATAAATAGAGCATAAACTTATAGAGGAGGTAAACTAATGTTAATTTAAAAATGCACGTCCTTGAAGTGTTGGGTGCACTATAGATTCACGGCCGTTTCTGATGAACAAACGATCTCCTTTGAAGGGGATTCACACCTGACCTGACCCTGGAGCACTGCATCAAATCCTTGTCAGTATTCAGTGAATGTCCCTGGCGGCTTCGTCGCCAACGCTTTACTGCTGAGGCAGGTTTTAAACCAGTTAGCCGGTGCATGTGAGGGCCGAGAAACTGGCAGGTTTTACAGAAGTAAGAGGTTGCTGATTGAATATAAAAGCTTTTGTGCAGTCAATACAAATTGTGCCAGTGAACGGACCTCGGCGCGTGAAACTCGTGACATCATTAACATTTAGAGACCTTCGATTCAGCAGTAATTGAAGATTTGTGATCTAACATTTGACCAGTGTGATGACCTTCGATTCTGGCCCTGCCTGGTAATGAGCCACCTGTTTAATAACCAGCAGCTGGTGTCATCTCTGACTTTGCTAAGTGCACTGGCAGACGTACTGCGTGCAACTCTGACTGCTATGAATGAATTCATATCCAAAGGCCTCATCGCCCCTTTAAACACATACCTTTGGCTTGAAAACATATAAAGCAGAACAATAAATGCAGCATAAATAAAACCCATCAAAGTTGTGTTTGAGCATTAGGCTATGAAAACATATTGAGAAGGTTCATTATTGTTTTCCGGACTTTCTTTGATATAGCGCCAACTGGCCACTGGAGGATTTGAGGCCATTGCAAAAGTCACGTTTCTCCAATACACAGAAATTATTAAGGAGCATGTTTTTTTTAAAGTTCAATACGCACAGATAAACGTGTCAACCCTGTGCTGCTTCAGGCATTTTTTCATTTGATGGCTTTATCAGGCCGCTTGCGAAGTTACACACGCTAAACGCTATCCGCTTTCAGTTAAGAAGAGTCCATCTGTATGCAGACCTAGGTCCCAGCAGCCAGACAAGAGGATGCAAGTAAGAGAGCCCATAGAAAACAGAGGGTCTAAAGTAGGTTTGGGAATTATTAAACATCTCATTCACCAAGTGCGGCTCCTGTATTTTCTTGAGAGTTGTGGAGCGTCAGATGTCTATATCTATTTGTTTCTAATTAATGACTGTGACTGGTTAACTTAGGGATGGCACTGGCACTGGCAGAGGTCAGAGGAGGCCTGGCCTGGCACAGTAAAAAACTTACGTGGGTCGCGGTGGTGGAGGTGACCGTGACGTCGACTATCTGGAACTTCTCTCTCGTCTCTGGTGATCTGCTCCGAGTCCTCGATGTCTGTCTTCCGTTCCGACCGACGCAGCAGCAGTAGACAGGTCCAGGAGACAGGAGGACTCGCACAAAGCACCAGGCGGTCCGGACCGTCCGTAGTAGATTTAGGCAGCAGGCAGGCACACAATAACAACGACGACGACTGATCACTACTTTCTTCTGCTTTCAATTTCGCTCTTGTTGTGCCGCACGTCACCATCCTGCTGCAGCAGCCAATCCTGGCACAGAGTTAACAGCGCCACTGCGCCAGGATTGGCTAACGAGCAGCCTACTATCTGCCCATATTGTGCCCGGGACCCCGGGTCCCTGCCTGTGTCTCTGGGTGACATGGAGGGGGGTGGGGGGAAGTTGTACCAGTGTACGCATGCGCGGGCAAGTCTGAATATTGCCTTCTACTGGATTTCACTTGCGCAGTGTGTGTGAGTGTCACATACGATATTCTGGCTGCCTGTGCGTCGCAGCCCCGCCCCCCCCTTCCCCCGGCCCACTTCCTTAAAGATGCCCGATTCTGTCGGGCCGGTAGTGCGCTTGAGTCAGTGCGCGCCGCTATTTTTAAAACAAAAAAACATTTTTTAATGCATGTTGGCGCTGCAGTGCGGTCGTCCATGGCTAGTGGGGCAACGCCCCAACGCCCCCAATGGACGCACCGCCACTGACCGCCACTCATCAAGAGTTACTCACACACCTAGTCAGTCATGCAAAGAATCAATCACACTTCCATTTACTCACCTATACAGTTATACACACACCACCTCACTTATTCGTACAGATACTAACACATACTTACTCTCTTATACAATCATTGATACAAGTACACACTCATCCATACAGCCACTCTCACAATCACTCACTCTCATGTATAGTCAATTATATACCTCAACTCTCACATACAGTGCCTTTTACATATGTAGTTACTCATGTACCACTGAGACATCCATTCACTCACCAATACACCCATACACACACTCACCCACCCATACAGCTGTTTCTACATGCACTCTTTAACCCATACACCCAGTGAATCAACCACTCACATGTCTATGCACAGAGTCACACACCTCCCACCCATCCACACAGACACTCAGGCACCCATACAGATACTCAGATAACCATTCAATAACCCATATGCATACTCATGTAGCTACTCACCAACCGATGCAGCCACTTACACACCAACTGACTGACTGATACCGACATTTACACAGATTAGTCACTAACCCATGCATTCAGTAAGACACATTTAATCACTCACTTATACTGTCAGTCACACACCTTCTAAATCATCTATTCAGGCACCTATATACCCACCCATTCTTCGATACACATTGGAATATATATATATAAAACATATTTAGACTTTACAGAAACACACATTCACTAGATGATGTCATCAGTGATGTCATTTGAGATGTCATCAGTGATGTCACTGACCATGTCATGAATGATGTAATATGTGATGTCATCAGCAGTGGATTGCGAGGGTGTGAGTTATAGTTAGCTGAACTAACTAGAATGGCAGCATTTCTCTGGTTTTTTATGAGTGAAATGGCCAGCTAACTATAATGTCCCTGAAACCTGTGTTTTTTTCACTGAAAAAAAAAAAAAAAAAAAAAAATATATATATATATATATATATATATATATATATATATATATATGTTCACTCAAAATGCCCTGTAGCATTGGACAGTCACCCAACGGCGTTTGCTACCATCCGGTTGTATTTGCCTCTGACAGCTCACACTTAACTTCCCCAATATTTTCCCAGCACACAACAGAAAAGAACGGATTGGAGGAAACGCCCACTGGGTCCTTTTGTGCTAATAAAGAGATCGTAATCTTGATGTGAAGGTGAGGCGTCAGTGTGTTGTTTTAAAGCGAGCCCATGAAGAAGAGGCGGTTATGCCTTGAAACGCGTCGGCAATATGGAAAATATTGGGGAAGTTAAGTGTGAGCTGTCAGAGGCAAATACAACCGGATGGCAGCAAACGCCGTCGAGTGACTGTCCAATGCTACAGGGCATTTTGAGTGAACATTTTATACACGGCAGCCTGGCCGTGGGATGGAGCACCATTTCAGTGAGGTGAAAGGCTGAGGTCAGAACTGAATCCAGACCTGCCAGCACGGCGCTTGGGACAATAAATTGCTCACCAAAAACTGTCTCCTACCTACTTAAGGAAGAAAAATAAACGCTGAATGTGAACCTACACTGAACCTACTCAATAATTATTTTACTCACCTTCAGGGACTGCATGTCCCAGCACACAACAGAAAAGAACGGATTGGAGGAAACGCCCACTGGGTCCTTTTGTGCTAATTAAGAGATCGTAATCTTGATGTGAAGGTGAGGCGTCAGTGTGTTGTTTTAAAGCGAGCCCATGAAGAAGAGGCGGTTATGCCTTGAAACGCGTCGGCAATATGGAAAATATTGGGGAAGTTAAGTGTGAGCTGTCAGAGGTAAATACAACTGGATGGTAGCAAACGCCGTCGAGTGACTGTCCAATGCTACAGGGCCTTTTGAGTGAACATATATATATATATATATATACATATATGTATGTATATATATATCTATTTGTATATTCAAATATTCAAAACTATCAAACTATATATCATATATCAACCATAAAACCTAAATTCATGTTTATGATGAAAGGACTTAATTAATTTAAAAAAGTCAAACTAAGGGCCTTATTATGAATTTGGCAGTGTGGCAGCGGGTTGCCACACTAGCGCCCCACTGCCACACCATCAAAGCCATAATGCAACCCCCTGCCAGATTAATTTGGCAGGGGGTTGCATTATGTCCAGGTTAGGTGGTCCTGTGATGGCTGGCCTATGGCGGTGCAGTGCTAAGGCTCATATGTGAACCTTAGCAAGGCACCGCAATGGGAACGCTATTCCAAGTCCTGCATGGAACTGGGGGCGCATGCAGACAGGGGGGCACACCATGTGCACCCCCTACATGTGTCCACTGCAGAGGCACCATGGGGCCCTGTAGGGCCTCCTTTGTTTCCTCACTGCCACACTTTTCTTGGTGGGGTCACTGCCATGAATCTGTGGGGATGGGGAAACTCCTGATATTATTGGCAGTGCTGCAGTGGGACTGCCAGCATATTAGGGGCCTCAGACTGATGCAAGACTGCCAGAAATTGTGGATTCCTGGCAGCAGCAGTGGTATCATGGTGGTCCAACTGCCCAACTTGTTTTAGGGTGGTTGGACCACCTGTGTGGCTGTAGCCGCACTGCCACCATGGGTTTGGCAGTCCATCAGAGTGCTAAACTAAAAATAAGGCCCTAAAGCTAAACCAACCAATGAAATAAGGCTATAATCAACTTAAAATTAAATCAACAATTAAATCAACAATATAAAAGGGGAAACATCCCTTACAACGCGGTCAGTACACCGCAGTGCTGTTACATCGCGGTCGTTACAACAACCGCATGTAACAACGCTATGCCTTTACAACGCAAGTCTTTACATTGACTTGCGCTAGATGGCGTGCTAACATTAAAAATAGTGTAGTTTACTATCCCAACACCTTCCCTACTGATAAGTGGACTGGAGTAGGAATAGTAAATTACACTTTTTTAATGTTAGCACGCCACCTAGCGCAAGTCGATGTAACAGCACGCGTTGTAAAAACACACGTTGTTACATCGTACATCCATATAAAAGGCACACTAATTTAAACCACTAAATACTTCAAAAACGACAAATGCTGCTGGATGAGGAAACTGCCAGATTCTCTCACCAGACCATTAAAGAAGAAGTATATATATCTAAACAACTACTTAATCAAGAAACTAATACTCATAGATCAACTAAAACGTAATTGGTAATAAACTTAAAAATTTTAAAAAGCAAATAAATATTTAAACGCTCTCCAACTTCTATCTTTTTACATAGATTTCCTAAAAGAAAAAACTATAATGTAAAAAACGAAAAACTGCAAGAAAATAATAGGTATCACAACCTAGCAAAAACTTACCAGAAAGTAAGTATACATAAATTAATATAAAACTATAACTTCACCCAAACAGCAAGTGAAAATAAACCTAAAGACCTCAAACTCTAGAAACTACCAACAAATTAACATTTAAAAGTAAACTTACCGAAGATTTTTCAACCAACAGATAAAAAGACCAGCTCCACATTAGAACACCTCCACTACAAAACCTGCAGAACGGTGTGAGACATCTAAATGGAACATACATGTAAGTATACAAATTTGAATTAGTTGCATATTTTTACATGTAAGTAACAAGCATATAAATGTTATAATATATATATATATATCTTGCCTGGAGTGCGGATAATGATATATATATATATATATATATATATATATATATATGAGCACAGGTTCCACAGGCAGCAACAGCTCACAGGTTCGACTCCCACCGCTACCGCCAAGAAACTGGAGACCCAAGTTGATCTGTGAGTAAATTTTATTCTGCAACAGACAGCATAACGTTTCGGCCTTCACGAGGCCTTGGTCATATGGTATATATATATATATATATAAAACGAATATGCAGTACCTCCGAAGAATACGAAAAATGTAAAGCCTCAAGTCTAGAAAGACTGCGAGCTAGGGGTTATACAGAGGACGTGCTTAAGAAAGCCACTAATAAAGCTGATGCAAAACCTCGAATAGATCTTTTGCCCCCTGACATCGAGGAGGAAGATGAGATTGTAACTAACAAAGAAGCACCAAGAGTAATCACTACATTTAGCAGACAAGAACGTAAGATAAGAGCTATCTTAAACAAAAACTGGCCAATTGTCTTAACTGACAACATTTTAAGAGAAAACCTTTCAGAAAAATTACAGGTTACCTTCAGAAAATGTAAAAACATGGCCGCATATGTGTCACAAACACAGATAGCAGGGGCTCCTACATCTATGTGGTTGCCACCCAAACATGGGTTCTTTAAGTGCACAACATGTCGGGCCTGTAATTTTGGTAAGAATACTACTAAGTATAATACCCCCTTTTGTGACGAAGAATATAAGATCAAAGGCAATTATGATTGTCGCACAGAATTTGCTGTATATATACTTACCTGCACGTGTGGGCTCAGATATGTGGGCAGCACCATTAAACCAGTGCATGTAAGAATATTACAGCATATACGCGCAATCATCAATAGTGACCCCACCTACCCCGTGGCAAGGCATTTTAAAGCAATACATGACAAAAATATATATTGCTTGAGCTACTTAGTTATTGATGCAGTACCGGTACCTAAGAGAGGTGGGGACAGGGAAAAACTTTTAAGACAGTTGGAGACGAGGTATATTTTAAATCTCAACAGTAAATCTCCAAATGGATTGAATAACACGGAGGACTTGCACACATTTCTATGAAAACAAAAGATATAATACGGTAACAGTAAAAAAAGACCTTTTATGCAAACGCAGAAGCCGATCTCATAGTCCTAAGATATTTTAAATACATTTATATTGTATCCATTATTTTATACAAACACAGAGTACTTTTTGGATTAATACATATAACACATATGATTTCTGGGCCCGGGCTCGGACTCAGAATCATATAAATTCACAAGATATTGAGTATGCTATATCAATCTAACAACGTTGAGGATGATAATTGACAGGCAAAAAAATCATTTGCACATACACGAGGAGATTCCTCGAGGTACTGTATTTGCGTAATTTTGCACATTATTTTGGTTTTAAAGCATCTTATGCTGATATTCTTTAATAACATTGGTGTTTTAGAATTTTAAAACCGAATTGCGAAGTTTGCACAACAGTATTTGATGCTGCTATATTTAATGCTCTAAAATGAAATGAATTTTAGATGTTTTTAAATTGTTATGA
The DNA here is from genome assembly GCF_964261635.1 of Lissotriton helveticus. Classification (NCBI taxonomy): domain Eukaryota; kingdom Metazoa; phylum Chordata; class Amphibia; order Caudata; family Salamandridae; genus Lissotriton; species Lissotriton helveticus. The sequence goes on from NC_136068.1 coordinate 118,407,893, forward strand.
AATAGTATCTCTGTTCATATTTATTGATTATTTAATATTTATGGCATATATTTTGCACATTTCATATGATATGGCTTGTCAAAATAATAAGTATTTATTATCATCGCAATTTACAATATTGGAAGGTTGTAGGGCATGCCAGAAAGAGAAAAATGTATTATCCACATTAGTATTTTTTCACTTTTCATTATCACGTGGTACAAATGGGTGTAAAAAAAACCCAAGTATTTAATGGGAAGGTTACTGCATAATCGCTATGTGATCAAGGTTACTCGTTAACCGAAACGCGTCATGCTTGAGAAAGAATGTGAGAGGAGAGAATAAAACTTCCTGGAATATTTACTTGCTGCGTGGTGGTCCGTCATTCTGTGGTGTAAGCACGCTGGATGCAGAATCTACAAGAATATATATATATATATATATATATATATATATATATATATATATATATATATATATATATATATATATATATATATATATATATATATATATTACCTACTGGCGGTCGCCAGTAGGTATATATAGTTAGGATTTTTTCTCTATGGGATTTTTGAAAATTCTATGTCTAATAACTTTGGCGTTTGTGGACGGAATTGGCTGAAATTTTCAGGAAAATGGCACATTTTGTTTCTGAGCAGCCCCTGAAAATTGGGGGGGGTTTCGTCCAGGGGGGGTCGAGAAAAAAGGGGGGTCCCAAAACGTGTTTTTAACATTGAGTTTTCCATAGGGCGGTTGGCCTCACTTTTAGCCCGAACGGCTGAATGGATTTGCACGAAACTTGGCAAAATTGTAGGGACTGGTAGCCCGATGTGCCTTTTGTAGGTCTCAATATATGTGCTCCAGTGGATTTTGAGAAATTAACGTTTAAAAAAAGATATATATCTGTAACAGCGGACCGGGCAGCGTCCCAGGACGCGTACTTTTCGCGCAACGGAGCTTTGTGAAGCGAAGCTGATTGGTTCTCCGGCGTCTGTCAACATTCCAAACAGTCCGTAGCGGCCGCCATCTTGTCTCTCGGTAGGATCGAGAGACAAGAGGAGGCGAAAGCGAAGGGGCAAATGACCATAAGGGGGAATAGTAGATCCTCGCTGACCCCCTAGGTTTGATGTGGAGGTTTTAAAAGGGCCCCGCGGGGCAAAAAAAAAAAATAATAATAATAATCGAACGGCTGAATGGATGTGCACGAAACTTGGTAAAATATTAGGGACTGGTAGCCCGATGTGCCTTTGCTAGGTCTCAATATATGTGCTCCAGTGGATTTTGAGAAATTAACGTTCAAAAAAAGATATATATCTGTAACAGCGCTCCGCTTCGCGTACTTTTCGCGTTACGGAGCTTTGCGAAGCTGATTGGTTCTCCGGCGTCTGTCAACATTCCAAACAATCCGTAGCGGCCGCCATCTTGTCTCTCGGTAGGATTGAGAGACAAGAGGAGGTCAAAGCGAAGGGGGAAATGACCATAAGGGGGCATAGTAGATCCTTCCTGACCTCTTAGGTTTGATGTACCATTTTGCCAAGTTTGGTGTAATTCCGTTCAGCCATTCAGGCTGTAGACGTATGTAAATGTCCTATGGAAAATTGCATGGGGAAAACACATTTGAAAGTGTTGAAATTTAGAACCAATTAAAATGTTACTTTGGTTTTGTATTTGTGTGTGATGAAAGTTAATTGGTTATGTATATATGTCAAATGAGAGGAAACCACAGCCATTTTGTGATACTACTGTCTGAGGTACATTTGTGAGGAATTTTTGGTGGTGAATTTCTGGTGTTTGATTTACACAGTACTAACACTTTTCCTACTTTTAAAAAGGTGAGTTGTTAATTTGTAAGGGGAACTATGTTGTACACTTGAAGATAATTTGAAAAATGTTTTCTGTTATTTATTTGCAGTCCTTCTGTTATACTAAATACTTGATAAAGTTAGTTTTATATTATGTATTACTAAAAACGATAAATGAAAGTGATTATTTTTTTCTGCAATTTACAGCAAGCAATTTCAAAATAAAATGGCTCACAATGAAGAGACCGTGGCAATTTCTTTTGAATTGTCCACTACATTGATTGAAATTGAGAGCACCAATAATGAAATATTGTCACAAGGAGGACATGACTTGTATGATTCCATTAGATTGATTGAAATGGACAGCACCAAGAATGAAATATTGTCACAAGGAGATGACTTGAATGATTCCACTACGTTGATTGAAATTGAGAGCAGCAATAATGAAATATTGTCACAAGGAGGAGATGACTTGTATGATTCCATTAGATTGATTGAAATGGACAGCACCAATAATGAAATATTGTCACAAGGAGGAGATGACTTGAATGATTCCACTACATTGATTGAAATTGAGAGCACCAATAATGAAATATTGTCACGAGGAGATGACTTGAATGATTCCACTACATTGATTGAAATTGACAGCACCAATAATGAAATATTGTCAGAAGGAGGAGATGACTTGAATGATTTTTTTGATCAATCTCTTGATGGCGAATTTATCGAGTGTTTGGAGACCATAGAGTTACAAGAATCATTATTGCAGACTTTTCATGAGGACATTGCTGATGAGGACATGTTACTAGTTCTTTCAAATTTAGAAAATTCTGAAGAATAAATTTATATTTAGAAATCAAAAATTGTTTGAGACATTATTCATTTTTATTTTTAATTTATGAGGTTGTAGCGAAGTGATTGTAGTATAAAATGAGACTTATAGTATAGAGTGCAACATTTTTATGTTACATGGTAAGTTTACTCATATTTACTTCCCTTCTGCCACTATATTATCTCCAATGTGTATTTGACATCTCTTCTTCATCTCCGGCCTCCTTTCTCTCACTGTGTGTCTCCGATGCATCTTATCGCTGCTATTTTGTGTAATTACAGAAGAGAGTAAAATAAAATAGTTCGGAACGTGAAAAGGGGGCAAAGTAGAGTACTCCTCACCCCCTAGGCCTTTTTAGGCGGTCCCAAAAGGATCAGTTTCTGCTTTCCTGAGAGATTATGGTATGAGTTCCATATACCACAATAACTTGCATTACAACATGCAAGATATCTATCTCCTATTACCAACTTTTGGAGATATTCGCGCTAAGCGCGAATATCTCCAAAAAGTAACACCTGCCCTGAGCAGTTCTTAGCCATGTTATCCAATGGGAGGTGGATAACATGGCTAAGAGCATTAGCTCGGTAATGTATGAATATCGCTGAGTTTTTAGCGATATTCATGCATTGCGGCCGTTTATTATCGCATTTGTGATAAACCTTGATAATAGTAAGGTTTATCTTCGATAATTTCTGACGATGCTTAGCGGTAAAAAATTCGTTGGTAAGCATCGTTAGCGATAAATATCGCTTAACTTTGGTAATATGCCCCAACGTCTGTTAACGTTCGATTCGAAGGAAATGAGGAAGTGTTGAAAAACATTGTCTGCGCCATCTTGCCTTTTTTGAAATGCCACACTTTTGTCGTGCACGGCAGCCATTTTAGATGTCTTGACCAGACCCACTCTCTGCACGCTGTCGATTCGTAGCATGGCTCCTCACCCTCGCAAGCATCTTCCCCAGGCACTGGTCACCCCCGCTCTCTGTCTTATGCATGGGCAATAAACCTCCCCCCATCTGCGCTGCTCTTCCCTGAGAATCACACTGTGCCCGCCCGACACCTCCCTTTCGCCCTATTCACTACCGCACCCTCTGACACTCCTCTTCCTCTGTGTCCGATTGTCCAGGCTATCAGCTAGCCCTGCAGATGTAGTTTATGGCCCCAGCTGTAAAGAATCACCCCTCTTCAAAGGAGTTATAGTAGATCAAGGCCCACACCCGATGAGATCCGTCACACCACACGTGTTCCTACTATCTGAAAACTATCCTGTATTGTGATTGGGGAGGGGACCGAGCCTGAAGCGGAAGATTCCAGGAATGACTCTTTGTACATCAAAGTTTTTACAATTATGTGTCACATTAAAAATATATAGCACTCCAACAAAGTAGTAGGAATATAAAACTTTAATAACATATAAATATATACAACAAAACAAAAACAGTAAAAACATTTAAACAACGAAGAGACCGTGGCAATTTCTTTTGAATTATCCAATAGATTTATTGAAATTGACAGCACCAATAATGAAATATTCTTGTCAGTAGCGGTCTGTTGTGCGAATAGTTCCAAGGCAGCAGAACGCGCTGAAATCTAGATGGCACGAAAGTGATGTCTAGCAAGTTGCCGCCCAGCAAATAACGGCGTGGGGCGCCGCGGGGGTGAGTGAGTCCAGTAGGCACCACAGCTATTCTTACCGGCATTGCAGAATTACTGCTGGGGACAATGCCTGTGCTGTAGCAGGGTCACAGCAGAAACAAAAAGGATTCTGTTGAAGATGTTGTTGGTTTTCAATTTGAAAACAGTTCTGGTGTCAACTGCTATGCTAATGTAGTGGTTAATGTTTTGTTTTCTCTAGAAAATGTAAAAGAGGGGGAGGCAGTCCAAAGTTCCGTTAAAAGGGCAAAGGAAAGGATCGGTGGTTTGAACTATCAGTCAAAAAGGGGAGGGGGTGCAACAATTTTTCCTACCGGGTCACACTGTGCTTTCACCGGAAGTGAGGTCTGCAGGATTCTAGTAATTCAAAGTGAGGCTGGCGCCGACGTCCCGCGGATACAGTTTCGTCACTCCACGGGTGATCATGGCAGTCATTCCCCATCGGGGGTCGGAGACTCCCGCGGCTCCTCTAGAATCTTCAAGGTCGTGGAGGACTACGGTGGTGGAGTCAACCAGTGACCGGGCCATTTCTTTATGCTGGGCCCGCTCTTGCCAGGTCGACCGCCATTTTGAGAGTTCGGTAGCTACTGGCGATCGCGGGGTCAAATGAGCGGACGGGCTCCACCCTGCCGGGCGAGACGTTGCAGCATGGCCACAGTGGAAGAACTCTTTTCCGGGCGCCTGGAGCGCTGAGGGTGCAGCTGGGAAGCCTCCACTGGGGAGGCGGGAGAGGCCTGTTCGCACCGTCTCTCCCTCCCAGTGCACCCCACGGCGTCTCGCTTGAGATTTGTTATGGCCGGACCAGGCGATGAGGACGAGGGGGGGGGGGTCGGAGGCATGTGCAAGACATCCCCCCCCAGGGTTGTTGCAGCAATTATACAAGAAAGAAGAAGTGTCCCGTCCGTCTTCGGGCCGGGCTTCCGGTAGATGTCGGCCGGACGCCCCTGGCTCTGGCCCCATGAACGGGTTTCTTGGTTTATCGGCTGCAGCCGGATCCCGTCGGCCTCGGCCCCCCGACCGTTGGTGGCCGGACCGGAAGAGCATGTGGCGGGACTACCTGCAACTCTCAAGGGCCACCGCGGCCGGACTGGGAGAGAGAGGGGAGGGTCGAGGAGACATTCCCCCCCCTGCAACTGTTCAGCGTTGTAAAGGCAATCCCCTGGCCGGGTCCCGCTGGTCTCGGCCTCTCCTCCGGCTACACCCTACGTTAGGATCTCCTGGCCGAGGCGTGGCAGCAGGACCTGCCTTATATGGGCTGCTCCCGGCTGGGCGTAGCCGGAACCCTGCCCCACCTTGGAAGTTTCCAGAGTGGGGGCGGATGTTCTACTGACTTGCATTTTCCCTAGTCTATCGATTTTTTTGGCGTGGCAGGCGGTGGGACAGCGAGGGGTGATTTGGTTTCTCTTACTGTTTTTCTGGTCTCTCACCACTGGCATATTTCTAACGTTTTCTTGTTTCTAGGACATTAATAGGTTTTATCATTACGTTATGTTATCGTTTCTTTGTTCGTTGTTTAATAAAAGTTCATGTTCATCAGTGGCCTACTGATTTTCGATTTCCTATTCTTTTCTTTCCAGGTTGTTTCATGCTAAAGTTTCTGTTAACAGGATACAGTGATCACTTCGTTATTATTGCATATGTCCTTTTCACTAGGGGTGCTCTCTGGTCGGGCCAGATGACGTATGTCTAGTAAATGGTCCGGGTGAAACAGGTGCATCAATCAGTGGGGAGTAGATAGGCATGACAGATTACAACGGGGGAGAAAGGTCCGCATTACGTACCCTTTCACTACTTGCAAAGATTTTCCTACGTTTATTTGCAAACAGGGAATACCTCCAAAAAGAACTAATTCCCAAACAGTCAATGTTCGGACAATCAATCAATCAATGAGGAATGAAATAGGTACGACGTGTTAAAGGCTTGCGTTACCTACCCTTCACTATCTGCAAAGGGAGAGAGAATATTCCTATTCTTCCTCATTTGCAGGCAGAGAAGATCCTTAAGAGAACCAACTTCGAACAATTCAATGCTCGATTCAAACAATCAACAAGGGGTACTGTGAACACAAATGAACGCCGCTTATGTACATACGCATTGCTATTTTCAACAGGTTGTTCCTAATGTTTCTATTTTAGCGAGGTCAAAAAGAGATCCCATTAGTGGCCTACTGATTTTGCTCGATTCCTTTTGTTTTTTTACACGGTTTTTCGCTATCTGCAAAGACTAAACAGAGTATTTTGACTCTGTGCTTGTTTGTAAATAGAGAATGAACCAAAGAGAACAATCAATCAAATGGAGAGAGAAGCAGGCACGACGGATTACAAAGGGGGCAAAGGGCTGCGTTAACTACCCTTCACTATCTGCAAAGAGAGAGTACTCCTAATAGAAATGAGGGGTGGGGGGCAGCATTCAAAGCAGATCAGTGTGCATAAACACGAAAATGTTTTTACTTACCACGTACTTGACATTCGACAGCTTATGATATTTGCTATTAAAAAACCATTGAAATTCACTGAAAAAAACCATAGGTTATAGACCATATATAGTTAGGAATTAGCATTTACAAAACCTTGAAAATTCACTGAAAAAACCATAGGTTATAGACCATATATAGTTAGGAATTAGCATTTAAAAAACCTTATTTTACTCACACAAAACCATTGGAATTCCATATATAGTTAGTTGCACTAACTATATATCGCGCACCCGCAATCCACTGCTGATGATGTCACATATTACATCATTCATGACATGGTCAGTGACATCACTGATGACATCACTGATGACATCTCAAATGACATCACTGATGACATCTCACTTGACATCAATGATCACATCACTGATGATATCATTCATGTGATAATACAATGCATCTCCTCACACTCTAATATAACCTCCGTTACACCCAGTGTTAAATAGAGAGTATCATTTTTGAAACCATTGACACACCAATACTAGTTACTACATACGCACTCACTGATTCCTATGTCTACACACACATTCACTCATACAATCATTCATACATACAATCACTCATCTTTACAACACTATCATATGCACTCATACACCTATACAGACACTCACACTCTGCCACTCATCCATGGAGTTACTCACACACCTAGTCAGTCCTGAAAAGAATCAATCACACTTCCATTTTCTCATCTATACAGTTAAACACAGAACACCTTACATTTTTTAAACATATACTAACACATAGTTACTCTCTTATAGAATCACTGATACAAGTACACATTGATCTGCACAGAGTCACACACCTCCCAGCCAGCCATACACACACTCAGTCTCCCATACAAATACTTGTGCAACCAATCAATAACCCATATAGCTACTTATATAGCTACTGATCAACACATGCAGCAGCTTGCACAACAACAGACATACTGATGCACACTTTCAGACAGTTTAGTCACTAACCCGTGCATTCAGTAAGACGCATTTAATCACTCACTCATACAGTCAATCACGCACCTACTAAAACCTTCATTCAGACACTTATACATCCACTCATTCTTCAATATGTAAAACATATTTAAACTTTACAGAAACACATAATCACTGGATGTTGTCATCAGTGATGTCATCAGTGATGTCACTGACCATGTCATGAATGATGTAATATGTGACATCATCAGCAGTGGATTGCGGGTGCGCGATATATAGTTAGTGCAACTAACTATATATGGAATTTCAATGGTTTTGTGTGAGTAAAATAAGGTTTTTTAAATGCTAATTCCTAACTATATATGGTCTATAACCTATGGTTTTTTCAGTGAATATATATATATATATCATTGTCCGCACTCCAGGCAAGATTCAAGACACCTTTGGGCTTTATTTAAACGAGGAAAAACATCAATATATATATACCCACACATATTACCAACTGGTGGTCGCCAGTAGGTAGTTATAGTTACAACCTAGTTTCCATAGGAAAACATTTTTTTGATTTGCTAATAACGTTGGCGTTGTCTGATGAAAAAGGGGGGTCCCAAAACACATTTTCCCCATGTTAATTTCCATAGGAAATTTTGCGACGAGCTACAGCCCAAACTGCTAAACGGAATTACCCCGAATTTGGCAGAACGGTAGAGCTTGGTTTAGAAAGCGACCTCTTTTTATGGTTTAAATCTTTTATTAGGTTTTATCAACAAACAATACAGTGCACCATGTTGGGCTGGGACACAGCCCGCGTGCGATTTACTGCAGTCATTAGCGAAATGCTGTAGAAGATAAGGAGCGCATACAAACAAAGCCCGTATGGGAAACCAAACCCACCCTCTCCTCCTCCCCCCACCCCCTTCTTTGAAATTTTGCGATGAGCTACAGCTCGAACTGCTGAACGGAATTACCCTAAATTTGGCAGAAAGGAAGAGCTTGGATCAGAAAGCGACCTTTTTTTAAATGGTGTATATCCATTCAGTAGTTTTTGAGAAATTCAAAAAATAAGAGTTAAAAAATCAATTTTCCATAGGAAACTTGGTGCAAGGCTAAAGCCGAAACTACTGAACGGAATTACCCCAAATTTGGCGCAAAGGTAGTGCTTGGATCAGAATGCAACCTTTTTTTTAAAAATGGTGTAAATCCGTTTAGTAGGTGCTGAGAAATTAGAAAAATAAAAGTTTTGATATCTGGGTGGAGCCTAAGTCCTGTGCACGAGCTTCACTGTGATTGGCTGTCAACACTACACACCAGTAAGTGTTGGCAGCCATCTTGTGGCTCAGTATAAGTGAGTCACCAGAAAACAGAGAAACAAAGGTATAAAACAAGAGAAGGGGGCAGGATAGAAACATCCTGCCCCCCTAGGCCTGCTCAGGGGGTCCCAGAAGGACCCCCAGGGACAATTTTTATTTTTTATTTCGGCTCGTTTGCACAGTGGTGCAGGGAGGGGGCGGGGCCTGACATAGCAAATTGCAAATGCACTCTCTGGCACATTGTAAATTGGGGGATTAAGTCCCCTTCAATCCTGAGGGTCCCTGGGGTCCAACTAGGAGCGGGGCTGGCGGGTGGGCTGTAGAGGCTGAGTCAGCTGTTGAGGTACGCTGGTCCGGTGTTGTGGAGTGCTTTGTGTGCGTGGGTGAGGAGCTTGAAGGTTATCCTTCTGTTGATGGGAGCCAGTGCAGGTCTCTCAGGTGGGGTGTGATGTGGCTGCAGCGAGGGATGTCGAGGATCAGGCGGGCCGAGGTATTCTGGATGCGTTGGAGCCGTTTTAGGAGTTTGGCTGGGGCTCCTGTGTGTAAAGGGCGTTGCCATAGTCCAGTCTACTGCTGACGAGGGCCTGGGTGACCGTCCTTCTCGTTTCGGTGGGGATCCACTTGAAGATCCTGCGAAGCATGCGGAGGGTGTTCAAGCAGGAGGAGGAGACAGCGTTGACCTGCTTTGTCATGGAGAGGGTAGAGTCAAGGATGACCCCTGGGTTGCGTGCGTGTGTGGTCCGTGGGTGTAGGGGGTGCTCCTAGTGCAGGTGGCCACCAGGAGTCGTCCCATGCCGAGGGGGTGGGCCCGAGGATGAAGACCTCTGTGTTGTCCGAGTTCAGCTTAGGCGGCTGTTTCTCAACCAGTTGGCGATGGCCTGCATTCCTTCATGGAGGTTGGTTTTGGCGGTGTGGGGGTCTTTGATGAGGGAGAGGATCAGCTGAGTGTCGTCGGCGTAGGAGATGATGTTGAGGTCGTGTTGTCGTGCTACATGGGCGAGCGGTGCCATGTAGACATTGAACAGCATTGGGATGAGCCTTGGGGGACGCAGCAGATGATCTCGGTGGCTTCAGAGCTGAAGGGGAGGAGGCGGATGCTCTGAGTTATGCCGGAGAGGAAGGAGGTGGTCCAGTCCAGGGCCTTCTCATGGATCCTGGCATCGTGGAGGCGTGTTCTTAGTGTGCGGTGGCAGACCGTGTCGAAGGCAGCTGATAGGTCTAGGAGGATGAGGGCCATGGTTTCTTGGTTGTCAAGCAGGGTCCTGATGTCGTCAGTGGCGGCGATGAGGGCAGTTTCGGTGCTGTTGTTGCTGCGGAACCCGGATTGGGACGGGTCCAGGATGTTGTTTTCCTCAAGGAAGCTGGTCAGTTGTTTGTTGATGGCCTTTTCGATGACCTTCACCGGGAACAGAAGCAGGGAGATAGGTCGGAAGTTCTTGAGGTCCTTGGGGTCCGCCTTGGGTTTTTTGAGTAAGGCGTTGATCGCTGCGTGCTTCCAGCTCTCCGGTAAAGTCGCTGTCTCAAAGGAGATGTTGATGGTTTTCCGGAGGTGGGGTGCAATGGCGCTCCTGGCTTTGTTGAAGATGTGGTGTGGGCAGGGATCTTCCAGGGATCCGGAGTGGACGGTGTTCATGGTCTTGATGGTGTTGTCATTGTTGATTTTGGTCTAGGCCAGCAGGCGGTTGGTGCGGGTGGTGGTCGTGGGAGCGGAGGACTCAGCGGTTGCTGGGGTGATGACGGTGTTGAAGCAGTTGTGGATGTCTGCGATCTTGCGATGGAAGAAGGTGGCCAGTGAGTCGCACAGGTCTTGAGACGGTGGGATATCATTGGTGCTGGAGCTGGGGTTGGAGAGTTCCTTCACGATGCTGAAGAGCTCCTTGCTGTTGAGTGCGTTGTTGTAGACATCCCCTCTAAATTCCCCTTACCCTCAAAACCCTTAAAAATCACTTACCTGTACCGACAAACAGAAGCACATTACCATGACCTGGTTCTGGGAAAATAGACTAAAAATAACACAATGAGCTTACAAAATAGAAGGTAGCTTTAAAAAAAAGGTTGCCTAATTAAACTAAAAAAATTATCTGCCTGTAGAAATACATGGGAAATATTTCAAAAATGTTGAATAAATGTCTATAACAATGTAAAAAAGGATTAAACATGTAAAACATTTCAACAAATGTTGTCATAAAATATTTAAAAAATGAAAAGTATAAATTAAATACCAGTATAAAATATTTACAACTATTTAATATATACTGGAAAACTTACATTGAAATAATGTTGGAAAAATGCATATGAAAAATGTTAAGAAATATAAAACATCTGTTAAACAATCATACAAGTTGAAAATATACAACATGCAATAGTTTTCAAATATAATTTAGATTTTTGTTTCTTAATAAAAAATAAAAATTAAATCATTTACTTAGCTTTATAAAAATGTTTATTTTCAACATGAAGTGAATATTATTGAAAATATACAATAAATAAACTTTGGAAACATAAATAAAATCACAAAAAATTGTCAGGTCTTTATTATACAAAAAACTTTATTAATATTAGTGGTTATAAACATACCACAAACTTATTTTAAAATATATTTCCAATCACCAACTATACTACTATATTAACATAAAGGGCCTTATTACGATGACGGTCGGACACTGTCTCGGTCTCAGGACTGACCGCCCTCCAGTCAACAGTTCCAACTGCCTGATTACGATGTGACAGATCACTGTTCGGTAGCATACTCACTTTTCTCTATGGGAGCTTGTGTTACAGCCGTAAACCGGTCATAATACAGGCTCCTACATAGAAATGGTGGTGTGCATAAAACCCTGCACGCTGTGGCAGGCACACCACGGTGCCTGCCACACAATGTGGGGTTTTACAGGGAGGTGCCCTAGGTACTCACTCGGCCACTATCCGTAGGCCACGGAGGCATCAAAGTCACGTTCCGACAGCCTTTCTGTGTCGGAAAGGCCGGCACGGAAAGGCTATGGGAAACTAACATCGTAATCCTGATGGGGGAAATGGGATCACAGTGCGCTTCCAAGTGGCCAGAAGACTCCAAGAGCCCATCGGAACCCCTTTGGAATGACCGGCCTGTTTAAGTTCCGATCGCCGACATCATAATCGGGTGGATAGACCGCAAACTGACCATGTCATTTTGAAATTTTCCCACTAGCAGTCGGAGGCTTTCCAACCGACATCGTAATCGACCCCAAAGTATTTCCACTACATACAAATAAAAGTAAAATCTAATTTTCCGAATAAAAATATAAACACACTCTAACATGAATCATTTTAAAACTTGTTAGACTATAAGAATGACATTTACTGTTCCCTCTGCAATCCAACCATATTGGGGGAAGGTGTGGGGCACTAAAGAGGTGATGTTTGTCATTCCTATTCCAATGTAACCATATTGTAGGGAAAGGTGTTGGACACTAAAGGGGTGATATTTACTATCTCCACTCCAATCTAAACTACTTTGGAGGAGGCGTTGAATACAAAAGGGATGGCATTTACTATTCCGAATCCAATGTAAACCAATTTTGGGAAGGTGTTGGACACTAGAGGGGTGACATTGACTATTCCCAATTCAATAAACAACAATTTAAGGAAGGTGTTGGCCACAAAAGGGGTGACATTTACTATTGGCAATCCAATCCGAACCAATTTACGGAAGGTGTTGGATACTAAAGTGGTGACATGTACTTGTCCCACTCCAATCTAAACAAATTTGGGGATGATGTTGAACACTGAAGGGGTGATATCTATTATTTCCATTCCAATCTAAGACATTTATTATTCCCACTAAAATAAAAAAACAAATTGAGGTAGGTGTTCGACACTACAGTGGTGACATTTAAAATTCCCAGTCCAATTGAAAAAAGTTTGGGGAAGGTGTTGGACACTAAAGGTGTGTCATTTACTCTTCCCACTGTTTCCCACTCCAATCTAAACATATTTGGAGAAGGTGTTGGACACAAAAGGGGTGACTTTTACTATTCCCACTCAAAACTAAACCAATTTGAGGAAGGTGTTGGACAGTAAAGGGGTGACATTTACTATTCACATGCCAATCTAAAATAATTTGGGGAAGTTTGTGCAAATTGATTGGGTATGGGTGAGGTCTTGTAATGGGATTGGAGGAGGCACCTAAATAAAAGAGAAAGGCAGATTTTCTGTGATTGCAAGAGCAAACACCTGACATGCCTCAGCAACTATAAATTCACAGTTCCTTATAGAATCTGCAAGACCATGATAATTTCATTAAATTGTTTATCAGTATTTTAATAAGGAGGCCATATTGTTAACAAAAAACATTTGGTTTGTTACTCTTGAAATCAAAATGAGTGCACAAAAGTAGTTGAACAAAATCCAGAGATTATGTAGTGTAATAACTCACACTAGTAGACACAGATCAAATTGTGTGTAAAGCAAACATGACTTTAAGCGTGCTTTATGATTACGCTGTGTTAGATCCTTTTGGCAGGTATATTTTAGATATATTCTTACAGATTACTTTGAAAGGAAAGGGTTAAGATGCTGTAATTTTCTACATATTTGTACATTTATTGTAGTAGGTTGGATGGTTGCTTTTTGAAAAACATTTGTTCAGCACAGAAGACCTCAGCTGGTTTTAGTGACTAACCAATTATCAAGGACATAGGCCTCATTGGTTCTTAAAACAGGCACGTTAAATGTCATAAGTCTCATTTGTTTATTATGCATTGATAGTTTCAAGATGAATCATGACCCATTTTATATGGATATATAATTGTGGAAAAAATGCAAAATAAAATAAATGGTTACATTTAAAAACAAATCTCAAATTTGTGTTGATTCTTTACTTTCCATTGCATATGAACATGCTACTTTTAATGCTACAAACCTATAACCTTGAAAATATGTTTCCGACTCTGGCCTTGGTGCTGTACCTCTTGAAAATGTCGAGGGCCACCTGTGACTATTACAAATAGAAACTTCTTCCCTTGCTTTACCTCTGGTATTTAAAAGTGTAATTAACAAGAAAACATACTGTCATCCCTTCTCTAAATATTTTCCTCAGGCCACCCAATTGCTGCATTAGATAATTGGTCAAGTACATATGAAGGACAGATGCACAGCCCATCAACAAACAAGGACCTGTATTCCTCATTAAGCTTCATTGTTGATGCTGAGACTTGAACTTGGAATCTGTTTCGCCACCTCTTATACAAAAGCCGAGAAGATGTTTTCAAGAGGACAAAGAAATTACTTACAGTACTAATGAAAAACTCATCCATATTTAAGGACATGAACAGAAAGCAGCAGATGAATAAAGTGAATATGTGGGCAATTTGGTATATTATTGGTGGCCAGGCATATCAGTGAGATGATGATGTCAAGGGCAGGGAGTCCCACTCCACAGAGCTCTTAATCTCACCGGCTCCCTATTCAAGTGGTCAACATGCACCTTTAAATTAATTACCCTAATATAGGATACCTTGTAATAATGTACTTCATTGGCCATGCATAGTGGGGGGAATCTGGGTTATAGTAGGAAATGCAGCTTAGCCCTTTGCATGGTTAAGTAAGGGAGCTGCATATAAAATGAGTGACAAGTTTTGAAAGTGCTGACTGGTTTGAAGGAGTGTCGTGAGAGAATATATCGAAAGCAAATAGAATGCTCAAGTTTAGGGCAGAGGAAGAAGTAGTACAAGCGGATTCCACTTGTTAGTCCCATGAAGTGCTCTTCGATCTTCTCCAGAGTACTGTTGGTGATTCTGAAGACCCACCTCACATCCAAGGATTTTAAAGACCTTGCCTTAAAAGCTTTGGTCATGTGCAACAGACTTCCTTCTTCTATTTTAATGCTTGGGATTCACCTCCTTCAATTTGATAAACCTAAAAACAAACAGTTAGTATGATGGAACTCTGCATGCATTTACCCGCATGTCTTTACAATGCAGTCACTACCCCAACTGCGACATTAGCATGCGTGATTTTACCACACAAGTAATTACATCGACTTGCCTTAGGACGATACTGGACTTTGGAATAGAATAAATTAATATTCAAACTCCAGTCTACGCCACTGTACACCAGTCCAACCAAGTCATTGTAACAACTTGCAGGTTAAAGGAATGTGTGGTAATGTTACAGTCGGGGTAGGGACTGTGTTGTAAAGGCAGGTTGTTGTTCTGACTGCAAGGTAAAGGATGTTTCCCTCCAAAACCCCATGTTTCTTAATTAGACTCTCTCCAGACATATCTCTGCTGATCACAAACAGTGGGAGGGTGCCTCGCAGGAACAAGAGTCTTTTAAAAGTAGCACAATTAACCAATCATATGCATAAAGAAGTTTTTTCCCTACTATCATTCGTACTAACTCAAAGTAACATTATGGCAATGCTTATGATAGCGGGCGATTGAACGGCCGCCCACTGTCATGGCAGTCAGGAGACCACCCGACAAGTTGGTGCCGGTCCGAGCACCGCATTAGGATGTGATCGCCTGGTTGGCGGCCACAAACTGCTCCTTTACATGGCAGCTTGTTTTGCGGCCCAAGAAAAGGGCCACAGCACAAGCCGCCGTGTAAAGTAGAACTTTGTGCACAACGATGCACCGTGAGCCATGCACCATGTTGTCAAGGCACATGGTGCATGGATGTGAGTGGGGACACTACATGTGCCCCAGGGCCATTTTGCAGTGGTCCACAAGGGACGGGGTCCAGTTTGGTGGCCCCAAAGTCCCTTTCTGACAGTCTTTTCATGGCAGCAAAACCACTATGAAAAGGCTATCGGAAATGGACATCGTAATCCTGGTGGCGGTGCCTGCCTCTGAACCGTCTCCATTCGGGATTACGATTCCGACAGCCTCCCTGTCAGCATCACTGATCCTGTCGGAGGTGGCGGTCTGTACCTGACAGACAAGGGTCTGTCCTCATGCTTTGTAATGTGGCAGTGGAACCAAAGGGCTGTCGGTGGTGGGACCACCACAAGTGTCCTGTCGGTAGCTGTCCCACCACCATCGTAATGAGGCCCTAAGTTATCAGGGGATGCATTGCTCACTTGTGGTAGCAGGGGCAGCAGATAAATTACACAAAGAAAAGGTTACCTGCCTGTATTACGCAGGAAACTAAAATAAGTGATGATATTTAATGCCCGCCTGTTAATCTTTAGCAAAAATCTATAGGAATCTGTGAGTAGAAGAGCATGCTAAATTGCAATACCAAAGGCTCATATCCCGCTTTTTACTTCTGTTGCAAGTGTGGAGAACTTAGGCTTTGAACTCTGAACAAGGGTTCAGAGCGGTGTGGAGATGCAGCACTGCCATAAATCACCACTTCCGCCATGCCAAGCATGTGTTTTCCAACATCCTTTACAACGCAACCATTACATCGCACTACACTTACAACGCAGTCATTATATTGCAACATCCTTTACAACGCATGCTATTTACCTCCAGCACCTATTTACAAAATGCAACCTTCATCAGACCCCGCAGCATCTGACAACTGCAGCAAATCCGAAGTCCACTAAGGGTCTGTAACGAATATGGTCCACTCTTCAGAAGGTAGTTCTCTATTTCAAGACATATCACAGTATATCATTGTCTGTGCATATATGTAAAAGGCAAGAAGAAAATATTTAGGAAGTGATTACATTTGCTCATGTATATGGAGCCCTCAGTGGATATGACCATGCTCCTCAATGGAATGACTATCTATGTACAGAGTCAGTTTCAACTTTCCACCATTTTCTGGCTTCATGTCTCTTCTTCCAAGATGGGCACCAGTATCCCCCTTTCAATGTGGACACCACCATGCAGACTCTCACTGCTCGTACACAACCATGTGAGAAATATTCACATCTGTCTGCACCAGGTTTTCATGTGTTGAAGAACAACTATTTACATCTAATTGCACTCTGTGGAGTAGAGTAATCAATAAAATAATGAACAACAAGAGTGCTTAATGTCTCCCAATGATACCCATCAATTTAGGGATCAGTATTCACAGACATATGGCTAACTCTGAAATATATGAAATCAATAAGAATCTCCAAGTGCTGCTGTTTTCTTGTTCCATTACGAGTGTTGAAGTGCTGTTATTTTTTTGATACATAAAGAGTGTTAAAGTGTTGCTGTTCTTTTGATCCATAAGGAGTGTTGAAGTGCTGCTGTTCTTTTTATCCATAAAGAGTGTTGAAGTGCTGCTGTTCTTTTGATCCATAAAGAGTGTTGAAGTGCTGAGGTTCTTCACATCCCTGCAATTTCCGAGCAGGTAAGAAACCTTGACTTTTGGGGCAGGTGGCTATGTGCATTTTTCAAAGGCACTTGAAGAAAGAAAGGTGAGGGCTTTCTTAGAATTATGTATGCAGCAGTATCCTACAGTAGCAAACTGATTTTTTTCACATGTGCCCTCAAAACCTACATTTTACAGAAAGGCAGGTGGAAAAAGGAGAATTTTTTTACTTTAAGCACTGTACCAACATCATGTGATAGGATGACATTGATAAAAATTCTGTGGCTTGTAAATGATTTGGTGTGTTAGCACATGACACTGTATAATAATATGCATCTTCAGCATCACATAGAGAGTGGAATCCATTATACTTTTCAGATAAATAGGGTGGCTTAGCCAGTTATGCACCTAGGTAAGAGGAGATGTGGATGTAATGAGTGCATGCACAGAGACCGAGTGAGTGTTCCGGATTGAATGAAAGAATCTGGACACATGATGAACTCAGTGACAGTGATAATTGAACAAATACGCAGATTGATTCGAATGAGTGTCATGACAGTATTTGTGACTGCTTGGTATTAGTGATAACTGACTCTGACTGTGCCCTGGGGGCTGCTTACCAGACCCAGGGCCAGTGATCTGATGTTAAGGTATATGGTGGGTATGTATACCTACAATTGGCAATGACAGACCCCTGCAAGTCCCTAGTGTATAACAATGCAAGAGGGATTCAAAACTACCTATAAGTCCCTAGTATATAATAGGGCAGGGAGGTTTAGAAGCCCATTAGATTTCCTGCCCTAGTGTGTGCACTGCTGTGTTGCCTGCTGTCATTGTAAAGGCAGCCGTGCTTTGTTGACGGTCTTTAAAATTTAATTATATGCACTTTGTCTTTGGAATTAAAGGCACTTCCAAATTAGTAATCTAACTGATCTCTGCCTACAAGTCACCCCAAGGTATTCCCTAGGTGCCCCAGGGGTAGGATTACATACAATTATAAGCAGGGACATTATAAAATATGTTTTATAAGCCCTGGTGAGGGAAAAACTGGCAAGTTCATTTTTCCCCGTTGTAAATAATTATTTCCTTAGGCTAACATTGGAATATTTAAGTATAAATATTGCTAGGAAGGAGCTAAATGTAATTCAAGGACTTAAAATGATAGTTATGATAAATCTAACAACTTGCAACAGATAGATTTATAATAACTGTCAGAGAAAATAAGTTATTAAACTTTCTTTTCTGTAAGCCAAAATCCAGCCTTACAGCTGCTTTCTCCTAATTGGCTAGCCTCTGCCAAGCTGAGCCAAACTGTCTTAATGAGGTGTGAAGTAGGTTGCTAGAGAGATAATGGGCTTCCTGTGGGAGGAGTAATGAAACTGCAGAAGTAGAATGCAGGAGGGAGGAGGGAGGAGGGTTGGCCAAACTGGTCTTCAAAGGGAGAATGACACTTTAAGAAAGCACAGGCTCACCCATACATCCTGCCAACGCAGCCACAGAGGAGCCTCAGTAATTAGATTAGGGAGACAGATGGAAGGGAAGTGTTAAGTAATCTTAGCCATGCCAGTGGGTTGCTTAGCCTGGTCTAACCTCCAAGGAGAGAATTTCTTCATGTTGGATTTTGAGAGAATAGTGTTTTCCGGTACAAGCATATGTCACACTTTGGAGGAAGTGGTCATACACCTGGGTGGCAGCCTGCATCCCATTGTTCAGGGGTGACCCCTCCCTACCTGACACCCAGAAACACAGCATAAATATAGAAGAGTTGACAAGTAACTCAGATCTGCTGCCTGAAACTACAAGGAGAAGAAGGACTGCCCTGTTGGCACCCTGGCCTTCACCTCAAAGGATTGCACTCTGAAGGAATGCACCTGCGGCACACACTAAAGTAAAGCCCTAAGGACCTTCTCTTGCTTCAAGAACAATTAAGGAGTGGACTCCATGCATGATACTGGTTAACAGAGCCCACCTTCATCATCTCCACCAAGAAATGGAGACTGTTAAGGATTTGGCCAGGTGCATTGTGAGAATTGAAGTGCTAACATCCCAAGGACCATCTCAGAGATTCTAGACCCCTGGAGTGATGTTGTGGACACTTTGACCTCTCAAGGAGACCTTCTGGAAAAAGATACAGAGGTTTGGAGAAGTTTGTTGAATTTTTCTGTAAAAGCTTCATAAGGTGACTGACTCGACGTTGAGTCCCGCCGACGACGTTGACGCGAATTAGGCCTGAAGAGGATCCTTGCTCAATGTTAAGAGAAAACGCTCCAGAGAAACAACTAAGTGCAAAGGAAAAATTTAGACTGAGGCCTCCCGATTAGTGTATTTGACCAGGGATCCATCACGGTAAGCCTCAAAGTTTGACTTTGTCTTGGTTAAGCATGACTAGATGTCCTGATTCAGAGCTATAGGTTTCTAAGCACTAAAAAGCATATATTCTTAAAAAATTTGCATCTCAGGTTCCCTATATTGAATATACGTCGTTTTGGTGTCTATTTGTTAATAACAATTACAACCTATTTTTGTAAGTTGGAGTTGGCTCTTTATTTAGTGTTGGGTCTTACATTTTAATGTGTTGGTGTTTTTAAATGCTTTACACACCTGACTCCTAAGTTATGCCTGCCTGCTTGCTGCTTGCTACCAAGGGTTGAGACCTTGACTGACTCTTTTATTGTGTTTGTGCATTATTACAGGTGGGAATTCACTACTTATCACTACCAATAATCCACTTTCCAACACAACATTGAATTGTTAATACCTGCAGATTATTCATAAATTGATGTATTATGTCGAAAATACAGCAAATCCATAACATTGCAGAAAAGGCAGTGGCTGCCATATTGCATAATTCCAGTGGGCCTGGTTATAAGGTAGGTGTACCCCTGAATCTCTTGCTTTTTGAAAGGGTGTATCTGGCATTGTACATATTTTGATATTCCAATTAAAAAAATCAAGGGGGGGGGGGTTGGTGTGTGCAGCTCCTTACATATTTTAGCCAGGTACTTAAAAATGTATTTCACCCATAAATTGTTTATACAAGAACCACGTGGACGATCTGTTTGCACATATAGCATGCCAGTTATTGATAATCCACTGATTTTACACTGTCAGGAACAAACGTAAATTTGCATTCCATGCAAACAATATGCATAGTTGTACAAGCTATCTAAGTTATTCCTAAGATATATGTTATTGATAGATCTGGAATGGGGTCCCTAATAGCATGTGACTATATTCGTTCTTCTTTGTATGACAGAGAGCAGTAAGATTGCAGACAATTATTAGGTGTGTGAAGTTGCAAGGTTTTTTGCAATATGTGTTGTACATGGAAAAACATAGCAAATTTGCAAAAATCTAATGTATTCTTTGCACAGAGTTCTATCACATGAAACTCTATCGTGCATAAAAGGAAGTTCTGCAAAAATGAAACTTGCAGGGAATTATTCTGCATGTAATTTTGGCCTCGTTAGAGTGAAATTTGTCTTTCTACACAGTGGAAATTCTCTCCCTAAGTGGAAAGCTACTATGGAAATGCAAAAGAAAAGTTTAGCCTAGAAACTTGTGCATGAGGAATGAGGAAGTTTGCAACATTTTGAAGCAAAAAGAAAAACTATACGTGACAGTAACAAATATACGTTTCTGAAGTATTTTGCACCCCAGTCTACAGGCTAATTGTGGGGACACCGAAGTGTAATACTGTCTTGACGCTTTTTGCATTTTGCCTCTGGGACATGTTCTCTATTAAAGTACAAACACATGCCACCTATCTTCCTCACCGCCTATGGATGCCTGGATGCAGTCTAAGGCTGCTTCATGATGCTCTGTGTATTGTGGGGTGATCATCACAATATATAGGGTGGAGAAGATCTGATTGCATAGGTGCAGGTCATTTATAGAGAACTGAAACGTAGACCCCATGGCAGGAATGAGTTCGCTCCTCGGGGTTTAACTCGGTGCTTTAAATGGGCTGGTACTGTCCAGTACTCAGTACCGGCACTTTTTTAGTTTGAGATGGAGAGTACCTGCACTTCTTAAAAGAGACGTAATACTTTTAATTGGAGAGTACCGGCACTTCACAGAAGCAAGCAGGTACTCTGGTACAGAGTACCTGGACTCCTATTTTTCCATTTCAAGCACTGGTTTAACTTCACTGAACACGGCTAAACCACAAAGCATTAGTACTCTTTGTTCACTGCCAACCAGTGAGCGTGGCTGAGAACAGCACCCCACTGATGCTCATTAACATTCAAATAAACGTGGCTGCCTTGAAGAGAGCACAAGGATGGGCTGCACCAAAGAAGATAAAAGTCACCAACCCATACAATTTAACATTTTAAAAGAAAATGATTTTCTACTTGAGTGGTGAATCGCTGTCTCTCTGGATTTATTTAACCCCTTGGCCTTGGCGCTGGGGGGGCGGGGGGCCTCGCGGCGCCGACATGCTGGTGACGGAACCACTCCGTCACCAGCCACGGGTGGGCTGTGCTAATAACGGAGTGGTTCCGTCACGGCCCCGCCCACCTAATAGAACGCGCCGCGCAGGTGCAAAATCAACGCCACGCAGGCGCGGTGGCCGGGCCGTGACGGAACGACTCCGTCATTAGCACAGCCCACCCGTGGCTGGTGATGGAGTGGTTCCGTCACCAGCATAGAAGGGGTTAAGAGCTATCTTTCTCCATTGACAATGAACTTGATTTGTTATTTCAACTAGGCCTGGGCAAAATTTAAATTAGGCTGGTGTAATTTGCATATTTTTGGACATTCCACGTTATGCTTCTTAAGCAAAATTTCAGGAATTACATTATATATTATGCCACTTCACACAAATACGTGCCATTTGTGGTAAAAAAAAAATACCACAAATACATGGGAACAACAGAATGCGAACAGCTGTTGTCTGCAGTGCATTTGTTTGTTTGCACTGTTTTTAGCACACAATGCACCCTCATGTCAAAACTGGACATAAATAAGACTTTTGTACTAAAATGTAGCCAATGGCAAATGTGCATTTCTTGTTATTACGTGTTATTTAGTGTACTTTTGCTGAAATTTCCATCAATTGCACAAAAGCAAATTATGTGGATGTCTCACACCCCTAATTTTAACTCTCCTTTTCCAAGTGGCAAGCCAGCCTTTGTTTCCCACTCACCTTTGGATACTAATGTCATCCGCAAGCTCTTCAAAATATATTGAAATACATAAGAATTCTTACTAGGAATTGAATAGCACTTAGTCACTTACATTCCAGTTTATGAAATTAAAGACATTGCACCTAAGCCTTTTTTAAGTCGCAGCAGTTAAAAGCAATAAGACTAGATGGTTGTATGATGTTACAACGCATTCCGTTGCAACGCATGCCTTTACCACGCATGCGTTACAACGCGAATGCCATTCCCACGCATAACCTTTACCACGAATATCCCTTTACCACGCATATTTTTACAACGATTTTCATTGTAAATTCATGCATGGTAAGGGCATACTCTTGGTAAAGGTTATTCCCCCACCCCTAAAACCTTCTTACAAATACCCCTCCGCTGCCCTTAACCCTAAATTCGAACCCCTCCGTTTTTTCTTAATGTAAAATTCCCTTTACCTCTCCACGTTGTCTTGTCTGTCGTCTCTTCTCCAAGATCTTCCTATTTGATGTTGCACGTCCTAA
The DNA here is from genome assembly GCF_964261635.1 of Lissotriton helveticus. NCBI lineage: Eukaryota > Metazoa > Chordata > Amphibia > Caudata > Salamandridae > Lissotriton > Lissotriton helveticus. Next base: position 118,430,771 of record NC_136068.1, read on the forward strand.
AGAGGAAACAGAAGTGTCTTTCTGTTTCCTCTAACAACGTTGATTGCCTCCCGAATGCCTCCACATGGGTACTTTATCAGGTACGTTTTTTTTGGTGGGGAGATCCCCAAGCCCCCTTTTCTTTTTTCACGCTTTTTTGGGGGGGGGGGGTAGACCTCCAAGCCCCATTTTTTTTATTTTAGGCTTTACCACACATGCCTTTACTACGTATCTCGTAGTAAAGGTATGCATGATGAACGCTATTCGTGTTAACCACGAATGCGTTGTAATGCATGTGTGGTTAATGTTATGCGTGGAAAGGGCCGCGTTGTAGTGGCCATTTCCCAGACTAGATTTTAGGACAATCTACACAGTTTAAACTATTTCAAATAGACCTGATTCCAGCCTCTGTCGTAAAAAACATTATAACCAGACTGCAGATAAATTCTCACAGTAGACACCATTTCATATGATGGTTTATAGGAATTACAACCAGACCTCACTTCAGCCTATGCGATTGGACTGATTATAACCAGGTTTAATCTCAATCTATGCCTTTGTAACAAACACAGATAGATCTCAGGCCAATCCACCCAGTTGAAACAATTACAACCAGAACTCATTTGAGTCTACGCAGTTGCAATTATTATAACCAGACCTCAATTCAATCTAAGCATTTTTAACTATGACAAACAGAGTGTAATCCACACTGTTGAAACCATTACAGCTGAACTAATTCCAGTCTACTCATTTATAGCTCATATAACCAGGCTTCAGTTCATTGCAAGCATTTGGAATCATTACAAGAAGAATTCTTTCCAAATCTACACTGTTATAACAATTACAACCAGACTCCGCTTCAATCTGTGGAGTTGTAAAAATAACAAACACACCTCATTATAATCCATGCAGTTAAAACCATAAGAACCACAACTGATCTAAACGGTCACAACCATTTTAGGAAGTTGGCTCCTTATGGGCTTCTTATCAAGTAGACTAAAAAGTGAGACACTGCAGAAATATTACAGGCAAACCCAAAAGGAATTACAAGCGGCACAAATGAAACCCCAAATGCTCCCATTTGTGGTAGTGAGGGTAAGCAGTTAGGCATATCAGAGGGTAGAGCTCATCATTTACTGCACACACAAAGGCAGTAAATGGGACACAAATGCAATAAAGAAATCCAACACCAATTTATAAAAATAACACATACTTTTTCATGAATGCAGATACAATGATGATCGAAATCAGGTAAGTACTTTTCGAGTTATGACTTTTTACAGTTTTGAAATGTTGACAGTGCAATCTTTGGGAGAGGTAATGTTATTTTAGGCAGGTAAAACATAGACTGCATGCAAGCACCTAACAGCAACTTACAAGACTGTTCTCCGGCACTTAAGGTGAGCATGATCCAAGGACACAACAAGAGTTCACCTCGAGAGGCTCTGGGGCACTCAGGTGCAGGGTCGGTCACAGCATTGGGTGTCCCATTTATTTCAATGGGGCACTGTCCAGTCAGAAAGAGACTGCAAGCAGGACCAGTCTGAGGAAACCCACAGGGGAGTTCAACCCTTGAGATGCTCGGGCACGTAGAGACACCATTGGTCCACTTCTCATCAGGCTGTGGGGCTCGGTGCAGTGGTGACCTTTGGCATCTGGTTCGATGCTGTAGTCTCCTACGGTTGGAAGAGGCCTGCAGAAAGTGACTGCAGACGGTGACTGGAAGTCCATTCTTGGCAAACCCATGGGTGGGCTTAGCCTTGGAGGGGCTTAGGACCCTGTTGGCACATGACCTCCCTTGGATTCAGTCTGGGGTACGGGTGCACACGTGCTCTGAGGCGTCGGCAGTCAGAGGCTCTCTCTTTATTTTTGTTTCTGCTGAAAAGGGGAAACCAGGACAGCTGAGTGACTCAGGATGTTGGGTCTTGCTGTTCCTGAAGCCTCTCTATGTGGAGGTCAGTTTTCCTCAGCATTGGTGTCCAGATTGGACACAACACGCATTTGTTGCTGAAAGGGGTCCAGTACACCAGGTTTTGATGTTTTACGGCTCCAGTCGATCAAGGCATCCCCACACTTGTAGAGAGGACGGATATGACCTCTAAGAGCACATCTACCTCTTCCTGGCAAGCTGCTGTGTCGGTAGTCCCAGTGAGCGGCAGGTCGGTGTACCGGGTCTTGCTTCCTTGGTGTCTGCGGCTGCAAGGGAGTAGCTCCTCTATTCCAAGGGAGTTTCTTTGGCAATTGGCAAAGCACTGGCAGCCCTTTGGGTTTCTTGAAGTCTGCACAGCAGCAGGATGCATAATGTGCTCCATGAGGGTTGGGTGCAGCAGGCAGGCTGGCAGGGTTGGTGCCACATCAGTCGTGCTCCTCCGTTCTCTGGTCAGCAGTGTTCTTTGTCCACTCCTTCTTTTGTATTCATTGAAATCTGATGTTCTGGTATCAGAGGTCTCCTTAATACTCAATTTAGGGGCGTTAATGGGAGTGTGGGGTAGTAGGCAATGGGCTACTTACCCCTGGGGTCACTACACCCCCTAGATGACTATTTCCTTTGGGAAGTGCACATTACCCTGTCCCAGAATTCATAATTCCGCACACAAAAGATAGTGACATTCTTATCTTTGTGTTTCACTTCCAGCTGATCACCCTAGAGGTGTTTCCAGCCTGGCAGTGCAACATGCCTTCTGCATAGCTAATTTGTCCACTTGTCCTGATGCCAAATGGGCCAAGAGCATGGGGTGGCAATTCCTCTGTCTGGGGAAGCCTTGGTTTGCACATGATTTACCAGACTTCCTGGAGGAGGAGGTGATAATACCTCCCTCCAGAGCAAGCATTGTGTCTATCCTCTAAGATTGGGTCTCTCACCTCATAGGGGGTCAGAAACTCATCTGTGGTGGCAGGCTGTACTGGACTAGTCAGCCAGCACACTAGAGGGCTGAAGGTTTCAGGGGGGTTCTCTAAGGTATCCTCTAGGTACATGCAGTTTTAAATCAATCACTGGAATCAGTGTGGGTTTATTAATACGAGGTGTTTGATACCAAACACCACATGTTTCAGTGAAGCCATTATGTAGGTGGGGAACTCATTTTACCCAGTGCCCAGAACATACCTTAAGATGGCTTCCCTGCTCACTTGCAATAACTAGTAATAGAACTAGACATCACAGGGGCATATCTGCTCATGCAGACTTGTCCGTACATAAAATATAATGCACCCTGCCATAGGGCTCAAAAAGGCCTGCAGTAGGGGTAACTTACATATATTAGATGCAGTGACTGTGGCATGGCACACAGGATTGTGTTATGTCATGTTTTCAATCATGGTTTGCACATTGCCATGCAGCTTGCAATGGCAGTCTGTGTGGGATTTGCATGTGGGTCCCTTAGGGTGGCATAAGATATCCGCAGCCCTTAAAGTCCCTCTGTAGTCCCCATGTTCTAGATACCTGCAGTACCATTTACTAGGGACTTAAAGGGTGCTAAAGACCTTAGCCAGTTGTAGCACAATTAGACAACACCTTGTTTTGGGGAAGGAGCACTGGCACTGAGGTCTGGTTAGCAGGCCTCTGTGCACAGTCAAGGTCGAAAATCAGCTTCTAGCAGCTAAAAAGGGACAAAAAGTGAGGGGACAACTGCAACAAAAGCTCTGTTTCCTACAACCACTACAACCAGACATTATTACAGTTATAATACACGGGAACCCGCAAACCTTATTAAAAGGCCTTTTTCTAATTATCTTTTTACATGCAACTTATAACATCTCTACAATATGAGGTAGAGGCTCAATTCTAATAACTTATTATGGTTGAGTTCTGACATCACAATACCTACTACCCGAGCTATCAGCCAGGGTTGAAAAGCAGATCATGGAGCATAATTAAAACTGCAGTTTAAACAAGTAAACTGAAACCTGTCTTTTCCTTCTGCGCTCATTTTTTAGATGAACAGTGACAAGCAGAAACGCATTATTTCTGGCAATATGTGTATATTTTTTGCACATTTTGGGTAATTAAAAATAAGATAGATTCTCTGCTCATGTTCACACTCTCTGTTCCCACACATTCTGAGCTTCAGCATGTTTTAAAACCAGAGTTAATCTGATTCTAGTATGTTTTTGCAATAAAATATCTAAGTGCTACTTGGTGTCTCTAATTTTACACTAGAGGCTCTCCTTTTTTTCTTCATATTTGTTCCTTCTGTCTCTTTGAAATGAAACTGCAACACACAAAGTATTTCAGCAGTTTGTGAGAAGGGTGATCGTGTTCCTCCATATGGTCATTGAATTTCTCAGTGACTTGCAATATCCTTATAATGTTCACCAGTGGGTACTTATTCCAATAGGTAATAACTACAACCAAACAGGGTCACAACAACGTATACCGTTATAACAATTTCAAACAGACCTCAGTAGAATCTATGCAGCTGAACCAATTATGGACAGTCCTCCAGTGTAATCCTAGTTATCAGGTTTCTCTCTCCAAATCCAGTAAGCACAGATTGTTGCTTTCAGGCCATGTTTGCAAAGGCATATTATAAGCACCCCCCAGTGAATGAACACATGGCAGAACATTTCATGAGGTTGAAGTCTATCTTGTAAACTAATGTTACATATGCAAATTGCTCACACATACATCTCAATATAACATACTATTCACATTTGAAACAGGCATTGGCAAAGCCAAAAGGTCTAACTTTGGCAGCTGACTTTTGTTTTTGCCAATCTTGGGCCATATTACCCATGTTGCCTTTTATGTTTTTTTTATATAATATGTTGATTTTTAGGTAGTTCCCATGAAAAAGTGGATTTCTTCATAGGACAGCTGCCAGGTTGCACTCACTGCCATTAGTATGTTTAAGCGTTGTATATCTTTTTTGAATAAATTGTTGATAAAGGAATAGACAATGGTGAGGGTCCGTTGATTTTCGTGGTTTTTTGGCTGCAGTATGTTTCCCATAATTATGGATTTAGTGTAAGTTCCAAATATTTTGGCACATCATTTTCAAAATGTACAGTTTGCCAAAATATTGTTTATAGCTTAAATGGATGAAAATAATACTTTCAGAAAATGTGCCACATAATACAAAAAATATCTGCATAAACTAGAATGCCTAGCTGCATAATTTGGTCTGCCCTGCCACATTACCCCTGTAATTCTGACAATATTAAACTCTAGCAAGTGGTTTTGGGATTGTCATTAGATGATGAAAATCATATTTCGCAGAAAACTGTGAAATATTTCTCATAATATATTGGGTTTTATGCCACTACATTTTGTGCAATAAACAAACCAGCATGTGTGTGTGTTTGTAAATGACACACAACTTAGGCCCTTATTATGATGTTGAGCGGAAAGCCCTCTGACAGTTTGTCGAAAGCTTTCCGCTCGACATCATATTTCTTCCTCCGACAGCCGTATTGTGATATTGGTGGTCGGAGGGAAACTCGTGGTGGAATTCGGCTCCACTTCTGACGGGCTCATAGAGCCCGTCAGGGCGGCGGGTGAAATTGTAATCCTAAAATGTCCGCTGAGCCAGCCTCGTCTCCGCCATTGGCATTACAATGTCGCTTTCCGCCTGCCCTTTCATTGCAGTCAGCCCGCCATGCAAAGGCAGGTGGAAAGTTACTTTGGGGGCCCCTAGCAGTGTCCCCTTTCCCTACTGGCCCTCAGCTATGGTTCCTGGGGGCACGCACATCCCTGCAACATGTGGCAAGCACCGCGTGGTGCCTGCCACATGGTGCAGGGATGTTTGAAAACATATATTTTCTAATGTGGGTTGTGCAGCCGCCCTTTTCCAGCTTCTGCACGAACCGCAATGGTGAAATGTATGTTTAATTGTTTACGACCTCCTCATGGGCACTTGCATCCAAATTTGTCGGATGGAACTGAGGACTACTAGTTGATCGGTTATCTTTCTGACATGATGCTAGTCAGACGCGCGTCCGACCGGTATCGTAATTAGGGCTTTAGTCACAGCTTGTTAATGCTCAACATAATGGTACTGTGCAAATAATCTCATACTATAGGCAAAGTAATACATAGCTCAGTGGCAGTTTTGACAAAAGGATGCTATTGTGAAGCTGTTCATAGGACATTGGAAGAATTTATGAAGAAGTGAAGTGTGCATGTGAAGGAATATATAATGAGTAGAAAAGGCAAAATTAGGAACAAATTCATGTTCATGATTTACTACATTTTAAAACAAGTAGAAATTTGATCAAAGCTTGAGAAGAGAGACAAAAGATAAAGAAAATATGTGAATTGGAAAGATGAGTAGACAATGAGAAAAAATTAGGAAGTGGAGGAGAAAATAGGATCAATATTAGAAGTAGGAGGGAGTAATATGAGAAGCGGGTGAGAAGAGAGTTTAAGAGAATTTAAGTCTTGGATGTATTGGGGATGAGAAATCAACAATACATCCAGTGTTGAATAGCAGAAAGATATTTAGATTGACAGTCATGCAGAGATTATTTAAATTAGAAGTAAGAGAATAAATTGGAAAAATGGTCTATGTATAAATCAGCATGACTTCTGCTCTGTATGACATTTCTTGCATTTGACTATGCCGCTTAAGATGTAATATGGACACTTAATATGGAAATATGGAATTGATGTTTTAAATGCAAATATAGAAACATTTCTGAAATAAAAGCAAGCATATACGTAATAGAACGTATTAAACTAGAAATGTGTGAATCAATTATCCTGAATATAATGATTTATATTGAATTTGTTTTATTTTTCACTCTGTACAAAATTAGCAGTGTGCGAAGTTACAAAGGTATTTTTGGGAACTTTTTTAAGGTTGCTATGTTTTACAATTCCATATACTAATATGTACGTTAAAGTAAGAATCTTTCTTAACATAACATTTTTAATTGGTTAACTTTATTTCTACTTTCAGTAATTCATATAATGTTTAGGCCCTACATGAATCTTCCAAGGCCTGTTTTGAATTCAAAAGCAATGGAGAGGAGATTTACTAAAGTAAAATGTGGTCATAAATATAGGTTTATGACCTAACACACCTTACTGGTGTTTTCCATGAATTCAGAAAGGAATTCCTGGCAAGGGTAAGCCCATTTCTAGGTTTGGAGATCTTTTTCACAAGTGTGGTGTTTTGTAAAACTGATTCAAGGGCGTTCTAAGATGTAGTTAACCTTGTAAGTTTGGGAACACATACAAACAACTATGTTTGTGGGCATTCACAAACTCCTTACATTGGTCTTTCCATCCTAGAAAGGGTTAGGCTTTTACTTTAATACCAGTGCTGCCGGAAATCCTTTTCCAGAGTGTTTAGAGGTAGGAAACACCCACATTTTTAATGGGGTCGACAGGAAGAGGATTTTACACAGGGAAAAATATTTTTCATGCGGCCAAAACATAAATAAAAATATGCGTTTGCAGAGGGGACTCTATTCCCTCCTGCAAAGTTCTCCGCCCTGGAGAACTTCACATGACAAAGTAGGGGATGCCAGTTGAAAAATCATGCGACTTCAAAAGAATCCTAATGGAAATTCCTTGGAATGTCTATGAATTCCAAAAAGTATAACTCTACACTCAACTTAGATGTAAATCTACGAAATTCGATGTACTACTATCTTTGAGAATCAGTCCCAATGTGTTTTCCAGAAATATGTTTTAAAATGTTCATGTTTACGACATTCCTTTTGAATGCTTTATAACCTTTCATGTGACATGCTTTACACCTTGATCACTACTCTAGCTTATTCCTGAGTTTCCGTGTACTTCACATGAATTTTCTACTAGCATATGAACTTGCCAGATATGAAACAAATATTTTATTGCTATTTAAACTTTAAGACATTGGCTTGACATTTTCTCTCAATGGGGAAATGATTTAGACTAACAGATTGTAAAAAAAAGCTCTTTGACTGTAAAGAAGTTTATACTAAGATGTTATTTCAAAACTACGCCTAACTTCTTTAGACTTTCTTATCCTCTCCTCTGCTTGATATCAACCAGGTCTTTTTTAATATAATTGCATTAAAATGATTCATTACCATGTGTCAGTGAGTGAAAAGAGAGTGCAGTGGAATAGTGCCTGAATAATACAAATTTCCTCTAAGCACTGGACTCTGTTCTTAAGGTGAATCTAAGGATTTTAATTAGCAAAAGAGTGTTGGTTTATGTTTTTCCTGCGAAAGAATTATAAAAAAGTGGAGCAAAGATTGTAGTGTTTCACAGTTGAAAGACACAACAGTCAGTTTTCTGTTGGCATATGCTAAGGACCTTGCTTGACCATTGCAAGAAGTCTGCCCTGTATTATTAGTTTGCCCTGAAATCAGTATTAGAACTAGTGCAGTATACCACACATTTCCCCTGGTCAAATTGTCATCAGGTAACTCTTGGTAGATTTTGTGTGAGCAAAATTGTACACATTCCAGGTTTTCCATCTAAGAATGGGGAAAAACGTATAGCATTACTACCCCCATTTCTTGGGTTCGGAGACCAGAATGAGGTGATTTTCAGAAGGTTGTTGTAGATCGATAACAAAAACTATTTTGATAATAATATTTAAAAAATCATTGATCACAAAATTTTGTGTTTCCATAAATGTTTCACGCTTTTAAAATTGATGTGACTTCAGCTGGTCCCAGAGACTATCATAACCTCTGATTCCAGTGACTGCAGTAACACCTGATCCTGGAAATTGCTGCAACATCTGATCCCTTGACGTTTTAGAACATCTGATTCCAGCTAAAGTGGCAACAATTAATCCCAGCAAGAGCGGTAACATCTGATCCCAGTGAGGTAACATCTCACCCCAGGTAGTGAGGTAACATCTGATCCCATTGATTTTAGTAATGTCAGCTCCCAAAGGGTGTGGGAACGGGAAAAGAGTTGGAACACCGCAGTTTTAACGACGCATGTTCAGACTTCGCAAGTCGGGTAGTGTTCTGGGCTGGGGGTATGGGGTAATTTTCTGGGCTGGGGGTTGTGGTAGTTTTCTGGGCTGGGGGTTCAGGGTAGTTTTCTGGGATGGGGGTCGGGTACTTTTTAGTGCTTGGGAGTCGGAGTAGTTTTCTGGGCTGGGGGGGTTCAGGCTAGTTTTCAGGGCTGGGTGGGTTTTGTGCTAGTGTCAGGGTTGGGGGGGTTTCGGAGGTAGTTTTCAGGGCAGGGGGGTTTTGGCTAGTTTTCAGGGAGGGGGTTTTCGAAGGTTGCTTTCAGGGCTGGGGTGTTTTGGCTGGTTTTCAGGGCTGGTGGGGTTCAGGGCTAGTTTTCAGGGGTGGGGGGTCAGGGTAGTTTTCAGGGCTTGAGGGGGGTGGTGGTAGTTTTAAGGGATGGGGGGTCGGGGTAGTTTTCATGGCTGGAGGGTTCGGGTAGTGTTCAGGGCTGGGAGGTCAGGGGTAGTTTTCAGATTTTCAAGGCTGGAGGAGGGTCTGGGTAGATTTTCAATTAGGGGTTAGGGTATTAACCTCAGGTCAGGGGAGGGTAAAGGGTAGTTGGGGTAGGTTTTAGGGCTTAGGGGAGCGCCGGGAAGTTTTTAGGGCTGGGTCAGGGCTGGCCTGGGTCAGGTTAAGGGACAGGGTTAAGGGCCAAGGTTTTAGGCCTTAGGCCAGGGGGAGGGGAATGGGTAGGTTTTTGGGCTCAGGGAAGGGGTGAAGTAGTTTTTAGGGCTGGGGGTTGGGTAGATTTTTTATATAGGGGTTTGCCTAAGGGCAGTGAAAGGGGTTGGGGTAGTTGTAGGGACAGAGCAAGGGGGTGGAAGGTGGTCAAGGTAGTGTTTAAGAGTCAGGGACAGCATGGAGGTAGGGAAGGATAGGGGTATTTGGACCTCAGGGCAAGGAGCGGGGGGGGAGTTTGTAGCTTAGGGCATGGGTCGCAACCCTAGCCAGGCGCACCCCTTTACCAGTCCTGCCTTTACCACTAAATTTACATGGTAAAGGCATGCATAGCAAAAGAATAAGTGGTTAAGACGCATTGATGGTTAAGGATGTGTGGTAGAGACACGCGTGGTTTATCCATTCGTCCCTCTATCATACAACCTGTGGGAACCTCCAATCCCTGGGAGTAAGGTAACGTGTAATCCCAGGGAGTGAGGTACCTTCTGATCCCAGGGAGTGAGGAAACATCTGATCCCAGGGAGTGAGGTAACATTTGATCCCAGGGAGTGAGGTAACATCTGATTTCAGAGAGTGAGTTAACATCTGATTCCAGGGAGTGAGGTAACATGTAATCCCAGGGAGTGAGCTAACATCTGATCCCAGGGAGTGAGGTAACATCTGATCTAAGGGAGTGAGGAAACATCTGATCCCAGGGAGTGAGGTAACATCTGATCCCAGGGAGTGAGGTAACATCTGATCCCAGTGAGTGAGCTAACATCTGATTCCAGGGAGTGAGGTATCATCTGATCCCAGTGAGTGAGGTATCATCTGATCCCAGGGAGTGAGGTATCATCTGATCCCAGGGAGTGAGGTAACATCTGATTCCAGGGAGTGAGCTAACATCTGATTCCAGGGAGTGAGGTAACATCTGATTCCAGGGAGTGAGGTAACATCTGATTCCAGGGAGTGAGGTAACATCTGATCCCAGGGAGGGAGGAAACATCTGATCCCAGGTAATGAGGTAACATCTGATCCCAGGGAGGGAGGAAACATCTGATCCCAGGTAATGAGGTAACATCTGATACCAGGGAGTGAGGTGACATCTGATACCAGGGAGGGAGGAAACATCTGATCCCAGGTAATGAGGTAACATCTGATACCAGGGAGTGAGGTGACATCTGATCCCAGTGAGTGAGGTGACATCTGATCCCAGTGAGTGAGGTATCATCTGATCCCAGGGAGTGAGGTAACATCTAATCCCAGGGATTGAGGCAACATCTGATTCCAGGGAGTGAGGTAACATCTAATCCCAGGGAGTGAGGTAGCATCTTATCCTACTTAGTGAATTAATATCAGCTCAAATTGAGTTCAGTAAGATCTGATCACAGCAAGGTAACATTTGATTCAATCAATCAATCAATAAATCAATCACAAGAATTTGTATAGCGCGCTACTCACCCGTAAGGTATTCCAGTGTGTATAGTGTTATCTGATATGAGGGAGTAAAGTACCATTTGTTTCCAAAGAGTTTAGTAACATCTGATTCTGTTGGGTGTAGTAACATCTCATAGGGAGTGAGGCAACATCTGAACCCAACAAGGTAACATTTGATTCCAGTGTGCCCAGTGCCATCTGATAAGAGGGAGTAAAGTACCACCTGTTTCCAGACAGTTCAGTAACATCTGATTCTGTAGAGTGTGGTAACATCTGATAAGCAGTGAGGTAACATCTGGTTCCCGGAGAGTGGTAACATCAGATCACAAGGGGTGTGGGAATATCCAATTCCAGTGGATTCAAAAACAATTGGTCATCGGAGCTCAAATTAAAACCAAAACATAAGATTACAAAAGCTCGACTAAAAATAAACAGAAGGGTCAGATTTATCTTTGAGTCTGCCCTAGATGTAGTTTTAGTCTTATCGTTTACAGAAAGATCATAATAAATGTACATACATACATACATGTATACATACAGGGGATTTCTGCAGACCTTCTCATACATTGAAAAAACCTGGAGCCCTACTCAGTAGTGTTTTCTAAACCTCCTAAAGGGAGAAAAAGTTGCAAGGCTTTTTTGTATAACCCTCACCCACCAGTGTTGCCCTTTGGTGGCATGCTTCATCATAGGGTTCTTCCAGCTTTGCTGCAGAACGGGGTGTGCTGGTACCCATGATATACACAGGAGCACTGAATGGTATACACCAAATGATGGTAAATAGGAGTTGGAGGGGTTTTATTGTGAATTACAAATATCTGCTGGGTAAGAAAACTATGCTTTATTCCGTCCTTCAGATGGTATGATTAAAATGGGAAGAAATATGAAATGAAATGAATACGTATTTGTTATAGCGCACAACTACCCTGAGGGATCTCGGCGCCTGTACAAATACCGCTGTGGAACCCTTCTTGGCTTTTCCCTGTGAAATGTCCACTCCTGGGCACCCCCAAGGTGAAGCCAGGCATCCCAGCGCTGTTGGGGTCGTTGTGGAGATTAAGCAAGCTATTGCCCAGAGTTGCAGAGTGGGACTCCATGATTGGAATAGGCACCGAATCGAGAATTATCAGCTCTGAGGAAATAGAGCCCAAGACCCACCGAGGTGGGAATTGAACCCTGGTCCCGGGCCAGACATCTGCATCAGGGTCTGCCGCTCTAACCATTGAGCCACACTTCTCCAAATGTAGAAAGTATGTGTGGTTTTAATGACCTTTCGTTCTACATGGCCTAGAGGTTTAAAGCCACCCTTTCTTGTCAGGACCAAGGATTACACCTCTAGTTAGACTACCCAAAAATAATAAAGTGTAGCAACTTCACACACTCTGCATGTGCAAATACACGTTTCATCTTCTTAGTACTATATTCTGTGATACCTGTAACATATAAGGTGAGAATTAGCCTGCCATATTGTATGTCTCATTTATGTGAAACAAAACCCTTCACACCAGTATGATAGGCATGGAGTAGCATGCATGTTGCTTAAAACACATTGAAATGGTTATAGACCATGCAGGCAGGTAGCGATACTTCATACAGTGTTTATGTGAGTACATCTACTAAAACCGTGATGACCCCTATGACCGAACGAGCCCCCCTCTGGGAAATTCCTCTTATCGGCCCCTATTTCTTTGAAACACTCTTCATACATTGGTATGATCAGGCGTCAAGTACATTTGCTTCTGTCAACCGCAGGATACAGCAATTTGGGAATGGGACTGTCTACTTCAGCCATTGACTATCTTCAATGTGAGTTATCACATATCCCAAGTGGCTAAAAAATTGTCAATTTCAGTGTCTGTGCTGATGAGCCATTCTCTGCTTGCAGTTATGTAATCATTATAGTGATGGGCCATTTTTAAAAAACGTTTTTTGCAAGAATAGTACACCAACATTAGACAGCAGCATTTTTACTTTTGTATTACTTTTAATTACTATTGCATATATTTGCAGGCATGCCATAGCCAGGTTTATTGACCTTGGTAATGCAGTTCTTTTTATTATGCTTGTTTTTGTAAACTTCAGTAGCAACATTTGGGAAAATGTTACAAAGGGTAAGGCTAAGTGCAGCATTAACATATGAATTGCATCTGCTTCCCTTCATCTGTTATAAAAATCAACTATTTTCAATGTTGCATGCATTTATTTTGCTGATTATATTTCATGTTGACCAGCAAGTTCCTCTTCCTGGAATACAAGCCATTCAATACATGAAAGCACACTTCAGGGTTGAAAGAGAGTAAAAAAAGGCCATTATATTTTAGGATTGCCAGCAGGTGATATTAGCTGAAGTGAAAATAACACTGCAACGCGCCCACCGTTTCGTAAGGGATGGCCGGTACTTGATAGAGCATCACACGACATTACAAGAGGTTAAAGTCCTTGCTCCAGTATGACAAAATGTGAGTCCTCATTCTTAGTTTGCCCCACAAACTCAAACAAGAAACTGCCCATAGGGGGAGCCTGATGATACCAACAAATTCAAAAACTGCTGTGTCATCAGAATATGTTTTAAATTTCTACTAACCATCACATGAGTGACTTGTGTGCAAATAGGTCTTATAAAAAGTCTGAAATTCTCAATAACACAGGGTTTTCAATGGCAAAAAAGTCCTTTTTCCAGGGTAGAAAAGTCTTTCTGACTCGTAAAAGTTTCTGGCATCCAATAAGACTCCCAAATAGGAGTTGCTGTCAAAGAAGTATCTCTCACCTATTTGAGGTTTGCAATGAGATGTATCAATGAATTGTGACTGCAGTTGCCATCAAAATCATTAGCTGCTACCAGCCCTGAGTTGGACTGATAACATTTCTGGAATCATATCAACACCCTCCTGGGGAGCAGGCAGTGTTCCAAAAAACACTACTTGCTCCCATGATGTGTTCCCCAAATGGTTAAACATTTTTACTTGAGCTGCTCCCTTCAATTGACACGCAGTGCCTTAAAAAACAGTTTCCTGTTCAGGAAAGCAAATGCAGGGATGGAGGCCTGCTGTCACTGCATGTGCTGCTATTCAGATGAGGTTGCAAAATGCAATCTGCCTTATTATTATTCATTCAAAAGGGTGTTTGTGACCCCGAAGCTCAGTGGGCATGGGGACATGCAGTGCTCAAAGGTCTCCTGTAGGGTTGGCTTTCATATATTAGATGCAGTGACTTTGGCAGGGCACACAGGAGTGTGTCATGTCATGTTTTCAATCATGGTTTGCAGCATGTCACGCAGCCTGCAATGGCAGTCTGTCTGAGATTTGTATGTGGGTCCCTTAGGGTGGCATAAGATATGCTGCAGCCCTTAGAGCGCATCACTAGTACCCGTGCTCCAGGTACCTGCGGTATAATTTACTGGGGACTAACATGGGTGCTAATGCCAATTGCAGCACAATTAGACAACAGTTTATTTTGGTGAAGGAGCACTGGCACTGAGATCTGGGTAGTAGGCATCAGTGCACTGTCAAGGTTGAACACAACAGCTTCTAGTAGCTTAAAGTGGGTAAAAAGTGGGGGGACAACTGCAACAAAAACCCTATTTCCTACAACCAATACAACCAGACATTATTACAGTTATGATTCCTGGGAGCCTGCAATCCATGTTTAAAAGGCCATTTCTGATTATCTGTTTACAGGCAACTTGTAACATCTCTACAATATGAGGTAGAGATTCAACTGTAGTAACGTATTATGGTTGAGTTCTGACATCACAATACCTGCTACCCGAGCTAGCAGCCAGGGTGAAAGGCAGGTCATGGAGCATAACTAAATTTGCAGTTTTAAGGGAGTAAAACAAAACCTGGCTTTTCCTTCTGCACTCACTTTTTAGGTGAACAGTGACAAGTGGAAATTAGATATTTATGGCAACAATTTATTTTCTGCATGTGTTGGGTAATTAAAGGTAAGATAGACTCTGTTCATGTTCACACTCTCTGTTCATTCTGAGATTCAGCATGTTTTAAAACCTGAATTAATCTGATTCTAGTAGATTTTTGCAATAAAATATCTAAGTGCTACATGGTCTCTCTACTTGTACACTAGAGGCTCTACTTGTATTCTTAATTTTTGTTACTTCTATCTCTTTCATATGAAACTGCAATTTCAGCAGTTTTTAGGAAGGGTGATCGTGTTCCTCTATATGGTCATGCAATTCCTTAGTGACTTACAATAACCATACTTTATCCGATATATAATAATTACAACCAAACAGGGTCACAACAACTTATACAGTTATAACCATTTCAAACAGACCTCAGTAGAATCTATGCAGCTGAACCAATTATGGACAGTCCTCCAGTGTAAGCCAAGTTACCAGGTTTCTCTTTCCAAACCCATTAAGCACAGATTGTTGTATTCAGGCCATGTTTGCAGAAGCATATTACAAGCACTCCCCAGTGAATGAACACATGGCAGTGCATTTCATGTGGTTGATGTCTATCTTGTAAACTAATGTTACACATGCAAACTGCCACACATACAGCTCAATATTTAACATACTAAACACATTTGAAAAAGGCATTTGCAAAGCCAACAGGTCGAACTTTGCCTGCTGACTTTTGTTTTTGCCAATATTAGACCGTATTACACTTGTTGCTCTTTATGTATTTTTATATAATATGTTTATTTTGAGATCGTTCCCTTGAAAAAGTGTTTTTCTTCATAGAGCAGCTACTAGGGTACACTTACTGGTATTAGTATGTTTAAATGTTGTTTATCTTTCGTGAATACACTGTTGATAAAGGAATAGGCAATGATTTTTGTGGTTTTGTGGCTGCAGTATGCATCCTATAATTATGGATTTAGTGTAATTGCCAAATATTTTGCAATATCAGTTTCAAAATGTACAGTCTGCCAAAATATTGTTTACAGCTCAAATGGATGAAAATAACACTTTCAGAAAATGTGCCACATGATTAAAAATGTTCTTCAAAAATGTGAATACCTTGCTGCACATTTTTTTCTGCCATGCCACAGTACCCCAGTAATTCTGGCAATGTTAAACACTAGCAAGTGGTTAAGGATTGTCATTAGGATTATGAAGATTATATTTCACAGACAGCTGTGCAATATTTGTCTTATTATATTGGTTTTTCTGCCACTTCATTGTGGGTGATAAACAAAACAGTGTGTGTGTGTGTGTGTGTGTGTGTGCGTGTGTGCGTGTGTGTGGGTGTGCATGTGCATATGTGTGTGTGTGTTTTTGTAAATGCCACACAACCTTGGCCCTTATTATAATGACACCTAGGAATGCCATCCAACAGCTTGTCGGAGGCTTTCCGCCTGACATCATAGGTTTCCCTTAAACCACCGTATTATGATAATGCAGGTCGGAGGGAAACCCACAGGGGAATTCAGCTCCGCTTCTGATGGGCTCATGGAGCCCATCAGGGCGGCGGGTAGAATTGTAATCCCAACATGACAGCCTCTGTAGCCTCGGCTCCGCTACTGGGATTACGATGTTGCTTTCTGTCTGTCCTTTGATGGTGGTCCACCCACCATGAACAGGCAGGTGGGAAGTGTCTTTGGGGGCACCTAGCAGGGCCCTGTTTTAACCCCGGCTGTCCACTATGGTGCCCCCTAAACTTTCCTGCACCATGTGGCAAGCACCGGTGCAGTGATGTTTGAAAACCTACATTTTTCTAATGCAGGTTGTGCTGCAGCCCTTTTCCGGCTTCTGAACAAGCAGCAATGGTGAAATGTATATTTACAACCTCCTCATGGGCGGTCACTTCTAAATTCCTCAGATGGAACCGGGGACTACTCAGTTTTCATTCTGACATGATTCTGGTCGGACGCTCATCCGATCAGCATCGTAATTAGGGCCTTAATCACAGTTTTTTCATGCTCAACATTATGTTACTGTGCAAATAATGTGATACTAGGTGTTGGACTTGGCCCTTTTTTCAGGGGCATCCCTGAACCTTTTGTCTTCCTCCTGTATTTCTTCTGACCTGTTGTTTGTGGTTTTATGACGCGGGGCACTTTTGCACTGCTGATCAGTAAATTGTTGTTATGGATTAGTGATTCCATGATTGACTTATTTGATTTATTTGTCAGACCCACTATGTGCACTGTGCTAGGGTCTGACTAGGGTCCTGTAAATCAAATGTTGCTGGTGGGCTTGCAGCACTGATTGTGCCACCCACAGAAGCAGCTTGTAAAATATGGCTCAGCCCTGTCATTGCAGAGCCTGTGTGCAGTCTGGGACTGCCATGTCCACTTGGCAAGTGCACCCACGTGCCAGTCCCTAAACCTTCTCTTTTCTACATATTAGTCACCCTTAAGGTAGGCCAAATGTACTCCTGTGGGCCGGGTGCAGTGTATGTTAAAGGTAGGACATGCCCTGATGTGTGTGGCATGTCCTGATAGTGAATTACAGCCAAATTTGTTTTTCACTATTGCAAGGCTACCTGTTCCCATAGGCCAGAATAGGCAGTTTGATTATAACATCTTATAATCCTAACTGACCCAGGGAACAAGGTAGAAAAACGAGTTTAGTATGCCTGAACACAGAATGTTAAAATACATCTTCTAGTGTGGGTGATTTAAACATTCTGTGTTTGAAAAAATCACTTTTTAGAAAGTAGGTGTTTTCTTGCCTAACTATCCAGTATGCCTCTACTAGGTTTGTGTATTCCATGTCTGGTGTGTGAGTGACAGGGGGCTAGAGAGGGCTTTGGCTCCAGCAGTCTGATGAGTCAGGGCTGGGCTGAATAGGACCTGCATTGAATAGAGGGAAAGAGATTTCCTTTCACTTGCCTAAGTCTACATAGAATAGAGAGTAGGGGGGGGGGGGGAGATTTCCTTTCAGCTACCTGGGCCAGGTCTGCTTTCAACAATGCTGTCTCCAACTCCTGCCAGGTAGCTGCACCAGGGAGGACAGAACTGGTTTTTACTAGTTGCAGACACTCTCTGCCTTCAGAGAACAAAGGATTTAGTAGTATCACTCCAAAACTTTATTTCGATTTCATATAGAAACCATAAAAGTATGCATAGACAATTTTAAAAGGGCAATAAAATTAATCAACCATAAAATCACAATACATGTTTACATAATTTTTCTTAAAACCAAATTCCATCAATATCTATTTCTAATCACCAAAGCTGGTATAATAAAGTTTAAAACGACATTACATATACGTGCAGTGACAGGGATAACAAGCAATCATACGCTTCTTTATAATAACGCGTTTCAAACGATAACCCAAAATACTCAGATTCCCCCTTGTTCACCCGCTGTTATGGTGATTCGATGCTCGGGGACAAGGGTAAAAGTCATGCAGGTCCCAGATACGGATGGAGCCATCGCCACGTTTGGGCTGGGTAGATCGCAAGTAGGGGGCAATGTTCCTGTGTTTAAACTTAACCAAAATCAAGTCCCCTGGAACATTTTTGGGCAGAAGACCAAGCCACCCCACCCTTCTTACGCTCAGTATACCACCGTCTAGCGCAGAAGGTAATGGTCTATTGTTTTTGAGCCAAAAGATGGCTTTGTTCAGTAGGTCCTGATGCAGTTCACGTTTTCCTGGTCTGAGTGTGGGGACCCCAGAGAGAACAGTGATGTATGGGGCTGCTTCGGGGGGTAAATCAATGCGATGATTTCTTTTTAGTGCGATCACAGGAGCTCTATGTGGGGGATGATCGAGATTAAGGATATCATTGCGACCACTTTGGATAGGTGGTATAACAGGGGAGTCACAAGTTTGCAGTATCGTGGGGGCATTGATCATAGACCTTTCCTGAGTGTTGGTGGGGGTAGGGCTTATAGGATTAACAGGGTTTCCGGTTTGTGGGTATGACCGAACAATAGTTTTCTCGATCCTGCTCAGTCTGTCCCCCAAATCATTAATTTTGACTACCAGTGGAGATAGAGCAGTGTATAGCAGTCGCTCGATTTGGGCCAGTAGGGTCGATTGTAGAGGGGATCGAGTCTCAGCCTTATCCGATGGTAATGAGGCAGGGTTCGGGCCAGATACAGAGGGGCTGCAGTTGTTAGATGGAGAGAGAGTTGTATTGGGGGTTGCCTGGGGAGTACAAATTACTTGATCTCTGACTCTGGTCACTATGGGAGTAATTGGTGCATCCGGGATATAGTTTGTGCCACAGAGGGCATTCAGCTCTTCCCAGATGGACATTATAATTTGGAGATAAAATCCTGGTGGCAAAGGTAGACAACTCCAAGCGGTAGAGATATAAGATAGAACCTGGCTTTACCTTCTCCAATGATGATGCCAAGTGTGGTGGCACGTCCCGTCCTCCTCGTGCCTCTGAGGGCCACAGAGGGCCCGCCCTTTGCCCGGGCTTAGCCCAGCGTCCGCGCGCGTCCGCGACGCGGAGGGAGCTTCCTCAATTTGAGCGCCTCCGGGCGCGCTGATCCGGTGGATGTGTGGGCGGGACCGGAACTTCACCCAAGGCTTGCTGGGAGCTGTAGTTCCCCCCAACTGCGTCCGTGGAGCTGGAAACTATGGCGGCAGGGGGAACGAGCAGCGCCAGGGCCCCAGCAGCAGGTGAGGGAAAGTGCGTGTGCCTGCTCCCCTCCTCAGCCCAATTTTGGAAAGAAAGACCCCCGCTCCTCCGTGGGAGCTTCCTCAATTTGAGCGCCTCCGGGCGCGCTGATCCAGTGGATGTGTGGGCGGGACCGGAACTTCACCCAAGGCTTGCTGGGAGCTGTAGTTCCCCCCAACTGCGTCCGTGGAGCTGGAAACTACGGCGGCAGGGGGAACGAGCAGCGTCAGGGCCCCAGCAGCAGGTGAGGGAAAGTGGGTGTGCCTGCTCCCCTCCTCAGCCCAATTTTGGAAAGAAAGAGTAGTATAAATATTGGGACCCAGACCCCAGAACTTTAGATCACTTCTGGGAATCAAGACAAACCCTTTGCCACGGAGAGAAACCAAGGAAGCTGAAGGAGGAGACTGCCCCTGTGATGTTTGGGTTTGGCCGGCAGTGGTTACTTATTGCCAAGGAAAGGAGAAAAGGAACTTTGTGTGTACTTTTACTATCTTAAGGAAGATCTCGATGGGCTTGAAGCTGAGCTTGCCTCCTGTTCTGAAGTCTCAGGGAAACACAGACTTTACCACTAGCTCCCCCTGAAATTCCTTGCTGGGAATTCTTCCAGCAGTGAGGTGCCTGCTGTTTTTTTGGGTCCTCTGGAGACTGCATGCCACTGGGAGCTGGAAGCCCGACACAACGAGAAAGAAGCGTGTCGCCGCCGCAGCAGTTGCCGTCACATCACCGAGGAAGCATGTTGCAGGGCCTGTTGCGGTGCCAAAGTTCATCCATTTTGCCGCACGGCCGTCAGGAGCGCACGCATTGCATCCACATTGTCGCATCGCACTGGATCGTCCCATTGAGTCGCCATCTTGTCGCATTGTAGCTGGAACTCAGTAAGAAACGGACGCATCATCTCCTCTCTGGTAAGGAACTGACGCATCACCTCACCTGCGCTGCAGTAAGGAACCGATGCATCACCTCCACCGAATCAAGGAACCGACGCATCACCTTCCCTGCGACCTTTTGTTTGTTTTGCGTGACGCATCCAAGGTAATTTGAGAGTAAAGAGTTGCATTTACCATCTACATTGAACTAAGCTATTTCTACCATTTTAAAGTCATATTATTGACATTGTATTGTGGATTTTTGTTGTTAGGTCTAGTAAGGATTACTTATTTTTCTAAACTAGTGTGTTGTCCATTTGTAGTGTTTTCACTGTATTACTGTACGTGTTCACAGATGCTTTATCCACTGCATCTGAGATAAGCCTGTCTACTCGTGCCAACATACCAAGGGGGTGAGCAGGTGTTATTTTAGGAGTGTAGCCCCCGTACCCTGACTAGAAGCAAGAGCCCCTACTTGTTCTTATATGTATTAGGGATGAGAAATGAACAATACCTCCAGTGTCGAATAGCAGGATGGCATTTAGATTGATAGTCACGCAGAGATTATTCAAATTCGAAGAAAGAAAATAAATGGAAACATGGTCTATGGATAAATCAGCATGAGTTCTGCTCTGTATGTCATTTCTTGCATTTGACTCTGGTGCTTAATATGTAATATGCGCACTTAATATGTAAATATGGAATTGATGTTTTAAATGCAAATATAAAATAATTTCTGAAATGACAGCAAGCATATAAGTAATAGAAAATATTAAACTACAAATGTGTGATTCAATTATCCTGAATACAATGATTTATATTGAAATATTATTATTTTTCACTCTGTACATTCGCATGACAATTAGCAGGGTGGGAAGTTGTAAAGGTATTTTTTGCAACCTTTCTAAGTGGCTGTGAAAATCATTGCAACTTTTTGAAGGTTGCTATGTTTTATAATTTCATATTTTGTTTTTCATGTACAACCCCCTGCATTCAGGCGTTTGTATCAGAAAAGCCAAAACAATACTGAATGGGCTTTGGTGTTGGACGGGCCTTTCGTGAAGTCTGGCACTGCCAGGTGAACCATTGTGTGAGCTGTTTTTTTCCCTCTTGTCTGGGCCCACAGGACCAGCAAAAAAGCCTATGCACTGGTACTTTAAAGCTGGCCCAACTGGAAGTGCCAGACTGCTTAAAAAAGGCTGTCCAACCCTGATGAGCTGCCATAGCAGCATTCCAGTCACTTACAGTGAAAATTCACCATCTTAGGAGGAGAGAACTTTAAATATGGAAGGACCCCTGCAGCTTGGCTGGTGGAGGTGGGGAAATTTGCTGTCTCAGGGAATTAGAGGATGGCCTACCAGGCTCTAAATGACCCTGAGACTCTTGTTCCAAAGTACAACTTTTCCAAACGAGTAAATATACTTGAACTTGTTGAATATCTCAATTTATGTTTTAGTTTTAAATCAACTAAAGTCCTTTCAGTGTTTTTGAAGTTGCATGTTTCTTTCCCTACGGTTATGGCTTACATTTTGTCACTATGACTTATTTTGTTCCTGACTTGGTGATTTTAGGTTTGTGAAAAACTGTCTTTACTTCAAGTTTTCTAATGTAATATTCTAATGTTTAGGTTAAAATAATATTCATTCTTAACATTTTGAATTGGTTAGCTATAATTCTACTTGCAGTCATTCATATAATGTTGATGCCTTACATGAATCTCCAAAGCCTGTTTTGATTTCAAAAGCAATGGAGGGTGATTTACAAAAGCACTCTACGTCAGCATCAACAAGTCCCTACTCCGCAAACTCCAGACAATACAGAACACCGCAGCCAGACTGGTCCTCGGCATCCCCCGACACGAACACATCAGTCAACACCTACGAAGTCTCCACTCACTCACGCATACAAATGCCTACACAATAACGGACCCAAATAGCTCAATGACATAATCAACTTCCACGTACCCAAAATAAACCTCCAATCTTCCAACCTCACACAGGCCGAAACACCGTGCATCCACAGAGCAAGAGCAGGTGGAAGATCCTTTCTCTCACATTGCAGCCAAGACCTGGAATGAGCTACCGGCAGACATCAGATGTGCCCCCTCCCAGAACACCTTCAGGAAGACCCTCAAGACCTAGCTCTTCGGCTAAACAGATCTGCGGACCCCCCCCCCCACTCAGTGCCATGAGACCCTCACGGGTGAGTAGCGCGTTTACAATTCCCTAATTGATTGATTGATATACATGGTTAAGGCAATGCGTGATCTAGCTGCTGGCTGCTGGGGATGGAAGCAGGAAGCCATCGCAGGAAAGAGAACCACGGTGAGGTAAGTTGGGCTGGGCTGTATTTCTCTGGGCTGGGCGTAGTTTTCTGGGCTGGTGGGGTCAGGGGTTATTTTCTGGGATGGGGTCAGGGTAATTTTCTGGGCTGGGTCGGGGTAATTTTCGGGGCTGGGGGTAGGGTGTAGTTTTCTGAGCTGGGGAGTCGGGGTAGTTTTTTGGGCTGGGGGTAGTTTCCTGGGATGGGGGTGGGCCAGGGGCAGTTTTCAGAGCCGGGGGTGGGTTGGGGTTGTTTATTGGGCAGGGGGTCAGTTGTCGTTTTCAGGGAATGGGGTGGATCAGGGTATTTTTCTGGGCTGGGGTGGGTCAGGGGTAGACTACTGGGCTGAGGGGGTCAGAGTAGTTTTCTAGGCTTTGGGGTGAGTCAGGGGTACTTTTCTGGGCTGGGGGTGAGTCAGGGGTAGTTTTCCAGGCTGGGGGGTCAGGGTAGTTTTTAGTGCTGGGGGTCAGGGTAGTTTTCTGGGCTGGGGGTTGGGGGTAGTTTTCGGGGCTGGGGGCTTGGGACCAGTTTTCAGGGCTTGAGGGGGGTCAGGTAGTTTTCAGGGCTGGGGGTCAGAAGTAGTTTCAGAGCTGGGGAGTCAGAGTAGTTTTCAAGTCTGGGGTAGGGTCGGGGTAGACTTCAGGGCAGGGGGAGGGGAATGGATAGTTGGGGTAGGTTTTAGGGCTGGGGTCGGGTAGCTTTTTAATAATAGGGAGTTGCCTAAGGGCAGTGAAAAGGATTGGGGTAGTTGTGGGGACAGAGCAAGTGGGTGGAAGGGGGTCAAGGTAGTGTTTAAGTGTTAGGGACAGCGTGGGGGTTGAGAGGGACAGGGGTATTCGGACCTCAGGGCAGGGAGCAGGGGTGGGGGAGTTTGTAGTTTAGGGAATGGGGACAGGGGTCGCAACCCTAGCCACACACACCCCTTTACCATTCATGCCTTTTCCACTAAATTATGTGGCAAAGGCATGCCAAGCAAAAGAATGCATGGTTAAGGCGCACTCATGGTTAAGGCTGTGTGGTAGAGGCATGCCTGGTTCATCCATTCGTGCCTCTATCATACAACCTGTGGGAACATCCAATCCCAGGTAGTAAGGTAACATCTGATCCCAGGGAGTGAGGTAACATCTGATCCCAGGGAGTGAGGAAACATCTGATCCCAGGGAGTGAGGTAACATTTGATCCCAGGGAGTTCAGTAAGATCTGATCACAGCAAGGTAACATTTGGTTCCAGTGTGTATAGTGTCATCTGATACGAGGGAGTAAAGTACCATTTGTTTTCAGACAGTTTAGTAACATCTGATTCTGTAGAGTGTAGTAACATCTGATAGGGAGTGAGGCAACATCTGATCCCAACAAGGTAACATTTGATTCCAGTGTGCACAGTATCATCTCATACGAGGGAGTAAAGTACCACCTGTTTCCAGACAGTTCAGTAACATTTGATTCTGTAGAGTGTGGTAGCATCTGAAAAGCAGTGAGGTAACATCTGGTTCCCGGAGTGTGGTAACATCAGATCACAAGGGGTGTGGGAACATCCAATTCCAGTGCATTCAGTAACATTTCCCCTTAGGAACACACATTAAAACCAAAAATTAAAAAGCAAATACTGGACTAAAAATAAACAGTAGGGTCAGATGTATCTTGGAGTCTGCCCTAGATGTGGTTTTACTCTTATGTTTTTCAGAAAGAACATAGTAAAAGTACATACATACATCCATGTATACATACAGGGGCTTTCTGCAGACCTCCTCATACATTGAAAAAACTGGAGCCCTACTCAGTAGTGTGTGCTAAACCTCCTACATGGAGTAAAAAAGCACAAGGGTTTTTGGTATAACCCTCACCCACCAGTGTTGCCCCTTGGTGGCATGCTTCATCATAGGGTTCTTCCAGCTTTGCTGCTGAATGGGGTGTGCTGGTACCCATGAGACACACAGGAGCACTGAATGGTATACACCAAATGATGGTAAATAGGAGATGGAGGGGTTTTATTGTGAATTACAAATACCTGCTGGGTAAGAAAACTATGCTTTAAACTGCCATTCAGACAGTATAATTAAAATCGGAAGAAATGTAGAAAGTATGTGTGGTTTTATTGACCCTTCTTTCTACATGGCCTAGGTTTAAAGCCACCCTTTGCTGTAGCTTTCGTCAGGATCAAGGATTACACACCTAGTTAGACTACCCAAAAACAACAAAGTGTAGCAACTTCACACACTCTGTATGTGCAAATGCACTTTTCACCTTCTAGGTACTATATTCTGTGATACCTGTAACAAGAAGGAGACAATTAGCCTGCCATATTATACGTCTCATTTATGTGAAACAAAACCCTTCACACCCGTATGATAGGCATGGAGTGGCAAACATTTTGTTTAAAAACCCGTTGAAATGGTTATAGACCATGCAGGCAGATAGGGATGTTTTATAAAGTGTTATGTGAGCACATCGACTAAAAACATGATGACCCCTATGATCGAACGAGCCCCCCTCTGGGAAATTCCTCTTATCGGCCTTTATTTCTTCGAAACACTCTTAATA
This sequence comes from Lissotriton helveticus, assembly GCF_964261635.1. NCBI lineage: Eukaryota > Metazoa > Chordata > Amphibia > Caudata > Salamandridae > Lissotriton > Lissotriton helveticus. Next base: position 118,456,024 of record NC_136068.1, read on the forward strand.
CATTGGTCTGATCAGGCGTCAAGTGTATTTGCTTCTGTCAACTGCAGGATACATCAATTTGGAATGGAACTGTCTACTTCAGCCACTGACTATGATACAGCGGGATTTCTCCTCTAGAGTCTGCTTCCCATTCTCTAGAATCCCGTCACAGGTCGACTGGACCTTTTTACCTGTCATAGAGTGAATAAGGCAACCTAGTTGACACTAAACAGATCAAATTCGAAATACCCAATTGCTTTCCCCAAAGAACCACTGACTAAAGACTGAATTTTGAAGGTTTATTACATAACCAAAAATAATTGGAGATACAGGCACCTCAGCAATAGGTTCAAAAGATAAACAGGTACTAATACAAACATAATCCTATGGAAAAGTCTCAGTCGGCTAATGAACAGAACGAGAATCAATTCCAGGACCATCAGGCTAAACAAAATTGCTATCACTTGAGTTCTGGTACTCATCAGGATAATAGACATAAATTCAGGTTAGTCTGTCCCTACTCTATGCTAGATGACATCCCTACTCAACAACCGCCCGTCCTATCCAAAAGGTGTCAGCCGTGGTGACTTCCAAGTGAAGTTCGCCCACATTCTCTTAGACTATCATTCTTGACTTGCATCTATGCCCTTTGCCCATCTGACCGCTCTCTCTAGCTCCTCAGCTCGTCTGCTCTGCCTCCACCCTCGGGGCACTGTCCCTAATACCAAACCCCACAATGTTAATGTCACGCCTCCTGGTACGCCCCTCAAGAAGGTGTTGGGTTCTGTAAATTTCCACATGGCATGAGTCCATCCTTGTCCGTTCAAACGTCCTTGGGTCTCAGGCTCTTCATCCTTTCAAGTCGCTTCTGTAAATTCCTAGTCTACTCCTCCATGTCTGAGTCTAGCATCCTAACGCTCATACACAATGGGCCCTTCTACTCTACTATCTGCTGGATGAGGCGCCTGCAAAGAAATACACACATAACTCACAGTCTACAAATGTTGCAACATTTTCTAAAAGGTCTTTCATAAGTATTTCTATCGTTTATGTGTTTAAGCAAGACATTTTCATACAGGCCTGCGCCATTTCCATGTACTAGGCCTCTGCTGGTTATAGGCCCAACGCTTTACATTAGCACTTTCTTGGTTCACTTAGGCCTCCAACCTTAACGACAAAGCATTTGCTCTAACTTAAACTAATTATCTAGTACATAAAGCATGATTATTCATTTCGCTATAGTTCATCCAAAGGCACATTATTAATCAATTAAACACTTCTATCATTAGTGAAAGATTTCATTTCAAAACACCTCTACATTGCAGTAAGCATGGAATTGCACCTTGTAACGCTGGTTCTGCACATTTTCAGATGCCAATTCATTCAAATGCCTTGTCATATATTGCATCTAAACATGTTTACAGGTCCTCTATATATCCGGGTGCTGACTACTTGTACATATGGTGCACCTCTACAAAAATTCACTTTATATGGCGCTCTCTCAGTTCCCCCCTTTGATGACCTGTGTCATCACCACCCTCACATCATACTCAGGGTAAGAACTGAACTAAACGGAGCTTGTGGCCATTTTCCCTCGCTTGAGCATCTCCAATGCTCTCAAACTGCGGTATTGACTGTCTTGCATCCTTTCCATTCGCATCTCTTGCGCTCTCATTGATCTCGTCAATCTGTTCTACTTGTACCATTTGTACAACCTCACTAACCCCCACAAAGCAATCACACATGCCACTGCTATAATGAGGGGTTTCAGTACAAATCCCAGGAAACCCTTCCCTAAGTTAGCAAACCAGTTTCCAACTTTTCCAAATCCCTTGCCAACGGTCTCCCACGTATTCTCTTGGGTCAAATCCTCAATCTCATAATGGATTGCAGTAATGTTGGATATATATGTCTCCAGATCCTTAGAGTTGTCTGGTATATAAGTGCCACATTCCGGAACCTTCAAACGTTTACAGACTCCGCCCTCTTTTGCTAGGATGACGTCTAGAGCAAGACGGTTCTGTAAAACCATTGTCCTTATCGACAACATCTCACCCTCGACCAGCACCAATGACTTGGCTGTACTCATTGACAGTTCATCTACGACAGTTGCTAACCGCCTCATCTTGATGTCATTTAAAATGACTCCTAGCATGGGTATCGCTTCCCCAAACACGTCTCCAATTATTGCTCCAGCACTCTCCCCCCGCTTCACCCTCCTCTGAGACCCTCCCTCTAAGAGAGCAAAATCCTCAGTGTGGTAAATTTTAGGAAAGATAATTGCCAGGTAACACGTTCCATACCACTTCTCTGGCAATCTCACATACGCATTCCTTCCGCAGACAAAATACACAGTAGGAATCACCTGAACCACGCTCTTCAGGAAGTCCTTTGTATAATACTCTAATGTGAAGGTGTGGTCACACATAGTCTGACCCACATACACATTTTCATAATACGTCTGTGGTCGATGAAGACACAACTTTCCTTTCTGTACTGCATCTAGAGCTATTGGACCATAACTCCCCCTCGACTTATGCTGTTTCTCTTCTTCGGTCCAATCTACCTTGCCTTGACCTGAATCTCGCAACTTCTTTTGCTTCGTGTACCTATCTTCCACTTGCTCAATGAACTTCTTCTCTATCTCGGATAGTGAACAGGTCAAGTTGTGTCGATGTGCATATGGGGTGTCTAGCTCTTGAGTGGGAATGAAAAAATATCCAAGTCTGTCCTCTGACTTATAATAGTCCCACTTGTTCAAATGCTTGTAATTCGGGACTTCTGGTAACACAGCATCATAATTCGAAAAGAAGTATTCAAAGTGATTTCGCCCATATAGGATACTAATCAGCAAACTACAGGATATCCCATATGTCAATGGAAGGTGATGGTATCTGATAACCTCATCTACTGAAGCTGGCAATTGCATACACACATAACAGTCCTTTGCATCCATCGCATCAATGTATTCATACAGCAGCTTTGCATATGCATTCTGTCCAAAATTTCCTTTAGACAGATCTGTATGTAACCTACGACTCTCTGCAGCAAGCAAGGCCTTCGCTCTTCTTTTTCTTTCTTCCTTCTGGCTAGGAGTGGTAGGTGTCGATGTTCCTACAGCCTTCTCTACCTGTTCATGTGGTGCAAAATAGGAAACGGAAACTACTATAACTATAAGGAGAATCACTCCAGCTAAAAGAGCGCCTACTATGCACTTGGCTCTATGATTCGGGTTCCCAGGCGCCATGGTCTTAGCACAAAGCAGTTCGTTCTCGGAAAGCACCCAAAGTCTCTTTCTCTGCTATTCGAGTCTCCTGAGCCACATCTGGCAGCTTGAAAATTTTGTTTCAGTTCTTCTTTTGCTTCAATCAACAGACAGCCCTAACCCTTCTCTGTCCTCTGTGGAAAGTCCCTAAATTTGTTCTTCTTCCACTTGGCTCTAGGTTAAGTTAACAGCTACTGACAAAGTCTTTTCAAAGTCTTTCAAGCAATTCGAAGTTCAAGCAAAGTTTAAAATTCAAAATTCAAAGTTCTCAATAGTCGATGATTATACTTGATCCGATTGCCTGCAACACATAATCTAAAGGTTCCATGCGGAGCACAACTTCGTCATATGCTGGCATGTCGGGAACAAACGTAGGAAAAATCAGTCTTTCCAGCAGTAAATCACGTATCTTGCTCAGGAGAGGGGGATTAGGAATAGTGAGTGTCAGTATACCTTCAATTTCAAGTCCAGGTACCAACAACATCACTTCCAGCTTAACATTGGGGAATGTGCTGGTCACCGTCACTGTCCTCACCCTCCCGGACCTCAGTACCCCTGGCATTGGTAGCCCTAGCATTTGCGAAAGGGTAGGTCCACTCTGGAGTAGCGTATCTTCCGCAAGGTACTCACACTCTCCTTGACCTTCTCGGACCCCCTTGCTCAGCTCCTCGTTCTTCCCCTTCCAGATCAGATTCTTCAGACACAGGGGGCAAATTCTCTTTCAGAAGCCAGTCTCACATTTCTTCGCCTCTGTCTCTCAGGCCAATGAGCTTCTGCACCTCTTGCTCGTCTGCTTCTCATTTGCACACCCTGTTCGTCCCCACTCTCAGGCTCTTCTGCACTCAAATCACCTTCTCCGCCACTTCCCTCTTCTTGGGCAGATTCGGTGTCACTGTCGTCGTGATCATAGACAGCCTGACTCGGGGAAACCCCAACTTCCACTGGCACCTCCGCAGCTTGACTTGTCCCCTCACCCGGATCTTCTTCTCCGTTATTGTTTTCGTCTATGAGGGGAGCTGTTCCTTCCGCGGGTGCTGGAGCTCATCGGGTATGAGAAGCATGGACCCAATTTGGCAGTCCACCAACTTTCACATATGTCGTGGTTATTAGGATAACCTGTAACGGACCTCTCCAACGCACATCCAGGCAGTTTTTCCTGACGTGTTTTCTCACAAAGACCCAGTCTCCTGGACACAGGTCGTGACAAAGGTCGCTAGAAGCCGGAATTTCAGCAGCCTGCACCTGAAGGGACACAGAACGGTACAAACAGCAAACGCTGCTCTCAGCTGACCAGTATTGTCTCTTATGCATGAGACGTCGAGAAAGTAAATTTCATCAGGGTCTGTCAACGGCACATCAACAATATCCGGCCTAGGTTTGGTACACAGTACAGTTACATCAAGACAATCATGGTCTTCCCAATCATCATCTATATCATTTGGTAATGGCAACAAAGTAGCAGGATTCAAGACAGAGCACCTCCTGAGAGTCACATTCTCAGCAGCAAGTATAACCTGCTCGTAGCGTGTGAGCCTATTGTTGGTCAGGTGCTGCGTCCTGGTCCTGGTCATCAGCAATTCCACAGAATGCGGTACATGCACTGTCAGTGGATATCCCATCACTATACTTTCGCATCTTTCAATGCTGACACCTGTTGCAGCAACGGATTTGAGACATCCGGGCAACGCTGCGGCTACTGGATCTAGGGTAGCCGAAAAGTATGCAACTGGTCTACGGACTCCTCCATGATCTTGCACTAAAACTGCCAATGCACATCCCTCTCTTTCACAGCAGAATAATGCAAATGATTTATTGTAATCAGGCATTCCCAGAGCCGGGGCCCGACACAAGTCCTCTCTCAGCTCAAGAAAAGCCATCATACAGTCTGAGTCCCATGGTACCGGATCACTCACGTCCTTGTGCGTCAGTTTCTGCAAGGGTTTCGCCTTCAGGGAAAAGTTAACAATCCATTGTCTGCAGTAGCTAACCATGCCCAAGAACATTCTAACCTCTCTTTGGGTCGAGGGCACGTTCATTCTCATGATTGTTTCGATCCTGTCAGGCGACACCTTCCTCTTTCCCTGCTCTATTCTGTGACCCAGATACTGCACTTCTTGCAGGCAGTACTGCAACTTGCTGGGGGACACCTTGTGTCCGTTCCTTCCCAGATGGTTCAGCAAGGCAATGGTATAAATCCTACATGCATCTTCGGTGTCTGACGCAACAAGGAGGTCGTCTATGTACTGTACGAGAACTGAGTTCTGTGGCAGTACCAGACTCTCGAGATTCCTTTTCAACAATTAATTGAAGATCGATGGGCTCTCTGTATACCCTTGGGGGATACGGCACCATGTTAGGACGCGACTCTCTATTTTGAAAGCGAAAAGAAATTGGCTTTCCTCATGCAATGGGATGGAAAAGAAGGCTTGACACAAATCAATCACAGAAAACCATTCAGCTTGGAATGGTATCTGAAACAATATCACTGATGGATTCGGTACCACTGGACAGCATGGGACGACAATGTTGTTAATCTTTCGTAAATCCTGCACTATCCTGAATTTACCACTTGGCTTCTGCAGACCCATTATCGGAGAGTTACAGGGACTGCCCATAACCTCCTTCAGGATCCCTTGTCTAATCATGGACTCAATCACGGGTTTTATACCTGCAAGTGTTTCTGGGGTCAATTTGTACTGTGGTGTCCTCGGGAATTCAGCATTTGGTCTCACTTGGATTCGGACAGGCTCTACCCCTTTAATCAGTCCAATCTCTTCTCCCGTAAAGTCCCACACTTCCGGCGAGACTGAATCCCTCAAATCCGATGGGAGTTCGTCCACAGTTATGGCAGGGTACAATTCAATGCACACTTGCGTATTTGCAACCTTAAAATCAGCATCGTCATCATTAGTCTGCAATTCTACTCCCTTGGGGGTACAATAGATGGTGCAATTAAGTTTACACAAAAGATCTCTTCCTAACAGACACACAGGACTGGAATCACACACCACGAACTGGTGTCGATCTCTAAAGCTTCCAATCTTCACAGGGACCGGCTCAGTCAGGGGGTTTGTCATTCTTCTGTTTGCTACTCCTACGACTTGTATGGTCTGTCCTGAGAGGGGTAAGTTGGGAACTACCGCAGACCGCACAGTGGAGCGAGAGGCGCCCGTGTCAACCAAGAAGGTGGTGGGATGTCCATCTACATCTGCCTCCACAAACGGTCCTCTCTGATCTACCTCCAGTACTGCTCCAAGGGTACAGCCCTCCTCCCCATCCTGGTACCGACCTGTCACTGGGTCAAAGTAATAGCACTCATCCCCTTCGACTATGAAAGGCATCTGGTGGTATACCTTGTTCCCTGCTGAAATCTTTGGTGCCTGGGGAACCTGAGCTCTAGGGGCTGAAGACCCCCCTTTCGCCATCTGAGACTTAGGCACTGTCATCTTCCGTGCCGGAGGGGCTTGGACTTCCTCCTCCTCCTGCTCCTGTACCTGATTGTCTGGGTTATGGGGACACTCGCGTCTCCAATGCCCGACCTCGTGACATTGATGACACCTGGTCGTCTTCTTCAGGGCCTCTATGTCTATCCTAGGTCTCGGACCTTCTTCCCCGTCTTTCTTCTGCCCCCCTGATCTCCTTCCCATGGTGCCATTTCCTGACTGACCCTGTCCTCCTGCTTGCATCTGGACTAACATTAGTTTATCCTTAAGCTTCTTTGTCTTTGAGTCTATCTCATCACTGCAGTACCTCGCGTATCTCAAAATCTCGTCTAGAGGTTTGTTTTGCCAACAGATCAAATGCTGCTGTATCATAAGGCAGATATCAGGCCTCAATCCCAGCACAAACTTGGATACGAACTGTTCCATATCCTTCGGATCCATCACATCTAATCCGCTGTATTGCTTGAAAATCAGCAATAGCCTCTCATAAAATTCATGCACCGTCTCTTTTGGTTCCTGCCTTGTACGGTCTATCTTTACCCAATCGATATCTTGTGGTGGTACTTTCGTTTTTAACCACGTGATCGCCTGCTCATATTTTGCCATCACCCTAGGTGACGGTCCATTTGTGGCACTATCTCTGTCTGGCTCCGCAGTGGGCCATTCGACACTGACTTTGCATGCTATCCATAAATCACTTGGAACCACAATATCAAACAGTGTGTTCAAATCGATCCACAGTACCTTAGAAATTTTAACAAACCTCTCTACCTGCTTGTACCATTCCACTGGACTCTCTCTCAACTTTGGAAATGTGTTCGTAAAAGCAGCCAGGTCTCCCCTGCTCCAGGGTACATGTACATATCCCCCATGAGCCACCTCCCGCAAGGGGTACGCTTCAGCGTGCATCAACCCTCCTCCCGGGGATGTCTCGATAACACTCCGTCTGACTGTCTTTTTCTTTGACCACCTTTCCTCCCATTTCTCCAGCTGGGACCATGTCCGGATTCCCATTATCAGTTCCCTAATATGGGTTTTTAATCCGATCACCCTCTTTTCTTCTAGATCTTGATCTGAATACTGTAACCTGTGGCCCCCCTGTAGGGCTTTCGTTTTTGTCTAGTCTACCACATACTTGTTTGCAAATTCAGAAAGTTTCTCATGAGCTGTCCTAGCCTTCCGAGTAACATCTTTTGCCACAAACAACAACTCATCTGGTTCGTAAAGTTCAATCCTTTCTAGTGGCAGTGTACCTTCCACTATTTCCTCTACTTCTGATTTTAATCTCAGCACATCTAACCTCCTTGCCTTTATTGCCGCTCTCAATGTGCCTTGGTTAGAGGTTTCCTTAGAGTCCCTTCCGCCACCTTCCTGACTCCCTCTCCTGTTCTCTTCAGGTGTATTAGGAGGAACCCTTCTACCTTCGCAACTCTTACAGTCCCTCTCCTGCCGCCTATCTCCGGAGGAATGATGAGATGTATCCCTGCTCCCCACACCTCCGTTTTCCCACTCCTGCCTGCTTTCGCTAGCTGCACAGTGAGAACCCATCCTATTCTCTTCGTTCTCTGACCCAAACACATTCCTTGATCTGTCGCTCTGGGTGTCCACAATTGTTTCCCAAGTTCTCAAATCTGGCCTTAACTCCCTCATCGACCTCGGCCTCGGTCCTCTCAAATCCATCGAATCCCTCCAACCTCTTTTCTCCTCCGAGGAGTCTGCCGATGCCACCAAAGGGGTGCTCTGTTCTACCGGTCTGGGTAATGTCTTCCACCCATCTGCTGTATCAGTTCTACTTTCTCTAGCACTACTCTCGCTCTCCATCTTTGGTGGACTCTCACCTTGGGTCTGTTCTGGATTGTACACTGATACTATAGGACCTATGGTAACAGGTACCGTCAGGGCATCTGGCAATTTCTGAGAATGGACACCCTCTTCTACCCTAACTTTCTGTACTGTAAACCGTCCCACTACTCTCGACAATGGGGAGGGTGGGGGTGCCCATTCTCCCTTTTCTGGGGTAAACTTGTCCCCTGGGGTTTCCCATCCGTTCCCCATTGGACCCCCGCCTTCCCCTACTGGTGCTTCCCAGTGCTCTGCCGATGCTTGCGTTCCCTGCAACTCTGGGTTGTATGGGGGTGGCCTTTCTGACAACAGCCTCTCTATCAGGCTGTCGTCTGTCTTGCTTTCCTCATCCTCAGTACTCTTTTTCTGCCCCTCGCCTGCACTTTCCAGCAACGGATACAACCTATCCCCTACAATGGTCTGTACCCTCCATCTCTTTTCCATGGCATCCCATCTGGCATCTTGAACCGCCCTTACCGAGCGTTTCACTCTTTCTTGTCTCCTATCTCTGTTCCTGTCGTGGGCTGCCCTTATCCATGCATTTAGTGCTTCGAACTGTGTTGGTCTGGGCAAAGGTCGCAATGCAGCCATAATCGCTTTCAACTGGTATAACACTTCTAGTCTAAACGTTCCATATTTAGGAAAAGTCAATTCCTCGTTTCCATCTGTCATCTTACACCAATTATCGAGCCACAATATGGTATGCAACCCAACATTCGTTGCCATGTAGTAAGCTGGAGTATCCTCGGGTGGAGCCTCCTCCCCGCCCTGAGGTTCTATCCTGTTTTCTCCCTTGAAACATTTTCGCAATACCTTAAAACATTTCATAATGAAAACCACACGTTTCCTTGTTTACAACACTCGCTGTACTTCCTGATGACAATCCACCAATCCCAGCGCGGCTTCACGCCAACCGCCCTATCACAGCGCGGCTTCACACTAACCGCCCTATCACAGCGCGGCCCCATCTGACGTCACTCGCCTCCGTTTCGCAGCAGTTCCCCTCCTCTCTCCGTTCTTCTCGCGGTCTCGCATGCGTCCCAATCATACACTGAAAATGATTACTTCCGACCAAGCAACCACTTCCCTGACTGTACGGCCACAGTCTAACTGTAATTGTCACCAACTGGCAAATGTCTGTCCGCGAACGACCGGACACTCGCCACTCTGATAGGTTACAAGTTCACGGTAACTTCCGACCAGCGTCCGTTACCCACACACTCACACACACGTTCCCCCTATCTCGGTCCTGTGGGCGATCAATGGTACCTCATGACCCCCTTTACAATGGTCGACAATTACTTTGGGTTTTCGATACACCCGAACCACTTAAACTGCCCTTGAGCTTAAGATTTTCACCGGTTGCGCGCGCTCACAACCTGTCCTCTTTCACACTACAGGCATTCAACTCCGCAAGACAATACACATACAATACAACATGACACCGCAATCTAACAACGCATGACCCTTTTCATACTCACTCTCCTTCGACCTGCTGCTGTCTGCCGCACTGTTACTCTCCGTCAGATTCCATGGAACGCCATCCGCCATCCGCGATTTTCTGGACACTCATCCTTGGGTTCTATGGGCCTCAGGGAAATCTCAACCTACTTCTAGCTTACCCTCACTCAGAAGATAACCATCCTACACTGCTACCAATTGATACGGCGGGATTTCTCCTCTAGAGTCTGCTTCCCATTCTCTAGAATCCCGTCACAGGTCGACTGGACCTTTTTACCTGTCATAGAGTGAATGAGGCAACCTAGTTGACACTAAACAGATCAAATTCGAAATACCCTATTGCTTTCCCCAAAGAACCACTGACTAAAGACTGAATTTAGAAGGTTTATTACATAACCAAAAATAATTGGAGATACAGGCACCTCAGCAATAGGTTCAAAAGATAAACAGGTACTAATACAAACATAATCCTACGGAAAAGTCTCAGTCGGCTAATGAACAGAACGAGAATCAATTCCAGGACCATCAGGCTAAACAAAATTGCTATCACTTGAGTTCTGGTACTCATCAGGATAATAGACATAAATTCAGGTTAGTCTGTCCCTACTCTATGCTAGATGACATCCCTACTCAACAACCGCCCGTCCTATCCAAAAGGTGTCAGCCGTGGTGACTTCCAAGTGAAGTTCGCCCACATTCTCTTAGACTATCATTCTTGACTTGCATCTATGCCCTTTGCCCATCTGACCGCTCTCTCTAGCTCCTCAGCTCGTCTGCTCTGCCTCCACCCTCGGGGCACTGTCCCTAATACCAAACCTCACAATGTTAATGTCACGCCTCCTGGTACGCCCCTCAAGAAGGTGTTGGGTTCTGTAAATTTCCACATGGCATGAGTCCATCCTTGTCCGTTCAAACGTCCTTGGGTCTCAGGCTCTTCATCCTTTCAAGTCGCTTCTGTAAATTCCTAGTCTACTCCTCCATGTCTGAGTCTAGCATCCTAACGCTCATACACAATGGGCCCTTCTACTCTACTATCTGCTGGATGAGGCGCCTGCAAAGAAATACACACATAACTCACAGTCTACAAATGTTGCAACATTTTCTAAAAGGTCTTTCATAAGTATTTCTATTGTTTATGTGTTTAAGCAAGACATTTTCATACAGGCCTGCGCCATTTCCATGTACTAGGCCTCTGCTGGTTATAGGCCCAACGCTTTACATTAGCACTTTCTTGGTTCACTTAGGCCTCCAACCTTAACGACAAAGCATTTGCTCTAACTTAAACTAATTATCTAGTACATAAAGCATGATTATACATTTCGCTATAGTTCATCCAAAGGCACGTTATTAATCAATTAAACACTTCTATCATTAGTGAAAGATTTCATTTCAAAACACCTCTACATTGCAGTAAGCATGGAATTGCACCTTGTAACGCTGGTTCTGCACATTTTCAGATGCCAATTCATTCAAATGCCTTGTCATATATTGCATCTAAACATGTTTACAGGTCCTCTATATATCCGGGTGCTGACTACTTGTACATATGGTGCACCTCTACAAACATTCACTTTATATGGCGCTCTCTCAACTATCTTCAATGTGAGTTATCACAAATCCCAAGGGGCTAATTTCAGTGTCTGCGCCGGTGAGCCATTCTCTTCTTGCATTTCTGTAATCGTTTAAGTGATAGGACATTTTTTGTAAACTTGTTTTGCAAAAATAGTACACCAAGATTAGGCAGCAGCATTTTTACTTTTTACAACTTTTAATGACTATTGCATATATTTGCAGGTATGCCAAAAAGCCAGGTTTATTTGTGTAAACTTCAGTAGCAACGTTTGGGAAAATGTTACAAAGGGAAAGGCTAGGTGCAGCATTAACATATGAATTGCATCTGCTTCCCATCATCTGTTATAAAAATCAACTATTTTCAATGTAACATGCATTTATTTTGCACATTAGTTTGCATGTTGACCAGCAATTTCCTCTTACTGTAGAAGGAGCTTTTCAATACATTAAAGCACACTTCAGAGGTGAAAGAGGGTCAAAAGAGGCCATTACATTTTAAGATTGCCAGCAGGTGACATTTGCTGACGTGAATATAACACTGCAGCGCGCCCACCGTTTCTTAAGGGCAGGCGGTACTTGAAAGATCATCACACTACATTAATAGAGGTTAAATTCCCAGCTCCGGTATGGGAAAATGTGAGCCCCCACTCTTAGATAGACCCACAAACTCAAACAAGAAGCTGCTGAGAGGCAGAACCTTCAAATACCAACAAATCCTAAAACTGCTGTGTCATCAGAATATGCTTTGAATTTCTATTAACCATCACATACCATTTTCAATGAGTGGCTTGTGTGCAAATAAGTGTTTTAAAAAATCTGCAATTCTCAATAACACAGGGTTTGGGATGGCAAAACACTTTAAAAAAACAGGCATTTGCAATGCAATAGGTCTCGCATTTGCGAGAGTTTAGGCGATTGGAATTTTAAATGATTATGCCTTTTATTTATGTTTGAAAAACCAATGCGTAAAGAAAAAGGCATCGTCATTCACAATGCCAATTGCTCAAATTCTTACAAATGCGAGACCTATTGCACTGCAAATGCTTGTTTAGACATGTTAACACGGCCTGGGCAAAGGTTTCACCTCATTAGTATTAGTTTACTGCCTACATATATTAATAATCAGCTGAAAAGTTGTCAGTTAGCCTTTACAAAAGGCCTGCTTGTACGCCACTGCGCAGAAACTCACAAAGCAGTTTTAAACAGCAGGTGATGGATAATGTAGCAGGTGCGCGATTTACCCACTCCCGACTCTGGGAGGTAGTGACGAAAAATAACAAAACTGACTCTTTCGAGGCCCTGTAATTGGAATGAGTACACTTAATTATGCGGCCTCAGCATCACATATATGAAGTGGCCCTGGACACACCCTTCCCAGTACACTGCCAATGCAACTGCAAGCTAAATGGAGGGCCATAATATGCAGGGTGCAGTCAATAATGTGACAAGAAACATCAAATTATATGTCATAATGCAGCACATTTGTCTAGTTAAAAGGTGTGCCTCGTTACTACACGTTTAACAAATGAAAACTGCAATCATAAGGCAGTACTTCCAGTTAACCATGGTACTTGGTCTTCCACTTGGAGGGACCATATGTTGCGTTTTTTGTAGTAACGTTTAGTCCTTTTGAGGTAGGAACTAATTTCTTGAAGTACAAATCTGCACATTATGCAGCTGATGGCAAGCTATGGGCAAGGGTGTTAATAACACCATATTTTATGGAAAATGTTCCAGTAAAGCATAATTCCACTGCTTGCATTTAGATGGCTAAGTATTGCCAGCTCAACAGCAAAAGCCACGTCCTCTCACACGACAACTTATCAAGCCAGATATATTTTTCTTATTTATCCACATTAGACAAGCACACAACACAGATGCAAGCCAGAGTTGGCTAGGCATTGCAACCTCAACAAGCAGAACCACCTCAACAAACTACCGATCATTCAGCATAAGTTAATGTTAACATACCAAATTCACAACATTACATCAAAGTCACAAATGGGCTAATGAGGAATCGTAAGCGAGCAGCCACCGCTGAGTATAATACAACCATGCACGTCAGCAAACAGAACAAATTGCTAAGTAACAGCATAAGCAAGAGCCATGGGCGGCTGGGTGTTGCTCCATCTGAAACACGGGCGGGGAATGGGGGAGGCTGCCAGATTGAAGCTTAGGAGAGCTGGGATGGAAGGGCTTTAAGTTGTGGTGAAGAACAACGAAGCGTCATTATCAAGCAAATGGTCTTTTAAACACCTGTGAAGTTCTCAGGTGCGGCTGTGTGTGTGCCCGGGAAGCTGTCTCAGCCCGGGCTGACACACACAACATGGGGGCTGACGCCCTATGAGCTCAATGGGCATTGCGCGCCTGTGCAGAGCTAACCCTGAGGTGCGTTTTTTTTCTTGTGTCCTCATTATAGCAAAAACAAAAAGTGAGTGGTCATAAAGCAGTACCATGGCACCTGGACCCAGTGGAGGAGATATGTAACCCTACAGATCTCCTTCCACCTCAAGATTGTTCTGGAGAAGCCGACCGCATGACACTTGGGAATGTCGAAGATGGTACCACGCCCATGGTTTATACATAAACCATTTTCCCAGGAACTCCCTTACTTCATAATCATTGGACTTTTTATATGTGCTAGAAAGTTGTAAAGTTCAAATAATTAGCCCAGTTATCCCAAATCCCCAGAGCCTAGTTCTTTTCTTTCCTCCACAGCCCAATTCCATTTTATGAATTCCTTTAACAGAGAAAACCCAATCTAACAACTTTGGAGAATTAGGTGATATCCAATTTAAACAGATTTCTCTTCTTGCCAACCGTATTAAGACAAACAATAGTGATACTTGGAGATTTGGCAGTTTGATGGTACTACTGTCATCAGGTAAAATTCCGAAAATAATTAATACCAGGCTTACCTGAATTTCTTGACCCATTACTTCAGAGATAATCTTACAAAACTTGCCTCCGGAAGCCCTGGATCTGAGGACACTGCACGAACATGTGCACATCATCTGCACATCTCAGGTTACACTTCACACAGACCTTCTCTCCACCTCCCAGCTTGGAAAGCCTCTTCGGGGTCCAATAGGCTCTGTGAAGTGTGAACAGATGATTTCTCCTCAACGATGCAGCTTTGACAACCTTCCAGAAAATGCATAAAGATACTTGCCAAAAGGATGAAATATCGCTGAGCGGCAGTTCTCTTCTCCAGGGCTCCTCCATGGGCAGTGCTGGTGGATCTCCTTTAATCAAAGTCCAGTACCAATTCGCCACTTCTTTTCTCTGGAGGTACGGGACTGGAAACCTGCGCTCCAGATCTTCATTACTAGTTTCATTCTTCTCCCGATTAGAAACCCAACGGGCGATTTGATAGAATTTAAATCTCGATAGCCTTTGATTTGTTTGGAGATTAAGCTCATCCAATGGCACGAGATTATTGTCTCGCAGTAGTTGGCCCTATTTCTGAAATCCATTTTACCATAAAGGGGCAGATAATCTGTTGTTTAAGCATGATGGTGTACCTGGAGAGTTCCATATAGGAGCACTAAGACAGTAGTATGGAATTTTGAGTAGCTTCCTAATCTGGAACCATACCTCACAGGCCGACCGTATCACCTTCAATTTGATATATGTAAAGTTTTTTTGGGTGACCAAATTTAAAAAGAAATCCATCGCCCCCTGCGGTATACTATTGGACATGGCTAAGACGCAAGGCGCACAGTAGGTGGAATCAAGAAGCAGAGATCTCGTATTCTTAAAAAGAAATGCCCAGCTGTAAAACCCAAAATCAGGGCTGGCTATTCCCCCTGCTGCTTTCTCGCATCTCATTTTCTTCCATGCGATCCTCACCCCTTTGTCGGCCCAAAGAAAGCTGTTAATATCTGATTGCAATTTTCTTAAGGTGGCTGAGCTAAATAGCAGAGGGATTGCATCAAAAGTAAATGTAATTTTAGGGAGAACCGACATTTTAACAAGGTTAGAACGACCAAGGATTGACAATGGGAGGTTGCTCCAAGACTTCAATAAGGCTCTTATCTCCTTCTTTTTAACCTCTAAATTGATCTGGGCCAAGTCATTTATATTCTGTGTGATTTGAATACCTAGACATCTTATTTGATGGTGTACTAGAGACGAGCTATGTTGCTAATTCCATGTCATAATCTCAGTTTTTGTGAATTAATTTGCTAGCCTGATATCTTCCCAAAATCTATGAGTAGTTGTTTTAATTTCGGCAGAATCGCTGGTGATTCTTTTGTAAAAGTCATCAAGTCATCGGCATACAGGGCTAATTTCTTTGACCAGCCCCTAAATTCATATGGGACAAAGCAGTCACTGGTCCTAATAATTTGGTCCAGTAGTTCTATATACAAATGAAAAAGAAGAGGGGAGAGGGGACAACCCTGCCTAGTGCCTCACTCTAAAGTAACTGAGTTAGATACGTTCCCATTAACTATAATCCTGGTTGTAGGAGTTTTATATATATTCTTAATAGTTCTTAAAATATGTTCTCCTAATCCGGCTGCTTCAACTAGATGATATAAGCAAACCCAGTTCACCCGGTCAAAAGCTTTGGCCGCGCCAAAAGCAAAGATGTTAAATCGTGCAGTTGGCATCCTCTCATAAATCCCTTTTGATCCGGGTGGATTAATTTTCCCATTATACCGTTCAATATCACTGCTATAATTTGCACAAAGAATTTATAACGGCAATTGAGGTGCTGTATTGTCGATAGTAACACAGAAGTTATAGCATGCAATAAAACGGCATTCTACAGCTGCAAACAAATTTGATATATAAAGAATTAATTTAAATATCTGGCTTTTTTCCTCCATGCTTACTTCGATGCTCAGAGGAGGTAAAGTCGACACAATTGTTAACTCCGATAGCAGAGTTTGTGTAATATATAGTTGAAAACATCGACGGCACTCTTCCGAACTGGTCCATGTGACAGTGGTCTAGCGCGTCACAATGAAATATAAAAGGATCTGTTTTTTTAAATCGCCACGGCCCATGAAGCGTTCTCCGTAGCAATTTAAAGAAAAAAGCCCAAGTAGTGCCTAAAGGAAACGGACAAAGCCCTACAACGCAATATAACTGTAGTTGGTCGGTGCTGCTTCCGATAAAAACAGAAGTGATGTATCGGACCAGCAGCCAATAGGGAGGCTGGAAATTACAGTATTGTGGGAATAACCAAATGCAAGAAGCAGACAAGCAGCAGGCGGGATTACCCTCGCTATACAGATAACTAGATTTCTTGGAGAGACAGCGCATGCACGCTGCGTAGGCGAGACCTAAACAAGTATCAAAGTACTTTTTCCGGGGTAGAAAAGCCTTTCTGACTAGAAAATGGTTTTGCCATCCAATAAGACTCCCAAATAAGAGTCGCTGTCAAAGAGGTCTCTCTCGCCTATTTGAGATTTGCAATCAATCAATCAATCAATCATGGCATTTGTATAGCGCACTACTCACCCGGAAGGGTCTCAAGGCGCTGGGGGAGGGGGGGCCGTCACTGCTCGAAGAGCCAGGTCTTGAGTTGCTTCCTGAAGGAGAGATGGTCCTGGGTTAGCCGGATGTGGATGGGGAAGGAGTTCCATGTCTTGGCAGCGAGGTAGGAGAAGGATCTTCCACCAGCGGTGGCTCGGCGGATGCGTGGAGCGGCGGCGAGGGCGTGGTTGGTCGACCGTAGCTGGCGGGTGGGCGTGTAGAACGTCAGGCGGTCGTTGAGGTACTTGGGGCCCAGGTCGTGGAGGGCCTTGTGTGCGTAGGTGAGGAGTCTGAACGTGATCCTCTTGCTGACGGGGAGCCAGTGCCATTGATACAATGAGATGTATCAATGGTTTCTGACTGCAGTTTCCATCAAAATCATTAATCTGTTACCAGCCCAGAGTAAGATTGATAACATTTTGGGAATCATGTCAACACCCTCATCAGGAGTAGGCAGTGTTCCAAAAACAACTGCTTGTCCCCATGATGTGTTCCCTAAATGGTAAACATTTTTTCATGAGCAGCACCCTTCAATTGACACGCAGTGCCTAAACAAAATGGTTCCTGTTCAGGAAAGCAAATGCAAGGATGGAGGTCTGCTGTCACAGTGTTTGCTGCTATC
Source organism: Lissotriton helveticus (assembly GCF_964261635.1). NCBI lineage: Eukaryota > Metazoa > Chordata > Amphibia > Caudata > Salamandridae > Lissotriton > Lissotriton helveticus. Next base: position 118,473,695 of record NC_136068.1, read on the forward strand.
CACATGAGGTTGCAAAAAGCGATCTGCCTAATTAATATTCATTTGAAAGGGTGTGTGTGCCCCAAGCTCATTGTGCATGGAGAGTGCTCAAAGGTCTCCTGTAGGGTTGACTTTCATATATTAGATGCAGTGACTTTGGCATGGCATAACGGAGTGTGTCATATCATATTTTCAATCACGGTTTGCAGCATGTCACGCAGCCTGCAATGGCAGTCTGTTTGGGATTTGTATATGGGTCCCTTAGGGTGGCATAAGATATGCTGCAGCCCTTAGAGAGTGTCTCTAATACCCATGCTCTAGGTTCCTGCGGGATCATTTACTGGGAACTAACAGGGGTGCTAATGTCCTTTGTCAATTGCAACACAATTAGACAACACCTTATTCAGAGGACGGAGCACTGGCACTGAGGTCTGGTAGGCCTCAGTGCACTGTCAAGGTCGAACAAAACAGCGTCTGGTAGCTTAAAGGGGGCAAAAAAGGAGGGGACAACTGCAACAAAAGCCCTATTTTCTACAACCATTACAACCAGACATTATTACAGTTATGATACCTTGGAGCCTGCAATCCATATTTAAAAGCCTATTTCTAATTATCTTTTTACAGGCAACTTGTATCGTCTCTACGAAATGAAGTAGAGGTTAAACTGTAATAACTTATTATGGTTGAGTTCTGACATCACAATACCTGCTACCCTAGCTAGCAGCCAGGGTGAAAGGCAGGTCATGGAGCATGATTAAATTTGCAGTTTAAACAAGTAACACAAAACCTGACTTTTCCTTCTGCTCTCATTTTTTTAGGTGAACAGTGACAAGCGGAAATTAGATATTTATGGCAACAATTTATCTCCTGCACGTTTTGATTAAATAAAGGCAAGATAGATTCTCTGTTCATGTTCACACTCTCTGTTCCCATTCATTCTGAGCTTCAGCATGTTTTAAAACCTGAATCAATCTGATTCTAGTAGGTGTTTGCAATACAATATCTAAGTGCCACTTGATCTCTCTAATTGTACACTAGAGGTTCTACTTGTATTCTTCATTTGTGTTAATTCTATCTCTTTCATATGAAACTGCAACACACAAAGTATTTCAGCAGTTTTTAGGAAGGGTGATCGTGTTCCTCTATATGGTCATGCAGTTCCTTAGTGACTTACAACAACCTTATCATGTTCATCAATGGGTACTTTATCCCATATATAATAATTTCAACCAGATTGGGTCACAATAACGTATACAGTTATAACCATTTCAAACAGACCTCAGTAGAATCTATGCAGCTGAACCAATTATGGACAGTCCTCCAAGCCGAGTTACCAGGTTTCTCTCTCCAAGCCCATTAAGCACAGATTGTTGTATTCAGGCCATGTTTGCAGAAGCATATTACAAGCACTCCCCAGTGAATGAACACATGGCAGAATATTTCATGTGGTTGAACTCTGCTGTGTAAACAAATGCTACATATGTAAATTGCCCTTATGTAAAACTCAACATTTAACATTCTATTCACATTTAAAAAAAGCATTGGCAAAGCCAACAGATCTGACTTTGACTGCTAACTTTTGTTTTTGCCACATGTTGCCCTTTATGTATTTTTATATTATACGTTTATTATGAGATAGTTACCTTGAAAAAGCGGTTTTCTTTATAGAGCAGCTACCAGTGTGCACTTACTGGAATTAGTATGTTTAAGTGTTGTTTATCTTTCATGAATACATTGTTGATAAAGGAATCGACATTGGTTAGGGTCAATTGAGTTTTGTGGCTTTGTGGCTGCAGAATGTATCTTATAATTAAATATTTAGTGTAAATGCCACAGAATTTGCCACATAATCTTCTTAATTTAAAGAGTTCGCCAAAATATTGTTTATATTCAGGGCCACTGGAATTATGCGACAGAGTTGAGTAAATCATGCGACAAGAAAAGGCGAATTATGCTGCATGATTCAGCGCATTTTGTAATAGCATTACTTCACTATTTCTTCATTTTTAAACTTTGTAACACTATCTTGGCATTTGTTGCCCTTCATAGGAACCAGTTTAACAACCAAATATAGCAATAAGCAAAAGAAAGGAGGCCATTCCAGTTTTGCAAACAGCCTTGCACTGTGCTGCAACATGTGTCGCTGCATTTCTGGTAACTTTTGCCCCATTCGAACTAGAAACATTTGCTGTTTGTTAAAATATGTAGATTATGGGGAAGATGGCCGCACACTAATGTGGCTCCGGCGTCCTGTTCAATGAACGCCCACAAAATTCGACAAACCATCCACAGGCATGGCAATTTTGATATGTGAAGTCCTACCTGACCAAGTTGTGAGTCATAACTGACAGAACCTGGCCTTACCTGCACCTACACTGAACCAACCGCGAGGTGCGGCCTGATCGGGTGAGGAAGCCTGACGAGGTGGTAGTTATGTGTCAGCAGCCAGAGGTGTTCCTCCTGTCAGAGTGTGGTGCTGGTCCCTGAGTGTCATGGCGTGAAGAGCCTCCCACACTGAACGCTGCTATTTGGAGGCTCAGGCAGCGGAGGAGTGGATGTGTGACACCGGCCACACCCAGCATAATTGCGGAAGGACCAACACCGGTTGGAGATGGGCTGTGCGGACAAGGCCCCAAACAACTAAAAGCACCCGTGGCTTCTTTTGGAGGGTGAGCCCAAGTGGGGCGGCAACATGGCCCGACAGACCAGAAAGGAATACGGGGCGGCAGTGGTGGCCTGATAAGATGCTGACGAAAGACCCGCATATCGGCAAATATCCACGTAGGCCGCCCAACAACGCTGCCACAATGATAGCCCCGCCGCAATCAATGGTACACGAGGTGAGCGACCTGGGGGCAGGACCTGCACGTACAATTCCTAGACTAATGCAGGCTGTATAGAGACAGAGCACTGCTGCCAAGGTGTGGAGGGCCACACTCTGAATGCCTCCCTGAAGAACTGACTTCTTCTGGCCCTTTCTCTCCTCTGCGGATCCCTCTCCCCATGAAAGCAGCGAGGTGTCCAGGGGATGAGACTCAAGCAATTCAAGAGGAGAGCTTGCTGGGGGAAACCAACAGGCAGCTAGGGGGACAAGCCCTAGGCAGGCAGTGGTGAGTACCTGACAGCTCAAATCGAACTGAACCTAGGTGCTGCAGCTCCTCAACCAGTGCAATGACAGGCGGGAAAGGGAGGGCGCACCTTCCATCAGCCCAAACTAGACAAATCTTCATGGCAGAAACACCAAGAAGTGGCAGACAGTAATAGGGAATCAGCACAAGCTCAGCCTCAAGCAGCAGCGGAACTGGGCGGCCTCACCTTGAACGATATAATGGTAGCCAGCATCAATGTGTGTACCTCCCTTGAATAGTACATGGACTCAGTATCAATGGAGGTTTCTATCATAAGAGTGGACCTGCAGAAAATGGACATCAGGGCCAAAGAAATAAAAGACACAGCAAATACTTTTGTGGCAGATACTTCAGCTGTTAAGAAACAAGTCAATGAATTGCAGGTCACCAGTAAACTACTTGTTGCCCAACTGAACGACTAAGAAGGCAGGTCTAGTGGGAACAACATCCGGATTCTAGGTGTCCAGGAGAGAGCGGAGGGACCAGCAACAGACCTCTTCATGAAAGATTTGACCTTGAAATATCTATAACCTTTAAGTCTCTCCAATTATTTCTCAATAGAAAGGGCACACAGAGTACCTGGAGGTAAACCTAAACCGGGCACGCCATTGTGACTTATGTTAGACAGATATATCATATTGCAGACTGCCCGCAGTGCCCTATCAGCCAAATATGAGAACAACACCATCATCTTCTTTCCAGACTTCACCTTGAGGGTCTAAAGACAGAGACAAAGTTTCCTCGAAGTCAAAACGACCCTCAGAGACAAAGAACTTAAATATGCTATGCTGTTCCTTGCCAAGCTGAGGGTAGAAGTGGAGGGCAAAACATGGTTCTTCGATACTCTGGAGGACGCGTGGAAATGGCTGGATGGCTGGTGAAGAGTTGGTGACCCGGGTGCCCTGGATAGGTGGTTGCGGCGACTCTGGAAGCCACAGAAGCGAGTAGACCCTTGCCCGGAAGAGGTATTGCTCTGAGAGGATACTACGCCTGAGGGACCGAAGAGCGCGTAAGCTAGGTGAGATCAGCTTCATTGTGACACTCTATCAGGAAAGAGACATTGGTCCAAAGTGATCAACCACCTATCCAAATATACAAACACTGTGAGGAGTGAAATATAATTAAAAGACAAAAGGAATAAACACTGGAACGTATTCACACCATGTCTTGTTATAAATTTTTGGGGATCGCAGGGTGGGATCAGTAGGCTCACATCCCATCCACCACAGGGAGGGGAGGGCGACAGGCGCTCTGCAATAATGGGGAGGCAGGTAGTTCAGATGCCATCATGCAGGGAGGCAGGGTGGAGGGTACTCTCAGGTTGTTGGTAATAGGTATAGTTCCTGTTGTACTAGCAAGGAGTAACAACAGGGAGCTTTCCTTCACGAACTACAAGCATCACATCAATCAATCAATCAATCAGGGTACTTGTAAAGTGCGCTACATACCCGTGAGGGTCTCAAGGCGCTGAGGGGAGGGGGGTGCCGCTACTGCTCAAAGAGCCAGGTCTTGAGGAGTTTTCTGAAGGCGAGTAGGTCTTGGGTCTGGCATAGGTGGGTTGGGAGGGTGTTCCAGGTTTTGGCGGCGAGGTAAGAGAAGGATCTGCTGCCAGCGGTGGTACGTTGGATGCGGGTGATCCCTGCAAGGGCGAGGCTGGCGGAGCTCGTGGGTGGGGGTGTAGAAGCTGAGTCTGCTGTTCAGGTAGGCTGGTCTGGCATTGTGGAGTGCTTTGTGTGCGTGGGTAAGGAGCTTGAAGGTGATTCTCTTGTCGATGGGGAGCCAGTGCAGGTCTCTCAGTAGGGGGGTGATGTGGCTGCGGCGGGGGGCATTGACGATCAGTCGGGCGGAGGCGTTTTGGATGCGTTGTAGCCGCCGTTGGTGTTTGGCTGGGATTCCTGCGTAGAGTGCATTGCCGTAGTCCAGTCTGCTGCTGGCGAGGGCCTGTGTCACTGTTCTTCTTGTTTCAGTCGGGATCCATTTGTAGATCCGGCGGAGCATGCGTAGGGTGTTGTAGCAGGAGGAGGAGACGGCGTTGACTTGCTTGGACATGGAGTGGGAGGAGTCGAGGATGAATCCTAGGTTGCGTGCGTGATCGGTTGGTGTCAGTGCTGTCCCTGGAGCGGTCGGCCACCAGGAGTCGTCCCAGGCTGAGGGGGTGGGTCCGAGGACCTCCGTCTTATCCGAGTTCAGTTTCAGAGGGCTGCTCCTCATCCAGTCGGCGATGGCCTTCATGCCCTCGTGAATGTTGGTTTTGGCGGTGTGGGGGTCCTTGGTGAGGGAGAGGATGACCTGGGTGTCATCGGCGTAGGAGATGATGTTGAGGTTGTGGTGGTGGGCCACTTGTGCGAGGGGGGCCATGTAGAGGCCGAGGTTGGCGACGTTTTCGATCAGAGTGGCGGAGTTGGCGTCGCTGTTGTTCTCGAGGTGGAAATTCAGGTCCCCGAGGAGGATGTAATCCGTGGAGGCGAGTGCGTGGCTGCTGGCGAGGTCGGCGATGGAGTCGCTGAACTGAGCCCGGGGTCCGGGGGGTCTGTAGACGAGTGTTCCTCTGAGGGTGGTGTTGGGGTCGGTGTGGATCCGGAAGTGCAGGTGTTCGGCGGTGTTGAGGGTGTTGTCTGCGTGGGTGGTGACCTTGAGGGACTTGTAGATGATGGCTATTCCTTCTCCGACTTCATTGGCGCGGTCCCTGCGGGTGATCTTGTAGCCGTCCGGGATGGCTATGGCGATGTCGGGTGCCGAGGAGTCGTTCCACCAGGTCTCGGTGAGGAAGGCCACGTCTGGGGCGAAGGTGTCGAGCAGGTCCCAGAGCTCAATGGCGTGTTTGCGTGCGGAGCGGGTGTTGAGCAGAATGCAGCGGAGGTGGTTGGGTCTAGTTCTAGGAGGTTTGGTGGGTCTGTCGCAGGTGAAGCTGCAGGTGCGGCAGGAGAAGGGTCCGTGGGTCCGTTTCGGGGCGGCCTGGAAGCAGGTGTTGTGTCGGCCGGCGTTGAGTGCGTGGAGGGAGTCGGCGTCGTATCTGAGTCTGGCGTCGTGGCGAGCATGGGGTCCAAGGCTTCTGGCGCTGGGCACGGTCCAGGGGCAGGCGGGCACAGACTGGCTTGCCTTAGGAGCGCCTTTGGCGCGCCAGCCGCGCAGCGGCCTCACTTGACCTAAACTTATTGTATCTCACTGATTGGCCGAAACAGTCAACTCAAATAAACTTGAGAGCTAGGCATTCATTTAAAATACTCCTGGCATGTGAAACACATGCAGGATAGAGGACAGAAACCTTGCTCAAACTACTCTCCTGGAATGTTAACAAGCTAGGAGACAAACTTAAAAGGGGGATTGTGCTCCAATATATGAAGAGACATGTACCTGATGTTGTCCTTCTCCAGGAAACCCATTTAGTTGGGAACACAAATGCCAAACACTCACGAGATGGGGGTACAACTTAATTGCACACTCGCGCTTCACATCGGGGTCCAGAGGAACAGGTATACACATGCGTAAGCACTTCCCCTTCATGGTAGACCAGACCCACATTGATGAGCAGGGTCGCTCTGCGGATCTAGCAGGCAGCTGGGAGGGAAGATGTTTCAACATTATGTCTGCATATGTTCCCTCGATACATCACAGGACCGCTCTCCCAGACATGAGCAAAATGATAATAGACCTACTAGATGGTGACCTGGTGATAGGAGGAGATTTAAGCATGACGCTCTGAGATCAGAAAGATCGCCACCCACCTAGTAGCTCCCCTCGCTCCAGATCCAACCTGGCAGACTTTATGTCCCCTCTTGGACTCATGGATGTGTGGCCCAGGATTAACCGTCTCGCACTGCAATACACATTACACCCTAGAGCTCATAACAGTCTCTCCAATATAGATCACATTACAGCACCGGCTGACAAACTGCAAAACATTAAAGACGTACAGCATTTAGCAAGGGGCATTTCAGATCCCTCCCTGATTGGGCACGATACACCCTAAGGACACCACCTATGCGCAAGACAATTTCACTCAAAAGACCCCTACATATTATGACGGGTCTCAGCAAATCCACTGACTATCATTTTTAAAGAAAATGTTGGGTCAGTCGACTCTTTTGGAGGCTTTTAAGACAGTTCTGAAGGGACAAGCACTCTTGCTTATATCAGGTCACAAAAAATAAAAGAGGAAAAAGCTGGAGGAGCTTGAGAAAGACTTACTATCCTGTGAACTAAAACTTACACTTACCCCAGACGGGACAGCCAAACATATACTAGACGTAAAGCAACAGGAATATAATAACTTGCTAACAGATGCAGCAAGAGCAAAACACTAAGCAACACAACACAAAATATACATATACAAGCTCAGAGACATGGCGGGCTCAACAGGCAGGAATGGGAGACACGCTGGGTGACCATTCTAAAAGTAGGCAATGGTACGATACTGAAAGACCCGCAGGCAATAGCGGATGCATTTGTGACCCACTTTAAAGAACTGTATTCCCCTGTAGCCCCGGTCACTGGCGAAGAGTCCAGAGAATTCTTGGTAGATCTTACTATTCCAACTCTCTGCCTGGAAGAGCAGCGGACACTTGAGGCTGACCCCACTTATGATGAAATCATATCTGTAATCCGCAGCATACAATCCGGAAAGGCGATGGGGCCAAATGGCTTCCCAATAGAATTTAGAAACAGCTGCCAAAGTAACCCCACACTTACGACAAATGTTCCTTGAAAGTAAACAGTGGGGCATACTGCCCAGGGACCAATGACTATTCTCCATAGTGGTAATATACAAGAAGGGGAAACCAGTAGATGATGGGAGTTCATCTACTGGTTTCCATCTCTCTGCTCAATGCAGAGGTCAAAATCCTGGCTGAAATGTTCATGACACGTTTGCTCCAGATCGCAACTAGACTGGTGCACTCTGACCAGTCTGGATTCATGCTGGGGCGCAATATGGCCCTCAACCTGTGCCTCCTCCATGGAGTAAAGGGTCTCATGGACACAGTTAAAGAGGACGCAGCAATATTTTCATTGGATATCCGCATGGCCTTCGATACAATCCAATGGCCTTAAATGTTTGCAGTTCTAGAACATATGGAATTAGGTTCAAATTGAATGACGTGGGTTTGCCTGCTCTATGCGGAGTCATTGGCACAGGTAGTGGTAAATGGACATATGTCTCAGATGTTTTCTCTCAGTCGTGGAACAAGACAGGACTCCCCCCTGTCACCTATATTATTTGCCAACGTATTAGAGCCACTGGCAATGTGGATACAAGGGGACCCACTGGTCTGAGGACTAAAGTGGACGGAAGGGTGAGAATACAAAATATCCCTATATGCAGAATATGTACTCATCTATATTTGCATATCCAAGGGTCTCCATTAACAGAATAATCCAAATCTGAACCAACTTTGGCAAATTCTCTGGATATTCAATAAATTGGTAAAAATCCATAAATTATCTGTTGCATGACCCGGCCCCAACCCTGCCCCTAAACTGTGGGGCAACAATAGTGACGGAGGGCTTCCGGTAACTGGAGATATTCTTTACAGCTGATCCTGACCTGGCCTCTTCTACACAGAAAATCTCATGGGCCCACTCATGCGCTTACAAAGTGATGTGTGCCATTGGTGGTCGCTATCCTTGTCCCTACTTGGCTGTGCATCCCTTTTTAAATTGATGGGACTACTTTGATTCCTTTATATCCTGCAGAATACACCATACAACATGCCTATTTCAACATGATAGAGGGGGAAGTCAGGACAACAATGTGAGACGGACGGCCCCCATGTACTGCGGTCCATAAACTAACCCGGGGATGGTATGAGAGGGGAACCGCGTTGCCCAACATCCTAGCATACTACTGGCCAGCTCAGCTGTCAGTTATAAATCAGTGGGTTTACCGCCCACATGACGAACAATCATGTGATTTGGATAGATGGCTCATGGGCCCAGGGGGTTATAGAAGTGCCTTATACACGAACCCGGAACACCAACACCTCATGGGTCCAACAGCCCAAACAATCTCCTTGTGGCATCGAGTGTCAAAGATAATGGGATGGCACAAACTCTTGTTCGGGCTTTGACAAATGGGACACGATTGGTATATCAAGGGTGGGTGATCTGTGGGTAAAGGGGAAAATACTCCCATTCTCAGAATTACAAAAAGAATATGAAATGTCAGAAACCGAGAGCCAATATCACACGAAGGCAGGGAAAATTAGCCGAAAATCACTGTAAATAGTGGTTTCCAGCTGTTTTTCGAGGCTTTAAACCAGTGGCGTCACTAGGGGGGTGCGGGGGGTGCGGACCGCACCGGGTGACACCAACACACGGGGTGACACCAATCTGCACTGCAGCCTCGCCTCTGCTCTCACCTTTACTGTCGCTCCCTGTGCAAGCTTTTTCCTCATGCTGTTCACACTCGCCAGCGTCTCGCTGGAGATCTGCAATGCTTGACTGCAATTTTCTTTGATCACAAGTTAACTCTATAGCAGCCAAGCTCATCTGGGGGTGCATGGTTTCCTATTTTTGAGTATCTTGCATAGTCTTCAGTTTTCCAGTGAACCAGTTCCAAATTCCAGCTTGCTCTTCACTACAGTGCCACCTGTTGCTCGCATTCTTGTTTATACAAATCCAGGGAAGACAGATGGAGTAAGAGAGAGAGGGAGACAGAGGGAGCTAGAGGGAGTAATACAGAGAGAGAGGGAGACAGAGGGAGTAAGACAGAGAGAGAGAGAAACAGAGGGAGCTAGAGGGAGTAAGACAGAGAGAGAGGGAGCTAGACAGAGAGAGGGGGCTAGAGGGAGTAAGACAGAGAGAGAGGGAGCTAGAGGGAGCAAGACATAGAGAGAGGGGGCTAGAGGAAGTAAGACAGAGAGAGGGAGCTAGAGGGAGTAAGACAGAGAAAGGGAGCTAGAGAGAGCAAGACAGAGAGAGAGGGAGCAAGAGGGAGTAACAAAGAGAGAGAGGGAGCTAGAGAAAGTAAGACAGAGAGAGAGGGAGCTAGAGGGAGTAAGACAGAGAGAGAGAGAGCTAGAGTGAGAAAGACAGAGAGAGAGTGAGATAGAGGGAATAAGAGAGAGGGAGCTAGAGGGAGCAAGACACAGAGAGAGGAAGCTAGAGGGAGTAAGACAGAGAGAGAGGGAGCTAGAGGGAGTAAGACAGAGAGAGAGGGAGACAGAGGGAGCTAGAGGGAGTAAGACAGAGAGAGAGAGGGAGCTAGACAGAGAGAGAGGGAGCTAGAGGGAGTAAGACAGGTAGAGAGGGACCTAGAGGGAGTTAGACAGAGAGAGGGAGCTAGAGGGAGTAAGACAGAGAGAGAGGGAGCTAGAGGGAGCTAGACAGAGAGGGAGCTAGAGGGAGAAAGACAGAGAGAGAGGGAGAGAGAGAGAGAGAGGGAGCTAGAGGGAGCAAGACAGAGAGAGAGGGAGCTAGACAGCGAGAGGGAGCTAGCGGGAGTAAGATAGAGAGAGAGGGAGCTAGAGGGAGGAAGACAGAGAGAGGGGAAGCTAGAGGGAGTAAGAGAGAAAGAGGGAGCTAGAGGGAGGAAGACAGAGAGAGAGGGAGCTAGAGGGAGGAAGACAGAGAGAGAGGGAGCTAGAGGGAGTACGACAAAGAGAGAGGGAGCTAGAGGGAGTAAGACAGAGAGAGAGGGAGTAAGACAGAGAGAGGGGGAGACAGAGGGAGCTAGAGGGAGCAAGAGAGAGGGAGCTAGAGGGAGCTAGACAGAGAGAGTGAGCTAGAGGGAGTAAGACAGAGAGAGAGGGAGCTAGAGAGAGTAAACAGAGAGGGAGACAGAGGGAGCTAGAGGGAGTAAGACAGGGAGAGAGGGAGCTAGACAGAGAGAGGGAGCTAGAGGGAGTAAGATAGAGAGAGAGGGAGCTACAGCGAGCAAGACAGAGAGAGAGGGAGCTAGAGGGAGTAAGAGAGAGAGAGGGAGCTAGAGGGAGCAAGACAGAGAGAGGGAGCTAGAGGGACTAAGACGGAGAGAGAGGGAGCTAGAGGGAGTAAGACAGAGAGAGAGGGACCTAGAGGGAGCAAGACAGAGAGAGAGGGTGAGCTAGAGGGAGTAAAACAGAGAGAGGGAGCTTGAGGGAGCAAGACAGAGAGAGAGGGAGCTAGAGGGAGTAAGAGAGAGAGAAGGAGCTAGAGTGAGTAAGAGAGAGAGCGGGAGCTGGAGGGAGTAAGAGAGAGAGAGAGCGGGAGCTAGAGGGAGTAAGACAGAGAGAGGAAGCTAGAGGGAGTAAAACAGAGAGAGAGTAAGCTAGAGGGAGTAAGACAGAGAGAGAGGGAGCTAGAAGCAGTAAGAGAGGGAGAGAGGGAGCTATAAGCAGTAAGAGAGGTAGAGAGGGAGCTAGAGGGAGTAAGACAGTACCTAGCGCCGTTCATTTCCGACAGAGGTGGTCCATGCGGTAAGTCGTGAGGGGGTGACACCATGAGTTACCCGCACCGGGTGACACCAACCCCAGTGACGCCACTGCTTTAAACTGCTGCTGTTCATTAAGGGGTGTGAAAATACCCCAGGACATCAGCACTAGCCTCAGCAAGCTTTTTTTGTTGGGGGGGGGGGGGGTCTTTGGGACGGGTGGCGTTCAAAAGTGCAGCGTAGGTACTTCTCAGCATAAGGCCCCACCCCTATCTAGGCCTTAACCCCTCCTCACACGGTGAGATTGTTCTTCAAGTTGGCAGGTCTGTATTTCCCTTTAAGGTAACGGGATTATAAACTTTCATCCCTGGAATGGTGAATAAGAAGTGACCTGGAAATGCAGAGTCCAGTACCAAGGTGAATAATGAGCACGTGTCTGCAACAGGGGCGTAACACAGGCCCCCGCAGCCCACGCGTTGCGGGGGGGCCGAAGCTCCAGGGGGCCCCCTCGGCACTGCACTCTGTCCGGAGTGCTCCTAATTGAGCCCGGAGGGGGCCCCTCTACATATCTTGCAGGGAGGCCCCCTCCATTTTCGTTACGCCAGTGGTCTGCAAATATTTACCACCTGCTTACCATGTCAAGGTTGCAGTGGCTTTTTGTGTTAGCTGTGGGGAGTGGTCTGAGGACAGGGGCTGAGGGGTGCAGAGGAAGACAGATAACTGCTGGGGGTAACTTTTTCTGCTACCCACAACTGAAGTTTGAAGGTGGGTGGGGCTGGCGAAGCAGCTGCTCTCTGCACCCATAGCTCCTCTGCAGTCTCCATGTGTGGTGTTTCCAGACCTGGAATTATCCAGTTTGGAGTTTAAAGGTCTGATATTTCTGTCTTTCGTGACACCCAAAATCATCCCAGGCAGCTTATAATGAGGGCCTAAGTGGTTCAATTGCAAAAGGTCCTACATGAAACAGCTAGGCGAGATAGTGACAAAGTTGCTGAGCAGTTACTGACATCCCAGGAATGGGAAAGTGACTCAGGCAACCACCCGGGTTATCTTAACTTAGGGGCACATTACCAACAAATAGCGATATTTGTCGCTTAGTAGGGTTAGCGGCAATATTTGTATCACCGCGCATCACTGGTTTTTATCGCTGAGATAACTTGCTATTAGCAAGGTTTATCTCAAAAGCGATAAAAATCCAGGCGATAACAGCAAAATGCGTGAAGATCGCTGAGAATACTGAGATATTCACGCATTAGCGACAAAATGCTCTTAGCCATGTTATCCACCTCCCATTGGATAACATGGCTAAGAACTGGTCTGGGCAGGTGTTAGTATTTGGAGATATTCGTGCTTAGCGCGAATATTTCCATCGCTACGCCTGCCTTGCTAATAGGCGATAGCGACGTTAGCGGTTGCTGTCAGTCGCTAATGGGTTGGGTTCGCCCACTTTGCATGTCATTAGCGATAAATATCACTGACATGCAAAGCGGGCACCAAACCGCTCGCTATCACCTACAAGCTGTCGCTAACTGCTGTTAGCGACAGCTTGTTAATAGGGCGATAGAATTATCGCCAACGCGGCGATATTCACCTATCGCCCTCCTTGGCAATATGCCCCTGAGTTCTTAATTTGTATAAATAAAGAGCCTTCCACAGATGTTACGAAATTCAGAAATTACCTAATACCACAGAGTCAACCCCATGGCTTTTTCGTCCAGTAGCCCAGACTTCCTGTTTTTTTATCTCACTCTTCCATGTTCTTTTTTCATGCCTACTTTCTCCCTTTGTCATTTTTCTCCTATCCTTAGATTCCTACTACGTTATCTCTTGTTTTCCTTTCTCTCTCTGGCTTAAAGTTTGATGATAAATAAGCCTTGGGCCAAAAAAAAATAGCTTTGGTGTCCACTATCTGCCTTCATTGAGCACTGCATTAAACCTAGTCCTGGATGAAATTTAAATTACACTGGTGTAAGTCACATAATTTTGAGAAATTTGCATTATGCTTGTTATGCGAAATCCCGAAAATTACGTCCTTACGCCATTTCATGTAATTTCGTACCAGAGCTGAAAAGAATGCCCACGAATGAGGACGTCCGTGGAAACATTTACTGCAAATACACCTGAAAAACAAAATGTCAGCTGCTGTTGTTCACAGTGTTTTCTTAAAAATTGCTGGAAGGATGCATTTCGTGCAACAACAAAAAAAACCCACAAAATTATGGATTTGCATTCCATGCAATTATTCACAACTTCACATAATTTACCCGACATTTCACAGAATTATGCAAAAGCAAATTATGCAAAATTCACACACCCATAAAAACACAAGACAGAAATGTGCACCATACTAATAGGATGCTCTCAATGTTGGGACGAGAACCTTTGGCACGAGTTGCCAACTATTCTGCTGTGTAAACGACACACCTGCATTCAGGCAGCAGATTAACACTAAAAGTAGTGATTGGCAAACGTGCAGGGTTCTTTTATGCAAAAGCACCTTCATTTTGCCTCCTGTTGTGCTTCCAAGAAGAGTTTATGGGTAATAAGCTCTCGGAGACTAAGAGCTTTTATAGAGTCCTCACTAATACCATGCGGTGCTTGGGGATAAGAGCAAAGCACTGCAGGAGAACAATACACTATCTGCTCAGGTGTCATGTGTCATGCGCCAGTGAATGGGGTAATTATGTCTTCCTCTGGCAGTCTGAATACCGAAAGTGCTCTAACAAGGTAGAGAACCACCCTCGCTCCCCTGGATGCTAAGAACATAGTGGAGGGACCTGTGGCGACAACTGTTAACAGTGAAAAATAGGACAGGGGAAGAGTCTGCAACACTATGAAGCAAATTAGCATCAAAGGGCTCTGAGTGTGCAGCAAGTCTGTCTGCCAAGTGATGGATCTGATGGATGTAAGTGCCGTGCGGAGTCTGCAGCCTTTAACACAGACCCGGGGGTGGCTCCTCCGTAATGGTAGACGAGCATCGCCCCACTGCTCAAAACCAGCAGATCATAAATAAATTTGAATAACACAATGTTATTATCATTTTATTTATTGCTGTCTGAGCCGCGGCATATTAATATGGCCGGGTGGACATGTCAGGGAGGAAGAGTAGTTTGCCATTATAAGTGCGCATGTCTGTTTGGCCAGCCGTCCTAGGGCCCTCTGTTCGGAGCAACTTCTTTACCCTCTTTCAGCTAATTCAAGCTCTTGTGATGCTAACAAATTTGAATTATACGTTAATCTTCAAGAAACATGGGTGCCCAGGAACAAGCAAAAGCTCAAGCTGTTTGGTGTCTACCAGCTAAATAGTGCCAAAAGAAAGCTTGAACAAGTGGGGATGAAACCATTTATTTTTCAGTTCAAATCTAGATCATTTAGGGCCATATGTAGGTGTGCCAATACCGGTCCGTAAGGTTGACATTCGTTAAATTTCACAGTTACCGACCGATATTTAGGCATTTGAGATGTAGGGAGGTTTCGGTATTAAGGAATCAGTAAATACCGATTCCTTATGGCCTTGAATTTAAGTAATCGGTAATACTGATTCCTTAAATGCAATGTAGGTAGCACTTGAAACAGTGCACCTCAGCCTTAAGGAATCGCTATTTACCACCAACTCCTAGTTGGTGGTAAATAGCGATTTCCTTTCAAAAAGCACTTTTTTGCTTTTTGAAGTGTGACATGTGGCACACATCCAGGCCCTTATGCATGTATGTGCACCACATGTACACACATGCACATTTCAGGGGTGCCAGAGGGTGTCCTTTGGACACCCTGGCACCCTTGAAATACCTACCACGATTACCGAATCGTTAATACCGATTCGGTAATATCGAATTTCTTCGCATTCATTCCTATGGACCTCCCAGCCCATAGGAATGAATGGGTTAATGATTCCTTATTACGGAATCGGTATTACCGATTCGGTAATAAGGAATATTAACGATTCGGTATTATTTACCGAATTATTCCCTACATATAAAATACGGATTCCTAAATACTGAATCGGTAAAATTCGGTATTTAGGAATTGGCATTTCAAAGTTACCTACATATGGCCCATAGTCCTGTTACAACAATATTTTTCATGTGGAATTTAGTGTCCAACATGCTTCTTTTCTCCAATTGTGAGAAATAGACCACAAGGACTTGTGGATGAATAGTGGACTAGCTCGTAGTGTTAAAATAAGACATATGCAAAGTAGCACTTCAAATTGTATCATTAATTGTATAATTAAGTATTGGTTATTCATAAAACAGAATTTGATTCCACTTCACAACTCTAGTTCTCAATGCAAAAGCGAAAATCAAAGCACTGGTCTAACATTTTAACCATTCCATCAGAAATCTGATAAATTAATTCCCATCCCCTGCGTTGTCCTTCCTCTCCTCTATCTGCATGTGCACTTTCCTGGCTTGGAAGTGACCTTTGTCTCTTCTGAGTAAGAGAAAAGTTAAGGTCTAAAAGAACAAGTAAAGATTTTCTCAATTTTCACATCTCCTCCAGAGTTGGACTGGCGAACTCTGCAAAGCGGGCAGCTCATGACCTCTGAGAAGCACCAACGCTCTCCTCCTAGTCCCACCCCTGCTAAATAAGAAATCCACACAATCCCGCTCCTTCTCCAGAAATGCCCCTAACATCTGGAATGCCCTCCCCAAAGACCTTCGATGCAACCCTTCTTACATCAGCTTCAAAAGAGACCTCAAAATGCACCTCCTGAATAAATACTGGGGGTCTTAATCCTGCGTCCTACACCTGATCTCCAATTTCCCAGTCATATATGTATATAGCTATTGTAATGGATATAGCTATTGTAATGCTTATCTGTTTATTATATGTGTAATTTCATGCCTTTTCTCCTCTGTCTTAGGTTGCTATGTTATGCTGTTGATATAGTTTTTGCCTTGTTGCTGTAATATTGAGTTTTAACCGTTACTGTCTCCCAACCAATGTAAAGCGCTCTGATACCTCTGGGTCTAGCCAGCGATATATAAAACCTATAAAATAAAATAAATAAATATTGGGCAATAAGGCAGAGGCCGATTGGCTGGTCTCACAGATCCAGAGCTTAATTTGAGCTGGTGGTGTCCGGTGGTCAGCACCAGCACTTAATTGTCAATTTAGGGCAATCTGCCACATGGTGGCACTGTCAGTCAAATTTTGAGGTGAGTAAAATAGCTTTTTAATAATTCAATACACAATAAAAATGACTAATACCTACCCAGTCAATCCGTTTTTACTGCTTTGGTGGCCTGGAATTGTCACACTTTTAAAAGTGTGATGATTAGTAGTGTTTGGTGCTGTCATTGGTAGCTCTGGCAGGGGCAAAGGGTGGTCCAAGACAAGTGCTCTCCTGACGAGAGCCCTGGCACTTATGTTTTTTTTACAAAATAAGCATTGCATAGAACAGTGTATGGCCTAATACTGCACCAGTTTGTGGGCCAGTTTTATGGGCAAGAGGGCCGGTTTTTACTGTTGATTTTTATAATACTAAAACAAACATTGCCTGCAGCAAACTCAAATTCATCCTGTCCTTCAGCCTGTCTTTACAAGTTCAAAACGCGCCTGCTTTGCAAATGTGGCCACTTTTTTTTAGCTATATGGATCACTAATGGGGGGGGGGGGTCACTTTTATTTCGGTGCTCAGGATATTTTATGTCCTAGCCTGATATTGGTCCCTTTCCCTGTAATTCACTTCTCTCACAAACCATTGCTTTACCACTCCGTCTGACTCCATTAAATATATGAGTTTCCGCAAATAGTGTAAACATTGTAAAATAATGTAAAGATTGAAGTTTTTTCTGTAGCAGGAACCAAAACATAAAATGCTTAGATGTATTTCAGTCACAATTAAAGAAGATCTTGTATATAATAATACTTTCTTCACTTTACATGTGAATACATGTTGTGATTAATGATGCTCTTCTCAAAGCAACAGTTGTTTCAGGCACTATTTTCTTTCAGCAAAGCACTTAGGTCCAGATGTACTAACAACCATTCGCACAAGTGGTCGCCAATTGGGCACTGACATTTTGCAAACAGTCTGATTTTGTGAAGCAACCTAGAATTATCTGGTTGAATTGCACAATCGCCATTTGCACAGGGCCGTAGAATGACCCGCCTAATGAATATTAATTAGGCAGGCTACAAACACATGAATGGTGGCCTGCAAGGAACAGCATACCGCCATCCCTGTGTTTGCATTTCCAAATGGAAAAGTTTTTTTTTCAAAGCAGCCCGAGTTCCTTTAAGATGTCAGAGCAGCTTAAAAAACAATTAAAAGGTTTTCATTTGGATAAAATTCATAAGGAGTAGTCAGTGGTCAACTCTCTGCTCCCTAGCAGGCTGCCAGCGCAGTTCCCAAAGGGGAAATCCCTTCCCCTTTGCAAACCACTTTTGAGGTTTTGGTAACTAATCAATGGTTTGCTACTGGAATTACGGTTGCAAAAGTGCAATTTGAACTGAAACCCCCTGTGGTATCGTCCACCAACGTTGTACGCGATCCCCACCACCCTCCTGTCCCACTGTACGAGTTGGAACACTCCGTGGTGACATCACTTTCAGGGCTTAATTTGTGCCGGAGCTTTCCGGTGCTAAGCACCGGCACTTCATTGTCAGGGCCGGGTCTACCCATGATCTCAGATGTTCACTAAATTCACAGTACTGTCACACTCTGACTGAAACTGCCAGGGCCCCTGCAACGTCGTAAAATTACTGGTTACTCGGTGTCTTGGAATGCGGCCCTCAGGGGGGCTCCTCGGTCTAAGGAAGGAAGTGGCGACAGGCTCTGCTCTCATTCATGCTGTGCCGTCCAGTGGTGCACACAGGCAGGCGAGTGCGAGCAGCTTCCCCACCCCTAGGCTGAATCACATTCTACTTAACTCTCTAAGCCTCCCCAGTCACAGCCGAGCATGTGCCGGGGTGTGTGTGCGTGGGGGAGGGAGGAGGAGGCAGATGGAGGGAGAGGGGCTGTGAGGGAATAAAAACGGACAGGGAGACAAACAGTAGGTGAAAGAGCGAGGTAGAGATGGAGAGACTACAGAGAGGTAGAATCATGGATGGATGAGAGGAGGGAAGGCGAGGGGGAGAGATGGGCAGGGCACACGTGGGACGAGAGAGAGAAGGGAGAAGCTACGGGGAGCAGCAGGTGAGAGGAGTGAGGACGGAGGCAGGAGGGGGAGTCTGGGGGTTTGAGGGGAGAGAGGAGAGCGAATGAACCCTAGCGATGGAGATGGCAAGGAGGGTAAAGGCAGCAGGTAGAGGGGAAAAAGACGAGCAGGTATGAGGGAGCAAGTGAAGGTGGTGGTAGACGACGTAAAAAAGACGTAGCTCCAATCAAGGCTATGGCCTGCCCTGCACACACTGCTTCTGCAGGCTTGTGGTGATTGCAGCTGGTTTCTGCTACAATGTATTCTGATGCCCGCTCCACGGCGCCACTGAGGCAGGATGTAATTCAAAGTCTGCCTGCGGCACCGGGGTGGGGGAGGGGGGACGTCACCCTCCGGTCCTGTTGTCTGAGCGGGAAGTTTGCAAAGAAGGCAGCTAGCAGCCCCCCTGGACTAGATGCGTTTGGGGACAGGGAGAGAAGGAGCCGGAGGAAAGATATGAAGAAATGGGGGCATATGATATTCACGAGGCACACAGCAAAACAAAAATCACATAATGTCTGGGCTGGTGGCGGCAACTGGCAGAGCAGAGGAACACATGCTGATGCCATAACTCGGGGACAGGAGGCCTGAAGGTGCACCCCTCCACGAGTCTTGCGGTAGGGCAATTAACTTAACTCTGGGTAGTGTACTGGTTAGAGGGACTAAGGCGCTGTCTGCTGCTCGCACTGGCCTGTCCGCGCTGTGTCTGTAACTATGGTCTAGGCTAATTGAATTATGGCTGTGCCGAGCAGGTCAGGCAGGCTCCTCTCAGAGGGAGAACTGTCAACCATTTGCCTCAGTCAGAAATAGGGGATTGTACAGAATAAAAAGAAGCAAAAAGGAAGTAACGCCCGAACTAAATGACTACAGGTTGCTGGTTTATCGTCAATTTCTACCAGGTGAAAACGGAAAGCTGGTGTAGGCGAGGGTGCTTGTGAATGGCAATCTGTCATGGGGGAGGGTGGAATGGGTGACCCCTTGAATGAATGAAAACTCCACCGCAATGATTCCCTTCACTGAGTGCTAAATAAACCTTAAACAACCCCCCTGGCTGCTTTTTCCCGGGGCATCTGCCACCGTCGTGTGCTCAGAGTCATGGGACAAAAGGACGGGTAGAAAATGGGGGGAATCCCGTGCCCCCGTCCCTCTATTCTACGAGAGTTGTCCCAAAACGCCCACATCCTGCACTGCTGCAGCAATTCCCCGGGCGCCGTGCTAAGCATAGCTCAGTCATTTTCACCCAATTCGCAGCAAGTGTCTTGTGCAGCTTTGCAGAGTCCCTACACTGTCTATAAAGACTCAGACATGCTATTCCAGCCATATTGGCCAAAGTGACGGGAAAAATGGGAGGAGGGTAGCGGCTGGAATTAAATATAGACTACTGCATATGAATTATTTGGCCTTACAGCGAAAGCCTCTAAAAATGAATGGGATGCAAGTTTGATGGAGTAGAATGATATTGAAATGTAGATAGCAGATATAGATAGAGCTATTGCAATAGATACCAACATTATAGATCGAAAGGCTGACATCTAAGATTACATTTGCGAGCCTGGAAAGTGGTAATCACGGGTGACTGCTGTAATGCTAATAACGGATTCCTAGAGTTTCTTGTTGCGCAAACGGGTGCAATTTCTGATGTTTATATGTTTCCCTCGCCGTCATTGCTTTACTTTGCTAACGAGAAACTGTCACTCATTGTCTTTGAAATGTCACTCAGAATTGCTCTGAAATGATAGAAAAGTCACACATAGCCATCTAAAACCTTGGCAGCAATACACGGAGGACTCTGGCAGGCAATAGACTGGGGGGCTCTGACAGGCGGTGTGGAGGCAGAAGGTAAAGGCCAGCAGCCCAGTTCTAGCCATAGTCGGCCGAAACTACAGGCTTCAGCCAAACATCGATCAATTCCAGAAACACACTGAAGTGTTGCCCACTAGGAATGCTTTCAGCCAGGAGCCCTCTTTGCCAAACTGACCTGCGAGGCCCAGATTTCTTTCCCGGTTCAGAAGAACTGTAAATATTGTTTATATATGTCAGGAGAAGTGTCTCATTAGTGACCTTAAAAATTGAGCACAATGCCCTTGACCTATTGAATCCTCTTGTATTCTGGTTCCATGCTTAGCTGGTGAGGGGAACCTGAAAGTGTGAGGATGAGGCCTTGTTGCCAGTTATGGCTTAATGTGTGAAAAAAACAGAAATGCAGGGGCCCAAAGATTGTCTTTCGAGACCATTGGGAGAACTTTTGAATGCCAGTGTTGCAAACTACAGAGGCTGGCTGATCTTTAATACCACCTCATCATGGCTCTCTCTTCACTCTGCACCATTTTACTCTCTTGTGTGTTCTTTTTCAAGCCGGCTTTCTCCGTGTGTCTCTGTTTCCCTACCCTTCTCTTCCGCCATTCAATCTTTTTCACCTTTCTCTCTCCTGCTCTGACTCAAAGTTAGTCTGATGTTGAACAATCAGTCCAGGTCTTCAAAAACGAGGGCTTGTTACCACCAACTGCAACAACTGGAACAAATTAAGCAGTGCAGTAAGGGCAGCACCCAGCGCTTAATTTCAGCTGGTGTTTTCCGGTGCGCGGTACCGGTACTTAATTCTCAACACCTGTATTCCGGTACCTATGAAAGTCTGGCACCTGCGGCTCTGTCTGTCTAATTTTGAGTTAAGCACAGCAACAGATATTTAATAATTTAATATACATTATTTATGAATAATATCTACTGCTCACACCAGTTTTATAGCTTTAAGTGACTTGAAATAGTCTGAATTGTCACACTTCTAGGTGAGTGATGATACTAGTTGTGTTGGTACTGCTATTAGCAGTACTGCCAGGGAGGGAAAATGCGTGGTGCAAGCTGCAATAGCATCCTGAAAAGGGTCCTGGCACTTAGGTTTTTACAAATTAAGCACTGCTTAGAATGTTACCACTGCGAGCGTTTCAGAGCGAGCGCCTGGTGAGTTGAATACAGGCAGTTGCGGAGCGGTCCCTAGTCAGCTGTGGCTGAGGTCGCATAGTTCATTCTTGTGTATTTCCTGAATAAATATCTCTCACTGTCATCACTTCGCCTCCCTCCTCTTTGAAGCGATATCACACCTGCCTTCCAAATTGTGATTAGAAATGGCCCCAAAACTTATTTAATAGGAGTTGGAAATCTTTTTCCAACTTGTAAAATGTGTTTTTACATTAAAAAAAATAAAAAGGCAATTTGCAATTGCAAACCCTGAGATTTTGCAAATCTTAGTGTTTGCAGACCGAAAATAGCATTGCACATCTGGTCCTTGGAGTTTAGACGCATCCCAAACATGTAGTATTTATTTTTAAGATCAATAACTATTGCAGTCTACATTCACTTCTAGTGAAAGGCGCACATGTATATAAAACATTTAGTACCTCTCTCCAGGGCTTTCTTCATAGAAAGAGGTGTTTCTCGTGGCCCTGCAATATGAACAAGGTGTAAACATGAAACTCAAAACAAATTTTAAAAAAACGACTGAAATGTACAGAATAAAAAAAGCACATCCTGTATTGCAGGAGGTATGTACTCATATGACCCTGCTTTCTGCTGAGTGCATAATTATGTAAGGTTTGAATAAATTACTCTACTCTCAGATGTAGAAATGAGAGAATATGATGTGCTGTTCTTGTGCTTCCAAGGGAGACAAACTCTTTGATTTTTGGATAATATCATTTGAATAGGAATGATGAAGGTGGTTCATTTTATTTCTTAAGAACTATATATAGTAATGGTATCGATTTAATATCAATATGTCTTAAAAAGCGAAAATAGCTAGTTAGTAAAGCTCCTAAATGTGCAGGGCAATTTGCCTTTAGTTTCGAATGTTACACAATGTGCCTTTCATTGCCACAATAATTTGATTCCCCTTTTGGTACATAATTTTATGACAACTAAGGTGCCTTTATGGTGCGGTAGAGCACACAAGATGTTGAGGAGCAAATTGTACAATTGCTCATCCAAGAATGGGGTGCAACTAATTAGAGAGGGACTTTTTTATTTACTTCATGTTTAAATGCTCCTGTTGCCAACTAATGGTACCACTGTCACCAGACTGGGAGAGGGTAGTGGTCCAGCTGTCTGCTACATCACAGTTACTCAGTGACATTTATTTATTTATTTTCATTTTTTTTTTGGAGTTTTATATAGCGCTTACAAGACCCAAAGGAGTATCAGAGCGCTTTACAGCATACATGTAAAGAAACATGAACATTAGAATACAGTGAGTAGCATCAGAGTGCTAGAGGTCCTATAGATCGAGGCCATTGACCAGATTCATAAGATTCATGGCGATAACGCTTGAGGAGAAATTCTTTTAGTTGTCTCTTAAAGCTAGTGAAGGGGGGATTGGTTCTAATGTGGGTAGGGAGAAAGTTCCAGATTATTGGGGCATTCCCTGAGAAAGAGCGGGAGAGGGCTTTTTGTTTTTGTCTTTTTGGGTGAATTAAGAGGAGCGAATTGGAGCTTCTTAGGTTTCTTGATTGTCCAGCTTTTGTGACTTGCCTGTGAGGTAGTCCGGTTTGCCTGTGTGTAAGGCTTTACGAGTGAGACAGGCAGTTTTTCAAAGCGCAGCATGCTTCGATGGGTAGCCATTTTAGGGTCAGTAATGTAGGGGTGATGTGGTCGTATTTCTTGGTAC
The DNA here is from genome assembly GCF_964261635.1 of Lissotriton helveticus. Lineage (NCBI taxonomy): Eukaryota > Metazoa > Chordata > Amphibia > Caudata > Salamandridae > Lissotriton > Lissotriton helveticus. The sequence goes on from NC_136068.1 coordinate 118,496,951, forward strand.
CTGTGACCATTCTTGCTGCTGCATTTAGCGTGGTTTTTATGGGGGCTATGTGTGTTTTAGGTGGCCCAGTTAGTGTGGCATTTCCATAGTCAAGTCTGGACAGAACTAGCGATTGGGTTGCAAATTTTAGGTCATCGAGGGGTATGAAAGGTTTGATTTTGTTGAGGAGTTTTAGGTTGTAGAGGGCGCCTTTTGATGGGGAGTTTATGTGGGAGCTCATGTTCAGATGTGTGTCTAGAGTGATCCCTAGTGATTTAGCTGATTTCACTGGAGTAAGTTTGCAGTGTAGAGAGTCAAAGTTGTTTATCCATTCTTGGATCTGAGGGCGTTGTTCATGATTGGAGAAGACAAGGATTTCATATTTTTCGTGGTTGAGTTTGAGGTGGTTGAGTGTTAACCAATGTTCTACTTTAGAAAGTGTGGAGTTGAGTCGAAGGATGTCATCGAGGGAGGATACCTCGAGGTACAGCTAGGAGTCATCTGCAGAGAGGTGGTAGGCGATGTTTGCTTGTTTTAGAATGGTAGTGGGCAGTACCAAGTAAATGTTGAAGAGTGTGGGGAAGAGGACTAAGCCTTGAGGGAGACCTCAAGTTGAGGGGGAGGTGTCGGAGATCGAGTTTATGATCTTTATGATTTAGGAGCCTTATGTAGAAATGTGGAGAATCATTTGAGGACATTGCCATCTGTTCCGATACGCTTTTGTAGGGCGTCAAGGAGTAGAGTGTGATCAACTGTGTCAAAAGCAGCAGATAGATGGAGGAGGACAAGTAGGCAGCATTTATTAGAGTCAAGGAGTTGTGAATGTCATTGGTTATGCTCAGTATAGCGGTTTCTCTACTGCATCCCTTTCTGAACCCAGATTGGTGTGAGTCAAGTAGGTTGTTAGATTCCAGGTGTTGGTTCAGTTGGGTGAGAACGCATTTCTCTAGGATTTTAGCTAGGAAAGGGAGGTTAGTGATGGGCCTACAGTTTTTGAGGTCATTTGGGTCAGCATCGTTTTTTTTTTTAAAGGGGGTGACTTGGCCTTGTTTGAGGCAGTCGGGCATCAGACTGTTGTTTAGGGAGCTGTTGATGATCTTTGTCCACAGTGGGGTTAGGGTGGGCTTGAGGTTCTTTGCCAGGGAGGTGGGGAGAGGGTCTGCATAGTGGTTGGAGGGGGGTCTCGGCTTCGAGGAGAATGTCGGGAACTAGTGTTGGGTTAGGTCTTGTTATGGGTGAGGATTTTCTGTGTTGGGATTGAGGGTGTTGGTCTAGTGAGAGCTCAAAATTGGTGATTTTGTCATTGAAGAATTTGGCCAGGTTGTTGCACTGAAGTTTGGAGGCAGGGGGGTTAGCTTTGGTTGATTTGGAGGTCTGTTTCTGGATGATGTCGAAACGTTTTTTGGGCGGTTTTTGGCTTTGTCTTGTGCACTCCAGAAGAAAGAGGCTTTTTCCTTGATTATGTGCTTTTTGTAGTTACTGTGGTCTTTTCTGAGCTGGGAGAGGTTGGTTGAGGATGGGTTTCCTCTCCAGAGTCTCTCCGCGGCTTTTATTTTTCTCCTTTCTGAGTGGAGGTCTTTGTTGAACCAGGCTCGGGAGCGGATATCTCTGACTCATTTCAGTTTCAAGCGGGCTAGTTGGTCAAGAGCAGTCGTCCTTGTCCTGTTGTACAGTGTAGTGAACTCAACCGTGTTGAGGTTGTCTGTGGAGGGTGGAAGAAGTAATATCATGATTTCTTCGAGGACAGGGAGGGGGATGGCCTTGAGGTTGATGTTCCTTTGATGGGTAATTTGTGTTTCGACTGGTGGGGCTGCAGTTTGATTGATGATTAAGTTTCGGGAGTAAGTTCCCTTGAATCCTGATGGTCCCTGGGGTCCTAGGGTCCAACTAGCCCACCAGGTATCGCCAGTAATCGCCACAGAGCTGCGTTGCAGAGAGGCCATGGGCCACCTCTCTGCAATGCAGCCCTGTGGCACTTACTGGAGGTATCTGGTGGGCTAATTGGCCCCCCGGACTCTCAGAATATCAGGGCAATGAATCCCCCAACTCAAAAAGCACTAAGGGGAGCGTTTGCACAGTGGTGCTGGGAGGGGGCGGGGCCTGATGTGGCAAGTGTGCAAACGCGACCGTGGCAAGTTTAAGTTGGGGGATTTAGTCACCTTGAATCCTGAGGGTTCCTGGGGTCAACTATCCCACCAGGTATCTCCAGTAAGCGCCACGGAGCTGCTTTGCAGAGAGGTGTTAAAAGGGGCGTGGCCTCAGACCACTTCTCTGCAATGCAGCTCTGTGGTGCTTACTGGAGGTACCTGGGGGGCTAATTGTCCCTCAGGGACCCTCAAGATTGCAGGGGACTTAATCCCCAATTTACAATGTGCCAGGGGGTGCGTTTGCACACTTGCTATCTCCGGCCCCTCCCTGCACCACTGTGCAAACACGCCCCCTGGCGCGTTGTAAATTGGGGGATTAATTCCCCTTGAGTCCTGAGGGTCAATGGGGACCAACTAGCCCAGCAGGTACCTCCAGTAAGCACCACAGAGCTGCGTTGCAGAGAAGTTTAAAAAGGGGCGTGGCCTCTCTGCAGTGCACCTCCCTGGCACATACTAGAGGTACCTGGTGGGGTAGCTGGCCCCCAGGGACCCTCAGTATTCAAGGAAAATTAATTCCCCAACTTACAACGCATCAGGGGCGTGTGTTTGCTGAGTGCTGCAGTTAGGGGTCGTGCCTCCGCCACAATGCCGTTCTTTAACCCCTTTACTGCGGCGGCTATTCCGCCGCAGTGCTAAGGGGGCGGGGCGGCCGCGCGGCGGCCGCATGCTGGTGACGGAACCGCTCCGTCACCAGCGTCGGTTGAGCTATGCTGGTGACGGAGCGGTTCCGTCATGGCCCGCCCCGCTCAATAGAACCCTCAGCGCAGGCGCGGAATTCGCACCGCGCATGAGCAATCTATTGAGAAGGGCGGGCCATGACGGAACCGCTCCGTCATCAGCACAGCGTGCAAGGGGTTAAAAAAATATATTTTACAGGGGGGGCTGTGTGGCCCCCCTGCTTTGTTAAAAAAACATTATGGGGCCCTCTTCCAGAGTCCAATTTCGGCCCCGAGGAACCCCATCCCCCGGGGAATGGTCACATTTATTTTTTATTGATGGAGGGGGTCACGTCGCCCCCTCTGGGCCACTTCTGGCTCTGTGGACCCCATCCCCCGGGGCCTGCCCTTTCCATTGGGTACCGAAGGCCTGCGGAAGCCGGCATTGCTTTTCCACACGGGGAGCTGCTGACATGCAGCTCCCCGTGTGGAAAAGCAATCTGGTTTGGATTTTGTAAGAGCTAAATCCAAACCAGTGTTTGCTATGACAGGACGGGAGCAGTACGACTCCCGCCCTGTCATAGCAAACAGCAGTATCCCGGGGATGGGAACCCCGGGTCACTGCAGGAGCCAGCCCTAGGGGGTGGCGGCCCCCAGGGCCATCGAGGAATCCAGGAGGGGGCCCGTGCGGACCCCCTCCCAATGTGTTTGAAGCCCTGGGGAGGTGGTGGTCCCCTGTGTTTGGGGTCTATGACAGACCCCCAAATTTAAATATACAGTGCCCCTGAGAGGTAGTGGTCTCCGGGGCATGCAGGGGGCTTGTGACCTCCCCTCACATTTGTTTTGGTTTTTTAAACTGAGCCCTGGGGAGGTGGCAGTCCCCGGGGCTGTGGGGGGCCGTGTGCCCGCGCGCTAAATTTGAAAAGCCCCGGGGAGGTGGTGGTCCCCAAGGCATGTGTGGGGGTCTAGCCCCCCCCCCCCCCCCCACACATTTTTTTTTTTTTAATAAAGATCCCCAGGGAGGTGAAAGTTCCCGGGGCTGCGTGCCCACCACAACTCATAAATGTAGCCCAGGGAGGTGGTAGTCCCCAGGGCATCGTGAGGGGATTAGGACCCCACACATTTTTTTCAGTGCTCCCGGGACCTGGCACACCTTGGGGTTAAGTACAACGAAGCGCGGGAGCCCGCGCTTTGTTTTTTAAAAAACTTCCTTGGCTGGATTTGTGACTCCTGCACCAATTCGGCTGATTTTAAAAAAAAGTATGCTTTTTTTGGCCCTGGGGGTCCTTGTGGAACACCCTGAGTAGGCCTAGGGAGTCAGGGTGTTTTTATCCTGCCCCCTTTTCTTGTTTTTTCACTGTGTTTCACTGTTTTCTTGTGACTCGGTTCGCACAAGATGGCTGCCAACACTTCCTGGTTTGGAGTGTCGGCAGCCAATCACAGTGAAGCTTGTGTTCTGGAGGGTTCGTGAACCCACCGCTGCCCTAGATATCAAAACTTTTTCTTTTTTTAGTTTCTCAAGAACTACTGTTCGGATGTACACAATTTACCAAAAAGGACTCTTTCTGAACCAAGGGCTAACTTTTGGATGAATTTGGTGTAATTCCTTTCAGCAGTTCGGGCTGTAGCTTTGTCTAAAGTTTCCTATGGATAATAGGAAAACGTGTTTTGGGACCCCCCTTTTTTCTCGGTTCCCGCTTGATGAATCACCCCGAAACTTTTAAGACAGGAGCCTACCGGAGCGACTCACTAGTTTTGAATATTTCGCGAAGATTCGTGAAATGGCGCAAAAGTTATTGGGAAAACCAAAAAACGCTTTTCCTATGGAAACTAGGTCCTAACTATAACTACCTACTGGTGACTGCCAGTGGGTAATATATGTATATATGTGTGTATATATATATATATATATATATATATATATATATATATATATATATATATATTTGTATATGTATATATATATCGATAGTACATTAATTGCAAGATGGCCGCAGTGTAGGAGCTACCCCGAGAAGCTCCCGGTTTGGGGATTACTAAATTGGTGATATCCCCGTCAAACCCCACTTACCGGCCCTCACCCCACCTGCCTTCTGGACCTGAGAGAGTTCTGCCACCGAATCTATCCGCGGAAGAGAAATAGGGCCGAAAAATTCTTACCTGCCGGCTCCGGTCACTGCAGTCACCCGGATCGCAACACCGCTCATCGCGCCTCTCACTCCCAGCTCGTGCCGCAGCTCGGGACGGAGTTGTTTCTGCCACCACGGACACTCCGGCGCCTCTTGGGACGTGTTATCTTCCGGATGCCCGAGGATGACCCTCTAGCCAGGCGCACAGTCTCTCTCCGATACCTTGTTGAGCCGAAGCCGAGCTCCTGCCTAAAGCCGCTGATCCTCATCAGGCGTCACACGGCGCCCCCCACGACTTCGACTTCACCCGACTGCTGCCTAGGGGCTGTCGTTTGCTGGACCTCCCTTTTGACTTACAGACCCGTGCTGAGGCCGCCGGTACTACCTCGCCTCGACCCACAGCTGAGACCTGCTTCACGACAGTAGGCACTGATGCTGCGACTGCTGACTACGAACTGCCGGCGCTGATCTCCCGCTATTGCTGCCTGCTTTTGGTCCTACCCGGAGCCAGAATTGCCGATGCCTTGCAATCCCCAGCACCGTGACCCTGCATTTCATCCTCCCTGCAGAATTCGGCCATCGATGACGATCCCCGCCTGATGACCCGGCTTCCCTCAGCCTACATGACCTGGATTTGCTCTCGGTTACCCTCCGCCAGGTATTTGCTTTGTTTTTGTTGATCGCTTTTCACCTTTGAAGATCCGGGGCTGAGGTCTCCCTCACGCAAAATGGCGGCGCCCTAACAAGTCGAAGCACTTTCTCTCAGCCCCTTATAATCAATCACAAAACTAGTCCTTTCTACAAGCGCTTCCACTCGATTTTGCATTGTTGCCCTGGCGAGTGTGTGGTTTAGCGGGGAATACTTCACAGCGCCTCTTATTCGATCCGGTACCGGGCAATGCCTGACCTCAAAATGGCGTCAGTCTAAGACATTTTCGATCGCTCTCAATGCCTTTCAATGCCTGACTTCAAAACGGCGAGCCTACCAATTCTTATTATCTACACCACTGAAGTGGAGTGATTCTAGACTCATTACTGATCACCTATAACTTGGTTACCTACTCTATCCTCACTGAAGATGTGCCTGACTTTAACACGGCGGTGCTATAAAACTCTATGGTTACTTCTTGACTATTACTGCTCTCCTGGCTCCCTGAAGACACATTTATCACTCTTGCAGCTAATATGCTGATGCTTACCCCTCAAGCACCTCTTTTCTGAATGTCATGGGCCTTAAACCTACTGCCCACTGACCCGGCTTCCTACCAATGTACCCACCCCAAATCAACATGATGGGGCCGGATCTAACTGCCTCTGGGTCAAACACCTACACCCTGGTCTACCCCTCTAATCTCTCAAAAACCGCCACTAAAGCATTCAAACACCTCACCCTGAAAAACCATCCTGAGGCTCTGTTCTCCGACCCACGTTTCTATGCGGACAAAGACACCATCACCAATGACCTCATCTTCTACTCCAAAAGAATTCCTGCCTGGCGCAACACCCTCTCTCTACTCCTCAATGTTCGCCTCTCCAGGAACATTCCTTATGGCACCAAGCTCTCAATAGGACCCTCGGTATCACTACAAGCTGACCTAACCATCACCTTCTACAAAAGTGGCATTGTACTGATCCAAGCCTCTACAAAAAACCTTGACAAATCCTCAGATCTTTATGCCACTCTCCGAAAACATGTGCATGACACTGGAACGCCGACCAATACCCGGCCTGACGGTAATCTGTCCCCCCCACCCAATATTGAGCACACTCACCACCTCATTACTCCTATCGAACCCCCTATCGTCAGGGACCTGAGACCCTTGATTTCCCCCTCCACGCTCCCCGCTTGGAGTACACTGTTTCCATCACAGCACACCTCAACCCCTCAATCTTTCCACAACCCCCCCGTTCGAAATAAACCCGGGACCCTCGGTCCCCTCCCCCCATGCCTCACCTCCGGACTTTAAGACCACCACGCCCTCAGCGATCCTTGCTAATACTGGTCAAACCAGCCCTGCCAACACTCTATCCACCCCTTCTATGACCCCTAACTTTGTCCACCCTTGTCCTCCTAACCCCCCCTCCCTAGAGACGTCCCCTTCAGCTGGTCTAGCCAACCCCGCTAACACCCACACTCCCCCTGCCATGTCCCCCAATACAGTCAACCCTACCACCCTATCCTCCATAGCTGTCCACCCTTGTCCCCTTAACCCTCCCTCCTCCTCTACGACGTCCTCTTCAACAGGTCAAGCCAGCACCGCTAACACCCACACCCCCCCTTCCATGACTCCCAGCAAAGTCCACCCTACCCCCCAATCCACCATAACTCCCAGCCCAACGCACCCCAGCCCTCCTACCCCCTCCTCATATATCCGCTCTCTACAGTCCAGAGCCTCCATAATAATTCAGAGCTGCCACTCCTCTATCCTCGACCTAACTAACCTCCTCCACCTCGCCGAATTATCCTGCGCAAACCTCATGCCTCAGCGGTCTCCTCTGCCCATCCCAGAACTGCGCAAACGCCCGCTACCAACAGCCTTAAGGCACCTTCGCCCTCGCAAGCACACTAGCTGTCTATCTGAGGAGGAAATCCTTGACCTCGCCCGCTTCTACAACTTTTGCCTGGCCACCTCGGACTCCTCAGACCTCACTGAAAAGGAAATACAAGATATTCTCAAAGACCTCAATCCAGCCCCTATCCCTCCCTGCCCACCAGACGCGAGTGCAGCACACCCCATCTGCACGGTCGCTATCGATCCACACAGACTAGCCACCCGCGGCAATAGAAGGGCGATCAGTAGCAATCTTGCACCCGTACCCATGACTGCCCCGACTCCTACTACCACCTCCCTCCCTGGTCTGACGGGACTCTTAATCAACTGCCGGTCGGCAGTAAAGCATGCAGCCGATGTCGCTGCTCTCATTCTGAACAATAACACCGACCTAGCCATCCTAACTGAATCATGGCTTAATGATGCATCTTCCCCATGCCTCGACCTCTTAGTATCCCCGAATTTTAACATAGCCAGACTAGACAGACCACTTAACAAACAGGTGGCGGAATCGCCTGCATCTATCGCTCTAACCTCCTTGTCTCAGAGCTCTTAACGGATACCGCTGATTCCTGCCAATATCTAGCCCTCTCAGTCTGGAGCAACACCATCCACCTGTGTAACCTGCACACTTTTTACCACCCCCCCAGGCAATAACAGTCAATTCACTGACTACCTCATGGAAATCATCACGGCTAAGTACTCCCCCAACACCAAAGACATATTCCTTGGTGACTTCAACCTGCACTAGAACGACTTTAAGGATCCTCATGTCAACGCCATTAAAGATCTTATGACTGATCTAGCCCTGACCCAAGCTTGCCCTCTCCTCACCCACTCGAAAGGGGCTACCCTTGACTGAATCATCTCCAACGAGAAAACCGTCAAACTCATATCCACCGACCCCTGCGACTGGTCAGACCACCATGCCATCGCCTTTCTCTTACCCTGCACCCTCAAAACATGGGCTCCTCAACCAGTGCTACCAAAACGCTGGGTCTGAGACACTAAAAACCTAGACCTAATTGAACTTGAGACCCGTTGCAAATCCGACCTCCCCCCCCCTTCACATCACCTCAGTCAGTGACCTCAATGATCACTACACTGTTTCGATATCGAACATTTTGGATGACCTGGCCCCACTTAAACTAAAAAGGGCTCGAGTCAAAGATAAAAAACCCTTGGTTCACCGGTTCCCTCAACGACGAGAGAAGATCCCTCCGACAAGCCGAAAGAATTTGGAGACAGCACCCATCGGCAGTTCACCTGAAACTGCTTCGCCAGGCCAGAAATGCGTACAACAAAAACATCCTAAACTCAAAAAAAGAGTTTTTCAGAGCGGAACTAGGAAATGCCCAGAACAGGCCTCGGAAACTCTTTGAGATGATCAAACTCCAATCAAACAAACTGCCCAAAACAGCGAAAGAAAACCACAAGTCTCTCTTCTCTGAAGATTTCTCCTCGTTTTTCGCAAACAAAATCCTAACCTTAGGTACCGAACTCAAAGCTGCCTCACTCCCCCCACCTACCACTGACCATCTGCCTCCCCCATCACTGCTACCGACACAGACCTCACCCAAGAATCTAGCGCACTGGTCCGAATTCTCACCCTACGATGAAGACTCTGTCGCAAATATCCTTTCCTCCTTAAACCCGAACAACCATTTCAACGACCCACTGCCCTCGAACTGTCTTGCAACTATTACCAAATCCATCATTCCTTGCTGGACTGCGATAATCGATGCCTCGCTCCGGCAGGGATCAATCCCGATCTCACTGAAAGCGGGCCATGTCCTCCCCATTCTAAAAAAGCCATCGCTGGACCCAGCCTCCCCAGATAACTTTAGACCAATCTCCAACATTCCCCTCTTGGCGAAAGTGATTGAAAAATGTGTTCATATACAACTAAGTCACCACATCAGCAACTTCCACCTACTCGATGACTGCCAATCCGGCTTCAGACCGGGACATAGCACTGAAACCACCATGCTCCACATTGTCGATGATGCTCTTCAAGCCCTGGACAAAAACAAAACTTGTCTCCTTATCCTCCTTGATCTATCCTCGGCCTTCGACACTGTCAACCACGAGATGCTACTCGAACGCCTCAAACTTAGGATGGGCTTAGATGGCACTGTACTTGCTTGGTTTAGTTCCTACCTCCAAAACCGATCTCAGAGATTCCTAATCAATGGTGAACTCTCCTCCTCCTCCGTGGTCACGGTGGGAGTCCCTCAAGGTTCAACGTTGTCCCCCACACTTTTTAATCTCTATTTGGAACCCCTGGCCGAAATCCTTCGCAATGCAAATATCTCCTTCCATATGTACGCTGATGATACTCAGATCTACATAAAAATCTCATCTCTGCAGAGATCCTCACCCTGAACGATGCCTTGAAACTGACCGTCCGATGGCTCGCTTCAAACCAACTCAAGCTCAATGCTAATAAAACTGAGTTCCTCCTAATCTCTCCGCCCAAGAGCAGCTCTGAGATACAGACTTGGATCAAAGCTATCACAGCCTTAAACTGTTCCCCTACCATTGTGGACTCTGCCAAATCACTGGGCACCACCTTGGATTACAACCTAAACATGAGAAAACACATCAACGCAATGGCCAAATCTGCCAGATTCCACCTGAGCTACCTATGGACCTATGGAAACTGAAACCCTTTCTAGCCGCTCACGACTTAAAACTAGCAGTCCCATCGTTAGTTATCTCTCGGCTGGAATACGGTTGCTCCACCCTCTCCGGTTTACCCAAGGTCACTCTGGCACCCTTAAAAGCCTGCCTCAACGCAGCCGCCAGACTAATCACTGGCTCTAGAAAATTCGATCACATCACCCCTCACCTGAAAGCGTTGAACTGGCTTCCCCTAGAGGCGAGGATTCACTTCAAGATGGCATGCCTCACGCACGAGGCCATACACTCCAACTCCCCGGCTTATCTAGCACAGAAGCTTGTGATATCCGGAGGAAGCAGAAACTCATGATAGGCCAATACCTTTCTACTCCGGCCTGCAAGTTTAAAATAAAAACAACCTACAACCGGGCTTTCACCGGGACCGCTCCAAGAATATGGAACTCCTTCCCGCTTGACATCAGAAGTATCCACTCCCTGGCACACTTCAAAAAAGAGGCTAAATCCTTCCTCATGGGTAAATTCCTTGGCTAACCCGTTCCACAGCCACTGAGAGACTTAATACCCTTGTGATATCCTGTTCTATTGTATGATCCTTTACTCTGTAAAGTACACTGTGGTATAGTATTCCTTTTCTGTCAGTCCCTTAACGTAAAGCATATCCTGCAACATCCTCCCTAATGTACATTCTATTCAGAAAATTGTTCCTATGTTCAGCTTTCCCCCCCACCCCCCTTTATACACTCCCCTTTGACCCCCTGCCTACCTTTGACCCTTGTTTCTGTATAACCTTCTGATAACCGTCTTTGTTACTTTACGGTATGAACCTGTAAAGCGCTCTGATACCCTCACGGGTCAAGTTCGCGCTCTATAAAACACTAAAATAAAATAAAATAAAATAAATAAGATAGATAGATAGATAGATAGATAGATAGATAGATAGATAGATAGATAGATAGATAGATAGATAGATAGATAGATAGATAGATAGATATTCACTGAAAAAAGGTTCCAGGGATGTTATATTTAGGAAATAGAATTTTTTTTAAATCTGAAATTTACTAAATATCCAAACGTTACAGGTAAATTATAGTTAGGTTCAATGTTACACACACAATACCATAGAGATCCAGCTGTTATAGCTATTTCATGTTTATTTATTTATTTATTTTAGGAGTTTTATATAGCGCTGACCTGACCAGAGGGTATCGGAGCGCTTTACAACAATGTTTCATAAGAGATACTTAATAAAGCAATATTAAGCAAAAGTTCGGAAGTCCAAGGGTGCTGCGTATTCTTCATGTAATTATAACTTGTGCCCTAAGGTAACTATAACTTACACCCTTACAATGCACTGTTCTCTCATCAATAATTTTACTGTAAATGTTACAGTGATATTATCAATGATATCAGAGAAAATGTCATGAGTGTTGTGATATCTGAGGTAATTAGCAGTGCATGGTGAGGGCGCCAGTTCTAGTTACCCTAAGGCATGAGTTATAGTTACTTGAAATAACTGACTATAACAGCTGAACTTCTATGGTTTTGTACATGTAAAATCTCGACCTAACTATAGCATCTCTGTAACCTTTGGCTTTTTTACCGAATTTCTAAAGTTTTTTAAAATTTATTTCCTAACTATAACATCCCTGTAATCTTTGATTTTTCAGTTAATTATTAGAGTTTTTTTATTGTTAAAGTAAATTGCATTCGCAATGCATGGTGGGGGGGTTGGACTGGTCTGGCATTTTGCTGCCCCCACCCAAGCTTGCTGCTCCTGCCCCCTCCTCTTTGATATCCACTGTCCAAGCCCACGCCCCTCCCTCATTACAGCCCTGTGTGGCCTTCATTCTGCCGCTCCCCTTCCTGTCTGCCTTTGAACAGTTAACTTGCTGTACCATCCACCTCCACCCTACCATCTGTTCTCCGAATCCATGCACCTGTCTCCTCCCTCCTGCCCTGCATGGTCCAATGTGCTGCCACTGCCCTGCATTTATCTTGATGTCCCTGCTCACATCTCCTGCCCTTCGTTGCCCAATTCTTTGCCCCATTATTGTCCTCCTGCTTAGGCTTTGTGTGAGCTTCGTGCCCCTAGCCTCCTTCCCCCTCAGTCTTATGTTTGTGTGCTTGCCCCTGCTCCCTCAATTTTGCTCACCATGTTCCATGGACCTGCCACTGAACCTCCTATCTACTCTGAGTAATCTGTTCAGCCCCTCCCACCTGCCTACCATGGTCAGATGACTGGCGCCTGTCCCAGCCACCTCCAACCTGCCTGTCCGAGTTCCATGCTCCTATCCCCTCCCTCCTGTCTACCATGGTTCATTTTGATGCCATTCCCTTCTGCCCTCCATGCTCTGTTGTGGTGCAACTTCACCTCCTGCCTACCCCGTGTGCTCTGTTGTGAAGCCCCTTCCCCTGCCATCTCTTGTCTGTGTCCAGGCCCTGCCCATCCCTTCTGTCATCTATGGTCCTGTGTGCATGCCCCTGCCCCCACCTCTTGCCCATCAATGCCACTGTGATACTACTAATCCTCCAACTTGTCAAGCATGGCTTTCTAAGCTGCCACAGCCCCTCCCTCATGCCCTATGTGGCCAGCTTACTGCCCCTGACCACCTTACTACCCTCCTACCTTCCCTCCAATGTCTGTGAATGCCATTATACTCACACTGTTGACATTCATGGTGTGTTCTGCTTCCATTGCCCATTCCACCTGCCCTCCATGGTCAGCTTGTTACTCCAGCCCTCCCCCTTACCCCCTGCCCTCTGTTTCCTATATGCAGGCCTTTATCCCCTCACTCCTGCTTTGTCTGGTATATTGTGGTGCCCCTTCCCCCTTCCTCCTGCCCTTAAGATCTGTTATATTGCAATTGTCCCTCCTGTCTGTCCGATATGGTCAGCTTGCTGCTCTTGTCTCTTTTCCCTCTGCTCTCTGCTGTCCATGTGCATGGCCCTGTCTCCTCCCTATCGCTTTCCATGGTCCGTTGTGCTGCACAACGGACCATGAAAATTGCCTGAATTGAGTCTGCTGGCTTGTATGGTTGTTCTGCCATTGCCTCTTCCATTTGCCCTCAATGGTCTGTTATATTGCCATAGCCTCTCTTGCCTGTCCTGCATGGTTGGTTTGTTGCCCCTGCCCCCTTTCTCCTGCCCTCCAAGGTCCATTGTGCAGCCACTGTCCCTCCCACCTGACCAGAGTGGTCAACTTGTTGCCTCTGCACCCTCCTCCCTACCTTCAATTATCCGAGTCCTTTTTTTAAAAATTGTTTTTATTTTGATTTATCAAAGAACAACAAAACACCTTCTTCATACATTTTGTCTTACATAATCTCTTCGGCTCAAGTATACAAGTACATCGCTGCAAAGTAATATCAGTACATGGTACATGCTTTTTATACGTTTCATGTCAAATCATCGGGTATCCGCGGATTGATCTCATCTCCTTCCTCTTCACATTTATCTAGTATCTGGTTCATACATTCCCTTTGGTATATAGCTAGTCAGGTCTCTTTGATGATCATCTTACATCCATTCTATAACCTCCGCTTCCGATATTCACACCATGTTCACAATGGCAGGCCAGAGAGACTAGAAAAGTCGGCTAACCGGTTCCCCGGTCCCCTATCTTCTCTACACTTCAGTTCTTATTTCATCAAGTCTCCTGTCTCAAGAGGTCTGTATCCTCGACATTCACATCAGCCGTTGCTTTTGCTAGAAGATAACAGGTAAGGGAGGCCCATATATCATTAGGTCTGGACGCTACCTGGAGTAATTCTGCATACATGAAAAACTGCTCCTGACAAGTAATTAAATCATCTAACCATGTCTGGAATTTGGGTGCTCTGCCCCTCCCCCATCTGCATGCCACCCTGCGCTTAGCCATAAGCAGTGCCATTGCCACAAACCTCCTGTGTTCCGTCTTTACGGGAGTGATAAAACCCAAGAGGGCCAACACAGGGCTGGGTACCAGCGTCTCGCCTATCATATGCTGCAGTGCCTCAAATACCTCATCCCAATAGGCTCGAATGGTGGGGCAGTCCCATGCTAAATGCAAGAAATCCGTCCCAGGGGAATGGCATCTATCACAGTCATCAGTGTCCCTTAGCTTAAATCGGTGCAGTTTAGCGGGTGTATAGTACAGCCTATGTAGAAACTTGTAGTGTATGATGCGGAGTCTGCTGCTGGCAGAGACCCTTTCAGTGTGTTGGCAGCAGGTCTCCCATTGTGAATCCGTCAGCTGTTCTCCCAATTCCGAGTCCCATTTCTCCCACGCCTGAGCTGCTTTCCTCCCCGTTTGGGTATGCACCGTGTTATAAATTATCGAGACTAGGCTCATTAGTTTAGGCCTTTCCAAAATAATATGAAGCGGGGTAAGACGCTCCGGTTCTACCGGGAATGCCGGGGTAACCGCTTTTATACCTTGTCTCAGTCGGACGTATAGAAAGACGTCCAACGGAGTCTGCATCTCTGCTGGACACATATGTGCTAGTGGGTGGAACTTAGTGTCATTGTACAGATCTCCCCACGTAGCCACACGAAACTTCTCTTTGAATTTCCTAAACACCCCTTCCTGTAGCAGCGGGATATCGGGGTGGTAAGTGATAGGCATCTGGGGCGTATATGCCATTGGCACCTCTAATAACCCCATTATCCTATGCCATGCCTTAATCGAGCTATAAAGGGCGGTGGGTTGCTGGTCTCTCTGTCCAATTCTCGAATATATGGCCCCCTCTAGTGGGATAGGGGGGGCAAGCCAATGCTCTGCCGCAACCTGTGGCATTAGGCGAGGTTGCTTGATCCAAAACCACGCAAAGTGCCCCTGTGCTGCCGTAAAGTACAATTCCATATCTGGAATCCCAATTCCTCCCTGTGCATAAGGCCTTGTTAACAACTCCCACTGTAGTCGAGGTTGATTCCCTACTCAAACAAGTTGTATTAATTCAGTTTTCAGAGCTTTGAAAAAATAGGAACCCGGGTAGTATGGTATGTTCAGGAATAAGTATAACAGCTGTGGGAGTACCATCATCTTAATTAAGGACGCGGGTCCCACCATGGATAGGGGAAGCGCCACCTACCTATTTACGTTCTCCTCAATCTTAGTCATAAGAGTACCATAATTCGCCCTCATTAGTTCCTCCTTATTCCTCGTAACCTTGATGCCTAAATATTTAAGTTCCTCATCACACCATTCCAATGGATAATCCATTTCAAACCGCTGGACTGCATCCGTAAGTGGAAAAAAACTAGACTTGGACCAGTTTATCTGTACGCCAGATATACCACTGAATGTTATAAATTCCCTAAGTATCTGGTTAAAATTTTGCTGCGGATCTCACATATATAGAGTAATATCGTCTGCATACAGCAAAATGAGTATCTGGCGTTGAAAGCACCGCAGTGCCTTGTCATTATGACATTGTCTCACGTTCGCAGCAAGAGGCTCCACTGCCAATGCAAAG
Source organism: Lissotriton helveticus (assembly GCF_964261635.1). NCBI lineage: Eukaryota > Metazoa > Chordata > Amphibia > Caudata > Salamandridae > Lissotriton > Lissotriton helveticus. Next base: position 118,512,510 of record NC_136068.1, read on the forward strand.
AGCAAAGGTGACAGTGGGCACCCCTGCCTAGTACCCCTTGTGATCTCAAACATGTGAGAGGTGTGCCCATTAATCATGACCTTAGCCATTGGTTTAGTGTATAATATTCTAATCCAGTCAAGGAACAAGGGCGGGAAGCCCATACGCTTCATCACCCCAAATAGGTACCCCCATTCCAAAGAATCAAAAGCCTTGGTGGCATCCAGGAAAATCGCAGCCATGGAGAGGTCAGGGGAGATGGTGTGAAGAACAGCAAAAAGCGTCCACAGGTTATGAGACGTTGCCCTGCCGGGTACAAATCCTGACTGATCCGGCAGTATTAGGTGGTCCATCAATAGACTCAGTCTTGTGGCTATTAATTTAGCCAGAATTTTTGCGTCACAGTTTAGCAGCGACATAGGCCTATAGGAGTCGCAGAGGTCTAGGGGCTTTCCTGGTTTGGGCAGCGACAAAATTAATGCTTCGCACATTGAGTGCTTCAGTAGCCCCACCTCCAATGCGTCTTCATAAACCTCTCTGAGCACGGGGGCCATAATGACGATATATGTTTTATAGAATTCCACAGGAATTCCATCTGTACCAGTGGCCTTTCCAGTCTGCATGCTCATGATAGCCTCTTGCACCTCATCCAGCTCAAAGGGGGTGCATCCCAGTGCCACCTCCCCCAAGAAGTCATCCAGATGTACATCTGAGTTCCCTTTAGTAGCATATAATGTATTATAATGGTCAAGGAAGTCTTCCAGTATATTGGAAGTCTCCCGGTGGGTGTCACCGTTCGAGGTTTTCAGTTCCGTGACTATGTTGGACCGTCTCTGCTGACCCACTTTCTGTGCCAGTATTTTACCTGCCCTATCCCCTTCCCCATAGCTTCTGGCTATCCAAGATTTGTTTCTAAATTACGCCTCTCTCTGCGCTTCTTCCATGTACAGGGATAATTTCTCTCTAAACGCTGCCTGCGCTTCTGTAGTGGGGGCATCAGCGAGTTCTACTTCAAGTCGTTTCAGGTCTCTATCCAGGGCCCTGATCGTGGCTTGTATATCCCTAAGTACTCCTGCCCCTTTCCCAATGCAATACCCTAGCAATGTCACCTTGAAGGCCTCCCAGATCATTTCCACACTCCGCACAAAATCCTTATTTCTTTGAAAAAAATCAAGAATTTCCTCCCATAGCTCTTCCTGAAAGAATACTTCTAACAAAATGGAGGGGTTCATTCGCCAGGGGCTGCGCGGGATGTTAAAATCTGCAGAGGAGAGCGTCATTAAGACTGGTGCATGGTCAGAGTAGGTCCTAGCAAGGTGCCTTGTGCCTGTAATTGCGGGTGCAAGACCTCTAGATACTAAAAAATAATCCAGTGTGGCCCAGGACTTAGCATGCGCTGTGAAATACGTACCCTCCCGGACCTGAGGATGACTATGTCTCCACGCATCTACAAAGTGATATGCCTCCTTAATTTCCCTAAGCACTGACGGCGCCTTTGTGTAATGGCGTGAAGCCGAATGTGATCTATCCGCACCAGGATTGTATGTGACATTGAAATCACCCCCCCAAATGATATGTGTGGCATCGATATCAAATATCTGGGACCAAAGGTTATCAAAGAAAGACGGGTCGTCTATGTTAGGCCCATAACAGCACACCAGCAGTATCGATTGGGTACCAAGCCTGCCACATGCCATGCAATACCTGCCATCCTCATCGCAGAGAGAGCCTGCCAAATGGAAGGGCACCTGCTTTCTAACCAATATCACAGTACCACGGGCATAACCTGAATAGGATGAAAAAAGCCGAATCTCCGCCCACCTATTCCCAAAGGTAGCAGGCTTGGACAGAGGACAATGTGTTTCCTGCAGCATGGCAATATGTACCTGATGGCGGTCAAGATAAGACAAGACCTGTCTCTTCTTGCAGGGGTCCCCCAGCCCTCTCACATTCCATGTGATGATATTCAATGCACTACTAAGGACCTCTGTTGAATTATCCGAGTCCTTGACCCTGACATCTGGTTTCCCACAGTATTCTAATGAGCAACTAGATTGCTAATATTCTATATTGATTACATAAGTATGGCACACCTGAAGTCATCTTGATGTAATCAAAATTGTAATACCCAAACCATTTCCTTTGGAAATTCTAAAAATAAGAGGATTTTATTCTCATAGAAATCATGGTTAGCGCTCTAAAAAACTAAAATGAGGACATATGTTTGGGGTTCTCAAACATCAACAAAGCACTTTAAAATTATTTGGCCTCTTGATTTTGTTTATCCAGTTGATCACTTGATTAGATGTTGCACTATGGCCAGAGCTGCAGACTCTAAAACTGGGGAACCAGGTTTGAGTTTCAGCTTCAGCTGGGTATCCTGTGATTCTGGGAAATCACTTAAGCTCACAAAACACGAGGGGAGCCTATGCTGGTTCCACTAAGTTGCACAACCACAAAGACTATGAATTCAATTAATTAAATCAATTTGTTTAAACTTCACTTTCAACTCATCCTTCAATTCGTTTTATTCATATCTGTAGCTCAGCGTCGCTATTCACAATAATTCAAAAGCACAGGTAGGTTCCACATGCCATGCTTTATTAAAACAATCCAATGCATTTCCAGAAGATATTCCCTTCGTCAGGGGCATCCCTCTTCTGAGGGGGCCCCTGGAGGTTGGGGGCCCAAGCACTGCGGGGGCTGCGGGGGCCTGTGTTACGCCCCTGCGCCAAAGCCCAGACAGTGCCCTGCCCCATGATGAATCAGGGATTACAACAGCATCGGTGTGGGGGCCTCCTCAGCAGAGGGATGCCCCTGACAAATGAACCTACCTGTGCTTTTGAATTATTGTGAATAGCGACGCTAAACTACAGATATGAATAAAACGAATTGAAGGATGAGTTGAAAAAAAGAAGAATAGAAAGAAAAATATGGATAAAAGTGAAGTTCAAACAAATGGATTTAATTAATTGGATTCATAGTCTTTGTGGCTGTACAACTTGGTGGAACCAGTGTGGGCTCCCCTCATGTTTTGTGATATTGCTGCGCAATGAGGCGAAGCGCGGAACAAGTATGCACGCCGAAAAAGTTTGAAATGTTAAACATATGGACAAGATGTGTTGATACGGTATGCACCTCACCACCCTTCAAGGTAATTCACTTAAGCTCCCCATGCCTAAAGTAAAAAATGAATGTGTCTTTGTGTAAAGTAACTGATATTCTTATAAAGCACTCCAATACTGTTGGGTCAAGTCAGTTCTATATAAAATGGCAAAAAATAAGCGTTTTGTACACTCCCGTCATTGGGCTATAGTTGGCTATATTTGGGTGACATATTGATGCTACATTTGGGCTCTTTTCTCTCTGGTGGCCATCTTGGGACACTTATGTGTTATGAAACTCCCTACTTCCCTAATTGACTGCAGTATTCTCAGTAGACAATGCTTCCAGTTTTCTACTTCGATTCCATCAAGATGGCGGTCAGATGTGTCACACCTTTAGAATAAATTCAGAATGTTAGCACTCTAGTTGCTCATCAGACAAATGTAGTAAACTGCTGATCACCATGGAGTTAATTGACAGACAGCTGCTGGTGTTGAAAGTGTATGTTTCAGTCTACATGTCAGAATGTTTTAATGGAATAGAAGAGGAAGCTATTTGGGAACTCACTTAAAACATGTCCAATTTTTCTTTCAACAGCACCACTCTACCATGATTTTTGTGACAAAATAAAACCCCTCATGTCATATGCGATGTAATTTGAGATTTAATTAATGAGGTCACTGACCAGGTCATGAGTGATGTAATATGTGAGGTCATAAGCAATGTACTGCGAGGGGTAAGTTATAGTTAGCTCAGATAACTATAACTGCTGAATTTCAATGGTTTTACGCAAGTGAAATCTGAGCCTAACTATAACGTCCCTGTAACCTTTGTTTTTTTTTAGTGAATTTCTATTTTTTTTTTTAAACTGACTATAACGTCCTTTTAGCCTTTGATTTTTCTAAAGTGTATTTCTGAGGTTTCTTAAATTCTCTTTCCTTACTAAGTCATCTCTGTAACCTTTGTTTTTTTTTGTTAAGTGAAGTTCTATGGTTTTTTCAATACTAGGTGTGTTTGCAGAGTGGTGAAGAAAGGGGATGGGGCCTCTGAATGGCTCTCAGAAATCCCACAGTGTGGGAGTTACTGCTGGTAACAGGAGGGTTCCTTGTCCCCCAAGGACCCTCAGCATCCAAAGGGAGTTGATCCCCCAACAAGTAGTGTGCCAGGAGGTGCGTTTGCAGAGTGGTGGAGAAAGGGGGGGGACTCTGAGGATATCTCTGCAATCCCACTGTGTGGGACTTACTGGAGGTAACATGAGGGCTTTTTGGCCCACAAGGACTCTTAGAATCCAAGGGGACTTCATTACCTCAATCAATAGTGTGCCAGGAGGTGGCTTTGCAGAGTGGTGGAGAAAGGTGGCAGGGCCTTGGATGGGTTCCCCCGTAATCTCGCTGTGTGGGACTTACTGGGGGTAACAGGAGGGGTTGTTGACCCCCAAGGATCCTCAGCATCCAAAGGGACTTCTTCCCCAACCAGTAGTACACCAGGAAGCGCGTTTGCATGTGATGGAGAAAGGGGGCGGCCCTTGGATGTCCTCTCAGCAATTCAGCTGTGTGGGACTTACTGGAGATAGCAGGAGAGGTTTTATTTCCCCAAGGACCCTTAGCAGCCAAGGGGACTTCATCCCCCAACCAGTAGTGCACCAGGAGGCACGTTTGCAGAGTCATGGAGAAAAGGGGAGGGCCTCCCACAAGCTCTGAGCAATCCCACTGTGTGGGACTTACTAGAGGTTATCAATAGAGCTGTTGGCCCCCAAGTACCCTCAGCATCTAAGGGGACTTCATCCCCCAACCAGTAGTGCACCAGAAGGTGCATTTGCACAGTGGTGGAGATGGGGGCGGTACCTTGGACGACCTCTCAGCAATCCCGCTGTGTGGGACTTACTGGAGGTAACAGGAGGGGTTGCTGGCCCCCCAGGACCATTGGCAGCCGGTGGAATTTATCCTCCAACAAATTGTGTGCCAGGAGGACCCTTTGCAGATTGGTTGTGAAAGGAGGGGCCCCTGTGACTTCCCCTGGGGCTGGCCTTTTTTTTTCATTAGGGGAGGGGCACCATGCAGCCCATTTTTCACAGGCCCATTTCAGCCCTGGTGCCCAGGCTTTTGTGCCAAGGGGTGGGGGGGCGCGTGACCCCTCACACTGTGCCAATATCGGCTCTGAAGACCCCATCTCCTGGTCTTTTTTTATAAAAATGTATTTTTAATAGTGGAAGGGGACCGTGCAGCCCCCCTCTATGGTCTGATTTCGACCCAAGGACCCCATACCCCAGGGCCTGGCCCTTTTTTTTTAAATATCGTCTTATTAGGGGAGGAGAGCCATGTGGGCCCCCTAACAGGGCTGATTTTTGGCCTGGGGACCCCATCCAACGGGGCCCAGCCTCTTTATTCTGGGTGGCCCTAGGGCACACAGTGACCTATTTGGGGACTGCCGTGAGACCTCAAGGCCTAGCGGTCCCTGTCTTTAACCCCACCTCTTGCAAGAGCCGGCATTGATGTGACAGACGGGAGACGTAATTTTTTTTTAAACTACTGAATGGATTTACACTAAATCAAAAAAAGTACAATCCGTGGACCAAGATCTAGCTTCCGGATAAATTTAGTATAATTCCATTCAGCAGTTTTTGTGAAAATGCTTCTGACAAACGTACTTACTTACTTATGCCTACTATACCCTTCCGGGATAAAGCCCATCAACCAGAACTCTCCAGTCATCTCTTACCTAGCCATTTCTTTAAATCTGACCCATCTTCTTGCTGTCACCCTCAAGACCTCGGTGGCAGGCGTTTCTCAGTAAGTATGGGCCAAAAATCCGTTATGCTCTCAAAATTTGCGGATTTTCGGCAATTTCGCAATCCGCGAATCTCGCGAAATTGCCGAAAATTCGCAAATTCGCGAGCGGGCGGATCGTTTTTTTTTATGGCCAGCTCACTCAAGGGACCCCTGCGCCCTTCGGCGCGATGGCATAGTAACACACACATGGTCACTGGAGACAACTCTTCTGGCACTTTACGCAGCTGTAGTGTAGGAAAAGCACTATATACATTTACCCAACGAGGTAGCACTTACTGATTAGCCAGTAGAAAGAACTCCAGTTGAGTAGAGGTATTGCACAAAACGATGACGTCTTCTTGGATAAATATGAAGGGCAGGGTTCATTCTGGCACAATGCTCCCGTCACAAAAATTAAACCTCAACAGGAAGCAATTACAGATATAAATAAAGCAGGTGCCCGAGTTGAAGCTCAAATTCAGTAACGCCTTCATCAGTTCAAAAACAATCGTGAGCTTTGGCGTGGCTGGGCAGGTGTGCTTTCTTCCCATAACTACCATCGGAAATTAGCTGTGATGCTGGATAGAGGCCTCTGCATCCTTAACTTTCACTAGCGCAATCCCCGTGCAGTTCCTGTGTCCACAAGCTTCTTTCTCCTCATCTGCTGCTCTGATCGGTCTCTGACCTTTTTTACACACAAGAGGCATGTGAACTCGCATAGAAGGCCCGCTCTTTGGCCCCGCCCACACACTAGTGGTGTGCACCGTTTTCCCGCCCTGACCCACTATGATGGACAGCTCACTCAAGGGACCCCGGCGCTGGGCAGGTGTGCTTTCTCCCCATATCTACTGTTGGAAATTAGCTGTGATACTGGATAGAGACCTCTGCATCCTTCACTTTCACGAGCGCAATCCCCGTGCAGTTCCTGTGTCCAGGAGCTTCTTTCTCCTCATCTGCTGCTCTGATCGGTCTCTGACCTTTTTTACACACAAGAGGCATGTGAACTCACATAGAAGCCCTCCCATTTGGCCCCGCCCACACACTAGCTGTGTGCACCGTCTTCCCGCCATTTACCCACTATGATGGACAACTCACTCAAGGGACCCCTGCGCCCTTCGGCGCGATAGCATAACACACACATGGTCACTGGAGACGACTCTTGTGGCACTTTACGCAGCTGTACTGTAGGAAAAGCACTATACATTTACCCAACGAGGTAGTACTTACTGATTAGCCAGTAGAAAGTACTCTACTCTACTCTAAAAATCAGCGAGTTCGCGGATTTTCCCACCAACTCGTGTATTTTTTTGCCTATTTTGCACGAATTTGCGGATCGCAGATCCGCAAAATTCGCCCATTCTTATTTCTTAGCCTTCCTCTTTTCCTTTTCCCTTGAAGGTTTCAGGACAGGGCTCACCTAGTGGTATTTAATGCAGCCCCAGCGTCTTTTCTTGATTTCTTCATGGGCAGGAAGTTGGAATGTCTGCTGCCATAGATCGTTATCGCTAATTGTGTTTGACCAGCGGATATGGAGGAGTCTCTTTTCAGGCAGGTGTTGGAGGTATGATTTTTTTTTTTACAGATCATTTTATTGCTATATAAATATAAACATGTACAAATCGAAAATTACTCTGTCCATGTTTTTGACATTATAATCATTTCAGCATCAAACCGCTCCATTCCCCCCTCATCCCTTCCCAACACAGCTAACAGCATTGCATGGCTCAACCATATTAGATGCCAGTTCCTCAAAATTGATAGGGGCAGGGTAACCACAAATGTTGCCCCTATATGTATTGCAATGTCCCCTTACTTTTGCCCACTTTTGGGGCCATCCCTGGCCTTCATAGACTGCTCTGTCAGACAGCATACACCAGTCCATATCACGTTTCCAGTCTGCCAGCCACGGCACCTGTTCTGCACCCCACGATCTTGCAACATTCTGTTTAGCTACAGCTAACCCTAGGGTTATCCATATATGCTCCATACAGTGCAAATCTGTTTCATCCCAGATGTTCAGGAGACACTACATTGATGAGGCTGTTAAGGAATCCCCACACACTACACTCATACATGTTACCGCCGCCACCCAGAGATTCTGCAGCACTGGGTAATCACACAAATTATGATAAAATGTATCAATGTGTCCACAGCTGAAACTTCTCATTCATTGCCCTAAACCAGCTTAACCAGTGAGGTCTGAGCGTAGCAGGAGCAGTGAAGAATCTTTAATTGAACTAGTCAGAAGCCTTCCCAAATAGCCACCTCTCAAGGGGATGCCAAGGCCTCAGTCCCCTCATCATCCTCTAGGCCCTCCAGGTCTTGGACCCAGCATTCCTTTAGTTGGAATAGGGCATCAGGTACATTATTGAGCAATTTTTGTATGTCAGGGATATGGCTTTACATGGCATTAATTTACCCAGTAGTCTGTCCTCCAGGGACAAAGACTCCAGGAGCTTCACTGCCCTCAATGCATGGCATACTTATAGATAGCGATATATCTTGGTGGGTGCCAGCAGATAGTCATGCTGCAGGTCTGATAAAATCTGATAAGGGGATAACGTCTCCCTGAGTCCATAAGTCACCCACCCAAGAAAGACTAATGAGGTCCCATTTGTCAAACACCGGTAGCTTTCCCAGTGCACCCAACTCTGCCGTATCCCAGAGGGCATTGGCCGGCGTGATCTTACTCCTACAATCCAGGGCTTGTGTGGCTGTGTGCCAGAGGTCATCTACAGTAGCCACCCTATACCCCTACCCATTCCTGAACCCTAACATACACTTACCACCCTATACCCTCATATGAACACTGGCTCTATTCTTGCTACCTCTAGTCTCAGGAGTCCTACAATTACCAGCACAAACATAAAATAAATTGGGCTTTAATCATATTTATTTTGCCCTTCAGCAGGAAATATAAGGCAGTTGATAGGCTAAGGATGGGACAAGGCATCATCAATGTGATGTCAATAAAGATTGAAAGGTGTCTGATGTTACCTCTGTAACCCCTCACAAATTCTTTGTTTGATGCATATACATCTAATCTAAATGAAGGTGCCCACAATGCTCCAGTATGGCGGGTATTACAATTATTGCTTCCATATATAAAGAATATCTAGACATTTCTCATATCAGGCTGGAGTAAATAAAATATAAATGGTTATGTACATGAATGTAATCATAACTGCATGCCTCGCTTTAAGATTAAAGACCAATCCTTCATGTTACAGTGGCACCATTATCTGACGTTGTGAGTTTTCCACCACTAAATTCTTCTATTTCCATGTTTTTTCCACTAGGTGCCAGCTTCATGTGGCATTAGGCAGAGTTAGACTGTGCTTCATACAGGAGCATCCAAAGTACTGTTCCTTTCATCAATAGGGATAATCACCTCTGAAGTCAATTAGTGGCTGCCTGGTTGGTGGAAATATGATCTAGATACTCAAAACAACCTTGTTGTGTACCCTTGGGGTTAGGTCTACCTCCATCTGAAGTCCAGTATAGGTAATAAGGGGCCGACATTTTCTCCCACTTTGCCTTATGTATCTGTATGCCCCTTCACTCTGGAATAAACTCCCTTTTCACCTACGCACCACCTCAGATCACAACTGTTTTCGAAAGAAACTGAAGTCTTAGCTATTTGACAATTAAGCAAGTATCTTATCAGAGCCGAATGCAAGCGCCATGAGACTTTAGAGTGATACGTGTGCCATACAAATTTCCCTGATTTGATTTGATAGTAAAACATGTCTATGACCATTTTACCCAACAGCAGAGCCATCCCGCCTAATTGTGTACTTGTCATCGTGATCTCACTTGCGTGCCGTGGTTTTTGCTGGGAAAATCCTAGGAAGGGCTCCTGACTTTAATGTTAGGCATTTGAAGCCTTCCACCTATTCCATTGAAGGAAGAAACAGGTTTTGCCACTGTTTCATGTGGAGCTGCAATGGAGGTCTTGATGCCAGCTTAAAATAACTTTAGTGTGGAGGTTCTGTGAAAACCTTGGAAATATCTATTTATGTCTGGTAAACTGACTGCCAGATTGTGGAATGATACCTCACGTTTGTACTTTGAAGCTGTACTCCCTCTTCAATTAAAACTCACAAAATGTTCTTTCATTAGATATCCTGGTATTGAATACCAACCAGTACTGCTGGAAGCATTGTTCATTGAACCTGATCTGCCGGATTTGTGTCAATTCTCCTTAGGATATGTCACCATTTATGGGATGTGCCTGTAAAGCTGGGACAACATTCTGTCTGAGATGACTACCTGTCTCCTTGGTGATCCATTTAATGTCAGAATCCTAAAACATGAAAACTTGAAGATCCACTGTTCAGATCAGTAATCCCTGTCAACTCTTCGCAACTCTTCTTAAAGATGAAGGATGCTTCCAAAATGAAGGACAACAGATGGGTGTGTCCAGTGGTTTAGAAAGTATGATGATAAATGTGATGTTAAGTGTGAGAACATGAGCTGTATATGGGCTGGTGGCATAACCCCTGGGCACCCCCTGAGAAGTTCAGAGCTGGCAAGCTCTTTGAAAATAATGGGTTGGGGTCCAGAAACTCACCCAGCTTTAGGTTGTATCCTCAAGCAGGTTGCCACTAATACTGGCTCAAGACTAACAGAGATAGGTCTTCAGACAGCTTTAGACAGAAACCACTACAGAGTGTCCTCACTGTGGGTGGGCAATATTTCATCCCCATTCATCTTGTTGCATATGAGACAGAATTCCAGATCTGTCTACTCTATCCTGAGAAGACTTATACTTGGGCATTGAAAAAAGATATGTTTTATCAGAAAATAGGCCTACTTGCACCACAAGAATCCCTTTTAGTGGCGTATTCTCCCAGTGTTTCAGTTCTTTTATGATGCAGAAAGCAGAATGTCTCTTTGTTAGACATTATGCTTGAAGGCACAAACACTTCAAAAGGTTATGAGGAGCTGAAATTAGCTCAGGCCAAAAGACTAGGATATAACTGATTGAAAGTTGAAGCAAACACTTTGGCTTGGCTGTAAATGATATGTGAGAATGTGTGTACCCTTCACAATATCTTTAAGGTTTGTAGTGATATCCTACTGCAATGCACCACAGGAGTGTGTCCACTTTAGCACCCATCGGTGCCAGCTTTAGGATGGTGCAACCAGTGCAGCTGCACCTGCACCTGCAGCTGACCTGGGGGAGGGGTGTTGTTTAAAAATAGCGTATGGCTTAAAAGCATGTCCCACAGTGATCCTTGTGCATCCAGCAGTTTCAGTCAACAATAAAAATGTCAAGATAACTCAGGTGATTAAAGTTCCTGCTGGAGAGAGATCTTTGTCTAGTGACACTTTTGACACATTCTATCATGGCGCAGAGGATTAATGGTGTGGAGGTATACACAACATGGCTGCTGCCGACCAAAGACATGATTCTGCCCTCCTGCTGCTGAGCTAAACTCTAGCAGGGGAAGGCAAAACAATAGGTATCCTGTCACAGGGAGGTGTGACCACCTCCCAGACAGGATTTAGTGCATTGCAGCAGGGTGGGTGCGCTTGCCAGTGTGACTCAGTCTGCATGAGGGGCACATTTGGTGTCTCTATGCATAGTCCAGTTCAAACCAGCTCTGGGAGGCGTTGGCTCCCACTTGGGAAACTAGACAAAGGACATACTTTCTAGACCCTCCCCTGGGAGGGTCCCCTGAATCGTCCCAACCCTTTTCTTAGGGTACCAAAGAGCTTACCAGTGGGTGGGTCCCTAGATTCGTAGTGGGACATGAAACAATTCAGACACCACTTCAACTTCTACCGTCTAGGCACTCTGGACTTCACTGGACTTTATTTGGGCTCGACTTCATCTCCCTTTCAGTCTGAGGCATCATCTGTGCATGTACACCATACAGAAATCTTCCAAGGCCTGTGGGCATCCAAGACACTTGAAGGAATCTCCCTTGAAGTGAAGGAGTCACTTCCCTGTATCCGTAGGCACCACAACCAAGCTGACCAGTCTGATGATCCTGAGCTCTTACGGACTCCGAAAGGGTCAACAACACAGGTTGTGGTTCTCTACAGCTCTCGAGGCCTGCCCTGCCCTGCCCTCTCACCAAGTTTGAGGCCAGTATCCCTCGTGGGAGCCACAGGAACTAAACCCCTGTGCACCAGTTCGACTTTCCATTGCCAAGGCTTGTTGGCTTCCTTCCACCAAGATCTTCAGGCTCCAAGTAGCCCCAACCTCAAGCATCTGCATTGGCCAGAATCTTCATCCACACTGCATTGCGTGCATCGTGGCCTGCATCTTTTGGTGAACTGCTCAAGGTCCTCTTGAGACTCCAGTGCCTCCGGCCTGTGGGTCCTGTTGAGGGTCACCGTTGTTTCTTTTGGGATCCCTTTGATTGCTTGGGTCCTGCCCTGACTCCCTTGCTTGTGGTGAGTCCCCTGGATCTTGCTGGTCCTGACATTGCACCTTCTTCAACATCCACATGGGTTGCAGCTGCCAAGGCTTGTTGGTGCTTCCAATAGACACCGACCTCTCAACTGACGACATCTGACGTGGGACAGCTCATACATGGCTCCTGGCATTCCTAAGCAACGCCAGATCCTCACAGCTATGGAGTAAGGTCACCGTCAACTCTCCTGCAACACCCGACATCGGTGGGTTTTCATCTTACAGATCTCCTGGTCACTCATGAGTGACACAGACTCTGTCCCCTCTGCTTACAGGTACCTCTCAACTGGAACCCACCTTTGGATTCCACCGAACACTTTCTCCTCCTCCAGCAGCGGCACTTCCTTGAAGTCGTCCATTGGGTCCAACTGCGGTTTCCGACACCACTTCACACCTATGCACCCGGCTTCCCTGGTGTAGGTAACGTGGGTACTAGGGTATCCACGGATGGGGTGGCTCTCCAACCTTCTGTCTTCCACTGGTTTTCTTTAGGGTCCACTGGGAAGGGTCCTTTTTCTTTAAAACTCCAACCGTGACTTACACGTTGATTTGTATGGAGAATACGGTCATCTCCTTGGGGTTCGTAGTCACTCACCTTGGGTGGTTCCTTGGGGGCCCAGCACTTCTACGCCCTCTAGACATTGTCTTGACTCAAGTCATGGTTCTTATACCACTTTCTTAATATATTGTTTGGTCTCCCCTGGGGTTCATTGTGTATTCTGTGCTATATACGTGATTTCTATGCAAAGTATTGTGTATATTGTGCATATCTCCATGTAGGAGATATCTAAACGTTTGAGTGAGTATTATATAATAAATACATATTTTTATAAATACCTTGTGTGGTATTTTTTTCATTTAATCTATGCCTATAGGATTGCATTCTGGTAAAACAAGCTGCTTTACACTCCTTCTGGACTGAGCCTGAAGGCTGCTCTCCACAGCTACCACTTAGAGAGCTTTCAATGTTTGTCTAACACCTCTTAAATCACCATAAGGGTTGTCTGGACTGGTCCACTTAAATAGGTTTACTTCATATACCAGGCCAGCCTCTCACAATCAGTAAATATCTACTTTATGCTTACAAGAATGACTGTTGATTTGGATATGGCTTACGAGGGGCCAGTTTTGGTGTTGTGACTCAGATTCAGTGAGTGTTTCAATCATGTCATGTAGGGATGTGACAGAACATCATTGCACAAGGTCAAGAGTGAAACAGAGTGAGACATGGGATCACTGTATTTGTATGGAGAACTCTATAATATATAATTAATAATAAATAAACTTATTTTATAACAATTAAAACAAATACTATTAACGCCTTAACCGCGGCAGTCTTTCCGCCGCGGTACGGGCGTTCTAAAGGGTGGGCGGGGCACCGTCGGCCGTTGGGTGGGGCTACGTCGGCCAACGGCAGCACTAGGGAGGTAGTGATGGTTAAGAACTAAACAGTTTTAAAAACATAATAGATACATAACTTATGTGTATAATAAGTGTGATCCTCTTCGGGGTATGCAACGTTTACAACAACATTTTTACAACACACTACCATTACAACGCAGGTATTACCATGCAAACCATTACAACGCATTGCGCTGGGGGGCGCTCTAGGGTAGGAAATAAGTTTAATTTTCTATCCAACACCTTCCCTAGTGTCCACGGGGACTGGAGTTGGAATAGAAAATTATACTTACCACTATCCAGCACCTCTAAGCGCTATGCGTTGTAATGGTATGCGTGGTAAAAACCGCGTTGTAAAGGTATGCGTGGTAAAAGTATGCGTTGTAACGTCATACATCCCCTCTTCGGTCCTCAGGATCGGATTGACGCCAATAGGAACTGCCACGGAGGGATACCTGCAAAGTGAAGACAGTAAACGACACTGCGTTCCCTAGGGTAGTGAAGTAGGTCTGTAAGCAGCTAGGTATTCCCGGTATAAAGAGAGATCAAAAAGAAAGCCAATACAAACAACTTGTTAGGGTGCAGTTAGGCTTATTTAATGCAGCACCAATGAAAGGGTTAACTTCACCCTGAATATCCCGAATAAACAAGAAAGGAAGTTCAACGATACCCTTCATCATGCAGCTACTCCTTGCGGAACCCCCTCGGCCGACAATACCGAGCGAGTACCAGGGACCAACCGTCCTCCACATGAGCACCAGTCCTGGCTACTCGCCAACGGAGGACACTGTGCTAAGCAGCGGCCGAAAATACCGCTCGAGTTCCGCTTGCTGTGGTGGGGTGTTAGCAACTTGCGGCGGTACTACGTGAGCGGTTGACTTCACCGCTGGTGTACCTGCCCGCTGGTCTGTGATGTGTCCGTTTGGTTCTCCGTTTATATCCAGGCTCCAAACCGCCGGTTCGAACACCATCGAGTGCTGGCAAACTCTGGAGCAACCCTTAGAGTGGACGGTAGTTCGCTCTGATGCCGGGAACAACGACCTCGCTGGAACTGAAGGAGTCAAGCGCCAAGCCTTGCGCTTCTCCCGAGGAACTCTGACATCCGACGGCGTCCGGCTCAATATCCGACGCCGCTCTGAGCCGCGGCCACGCATGGTCTGCTGGGTTGTGTAATTCTGCAGTGCGGCGGCGATTAGTGCCTGCTCCGCGCCTAGCCTGCCGGGAAGTGTAGTCCTTAGACGGCGGCTCCCACGGGCTTAGCTGAGCGCTTCGCCGCATCCGTACACAGGGAGCGAGGGAGGGGGGTGGGAGCGAACCTGACAGTACATCCCCCTCCCATCAAAGGCAATTCACCGGGCCAGCCTTTGCAGGGTGATTCCTGTGAAATGAACCCACCAGCCGAGGAGCATGTACCCCTGAGGCTGGTTCCCACTATGGCTCCTCAGGGCCGTAACCCTTCCATGCCACCAGGTACTATAGCTTGCCTCTGCACCACTTTGAGTCTCGTATACCCTTCACTTCGTATTCCCTTTCCTTATCCACCACCACCGGGTAAGGGGCCTTCCGCAGGAGTGCAGTCAAGGGCTTTAGCAGAGAGACATAGAACACCGGATGGATGCGCATATGTGACAGCAGGCTCAGCCGCACATTCACCAGGCTGACACATTTCGTAATGCGGTATGGACCTTTGTACCGTGGGTGGAACACGCTGTGTTTGTGGAAGCGCAGGTTCCTGGTTGACACCCACGCGTAGTCCCCAACCCTGTACAGCGGCCCTGGTCTCCGATGCTTATCGGCTGAGACCTTATATGCTGCCTTGGCTCTGTCCAGGTTCTTTCGCAGCAGCAGTAGGGTTTCCTTGATGTGCGCCGCTCTCCGGGTTGCCTCGGGTGGACTGTGGTTTTTGACAGGGTGTAGAAACGGGAGGAACCGCGGGTGCTGTCTGTAGTTGCTGTAGAAAGGGGACGCCTTCGTGGAGCTGTGCGTGGCATTATTGTACGCGATCTCCGCAAGCAATAGGTAGTCAACCCACTCCTCCTTGCCCTGCTCAATGAAGCAACACAGGTATTGCTTGAGGGACTGGTTGAAACGCTCGGTTTGGCCATCCGTCTGAGGATAGTAGCTTGTGGACAGTGCGGTTTTGACGTGTAAGGAAGAACACCACGCCTTCCAGAGCTGAGCTGTGAACTGTGAACCCCTGTCTGACATGATTACACTTGGCAGTCCGTGCAACCGTACCACATGCTTCAACAGTAGCTTGGCCAATTGTCCTGCAGAAGGCACTTGCCTACATGCCACGAAATGCGCCATCTTAGTAAGATAGTCAACGACCACCAGGATCGCGGTACACGCTTGGTCCACCGGTAGCCCTACGATGAAGTCCAAGGAACTGTTCTCCCAAGGACTAGAGGGCGTTGGAAGTGGTTGCAGCAGTCCCTGTGGACGCCGATGATCCGATTTCATGGAGTAACAGGTATCGCATGCCGTGACCCATTCCTTGAAATCCGCTCTCAGGGAAGGCCACCAGAACTGTCTGGTAAGATACTCGATCGTTTTTTCGATCCCCAAATGTCCGGCGCTGGGTGAGTCATGGCACCAGCAAAAAGCTTGTTTCCGAAGACGCAAGGTAGGAACCAACAGATGTCGTCCATTTATCGGAATCCCATCTTTTACCTGCCACTCCCTGTGGCACTGCAGCCAGGTCTTCTAAGCAAAGGATTGTGCACCCTGCTGGACTCCTCATAGGAACGAATCCGGTTGTATCACCCCTAACACCGTGGCCGGGTGGATGATGGGTACGATCGTCAAGGGGGATTGTGTTGACGCTTCCGTTTGACGTGAAAGGGCGTCCGCCTTCCTGTTCTCTGCACCTGGCATATATGTGATGTTGAAATGAAAACCAGAGAAGAAGAGCATCCATCTCAGCTGGCGGGGAGAGAGGAGTCTCACAGCGGTCATGAACTGGAGGTTCCGGTGGTCCGTGTGTACCGTCACCACATGCCTTGCCCCCATCAACAGGTGTCTCCAGTCTGTGAACGCCTCCTTTATTGCCAGGAGCTCCTTCTCTGCAATGTGGTAGTTTCTTTCTGCATCGTTCAGTTTTCGTGACATGAAGGCCACCGGGTGCAGGATGCCGGTTGATACACGCCTCTGTGATAGAATGGCTCCCATAGCCACTGCTGATGCGTCAGCCTCCACAATATACGGTTGTTCCGGGTCCGGGTGTGCCAGGATAGGAGCCGTTATGAAGGCTTGCTTCAAAGCTAGGAACGCCGCCTGTGCCTCTGAGGTCCAAAGGAACGGCTTGGACTTCCGCAGCAACTGTGTGATAGGAGCAACGAGACCAGAGAATCCATCTATAAACCTCCTATAGAATTTGTCAAAGCTGATGAAGCACTGCACATCCCTGACGCTCTGAGGAGCAGGCTAGTCCTTCACCGCCTTGACCTTCCTTTCTGCCATTTCCTGCCCGTCCGAGCTCAACATAACTCCTAAGAATTCCACAGTCGTGACGTGGAAGTCGCATTTGCAGAGTTTGCAGAACAAATGGTTGTCTTGTAGGATCCTCAGGACGTTAGTCACATGTCCAACGTGGGCTTCCACCGTATCCGAATAGATAAGGATATCGTCTATGTACACCACTACATAGACGTCCAGGATCTCCCGAAGCACGTCGTTCAGAAAGTACTGGAACAATGCAGGGGCGTTACAGAGCCCAAACGGCATCACCAGGTACTCCAATAGGCCGTATCTAGTCTTGAACGCCGTCTTCCATTCGTCCCCGCTCCTCATGCGAACCAGGTGATAAGCACCCTTGAGATCAAGCTTGGTGTATATCCTGGCCTTCTTCACCTGCTCCAATAACACGGTGATGAGCAGCAAGGGGTAACGGTTCTTGATGGTAATAGCGTTGAGGGCCCTGAAGTCCACACAGGCGCGCAGCTCTCCATTGGCCTTTGGTATGAAGAAAAGGGGTGATACCGCCGGTGACTTGGAAGGCCTGATAAACCCAATATCCAGCAATTTATCCAGGCAGGAGCGCAAGTGGAGGTTCTTGGGTTCTGTTAGCGCGTATAAACGCCTGCTAGGTACACATGCTCCCGGAACCAGGTTGATTTGGCAATCGTACTGCCTATGGGGAGGAAGTACCTCAGCTTGGATGTCATCAAAAACACCCCCATACTCCTGATACGCATCAGGAAGGCTCACAGCCTTCTCAGCCGCCGTGGCAACCGCCTCTGACGGGGCTTGGGCCTGGATCCCGCTGTTCGGTGGCAGTCCGCAATGCCTAAGACAAAAGGGTGAATCCATGATTATCTCTCTTGATAACCAGTTGATCGATGGATTGTGCTTTTGAAGCCAGGGAAACCCCAGTATGACTCCATACTGCGGGGCCCGTATGATGCTGAAGTCTATCGCGTCCCGGTGTCTTCCCCAATACCTGACTTGTACCTCTCCTGTGTGTTGGCCTATAGGTCCAGTGATCAGCTTGCGCCCATCCACAGCGTACACGTCCTCCGGAACGGCCTTAGGTAACAGGCGGATGCCGATACGACGAGCCTCTTCTGCATCCATGAACAGGCCCGTGGCCACTGAATCGACCATAGCCGCCACCGAAACCCATACGTTCTGGACTAGAAGCCTAAGGGGAATAAACAGGTGCCGTTGACTTGTCTGGTCTGAGCGTAGCAGTGAAGGGATATGGCTGCGACTCCGAGAAGCCCCTTCTCTATTCCGGGTGTCTGTCAGTTTTACGCCATTTGGTTCACCGCTGCAGTTACCAGCCCACTGGAACGGAAACATCCGGCCTTCGGCTTAGCAGGACATTCGCGCACGTAGTGGCCCTTCTTGCCGCAGTACAGGCAAAGGACTTCTTTGCGGTGTGACTCCTTTTCGGTGGAGGTAAGGCTGGCTCTGATGGCCCCGATATCCATCTGTTCCGGCCCCTGAGTCGGATGAGCTTTCGATGGCCCCAGATGGCCACCCATAGGCAGGGTTTTATCTTTCTTCTTATGGTCACCCTGTCGCTCTCCCATCCGGTGGTCCAGACGCAGAACCAGACCGATCAATCCCTCACAGGTGTCTGGCTGGGGGTCTATTTGCGCGATGACGTCTTTTAGTTCTTCGCTCAGCCCCTGATGAAAAAGCGCTGCCCTCTTGGATTCAGGCCATTTATTCTCCGCCACCAGGCGCCTAAAGGCGTTTAGGTAGTGCAGCAGATCCTTGCTGCCCTGGCGGAGTTTAAGTAGTTCTCTGTCCGCTGTGTAGGAGTCGGCTCTGCAGTCGAACACTTTAATGAACTCCTCCCTAAAGGCTTCCCAGTCGTGCAGGAGAGCGTCGTCTCGGCTCACAAAAGGCACAGCCCACTGAGCGGCATCTCCTGCCAAGTAGGAGATAAGGAATGCGACCCTGGCTTGGTTGGTGGGGAACGCCTTTGGCTTGCACGAGAAGTGCAACGCCACTTGTGTCAGAAACACCTGCACCTTGTTTGACTCCCCATTGAATCTTTCCGGCGTTGCCAACGGTATGGATTCCGGCATCTCCACTACCACTGCCGCCGGGGGGTCAGTGTGTGCAGCCCCTGCACCAAAAGGGTTCCTCTGGCTCCCATCCAACCTTGCCCTCAGGTCAGCGGTTTCCGGCCTCGATGCATCTAGTTCGACCCTGACCGCGATTTAAACATGCATTTTGAAGACATCAATGATCACGCTGCCCAAGAACTAACTGCCGGTCTATCCGCATTACAGCTGATCCAACTCGTCTCCTCATCCACTCATGTGAAAGGGTATTTGCTGGACCTTGTGTTTAGCAACTGCCCGGATCTAGTGATAGAGCCCCCTATTGTACTCCCGTGGACAGACCATCGACTTGTCCCGTTAACTTGGTACATCCATAAATTGCCTGCTCTTTCGACAGGATTACGGGAAGCTCGAATTTGGCCCAAACTGTCAATAGATGAGTGGGATCATGAACTTCAAGCTACAATACCTTTTATTACCACAGATCCCACGGTAGCTAATGATACCTTTAATAATTGGATAACCCAGTCATTGGACACCATTCTCCCAGTGAAGACAACACGGGCCAAAAGATCTAGGATATCAGCCCCCTGGTACACTGTAGAGCTTAGGGAGATTAAACGTAAGTACAAAAGGTTGGAGAGGAAATGGCGTCTGGACTATACAGACCTACACAAAGCTGCATATAGAAATTCCATCAGGGACTATAAGCTGGAGATTAAGAAAGCTCAATCTCGGCATTATACGCAAAAGATCACTGATGCTAGGTCCAATTCTAAGGAAATATACAGGATAGTAAAAAGCCTCACTGTCCTTCCCCAGCCCCCCATAAACAGTGATAATCTGCAAGTCTGTTGTAATGAGCTGGCAGACAATTTTTATAATAAAATAGACCTTATATACTCTGCCTTTCCAATTGCCCAACCAGATACCCCAGTAGCCACTCCTGGGCATTCCAAATATGGCAAGATAGATAACATGCCTCCAGTGCTGGAGAATTTTCCTTTGCTGCACTTGGACCTATTAGCCACCTTAATGACCCAGGTAAAATCGGGCTCTCCCAGCGACCCGGCCCCTCCGAGCTTCTTAAGGACCGTTAGTCAAACCATTCTCCCGGTTATACTAAAGGTACTCAATGCCTCAATCTCCACCAACACAGTTCCATCTAGCTGGAAAGAGGCCAGGGTAAAGGCACTTGTTAAGAAGCCCAATCTGAATATCAACAACCTCAGCAATTTTCGTCCAATCTCCCTGCTCCCTTGGGCCAGTAAGCTACTGGAAAAATATATCAACAGCCGCCTGACTAATTTTCTAGAGAAGAACAGTCTGCTTGATCCCTCGCAAACCGGCTTCCGCCCCAAGCATGGGACGGAGTCGGCCTTATTGGCGGTCCTGGAGGAAACAAGGGGCATCTTGGATCGGGGAGGATCGGTGGCAGTCATCCTCCTCGATCTAAGTGCCGCTTTTGACACTGTAAACCATAATATCTTATTGCAGCGCCTCCAGGACATTGGGATTCAAGGAGGAGCGTTGGAGTGGATTAGTTCATTCTTAACCGACAGAAATTTCCAGGTCTTCGAGGGATCCACCATCTCCACCAGCAGGCCCTTAGATTGTGGAGTTCCGCAGGGTTCTTAACTCAGCCCGACGTTGTTTAATGTCTATATGAGGCTGCTGGCTGGGATCGTCCGTCCATTTGGTATTAAGATCGTGACCTATGCAGACGATACCCAGCTGGTGGTCTCTCTGGCGCGGGCTGAGGACCCTGCGGGTACAGTGGATCTGGTGGGCTGCCTGAGTGAGGTCAGCAGCTGGATGACCCTGTCTTGTCTCAAACTTAATGGGGACAAGACAGAGGTCATGCTGTTGGGTCACTCAGCTCCATCCGCGATTGACCAGATGTGGCCAGCTTGCTTGGGCACTCCTCCAGTCCCTCGAGATTCCATCAAGAGCCTGGGTGTCTGGTTGGACAAGTCCTTGACGTTTGACCATCAGGCTGTTGTACTATCTGCCACCTGCTTTGGCCTCATTAGAATGTTGAGGAGGATTCTTCCTTTGTTACCATTTGAGGCCAAACAAATTGTTGTTCAGGGACTGATTCTTTCCAGGTTGGATTTTGGAAATGCGCTTTATCTTGGGGCCCCAGACTTCACACTAAAGAAGTTACAGGTGATTCAAAACTGTGCGGCCCGGACCCTGCTTCAAATCCCCCGCAGGATGTCCGTGAAACCTGGATTAACAAGACTGCATTCGCTCCCGGTAAAGGACAGGATCAGTTTTAAGTCTCTTTGTGTCGCCCACCAGTCTTTCTGGGAAACTGGTCCAGTGATCAGTCGCCCCTTAATCACCCCTTACCTTCCTTGCAGACAGCTACGGTCTACCAATGCTTTACGTGCTGTTGTGCCTAAGGTCAAACGGTCCAGATCAGGAGGCCGCTCTTTTTTCCTGAATGCGGCTAGGCTTTGGAACAGTCTACCTTTTTATTTAAGGTCCAACTCAGACCTTACTTCTTTTAGGTCAATCCGACCAGGAAGACGGTTGTTAATGGTCGGATATATTGTGATCCTCTTCGGTCCTCAGGATTGGATTGACGCCAATAGGAACTGCCACGGAGGGATACCTGCAAAGTGAAGACAGTAAACGACACTGCGTTCCCTAGGGTAGTGAAGTAGGTCTGTAAGCAGCTAGGTATTCCCTGTGCAAAGAGAGATCAAAAAGAAAGCCAATACAAACAACTTGTTATGGTGCTGTTAGGCTTATTTAATGCAGCACCAATGAAAGGGTTAACTTCACCCTGAATATCCCGAATAAACAAGAAAGGAAGTTCAACGATACCCTTCACCATGCAGCTACTTCTTGCGGAACCCCCTCGGCCGACAATACCGAGCGATTACCAGGGACCAACCGTCCTCCACATAAGCACCAGTCCTGGCTACTCGCCAACGGAGGACACCGTGCTAAGCAGCGGCCAAAAATACCGCTCGAGTTCCGCTTGCTGTGGTGGGGTGTTAGCAACTTGCGGCGGTACTACGCGAGCGGTTGACTTCACCGCTGGTGTACCTGCCCGCTGGTCTGTGATGTGTCCGTTCGGTTCTCCGTTTATATCCAGGCTCCAAACCACCGGTTCGAACACCATCGAGTGCTGGCAAACTCTGGAGCAACCCTTAGAGTGAGCGGTAGTTCGCTCTGATGCCGGGAACAACGACCTTGCTGGAACTGAAGGAGACAAGCGCCAAGCCTTGCGCTTCTCCCGAGGAACTCTGACATCCGACGGCGTCTGGCTCAAAATCCGACGCTGCTCTGAGCCGCGGCCGCGATTTATGGCTGGGTTGGCCTGCGCATGCTCCGCTCATGGTCTGCTGGGTTGTGTAGTTCTGCAGTGCGACGGCGATTAGTGCCTGCTCTGCGCCTAGCCTGCCGGGAAGTGTAGTCCATAGACGGCGGCTTCCACGGACTTAGCTGAGCGCTTCGCCGAATCCGTACATAGGGAACAAGGGGGGTGGGTGGGGGTATGGGAGCGAACTTGACAATAAGAAATTAAAACATTATTTATACACTATAACCACTTAATTAAAATAACTCTTTCAAAACACAGTATTAAAATTAATGTTACTCAAAACGTGTTACTAAATAAGATACAAATATACTGAAAATTCACAAAATATATAAAAAACAATTAATAAAAAGAAGCAAAATAGGTATGTCTCCAATAAAAAAATGCACATCTAAAATATTACATCGAAATTAATAAATAGAAAAAATAAAATGAATATCAAGCAAACTACACTTGTAAAAATGATATAAAAAACATGAATAAAACAAAATTAACATTCCAAACTTACCACATTTAAAAACAAAATCAATCTATTAAAACTTAACATTTACAGCTCCGTCTTCAACCTAAAAAACAATAACAAAGTTATTAAATAGGCTACAAAAGGGAAAACATTACAGTGTGAAAGGATCTGATTTACTATTTCTGTTCTAAACTAACCAACTGTAGGGAAGGCTCCTAGCACTCTAACCTAAGCATATGTTGGAAAATCATTAGACACCGGAGGGAGGTAGATTTACTATTCTCACTCCAATGTAAGCAAAAGTAGTAAAACTGTTCGACAATGCAGAAGTCATATTTAATATTCCCACTCCACCCTACTCAACAGTAGTACAAACAGTACACAAATATTGTAGGCAGCATATTGCCTACTAAAATATTATGAAATACATATAGGCAGGGCCACTGGGATTGTGCGGCAGGGGAGGCCCATTATATGTAGGTGGGTTGAGTCAATTATGTGGCAAGAAAAGATACATTATGCAGCATAATGCAATATATTTTATAATTGTGTTTGGTTTCACCTCATTAGTACCGGTTTAGCACACACATATAGCAATACGTTACTGAAACATGATCAAGCAAACTTGACTTTTCATCCTTTCAATGGAAATATTTGTTTAAAAAATTCTGCAGATTATGCAGCAGATGATGGATTATGTGGCAAAACCATTTTTTTCCGGAAAACACTGCAGTTGAACAATTGTATACCTCCATTGGACCTGCATATGGGTAGGTATAGATTTACAATACATGTACTATGCTTAACTCGATATTTATGTTTCTTTCAAGATATATTATGAAGGTACATATATAGAGTTAAGAATCAATCAATCATGCCATTTGTAAAGCGCACTACTCACCCGGGAGGGTCTCAAGGCGCTTGGGGGGAGGGGTATGCTACTGCTCGAACAGCCAGGTCTTGAGTTGTTTCCTGAAGGCGAGATGGTCCTGGGTCAGCCGAAGGTGGATGGGGAGGGAGTTCCAAGTCTTGGCAGCCAGGTAAGAGAAGGATCTTCCTCCGGCGGTGGCTCTTCGGATGCGTGGTACGGCTGCGAGGGCGAGGCTGGTGGACCGTAGCTGGCGGGTGGGCGTGTAGAAGGTAAGGCGGTTGTTGAGGTACTTGGGGCCCAGGTCGTGGAGAGACTTGTGTGCATGGGTGAGGAGCCGGAACGTGATCCTCTTGTCGACGGGGAGCCAGTGCAGGTTACTCAGGTGGCTGGAGATGTGGCTGCGTCAGGGGACATCCAGGATGAGTCGGGCGGAGGCGTTCTGGATGCGCTGGAGGCTTTTCTGTAGCTTGGCTGTGGTTCCGGCGTAGAGGGCGTTTCCGTAGTCCAGTCGGCTGGTGACGAGTGCCTGGGTGACAGTCTTCCTGGTCTCGGTTGGGATCCAGCGGAAGATCTTGCGAAGCATACGCAGGGTGTTGAAGCACGATGAGGAGACGGCGTTGACTTGTCTGGTCATCGAGAGGGAGGGGTCCAGGATGAAGCCCAGGTTGCGTGCGTGGTCGGTTGGCTTGGGTGCGGTGCCCAGGGCTGGGGGCCACCAGGAGTCGTCCCAGGCGGAGGGCGAAGATCCCAGGATGAGGACTTCCGTCTTGTCCGAGTTCAGTTTCAGGCGGCTGTCCTTCATCCACTCGGCGACGTCTTTCATCCCTTCGTGTAGGCAGGTTCTGGCGGTGTCGGGGTCTCTGGTGAGGGAGAGGATCAGCTGGGTGTCATCGGCGTAAGAGGTGATGTTGAGGTTGTGCTGGCGTGCGATGGCTGCGAGAGGTTTCATGTAGATGTTGAAGAGGGTGGGGCTGAGTGAAGATCCTTGCGGGACGCCGCAGATGACTTCGGTGGCCTCGGAGCGAAATGGGGGGAGGCGGACTCTTTGTGTTCTTCCGGCGAGGAACGAGATGATCCACTCCAGTGCCTTCTCTTGGATACCGATGTTGCTGAGGCGCTGGACTAGGGTGCGGTGGCAGACCGTGTCGAACACAGCGGAGAGGTCCAGGAGGATGAGGGCCACTGTTTCCCCCTTGTCGAGCAGGGTCCGGATGACGTCGGTGGCTGCGATGAGGGCGGTCTCGGTGCTGTGGTTGGCTCTGAAGCCGGACTGCGAGGGGTCGAGGGATCCGTTCGTCTCGAGGAAGGCGGTCAGCTGTCTGTTGACGATATTCTCGATGACTTTAGCAGGAAAAGGGAGGAGCGAGATGGGGCGGACGTTTTTGACATCGGTGGGGTCCGCTGTAGGTTTCTTCAGGAGGGCGCTGATCTCGGCGTGCTTCCAGCTCTCCGGGAAGGTGGCGGTGTTGAAGGAGGCGTTGATGATGTTCCGGAGTTGGGGTGCGATGGTGGAGTCGGCCTTGTTGAAGACGTGGTGTGGGCAGGGGTCGGTCGGTGATCCGGAGTGGATGGTGTTCATCGTGCGGGCTGTGTCTTCGGTGGTCACCGTGGTCCAGGTGTGAAGGGTGGCGGTGGGGTGCGTTGGTTCGACAGTTGGGTGCGTGGGTGGGGCGCCGAAGCTGTTGTGGATGTCGGCGATCTTGCGGTGGAAGAACGAGGCGAGGGAGTCGCAGAGGTCTTGTGACGGAGTGATGTCGTTGGTGCCGGTGCTGGGGTTGGAGAACTCCTTGACGATAGTGAAGAGCTCTTTGCTGTCGTGGGCGTTGTTGTCCAGTCGTTCCTTCAGGGATTTCTTCTTGGTGGTGCGGATGAGCTGGTGGTGCTTGCGGGTAGCGTGTTTGAGGGCGGTCATGTTGTCGGTGGTCCGGTCGAGGAGCCAGGCTTTCTCAAGAGTGCGGCAGGTCTTCTTGGAGTCCTTGAGGTCGTTGGTGAACCAGGATACCTTCTTGCTTCTGGGTCTGCTGGGAGGGTTCTTTAGTGGCGCGAGGTCCTCGGCGCAGGCGGTCAGCAACTGTGTGAAGTTGCGGGCTGCTTCGTTGGGGTCCGTTGTGTTGGCGGGTGGGCTCTGGCTGAGGGAGGTGGTGAGCTGGTCTGTGGTGATCTTGCTCCAATTCCTGTGAGGTACTTGTTGCGGGTGGTGGTGGGTCGTGGATCTTTTGAAGCTGAAGTGGACGCAGCTGTGGTCGGTCCAGTGGAGTCCGGTGGCATGGCTGAAGGCGATGTACTTGCTGGAAGAGAAGACGGAATCAAGCGTGTGGCCGGCGTAGTGGGTGGGGGTGTTGACCAGTTGCTTGAGTCCGAGGTTGGCGAGGTTTTCCAGCAGGGCGGTGGTGTTGCGGTCCTTGTTGTTCTCCAGGTGGAAGTTGAGGTCCCTGAGGAGGATGTAGTCAGTGGAGGGGAGGGCGTGCGGGCTGATGAAGTCTGTGATGTCTTCGCTGAATTGTGTGCGTGGTCCCGGGGGTCTGTAGACGAGGGTGCCTCTGAGGGTCATCTTAGGGTCGGTGTGAATCTGGAAGTGGAGATGTTCGGCTGCGGCGAAGGAGTCGTTGGCGTCGGTCGTGATGCCGATGGTGTTCCTGTGGACGATGGCGATGCCACCTCCGGTCTGGTTGATGCGGTCCCTCCTGATGATCTTGTACCCGTCCGGGATGGCGATTGCGATGTCAGGTGCAGAGGAGGCGTTCATCCAGGTTTCTGTGAGGAAGGCGACGTCCGGTGATGTAGCGTCGAGGAGGTTCCAGAGTTCCACGGCGTGTCTGTGGACGGAGCGGGTGTTGATCAGGATGCACTTGAGGTGGTTGCTGCTGGTGTTTGTCTTGGCGGGTGCGGGGCAGGTTCGGAGGCAGGTGAACTTGCAGGTGCAGCAGGTGAAGGGTCCGTGGGTGCGTCTCGGGGTGGCTCGGCAGCAGGCGTGGGTCAGGCCGGCATTGAGTGCGTTGAGAGTGGCGGCGTCGTAGGTCAGTCGGGTCGCCTTGCCTCGGCGGGGAGGGCCAGGGGTCCTGGCGCTGGGCGCGGGCCAGGCGCGGGTGGGCGCAGATGGGCTTACCTTTGGCGCACCTTCGGCGCACAATCGGCGCTCCCGCTGCGCGCGTCCGCTGCGCGGTCGCTCTGGGGGCGTCATAAGTAAGGAGCCGGAAGGGAGGAGCAGCTGGGTGGCGGGAGCGGGGCGGCGAATGGAATCACAGGGGGGCAGGGCCGCAGGGAGGCAGCGGCGGGAAATTCCAAGAAGCAGCAGGCTGCGGGAAATTCCCAGGAGCAGCGGGAAATTCCCAGGGGCAGCGAGCGAAGGAATCTGCAGGCAGGAGGCGGCAAAGGCAGGCAGGAGCGGCAGCAGTGAGTGGGGCGACCAAGCCCTGTGGAGGGCTGAGCGGTAAATGGTAAAAGAATAGTAAATCTATATTTGGTAGTTAGCATTCTGAAAAAGATATTTCTGTAGCAAATGTACTTAAACCTCAGTATTCTAATGAGCAAGGGGCTGCAACATTTGTTGCAATGCTGGCAAGGTCACTACAAATGTGGCCAAATGGGTTACACTGTATTTATTAAATTCAGCCGCGGGCCGTGGAGGGAGTTACGGTGGGGCAGGGAGGCGGGGAGGAGGAGGGGCGGGGTGGAGGGTGCTAAAAACAGGCTTATGGATCATTGCAGGTAAGTACACAATTTAATTAATAAAACGAAATTTGTAGCGCGCACAGCATTGCTTTTTGCCATGCAGTGCGCGCTACAAATTTTGTTTTATTAATTAAATTGTGTACTTACCTGCAATGATCCATAAGCCTGTTTTTAGCACCCTCCACCCCGCCCCTCCCCCTCCCCGCCTCCCTGCCCCACCGTAACTCCCTTCACGGCCTGCGGCTGATTAAATTGTAGTTGACCCTAACGCCTTTACACCTCTGGCACCTACAAACTTCCATTGCAGGGAGCAAAGAAGGAGGAGCCCAAATTCAATGTGCTGACACATCCAAATTGGAGGTAAGATGCATGTTTGCATGTAAATAAGAACCTTCTCTTACTGTCCTTGCCATGGGCCCATATTAGAATTATATTGCGGATCTTTAGCCTTGGATCATACAGGATCTGTGTGTGCATAAAACAAAATAAAATAATAGATTGTTTGTATATTAAGAGACTTTTTGATTAACTCATACCATTTGGCTTTTTCAGGTAATTAAAGTTTTTGGCCCCTCATCTTTGGGACTCTTTTGGTACTAATATTTTGCAAATTGGTTTTCTTGTTGTCTTTTGTTTATTGGTGTGTAGGAATTAAGGTAATTCCACTGTGCAAAGGTCTCACAAGATACTTATCATTGGAGGGGTAGGCATAAGGGAGGAAAGTTGACATACATTGCTTAGTTCTATATGAAAAGTTTTGGAGTGATATGTCAAACAGGAACTGAGAAAAAAGGAGGGTCCCAAAATGATATTTCCCCATGCAATGTCGATGGGAATTTTGCAAATTTTAGACATGGCTATGGACCAAACTGCTGCACAGATTTACACCAAATCTGGCACAAAGCTATCTCTTGGTCCAGAAAGAGCTGTTTAGTAATTTGGTGTAAATCTGTTCAGTAACGTTGGAGGTAATAAAGAAATACAACTTTGTTTATCTAGGGACACACATTCAATTATATATTACTTCATGTAAAAATATATTTTTTTTAAAATTCACTGATAAAACTAAATGTAACAGGCATGTAGAGTTAGGTTCACGTTTTACCCACACAAAACCCTGGAAATTCAACAGTTACAGTTATACTTATAGATATACTTATCTGAAGAAACTATAACTTGTGCCGTTAAGTAACTTTCAACCACAATTTTTAGTTTCTTAGCAGTACACTATGCTAGTCAGGCAGGGTCTTCCAATTTCCATCTTGTACCCTATTCTTTCATTGGCAATCCAAGATGGATTCCATTGATCTCCCATTCACAAAGCACATCATGTCCAGGCACATACTAATGAACACTTGCCCTACATACATGTGCTATCCAGGTACAAGAAACATGGCATAGAAGCTAGAAAAGTTTGGTAGACCACTTGCCGAAGTTCAGAGAACAGGAGAAATGCCGGCTCTGTAACTATGATTCAAAAACACGTTGCAACCACTGCCAAGCTCATGTAAGCCAGCCAATGGGCAATAACCCCACTTTCTTAGGAAGAAATGCAATGTGTGCCCCCACAAACGACAGAACCATGCTCTCCCTCTGATAATCTATTTAGCTAAGTTGGTTGTCGGTGTAATCAAATAATGGAAATATGCGCTAAGGCCAAAAAGGGTAATAAAGAAAACAGCAGAGTCTTGTATTTGAATAACTCAGAGAAGGGGTGCAGGCTCGCAAATGCATGCATAGACCATTTCAATCACAACATCCACACTATCTGATCTACCAAGCAGGGTCTATGTGCTACATGTTATTTTCTTGTAAAAGACTGTTGTGCTTCTTCATCAGATGGCGTTAGCCAAGTCAGTTAATTAAAAATGTCTGCCAAAGATGATCATTGAACAGAAAAGCTTCTTCTCAGAAATCCTGAAATGTATCTTGCTAGAAGACGGGTGTAGTCAAACCAACACTCTCGAGTAGCGCCTCCCCCAGGGCGGTTTGCAATACTTTCAGTAGGTGGTTTGGAACCATATGTGGCTGGTGTCATAAGGCAAAGTCTGTAAGGTCATGCATTCCTGTAGCAATCATTAGGGCTTAGGGAAACCATCAGAGGTTGGAATAAAGATGTGGAATATCTGAGATATTCCAGACGCTTCTGTGTGTTAGAGAGTCAGCTATGTGGGTACTTCCAGTGTAACACCACATTGAAAGGGGCATTCCTAGTGCCCACATGTGCCTACTGGATGTTACAAGAATTCAATGTATTGGTGGATTTCACAATAAAATGCTTCTCCACCAATGCAGCTCCTCTCATGGCCATGCAGCTAGTCGCAGTTAATGCTACACAGGGTGGATTTTCAACCTCCACCTTGACAGGGACTGAAAATCCACCAACATGGTGGACAGACATTCAGTGACTGAACTCTAAATTAAGCATTCATTCATTTTTCTGACATTTGCTCATTTTTTCACCTACTGTTGAAATAAGTCTTCATCACTATTACTCAAGGGGTCTCTTCTGCTATTTCTTGGGAAAAAAGGGTTTTCATTGGCATAGACAATGGCTAGGGTTCACCGCTGCTATTTTTACCTTTATGCTTTAGCCTAATTATATTATTTTTTGGTTTCAATCTAATCGTGTAGACATCCGCTATTATGTCTCCACTCTTGGTCACTTATTTAAAATAACCTTCCTATGGTCATCAACTTGCAGTTTTGTCTTTGCCCTTCTGCCACACTGAGAGCAAGGTGACTTCTAGGAGTCAGTGACCCTTCTGCTCTTAGCCCCAGCAGGTTGCAGTGTGAATTGGCGTGAACCTTGTTATTGTGAACGGGGTGCCCAACATATGCCTTTTCCAGATATCCACTTAAATAAAACGTATATACAATTAATTTAAATGGACACCATATAAATTAATTCATTATCATAGAAATCTGCCACAGATTCGGTCCTCTTGACCTACGATGGACATCTCAACTTGAACTCCCTTCTCAGACCAGAGATGGTGCAATAAACTCACTAAAATCCAGTATGGATCGGATCGGTGAGGATTCAAAGGAATGTCAATCCAACGGTTGAGTCAGGCTTGACTTTTTGTTTGCCCTAAGTTGGCAGGGTATGCCCAGATGCGGGTGCCTTGCTCACTTTGTCATTGGATTCAAGCTAGCATGGCTGATGAGGGGTGTTACCCCAAAATCGGTCCCAGGATGCTTGTTTCCATTTCAGGGAAGACCTGGCTTGGCAGTTCGGGTTGACTGTTCCCATGAGACACAAGGTCAAGACTGATTTGCCTATGGCTGGGTCCAAACTGGGGTGACGAAGTGAGCTAAAGAATGATGATGCATTCAACCCAGATCTGAAAAGTTTCAGTGCTCTGTTCATCATCTCCTTGTGTTTTCTTTGACAATTACAGCTACAGAACCTTGACAGTGTGACTGTGCCCCATCCATGGCTTTCACCCCAATCTAGCATGGGATTTGACAAGTTTTCATTCTGATGAGACAAGCCAAACTGTCTTTTCCAGAATGCCCTGTTTTATGGCTTTGAAAAGGAAGAGTTCGTCCTAATTGGCACTGCTCGGCTTCCTCTCCTAAGATCGGTGGGTCTGTGTGATCCCAACGGAGCAGGCCCAGGTGTGTCAATCTTCTGCGCGCATCAGAATACCTGTCTCTCTGTTGTCAAGTATTTGGGACACGCAAATCTAGGAGGATGTGACTGTTTCCCTGGAGAACGGAGACACAGAAGTGCTTTTCACTTAGAAATCCAATGAGCAGCTGGAATAGCTCAGTCACTAAAACATCTGCTCCACATACACATATACGTACACCACTCGCCTCGCGCTCCGCTCTAATGAGGGTGAGGCGTGGAGCTGAAGAGCCCTTCAATATCCACCCACCACCTGCCCACAAAACACAACACTCTCTGCCCCACAACTTGGGTGACCAGTCATCCCGGATTTGCCGGACGGTCCCGGTTTTTCACCTGCTGTCCTGGCAGATTTCAAGAAATGTAGCTCCTGTCCCGATTTTTAGAGAGGGGCGACAGAAAACTGTGGGAGGTGCTTTTTTATATTTTACAAAGCAGGGATAGTTAGTAGTTGTTTCAAGAAAGCATTTTTATTAACAGGCAAGCTACTGGGTTTAAAAATTGCATTCTATGTGTGTTCTGACTGTTCTGTAATTCTCTGCTGAGTAGCGCTGTCATTGTGTACGCTTGCATGAAGTAAAACTGTAGTCCTTCTTCTATTTTCGTGAAATGTCCATGTTTTTGGGCCAGATGTAGGTAAAGTACATTTACCGATTCTAAAATACCGAATTTTACCGATTCGGTATTTTAGAATCGGAAAATGCTATGTAGCAAAAAAATTGGTAACCATACCGAAACTGTAAGATTCGGTATTTACCGAATCAGTATTTACCGATTCGGTAATTGCCATTCATTCCTATGGGCCTGGAGGCCCATAGGAGTGAATGGCAATTACTGAATTGGTAAATACCGATTCGGTAAAAAGGGGGACACATTCAAGGGTGTCACTTTGACACGCTGTTCCACCCCTGACTCGTGCTTGTGTGCAGATGTGGCACACATACATGCTCTAAGGGCATGTATGTCAGCCACATGGCACAGCTGAAAATGCACAGATTTGCATTTTCAAAGGTATTTGTTATTTACCACCAACTTATAGTTGGTGGTAAATACCAAATCCTAAAATGGGAAAAGCACTCATTTGAGTGCTCTCTACATTGCAAATTTGGTAATTTACCGATTCGGTATTTTAAGGAATCGGTAATTTATCGATTCCTTAAATTACAGAATCTGTAAATTACCGAATTTGCAATTTAGGCCACCTACAACTCAGGAGCCTTATACCGGTTGGTAACGGCCAAAATCCGGTATTGGGCGACCTACATCTGGCCCTTTGTCTTTAAAATTCTGGTCACCCTGCCCACAACACTCTCTGCCCGGGAGCACGTGCACGTCACGGCACGAGGCCTGTCTCCAAGCACCGAGGGTGGGTCGACATGGGGTGGGGTTGTATACGATTAAACGTCTGGGCTCTGGAAGCCTGTCCCCTCTAATTTACTACTTTTACCACGCGTGACACACTCAAAGCCTTCCTTCGCCCGACAAAGGAGCCCCCTGGCCCATGCTCGGATTTTTTTCTGCTCCTTGGTTCACGGTTCAAGCATGCGGGACCGGTAGAATATTATTTTTAGATATCTCTGTCCCAAACTAAGGAATGGCTTGCCCATCCAACCACAGAGGAATCAGAATGGTGTGCCTTTTAGAAGAGCGTTTAAGTTTTTTTTTTCTGTTTTTGGTATCCCCATCTTATTTGCTATCTGCTTAACAACTGGCAAAGGTACACTTTTTAGCGCCAAGATGCTCTCTAGTGTGAGCGTAGGTGTAAAAGTAATAATACTTCTCAGGGAACTTTCTCAGAACTGCCCTAGTGCTCTTCTCCGAGGCTCACTCACCTCTAGCTTGTTTTAATGGCGTCTGCCTGATTTCCCACATAACTGGCTTCATACCTTTAAGTAGAATGCCGGTCATTCACTCACCTCATACACTTCAATTAAGCCCCACTCATTGTAATTGCATCTATATAGCGCTTACTACCCCCGACGAGGCGTCAAAGCGCTTTTTTGGTGAGCAGCACACTAATCCGGAACCCAAAGAGGGTTATCATCCATCGATGGCTTTGCACACATTGATAGAATCTATTACATTCCCTCGTTACTGGCCTCGTACACTTCAATGAAGTCCCACTCCTTGCCTCAACACTATCCTTGTATACCCTCAAAGAGACTCACTCATTCCTTCTCCCACATCTCAGGCTCCCCACATTTAAAGTCTGTCCCTTCTATTCTCATGTCAGTGACAGTGGACTTCAGTGGAGGCTCACTCATCCTGTTTGCACTGGACTGGCTTCCAAACTTTACTAGACTCGCTCTTTCCCACAGCATGAGCCTCACGCGCTTCAATAAAGTCTCCACATCTCACTTCCTTATTTCAACATACCCTTGAGTCAGATGTCCATGAAAGTAGCGAAATGGAAGAATTTGGTAAGTATTATTCTATAGATATTTGTAAAGCGCGCAAAGCACCCCACCAAGGCCCTCTCGGCGCACAAGCAAACCACACAGATTCGGTTTGGTAGAAATCTAAAGATTACAAAGCAATTTTTTAAAGAGTTTTTTAAATGTGGCTAGATTGACGCAGGAACGTAGATATATCGGCAGCTGATTCCAATGGTGGGGGGCCAATAAAGAGAAAGAGCAGCCCCCAAACCTGACCATACGGATGCGCCAGGGGGGTAACAGCTGTTGCTCACTGGATCTAAGGTTGCGAGTAGGAATGTACGGTTGCAACCTATTTTGTAGGTAATGAGGCCCATTTCCATGAAGAGACCTATGGACCTGTAGCTGTGTGACCATAGCATGCTACCTGGCCAATTCCTATTACACACCAAAGTTAGAATATTGCTCTTGAAAGGCATGCCTTTTATTGACATCATCAGGGTACCTAGTAACATCTACATGGACATGTCTATGTTATGACTCCCGTCTTTTTACACACAGAATTTAAAGAGGACTACAAAATCATCCATATACCCAGTTAGGTGGGTCAAGGAGAACTGTGGCTTTTCAGAGATGATTCCTTGCAGCAGTCTTAAAGTACCTCACACACAACACACAGGGCACTCAATACAACTGCAATGGCATCGCACTAAGATCAATGTAGGTAGGTAGGAACACAACCCATGCTAGATAGGGAGATGAAATTAATTGAAAGGTAATTGTATCTCCTCGCACACAGTTAGATGTACCATAAAAAACATTTCTACATAATAGGGCCGCCGTTCCAACTGAATACATCTGAAAATTGGACATTTTATTGAAAAACACTGTAACAGAAAAAAATACATTTACTTTGATTCATAAGACAAGATCAGAGGGTACACACAAGAATATGAAAAACTGAAATATCAACGTCAACACGTATAAAAAAACATTAAAATTCAAACACATGAAAGAAAAAATGCAGATAATGCAGGTTTTAAAAGACTGACACACACTGGCCAAAATAGTGGGTCAGAAGGAAGGTTCATTGAGAACACAAACACCACATCTCAGCATAGTTGCCATTCCTTAATCCACTCACCAATCATACACAGTTTTACAAAAACGGGAAGCCAACCACACTGCTCAATAAACATTCTTTAATGTCGTCATCAATGTTTATTGCATTGCCCCCTGGGCAGAGGATCAACAACATGATGAGAGAGGGAGGAAGGATGTAGAGACAGAGGATTACTCACTTTGCTTTTTCAAGAGTCATTGTGGAGATACTGTTTCCCTCCAGATATGATCCTAGACATGGATGTGGAATTTGAACAGGAGCTGATGCAGTGGCGTAGCTAGACCTTCGACCGCCCGTGGCAGCCCTTGCGTTTGCCGCCAAGCAGCAGCCATATGTAAGAGCGGGGAGGTGCTGGCGATTCCTGCGACAGCAGCCCGCGACGGCCTCACCTAAGAGCCAGGGCCGGACTGGGAACCTCAACCGCCCCTGGCAAAGTGCTCGGCCGCTACCCCCCCCACTAAGGGGGGGGGGGTTATGGAGATGCCGCTGAGCTCTTTGCCGGGGCCGGTTTCGGCCGATTTTGGCACAGGGCCGATTTTCCAAAAGGGCCTGTATCAAAAATGGCCCCCAGGGGCCCAAAACTGGCCCCAAACCCGTGCGGCGCACCGGGGGATTGCCCAGTGCCCGCTATGGCCAGTCTAGCCCTGCTAAGAGCAGGGGGTCGGCCACCTTGCAACGCCTCTGAGTTAATGTGACAATCAGCCCAGTATGATGTCACCCCAGTCCATGTAATGACTCCTGTGCACTGGATAATTTTAGTAAACCAACAGGTCATGGCTGTACATCACAGTGCCACAGTCACTGCGGGACAGGAAACAGGTGGAAGAGCAGTTTTTTGCCATCGATTATTTTTATTTGTGCTTGGAGCCATCAATTGTACATGCATGCATTTCACCAACCTCAGCAGATGGCACGGTTGGAATTGCAGGAATGTGCACATTTCTGTGATTCCCGGGTCTTCTTCAAGCATGGCTACAGTGTCACTCTGCTGCAAATTGCACACCAGCCTTTTGCAAATGCAATACAATTTTGTGAACTGGCCAACGTATAGCTCAGTTCATAAAATGCAAATCACAAGAGGTTATGGGGCAACCCACCTAATTAGTATTCATGAGGAAGGTCGCAATTTGTGATTCCCCTTGTGATTGGCTGCAATGACAGGGAAGGTAGCCTGCAAGGGACAAAAAGTTTACTGTTTTGGGAACGGTCATAGGGAGATACCTTTCTCTTTGCAAATTAGTTACCTTCTCGTATGAGAAGTTGGTAACTAGTCAAAGGTCTGTGACCTGGATGCACAGACCATTGCTACATTCAATACAAAATTTCAATTTTGGAAGGAACTCCTGTTTTGCACTCCTTCCAAAATGTGAATCGGTATGAGTCTGACAATCCACTTTAAGAGTCTGAAAAACGCATACAATTTGTTTTGTACATTAAAAAGGACCAGTTTCCAATAGCAAACTCTGTCATTTTGCAAATTGCAGAGGTTGCAACCTCAAAAGGGTGTACTGTATCTATTCGAAAGATATTTAGTATCTTACCATTGTGTTGCTTCGTGAAAGCAAAATAATATACCTCCATAATATTTCTCTATTGCTGGCTCTCTGCGTTCTGATGAAACTGAAATAAAAACTGAAACAATTATTTTCTATCAAACTGAGGTTGTAAGGGTTTATATTCAACTCCATTCTTTTGGTGATAAGATAACTACCTTTTGTTTTGTGAGAACATGTTTTATGCGGATGTATGACGTTATAACGCATACTTTTAGCACGCATACCTTTACAACGCAATTTTTACAACGCAGCATCCATTACAACGAACTACCATTACAACGCATTTTTTTACATCGCAGATGCCATTACAACGCATACCATTACAACGTAAGTATTGGTAAGTATATATTATTTTTAAAAATGTAAATAATAAAAATTAATATAATTTTATTTCATTTAATTTTAGTTGTATTTTATTTAAAACCCAAACCTACCCCTGAACCCTAAAATACCCCTGTACCCCAAAACCCAAACCTAGCCCTGAACCCTAAAAATACCCCTGTACCTCAAAACCCAAACCTAGCCCTGAACCCTAAAAATACCCCTGTACCCCAAAACCCAAACCTAGCCCTGAACCCTAAAAATACCCCTGTACCCCAAAACCCAAACCTAGCCCTGAACCCTAAAAATACCCCTGTACCCCAAAACCCAAACCTAGCCCTCAACCCTAAAATACCCCTGTACCCCAAAACCCAAACCTATCCCTGAACCCTAAAAATACCCCTGTACCCCAAAACCCAAACCTAGCCCTGAACCCTAAAAATACCCCTGTACCCCAAAACCCAAACCTAGCCCTGAACCCTATAAATACCCCTGTACCCCAAAACCCAAACCTAGCCCTGAACCCTAAAAATACCCCTGTACCCCAAAGCCCAGACATAGCCCTGAACCCTAAAAATACCCCTGCACCCCAAAACCCAAACCTAGCCCTGAACCCTAAAAATACCCCTGTACCCCAAAACCCAAACCTAGCCCTGAATCCTTATATACCCCTGTACCCCAAAACCCAAACCTAGCCTTAAATCCTAAAATACCCCTGTACCCCAAAACCCAAACCTACCCCTGACCCTAAAAATACCCCTGTACCCCAATACCCAAATCTAGCCCAGAACCCTGAAATACCCCTGTATCCCAAAACCCTAAATAAATTCTTTTATTTTAATAAATTACCAAATTATCAAAAATAATTAATTAGAACAAATAATACTCTAGTATTATTTTTAAACCAAAAACAAAAGTTTAATTAATTCCTTTTTTAAAAAATTAACACAGTATTTTCCAAAATTACAAAAGTATTTATAATAAATCTAAAATCAAATAATATTTTTAAGTTATTTTACATTTAACATACTTTTTAATATAATGCGTTGTAAAAGTACATGCGTTGTAAAGGTACTTGCGTGGTAAAAGTATGCGTGGTAAAAGTATTCGTGGTAAAAGTCTTTACGTTGTAATAGATGCGTGGTAATGGTATTGCGTGGTAAAAAATGCATGGTAAAGGTTGTATACCGTTTTATGCTTCTTTCATTTATTTAAGATTGTGCCGATAAATCCCAAATACATTAAGCTTTTTTTAAGTGGATCCTTACCGTTGCTCATGTAGATAAACACAATGTGCACAGTAAATATATGTTTTTAGTGCTTTAACGAATGCTCTGAAACAAAAACAAGAGAGTTTGTCTCCACGAATATGATATGTAGCAATATGTCCCTTTTTTCATGGTCTCACCTATTTTTTGCTAGATTTTTATGCTGATTTTTTGGACTCTGCACACTGGGACCCTGCTGTCTAGGACACAGCTTATATGACGTGAACCCTAAAACATGTAAAATTGACTCTGTTCCTAATATCAACATTTAGCTTACCTGTAAGTCTCTAGTATGTGTTACAAAGTGTGCACATCACCTGTAAGTTAAATGTCACTAGCGGGCTGCAGCACATATTGTACCACCACTAAAGTGACAATGCAAGGCATGTCTCCTGGCAGGCCCTGGCAGCTTGTGTATGCAGTTTTAAAACAACCAATTCAACCTGGCAAAATAAACCTTTTGGCAGGCATAAGCCTTCCTTTTTAAAACCTTTGTCACTCCAGAGGTATGCCCTAAATTCCCATACGGATAGGTGCACAGTATTTAAAAAGTAGGCCATATCTATTCTATGTTTTATATGTCAAGGCAGTGAATACATTCCAAAGTCATTCTTTACTGGGGTAAGGCTGGCTGTCCCATAAGTAAGCACTGGGTAACAATATAACACTTTAACTTCTGTTTGGGAGGACCTAAATTAATTATTCACAGGTTTATTTTAATAGTAATTCAAAGTCCAACTCAATGCTCCTCAGATCATATTTTACTTGTTTGAAAAATGACACGTTTAGAAAGTTGCCATTTTTCTGCCTGAGCCAAATGTACCTTTTGGCCAGTTTTCACTGTCACCCTGGAGCTGTGTAACTCCTTCATTAAGTGTGAAGTGGCTCCCAGAGCTGAGAAAATGGGAGAGGGGTTGACCTTCCCCTGACAGGATGGCTTCTGAGATGTGTCCAGGAACTTAATTAACTTCAATATATTCTTGCCCTGTCACTGGCAGATGTAGCTCATGCCTGGGCCTGTCCCCTCTATTGTCTTGCTAGCCAGCGGGGTACCACTCCAGGGCGAGAGGATCTGCCCCCAGAACTGGTTTTGAGTGACCACAAGGGAGAGTTTGCCCATTATTATAGCCACACATTTGGGCACAGGAAGCCCTGCACAAGGGAAGATAGGTTACAAAATGGGTAGGGTCACCTCTAAGAACCTTTACGGAGCACCAGGGGTTTCCACTTCCCAAGGGTTAGCACTGGTCATATATTTCGGCAGCAAAGCAGCAAATTTGTTTCAGTGGGACATATCAGAGAAGGTATCTGGCCTTGCGGAGCCCTGTTTGGCTATAGCATGCAAACTTGCCCCACTTGAGTATTCCTTGTTCCAAACAAGTGACTAAGTCCAAAGGGAGAATTCTTCACTGGGCAAAGGTGCCAAAAGCATCTGCTCAGCAAGGGACCTTCCTTGGGTGAAAATTATTTCTCCCGCTCCGAGCTTTCCTGAAAAACGTCAACAGCTTCACCAGGATTTTTGTGCAACTGCTAATGGGCGTCATGGAACTCATCTCGGACACAGTCTGCTGCCTTGTCATTTTAGTGACTGATTCAGAAGATAAAACCTCCAACTGGAACAAACCTGGTCTCTGTATCTGACCCACACTCCATTGCGGTCGTCCTTAAGCATTACCCTTGTCATAACTCTGGTTCCTATTATTGGATTCTGGTCATTTTTATGTAATTTTTTTATTTAAATATTCTCTATTTTTATAAATTTGATTGGGATTTTTATTGTGTTGGGGTTTTTACTTTTTAACTGATTTGCTACTTCTAAATGCTTTACACAATTAACGTGAGCCAGTTTGCTCTGCGCTTTAGCTACCAGAGAGAGGCTGAGCTCAGGTTTACAATACAAAACCCTTTACTGGAGCTGACAGGAATAGTGACATTACTACTTGTTTTGGAGCACCGTCCACTCCAATTGACAATCCACTTTCTCACACAACCGGATTAACAAACATTACATGGGTATTTGTAAATCACAGATTCACATTTGGGTCGTTTGGCTATGAAATATTAGATCTTTATCTTTATCAAATGCAAAGGTTCTCATTTTATTGACCTTAAACAAATGAAAGGCTGAGTATACCTGCTGCTTTCCATGAAATCTGGAGGCAGGATCCTGACTGTAGCAACAATGGATTTCGATTACCTAGTAAAAACCTGCTGAACCATGAGCAACTTATACTTGATAACTTCAAAATGGGCAACACCATATTAAAACATTGTGAGAGTTCTGTGGCTTTATAGAATATGCAGTTTGCTCATTTCTATATCCGGATTCTTGGTATAAAATTAATGCAACACATGTGGGGCACAAATATCGGAGGACAGTTCCCATGATCACTCCTCAAGCTCAAACTCCTTCCATAATATAAACATACTTTTTGTCTAGCAATGTCTGCATCAACAATCTTATGTACTTCATATTTTTCAGCATTCACTGAAGCTGGTGTAGGATTAGGAGAAATATGAGTTTTTGCAGAAAAGGATTGTAACAAAGATACACTGAATATGGGATAGACTTTCATGGACTGGGGTCTTTTAGCTGTACAATAACTGGGCTCACAATTTGCTAAATGGAAAATGCACCGAAGAGATTTGGCTGTAATTTAAAAAGAATTATTCAAATGTAGATTATGAGTGAGTATTCACATTTTCTCATTCACCGTGTATTTAGGTGCAGGCTTTTTTTTTCAATCGGCATAAAGCTAATGTCTAGCTTCATATTTTTCTAATGCTTCCCCTGCTGACTTCTAAATTTCATTTAGCTCCGTTAAATGTTCTTGTATTGAAGGAAATGATGTGGACAAGGATAAATCTTCTTAGATGATGACCACGCATGCAAAAGAAAAGTGCCATTCTTGTAGCAGAACGATATGTATTGATTATGTTAATTCTACTAATCACCATGTCTTATGCTAGTCCTCTTCTTGTTAAGGTGTAACATTTTTAATACTGTTCAACACATTGGTTTAATCTTTCAGTCTAACCATGTGTCTGGGGACTGTAATTCCTAGATAGACAGACTTCAATATCTATTTCTTTGCACAAACCTGATCAGCTTTTCAAGGTAAATTGAGCCTGAGACCACAGTCAGTTATTACGACCTGTGGTATACCGTAAAGTGGGTAACCCTGAAGAGGAGTTGAAATTTGCCATTTTTGTTAAATGGCCCACAACCAACACAGTTATGACTCGGGCAATTGTACTATAAAATCCACTGATACCCTATGCCAAGGATAGGGTGGAAAAGGCCAGGATCTCAAAATATGCACAGATTTAGTATACTAACACTTAATCCGTGCACGAATAGAGCATTTTTGAGTATATCGTTTCACATCAATTAATATAGGTGTCCATCAAAAATGTCCCCAGAAAAGAATAATGTTTTAGCTATTTTGTAACAGGCTGCAATTTTAGAATCACGAAGCCAACTCATAGCCTGTTGTCAGAGTGAACTGAGATCAAGTAAGTAAGATACCCTTGGGTGAACGTGTGCTTTACAAATACATGTTATGTTAAGTATGTAGCCTTTCCTTAACACAGTTAGTCATTCTTCCCAATGGTTTTCCTCTTCCTGATCAATGCAAATGTATCTACAGATTGAATGTCAGTATGCACATTCCTCAAAAATGATTCTATGCTAATAAAAACTTTTGAAAATCTGTTTGGAGTCTTGGATGGCAGAATTAACGGTGGATCTTTAATTAGGTTATTTTCATTTTCAGGTTGACTTTGACAGGGCAAAGTGTGAGCTTCACTACTATTTGGACCTGGTTTTTAATTAATTACAAAATCATAACCAGAAAATAATAAGGTCCATATTATCTGTCCGAGAGCCACTGCTCTGGCCAATTTTACAAACTGTAAAGTCCTAACATCAGTATATACTTCTTCCTTGTGTTTGACTCTTCACAAATAATAATGTCTCCACTCATCAAAGGAGGTGTTTATCATCAAAAGCTCTCATAAATCCCATATAACAATCCTTAATAACAGTTTGCTAGTTATATAGTATTTTGCATAGAACACCCATATATCAATACCCATAAAAACTGGAATTGAATGTATTCTCCCCAGAAGGATCAAAGGCTGAATTGCCCTTCTTGTGTTTTGAACATGTAGCCTGCAGATCACACCTAGATCTAAACAGCAAACACTCACCTCATTGAGCCATCTTACCAGTGCCACTTTTGACATTTATTTACTCTATGAATTATAGATTTTATTAACAAAACATTAAGCTAGTACTTGATTATTCAGCACACTATTTTATAGCACCAGGCAATGTCCCAGCCATCATCCTTTGAAATATATATTTTAAACATACAGTCTAATGTCTACAGGCATTTGACATTAGAATATGGTGTTATAAGTAATGCAACTAAGCAATGAAGTTAATACAGCATGTTTTACGTGTAATGCTACACTGAGAAACCTTTCTTCAGCTAGATAAACATATTACTATTGGATTTGTGTATTTACTCTCACGTCATTTAAAAGAAGACAAAAGAGGTTGGGGACATAGGTCTAATCTGGTCTGCAAAGCCTTTGTTTTCAACTTACCTCCTACGGAAAGAAAGTCTCACTGACCACAGATTAAGGGTGATGACCTTCAAGTGAGGCAAAAAATCCCCAAATATTGGTGATCAGGCAGGAGCCTGCTGGATTCTCCACCGGAAGGCTTGGATTGCAAGGAACCCAACCCAAAAACAGCTTCTGGTCC
This sequence comes from Lissotriton helveticus, assembly GCF_964261635.1. Classification (NCBI taxonomy): domain Eukaryota; kingdom Metazoa; phylum Chordata; class Amphibia; order Caudata; family Salamandridae; genus Lissotriton; species Lissotriton helveticus. The sequence continues at coordinate 118,555,103 of NC_136068.1, forward strand.
AGAAGTGGGTATCATGATCCACTGATCCACTGATCCATTCCTAAGTTCAGGCTACCCACATAGGAACAATGCACAAGCAATGGGTCTGGTGTACCTACATCTTTATAAGTCTGCATGCGGGGTCTTCACAGACTGTGATAGGACGGTTTGATAATTATGTGTATGATTAATTGTATGCTTCGGGGGTGTGGCTTGGAGCCGCGGATGGAAGCCACCTAGATCGTGAGCTCCGTACCTGACCCCGTATTTATCCTGTTGTAAAGACTCCCCGAACCCGCCTGACCAACTCAGGGGACAAAAGAAGGTGACATTTTGGTGCGGTTTCATGACCCGAGATCTGGGGGTTTGAAGTTTGGCCGGTGCAGCTCAAAATGGCGACCTGACGGGGAAGGCGACACCCGAGGCGGCCGGAAGCGCTCAAACACCAGCGCCCGACTGAAACTAGCAGCGGACGGTGGGTTGCGGAGAAAAGCGAGCCGCGATACGGAGCTAATGCTACCAAAACGGGGGGGATCCAGAGCGGACCCCCCCTGCTCCGTATCGACCCTGAACAGCGGCGACAATGAGGACGTGAAGCCCAAGACAGGGTACAACGAGATGAACGACACGACGTCTGCGGATCAGTACCACATGGGGGCTGCCCTGAGTCCGTTTCCCCCACGGGACCAAAAAACAAGTGAGCCTCTGAGCTCGTGACCCACATGAACCGGACGCCCAGTGCTCCCCTGCAACCGCTGCGTAGCCCGGCGAGACAGGAGCCATGGAGCTTGGATGTCAGTGTCAGTGCAGAGGGGAGACAAAGCTTTCGGATGTATGCTAGCCGATTTGCACTGCCCAAATTAGAGACTATACTTAAAGCGGCCCCGGTCGTGATGCGACCGGAATGGGGATGAAGTAGTGCAACAGAGACCGAGTGAGTCGACCATCCTGCCTGAAACCCGACCCCGGTACCCGCCAACATCCACGCCCCGCAGTGCCCAATGTCCGTAGGGGCCCTTTCATTTGGGAAATTAGAACCAAGAACGGAAGGGCAGCGACAATAGAACGGTGGACGGCAGGACAGTGTGAAGATAGAGCCATTGGGGAACTCCTGCTGCGATGACGGCCGACAGCGCTCCGAGGCCTAACAGGGGTGCGGCTTGCCGGAAAGACCCAGAATAATAAGCGGGAGACCCACCTAGGAGCTGAAGAACGTGGATACCTCTGAGGAGGGGAAACTGAATAAACAACGGCCACTACACGAGGGGAGGGTTACAATACTGAGACACTGTCCTTGAGAGGCCCGCTATATCAGAGAACTGCCAGCTAAAACCCAGAGACTGTGGTCCTACTCTGACGGCCAGCGAGTGATGATACAGCTGAACTCTAACCCAGCTGCGCAGGGCTGCATATCTAGAGATTGAGTACAGGATACTGCTGTTTCCCTCTGGTGGAGAGGTACGGCGAGGAAGCATACAGGAGTTGGCAACTCATCATCAGGTATTGTACAGCCGAGCCTGATTTACGGCCTACACCACCCAGCCTACTTGCTTGCTGCCCTGGCGACGAGAAGCAGAGAGAACACCCCCGCTGAATCGATTCGGTAGCCCAGACACTGCTGGCACTGGTGCAACAGCGGAGGCGAGGGCTAGAGAGGCCGGGAGATACGCTTGCACAATACTGGACTGAGACCTTTTCAAGTCAAGTCAAGCAAGCTTTATTTTACTGGACTGAGACCTAATACAGGGCGAACAACACACCGACCTGGCTGATGTAGGAAGAACGAGCGCGCCCCTTGACGCTGAGAGACCCTAAGGGCCCTCTAGGCTAGACGGGTGAGAGGAGGGTCTCTGCCTCCGTGACGACCCACCATGGGGAAACCTAAAGGCAAGAAAGAAGGCACACAACAACAATCAGATACGGAACTATCGGGGCACGGCGAACATGAAGAGCAGGATCACCCATGCGACCTGCACCTACAACAACGGTTGGACAAGATCTTGGCGGCGATAGTGGACACCAAGGTGACACTGCAGCAGGATATAGCGCAGGTAGCCACGGGCCTGGGTCTCTTGCGAGCGGACCATGGCAAGCTTGTGGATAGAGTGACAGCGGTGGAAGATACGCTCCAAACCATGGGACCAACGCAGGCTGCCCTCAAGGCCACTATGTCTGATGTTCTAGATCGAGTTGGAGTGCTGGAGAAAAGGGCGGAGGAGGCAGAAGGGTGCAATCGCCGAAACAATATCCGTATAGTGGGACTACCGGAAAAAACGGAAGGGAATGACATGGTGGTATACCTGGAGAACTGGCTCAAGACGGTGGAGGCTCCTGAGGGCCTGTCGACCTTCTACACGCTAGAGAGGGCTCACAGAGTGCCCGCTAGGCCACCCCAACAAGTGCGACCCTCACGACCAGTCGTGGCGAGGCTGCTACACTATCACGACAGAGACCTCCTGCTCCAGAGAGCGCGAATGCACGGCCCATTCCAGGTGGGAAATAGCAAGGTAAACCTATTCCCGGATTATACATATGAAACTCAGCGGCGCCGGTCCTCCTTCTTAGCTATCAAGAGAGAACTAAGGGACGAAGGACTCCAATATTCGCTTCTATTTCCGGCCAGACTGTGAGTCATTGTGGATGGTTCGACGAACTTCTATGACACCTCAGAAGAGGCATGTGCATGGTTGGAACTATAAAGGGCAGGTAAAGATGGAACGAGACTCAATACACAGATTCCCACGGATCTCCTACAACAAAGGAGATCAAGAAGGCTTCGACGCCGTCAAAGGAGCTTAAAGAGACGATTGTCGCAAGAAACGGAGGCAGAATGGCGAAATACACTGGATGCGGTGATAGCGCTGTCGAGCCCACAAGGCCAACAATCTCCAGAATGAACAAACTGCAACAAAGTCAAGGATGGCTCAGATACTGAACAGTCTGAGGCGGACAGTACACACCTCCCGAAGGTCACGCGGACAGGATGCTGGACGAAGGTTAAGGTGGGAATGGGACTACTCATGGTGAACCGCCTCGAACTTACCGGACTCATTACTGCAGGTCTGATATGAAAATGGAGAGGAGGGATGCAACGGGAGGCAACTGAGGATATGTGGTTAAGATGTTGCACAGGCCTAGAGAGAAGGCTGGACTACAGACCAGGTACTGTCGAGAGAGTTTGGCCCTGTGTCTGCTGTCGGGCTTAATAGCTGTTTGACAGATGTCGTGGTTTGGATGGGAGCTAGAGGAGAGTTACTAGGTCCTGTTCTTGGGGGTGTGGGGGTATGGAGCTGTTGGGGGGGTTGGGGAGGGGCCATCGCCGACGCAGAAACTGAAGAAGATTTTCGGTTGCGCAGGATGCTATGGGAGAATGGCTGATTCAACTAATTTGAGATGTATAACCTGGAATGTGAGGGGGCTCCATACTATGATGAGACGATATAGGGCTCATGCATATCTAGTCCGCAGGGGAATACACATTGCACTACTCCAAGAAACACACTTAACAAAGGCCGAAGGGGCAGCGCTGCAGCAAAGATGGAGGGGCCAAGTATACAACACCACTTACTCTGCATTTGCTAGGGGGACATTGAGTTTGGTGAGGGCAGAGGTCCCTTTTCAGGTGACTAGACAAACAATTGACCCTGAGGGTAGGTATGTAGCTATTGAGGGGAAGCTAAGAGGCAGAGACATTGCCTTTTGTAGTGTAGTGTATACGCACCCAATGTTGATCAGTTGAGTTTCCTGGCCAGGATGTCTGGAGCTCTGGCGCATTATCTTGCGAGTCCTCTAGTAATGGGGGGGAATTCAACTCCGTTGCGGATGTCTCCATAGACAGATCACACCCTTCACTAGCAGATTCCCCGGTACATCGCTTGACCAAAGGTAGACTAGACTGGCAGGTGCGCTGGGGACTGATAGACGCCTGGCGTGAGCACCACCGGAGAGACCGGGACTACTCCTATTTTTTTAGCATGCATGAATTGCACGTAAGGTTAGATGCGATGCTATGCTCCCCAACCGTAATGTCAGCTATTGTGCAAACTGAATATCTAACCAGAACGATGTCAGATAACAACCCCCTGTTAGTCACCATGAACTGGATGGCTGGGATCTCGTGCGTCTCTACTTGGAAATTACAGCCCGAAACGCTGGATGACCCGCTTTTCCATGCCGTGCTGGAGGAGGGGATAACTCAGTATTTTGCGGAGAACGCTGGTACGACTGCGACAGCACGACAGAATGGGACACTTTTAAAGTGGTCATCAGGGGACTTTGTATAGGGAAACATGCGGGAATACGGAAAGTACTCCTGAATGATCTTTATAAAGCTGAATCTAAACTACGAGAGGTAGATATAGCGAGACCCGGCAACCCTCAACTACAGGAAGAGGTCAGTGCAGCTAGAGAGGCAGTAGCAGTTGAAGTGGAACGCTTGCGCAGCTTTGACCACAAGGCATACACGATGAGAGCGCATGCGGAGGGAAACAAGGCGGGGACTTTACTGGCCTGGTTGGCCAACCCCACAAAGAGAGGCTCCCCCATCCTAGCTTTGAAAACGGAGGGAGGTGACATAGCCCACACCCAAAACAAAATTTTGCAGTGCTTCAGGCACTATTATGAGGCACTTTATAAAAGTAAGCTAGAGGTCGGGGACCCTGCCATCGCCATTTTCCTAGACGAATTGGCATTGCCGGGAATAGATCAAGAACAGGCGAAAGATTTGAGTGAAGACATAGAACTCGGGGAAATTCGAGGTGCCATTAAGCGTATGGCTCACAACAAAACTCCAGGGCTAGATGTTCTACCCATAGAATTCCATGGGAAAAATATAGACCTGTTAGCGCCGAGGCTCCAGGAAGTCTAGAAAGAGGCAAGAGAGTCAGGACGATTGCCACAGTCAATGCGGGAAGCATTGGTGATCCCACTATTGAAACCAGGGAGGGAGTGTGAGAACACAGCCTCATATAGACCATTGTCGATGTTAACCACCGACTACAAGATACTGAGCAGCATATTAGCAGCCCGCTTGTTGCAATACATGACCACGCTAGTCCACGAAGATCAAGCTGGTTTCATACCAATGCGGAACACAACCGCGAACATCAGGAGATTAGTGCGACTACTGGACGACGATCACCCAGAGACGCAAAACCCAATGATATTATCAGTAGATATCGAGAAAGCTTTTGACAGCTTAGAATGGGAGTATCTATATAAAGTTTTGAGACGTTTTGGTTTAGGAGAGGTTTATCTACAATGGACAAAAGTCCTGTATACATCGGCGGTGGCCAGAGTGAGGATAGGTTCGCTGATATCATCGCAATACCCAGTGGAACGAGGGACGAGACAGGGTTGCTCCTTGTCCCCATTAATGTTCGCCCTGGCAGTAGAACCCCTCACGGTTGAGATTCGGACGGGGAACCACTACGGAGGCCTAGGGAGCAGAGGCGGGCAACAGTACATATCGCTGTACGCGGATGACCTACTACTCTTCCTTGAAGACGCTGACAGGGCACTGGCAGGGGCGGAAAGCCTGCTCTCAGACTTTGGGTAAGTCTCTGGCTTGAGAGTAAATTGGTCCAAGACATGCCTGTTCCCGGTGAGGCAGGGAGAGACTAGACCAAATCTGGCTCGAGCAGTGAGCTGGGAACCCACCTGCCTGAAATACCTAGGCGTACACATCTATCACACGGCGGCGGACATGCTGGAGGGGAATGTGGACCGCGGCGTGAGGGCACTGAAAGGCAACATGGCCTTCTGGGCCACCCTTCCGCTATCAGTGACAGGCCGCAAATCTCTCTTGAAAATGGTGGCACTCCCTTGCTTCCTATAATATTTTAGGATGCTGCCAGTGTGGATACCTAGCTCCACTTTCAAATTACTGAAGTCACTAATTGTGTCTTTTCTCTGGGGTACAGGCAGGCATAGAGTTGCACAGGCGACCCTCATACGACCCAAGGCCGAGGAAGGACTGGCGGTCCCAGACTTTGAGCTATACTATCTAGCAGCTCAACTGGAGGTCTTCACACAAGAAATAGCACGGGAATTCAGAGGACCGGAGCACAAGAGGGGTAGGGGAACACCGCGCCACGTACTCTCATATGTAGCTTTGCAGCAGAAACTAGACCTCAGGGACCTTCTCACAGAGGAGAAAACGATCAGACTATGCTGTAATCGCTCCCAACGCAGAGCGGGAGTGTTGCATCCGTATGCACTCGAGATACCGTTTGGGATGATAACGGCATTACCGCACGGCGGAGATTGGTCACAATTACAGGTTTGGGAGGAAGCAGGGCTACAAATGTTAGGAGACCTGTACGAAGATGGGACTATGCTGCCCTACCAAACTCTCCAAGAGACGTTTGGCTTGCCAAGAGGAGATTACCTGTTACATGCAGCATTAACTAGAGCGATACAGACCCACTGGAAGGAAGGACTGATAGAACCTAAGACATTGATGGCCTGCCAGTACACCATGATGGCGGCAGGAACCTTTAAGGCGGTTACATGCCTGTACTCTAGAATGCTTAATGAAGGCCTACTGCCCCTGGAGGCGTTGAAAGGAAAGTGGGAAATTGTTTTAGGTAAAGATATCCCCGAGGCAGCCTGGGCGCAAATAGTGCGACGAGCCTGGAAGAGCACGAGGAATGCAAGGTTCCAATTAGTGCACTTCTACATACTCCACAGAGCATACCTGACACCTGAGAAAATCCAGAAATATTTTAAGGTAGAAGAGGCGGCATGCCCTAGATGCACGAGAGCTGCGGTAGAATTGGACCATATGCTGTGGTCCTGCCCAGCGATGGGACTCTATTGAAAGGAGGTGGGCGATACCCTAAACACGATAACAGAGAGGCGATTAGAGTTTGATATGGCCACTAGTATACTACACTGGTTCCCCCACACGTCCAAGAATAAGATTACAAGTAAATTTATAGATATTGGACTTATATTGGCAAAGCGGGAAATTACGAATCACTGCAAGGCAACAGTGAGTCTGACCAGCAAAAGATGGAAGGGTGAGTTCTTGAAGTGGGCCACCAGTGAAAGTGCGCTAAGATATCAGTTGGCGCGTAGGCGAAACGACGATAAAGCGCTAGAAGCAGCAACGGCATGGGAAACACTAGTACAGACACTACAGGAACACGAGGCACATGACAATTGAGAGGGGTAAATTACTAATAGGGGAAAGCCTTGAACCATGACAGGTACATCGCATAGCTCAACACATAGCCACTCCTGGGAACACATGTTGTAAGAGAACAGATACGGTTACCTGCGTCGGGGATGGGAAGTTAAAGAGGGGGGAGGGAAGTTATAGTTTTAGCAGAAATGAGGGAAGGAGACAGGTCATAAAGGGTTCTATTTCATCCGGTGCACTGATTACGAAGAACTAATATATCATCATACTATGTAATATATAACTGCTGTGGGGTTTTCCATCGCTTCTTTACGGATGCGATGGCAGCTCTTATTTAAGGATTTATGTATGTTTGTACAAAAACCAATAAACTACGTTTAAAAAAAAAAGATTAATTGTATGCTTCTATTATTTGAAACTATTAAAAGGACATCATGCTCAAGGGGACACTGGTACTGTAAGGTCCTTTATTTGGGACTGACACATTATCCGATTAACAAACTACCAAGAGTCCAAACATTTGCCACATGTTTAGTTTTTAAGATAATACAATTTGGCACAGTGAGCACATATAGAAATACCTTACACTGGTTTTTAGTGAAACAGTGTATCCAATTTAACTCACTTTTCCTTATGCATAAGATCTATTACAACTTGGAAAAATGCCTGCTCCCATCACTTCTATTCCTATATTACTGGAAGATAGCTTCCCTTAAATGGTAGTGTTTATTCGGTATCCATGTGAACTTTATAATTGTTGTTTACTACTTAAAGATTTAAATTCACAAGAATTGGTAGTGGGGCTTATTTTCTCGTCTTGGCATACTACTTTGGATCAATCACTCCCTTCAAATCAATGTATCTCTACCTATTTGAAGTTTAGTAAAACCTTACAAACTCACCTCTTCTGTTAGACTTAGTTTATCTTTGTTCCTAGCACCAAGATGCCTTTGTTGGTGATAGTAAAGTTAATAAGTAAATGAACAACATAAATACAAAACTTTATGTATGCCCCTTGCATGATCTAGCTTAAGAAACAGCCCTGCAGGAGTACATAAAAATATAGGAGCGCACTTGATGCAATTGGAAGTAGGAGGGACCGCACACCGGTGCCCATCACAAATCTCCATGAGTGTTGATGGGGCTGGGAGACTGCAGGCAGCCTCATGTCAATGGATCCCAAAACACTGCATGCCTCTGACCACTGCATGTCATTGAATTATAAAGCAGTGCCTGGTGGCTCGCGGAAAGCTGCAAGTTGGTCACAGAGCACCCCAGCATTCGGTTACAGAAGAAGGTGTATTGATGGGTCACACCACTGCATGTCACTGAATATTGGGAGCACAATACAGAAAGGGTATCTGAAGGGACAATGCACACTGCTTTCTCAATCAGGGCTGTAAGACACTGGGCCATTGGAGCTTTTGTGTCATTCCTTTCTAGAGAACTGCATGGGGTCCTTGAAGATTACATATCACTGACTCCAGGAGCAGTGAACAGCACTGGATTATTGGATACTGCATCTCAGCGGCTCCTGGAACACTGCACTGCATCTGATTATTGGATACTGCATCTCAGCGGCTCCGAGAATACTGCACAACATCTGATTATTGGACACTGCATCTCAGCGGCTCCTGGAACACTGCACAGCATTTGATTAATGGACACTGCATCTCAGCGGATCCTGGAACACTGCACCGCACTGGATTATTGGATACTGCATCTCATCGGCTCCTGGAACACTGCACAGCATCTGATTAATAGATACTGCATCTCAGCGGCTCCGGGAATACTGCACAACATCTGATTATTGGACACTGCATCTCAGCGGCTTCTGGAACACTGTACAGCATTTGATTAATGGACACTGCATCTCAGCGGATCCTGGAACACTGCACCACACTGGATTATTGGATACTGCATCTCAGCGGCTCCTGGAACACTGCACAGCATCTGATTATTAGATACTGCTTCTCAGCGGCTCCTGGAATACTGCACAACATCTGATTATTGGACACTGCATCTCAGCGGCTCCTGGAACACTGCATAGCATCTAAATATTGGACACTACATTTCTGCAGCTTCTGGAATACTGCACAGTATCTGATTATTGGATACTGCATCTCAGCGGCTTCTGGAATACTGCACATCTGGTTATTGTGCAATGCACAGTAATGTCAAATTGAACATTGACTAGCACCAACTCATTCAGTTCTACATATCACTGGCTCTAGGGACAATCAGGCAAAGGGGATCACAGAACACTGCATATCTATGGCTCATGCACACCACATTTTACTGTCTCACAGATCATTTCCCAGCACTAGGTCATTGAGCACTCCAACCCACTGGATTATTGGAAACTACATATCACTTGCCCCCGGAACACTGCACAGCACTAGACTGTTGTTCATGGCATGTTACTGACTCACTGAGCATTGCATGTCACAGAGACATTGAGCACTGCATATCACTGCCTGCAGGACCAGTCAACTACACTGGGTCACAGAACACTGAATATCTGTCGCTCGTTGAGCACTGCACAACAGCCGATTATTGCACACCACATATTAAGGTCCCACATTGCATTACACAGCCCTGGGTTATTAGGCACTGAAAACCACTGGATTAAGTCATTGAACACTGCATATCATGTATGTGGGGATATTGCATTGTATTGGCATTTATAAAGTGTTTAAAATACCATGTAAAATTACATGGTGAAAGATGTAATTAAAATCAGGTGCTGCATCACTACAACACCTAGGAAGATGAAGCAGGAGACAAAACAGTATTGAGATTATGGATTTGGAAAAGGTTTGTCGTCGGTGTAGGTTAAATTCTTGTATATCTCGCCCCATTTTAGGACTTGTTTTACAAGAGATGCGCTCAATCCAATTGCCTTGCCACTGTAACGTTGGTGGGACCTGAGGTACCTCCACGATTTGGGTTTTTCCTTATGGAATGAAGCTGGTTGAGGTCTGGATGGTCAAATGTGGAGCTGCACAGCCCCAATTGGGTAAAACATAAAGCAACTTTACAGGGGCTCGCTCAGTTCCCTTAACCTAAAAAGCCCAAACTCCTGCAGCGATTTCAGTCACGATTTGCAACCTAACAGCCCTGCTGATGGACTAGGGGACCCTAGGATTGCCATAAGAGAGCAGATGGATCACTCTTATCTAGAGGTGGCCCAACCACAGAAAGCTGGAGCCGGACTAGAGCTCATCTCGAGGTCCTCTTAGATCCTCGATCCCAAAAACTAGCCAAGCTTTCATGTAGCTTCTGCCTGCCACCACGTTATAATGTCACGTGCCAAGAAAAGACAAAACATTAACCTTTGATGTAAGAAGGAGAAAAAAAAGATACCTATCTAGTGGCTGGACTGCAGATCGTGAACCAAGAAACTCTGGGATCAATCCCACCATGTCCTGTTAACAAATTGTGTGATCCTAGTCAAATATTGTATTTAACCCAGCCTCCTTTTAATTTATAATCAGACAGGAGTGCACCTTTAAATACATGAGTTCATGATCTGCGTCGCACAAATGTCTTATACTTGATTCAATAGACTCATTTTTCTTCCACTATAATAAGAATCTAGGCCACGTTTAGGTTATATATGACAACTGACTATCCGTTTAGTCCTCCAATGGCCTTGTCCTCAGGGCATGGGGGGGGGAGCGTTTATAGGAATGTTTCTAATTTCATTCTTGAAAAGTATACATTTTAATAAATACTTCTCAAATCATTGATATAATCTGATGAACCGAGCTGAAACACCTCCACGGGTGAAATAAATAAGCTACTTTGAGACCATATCATATTTTTACATGATGTTTGTCGCGTGATTTACATGCCACATATTTTGAATGATTGGCGTGTGCAGGCGCTACTAGGACCAAGCCAAGCCCTTGACTAGGCTCTGGCTTGGTTCACTTTGGAAATTTGTTTGCTCATCCACCTCTACTCTGTTCTCTGTCCTCCAGTGCCTTCTCTCTCTCTGCACCAGCAGTAAGGAGAGAAGGCACATCATTAGTTAGTCCTCGGATGCCGCTAGACGCGACGTTCAGTGGGACTCATTACAGACTCTTCCGCGGATGCAAGGCGCTTACATTCTCTTTTACAGGCTTGGTGGACATTTCTTCAAAGGCACAGTGAGAAGAAAGGAGTGAAGAAGGTCATGCCTCCTCCCTGGTGCATGCAATGTTTGTCTCCTTGATCCATCACTGTGAAACGCTCAGAGTTAAAGGGGTCTTGGACGCGGGTATCCATTGTGCAATGTCCTTGCAGAAGATTAAGAGATCAACAATGCGGATTCAACTGGTTGTTATTGCTTAAAAATAAGTGTTTCACTGAGCACTGATGTCAAGTTTGAAAATAAATGGTAAAGAAACAGACTTTCATGAAGCTTGTATCTCACAGAGAGTAGAGGAGAAAGCTGGTGACTACGTTAGGCTTCCATATGCTTCAGCACTGAGATAAAGTAAACTATTATGTGGGTGGATGAACATAACAAATAAAGTCATAAAGTCACTAACTTGTTATGTCCAGTCACATGTTTCAGTAATTTAAACCTGAGGGCGGATCACTGACATAATATTGACCTCACAAAAATCGAGATACAAAAATATCGAGTCAAAAATATCGAGAGACAAAATATCGACTCCCTATCTTCAAACAGGTAAGTACCAAAATATCGACTCCAAAATATCGACTTACAAAAATATAGACAGTCAAAATATCGATTTTTTTAAATGTTTTAAAATTAAGTTAAAACTAATATAGTAATAAATATATTTAATATAAACTTAGAAATAATTATTAAATAAATGTAGTATCAAAAAATAATTAATATAATTAAAAAAATTATATCACCAAAAAGAAAACATATATATATATATATATATATATATATATAAAAACATATTATTAAATAAACATATATAACATTTTTAGCATATACCTTTACAACGCATACCATTACAACGTAAGTATTGGTAAGTATATAATAATTTTTTTTATATAAATTAATGAAAATTATTATAATATAATTTAATTTTATTTAATTAATTTAAATGTAATTTTACTTTATTTTACTTTATTTTTACAAAGTACCCCTGTACCCCAAAAACCCAAAACTGACCCTGAACCCTAAAAATACCCCTTTACCCAAAAACTGAAAACTGACCCTGAACCCTAAAAATACCCCTTTACCCAAAAACTGAAAACTGACCCTGAACCCTAAAAATATCCCTTTACCCCAAAAACTGAAAACTGACCCTGAACCCTAAAAATACCCCTTTACCCAAAAACTGAAAACTGACCGTGAACCCTAAAAATACCCCTTTACTCAAAAACTGAAAACTGACCCTGAACCCTAAAAATACCCCTTTACCCCAAAAACTGAAAACTGACCCTGAACCCTAAAAATACCCCTTTACCCAAAAACTGAAAACTGACCCTGAACCCTAAAAATACCCCTTTACCCAAAAACTGAAAACTGACCCTGAACCCTAAAAATACCCCTTTACCCCAAAAACTGAAAACTGACCCTGAACCCTAAAAATACCCCTTTACCCAAAAACTGAAAACTGACCCTGAACCCTAAAAATACCCCTTTACTCAAAAACTGAAAACTGACCCTGAACCCTAAAAATACCCCTTTACCCAAAAACTGAAAACTGACCCTGAACCCTAAAAATACCCCTCTACCCCAAAAACTGAAAACTGACCCTGAACCCTAAAAATACCCCTTTACCCAAAAAACCCAAACTTAAATTTAATTTCCAAAACCAATTACTTTTATTTACAAAGTAAATTTTATTTAATGGTCAATTCTTAATCAATTAACAAATTTAATTAATTAACATATTTAATTAGTTATTATTAAATTACTCCCCACCCTATCCCCCTATAAACTCACAACCCACTACAGAAATTAATTTACTAATTATTATTTATTTATTCTTTAAATATTTATAATTACCAATTATATTTTAATTATTTACCAAATAATAATTATTTAACAATTATTAATTTACATATTTAATTAATTAAATTTAAATTACTTCCCACCCTATTCCCCTATAAACCCACAACCCGCTACAGAAAATATTTTACGAAAATGTAATTATTGATCAATTAATCAATTATTATTAATTACCAATTATATTTTAATTAATTAACAATTAATAATTAAATAACAATTACTATTATATTACATATGTAATTAATTATATTTAAATTACTTCCCACCCTATTCCCCTATAAACCCACAACCCGCTACAGAAAATATTTTACGAAAATGTAATTATTGATCAATTAATCAATTATTATTAATTACCAATTCTATTTTAATTAATTAACAATTAATAATTAATTAACAATTACTATTATATTACAGATTTAATTAATTATATTTAAATTACTTCCCACCCTATTTCCCTATAAACCCACAACCCGCTACAGATTTATATTACACAATTATTACAAATTATAAAACACTTACCTTATTTTCGATATTTTTGTTGTCTATATTCTATCTAGTCGATATTATGTCTAGTCTATATTTTTGATTTGATATTTTGGCTATTAATATCGATAGTAATCGATATTTTTGTAGTCTATATTATGTCTGGTCGATATTTTGTCTAGTCTATATATTTACCTCGATATTATGTCCAGTCGATATTTTTGCATCGATATTATGTCTGTTCACCCTGAGGGCATTCAAGACCTGGTAGCTATGGCATAGAGAAGACAGTCTTAACTTAAGGACGATGTCCAAAGCATTTAGAAGATAACAGTTAAAATAATGAAAACACAACACTATAAATATCCCACTACAATTTATAATAATGGAAAACATGTGAAAAAAAAAAAGAAAACACAACATAACAACAAAAATCCAACAAGAGGAACTGGAGATCGGAGTTTCCGATGAATTCAGTGAAAAAAAGCAACAAAACAAAGTAAAGTGCCAAGTATAGTCTTACAGCCTGATTCATCACGCCGAAATCGGCTCTCAAAGGGCCAGATTCTGAGAATCTGGCCCTTTGCGAGCGCTATTTTTGCATTTGGGATTCATCATCCCAAATGCAAAAATCGGTAATAGCGATTTTGCTATTTTGCGAGGAATTACATTTAAGGAATCTCTATTTGAGATTCCTTAAATGCAATTCATCATCCATTTAAAAATTTGCGAATTCGCAATTTCGGCCCGCTATTTACTGCGAGGTCAAACCTCGTGGTAAATAGCGAAAACTTAGAAAAATGCTTTTAAAAGCATTTTTCTAAGTTGCATGTTGCACACACACATGTCCTTTGGACATGTGTGTGCGCAACACCTGTTTCAATTTGCATTTAAGGGGTGCTACAGGGTGTCCTTTGGACACCCCTGGCACCCTTTAAATCGCTATCTTATTTGCGATTAGCTAATTGCTAATCGCAAATAAGGAATACTCCCCATTCATTCCTATGGGCCTTTTGGCCCATCGGAATGAATGGGGAGTTATTCCTTATTTGAGATTAGCAATTTGCTAATCGCAAATAAGGAATGTGTAGGAATCGCAATTCTTTATGCAATTTCTACATGAATCCCGTTTTGCAAGTCCTTAATAGCGATTCCTTATGAATCGCTATTAGGGGCTCGCAAAACGGGAGAATGATGAATCAGGCTGAAAGTGCAGTAGACCAGCACCTAGGTGTGATTTCAGACTGACCCAGGTTAAGCATGGGTTAGATTCACCACGCATATTGACCCCACTAGGTCTTCGAAATAGGGAAGTCCTAAAAAATTTTTAAGTCCCAATGTGAAATTTGTCATTTTCCTGAGGGAATACTCTTCACTGAATGGCACAAACTTGGAATTGAATCTGATGCTGTGGAACTGCTGGTCGGATTCCTGTTATGGTTATTCCTCTTGCAGTGTGAATCAAACGGTTTGAGAAAAATTTCTAAGTGTCTTTTTGTGCTCAAACAACCACAGCAGTACACTTCTGAAGCCGGAGCTCCGAGCAGGCAGAACATGTTAGCAGTTTTCCCCGCTCAATATGGAAAAAAATGCATTGAAAAGGACTTGCTTTGCAGGCCATTGCTATTACTGATGATTCCAGTGAGAAAAGTTGTGATTGCCAGAATTTGGCGAGAGGGGAATCGAGCAGGACTGAAGACTCTACCCCACTCCCCCACCCATATCCTCCACCCCAAATTCCATCAATTTCATAATAAGGGCTTTTTTTGTTCTCACCAGGGTTCATAATCCATTATACTTACTTCTTGAATGCTATTCTAATTGTGGTGAGGCTTCACATATTCATACACAATAGTTGTATATTTTGCGATTTTAAAATGAATGATTATTTTAGGTTGAGGGAACTGGAGACACCAGCATTGCCTCCAATTGTTCATCCCCTTCCTCATCCTTGTGCTTCTCTGAATGGATGTATGACCTTACAATGCATGCATTTACCACACATACCTTTACCACGCATCCTTTACAATGCACATACCTTGCCTTTACCACGCAAGGTACGTATAGTTAATGTATGTTAAACCACTACATTCAGATATGCATACATATACATTTCTATGTTTTTGCGTGTTGTATGTTTTTTTAAATAACTTTTTTTTTTAGGGGTCATGTCCAAAACACTGCCACCTTTAAAAAAAGTTTTATCTATATTTATAATTTCTTTATTGGATGAACATCCCTTTTTTAAAGTACCTTTATCAATTATACCCCTACCTACTCCTAAACCCTAAAAATACGTATACCACTCTTTGCCCCTACCCACCCCTAAACCCTAAAAGTACCCTTACCACTCAGTACCACTACTAACACCTTACCCCTAAAATTACCCTTATCCCCTATCCACCCCAATCCCTAAAATTAGTGGTTTCATCAGGGATTTCATCACTGATGTACTTTTAGATGCCAAGAGTGAGGTCATCAGTAAGGTCACTGACCATGTTATGAGTGATGTAATATGTGAGGTCATAAGTAGTGCATTGCAGAGGCATAAGTTATAGTTAGTTCAACTAACTATAACTGCTGGATTTCTCTGGTTTTGTACAAGTGAAATGTCAGCCTAACTATTACTATAAAATCCCTGTAACCTTTGTTTTTTTTCAGGGAATTTAATGGTTTTTATAATTCTATTTCCCAATTATAATGTCCCTGTAGCTGTTGGCTAAAATACAGTGGATTGTAAAGAAAAATCAATTTCCTAAATGTCGTCCCTGTAACTTTTGTTTTTTTAAGTGCAGTGTTTTTTCAGTGAATATAATATA
Organism: Lissotriton helveticus; assembly: GCF_964261635.1. NCBI lineage: Eukaryota > Metazoa > Chordata > Amphibia > Caudata > Salamandridae > Lissotriton > Lissotriton helveticus. The sequence goes on from NC_136068.1 coordinate 118,571,517, forward strand.
TATATTGGTCATGTGATCAAGGGAGGTTTCTCCCGAAACGCGTAATGGCGGCAAAAGGCTAAATAAATGAACTGCACGAATAAATTGGGTCTACGCTCGTTTTTCCATGAGTGAATTGGAGGTGATAGCGAGGAGTAAAGGATATATATATATATATATATATATATATATTTGGGTGGGCAGTGCTGCATAACTTCTATGAATCATATTATGTTATGGCTACTATAGCAGTATGGTCGCAACCCTGTACCATAGGTAAACTGCGCAGTGCAGGAGATTAGCACCATGATGATAGAATGTGATTGGCACATATGAACCCGGGGAATGTAATCCATGTCTCATGAATTTGAAGTAATGAAGGTGTGTACTCTGGTGCATGGCTTAAGTTTTAAAAACACAGAAAGGACTTTCCACAATGTGATGAATTTTAAGTATATGTGTGAACATCTTGATTATCATGTCAACTAATGTAATTCCTAGCATGGGATTTGATCGATAAGAGACTATGTGCAATAAAGTGCAATTAATTAATTTGTTTTGTTTTACTTAATTATTTTTATTAAGAGAATTGTGCTACTAATGCAATAGAAATCATGGTAAATACATTGTAATTAATCTGTTCTCACTTTTCTGTGACGTGAGTATGTCTAACAATCTGAGCCTAACTATAACGTCCCTGTAACCTTTGTTTTTTTAAGTGAATTTCTAAGTTTATTTTATTCTAGTTCCTAAGTATAACGTTCCTGTAACCTTTATTTTTTTTCAGTCAATTTCTAGGGATTTTTTTATGTTATTTACTAACTATAATGTACCTGTATGCTTTGTTTTTTTGTGTGTGAATTACTAAGAGATTTTTTTTTTTTTTTTGTATCTGTAACCTTGGAGGATCGGTGTTCGAGTGGCTGTATGTGTTGATGAGTGGGTAGGAGTGGCTAAAGGGATGTGTGAGTAATAAAAATGGGGTGTCTGGTGGCTAGGGTATGCACCTAAGCCAGGCAGAACCCACCCCTCTAACATTGGTGATCCGTGGTGAGGAAAGGACTTGCGTTTGAGCAGTACCACGATGACTCATTGTTGCACTACAAACCCTGCACTGAGCCCATCACGTGTTGTGTTCTTCTGCCGATTTTCTCTCATTTGTCTTTATTTATTGTGTATTCCTGCTTCAGACCCTACACCTAGGAATCTTGTCTTGCACTTGTGTGTTAGTATCTGGCCAAAATGCAATCTACCTTTAGCGTACGCGACCTGATAGAATACAATCTGGAGGGTTTAAAGGGGTTTTGCAGGGAGAAGAGAATAGCAGTGAGTTGGGAAGACACCCAGCTAGACCTTCAGTAAGTCATGCTCAAGTGGCAAGAGAAAAAATGAGAACCCGAGGACCATCATGGGGCCCTGTACTATGCTGAAGAGTTCCACAAAGAGGCGTCAACAGATATCCAGGGGCTGGAGGTTCTGAGAGAGACCCTGAGGAGGACCCCGAGATCAGGGACGACTGAGTGGGATGGTTTCCAGTCCACTCCCCTGGAGGGCGGTGATCCTGAAGAGTCAGAACAGGAAGGAGAAAATGCCTGGGCAGGGACACCAGTAGGGAGAGGGGACACCATGGAGAGGGAGTCCCTAGCTGGGTCTAGTGCCAGGAGTAGTGTCACTTCCCAGTCTCAGTCCCCAGAGAAGCTGGCGGGCAGGTGGGAGGAAAGGGAGCACCAGATGGCGTTGGAAAGGCTCAAATTGGAGCATGCCATTGAACTAGCACAGCTGGCTGTGGAGGAGAGAAAGGATGAGGTTGAGAGAGTCTTAATTCAGAAGAGGTTGGCAGAGGCAGAGAGGTCCTTCACCAGGGAGAAACTAGCTCTTGAGGACAGGTTTTCCCATGAGCGTAGTTTCCGTGTTCTGACTCACCAGCGATGCAGGTACAGTCCAGTGGTGGCATCAATGTTGTGTCCAGTGTAGAAACTTCCACTCCCAGAACCAAGAGCACGGTACCTAGTTCCCAGGAGGAGTGTGTCACCCCTGAGGGTATAGGTTGAGGTTCAGGGGCAGTAGGAAACTGTCTCACCAGTCTTGTTGAGAGTTTGTGGAAGAGTGTTGCAAAGCACTGGAGGGTTTGGTGAAGGGTAGCACAGCAAACAATTTTGAAGGGATGTTCAATCTGATTGTTAAAGATCACATGTTCCGTTGTTGTTTTCCAGGGCTATGCCAACACCTGTTTGAGTATATGTTCTCTGACCCCAAGGCACTTGCACAGGAGGCAGACATCTGGGTGTGTGTGAGAGGGTCTGAAAAGGCAATTAGGAGTGATCCTAAAGAGGTTTTCCCAACCAAACGAGGGTGGTGGGAAAAGTTTGTGGTAGCCCAGATAGGTCCCAGTGTAGTGGGATGGGTAGAGTGTCCCATGTCCCTTCTCAGGTGAGGAGGAGGGTTAGGGTGGGCTGAGTCCCAGGTTGTCCAAAGCTCAGTCCCAGAGCCTGGTTGGTTCCATGAGTGAATGCCAGGAGAGGTGCCTAGTCTGTACTGGGAGCCATCCGCTGAGGGGATCCCATAGTGTCAGGAAAACTTGGGGGGCCACTCTCACAAGCACCCTACCAGTTCTAGTGTCTGAAAGCAACAGTCCTGAGTGGAGGGTGTGGAAGGACAGATGGAGGGGTGAGAGCAGGAGGCAGTCCCCAGTGGGAGACCCTATGGGTCAGGGGCCATCTCTAAGGTCAGAGAACCCCCGGGAATTTCCCCTGTGACACCACTGCTGGTCTGAGGGGTCTTTGTGCACTGTCAGATGAGTAGGGGTCAGTGCCAGGAAGACTTTCGCGTGACACAATAGGAATGTGTTACCCTTGGGGTGGTGGGGTAGGTGTACTCCACAGAAAGTCCTGGCTTGCCAGGCACAGTCTCAGCTGCAGGTTGTAGTGCCTGGGTTGGGGGCCAGGTTCAGTATATCACCCCTTATCTGTATCTGCTATCAATATTCCTACAGTGTTGTCATCTGAGGGTGCCACTCCTAGGAGGAGGGTCAGGAACCCCAGATGGAGGGGTAGGGGAAGGAGAACCTCGCCCATGCCCCCTGTCCAGCCTCAGGGTGCAGACCCCGGGCTGGGGAACTAGTGGCAGGTTAGAATCCCTGCACTGGTAAGAAGAGGTAGAGTTGAGCAAGGATACTATGCACCTGGGGCAAATGCCCCCCACTATGTGAGATGGCAGGGACCAGAAACCCCTGGATGGCCTGGGACCTGGTTCTGGTCACTAACAGCTATGGGATCTCCATATGTTAGCCTAGTTGGTCCTGAGAGCATAGACAGAGGAATCCACATAGGTTCAGATTAGCATAGAACTATAACGTGCCCCTGCAGTTGCAGACCAGAGTCAAAGTTCTATCGCCCCAAGCAGAAAAGCTCATCAAGTTACTGATTAGTGTACTCTGGCTTTAGGCTGGAAGGGGTTGTGTTGGACTTGGCCATTTTTGCAGGGTTATCCCAGAACGTTTTGCCTTCCTCCTGTATTTTCTCTGACCTGTTTTTGTTAGTTTCATGAGTCTGGGCACCTTACCACTGCTGATTAGTGCAAAAGCGCACGCGCTCTCTCCTGTAAACTTGGTAAGATTGGTTTACATCTGTTTGGCATATTTAATTTACCTGTAAGTCTCTTGTACAGTGGTATCCTATATACCCAGGGCCTGTAAATTAAATGCTACTAGTGGCCCGTGGCACTGCTTGCACCACCCACAGAAGTAGCCTTTCAAACCTGTCTCTACATATAGGTCACACTAAAGGGGCATGGTGCTGTGTAGGTAAAAGGTAAGACATATCCCTTTGTTGTGTGGTATGTCCTGGTACGGACAAACAGCCTATTTGGTTTCTCATTGCTGTGAGGCTGCTCCTCTCATAGGTTTGCATTGGGAATTCCCTGATATGTGTGTTCAGTGGTACTTTCTGATATGAAAGGGGTGGCATGGACATGTTTGGTATGTTTGGAATAGTGGTGATAAATCCTGCTGATTGTTTAAAGTGCCCCGTGTAGCAGATTGTATAAAGTGGATTTTTTATAAGTATTTTAGAAATGCCACTTTTAGAAGTGGGAATTTCTGAGTGTTCATGACTCTTTGTGCTTTGCAGCCTGACTCCAATCAACGTCTGGTTTAGACTGACAGGAGCCTGTCTTTTGGATTCACTCTAGACAGTCACAAGAGGGGCTGAAGTGTGTCCCTCCTTTCCTGGGTGAATAGACCTGTCTGCATTTAGAGGGAAGGGATGCGTTTTCACTAGCACCTGAATAGTGCTGTAACTGCCTTTCACAATGCTGTCTCCGCCCCCTGTGGCGTGTCTGGAGCCAGGGCTAGGAATTGAATGGGGGTGTTGTGCACTGAAGGTTGTTTGAAATACCCCAAGAACAAAGACTTTGTGAGTATAAGTACAGGAGCTGTGACCCCTTGATTTTAGACACTTCGTGGGACTTGTAACCAAAGGCTGCTGGCTTACAGACTACTAGGAGGAACCGCCAATGGACTAGATTGCTTGAAGCGCTGACATGCTGTCTGAGAAGGATTGCCACTTTTGCTACAGAAACCCTTGCGCTGACCTGCCTGTGTGTGCCCTGTTGTTGGTGCCCCAAGTGTTCTCTAGGGACTGGGTGACTCCTTCCCTGCTTCAGCCTTAGTTTTATTTATGGCGTGTGACTCTGGAAGCAGCAGGTGTTTCCTACTTCAACAACATCAGCGCGTGTTGAGTGCTTCTGGATTTACCCTGCGAGACGGTCCCTGTGTCAGGACGGTCTCTGGCACTGCTGGTAATTGAGTGTGGCATTTAAAACTACTCAAATTTCCTTTTCTCCTCCTTGTAACCAGTACCCTGGTGAGCCTAACGCCCCCTGGTGCACCCAGGGCACAAGCAGGAACCTGCCGGGTGATCCTGGCGATTCTTGCAGCAGCGCATGGTATGTGCTGCTTCTCGGCCCTTTGTTCCCTTTGCTGGTGCCGAGCTGCCAGGCTGGGCTGGATTACACATTGGTGTGTGGGAGATGTAACATGTCAAAAGAAGGGAGCCTCATGACACCGACGTTGGTGGAACCCGCCCCCAGAAGAAACCTGTTTTCGGGCGCTGTGGGCCCTGTTGACCTTACCTGGGAGACATCAGCACCGCCTCCAAAGTAGGCCAGCTTGCTACAGGTCCATCTTGTCAGGTATCACCAGACAGAGGAGTCCTGTGAGCCGGACCCATCCTGCCCAACAAGAGAGCGCCAGGGAGGCAGGCTGCTGCAACTGAGAGAGGCCACAGGGGAGTTGAACAGACACCCTGCGCTTGCTCGCGGGCCACTGTCTTGTTGTGCCATGCTCCCCATGGAGTCTGCCTGGTGAGGATGTCCCCCGTGTGTCACGTACCTTTGGGGATGGGGGAACTTGTTCAGTGGTGGCCACTGTGGGGCAAGCTACTGACAGGGTCCACGCTGTGGAACTGGCCACCTGTTAGGAACATTTCCTAAAACTACTGTAGTCACTCTTGTAAGGGGGCAGGTGAACCAGTACCCTATATGTCAGCAAGTAGTGATTACTGGGCCCTATGAATTAGGCACCCAGAGGTTTCTGCACCCTACATAAATGCACTGGCTACCATAACAGATCTAATAGGAGCACCAGGGCACTATGACCAGTGTTGTTTATGGTAACATCTGGTGATATGTGTATGCTGTGGATAATTCTGCTGTGCTGTGCATTGCCTAACTGCTTGATGCCTATGCCCTGATGTTGTGATATATATGCTATTTTTCCTCGAATTCCCAGGACTAGTATAGTATGCTTTCCATACAGGGAGGGAGAAAATAATGCCGGTCGGGTCAGAAACAAGACCGAGATCCATAATGTGATTGAAGAAGTAGCCACCTGTGGTGATAAGCTTCAACTGCTTCATCGAGTAGTGACCCTGGGATTCTTGGCCTGCATAGAGGAACATTTTAACCAAACTCCCATATTTATGGATGCATACACTCTACACAAATGAGGATTGGCTTGGCATTGGAAGATTCAGACTGAACAGCGGGGTGCACTTATCTTAAAATCGCTTTCCAGACCTTCTCGGGTGGGATACGCAGTCATTTACCTCTTGTGGAAAAACAGAGTTTTTTTAACTAGGATTTACTGCTGAGTCTTCTAAAAAGTTGAAAACAGCTGGAAAACTATGAACACTGGTCCCACCTTTATGGATTAGGCAAATCTCCCAGATCTTTCATTATTAGGGACAGATATTTTTATTGTCCCGAGGAAGGTGGCTTTATCCTGCTTTGAACCACTGAAATGCATTAACGCTCCTTATTTATGGTTAGGTAAGGTGTTGCATGTAGATAATGATTCCTTTAAATTAACCATTGTTACTGACATATGTATAGGTTTTATACTGTGTCTCTCTTGGATATATTCTTAACATGTGTGTAACATTTTATGTATTGTTTTTAATTGTTTTTTTGTGATTCTGTATACATATGTATTATCAATTTTTTTAAGGATATAATTTTAAACTTGGATTATTTAGAATTGCCTTGTTTGTCTCTTTTTAAGACTGGTGGAGTGAAATATTTGAATGCTCCTTGGTGTGAGTGGAAAATTTGAATAATCTTAAATTGAATCTTTAAGCCATTACTGGAACCCTGACTCTTGGATTAGAGGGGTCACTCTTGCTTTCTTTAACATAGTATGCCCAGCAGCCATGATTTATGTATGACCTAACCTGCATTGTAGGCCCTGATGTATTCTAATTGATGTTGTTTTTGCCTCACGTTGTTAGGATAACAAGCATTATTTCATAATTTGCCTTGTGTGTGCAGGGTGTTTTTGTGATGTGTGAAACATACACATATTTATTTTTTGCACTAACTGTGATGTTATGACGATTTCCTGGTTGGCAAAGTGATTTATGATCTACATGATGTCATGATAATTGCGGTCTATGAGTTTTATAAACAATATGTGAGATATTTGTATATATCAATGTGTGGAGTCTCTTCTTGTTGTGTGTGTAGTGTGTCACTGGTGTGTGTGTGTGTGTGTGTGTGTGTTGTGCAAATACTTTACACATTGCCTCTGGGATAAGCCTGACTGCTCTGCCGAGCTACCTAGGGGGTGAGCAGTTGTTATCTTGGGTGTGTAACTCCCTTAGCCTGATTAGAGTGGTGGGTTCTGCCTGGCTTAGGTGCATATCCTAGCCAACCAGAAACCCCATTTCTAACTGTGAATGAGTGTGTGAATGGTTGTATGGGTCTATGAGTGGGTGTGTAATGCTTTAGTGGGTGTGTGAGTGGCTATATTGGCGAGTGTAAATGGGTATATGAGTGGCTGTATGGGTCTGTAAGGGGGCTTATGGGTGGTTTTGTAGTGTCTCAACGGGTGTGCAAGTGGAAGTGGCTGTATGGGTTTGTGTGTAGGTGTGTGAGTGATCTTATGGGTGTATTAGTGAGTGTGTGAGTGCTTGTGTGTGAAGCTTGCAAGTGGTTTTGTTCATTTGCATACTTATAGGTATTTAAATGAAGGACCATAGACTCTCCTGTCAGCAGGAGAGAAGAAGAAACATCCCAAACGGCAGAGCCATTACAAAAAAGATTGTGCTCTGTTAAATGTACAATGCATTGACTTTCTTCAAGGTTTTCAGATTGTTTTTTAAGTTGCAGTTTCCTGAAAATCACACTAGCCTTGCCTTTGTCAAGCCAAAGAAGTTAGGATCTTTTGTGCTTTAAAGAACTTATGGTTTAACTGGGGCACCTGCTATGTTTACATTTCTATGTCTATTAAAATCAATCAATCGCTTTATTTCACCAGTGAAAAACAATGGCATAAAAAGTATTCTACATACGATATAAAATCATATATAGCTTAAAATGCAGAATGATGTACAATTTCAATAAACATTCCTTAAATTAAGTGATTAAATACAACATGATTGGAAAGATAAAACTAATGAAAGGACTAATCATGATTTAAGATACGAGAGTTGCTTTCTTGTATTAAGAGCACAACATAAGAACGAGGCTATACAATAACAAGTTAATGGACTAGGTAATGTTAATAAAGAGCAAGACAGCATTGTCTAAAGTTTAGAGTGCACATAAGTGAAAGAATATATTTTTCCTTTCCTCAGTGTTAAACCTACACATCAGTAGCCAATGGAGTTCCTGGCAGTAGCTTCCACCACAGGGGCCTGCTGAAAATACAGCTATGGAATAAACATTAGAGGAAAAAGCCAACATAAAAGGAATTAATTTTAATTGAAACCTTAATAAAAGATATCTTTGTTGGACCCTTGTAACAAAAAATAAATTGTTGCCGTCAGTGGTATTTAGTGTGGGTGTTAGATTACATTGCATGACCCTAGTCTTAGTGCAACTAAGACCCCATCTATCTCTCATAAATTTTCCTGGCAATAGTTCTATCAATTCAGCCATCGACACAGAAGAACATGTAACTGGTCTGTCAAATAATGTACCCATACCAATTGAATACAAGATGCTCTTTACATATTGAAGCCATTTTATCTTACTTTTACCATCTAGGGATAAACAATCCAGCACCAAACAGGGCTCCTATGCTTCTTCCATGTGAAGAGCTCTGTTTGACACCATATATATCCATGTATTTTTTTTATTTAAAAGTATTCCCAAATAGGAAAAGGTGCCACCACCCCATGTCTTCTCCCTTCAATGGTTAGTCTTGGTTTTTTTTGGTCTGGTTCCTACCACTGCTAAATAAGACTTAGATTCACTGACCCTAAGGCCCAAATTATAAAATTGGAATAGGATCCTATTAAACTTTAAGGCGTTGCCTATCCGGTTTGCTTCGTTGGGACAATTTTTTTATAAAATGCCACAAGGTACTGAGTATGAGATATCAGTCCATCCCTGCTCTTACTGAACTTTGCAAAAGCCATAAGTGTTAATTTTTTTCAAACACTTGCTGTACAAGTTATGTGAACTTGTAAAGAAAAAACACAAAAAAACCAAAATGTTTAAAAACACCAGAAAATGACAAAAATAAGTCCAAAAACAAAAAAACTAAACCGATTCTTATTAAAATCATCTTTTATGGTTTGAATGGGTGTTTTAATGTTTCTATGGTTGTCTGTGCAGTGTGTGAGTGGCTACATGGGTCAGTAACTGGCTGTGTGAGTGCTTGCCTGGGTGAGTGACTGGCTGTATGAGTGCCTGCATGGGAGAGCGGTTGGGTGTATGAGTGGCTATATGGGTGAGTGACTGGCTGTTTGACTGGCTGTATGGGTGAGTGCCTGTGTGTGTGGATGGCTGTATGGGTGAATGACTGGCTGTGCAAGTGGCTGTATGGGTGAGTGGTTGTGTGTGTGAGTGGTTCTACAGGTGTGTCAGTGGGTGTGTGAGTGGCTGTATGGGTGAGTGCATAGATGTGAGTGGCTGTATGGGCGAGTAAGTAGCTATGAGTGGTGTCTGGATGAGTGAATGGCTCTGTGAGTGGCTGTATGGGTGAGTGACTGGATGTGTGAGTGGTTGTGTGGGTGACTGACTGGGGTGTGTGGTTGTATGGGTAAGTGAATATGTTATTTTATTTTATACATGCTGTCCTCCATTTTAACTGCCTATCAACTTCTAAACTCCTTCCTTCAGCAACAGCCTTCTCCTCTATGCTATTCCAAATTGGTTCCAAAATTGCCGGAGTGTGGATTGTGGGCCAAAGTTTTGTGTTTTGGGCCAGAGAGCATGCTAGAAACAGTGGCATTGACAGGTATCTAGGTTTAAATGTAAATGTAAATGTAGTTGAGCTTATATAGCGCACAGCTACCCGCAGTGGGTTTCCCGGCGCTTGCTTAGGGAACCCTTCCTGGTATTCCCCTGTGAGATAGCAGGGTATCCACAAGGTGAAAGTCAGGCATCCCGCCGCGAGGTTTACCTAATGTAGACATTACGTGGATTGGCCAGAGAGGGTTAAAGTGGTATTGAGTGCTCCATTTGGTTTAAAGCATTGTGGATTGCCAACATCCAGACTTCACGATTGTTCACTGCAGTGGCAATGACCAGGGCACACTTAATGGGGTAACACTGGAAATCCTAATGAAGAATACCTTTGGTAAATTAATGCCATTGTTCCCTCACACTGCCTTGGTTTTCTCAAACATTTTCCAAAGGAAGTGGAAGTGGTCAAATAAATGCTGCCCACTGATGGACAAATCCAGGAAATATGAAATCCATTCCTCAGAGATCACAACATGGGCTCTATATGCTACAACAATTTACACTTTGAGATGTATGGAATATTTAGAACCAATAGCATTCATTTTACAGAGAAAAGCAACTGGGAGTTCCCTAACAACTTGAAAGACTGCATCCTGTTTTATGTGTAGTTATCATCTACACATCATAAACACAAATGCTCATTTCAGAGCCAATCCATTTCCAACTCTGGTTTCTACATTTAAAAAAAAAAAAATTTAATCTCTTTAAACTTTCCTTGACCAACTAGGCACAGAAGGGCACTATTTTTGGAACATTTTGTGAAGATTCGTCAAATAGGCCCCAAAGTTAAAAGCAAAGCAAAAAACGCTTTTCCTAAGGAAACTAGCTTCTAACTACAACTACCTACTGGCAACAAAGGACCACCAGATTCGCGGTGGAGTTGGGGTGGTGGATCCAGCCACCGCTGCACCGGCGGTCCAACCTCCCCACTAGGAGTTGGCCAGTCAGACCACCCTGGGACTGCCGGCTCTGCCTGGGAGCCACTGTTCCCTGGCGTTGGGGCGGCGGTCAGAGGCCACAACATGCTCGGTGGGACTGCCGCGGTCCCAACAAGCATATTACGAGTTTCCGCTCCTCTAGGGTTTACATCGAGGATCTTCCTCTATGTAAACCTTGGAGGAGAGGAAACAAAGGGGGCCCTACAGGGCACCCCATACCACAACCGCATGTAGATGTACACAGGGGGTCACATAGGTTCCTGCATGGCCTGGACTTTCGAGTGCAGGAATTGTGTAGTGCGGTCCCATTGCGGTGCCTAAAGTTGGTTGCCAACTAATGCAGAGTTTTGGGGAAGATCATGACATTTATTACAAATATTCTTTATCCCCTCTCTCTCATATTCTCTCCTCTCTAGCGTTCTGTCACATCTAGCACTTTTATGCAACCTTCTCAAAACATAAAGTGCTGTGTAAGCAACCAACCAAGAATCATGTCACGTAGTCTGTGTATACAGATGCCTGGAAGCCTTTGGGTAACAGTGTACATGTGCCCAATCTCTGTGCATGATGTAACATTCCTCGTTTTAATCACCAGAGTTTTCTTTGCTACTTAAGGTAATAACAAAAATGCTACGTTGGCATGTATTTAGTACTTTGCACAAGGAAGGACCATTGCTTTATTTAGTGAAAATCCAGTCAGAACAGTTCGAAATATTAACTTTTAAAAAGGGTTTGTGTCTGAGCATAAACAATTTTAATTTTAGAGACATCTGTAGCACTAATTAACGATTCTCCACAAATTTGCAAGTGCAGGGAGGATTTGAGAACTCAGTTAAAAAAAGGTGCAGCATTGGACTTGGGGAGCCTTTTCTTCAGTTGTCCTTTGTTGATTCACAAATCTGGCTGGGGCTTCGCATAGACACCATGCTGAATGCCTAGCCATCACAGAAAATTTTATATAGCAGCTGCTATTAACCATCATGGTCCAACAAGCACCGTGTTTGGATGCATAAAATGAAAAAGGGGGAAAGGGGGAAGGGAACAGGGTGTAGCTAAGGGCATAACACACATATTTAAACAGTTATTTTACTGGATGATTCACGAATCCTATGGTGGATTCACAAATCCTGCAGAACAACCTGGGCTTTAAGTTTCCCAAATCCAGTACAGGAATAAAAATGCTTTAAAAAGATTCAGGGCCAGATGTAGGTCGCCAATTACCGGTCGGTAATGGCCGATTTCGGCCGTTACCGACCGGTAATTGGTTTTCGAGATGTAGGGGCAAATATTTTACAGATTCGGTAAATTTACCAAAACGGTAAATTTACCGAATCTGTAAAATACCGAATCGGTAATTTTGCAGATTCGGTAAAACCCAGATGTAGGTAGCACTGTTGACAGTGCTACAGGCCTTCAGAATTCGGTATTTTACCACCCAATCCAATTGGGTGGTAAAATACCGAATACCGGTGTGTGTGCACATCTGTGCATGCACACCTGTGCCATGTGACACACAGACATGCCCTTAGGGCATGTCTGTGTGCCACATGGCACACATGCCTGTATTTGAGGTGCTAGAGGGTGTCAAAGTGACACCCCCTGCACACTTGCTGAAATCGGTATTTACCGAATCTGTAAATGCCGATTCGGTAATGCCCATTGATTCCTATGGGCTTCAATGCCCATAGGAATCAATGGGCATTACCAAATCGGTATTTACAAAATCGGTAAATACCGAATCTTAACGATTCGGTATTTACCGAATCAGAAATCTCCCCCCCTCTATTTTACCACTTCTTAAATACCGATTCGGTATGAATCGGTATTTAAGAGGTGGTAAATTAAAATTACCTACATCTGGCTCTCAGTGTTTTACTGCAGTGCTTGGCCAATTGCGACACGTGAAATATGGTCACATTCTGTGGGTTTGGAGCAGGGCCGGGCTGCAGTCGAGTCAATGGCACCAACTTCCACTGGCCATGTGCAGTGGAAATTGGCCATCCATGACAAGATGGGCATGGGCATAACATAAGCCCCTGCAGCCTCTGTGATGCAGGGGGTCTCCAACCATTTAACTGGCCACAAGCCCATTAGTGGCTCCCATTCAGTCTAATGCCAATAAATATCTGTAAGATATGAGATACTCAGGTGTACCTCATCACATTCATGGGGGTGGGGCATCATTTTGCAATATGCCACCGGGGATAGGTTGCTGCGGCCAAACCATGCTCCAGGCCAGTTACAATGCCTGGCCACCTGAGGCCAACGCCAACTGTACATGGTTGAAATCCATGCACAGAATGGGGTGGTCTCCCATGGAAGGTTTTGTGCTGGGTCTTTCTGTCTCTCAATACATAAAAGCCATGTGTAGCATGAACTGACTGCCTATGGATGTTTGGGTACAGGGCCTTGCCCCAGGTCAGTCCCTGTGGCTTATTCCAACTGTGCACGTCTGAAGGCCGTGGGCAGCAGTGGCTAGCTGTCCATGGTCGGTTGTGCTCAGCTAACTGTTGCATGAAGTACACATTGAAAAAAAAAACTGCACTCAAAAAATAAAAATAAAAGTGAAGTTACGATTAGATTTGGTTATAACACATTGAAATGTGTTAAAAATGTAGAAATTCACTGGAAAAACACAGTTAAAGTGAAGACATTGTTGAGAATTAAACTGAAAAACCACTGAAAATCTCAAATTGTGGTTAGTGCTGCAACTCAAAACTTGAACAGTCATGCAAACCCTAACTCACTCACCAAATGCAATTCTTATGACCTCACAATATTTATTCCATTAAATAGCAACACATAATTGCACAGTGTAATTACACAACAACAAATAATACTAGGTACATAGTTAACTCATTCCTACTGTTAAAGGAGATATAATATGTAATGTTATCTTTAAGATTATTTACGATCTTTGTAATTGCATCTGTCACACCAAGGGTGATGTCAATATTATTGGATAACATATGGGGCAACCTGCAGATCAGTCTAGTCTCACTTCCAGACAGATTAAAATAATAATGTTTCAATAAATAAAAAGAACCAGTGATAACGCCTGCCATTTTAGGGGCTAATGAAAAATATAGGCTAGCCAATCCCTACTCTTCTCCTCCCCGTGGCTATAACCTCAGTCCTAACGATTCCCTCATGGGTTTTAAAGTCTGGGGGGCTCCATTTTTGAGGCCCTAGCGTCACTTTTTTGATGCTTCGGTGGTGCAATGTGCTGCCGCATTTTTACAAAGCCATGCAAAGCCAGTTTCCAAGACTTTTCATGGCCTTGTAAATATGTGCCCCTTTCACGCAGAACACAGCATACAAGGGGTGCTCCATTGGTGTTGCTGTGGGTGTTCCCATGCAAAACACCCGTGGAATTTGGAGCATTCCTAGATTCACAAGGAATTGTAAAACATGGGAATCCGTCAGATTGCTATGCCTCCCAGGGGAAGCATAGGAATGGTGCAACAAGGAGAAATACTTTAATTTCTCCTACTTTTTTCCTCCCACGATGCATGCTGCATTCTGCAGCACACATAGAAAGAGAAAATGGCATCAATTATCCTGCACAAAAACAATGATCCCCTCAACGTAGGTACCATTGCCACATGGCACAAGGGTGTCTGCATTGGCGCACAGCTGCTGTTTATGCGTCGGCACAAGGGAGAAGGACAGGAATGCTCCGCATCTTGTAGATACAGCGCATTCCTGCTCTTTTGTTTCGACGCGCGGCAGCACAGACGGGAGCCCTGCTGCGCTGTCATGTGTCAAAAGTTTGTAAATGAGGCCCTGGGTTTGTGTCAATTCCAGTTTCTCATTCCCCTAATGTAACTGAGTAAAGGCATGTGTCCCATTTCCTCCTTCCCACCAATTTTTTGTATACCTTCAACCAGGTGCGCAACACCCATTGGGCTCACGGGGCTTCAGCCCCCCCCCCGTCGTGTGTGTCAGCCTGGGCTGACACAGCTTCGCGTGCAGGCGAGCATCTCATTGCAGCCGCACCCGCGTACTTAACAGGTCTTTAAAAGAACATTTACTTGCAAATTAGGCTGTTGTTGTGTGTTGACCCCTTCTTACAGCCACTCTGTCTGTGGTTGGAAGAATTAGCCCCCCCCCCGAAATATTTTTCAGCCCCCCCCCCCCCCCGAAATTTGGCTCTAGTTGCCCGCCTGCCCTCAACCATATTTTTTTTCCCTCCACAATTCCTATTCTTTTTTTCTGGAGTCCTTTGTTTGCTGTTGTCTCCTTTGCGCGTCTTCTGTTGACCCAGCACTAATAATTGCAGCTTCCACTTTCGCTCTCAACCTGTCCAAGGCAACCACTGATGCATGAACAGCAAGGGAAAAAAACAGCGCGCCTGCCTCTTGATGGACGGCTGAGCAGCCATAGTATATTCAGGAGACAACTCAGCTAAAGTCTTCATCAATGTTTAATGGACAGCACAAGAAATTGTTACAAACACACGCGGGCAGAATTAAAAATAAGGAAGAAGCAAAGCAACAGCTTTTTCCCCAAGGATCGGCTGCGCTTTCATCTAGCGTATAATGCGACAACGACACAAGACAAACTAGATCTGGGGAGTACTTAGTGTGCATGAATGCTATTAACACAGAGTAGGTCCAAAGGGAAAAAAGCATCTAAGCCAAGCAGTATTCACATACTTAAAACAATCTGGTTATTTTGTATTATTAGGGCGTCCCTGTTCTTTTATATTCCCAAGTTACCTTCTTAGTCTGCATAGCCGCCAGTGCTGCAGATCAAGGATGAAAGCAAATAGAGGAAGGCTCTGAAAAAAGATCCTGCTTGAGTAAATTGAGGAAGATGAAGGAATATTGTTAATGCTCTTCAGGATCTAAAGAAATGGCATTTTCAAACACCAGAAGCAGTGTCTACTCTCAACCAGCAGGGAGCATTATTTGCAGAAACAGCAACACGAACAGTGCTTTCCTAATCTGCAGTGTTCTCTACTTGCCTCCTGATGGTACATAGAGCACAGCCTTGTAATTCAGCCGTCCCCTAGACCACCAGTTATTGAAGCTGCTGGGTGTGTGATAATAGCAACAGTGCCAGTAAATGTATTCTACAAAAAACAAGATACAAATCATTCATTCCTCATCCACTCAGATTTTGAATTGTATTTGCAGTTTTTGATTCTGACTTAATTTACTATTATTCAAAATAAAATGTGTGTGTGTGGGGTGAAGAACCGGGTCTTAGAACCCAGCGGCGCCAGGGGCACGCCCAAAGTCTTCGGGTTCACCTGTCTTGGTATACAGAGACACGGAATACTTCTGGATGGCGTCAAAGATCAAATTTATTAGCTGCAGCTAGTAACAGTAATCCCAGCAATACAACAAGGTGTACAACTGAGGAAACTGCTCAACTTTCGTAGAGCAAGACATCTCTTTTTATCTACATTTTGCTAATTATAAATGCACACCCACTACGATAAATACTGACGAATGAAATACATTTTCCCATGCATTATTACATCATAAAAGCTCGATTTACATTGTACCAACCCACAAGTTAATTATTAGGAATGTCCCAAATTCAATTTCTACAAGTCGGACAAACCCATAATTGAAAGCACTATCCATGTAATGAAAAGTCATAAGAAAAGGAAATAGTTCAGATGCTGAATAGGATAAGATATGTACAAGGGCACTAAAGTTAACGATATCCTGAACATTGATTGGCAATCTCAGACAACGATCAGCCAGGAAAATTGGATTCGCAAAGGGTCAGTTTCAGGTGACGGGGTCAGCGTCCTATAGTTCACTCACGAGTCAGAAAAAGCCTAGTTAATGCATACATGAACAACGAAGCCCATGCCACTTGTTCGTTCGGTTACCTCCATTGGCCTTAGTGAGGGCAACACAAAATGGCGTTACGAACAACTCAAACAAAATGGAGTCCGGTTCGAGAATCACAGAACCTCAGACCCTCCTTTTGCCATTACGTAGGCAATAACCTAAACTCATGTCAATCTGAATCCAGGTCTATATCTATTCTCAATAGGTCATCAAGGTGTTGCTGCAGCATCATCCTATTATCCTTCACTTCTCTCGGGACAGTTCTTCTCACACAGATCATAGCACAAAGACTACAAATGGCAGGACCACACTGGATGCACAAACAACACGAGAAAAGGATAGCTAAAGCCATACCAAGGAACATCAGAATCTTCCATCCCCATTTAGACAACAGTCCCCAAATCCATCCAATCAATGACCAGTTCCCTTCTTCTACATGTATAGACTCAGCGGACTTATTTAACTTCATGATGGCTTGGTACACTGTAGGGGCATTATCTGGTATGAAAACGCAGCAACTAGACCCGATCAATTTACATACCCCACCTCTATCTGCTAATATGATATCTAAAACCATACGGTTTTGTAACGTCATAAGACGATCCGCCTGAAGCTCAGCTGTAATATTGCTAAGAGCACCTGCTGTTTCATTTATAGTGGCCTCAACCACTCTCGTAAGCTGTTGAATATTCCTACTATTGGCCATGGGACCCCAAAAGGGCACGAAACCCTTAATAAAGTCTCCAGCTTCTTGTGCGACAGTATCTTTCGCATTGATAACACCTCTACCATATCTTGTCTTATGGTAATTGAAAACAGCAGTGTATGTAGGGGGAAGCAAAAATTCCACATAACATGTACCTGAGAAATCAGGTGGCAACCATGTATAGGCTCTGTTGTGACAAACAAAATATGTGCCTTTAGCTGGCACAAACGGTGGAGAACTCTGGGATACATAGACATAGGTGTGAACACACACACTCTTACCAAGCTGGGCTCTCGGATTCTGACCATTACCTTGCAGACAAAGGTGACCTCAGTGGGGTACAATCTAAATAGGCGGAGACCTTTTTCGTCTCTCCTTCTCTGTCAGACTAATGCTATATCCAGTCTTGTTCCAACCAGTATATGCTCGTACTTCATCCTTAGGGATAGCATTATACGCATCGATATCTCTGATCATATCTACTATTCCCTGTATCAAGGCATTATTACTCGCATTATCTTTGACGGAACGTAAAGGAGATGCTTCATTTGCATAAATAAACATTGCTTGGAGTGCCCATACTGACCTATTAGGCGAAAAAGGCAAAACCAAATATGGCATTCCCTTACCTGTCGTATGAGGCATAAGACCACATACCCAGCAGTTTGTTGTATTTACTGCTAGCTGATGCTGATGCAACAACTGTATAAATGAATTGTTGACAAATTCTGATCTTCGTGTATGCTGATGTTCAGGCAAAGTGTGAAACTCATACAAAGGAACAGTAGGAAAAGAAAGAGTAGGTTGGGACGTAGATAAAAGTTTCTGTTGTGAAAAATAGATAATCCAACCCACACAAGCCAACGTAATATTCAAAAGCATCAAGAAACACAATATTAAAAAACATTTGCTACGAACCAATGTACACATTTTCATTTTAAAATCAGTTCTCTCAACACTTTTCTCAGATACAAAATACTCCATCCTCTAACGTGCTGCTTGCGGCTATTACCTTCTTCACTTAAGTGTGCGTCAAGATTGTACTAACGACCAAGAACCACAAACCTTTCATCAATTCGGGGCTCACCCCTTAAGGCTGTACCGCGACCCTGCAGCTGAGTCCGGATGGTGACTCGAAAAAGAAAAAGAAAAATAGTCTCTTGTCTGAAAAAGGTGTAACTCACAACAAAAATTAAAATTTTATTTGTCCATTTATTTATCCTTTCTCAGGCCTTAGGTTGTAGCACTCTCTGCCAGGCACAGTTTGCTCTTGAAAGAGTGTTTCCGGATCCGTTGTATCCAATCTTAGATGTGGAGGCACAGAAGCTTGCAAAATATCATCGTCCGCACGTTCTGACTGAGTCCATTCCAAATGTGCGTCACTAAAAGGTACGAATCTAGGAATTCTTTCACATTCAGAATCAGCTATACCTCCCCGCACCCACTTGTCATAAGGTAAGGGCAATGGAACCTTTTTACAATGGGCACCATGTACCCAATTCTTTTTACCAGCTACTCTAACTGCAGTCCGAGTTGACAATAGAACTAAATGCGGTCCAGTCCACCTTGGCTCCAAGTTCTTAGTTCGTTTTTAAGTTTTTCGTAAGGACGTAACTAACAGGTTGAATTGTGTGGCCTGGATCTGCAGTTGCTGTTGGTAAGCTGTCATAGACCTGATGGTGGAGAACACGTAATTTAGCAGTCAAGTCATGTAAGTAATCCACCAACATAGGGTACTCAATGTCGCTATACTTCTTAGGTCTTGGCACACCCCAAACATTGGCTGGACGACCAAAAACAATTTCATATGGGCTAAGTCCCACACGAGAATGTACTGTCGTCCTTGTTGACAAAAGGGCCAATGGCAAGGCATCTGGCCATGTAAGACCAGTGCTCGCTTGTATTTTAGCTAACTTCAATTTCAGAGTGCCATTATAGCATTCAACAAGTCCAGCGGACTGGGGGTGATTCGCAGCATGAAATTTCTGATTGATACCCAAACCCGCACACACTTTCTTCATGATCTGGCCCACGAATTCACTCCCATTGTCGCTCCATACAATTCTCGGCAAACCATACCTAGGGAAGTACTCTTTGAGCAAAACCTTGGCTGTAGACAAGGCAGTATTATCCTTTAGGGGGTAGGCCTCTATCCATCTGGAAAAGGCACAAACGACCACAAGGACATACTTTAAGTTATTGCATCTCTCCATGTGAATGTAATCTAGCTGTATCACTTCAAACGGATACGTTGGGGGAGCAAAATAACCAGCTGTAGTTGGAGTTCCCTTTCCAGGATTATACATCAGACAAATCATACAATGATTCACCAAATTCTCAGCACATTTAGGAATTCCAGCATTCTGCCATACTGGAGCCAACAACTTGCATATCCCTTTCGAACTAATGTGAGCCGTTCCATGAGCCATAATAACCACTGGGAGCACATACGCATCAGGCAACAACCATCGCTGGTGCTCCGACAACTCAATCCAACAACCTGTTGAATCCAACATACCCGTAGTTTCTCTCCACACACTCCCTTCTTTTTCCGTAGCTTCAGCCTGAATCAACTTCACACTTTCTATTGTGTCTTCACGCATTCCACCAGCCATAACCCATCTAGCAGGGCCCGCAACATACATTCGACTCGTCACATCCTTCGCTGTTTCTTTCGCAACTTCATCCGCAAACGCATTCCCTCGACCCACATCATCTGTAACCCTTTTATGCGCACTACACTTCACAATTGCAATCTGCTTTGGCAGAGTTAGTGATTAAAGAAGTTCCTTCACCAATTGTCCATGCTGAATTTTCGTACCATGAGAAGTAAGAAATCCTCTCTCTCTCCACAAACGGCCGAAACTATGGGCCACACCAAACGCATACTGGCTATCAGTATAAACATTCACTCGCTTTCCTTCTGAAAATACACACGCTCTAGTCACTGCTATTAACTCTGCTGCTTGCGCTGAATTCTGTGCTATACGTGCTGTTTCAACAACTGTATGTAAAGTTGTGACAGCATATGCTGCAGTCGACTCTCCATTCGAAAGCTTAAAACATGAACCATCTACCCATAGGGTACCATCAGCATTCGAAAGAGGAGTATCTTTTAAATCAACTCTAGCCTTTGTTTCCTCCTCTGTCTGGAGAAGACAATCATGCTGTTCCTGAACATCTGTCTCTACAGAAATCGGTAACAACGTAGCTGGATTCAACACATTGCACCTTTTGATGTGCACATGGCTAGCCAAAAGCGTCAACTCATATCCTGACAGACGTGCACTAGTAAGGTGCTGAGTCTTCGTCCTATTCAGTAGAGTATCCACTGCATGTGGGACCATCACAATCAATGTATTATCCAATACCAAACCAGCAGACTGTCGAATAGAAACAGCCGCCGCCACTGTAGCTCTCAGGCAACTCGGCAACGCTCTAGCTACTGGATCTAACGTCGCTGAAAAATACGCACATGGGCGTTGGTTGTCTCCAAATCGTTGTGTCAACACTGACAATGCACAACCTTCTCTCTCGTGTACATACAGTGTAAAAGGTTTACTGTAGTCCCGGGTACCCAATACCGGAGCAGAACACAATGCATCACGTAATTCAGAAAAACTTTTCTGACAATCATCAGACCAAGTGAGAGGATACGGAGTATCTTTAAGAGTCAGTGCCAACAAAGGTTTTGCTAGCAAGGAAAAGTTTGGGATCCATTGCCTAAAATACGAGGTGATACCTAAGAAAGCACGCACTTCTCTCTGTGAGGATGCTACAGTCATTTGGGCAATCGCTTGAATTCGTTCTGGGGTCAATCGTCTTCCCTCCTTCGACAAGAGATGACCTAAGTAGGTTACTTCTTGTCGGCAATACTGTAACTTTGATGGTGACACTTTATGATGAAGGTCAGACAAATGTCGTAACAAGGAAAGAGTAGCTTCTTTACAAACCTCTTCATCATCAGCAGCCACCAGCAGATCATCAACATACTGTATAAGAGTAGCACCGGAAGGCAACACAAAATTATCAAGCTGAGTTTTCAACGCCTGACTATAGATGGAGGGACTTTCGCAATAACCTTGAGGAGCTCTCTTAAACCGGAAGCTGCGGCCTCCTAAAGAGAAGCCGAAAATATCTATACTTTCCTCAGCGATCGGAATGCTAAAGAAAGCATTCTTCAGATCGATAACTGAAAACTAAGCAGCTGAATCAGGGATCAGAGTCAACGAAGCAGTGATATCCGGGACAACAGGAAACTGTGGCACCACAATCTTATTCACTTCTCGAAGATCGATCATTAACCGATACACAGGTGGCTGAGAAGCATCAGTACGCTTAAGGACAGGCAGAACAGGACTGTTACACACATTACCTCTCGTTTCTTCAACTACACCCTTCTCAACCAAATCATAAATAATCGCTAGAAGAGCTCTCTCGCCATCACTAGATATTTTATATTGGGGAATACGAGGTAGCCTGGCATTTGACTTAAGGGTAACAACATAGGGTGGAATCTGCAAAAGACCAACATCATTGGACCTGTAGCCCAAAGTGTATCAGGAAGAGAACGCAATTCCAGTGGAAGACAATCTTTAGACAAATACATCGGGGAAATCACTTTCTTACCCATCGTAAGATGTACTCCCGAAGGAGAGCAATGTAATGTTGCATGCAATCTTTTCAGCAAGTCCAAACCGAACAGATTCTCACCACAACCAGTCGTTAGAATAAGAGGAGCTTCCAATTCACAAGGACCAATAGAAAGGGGCAAAGGATTAGAAACCGGGTTACAAACTGGGGCGCCAGAAAATCCTACTGAAACGTTGGTCATGCCAGACAAAGGTGCGCCAGGAAGTTTAGAGTGCATAATAGAACTCTTTGTCGCACCAGTATCCAAAACAAAAGGTTCTGCCAAACCTAATGTAATCACTTCAACATAAGGTCCACTCTGGTCTACTGGAACTGACACTACTCCCTCTCTTTGCCCATGGCTGTCCTAACTATCATTATAACCAGCACTCTCACTCTCAACATAATAATCATCAATGTAGTATTGTGCAGACTGAACAGTCGGAACATTCTGTCCGTCAAAACAATTTGTAGAATTCTGAGGGGGAAAGGAACGCTCATTCCGGGGAAACACACCACGTCCACTACCCCTAGGAACTTGTTGGAAACCACCACGACCTCTCTGACCAGATACACCATTCGCACGCTGTAACAGAATCGGACAACTACTCTTGAAGTGACCTTCTTCTCTGCAATAAGCACACTGATTAGGTCCTGGCGGCAATCGCGGAGCGAAAAACTCGGGCTTCTGTAATAATCTCTGGAACTGTGGGGGTTGCTGAAACTGAGGCTGATTCGAACGAGGCGGATAAGCTTGCTGCAAAAGAACTTTCGTCTTTAAGTCTCTAGTCTTCTTCTCTACTTTATCCTTCTCATCTTTATCCCTATTCTCATAATATTGTGCAGTAGCCAATATCTGGGCCGACGAAGAAACAGCCCATGAACTCTCAGAGTCCTTTAACTTATTAGACAATTCGGGAAGTAAATTAAAAACAAATTTGTCCATGAACAACCGTTAGCCACCTTCAGTGCTCATGTCCTGACCACTATGATCGATAAACGTTTCCTCAAACCTCGTGAAAAAGTCAGACACACTCTCGTCTTTCTTTTGTTTGCATGCTGCTAACTTGTCCCAATTCACTCGCAAAGGAGGCATCATAGTTTTCATTAAATTAATAATCCTACCAGGTAATTCTGCGACCAAGGGCTCAGGTTTGGCACCTCCTACCTGCCGACCATCTGCAGCAACAATATTAGCCCACGTATCTCCTAATTCTTGTGCATGATTCTCATGACGAATCTTCGCCCACAAAGGTTGAGGAACTACATTACCCATCAACATATCTATGTCAGCTAAATTCATAACACACGCATCAACTGTCTGGGACAACTCTTTGTAATAACCAGCAGGATTCTTACGGGGGTCAGGCAAGGTCTGCTTAAGAGCCAAGACCTCTGCTCTCTTCCAAGGAACATGGACCCATACTCGCTGAAAATGTGCTGGTTCAGCCTGAATACCCTGATTAAAATTAGCAGCAACTGCCTCTCTCCATACAGGGGGAACCTCTCTCATAGGATACTGCTTCACTTTCTTCCTAACAGAAGAATCAGGTTCGTACAATGTCTGAGGCGGTAATCTAGACCTAAAAACAAGTATCGTCTCTACAGCTTCCTCAACATCAGACTCCACTATCGTCCCTTTAGCAAAATCGGACTGATCATCAAGCACTTCCTGCGGAATCGGACCCAACTCATTATCTTCCCATTTCTGACGGAGAAACGTACACATTACATCAAAAGCATACCTTTGCTTAGGCGGCTCCCACTGTAAGAAAACATCCATAACCGCTTGTAAGTTATACCTGGAAGCATTTAAAATTCATCTACGAGCCAAGAGATCCAACACTGCCCGCTCTTCGGGACCAGGAAACTGACTACGACTCTGCTTACGTTCCAAAACAGGGGTCATATTTAGTGACCCAAAGAGTGGAGACAAAAGACCAGCAACAGTCTCAGTCATTCTTTGTCGAACAGAAGGAGAAGAAGTTACCATAAGGACAGGAGAAAGACCGTTTTGAGGTGACGAAAGCATAGGGACAGAAGTAGCAGGAGTCGGAGATACAGGAATGTGAGCTACAAGAGTTTGAGGCAAAGCTGATAGCAAAGCTGGCGGCCCTGGAGGGAGCTGCACCGTAGGAGGGAGAACCATCTGTGCAACGGGTGGCTGAACAACAAATGGTGCAACAACTGGGGGTAATGGAGGCGCAGTAGCACCTTGCACATAAGGGGGTGGTAATCTCAGTAAATGAGACATCAAAGGATCGTTTTCAGAGTCTTCACTCACTTGATCTTCTTCATCTACTTTAAACTGCCTAGCTGCTTGTAGTACTGACATATTCTTCTCTTTCCTATCTCTCTTTGCCTGCTTAATTTCTCGCTGTTTGGCTTCCTTACACCAGAGGCGGAAAGAGTCAAACATTGCCGGCCGGCCTTTCTTCTTAAATAGCGCAACTTCCAAATTATCTAAAATATTTAATTCGAAACTACCATGTTGGCGCCATCGTAAAACACCATCTTTCTTCGTATAGCGAACCCATACTTCATTATAAGTAGGGCTCCCGGTTTTCCGTTTAAACAGATTTTCACACATAAATACAGACGGAAAACACGTTTTGCTTTGTCTGTATTTATATGTAAAAATGGGAAAAACACTAGCACATTAGTTGCACATTATGGGGATTGCCCACAGAGCAATCGCCTCTGGTGTTATCAGCTTTTACAACAAAGCCTCGTTAAATAAGTGATTAGTCTTTTAAAGACATGTGAAGTACTCTGTGCGGCTGGCAGCTCAAAATCTGTCTGTGTGTCCCCAGTACCCAGCCCGTCCCACTGGCCACTTAGTAGCACCTCCTTGCCATTTGTAACTATGGGAGATTTAGACAACAGGCGGCACACGTGGGATGACGTTGACTTGGGAGAGGGGGGTTGAAACCCTGCTATTTTCATGGGTTTTGCCAGCTCCGCAATGGGCGCACCCCGTATGTTTCCAGCTGCACCCTTTACCATGAAGCACAATTTCATCCATATCTGCATTTTTCACTGTCTGTGACTGATGTAGGTAATTAAACAGCGGCCATAGGCGCAACCCCTCCAGATATTAAATCTGGGTGAAATAAAGGGCAAGTAAAATTCTTGGACATGTGAGGGCAGTAAGAGTGGGGCGGTGTCTTCTGCAGTGACCGTGAAACTGCCCCTTAGTTTTTATTATTTTAAGCATGGTTCAGCAAAGAATGTAAGGGCAATGCTTGTGTTTAAAAAAAAAAAAAGTTGCACGGAGAATCAGCTCAGTGGTGTTCCTCTGCAAATTCCATAACACCCCCCTACTTCCTTTAGCTACGAAAAACTGAAGCGCTCAGAGACAGCATAAAGCACTATATTAAAGCAGCAAACTTGAGCACAATGACTGGATTAGCTCAAAAGTGAAGCTCGATTTCCAAAAAGTTTAACTTTTAGAATTGAGTCACTTGAAATGGAACACCCCGCCCCCCACGCTCGAGTCTACAGGAGTGACACTCTCTAGAGTGCAAACAGAGTCCAGTCCAACGCAGGGCTTCCGGCCAAGGTCGAAGGCCTGTACCTCCTTGCCTCACACACACACACAAGCTCCTGATTGTGGTTGGCGCCGAATCCACATTTTTCGTCGGACCTGCCCATCTTTGCCCTAGGGGGGTGTTTTCAAGGTCTCTTGCGCTTTCAGGAAACCGAAGGTGCTGCTTGAAACCGAGCTGCACGAATCTTGCACTAGTGATTTCACTTTGCACCATTAGCTGATTTTAAAACTTGGGGCTATTGAGGCAATCGCGCTCCTTACGCTAACTTACCCACGAAAACACGAAGTTGCTGACCCCATCACAGCCGATTAGGTGCTGCCCGGGGTGTATTTACTCAGGCGCCATCTTAGGTGAGGCGAGGAGCAGGCGAGCGGTCTAGTGCTCGGCCCCTCCCGCCCTCACAACCATAAAAACCCGACTGTGGCAGCGTTTCTCTGATTAGTAGTAGAACGCGACGTCCTGAGGCGGAAGCCGGGACATTTCTGTGAGCGTATGTTTGTATTGTAAATATTTCCTCTGTACTTTTAAATTTACTTGCACTAGCGATTTCACTTTGCACCATTAGTTGATTTTAAAACTTGGGGCTATTGAGGCAATCGCGCTCCTTACGCTAACTTACCCACGAAAACCCGAAGTTGCTGACCCCCATCGCAGCCGATTAGGTGCTGCTCGGGGTGTACTTACTCAGGCGCCATCTTAGGTGAGGCGAGGAGCAGGCGAGCGGTCTAGTGCTCGGCCCCTCCCGCCCTCACAACCATAAAAACCCGACTGTGGCAGCGTTTCTCTGATTAATAGTAGAACGCGACGTCCTGAGGCGGAAGCCGGGACATTTCTGTGAGCGTATGTTTGTATTGTAAATATTTCCTCTGTACTTTTAAACTTACTTGCACTAGCGATTTCACTTTGCACCATTAGTTGATTTTAAAACTTGGGGCTATTGAGGCAATCGCGCTCCTTACGCTAAATTACCCACGAAAACACGAAGTTGCTGACCCCCATCGCAGCCGATTAGGTGCTGCTCGGGGTGTATTTACTCAGGCGCCATCTTAGGTGAGGCGAGGAGCAGGCGAGCGGTCTAGTGCTCGGCCCCTCCCGCCCTCACAACCACAAAATGGTCCCCTTACCCAGGAAGCGCAGCGGACGTGCGCAGCGGGCGCGCCAGCGGCGCGCCAAAGGCGAGCCCGTCTGCGCCCATCTGCGCCCGTCCGCGCCCAACCGGGCCTCGGGGCGAGGCATGCGGTTCGGCTATGCCCTTATACCCGCTCTGACCTCTTAGCTTATAACGATGGCCATGGTCATATACCGAGACAAACTTACAACAGAATTAAGAACTTGGGGGTCCTGGTGAGTTGCACATGCTGTGGAGAAACGCCTCTTACATCTGGCTCGGACCACCTCAGTCGGGCGAAGCCCACTCCCCAACCTCTCTCCCTGACCCTCTTCTACTTAAATACCCGCTCCCTTGTTAAGCACCAGCAGGACATTTTTCTATTTCTGACTACAGAGCACCCGGATGTGCTTCTACTAATGGAGACCTGGCTGACTCCAGACTCTGCGCCCGATATAATAGCTGCTCTCCCCCCAAATTACTACATCATCCATGCAGACCCGGCTGCTGGCAGGTCTGGCGGAGGGGTGGCAGCAATCATTCACACCTCCCTAAAAACCACTACCCTTACCTGTTTGAAACTGCCAGACACCGATAACCTAGTCCTGAAGTTCGAAACCCCTAACACTACCATGCTGTGTGTCCTCCTTTATAGGCCTCCTCATTCTATGCCATCTTTTCCTTTTATGCTCAGTGAACACATCGCGAACTTAGCCATGGAGCACTCAAAAATCCTCCTGGCAGGAGACTTTAATTACTGGTTCAATGACCCGGCAGAAGTGCCTCAATCCTGTGAGCTTATGGAGCTCCTCACAAACCTGAATCTTTTCCAACAAGTCCTTTCACCTACCCACTGTAAAGGTCACATCTTGGACCACATCTGGACCAACTTCCCGCTAACCTCTAACCCGGTCACCATGCCTTGCCTTTGGTCAGACCACGTCCTCCTTAAGTTTAAGCTTATCTGGTCTACCGTGAAGCCACCTACAGCTCTGACCTGCTGTAGAGCAAGGAAATGGAAAACGCTTGAAAAACCAGAATTTATAAAAACACTAAACAATACGGTCCCACTTCCTCACTCTGATATTAACTCTGCTGAATTTAATTGGGCTGGCTGGCTTCAAAATGCTAGCGATATTCATGCACCCTACAAAGATATTAAACTGGCTCGTCGAGGTGACGCCCAACGTTGGTTCTCCCAAGATTTAAAAAATAAGAAACTATCCCTGGTCAAATCGAGCGAAAGTGGCGCCACTGCTATTCGCCCGATTTAAAATCTGAGTATATCAAGGCTAGGAAGGTGTACATGAAGACCATTTTTGCCACTAAATCTGCTTATTTCTCATCACGAATTCTTAATTCAGCAGATAGACCTAAGGAGGTCTTCTCAATACTAAATGACCCGACTGAACTAGACAGTGTCCGCCCTAAGGTGAGTCCAACCCAGACCTTCTGTGATGCCCTCAATACCTATTTTATTGATAAAATCGCGGACATCAAGATGAGCATTCCCAGCTCCCCTGACAATACCCCCTTTGTTCCCGATACTACCACCAAGGCAACATTAAACTGTTTTCCTACTATGACCTTAGAGCAATTCTTAGAGCTACTAACAAGAGTTAAGTCAGGGGCACCTTCCGACAAATGTCCACCTTACATTCTCAAAGAATGTTTGTCATCCGTCCCTACCCCGGCCTACTCTCTGTTGAATGACTCCTTAACAACTGGTCTAGTACTGCTTGCCTTTAAGGAAGCAACTGTCATCCCGCTTCTGAAGAAACCTGGGGCAGACCTCTCCTGCATGGCAAATTATCGACCAATCTCTTTGCTCCCTTTTTTGGCAAAAGTTTTGGAAGCCCATGTGGCTAAACACCTGTCCAATTTTTTGGAGGACTCAAATGGCCTTGATTCCCAACAGGCAGGTTTCCGCCCCGCCCACTCAACGGAGGCAGTGGTAGTCGCGGTTCTAGACTCTCTCCGTGACTGCGCTGACAGACACTCTCCTCAGGCCCTGGTGCTGTTGGATCTGTCGGCCGCGTTTGACATGGTCGACCATGACATCTTGATCGACCGTGTCAATCAGGTCGGCATCAGGGGCCTTGCTGCGGACTGGTTGCGGTCCTTTTTGGAGAATCGTTCCCAGTCGGACCACCTTGGCACCCTGGTCGGCCCCAGGCGGCCCATCACCTGTGGAGTCCCTCAGGGCTCATCACTGTCACCCCACCTGTTCAACATATATATTCTCCCCCTAATTAAGGCTCTAAGAGAAATGCAGGTGTCTGTGTTTAATTACGCGGACGACCTGCAATTGCTCTTTACGGTTGACAATTCCACCCTCTCCATCTCCCATTTCCAGACCACCATGAAGTTCATCCAAACATGGATGAACCAAAACCATCTAAAATTAAATCCTGGAAAAACCGAGTTGGTGCTCACAGGTGACAGTGTAACATTTTGGGGCTCCCATTACTGGCCATCAGATATGGGCCAAGCTCCTACTCCTACTTCCTCTGCAAAGACACTTGGAGTGACCCTGAATAGAGACCTCTCTTTAAAAACTCCAGTGGGCCAAGTGGTCTCCAAGTGTTTTTTCCAGCGGAAAAAAAATAGAAAGGTACGACGCTTCTTTACTCCAGAGGCTATTATCCAGGTGGTGATTACCACGGTACTGTCCCACTTGGATTATGCAAACTCTATATATCTAGGCCTACCTTTATATCTATTGAAGCGCCTTCAGATGGTCCAAAACTATGCGGCCAGACTCATCACCGACCAACCCAGATGGCATCCTGCATCTCCTCTGCTTAGGGACCTGCACTGGCTTCCTATGGCCCAACGCTGCTCCTTTAAAACTGGCTGCATGATTTTTAAATCTCTCCATCGCAAAAGTCCGGGATTCATTGACAATCTCATCGTCAGGCACACGCCCTCCCGTAACCTGCGATCAGCCCACCAATTCCTCCTCCAGACACCCGCCTTCAATCGCAAACGCTCTGGTGGCTGCAGATTTGCTGTCCTTGCACCCCGCCTATGGAACACCTTTCCTCTTGAGATCAGGGCCTGCTCGGACCTCATGTCATTCAGGAAAGCTTTAAAAACATGGCTCTTTAGACAAGCTTTTCACTAAATCCCCTCTTTTCACGTCCCAGGTGTCGCTCTCTGTTTTTCTTAGCGCCAGGAAACCAATCGGTGGCAGTGTGCTCAATAAATATTTTTTAACATAACATAACATTAACATGTATCAGTGCGGCTCCGTAGGAAGGATCGGGACCGCTCACTCACGTAGTATAACATTCAAACTGGGGGAAAGTATATATATTTTTTAGTTTTATGTAGTGCAAACTAGACCGAGACATCGGGCATCAATCAGAGCGCTTCACATGACCACCTGTTTAGTTACACAAGGACACATTCATTTTGTTAGGCACTAGGAGATTAAGTGATTTGCTCAGAATCGCAGGATGTGGAGTCGTTTCCCAGCTCCAAAGTCGACAGTCAAGCCGTGAGGCCACATCTCTGTTACCAGAGACACCAGGTGTTAAGTGAGGGTGTCTGCATTAGTTGAGCTATGCATGTCAGCCCCGAAGGGATAGGTTTGATGGATCGGAGGTACTTCCTAAGAAAGCTTCACTCGCAAGCCAATAACCTGTGTATTGCTCACTGAAGGCTGTTTCTTAGCGCTGGAGTACATTTACTTATAAGCTACACCTTATTGCTCTTCCTGCTGGTCTGATTCCACTGATCTCATCCTCTAACACAAAGCCTGCAAGATCTATTTCTTCTGCAGCAAATTTACATTTATAACAAGTCTGTCGCTTTTCAGCTGCACCCGGTGTGTCTGAAAAGGTGGTTATTTCATGTGTGTCTATTGAAGACTTTCATAATAGATCCACTGACTTGCAGTGATGGCAAATATGTATTTTAGGTCTGAGAAAGGAGTCTGTGTGAAAGAGCACCTTAATTCAAGGGGTCAGTATTTCAAATGGTCAGTGTAGTGGCCAGGGTTTAAATAAATGTGGAAAAATACTAGATGCAGCGTCGTCTTTTACTTGTGGGAAAAATAAATGTGGATAAATACAGATAAAATGCCCAAAAAATAAATATGGATAAATACAGACGGAAATGGCAAAAAAATAAATACCATAAAACTGGGAGCCCTACTTATAAGTAATAGGACCCACTCCGTGTTTTGAATAGAGCTCATAAGTCGGAGTTCCAACCGGAGGTATCGGACACGAATCCTCCAATCGGGAATCCCTGTTGCAACCACAACTAAACCATTTCCTAAATTTGCTAAGACCAGGCATCTTATAGCTCACTAGTCTAGCTTCAAACTTCAAGGGGTTATCAACTATCTATACCCTCGTAAATATACGAGCCCCTCGGCTTCGACTATTGCAATAACCGAATCAAAACCAAGAAACAAAACAAAGTCGTGGGAGCGACCCACTTATACTTAACCAAAATATCTGTCACGCCACCAGAAGACCGTCTATCATCTCGCTCTACCAATCATCAATCGAGGGTCCAAGACAGGGCGACAGTCAGGGCAGCAGTCCTTTGTAGCCGTCGGAAAGCGGAAGGCTTCGCAGTAAAGACTTTCGGTCCACGTCGACATGCAGGGGTCGATGAAGTGGTTGGCTTTCCTCCAGAATTTCCTCACGGGGCTCCTAACGATCCTCGGGCTTGGACCGGTACCGCTGAAGTTGCCCCACAATGGGCGCCAACTGAAGAACCGGGTTTTTAGAACCCAGCGGCGCCAGGGGCACGCCCAAAGTCTTCGGGTTCACCTGTCTTGGTATACAGAGACACAGAAAACTTCTGGATGGCGTCAAAGATCAAATTTATTAGCTGCAGCTAGTAACAGTAATCCCAGCAATACAACACGGTGTACAACTCAGGAAACTGCTCAACTTTCGTAGAGCAAGACATCTCTTTTTATCTACATTTTGCTCATTATAAATGCACACCCACTGCGACAAATACTGACAAATGAAATACATTTTCCCACGCATTATCACATCATAAAAGCTCGATTTACATTGTACCAACCCACAAGTTAATTATTAGGAATGTCCCAAATTCAATTTCTACAAGTCGGACAAACCCATAATTGAAAGCACTATGCATGTAATGAAAAGTCATAAGAAAAGGAAATAGTTCAGATGCTGAATAGGATAAGATATGTACAAGGGCACTAAAGTTAACGATATCCTGAACATTGATTGGCAATCTCAGACAACGATCAGCCAGGAAAATTGGCTTCGCAAAGGGTCAGTTTGAGGTGACGGGGTCAGCGTCCTATAGTTCACTCACGAGTCAGAAAAGGCCTAGTTAATGCGTACATGAACAACGAAGCCAATGCAACTTGTTCGTTCGGTTACCTCCATAGGCCTACGTGAGGGCAACACAAAATGGCGTTACGAACAACTCAAACAAAATGGAGTCCGGTTCATGAATCACAGAACCTCAGGGGGGGGCTGTGTCAAAATGCTTCAAATGAAGAAATCTATTTGACAAAGACCCCAAAATGTTGACAGCAGACCCTTAATTCTGTATTTTTTCCAAGAAGTTCTATACTTGTTCAGTTATATTGGGGTTTGAACATTACTCCTCCAGAATTGGCAGAATTTGGCAACTCTATGTTACTCTCGTGACGTGGAGTTCCAGACAAATTCCGCCAATCAACTCATGGCAGATTTTTTTCCAGCGATGCTCCAGAATTGCGAGCAAAATTTTACATCCTTAACAACATTTTTTAAAGCGGGTAGTCGCGAGCGGTCATGGTCAGGGGGATGTTTCTCAAGTAGGTGATCAAGTAAATTTTCTTCTTGAGTATCAACAAAATCAACTTGAATGGCTACATGCTTGGTGTTGTTCATCTTACTCATGCTACTGGAGCAAAATTGCAGCACGACGTGCATATTTTCTGCCCAATAGTGGAACCCCACTGAATCGCACTGAGTTTTTATGCAACTCCACGGAATTACATTAAGTGAAACATCGCAAGTTCCACCCACCCCTAGTTATTGTTGCTATTGCAGTGCACCTCCACCTGTTGGTAAAAGCCTTCGGATTAGTACTTCTTGAGCACTACCATATGCAGATGGTGGGGTAAGTGTGGGGCTCCTGTTTCTGTTGTTCAAGGATTGGACGTTTCTAGGTACAGCCTGCCCTTTTTTCTGTCCTTAATTATTGCTTCAGGAAAGGCAGATGACAGTTAGCTGCAGGGATAACACACTACATTCTACCCTTGTTAGGATACTCCTGCTTGGAGCCAGTCCCATTTCTACCTGCTGGGAGAGCCATCACCTTGCTTAAAGGCTGTGTCTGAGCAACAGCCAGAAAATAACATTTAAAAGAGAACCACCCCAAACCAGTTCCCACATTCCCTTGTCTAGAAAGTGTGTTCCAGTTCCACATGTTTTCAGGATCGAGGAAAGGAATGCTCCAGTGAGTACTCAAGGACTGCTGTGTGACTACGGGTGGTGTCTGCTTAAGAGATAGTTTCCCAGATGCGAGGACGCATTGCCTAAAGTCTGCATGACTTATTGCCTAAAGTCTGCATGACTTGTTGGAGAAGCTGAAGGTCTGCTAAGCACATAAAAGCCTGTCCATCTGCTTCCCTTGAGGAAGAGAGACTTTCCAGGATAAGAAGCCATTGTGTTCCTGCCTTGCAGAACACCTAGAAGTTGCTGACTGCCCATGGGAACAAAACTGAAGCCGGGTCATTAGGGGTCTCCCATCATGGCCCTTGTAGTGGAACATGTACAGCCATCAAGTCCAGGAAGTAACCATGTGATGTCTGGCTCCCCTGCAATGCCCAAAGGTCTGGTGCTGCTTCTTCCCCACTCCAGGAGAATCCATTGGAGTAGCTGCAGTCCCCACCAGAGTGGAATCCTGATCCTGGCCTGGAGGCTGCACCTGCCAGACGAGCACTCCATGTGAATCCGGCCCGAAGTCCACAACTCACTGCAACAAGCAACCATCAGATCCCAACCCAGAAGCAATATCAGCCAGGACGAGTGCCTGATGAGCAGACTAGCCATGCTGCTCCCTAAAGCGGCCTAGTTCTGAATGAGGTGCCTGCTGCGGTCTGCTGTCAGAGGAGCTGTGGCTGAAAGCACCAGCCTGGAGTACACCTAGCATCTCTGCATGGCCGCATCAACATGAGCAGGTAGAGGGCCACACATTCGAAAGACAGCTGGATGTGCAGATCTTATATTGCAGTGGGAACACTGACTGTTACTTAACCTTTTCGATGCGTCGGAAGGCCGACGTCACGGTGGGTGTGTGCTTCAGGCGGCCGGAGGCTGTCCAAACTGCGAACGCGTCGCATTCGGCAGCACCCCGCGGAATGTCCGCCATGGCAAAAAGGTTAAACAATCTCATTTTGTGTAAGTGTGAGAGTAGCTCTACGAAGAACTTCACATTAGTAGAGACCCAACTTACCGCAGCCGGCACAGGTGAGAGCAGTGGGGCGGTGAG
Organism: Lissotriton helveticus; assembly: GCF_964261635.1. Lineage (NCBI taxonomy): Eukaryota > Metazoa > Chordata > Amphibia > Caudata > Salamandridae > Lissotriton > Lissotriton helveticus. The sequence continues at coordinate 118,605,482 of NC_136068.1, forward strand.
GCTGGGCAGGGGCGGCACAGTCGACAGATGACGAGATAGGTAAAATTAAATAAAAACATAAATAAACCACTTACCTTGCGCTCGCTGACTCGGCGATGCGTCAAGCGCAATGTAAGTGGTTTTATTTTTGTTAGTTCATTTTACCTATTGCATCGTCTGACGACTTACCCCACAAGCCCCACCACTCTTACCTGTGCCTGCCGGCTGCCGCGCCTTCCAAATATATGCCTATGCTTATGGCAGAAGTCCCAAAGACACAAGAGAAGCTCTTAGGAGGGGGAGAGGGTGCCATAGTGGGTGTAAATGCTCACCTATGAATAATAGTTGGAAATACAACTCCATCTCGGAGTGCCCTCAAAATGTGTTCTATAAAGTCTTAGCATATTATTAAAGGCAGGCCTCGTGGTTAAAAGATAAAACAAGGCTGGCATGGGACAGCTGCATATCAAGTTTTTTTTTTTGTGTCTTTACAGAATCTTGTTCTCATCTCCTTAAGCCCAGTCCTACTATACAACACCGATTCTTGTGGAACAACCTCAGCCAATGATTGATTCATTGAGCCAACGCTGCATGCCTTCATTTTGTCCGGAAATGTAGACTTTCAGACAGTCTTTATTTTTATGGAAGCGCTAAGCTTGCTGGGACATGTAGGCTCATACTTCTAATGAAGACATCGCTGCTAGAATGGGGGGAAAGGGTCGAAACAGCTGTCGCTGATGCCTTGGGCTGCCTTACCTGGCCACCGAGAAGGTCGGCGGCGCTTCAAAAATAGACGAGGTATCATTGGAAACAGCAAAACAACGGGGGCCGCTGATGACAACAGCTCAACGGGTCCTGCAGAGGAAGTGCATAATTACCGGACAGCGCGCGGCACCTGGCAGCAGGGCCCCAATCAGTGGCAAATTATCGAGACTGTCGACAGACACAAGGGCCTTAATGAGCCGCGCGCCTCAGGCGCCGGGCGGCCATTTCCTTGCAGGGAGTGATGGGAAGATGAATACGCAATCACCCCTCGCGCCTGCCTTTCCAATGTATAGTGTGTCCTTGGCGGGTTCTGTAATCTTCTCCTTTGTCTGAGAGGTGGAGATTCTTCTCACCCCATCACATTTCACCGCCGGAAACCATCGGCACCGCGGATACAAACTGTCAGCTTCCCCGGCAGGGTACCGGCTGGCGATTAGAATATTTAGGATTGCATGGCTAAACCCTACACAGTGGTGTTACAAGGGTGCTATAAAACCCTTCTCCGAGCAGGGAAATGTGTAGTAAAAAAACACAACCACAATTTAGCTACACGAGGCACCTCAGAAAGCTCTCCGGTTTCCTCAAACCACTCCTGAGCTGCGCGTCCAGGCCAGGTTTGTCTTTTTCTTCAAATTCTAGAACGTATGGTCTTGCTTTTACAATTGGATCAACAACACAACAAATTCCAGAATGCATAGAAAGTAACCTAAACTGGATGAGCTATTAACTGGGAAACCTGGGAGTTCTGTCCTGAGCCCAGGTGCCACCACACCAGCTGTATTGATGATAGCTAACGTCACAGCCACCAAGTGTCCCAAAGGCATTTTGAGTTCTCAAACTATCTGTGTTTTAGGCTGAAGTAGTTTAAAGTTTAAACTATCTTGATTTTCCGTTGTGTATTCTGGAACATGCAGTTTAGTATTTGCAACTACAAATGAACAACTACAAGTCACAGAAAGCTAATCACAAAAAGAAAACTTAAGTAGCATTTTCTGTGTGGAATGAGATATTTCGAGACCTCTGGCATTACCTTCCTGTAAGTCTTCCTCGCCACTAGAGTTACAAAGTGTGCTTCAGCTCACTTTGTAACTAATGTGGCGAGGAAGGCAATACTCGGAGTAATGAAGATTACCGGTAAGTAACCGGGGCATTATCTGGCACTTGCGAGCTTTTTAGCAAGCGCACTTTGCACTCTTGGGATTTTAGTTTCATTTTCTCATTTTATGAGCAGGCATACTAGTTCCAGCATGCAAATTGCTATTGGGTTAAACAGGCATGGTCACCCATCACCATAGGCTAACAGACGGTAGGAAGCTTACTAAGCACTTCTATATTGGCAAATTCAATGTTTTCCCCCGACCAGTCATGTTCTGAGAGTGGATCTTCTGTGGCGGTATCCAGTGTCTAGGATCGCCACCAATACCATTGAGAAATAATAGCCATCTGTTTGCATTTTAACATTCTGCAAAATCCATGACATGATTCTTGAGTTGGGCTTTCTATGAAATCATCTCTATTCATTTTTAACATGGCCTTTCTGTCTTTATTTTTTCAGTTGGGGTCATTTAGGCAGCATAATACAATATGTGTTTTCTTCTTACATTTACTGTTTATGCACTCACAAGGGGAAAAATACTGATTTAAAGTAACTTTTCTATTTTTTATTGTACCAGCAGGGACATTAAAATTCCAGTCATACTGGCATAAAACCAGCCAGGTAGCAGCCCTACCTGTGTCTGAATTGTAGGTCTTGGGTTTGAATCTTGGTGCGGCTGACTCCAGAGCAGTAGAGTTTCTTAACATAAGGGACTTTCAGCCAGTCCTGACTTTTTAGCCATGAGCAAAATGTATTCTGTAATTTGTAGTTCCACTTTGACATGTAAACATGAGACCAAAATTCCCAGTGTGTAAAGTGCTGCTAGCTAAAAAGGTTAGAATGGCTACCGGTGGCACACATGTCAAGCGACTTTGTCAACTGCGCTGACAATAGGACCATTTTCATGTGACGTATTCTGCCAGTATTCCCTTTCTAGCGGAAAGTACGCTGCAATTACGCAATCGATGCTGCGCTTTTTTAAAAATAACTTTATTTTTCATTATTTAAAAAAATAAAGGTACTGCACAGAGATAGCAATCAAAAATTATAGGGTAAGCAATGCGTTTCATCCCCCATTACAAGCAGACATACAACGATCATTGGTAGGTGCAATAATGCGAACAGTAAAGGAAATTGGACTTTACGACTTACGGATGAGGGCACACCCAATGTTTGTTCGCTGTGCATAAAGTCTCTCTACGTTGTTGCTATGTGCATAGGTAGAGAGTAGCCTTTCTGGTTTTGAGAGCTTGCAGTATCGTTGAGCATAAAGAGGTAAGCTTGCAGCAGCTCTCGCCATATGTCGCGAGGTCTGGATGTACGCGACTGCAGGCTTGCATACAGTTCGCTGTTTGTATTGCAGTGTATTAAGCTATTGATCCATGCATTTCATGTGGGCGGGTGGATGTTGCACTTTGCACCTTAAAACCCAAAGGCAAACATTTGCAGACATTCAACGTATGATTGAACTAAAAGCCTGCTCCCTCTGGTTTAGAGTGACATGCATTACATGAGGCCACTTGGCACTTAAAATTGAGGGATGCTCAGGGCAGAAGTTTAACTGCTGCCAGCAGCCCTAATTCCCTGTTCGAAGCCTCCACCTGCTACCATGAAGCACAAACCCAAGGAAGAAGTCCCAGTCAACTATTAGCCTGGTAAATAGTCCTGGCTGAGTCCACCCTATCCTCCTGCTCCCTAAAAGGCTCCTTGTCAGAGCACTACCTCTTAGCTCCACATCCCCAACTCTCCAGGTCCCCTTTCTACTACTGAGTGTGGCATTGAGAAATAGAAGTGACTCTGAAGGTTTGCCATCTACCGCTTGTCACACTGTATATGGGAAGGCAGCAGTGGTTGAAGTGCATTTAAAAACAAACGTATGGGAATTATGATGCTGTGTGCAAAGAGGGCAGGCTGAGTGAGTGTGGGGGCAGAATCTTTCAACTTCAGGTAACTTCATATAAAATAAGGCACAGATTAATAAAAAATAAATGCAAGCTTTTTTTAAAAAGTGGGAAATGCATTATTGCACATTGTGAAACTTCGGAACACCCGTTCCGCAGCTAAGCATCAGACGGAACTTTTTAATCTCCTGAACACCGTCTCCCCAGACTATCTATTCCTAACTGAAACCTGGTTTTCCGCTGATTCCCTTCCCGACCTTCTGGCCATTCTCCCTGATACCCACTATGCCCTCCGGGCAGATCGCCCGGCTGGTAAGGCTGGGGGTGGTGTGGCGATGATTATTCATTCCACCTTGAAATTCCAACTTCTTGCTCACCCCCCCATACCTAATGTAGACTACTTGGTGGCCCGCTCTCTCAATCTTTCCACACCTCTCACCATTGTCCTTAAGTATTGCCCCCCCCCAAGCTATGCCTTTATTTGTAGCGGTTTTACAGGATCTTTTGGCCACACTTGTGGTCAATAACTCCTCGGTTATCCTACTTGGCGATTTCAACTTCTGGCCAGGCGACCCCAGGGAAGACCTGTCTTCTAAAGACTTTTCCGCCACCCTCCAGAGTTTGAACTTTTCATCCCACGTCATGGCCCCTACTCATACCCAGGGTCATATCCTGGACCAAATCTGGTCATCACGCTGCGACGTCTCATCCCCTTCCATACTCCCTTGTATTTGGTCTGACCATTCCATTATTTCATTTTTCATTTATACGGCCTCGGCCGATAAGTTGCCTCTACCCAAAAATATTTTGGCTCGCAGTTGGAATCAAACTGACCTCAACTCCCTTTTGCTCTCTTTGGCCTCTTCAGCTCCGGATCTCTCTGACCTCTCTTTGGATTCGCAGGCAGATACCATCAGCGCCTGGCTTTCCTCTTCCTGCGATCAGGTCGCCCCGCTTAAAAAGATCAAATCCGTCCGCCCTTACGATGCGCACAAATGGTTCACCAAGGAGCTCAAAGCTCTCAAACTTGATCTTAGGCGGTCGAAGCGTCATTGGAGACGGAACTACTGCCCCAATCTTCGTGCTAAATATAGACTTCTCCTGAACAACTGCAAAAGAGCGATTCTCGCGGCCAAAACCAAATATTTTACCGAAAAAGTTGCCCTCTCTGCCAATAAATCCCGAGAAATCTTTTCCCTGGTCCACAACCTAGCTACCTCTGACCGCACTAATGCCAGTCCTGTTCCATCTCAGACCCTCTGCTCTTCACTCAATGATTATTTCATTGATAAGATCACTAACATCAAGGCCAATATCCCTACAGTGCCCCAAGCTGGCTTCCCCTGCTCCCTCCCCCTGCCCCCCTCCTCTTTGGACCACTTCCCACCTATTTCCTTGGACTGCTTCCTTAAACTACTTATAAAAGTTAAGTCTGGCTCTCCGGCGGACTGTGCTCCTGCACGGATTCTTAAAACTCTTTTCACTAGCTGTCCTGCTCCCCCTCTTGCTCTCCTTAACGCTTCTTTAGCTTTGGGTTCTGTTCTTTTATCTTTTAAATCTGCTATAGTTTTTCCTATCCTTAAAAAAAACTGGTCTGGACCCCTCTCTTCCTTCTAATTTCAGGCCTATTTCTCTTCTCCCTTACTTGGGCAAGATCCTTGAAAGCTATATCACATCTTGCCTGTCCAACTATATCGAGGAGAACCATCTCCTGGCCTCCCATCAGGCAGGTTTTCGCCCAGGCCACTCCACGGAGTCAGTGATCATCGCAGTCCTGGACGAACTCAAAGGGAAAGCAGACATCAATCTCCCCCAGGCCTTGGTACTCCTCGATTTGTCCGCTGCGTTTGACACGGTCGATCATTCTATCCTTCTCGGCCGTGTCAGCGCAGCGGGCATCCGGGGCGCCGCCTTCTCTTGGCTTGCGTCCTTTCTTTAGGGCAGGACCCAAGCGGTTCATCTTTCAGGCTTCTCTGCTCCTCCTCGCTTGGTCACCTGTGGGGTCCCCCAAGGTTCCTCACTTCCTCCTCTTCTTTTCAATCTTTATATCTATCCTCTTATTATTTCTCTTCTCGAGTTGGGGGTCTCTGTATACAACTACGCGGATGACCTCCAGCTTGTCTTCGATCTTTCTTTCCCCTCTGTTTCGCTTCCTAAGTTTTGTTCTACCTTAGTTTTTATATCTGAATGGATGAGCTTCAATCACTTGAAGCTCAATCCGGACAAGACGGAGCTTGTCCTCACGGGTGGCCCCTCTAATCTCTGGTCCGCGGTTTACTGGCCCCATTCCTTTGGTTCCCCCCCTTCACCGGTTTCTTCTGTTCGGACCTTGGGCATCAAGGTCAGCCATGATCTGACTATGCATGCCCAAGTCAGTTCCGTAGTATCCTCTTGTTTTCTGTCCCTCCGCCTCATCCGGAAGATCTCTCGGTATTTTTCTGCGGAAGCCCTTAAAACCATAGTCATGGCCCTTATCACCTCCCGCCTCGACTATGGGAATGGCTTGTACGCGGGCATACCTGCCTACGAAACCCGCCGTCTTCAGGCCATTCAAAACCAGGCTGCCTGCCTCATTCTTCGCCTTCCCAAATCTTCCCACATCACCCCTGCACTCAAGTCTCTTCATTGGCTTCCTGTGCATTCCAGATCTATTTTCAAATTGGCCTGTTTGGCCTTTCGCGCTCACACCCATTCAGCTCCCTTCTTTATCGGATCTCTCATCACCCCTCACGTCCCCAGCCGCACCCTCCGTTCCTTCTCTCTTTCCCTTCTTCACATCCCCCGCTTCTGTAAATCCAGAACGGGAGGTACCCGATTTTCGGTTCTGGTCCCCCGGATCTGGAACAGTCTCCCTCTGTTCATTCGCTCTATCCCTATCTATACCCACTTCCGCAAAGCTCTCAAAACCTTCCTGTTCTCCCGCGCCCCCTTTGTGAGTCTGGTCAAACCCCCAGCGCCAGGAAGCCGCTTGGCCCCAGTGCGCTTAATTAAGTTCTTTTTCCATTCCATTCCATTCTGTTAGTTAATGCACTGCAGAGGTCTTTGTCTGCAACCAAAGAGCCCCAGAATCGAAACCTGGTCGAAGGAGTGGAAATTAGTGGATTACTTATGTTTAGTGCTAGGAGGTCCCAGTTTGTGAAAGAAAGCACCCAGACTATGTTAGTCAATATTTTAAACTTGCATTACACACAGTATAAGGTAGCTGCTACAAAATGTGCTAAATGGTTTAAGATAAAGTGCTTCAAAAATATACATTTTAGCAATACCCAGACTGTACATACTGTAATTGTTTTGTACCTGTTCATTAAAAGCACACACTTTAAAGCTCAGCAGGTAAATCACTTGCAATACAACTGTCACCAGGAAAGCTTCAAGTGAGTACATCTATGGAATCCAATACCAGCTTCAAAGAACCCTTTACATTTGCAGATTGACCAGTTTGCACATTTACATTTCTTTCAGGGAAGACGGCACCCAGGCAATAATGCTTGTTTAGCCGTGCGCCCCTCCCTCGGTTTAAAAGCACAGGGGACTCCCTGCCTTACACGTCTGCGTACATTTTATCTCTCGGATTTAACCATTCCGGGACGGTTTTCATTTCTCGAACAGTAGGGGAATTGTTTTGCTTAACCCGTTTACTGCAGCCGTTATTTTGGCTCAGTGCGGGCGTTCGACAGAGTGGGCGGGGCGCGTCGGCCGTTGAACGTTCGCTGCACCAGCCAGGTAGTGCTCCGAACGTTCAAAGGCCGACGGCAGCATCAATGGGGTTAAATTAAAAAAGTATGGGCCTGTTGTGTCCCTCCGATCCCACCCACTTTAAACCTTGGAGGGCAAACATGTTAATTTCATCATGGGCAAAATTCAACCGACTTTCTAAAGGGTGAAGTTTACACTTGTCCCAACATTTGGTGTGATACAACTGCACCAAGTAAATATTAATATCTCAGTGTGACGTATAAACTTCCCATTACAAATTCTGCACCTTGTAATGTAGCCTAATCAGGTTCATTGGAATTATGTGACTTGTACGGCTAGGGCACTTTCTACATAAGTATGGATTTGCCACTTCATCCACCATCTTCTGCATAGCTTCGCATGTCATTAAGAACCTTGTGTTTAGTCAAAGGACCAAAAGGCAGAAAACAATAGTCCCCACAGCTGCTGTCCTGCAGTGGCAGTCCCTTCGCAAATATTCAAGTGCTATATTCAAGAGTTAAGTTGCTAGTAATGAGAAACTTTAGCACTGGCAGTATTAACGTGTGTTTATAAAAGCACTAACGCATTGCACCACATAATTAGCCTTTTCATGCCATATAATTTAGTCAACCTGTCCTTATATAATTTGATCCCACATTGCTCAAAAAGTGTAGACAGTGGTAGAAGTGGGCGGGATCGGAAGGGCACAGCGTGCCCCTACTTTTAAAAATGATTTCAGTCCGTTCCCCTAATTCTTTCTTTCAAAAAATCGTCCCGGGATGGCAAGAATAGTCCTACTTAAAAACGATAACTTTTTCATTCAGCTTCCAGGGGCGGCTCGCACTTCTCTGTTGAACTCCAGAGGCTGGAGCAACCCCTCCCTGAGCTCTCACAGGTTCAGGGCAGGCCCATTGTCATTCGATTGAGGTCGATTATCACCTTTCGAATGACAATGCGCCGCCCTCTCTGCCTTTAGCTATCAAGTGCCAGTGAGATCAGAATTAGTGATTACAGAGGAGCTTTCCCCAAACAGAGTACTGCGGGGAATTTGCCTCCTTGTGTAATTTGTCAATGTTGTCCACAGAGTGAACTGGGCAGGAGCAGTGATGGGACAGAAGAGGCGACAGGAAAGGAGAGGTAATGGGGCAGGAGAGGTGACCGGGCAGAAGAAGTAACGGGCAGGACAAGTGACAGGCAGGAGAAGGGACAGCGCAGGAGAAGTGACTGGGCAGGAGAGGTAACGGGTCAGGAGCAGTGACGGGACAAGAGCAGTGACGGGACAGGAGAGGCAACAGGAAAGGAGAGGTGATGGGCAGGAGGAGTGATGGGTCAGAGCGGTGATTAGGCATGAGCAGGAGCAGTAACCGGGCAGGCGCAGTGAACGGATAGGGGCAGTGAAAAGATAGGAGCAGTGAACGGGTCAGGAGAAGTGATCAGGCAGGAGAAGTGATCGGGCAGGAGCGGTGAACGGGGCAGGAGCGGTGAACGGGGCCGGAGCGGTGAACCGGACAGGAGCAATGAACGGGGCAGGAGCAATGAACAGGGCAGGAGAAGCAATGGGGCAGGAGAAGAGACGGGGCAGGAGAAGCGACGAGGCAGGAGAAGCGACGGGGCAGGAGAGGCGACAGGGCAGGAAAAGCGCCAGGCAGGTGATGTGATGGACAGGTGACGTGATGGGGCAGGAGAAGTGATGAGGCAGGAGAAGTGACGGGGCAGGAGGGGTGAAGGGGAGGGAGAGGTGATGGGGCAGGAGATGTGATGGGGCAGGAGAGGTGACGGGGCAGGAGAGGAGATTAGGCAGGAGTGGTAACGGGGCGGGAGCAGTGAAAGGACAGGAGCAGTCAACGGGGCAGGAGCGGTGAACGGGGCAGGAGTGGTGAACGGGGCAGGAGCGGTGAATGGGGCAGGAGCAGTGAACTGGGCAGGAGCGGTGAACGGGGCAGGAGCAGTGAATGGGGCAGGAGCACTGAACGGGTCAGGAGCAGTGAACGCGGCAGGAGCAGTGAACGGGGCAGGAGCAGTGACCGGGACAGGAGCAGTGACCGGGACAGGAGAGGCGACAGGGCAGGAGAGGCGATAGGTCAGGAGAGGCAACAGGTCAGGAGAGACGACCGGGCAGGAGAGGTTACTGGGCAGGAGAGGTGACTGGACAGGAGAGGTGACGGGCAGGAGTGGGGATGGGGCAGGAGTGGTGACGGGGCAGGAGAGGTGACGGGGCAGAAGCAGTGATTAGGCATGAGCAGGAGCAGTGACCGGGCAGGACCGGTGATCGGGCAGGAGCAGTGAACGGGCAGGAGAAGTGTCGGGCCAGGAGAAGTGACGGAGGGGGCAGGGGAATTGACGAGGCAGGAGCGTTGATTGTGCATGAGCAGGAGTACTGACTGGACAGGAGCAGTGAAAGGGCAGGAGCAGTGACGGGGCAGGAAAAGTGACGGGGCAGGAGAAGTGACGGTGCAGAAGAAGTGACGGGGCAGGAGAAGTGACAGGGCAGGAGAAGTGACGGGGCAGGAGAAGTGACGGGGCAGGAGAAGTGACTAGGCATGAGCAGGAGCGGTGAATGGGTAGGAGCAGATAACGGGCAGGAGCAGATAACGGGCAGGAGTAGTGAACGGGCAGGAGTAGTGAACGGGCAGGAGTAGTGAACGGGCAGGAGCAGTGACGAAGCAGGAGCAGTAAATGGGAAGGAGCAGTGACGGGGCTGGGGAAATGACAGGGAAGGAGCGGTGATGGGGTAGGAGAAGTGACCGGGCAGGAGAAAGTGACAGGGCAGGAGAAGGGACTTGTACTTATGTTCCTTGCCTATTTATTTATATACTATTGCATGACATCCACTGATGTGTCTGCAAAGCATACATGTTGCCCTGAATTTTTATCCTGAATTTTGACCTCCTGTCCTCAATTTTTTTTGTGAATTTTGACCCCTTGTCCTGAACTTTTACACTCACCATCCTGAATTTGCGCCCATGCCAGTTGGCCACCCTACTCTGCAGCGCACACGACCTCCTCCCCTTCCCTTCTATCTAGGGGCCTGCAAAGCAACACTGAAAGGGCCATCAGACAACTATGAATTAACTGGTGACACAACAGAACAGAGCAGATTGTTGACAATGCAATATCGGCCCTTGATTAGCAGTGGATTCCAGAACAAGGAGTGTAAACTCTTCTGTGTAGACTATGCTGTGGTGCAAGGAGGCACACAAACAAGTTTATTTTAACAAACTGACTACACTGAACGGGGTACCTGTGCACCCTAAACTGGAAACACAGTGATCCATGACGTTTATATCTGATAAGCATACATATCTGCAGTATCACATTGAAAAAGGTAACTATGCCGGACTGGCCGTTCCAACGGGGGCCAGTTTTGTACAAGTGCAGGAGTTTTAAAAACACTGCAAAGTTCTTTGTATATTCAGCAGGTTTCGGTCAACAATACAAGTGCCACGATAACTTTGGTGATCAATGTACCTGCTGGAGAGATATGGGAGCATATTTTGTCTAGTGGCTGTTTTACTCACCTAAGGTAGCGCAGAGGGGTAATATGCCTGCTGGAAAGAACGTGTACCATGCATAACAAAGAGCAATATTTTATGTGAATAGTTCAGTGGGTACTGCTTTGTGTTAACTTCCGAATGAAAGGACACTTGAATACATATGGCCTGGCAGTTCGGGCTCGACTGTTCCCATTGGGTGCAGAATCAAGACTGATTTGCATATGGCTGGGTCTAAACTGGAATGGCATGGTGAGCAAAAAAATTATGGATTTAGGCCCAGGTCTCTGTACTGGGGTGAATGTATGACATTGTTCTGCATTCTGTCCACCAGTTGTTCTGTTTGCTATATTATGATTGAGCAGCTAGCTGGCTGACATGAATATGAAGGAACCTTTGTGGGTTTCCGTGAGTCTAGATTCTCCTGAAGAGTCCCTTTCTTTTTTGAGCCCTGCTTTACACATGTGTACAGGAGGAGCCTTGCATTCATGTCCTCAATGTTTGAGACAAAAAATACTCATGGATTTCTGAATAATGAGAGTAAAAAGCATTAAGGTAACATGTTGATCCTGCTTATATTAAACACACACTTTACATGAACCTGTATTCCCTATGAGTGTTTGCTTTTTCCTGAATAAAATGGTATGTTTTGCTATTTCTAGCCACACCCTTGACTCCGTCCACTCATCCAATCTTTGGTTATTCCCCCCCCTGATTCTTCACCCACAGTTCCCCTACTTGTTTGCCCCCACTTCGACCACTGAAAGTAGAGGGTCTTGACATGTTGCAGTAATATTGCACTTCAGGGCCTTAAGTGTTAGGGGTTGGAGGATAGCAGCAAGAACAAGGGCGCGACATTGACATGTGGTTAGAAGCAAACCCCATGTCTCTTTTTCCACATTCCCCCCATAGAGTACACAGAGTATGCTCTTTAGAGACGATCCCTGAACCACGTAAAGGGACGCTCTACCTGTGAAGCGACGCTTGGCTTACTGCCGTGACCACGCCCCCTTCCTTGTTCCTGTTTGTTGCAAACGCCATTCCCCCTAGCGTGTTGCTTGTTTCCTTGTTCCAGCCCGAATCCTCCGCTCTCCAAAGATTTAGATTGGGGAGTTTGCAGAGATACTTATCCCAAAACGGATTCCCCGCATTCCGTTGCTCACCCCCCCCGGCTCAAGAAGAAAGCCGGTTCCTCTTTCTTCACGCACCGCTCGGTGCACGTCTCGGCTGAGAAGCCGAAGTCTGTTTTACCCGCATTTTTGGTGAACTGAGCTATCTGCCCCGCTCGGTGCACATTTCAGCTTGGAAGTCGAAGTTTGTTTTTTCTGCATTAGGTGTGCTGAGTTTTAATACACCTTTTTGCGAACGGCTCGAGCAGTTATATTTCCTTATCCCAGACCGAGAGAGTGTTGCTCCGCCTGGCGCTTGGTCCCGGGCCGGGCTTCGCCTCTCTTGAGAGAGTAGATGTTCCGCTCTTCGTTGCCCCAGAAGAGCCGGCCATTGCTCCTCAATTCCCAATGTTAATTTCCTTATTATTTCTTTAGCCATTTCCTTTTGGTCTGAATGGTTGAATGACGTGTGAGAGAGATATCTAGCCGCCCCTCCCAGTGCATCAGGACTCATGCCTTTATGAGCACTGTATCTTACCCACTTCTCTCTTCAAGGACATTCCGGGACATACCTGGGGTAAGTGTAATGCAATGCAATGCTAATCACATGTCAATGTCTTTCTGGGTGATTTGTATAGCACAGCGTATTGGTATCCTCCTATTGTTTCCTTGCAGCATTTTGTGACCAGACAGACCTGTTTCCCTCCTGTGATTCTGCCCCACGTATGGGGAGAGTGGTGGACACTCCTTGGAATTTTCCCCCATACTTTTAGAGAACAGCCGATAGGCGTGTATGTTACACAAAATTCCTGTGGTTGTTTTTTAGAGGTAAAGGGGATTTCTCTTCACTCCCGTGGACTCTTGGGTGCCTGGTGCTGGAAACCCGACATTAAGTGGTTGGAAAAAAGTGAGGGGTCTCCAAAAGGGGCGTTCTTAACTAGGAATCCTTTCTAAGTGGTGTGGCCTATATAATTAATTACATGGTTTAAAACATGTCACATAAGTCCTGTGTTTCCCATAGTGCCATCCAGCCACTACTTCGGTACCTGTCTGCCAGCTTTCATCAATGACATATCAAACAGTAAAGGATATCTAGCTAAAGCAAGCTAAACCTATTGGCTTTTCCAATGCGTGCTACCAGTGCCAGTTAAATATTAGAAGTGAAAACTGTTTCAATTTTGGAAAAATTAGTGAATCAAACATTAGCAGGTCTGTGGAAGGGGCAATGGTCTTCAGAGTGTCTCAAGCACTCACGTTGTTCCAGTTACACCATTTTCCTCTGTAGTTTCTTTTTCCCCACCTCTTTCTGAAATCCTTGATTTGCACATCTCAATTCTACCTCTTCCTCTTCAGCATCCTCTTTTCACTCTCTCTTGCATATGCTTCCATACATCTCTTTCACTTCACTGCCCCTACACACAGAATGGACCCATTCACCAGTAAGCACTGCACTGTATTTTACTTTGGCACTGTCAATATTTTGACAGCTGTGTACCTCCATTACATACGTTTGCACAGAATCACAGTTCCAGTTGGCATACATCACTATTGCTCTGTGTGTTCTGGAGAGAGGCCAGGGATCGAATGAACATGTATTTTGAACCACTTTATGACCCACCAACAGACACTGTTAAAAACTCTCAACGCCTTCAGCTTCACCTTCAGAGCTCTCAATTGTTGGCCATTATATACAAACAAACCCCTAGAGACGTCTAACTTCACATTAAACACTGTTGTAAATGACCGTTTTTTGCAGGGCAATCCCAAACGTTTTCTTTCTTCCTCCTCTGTTTTTAACATTGTTTTGTTGGTTTTAGGACTTTGGGCACCTTTTCACTGTTGACAAGTGCTAAATGCATGTGCTATGTGTCTGAAATGTAATGGCCTTTGGTTTCTCTATGATTGGCATATTTGATTTATTATGAAGTCCCTAGTACTGTGCACTAGATGTGCCCAAGGTTTGTAAACAAATGTTACTCGAGGGTCTGCAGCACTAATTGTACCACCCACTTGAGTAGCCCTTGAAACCTGTTTTAGGCCCGCCACTGCAGAGCCTATGTGTGCAGTTTAAACTGCCATGTCGACCTGGCAAGTTCAGCTACTCCTTCGCTTTTATTACATATAAGTCACCCCTAAGATAAGCCCTGGGTAGCTCCATGGGAAACATATTCAAAAGGTAGGACACATGTTTTTGAGTTTTTAATGTCCTGGTAGTGAAAAACTGCTAAAAAAATGTTCACTACAGCAAGGCCTATCTCTTCCATAGGTTAGCTTTGGAGCTGCCTTATAACAAGGTACAAGTATAACTTCCAATTGGGAGCCAATAGAAATTTAGAGTTTGGTGTCTCTGGACTCGCAATTTAAAACACATCTTTTAGTGAAGTTTGGTTTTTATATTGCAGGTCTGAAAATGAAGCTTTTAGAAAGTTTACATTTTCCTACTTTAACCATTCTGTGTCTCTGCCTGTCCCCTAGAATACACATCTGGGCTAGATGAGAGCTGGGCTTTGTGCATTCTCTTTACACATTCACACACAAAGGGAGCTGAGGTGTGCCCTGCATATCCTGATAGTCCTTCACCAGGGTGATGGGTCTTCCTGATGTAGAGTGAGAGGGAGGAGTTGACAGTTGTACCTGACTTGTGCTATGCCTGTCCACACAAAGAGCTGCATACCCCCAAGCAGTGTGTCCGGAGCCCGGAAGGGCAGGGTCTTGGGCACTATGAAGATCTTTGAAGTCTCCCTACTTCAAAGGCTAAATGGGTATAAGTACTGGACCTCTGACACCATATCCTCAGAGCACTTCTGGACTAAGGACATGCTCCCAGAAAGAATAGCTGTTGTGCTGCCAGGAGGGATTGCCACTTTGTTGCTTGCTTTGCTGTGTTGGCCTGATGCATCTTGTCTTGGATCGAGAAGAATGGACTTTACTCTCTACATCCTGCATCTAAAGGTTCTTCAAAGTCTTGACGGAGCGTGCCTCTTGTTACTGAAGTCTCAGGGGTATCAAAGACTTCACCTGCATCTTGCTACCAGCACCTGGGCTCCTCTGCTTTGAGTCATGCCCTGCAAAGTGGTGCCCAATCCAGTCTTGAGCCCTTGGAAGTGAGTTTCTGTGCTGCAAAGAAAAGAAACTGAAGCTTCGACTCCAAAGCATAATTTCAGAACCAGCACCTCACCGTAAAATTGACACATAGCGACTGCCTGCACCCAAGCAATGGTCTCAGCTCGCTGAGTGAGCCACGCATCGACCTGAACTTACAACGCAGGTCCGAATTTGCTGCCTTGCTTCTGAAGAACTGCTGTTACGTGAGTTTTGACACCAAATCACTGACGTATGTGGTACACTGACCCAACTCCAATTTATTCCCAGCCCTACATGGTTTTCAACGGTTGTATGTCATTACAACACAGGCTTTTACCCCGCATGCCATTACAATGCGGGGATTACAACGAAAGTCGTTACAACGACTTTCGCTGGAGGGCGCTGGATAGTGGAATAGTTTAATTTTCTATTCCAACTCCAGCCCACGTTGACAGTAGGGAAGGTGTTGGATAGAAAATTAAACTATTCCCTATCCAACAGCGCCCTCCAGCGAAAGTCGTTGTAACGACTTTCGTTGTAATCCCAGCGTTGTAATGGTAGTGCGGGGTAATCCCCGCGTTGTAATGGCTGTTCTCCGTTTTCAACCAATGCATTGCCTTCAGCCCTGCTGTAGATGTCTAGCAACCAACGCACCACGCTCTTACCATTGATGCATCACCAACACAACACCGCCTTCCGAAACCAAAGCCTCGCACCTGCGACCAAAGCATCACCTCCTTTGTGCACAGCATCGTCCCCGAGCGCCAACTCCTCAAAGACCTTGCACCGCCTCCAGGAACTGACACATCGGGTGCATCTGCGATGCATCCTTTCTGTTGTGCAAGACATCGTCCCCAAACATCAATGCATCCAAGGTACTGTCAGTGGGTCTACATGACTCCTGTATCCGGCCCTTGTTCCATTGCAGTTGGACTGAACTTTTCTGTTTGCCCTGGTCAGGCGCAACCAGGTAGCCCCAGTAGGAGCTATTGACTTCTAAGCACTGTATTTTATGTGGTGTTTTCACTGATTTACTGTATGTGTGTGTGTGTGCATGTGAGTGTGCATAAATACTTTACACATTTCCTTGTTAGTTTAGCCTTACTACTCTCTGCCAAGGTATCAGAGAGTGAGCACCGGTAAACTTTTAGTCTGCACTTCACTTACCCTGACTAGAGTGTGGTTCCATACTTGGAGCGGGTGCATACCTCTGTCAACTAGAGCCCCCTTTCTAACAAGCACTATAAAAGATTAATATCCTGCATGAGAAAGCTACTAAAACATTATTGCTGAAAAAGCAAACATTCTTAGGGAATACTAAGTAAAAAGTGTGAAATGTAGACAGGATTTACAAATCTGATATGAATTACTTTATTGGTTTTTACAGTCATTGCTTACTCGATCAGTGTTTTTTGTGTTTACGTTTTTTTTAAATTACTGCCGGATCTGGATCTGAGACCTGGAGGGACCCACCTCTCTTAAAGCCCTGTTGCGCTGTTTCCCATGTCCGAACTGTGAAACTCAAACTCTTGCTGTGTTTTTCCTTGCACAAATTTCTGCAGGTATTACCTGGTGAAATGTATGTGCGGAGACAATGTAAATTTACCTAATAGATTCAGCCGCTAATCCGAGGCAAAGGAGATTACAATGGCCTACAGAATGTGGGAACATTTTGACCACCTGTATACAGCAGCACCTATGATAGGAAAACTATCTTTTCGCAGGGATAAGCCATTTAAATGCAGATATCAATATTGCTTTCAACTCCTGAGCCCATACTGCCCCATGTTCTCTACACTAGCAGTAATTTCCCCTTTGTCCTTTATGCCCATTCCACCGCTAAATGGACTCAGTCTTTGGTAATTCCATGTTCTGTGAAACAAACACCACCGGGCAGGATAACAATAGCTAATACTTCCACAGCTAGGCAGGTACAAAACACTGCATAACAAGTAGATTCTATTGTTCAGATCTCTTGTCATACATATATGGTCCCTTTGTTGTATAGTAACCTCTTCATCCCTTTCCTTTCCCTCAGGTTAGTGACCTAGCTACTGAATGGCTCCAGAAGCGGACACAGGTGTGTTGACCGAGTGGTGGGCAGGGGGATGGGGGGGGGGTTCTTTTTGAAAGGACAGACAAGACAAATAATTTTAAAAAAAATCTTACCTTCTTCATCACACCACTCTCTTCTGCAGGCACAGGCTCCCAGAGTACACAGCAGCCAATCCCGATACTGCTGAAAGCAACATCGGGATTGGCTGATGCTGAAAGCAGCATCAGGATTGGCCTGAGCGCCGATGATTTGCACTCCCAGTTAGAATGGGAGCCTGTGCATGCTCTCTCCAACCCGGCAACGCAACTGACTGTCCAGACCGTCATACGCACTGAATAGCAATGCAACCACTCCTCCACCAGCCTATCATCACCCTGGCCCAGTCCCCAAGCCTTTGTTCCTACAGAAAAGGTAATACACATGGGTTTATTATTGTTTTATTTTTCAGTTTTTTGGGTGCTGGCAGGTGGGGTGATGCTCCTCCACCATAGCGGAAGAGCCATCACTGAATGGCCCATGCCAGTTGTAGCCTACTGAGCCAATCGCGACAATTTATCCAACCACACTCTGCATGCTGCACCTTCAAGCCATTACTTTGATATGTGGAAAGTGTGATAAAGGCTGAAAGTACCAAGCACAGCAGAGGGCCTCGTGGCTGAGATGCAGAAGAATTGTATTTTTCCTTAGGCGCTTTTGCACTTTTATTGGTGTCTCGCACAACTCTGTTGCGAGTAATGCAGGGTCCATTCTTACAGGTCAATTCTCATGCTAGGGAGATACTTCCAGCACAGGAGTTAGGAAATCTCTTCTCTTTAATGTGCAATCACATAATGCATTCTGGAACGTATGCTTTTGCTTTTTAAGCATGGGCTTAACATTACCAATATACTATGTGTTGTTTACTAAAAAGTCAGGTCTGCTTAAAGGTAGGACGCGTGATGTGGCAACATCTGACAACTAGTCACATAGCTCACAATGGTAGAGGAAAGAGCTGTATATCTGTTGCCTAACAAGGAGCCAGAAACTGTTTGGATTTTCCTTTAGCCAAAGGAAACCTATTCCCTTTCCAATTTTTGTACTTTATACCTACCTCAATTGTGGGGGAAACAGGTTTGAAATTCACTTTGACTCCAGAGGCTATAGCTTGCTAAAAAAATTGATACAATTGAGAATTCAGCATAGGATCATTTTTGGGGCTATGTTCCGTTTTGCAGTCTGTTTTGTTTTTACAGATCCTAATTGATTTGGATATTACTGATTGGGTGACCTGTGCTCACGCTTACGGTTTCATCTAGAGTCCAGCTAGGAATGTAAAATGGAGTCCAAATGTTGTTAGAGCCTGTTTTCATTTTCTAACTCTCACGCAATTGTGCAAAGGCTTCCAATTATTGCCTTGAAACATTTGTGTTAGAAAATCAGATCTGAAAGAGAATGGATATGCAGTCTTATTAGTCAGTAAAACTGAAACCGGAAGTTAGTCTCCATTCTGGCCTATGACCCCAGAACTGGATTTAGTACTTTGACGAGTCTGTAAAGGTGTTGCACCTGAGTGGTTTTACTGCCCAGTACTTCCTGGGGACTCTGAATGGACTCATAAGTTCCATATATTATTGTTGAAAATCAACTTGTGACTTGCCCATTGTCTGCAGGGCTTGTATACCATCGGAAATGAGACATCAATGAAAGCACCCCTGTCCTCAAGCACCCCGTCTTTCCAGGTTACTGTGTCCCCTTAGAAAGTTAGGGCCTCATTTACAAACTCCTTGCACCACTGGTGAGTCTCTTTTTGGGACGCACTGCTAGAGCACCGTCCTGCCTCATATTTAAAAGGACACGTAAAGCCACCCTGCATGGTTTTTCATGTTGTAAATTAATCTATCTCTTTATTCCGTAGTCTTTTTCCCCACAGGGAATCACAAAGCAGCCATTACAACGACCGCGTTGTGATTCGGCATACCATTACTTTTTCAAGTCAGAACAACGACTTGCGGAGGGGGGGCACTGGATGTTGGAATAGTGTAATTTACTATTCTAACTCCAGTCTGTGCAGACACTAGGGAAGGTGTTGGATTTAAATCCAACACCTCCTCCCCCCTCCGCAAGTCGTTGTTCCGACTCGCGGAGTAATGGTATGCGGAATCACAAAGCGGCCGTTGTAACAACAATGTTGTGATTCCCTGCGGGGAAAAAGTTTTGTGGTAAACATTGTTTACCATCGTAAATATGGCCCCTTCTCAGGCAACACGTTGCGTGAAAGGGGCATGACAAGGGTTTTGCTGTGGGTGTTCACAAGCAACACACATGTATACTGCCGCATTTCCAGATATACGAAAATTCATAAACCTGGAAATGCGTAGCGAGTTGCGAGGTGCAAGGGTTTTCCCTCTTTCTAGGGGTGCTGCATTCTGCAGCACACATAGGAAGATAAAAACACCTCTTTTAATTTTTGTTGTTATTGGTACCCCTTCCTGCACAGAAACAATCTCCCACAACGCAGGCACCATTACACCATAGTGCAAGGGTACCTGTGTGGCGCATGGCAGCTGATTGAGCACCAGCACAGGGGAATGCAGAGGGTCACGTCATATTGTTGTAAATATGAAGCATCCCTGCGCTTTGAAAGTGCCACAGCATGGCATAGCCAAAGGGCTTGCAGTGCCACGCTGTGGCACTTTCTTGTAAATAAGGCAATACATGTTTTAGTCTCGACTCATGCTCATACAAACATAATTATTTTAACACATTGGTCACTACGGTACAGTTAAGAAACGTGTCAGTGTTTAATTGAAATGCATCTACCTTCAGTGAAAACGCACAACTAAAAATAACCCTTCTGGTTTCTTATTAGCACTTACCATTAAACATAACATTAACTAACACACCTTCAAATGTTACAACCTAAACACGCAGTCCAATGCACTTTTCATTGTAAGCTTCAACGGTCTTAGAGAAGTAATGTAAAGCAAGCCATACACAGTAAACCCCTTTCGATCAAGATGTATCAGTTGACATCACTTATATGAAAAGGTGTGATCTTACATTATTGTTTTACATCATGGATTAACTAATTGGTTGACTGATAATTAAAATTGACATTAACCCCATTGCTGCTGCCGTCTGCCACTGAACGTTCAGAGCACTACCTGGCTGGTGCGGTGAACGTTCAACGGTCGATGCGGCCCCGCCCACTCTTTGGAACGCCCAGCACTGTGCCGAAATAACGGCCGCAGCTAAGGCGTTAATTGGCTTCCCTGGGGCTATGGTAGCTCCAGAGATTCGTGGCCCTTTGTTATGTTTTCAATTAATAACATTAATTAACTCACCCAGTTAAGTGGTCATGCCTCTCCTTGTAAAATAAGGAAAAAATAGCCTCACTGGGAAATTATTCGATATGGTTCTGTAAATGAAAAAAAATATCTTTAAAGGGGAGACTGCGAAAGGGAGCACCGCTAATAAGGTGCCACACAAAGAGATGGCAGTAGATCCTGTTTACAGGTCTGACACTACTACTGTTGAGAAGGTTTTTCAACACAGCCATACTGAGAAGTGATTCCAACTACTGTCCGACGCACAGGCAATCAGTGATCTTCGTCCTTTACCACACAATAGATGCAATTTTGTGCCCACCAAGCCACTCTGCTAACCCGACTGTCACCCTGTCACTGGCCATTTAAATTCAGCACTAAGTGGTCAAATAGCCTGTTTCTTACTATAAAATACTAATGCGCCCATCATTAATTCCATATCTTTTTTGTCTTGAAGTTCTATAAAAAACTTGTCCAGAAAGTGTCTTCCTAGTTCCCATCTATGTTCTGTCATTCAGACCAGCCTCTGTGAAAGTAAACAAAATAAATGCTTTTCATATAGCTCATTACACAAAACTTCTGATAGTGTTATGGTAATATGAACCGGTTTTAAATGTGTATATTTCAAAAGAGAAAAATCATAGAGGCATCCAAAGTGTCTAAATCAGCGGTTCCCAATTTTTTGGGAGCCACGGCTCAATCTTTCGAATGACAAACTTACGGGACCCACATAGCTTTAACACCTTCTCCGCGGGGTTAATTCCCCCGAGGTGCGGAGGGTCGCGCACGGGGCCACAATGCTTATGACGAGTTCGGCTCGTCATGCAGCACGGTGGCGCTGTGCTCATGACTAGCTGAGCTCGTCATGACACCGCCCATTTAATGGAACGCCCAACACAGCAGGGGAATTATACCCGCGTGGGCGTTCCACGGCGGTTATGACGAGCTCAGCTCGTCATGAGCATAGTGCCACTGTGCCTCATGACGAGCTCAGCTTGTCATGAGCACCGAAAGAGTTAAAGTACATGAGGTTGGCAATTTGTTAATGTAACTAAAGCATCATGTGTGGCGTATTGTCATCTACAGACAGTATATTTTCCATTGGAATGGCCACTAAATGTGCACAGACATGCAATTTTACTTTTACAACTATACTGCATGCAAATGATAAAGTGTGGAAATCGGGTTTCCTTGGATAGTTATCATGTGTGCACCACCAAGTATCGTGTCTTGGTGTGTTACCATCATACTTTAGAAGTACAAAAAAAGTTTCATTTTTGCTTTCCTAGCTGCTGAATCGGTACAGTTCATTTACAGGTATTTACATTGTGTTGTGTGTTACAAAAAATAACATCCTAATGCCTTGTTTTCTCACACCTGTACCCCAACGAGATTGTCACATAATTCATTTTACATTTCTTTCTCTGCGTGCAAAGTAAGAGGAGTTTGTAAACACTAAAGCCAATGTTAAAAAAAAACAATATGCAGAAGACATTGGCTGACATTTGACCTCTGTCTTTGAAGGGCAGCATACAAAACAATGTCAATATATAATTTAAAGGGTGTTTTAGTTTGGGAAACACTGGTCTGAAATTATGAAGCTAGTAGACACAGAGAAGTTGTTCTGTTTCAGAAAGAAAATGGGGTTAGATTCACTTGCAGTTTGGAGAAGACCATCTTGATCAGTGAGGAATATTGATTTAGGTTTCCTGTACTCTTCAGGAAATAGAGAAATTAAACATATTGTCAGTACAATCTCGTCCACCCCTTGGCCTTCGGCACTAATTGTTTCCATGAACATAATAGAACTTAATTTTTCTGTTATTTCTATCTGCCATAAATGAGAAACCAAACTTCTCTACACATATATAAAGCCTGATTAACAAAGTAAACTTACACTTTTGGGTACATTTACACTTTTGAGTATGTTCCCTTCTTTTCGATATCCACAAACTAAGAGTGGAAGTTACTACTAAAACACTAGTAAATCCAGCACTACACATGGCAATCAGTGGTACTGCAACATCCTTCTATAGGAAATAATTGAGGTAGGGGCATAAAGAAGTAAACATACTAAAAATTGTAAACTTACACTCAAAAGTGAAAGTTACCTTTGTGATTTAGGCCTGAAGTGTACTCAAACAACGGCAGCCTGACTGGGCTAAAGTCTACTTTTTCCACTGGAATGAGGTTACCCAAATTCCGGTGTCCATGGGCACCTCTGCTGTCTTTTTTGGTTGAAGTCATGGTCTTGGACTATCGATGAACAAAATGTTGCACCAGGTTTGCCTTCAAAAAATGGCACCTTGGACTTTAGTGCACTGGGCTATGTCATTAGACCAATATTTTGAAAGTCATCTGTCATGTTCTGGATGCTTGAGTTCCTTGAGTGAGTAGGGTCTTAGCAGGCAGGAAGACTAGCACTCCTGTTGTTTTTTGTGGTAATGTAACTGTTTCTCATTGGATTCCAATAGGAATGACCCTTCTACCCAAAAGGCATGCAAGATTATTAGTTATTGGAATCCCAACTTAGTTTTTCTGTTTGGAATTATTGGAATCTTTCATCCATTGTTTTTCTTATTGTACAAGGTTCTATTATTTAATGAACACTGACTAGACGTATGATGAAAGTTAGAAGTATTATGATAGCTGGCACTTTTTTGATTTAGTATTTTAGCCATAAAGCTTTGTCAAGGCTGTTGGAATAAACCATGCTGTTATTTATTCATGTATTAATAGTAGGAAATGCACCCAGTGATGAAGATGTGTTTCATGATCAACATAATTTGGAGCATGTAGTTCCTGATGCTTTCATGTGTATCATACATGAGTGGCACAAACTGTTGAGGTATCGTTGGCATACCATGAAGGAAGGTGGGAATGGTGTATTGTTTCCAACCCCTGTATATGATCTGCCTTTACTTTGTCAGACATCATGTCAACAACTACTCCTTATAGATCAACCAAGATGCTGTCCACGACTCTGGGTTTAAAATGGTCCAAGTACTTCGGTACACGCTCTGCGCTTGCAGTACTGCAAGTATGTGCCTGATGAACAGGTATATAATTCAAGTTAATTTAAGCTTATCACACTCCTAAATTGAGGGAAGGGTAAACAACCTTTACAACGCAACTTTTACCACGCAGTGCCTTTACAACGCAACTTTTATAACGCAAACTATTACAACGCATTGCACTGGGGGGCGCTCTAGGATAGGGAATGTGTTTAATGTACTATCCAACACCTTCCCTACTATCCACGGGGACTGGAGTTGGAATAGTAAATTAAACAAATCACTATCCAGCGCCTAAAAGCACTATGCGTTGTAATGGTATGCGTTGTAAAAACCGCGTTGTAAAAGCATGCGATGTAAAAGCATGCGTTGTAATGTCATACATCCTGAGGGAAGTTCATTTAATGGGTAACTTAATGGATAATATACAAAGGGCTTTAGAAGACCTCTTTTGTTTGGGATTCAGAAAAAGTTGCTCTCCAAATAAGATAAAAATCTTAGCAACTAGTCAGTCTCCCCACAATCCCACAAGGAAGATTAGCTAATTGAGAATAAACAGGAGACATTTTGACATCCTTCCTCCCCTCACTCTTCCAGCCAAAGTCAGGACCTTGACTCTTTAGCCCACAGATCTGGCTGGACTGGCTGGACCACCAAGAGAAAAACTGTGCACAGAACCATTCAGGGGCGAAGCGTGGGACACCACAACATGCATCTCAGGCATTTCTTACATATGCTGAGGGAGGCATGTGTCATCACGCAGTGACAAGTACATGTATATTTACATCTATGCATCCTCTTCCTAGTACATCCTACGCAGACAAAGCAAGAATAATGTTCCAACTTGACTTTCTTTGACTCCACTGAGACCTTGTTCTACCCTTTACTATTTGACAGTAGTCTGAGATGAAGGGTGACTTTGAACAATAATGGCCTTCTTTCCTTAAAAAAATGTCACCAGCTTTGTACTATGTAAAGTTGGCAGACTTAAAAATATATGCAAGAATTTTTTTAATATGGCACTAGTTGTAAGACACCAGCTTGAAATCGTCCTTTATAGACTTGGTAGATTTATTTATTTAATAATCTGAATAAAGTATTTTATAAAATAAAAGATAAAAAACATTGTACCTAGACAGAAGTCTCTTCTTACAAAGTTCTTTTGATACCAAAACAATAATAGACACTGGCACTTACGTTATCTATTACTTCTTTCATTTTCATTTGATTCTTTGTAATTTCTTTATATCACCAATAAGCCTTTGGCAATGTTTGATATTGCTCTATAAAATAACAACAAAGGTGCAGTAATCTTCCGGCACTTGCGTTGGCAATGCTTTCACCGATGTTCAACTGTATCTGAAAAAAAATAGCATTTTCTGAGTACATATCTGTATATTCCTTATTGGAATTCCGCCTGGCTCAGATCCTGTGTATACATTCATGGATGCTTAGAAGAGACTTTTCCCCTGCCTCACAAATTGAAATTTCAGAATTCATAGTTGTAATTCTGTTTGCCTCGGAGTGAAGTGAGACCGCAGGGGAGCATGTAGCTTGCAGAGAGTTAGATATCAAAATTAACTGCGGCAAGTGCTTTGATATTCTAATGCACAGATATGCCGAGCCTTTCTTTAGAAGTGTGAAGCCCCCACTGAGTCAGAGGGCAGAACATTCGTCTCTCCCTGGTGGCCCCTTGTACCTCTTCGCAGCCAGCCCTATTATCACCGTGTCCCTGCAGGCTGCTCTGAACCCTCTCTTTGTCAATCAAGGGCTCCTGCAAAGTGCTATCATGACACTTTGCAAATCACTGCACAGGAGATCCTTTTACCAAACACATTCAGATGCAAGATACCTGGGACTGTACAAATGGGAAGACAAAATGTTTTATCTTGGAGTTATGTACCAGGATTTAATTCCTCCAGCTATACTGGGTCAAACACATAGGTTTTCTCTGCAAGAAATTGGAGAAAATATTTGTGTTTTTGTCCAATTTCACCGCTGGCAAAATTCGTCCACAACAATGTAAATTTCTAGGGTATTCTTATGAGCAGAATACATTAAACAAACGCCTACAGAGGTTGTCCTTTGCTGAAAAAAAGAGACAAAACCTAATATCTTGAGACTATTCCAGTGCAAAATCAATTTTTCTATACTTTTTAAAGAAACGTTTGAAAACGTACTGTCATTTCTAAAATTTTCTGCATTATTTTAGGAAGTGTGTGGAAGGGAAGTCCTGCAATATCAAACATAGCTGAGCAAATCTCCACTTGAAAGGTAATTCTACCTAAGAGAAAAGCATGCTGATCATTGATAACAGCAGAGAAAGGTAATCACCAAAGCCCATAGTTTTTTAACACTTCATTATTCAACAGTCAATAACCTGTCAGCGTCCCCTGCACTTTAGATGTGCCATTGCCGGTAATGTGTGTTTTTGTTTCATTGGCTCTCTGCCTCCTAGTTTGGTTGCTGAGGAGCATGTCACTATTAACTGTACACGGTTGTTTGATTCCCCCCTTATCACTATCCAAATATGCTTTATTCCAGCCTTACTTCATTGTTCTGTAAATGTTTGAGCCCTTCCTGGACTGCTGGAGCCTTAAGATGTCTTTTATTCCCCTGGACAAAAATGATGATGTTCGAATGACCATACCACCACGTGGCAGCATACTTCTCCAGCGGCTCGAGACACTCACGGGTGATTTGCTGCGCTTTATAAATGGAAACTGTCTGGGTGATAGAGCTATGGTCACTGTAACAGTTAGACACTTAATGGGTGTTTATAAGCGAATAAAAAGAGAAAAAACGCCATTTTTGTTTCGTTCTTGGACGTCTCTTTGAGTTCTGCACAGTTTTTCAAGATCCCAGATCATGGATCAAGGGCCTGATGTACACAATGTTTAACAGTCGCAAACCCTCAGATTTGGTAAACCTGGGGGGTTGTGACCACTAGACACGTTTTGCAATTAACTAAACTCACGTAATGATTCAGAAAAGTTTTTATGAATCGTTTAATAGGTCATGTAAACATTAAGGAATTGCTATCTATAAGAGGTGTGTTATGGATGTCCCTTCAACATACCAATCCCTTAACCCTTTGCCTGCTTATGACGGAACCACACCGTCATGAGTCACGGCGGCGTGTGCTCATGACGGCGTGGTTCATGCGGCTGCCGCTCCTCCCACGCGGCAATAATTCCCCGCCTGTGCGGGCAAATTAATGAGCGGGCGGGGCCGTGACGGATCCACGCCGCCCGTGACTCATTACTGCGTGGTTCCGTCATGAGCACCACAGCGCCGTGCTCACCCTTAGCCCCCCCCCGTGCCACTGCGAACTTTGCGCCGCAGGGAAGGGGTTAAAAGATGTATAGGGCCTTCTTGTACTAAGCTATCACACTCAGAGCCTTTCAAACCTTAAAATGGCATTTTTTGATTCGCAAACCCCAAACAGGGAACCAGGAAGATGTTACAAATCACATTTTGGGTTAGGGAATAGATACTGAATTACTCTTTGGAAGAGGCAAGTTAAGGGCATCCTTTCCAGATACTGATTCCTTTAGGGATGGGCTAATGTTTTTCGACCAAAATCCAAAACATTAATATTTTCCCACCCATTATTAATTGATGATAAGCCATTCTCAAGTAGGAAAAGGTCCCAGGGGACACCTTCCCTTTTGTGAATGTTGACAAAAATGTTTTTGAGGAGTAGGCTGTGGTCCAAGAGTTTACTGCCTACTCCACAAAAAGTTTAACCTTTTCTGTTTTTTAAATGTGTCCCATTTCCACTAAAACACACCAAACAATGATACCGCAAAAATATAGCAGATCACTGTACAACAGGGAAAGCACAACCCAAGAAAACAAGCACACTATACAGCGACATCACAGAACATACCACAATAACAAAACAATCGTCAAAGAAAGCTACCACGTTTGGGAGGTGTCTGAAAAATGCATTTTTTTAAAAGCAGCAGTGGTCACAGAAAAATTGGGCCACAGTTCCCCCAGCGTTCACTAAGGAAAGGAGCCTCCAGAGGAGAGATGTTGCCCGCATTTATACCCGTCTAAGGACATTTCTCAAATAATCACATGGCTCCATGTTTTGATTCTCCTGTATGTAAGTGCAATTATAATGTCACATGAAAGGGAGAAATTGGCCTTCGAATGTATCTACACTGAAGCAAGGCTTTTGCAAAAAACATTTTTTTCAAAATGCATACTACATGTGCCACCTTACACACCCTGTCTAGCCAGGAAGTAAGAGATTCCACATATTAGTCTAACAAAGATGGATATAGCAATTTAACATTAAACCCAAAAAGGTCTATATATGTTTTTACACAAAAACACAGTACGCACAAACAGAACAACCCTAAAAGCACAACAGAGTAGTATTAATGTACAATTGTGTTGTTTTTGTCACACTGTGTTATTGCTGGGTGACGTTTTTATAAGGGTGTTATGTCGAAATCTTGCAGTGTTGCCATTGCGCTGGCATAATATTCTTATGTGAAGGTTTTATTTTTGTTATAACTCAATTCTTCCTGCCTAAGTAAGCACAAATATGAGCACACATTCCCTCTTCTACAAATCCACTTAATGACAAAATGGGAAAAGTTGTTTGCGCTGAGTATTATTTACGCCCCCCCCAGGACACGTTAGCCACAGATCAAATATGTTTTTGTTATCCAACCCTATACCTGCTCTGACGTTTTGTTATTTTCAGATTTAAGAAAACTTAAAAGGTTTGCAACTGACACTTTGACAAGCTTTGCTTTTCTTTTATTGTCATGGAAATTATTTACTCTACATGTTTCAGGCATGAAAGTTCTTAGAAGTTCCAAACAATTTAGGGCCCGATGTAGGTAAATCCCATTTACCGATTTTGAAATACCGAATCCTACCGATTCGGTATTCAAAAATCGGTAAATGGGATGTAGGTCCCAACATCTGGATTCGTTACCGAATCCTTAACAATTCTTAAATTACCGATTTGGTAAATACCGAATCGGTAATGCCCATTCATTCCTATGGGCTTTGAAGCCCATAGGAATGATTAGGCATTACCGATTCGGTATTTACCGAATCGGTAATTTAAGAATTCACAAGGGTGCAGGGGGTGTCACTTTGACACCCTCTAGCACCCCCAAAACGGCCATGTGTGCAATGTGGCACACAGACATGCCCTAAGGGCACGTCTGTCTGTCACATGGCACATGTGTACATGCACAGATGTGCATGTACACAGGAATCGGTTTTTTACCATGGATTTGTATTCCATGGTAAAATACCGATTCTGTAAGCCATGTGCTGCCGGAACATAGGCTACCTACATCACATTTCCGGTAATTTTACCGAATCGTTATCATTACCGAATCGGTAAATATTACCGACTCGGTAAATTTACCTATTCGGTAATGATACCGATTCGGTAAAATTACCGAAAATGTGCCCCTACATCTCCATGGCCCTTTACCGATCGGAAACGGCCGAAAATCGGTATTTTCGGCCGATTCCGATCGGTAAAGGGCTACCTACATCGGGCCCTTAGAGTCTTACAAACATTTAGACTTGAAATAGTCCGACATTGTCTCCTTTAAAGTTAACATCAACTGTTGCTGTGGTCAGACAATAAGATGTGTCTTTGCCCTGCGGCATGGGATGTAGACGCCCCTTCACTGATGTCTGTAGAGGCGATTGGGACTCCACTATCGATTCACATTAACCCCTTCGCTGCGGGGGT
The DNA here is from genome assembly GCF_964261635.1 of Lissotriton helveticus. NCBI lineage: Eukaryota > Metazoa > Chordata > Amphibia > Caudata > Salamandridae > Lissotriton > Lissotriton helveticus. The sequence continues at coordinate 118,634,718 of NC_136068.1, forward strand.
AATTCCCCCCCGGTGCAGGGGGAGGGCCACGGCGCATCGGTGCTCGTGACGAACCCAGCTCGTCATGAGGCACAGTAGAGCTGTGCTCATGACGAGCTGTGCTCGTCACAACTCCGTCCACTGATTAATTCGCCCGCACAGGCGGGGAATCAATCACGCGTGGGCGGACCACGGCAGTTATGATGAGCCCAGCTCATCATGGGCACAGCTCTACTGTGACTCATGACGAATTGGGCTCGTCATGATCATGGAAGAGGTTAACTAAGGTAAAATTAAGTCACACAGGCTCATATAGACATGGGCTGCTAACAATGTAAGCCTTCTTCATCTCCTGGTCTGTTTTACGCTCTTTCTAAGGAGCAAATTCACAAAAGCCTCACCCAGAGAGCCAGAACTTTGCACTCTGTGGCTTCTGCCTACAATTAGCATAAAGCTTAATTTCTGCTGGTGGTTACCTGCGCTCGGCACTAGTACTTATTTGTAAACACAGCACATATTTATGACAACCTGCCACATGGTGGTACTGTTTGTGTACTTTTTAAGCAAAGTTCATTAGTTGAGCATTTACCTGTATCTTTGATAAAAGATAGAACTCATACTTAAACCTGAAGTTTAAAGTGACATGTAGGTTGTGCCAACTGCAGTGGACCCGTATGAAATACCTTGGGTCTTGGCAATAATATTATCACAAAGTAAGCACTAGAAATTCTCTGGCCATTCTAGAATTTACATGATTCCTGGTAATATGCAGCTGTAACAGATATCCAGGCATTTTGGCACGGATCAAATGCACATACAACCCTGAAAAAATTCTATGCATTTACACGCAGATGTGAAATTGCACTTTTAACCTTTTTCATTGTTTTCCAATTGGGATCTTTTTTCTTTCCAGACCTGCCCTTCTAATCTCTGCTGAAGGCCTCTGAAACACGTGCACAGCACCATTCCAGCCCTGACAATTTCATTCAAGGTCAGAAAAAACACAAAGGAGTGTGAAAGTCTAAGAGATTTCTGCATATTCATAGATTTGCAGCATTTACCACACATTCCATCATCTGCCTCATAACCTGCATATTTTAACAAAAACAACATTTGTTCCTAGGTTTAAATGGTTCAAAAGTTACTACAACTGCAGCAACACATATTGCCGCACAGTGGTAGGCCCTTTGCAAAGCTTAACTGATCACCTTTCTGTTGCTTATTGCTATATTTGGGTGTTATACTGGTGTTAAAGAAGTGTAACCAATGCCCAGACAGTGTTAACAAGTTTAAAAATTACAAAATAATGGAGTAATACTATCACAAAATGTGCCGCATTTACACAGCATAATTCACCTTTTCTTGGCAAATAATTTACTCAACCCTGCCAGCGTAATTTAGGCCTCCCCTGCTGCATAATTTCATAGGGCCTACCAACGGTTATAACCTGGGATAAAAGGTTGCCCTGGGTCAAGTAGGAGTAAAGAGAGCCAATCAGAAATCTGACAGTGCAGCACGTCTGCGGAAGTTTTCACAGTAAGCTCAGATCATTAAAAAAACAAAAACTGCTTTTTGAACAGTGAACGCAGATTCCAAGAACACGGGGGCGGTGCTAATAAAAAAAGGTGTTTCTTTCTCTGTCAGTCCTTTGCATTAAAGACGTGTGGATGTGAGCGGGTGAGAAGGGCTTTTAATAGAAGCAATGATATATTTTATTGCCACTTGGCCTGTGTGCTGGCACTGGAAAATAAATGGAACCACACGATGAAGACAAAGCTGCGTGACAAGTGGGGGAGCTGAATTCTGGGACAGTATATTTCTACTGATCACACTCTCAGGCACGGTAGCAAAATGGCAGTCTGATACAATGGTCTCAACTCCCTCTGAAAGACCTTCTAGGTAGAGATTTAGAAGCCAGTTTGAAAAATTATCTAAATTAGTGGGGAGTCAATCATATAGCCGGTGTAATGTGGCGTAACGGCCAGAGCTGCGAATTTGGAGCTTGTTACCCAGGTTTGAATCTAGGCATTGGCTCAACATCCTGTGATTCTGGGCAAATCACGTAATCTCTTCATGCCTACAACATAATGACTGCGTCCTTGTGTAATGTAACTGGTGCTCATGTAAAGCCCTCCAATACATTAATGTCGACTTTGCTGTATATAAAAATGCAAAACAAAAAATCCTGACATTTTATTAAGTCTGATCTAGGCCAGACAGACATGTGGCTACCTCTGTCTCAGTCCAGCTTGACATATAACTGATTGTCCCAGTACTGGCTGACATGCTACTAACATTGTCCCAGCCATGACTGCCTAGTGACTATCTTCAACTCAACCCTGCAGGCAGTGCTTAATTTATAAAAACAATGAGTGCTGGTGCCCAAAGCTCTGGTCACCGACCCGTGGCCGGCACTGTCAAATGTTGGCGTGCTGAATGCCAATGCTGCTAAGTCTTCAATACACACAAAGCCTCTTTAATCCACCACCATCCACTTACTGTCCCATTATCTAACTCTTGAAGGCACTTTTTTATTTCTGCTTTCTGCCTTTGTCATGTGTTTATGTCTTTATCTTCCCCAATCTTCAACCTTGTGTGTTTTTCCTGTTTTTGCTCTGGGTCAAAGTCTGATTTCTTTTTGTAAATATGTTTATTAGGTTTTGCATACGTTCAAATGTACAATCCAGCAATACATCTGAATACCCATTCAGTCACGTCTATAGGAGTACATGATCCCCTCATCCACCCAGAGATAGTCCCACCTGCATTGCTCGATACCCATGTAGTAACACTGGGAGGCATTCCCCCCATCTGGTGTGGAATCAATACATTCATGTCCAATATACACTGCTGGGGATATACAGAATTGACCTAAAAACATGAACCTTAACAGTACAATTCAAACAATTGGGTCTAAGCACATTATCATCCCTGCATTCGGTGCCTGAGGCTTGAGCCGGGCAGTTACACTTCGTTTTAATCTCTGTTTTATAACTTTTGCTAACTTTTGTTCCTTGATTTCACTTCCCCTTGTGTCCTCTCCCCCCCCTGCACCCAGCGCGCGGATTTAGCGCGACGCTGACGGTCTTGTCCGATTTTGGGTCAAGACACTTTTAAAAATTGCCAAATTAATTCTGAGCATTTCCTCACTTACCACACCCAGCGCTACCTTCCTCAGAGGGTCCGGCCGATCTTGGGGCTGCTCGACCTGGGGTTAGGGCAGAGCTAGTGCGGCAGCCATCTTGGGCAGGGCTTCCTCCCTTGGGGCAAGAGGAAAGTCTATAAAAATAGTAGAAGGACTCCTGGCGCGAGATCCCTGCATTCGGTGCCTGAGGCTTGAGCCGGGCAGTTACACTTCGTTTTAATCTCTGTTTTATAACTTTTGCTAACTTTTGTTCCTTGATTTCACTTCCCCTTGTGTCCTCTCCCCCCCCTGCACCCAGCGCGCGGATTTAGCGCGACGCTGACGGTCTTGTCCGATTTTGGGTCAAGACACTTTTAAAAATTGCCAAATTAATTCTGAGCATCTCCTCACTTACCACACCCAGCGCTACCTTCCTCAGAGGGTCCGGCCGATCTTGGGGCTGCTCCACCTGGGGTTAGGGCAGAGCTAGTGCGGCAGCCATCTTGGGCAGGGCTTCCTCCCTTGGGGCGAGAGGAAAGTCTATAAAAATAGTAGAAGGACTCCTGGCGCGAGATCCCTGCATTCGGTGCCTGAGGCTTGAGCCGGGCAGTAACACTTCGTTTTAATCTCTGTTTTATAACTTTTGCTAACTTTTGTTTCTTGATTTCACTTCCCCTTGTGTCCTCTCCTCTCCCCCCCCCCTGCACCCAGCGCGCGGATTTAGCGCGACGCTGACGGTCTTGTCCGATTTTGGGTCAAGACACTTTTAAAAATTGCCAAATTAATTCTGAGCATTTCCTCACTTACCACACCGAGCGCTACCTTCCTCAGAGGGTCCGGCCGATCTTGGGGCTGCTCGACCTGGGGTTAGGGCAAAGCTAGTGCGGCAGCCATCTTGGGCAGGGCTTCCTCCCTTGGGGCGAGAGGAAAGTCTATAAAAATAAACGGCTATGACTCCGCGCAGCGGACGCGTTCTGCGGACGCGCCGTCATCGCGCCGGAGTCAAGCCAGAGTCCTACCCGTCTGCGCCCGTCCGCGCCAGGACGAGACCAGGGGCCTCCCCATCGGCCCCGGGCTATACATCATATTCCCGTTCCGACTTACTGTCCTTGCAGTCCTCCTCCTGCACCTTGGCTCCCATTTTCAACTGCCAAGATGCTCCATTAAAATGTGGTGCTTGTGCCCTTACTCTGGATTCCATCCCTGCGGTCACAGACTCCCTGTCCTCCTCCTTTTGGACCACCATCCAGGCTACGCATTCGGCCCCCATCAATATGCCTACATCTACTCCTTCTATGGATTTTATTAGCATAAATTGCCGATCTCTGGCAAAACATAAAAGAGAGATTTTTGATCTTCTCGAATCGGCAAGTCCAGCCGCAATGTTTCTAACAGAAACATGGCTTAGCAATTGCTCTGGTCCTGACATTGCTATGGCTCTCCCTAATAACTACACCTATGTGGGGAGAAATCGCGTGCTCAAGGAGGGAGGAGGCATAGCGATAATTTTTAAAAGAGAGTTTTCCTGTAAATGGGAGGATTTAGATTTCCCTAACTGCGAGGCTGGCCTTTTTAAACTTTCCCTTACCCCGCATTATACTTTGACTGGAACCCTGATTTACCGCCCCCCGGGTTCGGCCAGTTCATGGGCCTCTTCCTTCCCCAAGCTTATTGCTCCTCTTATTTTACAATCCACTAATTTTTTAGTAGTGGGTGACTTAAACATTCATTTTAATCTCACATCTTGTCCCATTGGTATGCGCCTACTTCAGGACTTAGCTGCCCTTGACCTCCACCTACACAATTCCGGCCCCACCCATAAAGCCGGTAATTTATTGGATCCCATCATCTCAAACCTCAACTGTATTACTCACCACTCTTCCTCTCCTGTCATTTGGTCTGATCACTTTACTGTCAACTTTTCAATTAGAATACCAGCTCATAATAATTCCTCTAGACTTCCCCCCCATAAAGCTAGTAGGAACTGGAAACGTTTGGATATAGACAAACTTAATTCTTGCCTCGTTAATTCCAAACCAACATCTCCTATTATCTCTACCAAGGAGGTTTCTGTAGTCAATTCCTGGCTAAACACAGCCCTAGATTTGTGTCTTCCCACTCAGAGGAATAAGTCACAGTTCCATCACCCACCAGCCCCCTGGTTTAACGACTCATTGCGTTTGGAAAAGTCCCGTTGCAAGAAACTGGAGCGCTTATGGCGTTCGGACTATTGCACACTTAAGAAAGCAAATTACAAGGCTGCCCTTCGGACATACCACTCTGCCTGTGACACTGCCAGAGCCAATCATGCAAACAGCATCATACTCAAGGCCCAAAATAGACCTAAGGCTCTGTTTAAACTAGTAAAAGATCTTTCTGGCATGTCCTCTGCACCTAAAGACCCTTCTTTGGACTCTTCCCAATGCAACGCTTTGGCTAAATTCTTCTTGGACAAAATTGATAAGATCTATGCTATCCTTGATGCCACTCCCAATGCTCCTACTATCCCTGAGCCCGTATTTTCCACCCCCCGTTTCGCTGTTGCTGATGATGGTACTCACACTACTCCACCAATTCACTCTTGGGAACCGATATCTCTTCCGCTTCTCCAGAAATATTTACAGGAAATTAAATCGGGTTCCCCCACTGACCCTCTGCCCCCTCAAATAATGGCCTCCCTGGACTCAAATTTGCTTCAGATCATTCTAGATATGTTGAATGCCTCACTGGAGGAGGCTTCAGTTCCCAGCGAATGGAAACATGCAATGGTGGTCCCATTGCTAAAGAAGGCCAATGCGGATTCTAATAACCCTTCTAACTTTCGTCCTATCTCTCTCCTCTCTTGTTATTCTAAAATCCTTGAAAAACATGTCAATTCTTCTCTCACCTCTTATGTTGAATCTTCTCACCTTCTTCACTGCTCTCAGTCTGGGTTCAGGGCTGGTTTCTCCATGGAGACTACGCTTCTTGGCGTGTCTGAGACCATCAGGAGACAGGTGGACAATGGGGAGACAGTGGCACTCATCTTGCTTGATTTGAGTGCCGCATTTGACACCGTCTCCCATTCCATCTTATTGTCCACCCTGCAATCCGTGGGGATTGTTGGCCCAGCCCTGGCTTGGATTGCTAGTTTTCTTTCTAATCGCACCTTCCAGGTTTTTTCTGCTACTTCTGTTTCTTCTATCTACTCTTCCCCTCACGGTGTTCCCCAAGGGTCGATCCTTAGTCCCCTTCTCTTTAATCTTTATGTGAGACCGCTTGCTTTCTTGGCAGAGCAAGCGGGTCTCACAATATATTCTTATGCTGACGATACTCAAATCGTCTATTCACTTTCCATCAAGAATCACTCGCCTTCCTCCTCCCTGCAGACTGGTTTGGAACAGATCGCCAATTGAATGCAGAGACATAAACTAAAGCTCAATGGGGACAAAACGGAGCTGCTCCTATTCGGTCCCAATGCACCTTTGTGGGGCCCGCAACATTGGCCTCCGCAGATGGGCCCTTTACCTACCCCCTCAGATTCTGCCCGTAATCTCGGGGTTCTGCTTGACAACCAGTTGTCACTGAAGCAACATGTGGTAAAGGTCTCTGCCACCTGTACTACCATCATCAGGTGGCTTAGAAAAATCACATGGATGCTCCCAGTGGATACCCTGAGAACCGTGGTCCAAGCCCTTGTCATCTCTCGGATGGACTACGGGAACGTGCTACTCCTGGGCGCCGGTAAGGAGGTATTAAAGAAACTTCAGGTTGTTCAGAATATGGCTGTGCGCCTGATATGTAACCCACCTGCTAGATCATCGGCCACTACCCATCTGCACAAACTGCATTGGTTACGAATTGAGAGCCGTATAAAATTCAAAGCCCTTTGCATTATGCACCGTATTAAAATGGATAAAGCCCCGAAATATTTATCTTCCTTGGTCCAGCACTATGTCCCATCCCGCACTTTAAGATCGTCTACCCAAAACAAGTTTCAAATTCCACGTGTTAAGCGAGCCAAGATGGGCGGACGTTCGTTCGCCTTTCTGGCCCCCTCTTTATGGAACTCTATGCCCCAATCCTTGCGCTCGGAAGTCTGTTATATGACATTCCGCAAAGGTATTAAGACCTGGCTTTTTAACATGTAACTGCCATGCCCATGGTTTTCTTCACTGTTCCATCTTCCGTTTGCTACAGCGCCGGGAAACCTTCGGGTAGCTGCGCGCTCAATAAATGCAATTATAATAATAATAATAATAATCATGAATCCATTGTGGCATGCACTTGCCTGAGAGACTGGGTCAAAGAGCTGCCCCCTCCACTACCAGTTCAGAACCATCCGGCAAAGACATTGCTGGGATCCCGCTACCCTATAGCTCATCCGCCTGTCCCTCACAAGGGCCCCACATCACAACATGGAGGCAAAGACCGCTACGATAGTTGTATGTTGTTTACTAAACTGCTGCATCAGCACCACCACTCGCCCCTGGAAGCACCGGGCAAGGGCACGCATGCCGGACTCTCAATTGCTTCTGGCTCCTCCGTCCAAAGAGGCACAATGGGTCCCCTCCTCATCCCCTCGCCTCCTCTTTCCGAAGTACCAATTATTCTGCTCTAGCCCATTTCCTCATCTGAACTCTATAGGTCCACCCGCCAACTTCCAAGTCATGGCAATCTGCCTCTTTGCTAATATCAGAGGCAAAACGACAAACCGGTTCCCACTTTCTTTGTTTTTGGTCTAGGGAAGGACCCTAGCAAGTACACTTCCAGGGTACAAGGCATATCACGGTGGATCATTCTATTTAATTTCTGTATCACAGTTTCCCAAAACTCCTGGACGTACACACAACACCAAGTCTTGTGGCTGACATCTGCTTCCTCTAGTGGGCAAAGAGGGCAACATTTGGCCTTTTTCGTAGATTGCCATGAATAACTTTGAGGTTAGGTACTTTTAGTGAAGATAAATTAATTGAATGCATTTGAGGAGTGTCTTGTGCAAGACCTTCTATGGGTATGCTAGCAGTCGCTTCCATTCTCGGTCTGGCATGTTCCTACCCAAGACTCCCTCCTATGTCATTCACAAGGTCAATAGGGGTTTACTAATCATCCTGTTATGAACCGAATAAAACCACTTCACTAGGATCCTACCTGCACCCATGTACAATAACAATTGGAGAAAGGCATGTAACTCTGGTTCATCCATCGCTTTGTCCCATAGAGCTGTAAAAGCCCTAACCAGGGCCTCATAATGAAGGAACTATCCTGGGGGTGGGCCATGGGAGTCAATCAAGGTGGCCAAGGGTATCAGCGTTGTGGCCACCAGATGATCCATTGCAGTTGGGCTGCCAGGAAATAGGCTTCACCTCAGGCCCTTTCTAGGGTGGCCCATTTGAGGGTATCCAGAGCCACCTGCTTGCCACCTCCATCCCGCGGAATATCCTTTTCAACACAACTTTTACAACGAAGTACCTTTACGACACAACCATTACAACGCAACTTTGACAACAACTTGCGCTGGGGGGGCGCTCTCGGATAGGGAATAGTTTCCAATACCTTCCCTACTATCCACGGGGACTGGAGTTGGAATAGTAAATTAAACTATTCACTATCCAGCGCCCCCCAACGCAAGTCGTTGTAATGACTTGCTTGTAAAACTTGCGTTGTAAAGGCATGCGTTGTAAAAGCATGCGTTGAAACGTCATACATCCCTCCATCCCATATAAGCTCCCAAAGAAGTGAGTCCAGCTGTCTGAAACACATGGCAGGGATCCACATGGAAGGGTTAATGAAAAAATAAAGCTAACAGGGTAACATGATCATCTTAGTGAGAGCGATCAGTGCTATGAGGGGAGGCTGCCTCACTCACTTTCTCCAATCCATGGTAAATTTCTATCCTTAGGTAATGGATGGTGCAAGGGGCCTACCAAGGAGCAAGGGCTATCCTGCCCCGGTTATAGTGCAGGGCTTTAATAGATTCACCTGCAGCCCAGAAACCACACCAAATTCCCAGAGCAACTTGACCAAGAAGGGGACATCCGTCTCCTTATCCTTATTGGACACATACAGTAACAGGTCGTCAACGTATAAGGAAATTAGCTATTCTGTCCCAACCAACACCATGCCTCTTCCCCGACCCTAGTCCCTGCACTGACTCAAACGCGAGTGTAAACAGGAGCAGAGATAACGGACACCCCTGCCTGGTTCACCGATGAACTTCATATCAACTGGGGGCTCTACGCCTCGTCCGCACCCTAGCTGTTGGGCTGGTAGGCAGCAGGCGCACCCATCGAATCCTGGTGGCACTCAGTCCCATTGTAAGCATGACCATCTCCAAGTGCATCAAAGGAGAATGCAGGAGCATATACAGAGGCAGCAGATTTAGGGAGGTTGCGTTGTAGGATGAATGCACACTGGTCAGGGCGCACCAATGCTTGTATGTGCGGGAGTAGTCACATCACTAGGACTTTGCTCAGAATCTTGAAGTCCATGTTCAGCATGAACATGGGTCTGTAAGCCGTGACAGGTGCCCCCAGTTCATGGGTTTTCAGAAGCAGGACAACCATCGCATCCCAAGTGGAGCCTGGGAATCCTTGTTTTTCCAAAGCTGTGGCATAGACGGCAGCCATCTTCGGCGCCAGTAGCCCAGCAAAGGCAGAGTAAAACTCCGTCAGCGGGCTGTCTGGCCCAGGGGACTTCCCATGCACCATGTCTGACACTTTTAATTTCCTGTGGTGTGATGCCCCCCACCCCCCCCCAGTGCCTCCGCAGTCTCTACATCAACTCTATGTAATCTCAAGGAGTCCAGAAAGGACATTGTATTCTCATTGGAATTTACAGCTTTTCTGTCATAGAGAGTCATTTATTAGTTTTGAAAGGTGGCGTTAATATATGCCAGTGAACATCAGCTCCCCGCCCAGCACTTGCAGTGAGTAATCAGAGAACCCCTACATTCTGTCCATGCCAGCCATGTCAACAAGTGCTCAGCCCTGCCATTGTTCTTGGGCCATATATTCCCAATAGCTACGACAACAGTGCTTCTCCAGGAGGACACTGTATTGTTCTCTGGCCTCCACCTGTCTTTACCCGCCTCATCATCCTCATCATCACCCAGTTAGTTGTCTAGGCGACAGATATCTTAATCTAGCTTGGTCAGATCCCACTCTAGGTCTCTCCTGATCTCCACTGATGCTCCCATGCAGTATCCTTGCACCATCACCGTGAACGCCTCTCATTCCACAAGGCAGTCTGATGCTGTGCCCTTATTGTGCTTAAAATGATGCAAAATTGCCTCCCGGACGCCCTCCAAGTGAGTGGGATCTTCCAGTGCACTAGTGCTTAAGCACCACATGAGGACTGCAGGGCACTCCTCACCTAGGTGGAGGCACATCAACTGTGGGCTATGATCAGAGATAGTGCAACTGAGATATTCAATGTGCTTAACAAATTGACAGAGTTGCCCCAGCAAAGAAATGTATCCAGTCAGACATGCAGCACCTACAGGCTGAAGTAATAGGATATTTCCTCTCCAAACCATGTAGTGCCCTCCAGACATCTTCTATCCTCCAGCTCCCCATACAATCACAGAGTCCTTTTACCACTTTAAGTGCAGAGGCTGCCGTTATCCACGAGTGAGTGGCCATGGGTATCAGGTGAATAAACCACACAGTCAGGCCAGGGAGGCACCCCGTCCCATCCTCAACCCAACCCCAGACAGTCACCTACAATTGCCTCAGCAACAAGGGGAATCCAATCAGTGCATAAAGACACCAGATAGACATATCCCATCCATGAGAAGCAGAGAAAGTCACACCTGGCCAGCAATGAGCGGGCAACAACAGCGAGTCCAGCAACCCACAGCAGGCCAATACATGATCATCTCCCTCCAATCGCAAGACTGCGTGACCCACCTCCCACAAGCTGCCCTTGCACATCTGCCCAAAGGGATCCAACAATGTAAGGCACAGTTCCCTGTCCATCACCACAAATGGACCAGCTCGTACATCGAGGTCTGTAGTGTCAAATCAAGTATTCTGCTGTTTGCGGTGTTACATATAGTAGGCACTGTCTACTAGCATCCGAAGCACTCCCCTCTGATCGGTCAGGGAGCCCAGCTGCACCAAACAAGGCCACTGCCTTGTCCTTATCTGCTTGTTCCCTTGTCGGCTTCTTGATGTGTACAGCACTGGTGGGATCTTGAAGCCATCTTCGTACACATCGGGGTGGCCTAAGCCCATCCTTTGCCATCTTTTCGCCCATGCCCTTATCCTGGCACTTCTCAAACCACTCCCATGCATTGGAAGGCATCAGGAAAATATGTGGCACACCATCGAGAATTACCTGTAGCTTCACAGGGAAAAAAAGGGAATACCCTAGCTCCGCATCACAGGGTCCCCTCTTGACTGCCGTAAAGGAGGCTCTCCTAGCCTGCACAGCCGCAGTGAAGTCGGAGAAAATGTTCACTGCCACGTTCTCAATATGAAAGGGACATGCCCACTGGAGCTACATATCCTGAATAATGGAGCAATTTGTCCACTACTGGCCGTGACGGCCGTCCTGGGGTGGGATGCTTGGTGGGGACATTGTGCGCCTTTTCAAGTGCAAAAAAGGGAGCAAGTTGAGTGGAAGCCATGTTGGTCTTCATCTTGTGTTCTAGCGATTTGGCTGATGCCCGGTGGAGCTACCATATAGCTAAAGAGGAGATGGGTTGTGGACTCCCCCTCCCTGCTGTCACCTACCCAGCTGGACCTTGGGCAGATTTTCCCCTCGTCTCTACGTTCTATCTTCCTCCTACCCTTCTACCCTATCCCCTTACCCTTCCTTGCTCCATTCACCTTGTCCCCTAGGCTCTTTAAATGCTTTTCTTGATACTTATGTACCTTTTAACCGATGTAAATTGCAACATTATTGTCCCTCATGTAAAGCGCTCTGATTCCATCGGGTCTAGCCAGCGCTATATAATAACTCATTAATTAAATTTGGTCCCATTTAGTGCTCTTTCTCTCTTTGTCTACCTCCCTAGCTCCTAGCTCCTATCCACCCTCCCCTGAATCTCTCACCTTGCATGCTAGTCTGCCTAGCCCCCTGTCCTTTGTGCCCTTTGACTAAGCACTCCTTCTCCCCTTGTTGGGGAAAGATCCAATATTTATACTCTGGAGTCTCAGCGTACCCGCTGAGAGAGTCCACTGCGCCAAGGGAGCCACTCACAGCGGAGGTATGGTATGGCACCCCTTGCCAAAGCACACCCTCTCCCCTTTTTGGGGAAGGATCCTGTTTGTAGGCCTTGGAGTCTCAGAGACCCCTCTGAGAGAGTCCACTGCGTAAAGGGAGCCTCCCGCAACAGAGATAGGGAAGTGATAACACTTCCCCTGGGATCACAGCTTACTGGACTTTGGACGTTGCTTTGACTCGTCTACCGGTTTGTGTCCCCGTCGCCCTTCCCCTCCTCTTTCCATGTGGTGTCCTTCACCCTACCCTCCTCTTTCCCGCCTTCATTACCTGTCTCCTTCCCCAGCTCCTTCCCCCTCCCCTGAATCTTTCCCCTTACCTGCTTTTCCCCTTACTTACTTGTGCTTATTGTTCACCGTGACCTTACAAGTAACTATATTTGCCATGCTCTAATAACTGTGTAACCTTTGTAACGATGTAACCTGTAACTATAATCTGATGCTCATGTAAAGCGACCTGATACCTCCGGGTCTAGCGAGCGCTATATAAACCTTTAAAATAAATAAATAAAAAATAAGTTGGATACCATGTCAATGCCCTCTATCCCCTCGGGCAGCCCTACAATCTCGACATTGTTGCACTGATTGTGCCCTTCCACATCCTAGGCCCTGTGTTCCACGATCTGCACCCGCTCAGTTAGATTATGCATTTGTTGTTACAAAGTGCGTAACACTGTTCGCAGCTCCTTTACAATCATGTCAGTGGCTTTAATCATATCTGCTAGTTTGTGATGATCCGCCATGAGAAGACCCAGCTCCATGTTAACACTCCAATCTGATGCTGCAGTGTTTCCTTGGAGTATGCAATACCAGCCAGTATTTTATCTTGTGTGAGCTGTAGCGCAGGCATCAGAGGCTGCGGACCAGGTCCCGTGGGATGATCCCTCCCCCTGGGTCACCCCCTGTGTGTCCGCAGATGGGCCTCCATCTTTATGTCTGTTTCTTCCCATTGTCCTAGTGCCACTGAGCAACACACAGGGTCACCAGATCATCAGCATGCTCAGCAGCGACTTCTCTCCCACCAGCAAGGTAGGGAGGTCAGCACCCCATTTGACAGATCAGTCCACTGGGGGTGCTCAGTCACGTGCCCCTATTTCCAGACCACCACCTTCTCCGCAGCCAGCGGTGGGTGTCAAACTAAGCCCCGAGCAACCTCTAATCAGGTCACAAATTCTATCTCACAATTAAGTCAATGCTCTCCACTGGGCCCCCCTCAGAGATTACCATGGCAATGCCAGTCTCCTGGTTATATTCAGACTCCAGGGCCACCACGCCCAGTACAACTCCAACAGACTGAATCAAGAAGATCCCACCACATGAGCAGTCCTCCCTCCCACTCAGCAAAGAGATACTCCGATGGTGCCACAGAAGAAAGCCCTTCTAGGGTCCTCAGACCCCCCCCACTTACTGCGTGATCCCCACAATGGCCCCCAGTGGTTCAACCAGCCTGCTGCCAGGCCGCGGGTTCATCTGCCTCTGCAGGAGTGTCAAGTAGCAGCTACCACTACCTCAAAACTGCACTCAGCACCCGGGCCCCTCCACCACATCCAGGGGCCCTCCTGGCCTTCGCAGCTGAGCAGGCTCCCAACCAGCGTCCATCTGCCACACTGACAGACCTTGGTTGCCCCACGCTGGTCCCACAGCACCATGTCACGGAACGCTTGCACTGGCAACAAAACTCAGCCCCAACCCCCGTGAAATCTCCAGTCACCCTCAGCCGCCAAGCATCGTGGGCTCATGTCCTTTAATGGGTCCTCAAGCCAAGCTGTGCAGCACCAACAGGTGTGGGTGCGGGTGCAGCATTGCATGGCCTGCTCCCACTGACCAGTGTAGGAACCCAGCAATCGGTGCAGTGATACAGCCCTGCCCCCCTTGCGATCCCTGCTTGCTGAGGGCCCTCTTCCAACAACTTGGTCCCGAGGGCCCAGGAGGTGCTGTTGTCGCCTCAAACCACACCCCACAACACGGTCGGGTGTGGGTATGGCATCTCCTGGTCTGTTTTCTCCACTCTGGCTCAACTCGGCAATGGGTCCTTCTGCAAGCCACCGACAGCTATCGCCGTGCTATGCCGGCTCGTTCCACAGGCCAGGATCTCTCCTCAAGCAGATCCCAGGAGGATGGAGTCAGATATTTGAAAAAGGGCTGCAGCAGAGCAAGAACCTGGGTCAAAGTCTGATGAGGAAAAATAATTGCTGGTCTGAAAAAACTAGTGTAGGTAGATCCCACCTGCAAACATCAGCTCAGATTAATCACTGCTTGCTGGCCTTTTGGTATGGATATTGTAGTATTTATAACTTTTAATTGTGGCTTGGCTGGGCTGACAGTGTATGGTGCTGATTCTTACAGCCCAAAAGCATCAGAGAAGCAGGTCATGGTAATCCCAAGTCATGATGCCTCTTCAACAGAAAAAACGTGATGGCTGGGCATACTAAAAATGAATAGAAACACAAGAAATCAGAACATCAGATTTTTGGGAGAAAAATTCCATATCTAAAATTTTTAAAGTCATTCCAACTTTTGAGAGTCTAAATAGTTCCATACAATCCACGTTTGAAAATAGATTACTTCCATGATTAAAAGATTAAATCAATGGAGGAGGTAGATAAAATTTTCCTTAATTATATTCTCTGAAAGCACAACATCTGCAGAACTCAGAATCTGGGCACAGCGAGCTAAGGGAGGCATTCGAAGTTATCAAAGAGGGAAAATGAACTGCCATCTAACAGTTGACGCCTGCTTCCAATGCTCGAAATATGAAATTCACATTAAATGAACATACTGAAAACTATGGCAGCCTATTACTTCCTGCTTTATATTTTGTGGGTTTTGTTGCCTTTACATGACCTAAAAGGGCTCAAACAGAACTTGGATAAAGCACTGGAAAACATTACTCCGAACTGTATTTGATTTAATACTTTTTAGTTCATGAGTGCATTTAACAAAGAAGAGGTGTCCACCCATTTGCAAACCAGAGCTATCTTCAATAGATCAAAAAGAAGATAGCTTGATTTAAATGACCCAGCAGTAGATTATGCAAATTTACTTCGATTAATTTGCCATTGACTGATTTACAGAGATTGCTTTACCACACATTAAACTGTAAATTACTTTAATTGCTTCAGCTTGCATTGCAATGCAGAAGATTGCTCAGCTTACTTTATAATTTGCTGGACGTCTTTCTATTAATGTGTTTTCAGCAGCCCTGCTTTAGAACATGGAATATGATTTCTCAAACTGCTCTGGCTTGCACTAGCTTAATGAAGTAGACAGCTCCAGTTACACTCCCCTACATATTATGGAAGATGGTTGTTCTGATTGCTTTGCCCGATGCTGGATTACACAAGGAGATTACTTTCACTATTTTATTCTCCATTAAATAACAGAAGGTGAAGAGTATGATCACTTTACTATTTACTGGATAAAAGAAGGGAATTCATTGTATTGCCTTACAAATCCGATAGCCTTAAAAGCCGCTGACGAAAGTAGCGATACCCTGGGGAAGAGCATGGAAATCTCCATGGAGGAAAGCTAATGAGTTTTCTCAGCGACGCACCAGTGTTGCACCAACAGTGCCTCCTTGCATGCTCTCCAAGAGAACTTCGCCCATTGAGAGACACTTAGTGCACCACAAAAGGCAGTCCAAGAGCCCCGCAAACCAGATCATCTTCAAGGCACAAATGGGGCGTCAAGAACATGTGCTCACACGCTGGGGAAAGACTATACGGGTCTCGGGGAGGGCCGTCAAAATTTTAACCTGCACTAAGGTTTTTAATCACAGTTTCTAGTCCTTTTGTACTGATCTTTTTTACTGTAAAGATTTTAATTAATCGTACAGTTAATAAAACTACTTTGTTGTTATTCTGCATTGAAATACAGTAGATGGCTAGTCTGATTATTATGTCCTTTATTGAATTAAGGAAGGAAAGTACATTGATATCATTTTAATAGTACAGAAGTGACACAAGATCGACATTTGTTCCTATTCCGTGGAAAAGTATTGCAGTTTGAAGAGCTGGGTCTTTCAGATCTTCTTCAATTGGAGCAGCTTGAGAGCCATTCTTATGCCGATAGGTATGTAGTTCAGATTCTGGGTGCATAGATGAAAAAGGCCTGCCTTGTGGTCTTTCCCTACTTGCATTTCTTCATCCCCAGTCTGTCTATGCAATGGATACTGGTTTGGTGTTCTTGGGCTGATGAGTTAATTTCCTTACATAAACCACAAAAAGGCTAGAGTCAGGGGAAGTAACGGCTAATCTACTGTCCCCACTCTAAACCAGTAAACACACAAAAAAGTTGGTAGCCAATAGTTAATATAAGAACAGTAAAAAGGCGGTTTGCACTGGAGATCCAGAGATAGTGCGTTATGTGAAATTCTGACAAATGTGTGACTATGAAGGCCACCACCCCTCCCTTTGACTGAACATAAGGTACCTCCTTTAATTGAGGGCGGATAATGAGCTACACATAATATTCTCTCAGATAGGACTCACTTGGGCACACCGTAGGTGTTTTCCCCTTTGCCTCATAGTGTAGGATGTACGGGACACCACTTCTAGTTTTAGTTAGGGAGCCGACAGCCCTGACGAATGCCCCAGACTTAAATGGCTCTTTGCATGGGCAGAAAAATGTTGGCCTTTTAAGAGATGGATCAGAGACATTACTCTCTGTAGGGTTCATCAAATGCTTTTGCTTTTAATGTACCTCAGGTCCTCACTAATAAAGGTGATAACCGAGGAACCTGAAGGCACTTTTAAATAAACTGGATACCGCTTTATCCTGTAAGATTTGTGCAAGAACTCCCTCTTACCGCCAAAAGTCTTCGTGGAGGTTGAGTCCGCCCTGGTAGTACCATCTTACCAGGGTGGGGAGAGGATGTCTATGATGAAGCATGACACAATATTGTGTGTGAGACATCCTTTTCCATGAAGGATGGTCTTCTAGACCTCCTTCATAATTTCACATAACGCACTATCTCTGGATCTCCTGTGCAAACCGCCTGTTTTACTGCTCGTATATTAACTATTGGCTACCTAATTTTTTGTGTTTACTGAGATCATTTCCTTATCCAGGTGTGTAAGGGAACTATTTCTGATGTTCTGATGGAGCTGGCCATTAAGAAGATGCAGGCTAAAAGGGGGCTCTCTTCTATTCCCATCAGTGTTAGGGTAGCATGGAAGACCTTCCTATGGCCTTTGAAACATGCAACAGCTTGTAGTATGCCTTTCAAGAGTGTAAATATGACATCTACAAGTTTATTGAGCAGTGCTTCCTCTATCCAGGTCAGAGAGGAGCAAGGTTTGCACTGTTCAGAAACATCTTTTGAGTAAATTGGGTTTCAGTTCTGTTTCAGGAGAAAGAGCGTATAGTGTCACGATCCCACTCAGCTGAAAGTCAGCAAATTCTGCAAGGGCGATGCTGATCCTCCCACCCATCCAAAAGACAATGCTCAGCTCAAGAAATGAGTTCCTGAGTTGGCTATTGTTCCCAAGATGAAGAGGGCTGTGATGAGTAGAGAAACAGGGGTTCTATGTGACCCTCTTTTTCTTGCAGCCCAAATTTTGGTTGTTCTTGGAAGAGCTTGTGTTTGCTTCAAACGACCCCTTTCTTACCTCAGTTTAGGCATTCTGAGATTATTTGCAATATCATAAAACATCAATCAGTATAGCCTTTTACAAGTGTCAAACTACTTTCTTTTCTATTCAATCTTACTATTTTACTGATTCTGACAAGCACCTGTTTTTTTTCTAACAAAAATAGGTGGATTCAGTATTAAGGGTTTTCCTTGTGATTCTCTTGGACCTTTTTGATTAGTTGCTCCTTGATTCTTCTCTCAAGGACAATTTCTCTAGACTCAATTGACTGGTCACAAATTTTTAAAAAACTCTCGAGACCTTGAAAGATCCTTTCTTGATTCCTCTTTCAAAGATTGCTACACAAGTCTCAAGTGTCTCTAACTCCCTTTGGGTCGACTTTCCTTTTGGGATGTAGGTCTTGAATCAATGTCCAAGGTTTTTGAATTAACTTGTCCTTAATAACTGGGCACAAAAATTAGGTTAAGTGCACTGACCTTTTGAATTGTTTTACGGATTTGTGTTCTTCCCGTGTTTTATCCGTCTGGATCTTTTTTGAGTTAACTCAATGGTCTTTATATTTTTCTGGCATGGTTCCAGGATGAGTGGAGCGCTCCACATATTTTTCGGAATGTTGTATGCTCAATCGGGTACGTGGATGTTGGCTTTTGGTAATCTTCTTTCTTCCTTGAGAGAGAACTGTCCAGAGGCTTCAGTTCGATGAAGCCAAGGCAGATTCTGTGCTGAAGGCAGTGTATACATACCACTGCATCCTTATTGGCCTTCGGAGTACAAATTCTCGCGTATTGTTGCAAGAGTTAGAGTAGACTGCCAGTCTGTACTGTGAAGACTGTGGCTAGATTTTCTGGACCGTTTGATACAGGAAATTGGAAGCCCTCCCAGCGAGAACAACCAGGGCACAGTTTGGCGGCCATACAAGATTATGGTTTGATTATACTAATGTTTTCAGAGTGCGGGCTGGCCAAAATCCATTTGCAAGGTCTAACGTACAACTCCAGCAGCCTAAGCGAGTATTGGTATTAAGTCATACAATGTTCTCTTAGCTTCTTAGTGAAGTTTATTTTAAGGAGAGTTCTGTGCTGAGGGTCAATCTGGGTTATTTTACACTGGTTGTCAGCTGAAGATGAAGCTGTTTACATTAATTTCAGATAGTCTGTGGTTGTGCAGTGTTGGAAAGGAGGAAGAAAGCTGTCTTAGTTGGGTTGAACACTGGGTAGCTGCTAGTGTTTTTTGGATCTCATTTAGGTAGAGACAGGTTTTTGAAATGTTGAATACTGTGAGCTAAAAAGATTTGTAGCTAGAATGATGTGTCATGTGGATAAATGGATCCTGGTGCTTTTGTCAGTAATTGATGATTCAAGGGATTCCGTGTAGACACTGAGGATGACAAGAAGAGAAGGGATCCCTAGGGATCCCTAGAGTAATTCACAGGCGGATCCGATATGGTCGAGTAGATGACAAGGTAAGAATTAGGAGGAGAAACATTGCAGGACTGTTCTACATTAGTCCATGCTTGTTTTCATGGTGCAGATCAATGCTTGAAGGTCGATTCTATAGAAGGTTGCAGAGGTCAAGCAGGATAAGGAGGCACCCGTCATTTATGTTGATGAGGACAGGATTGTCAAATACTCGAAGGGCATACATTTCGTTATCCTACATCTCATTGATTAATGAAATTTCTAGTCTTTGAAACATTTCTTGGATTGCATAATGATGTCATTCGTGTCATTCTACCCTAAATTTGATTACAGAAGGAGGTTGATCTATTCATTAAATATACAGTGAGATTACTTTGACTGTTTTTCCTTGCATTAGAATTAGATTGTAGGAAGCTATGCTGCGTAGGCATTCTTAACACATAGATAAAGATTTCCCAATTAATGTATCACGCATCTGATTACAAAAATAGATTAAATTGATTATTTCACCCACATCAATAACGGACACATCATTGCAAAGAAACAGCACAGCTTTCAGAAGAGAAATCTTTCCTGACACAGAAAGCACAGATTCAGCTCTGACTGAAAATCTTTCAATAAATAGCTCATTTTCGGATAAGTTGTCAAAAGGGTCTACTATGCAATATTTTACTATATATGCTTCGTAGTCTGTCACTTACAGCAAAAACCTCATCTACTGAGTACTTTTTGTAGCACTTTTCTCGAGTACAGCTTAACTACCACACTGCTATATCCCTGCATGTTTCTTCATTGTTTGATAGCTAGAGACAACACATACAAAGTCACCCAATTATTTAGTACTAAACACTTACAGTAACAAAAACCCAGAACTATTAGCTTTGCCAATGTATTTTAGACAGATTACAGAGAGAAAATGGGTTGAACATACTTTGGAGCCCAGTGGCGTAGCAAGGAGGGGGAGGGTCCGCCCCTGGCGGCACGAGTTTTGGGGGAGGCGGCCTCCCCCCGCTCTTACCTGCGGCCATCGCGGGGCAGCAAACGATGGAATCGCCAGCACCCCGCGCTCTTACATGGGGCTGCCACGGGCCGGCAAACGCAGGGACTGCCACGGGCGGCCAAAGTTCTAGCTACGCCACTGTTGGAGCCCCATTGGCATTCGAGGTAGTGAGAAATAAATTCTGGCACAAAGTATATTGTAGACTCCAGACCTGAGTTTCTGTCTGCTCACGTGCTCTGCCTGCCTTATGCACAGCCTTCCCCTCTGCTGTGTGAACTGTGAAATTGTAATGGGTGTGTGTTTTCACGAAGGAGATACTTGAAAATAATCATTCATCTTACAAGACAATGAAATCCCATCCAATTAAATGCCCTTTTTAATGCTAATTTGTGATTTCACATCCATCAAGGGCTTTACATTTCTTTAAAAAAATATTACAGTTCTATAAAAAAAATTATAATGAGCCTAAATTATCAAAGGCTTTTTTTCCAGTTCTGTTTCTATGGCAAAATGCATTAACGCATGGCCCAGAATGATCAGCCCTGTAAATGCCACTGCTCATAAATGTAATGAAAAGCTATTTTTTTTATACATTGCATCCTAGACTGGTGAAATTTCGCTCTTACTGAAAGTGTCAAATGCTTAATAGAAGTCACATTTCAAGATGGCTGCTTAATGGATAGCAGTATGCCAGACACTGTCAAAGTGGTACTGGCGTTTATTTACCATTTTGCTGTTTTGGAATAGTCATGAGTTGGTAGATAAGACAACATTTCTATAAAATGGTCAGAATCCTTTCTAACATGGCAATTATCCCTCTAGTTGCTGCATTAATTACTTTGAAACGATTTAGACAGCTCTTGGAAGGGAAAAATGTCGGCTTTGACTGCTTTTCCTAATAATTGTACCAGTCTGGACTTAAAAATACAGGCAAGGTCTGACAGAAATGGCTAAGTAGAAAACCTTAGCTGCACCGTCTACCTTCATACATGGAGTAGTGTGGCTCACTGGTTAGAGGCGGCAGACCCAGGAGCAGAAGTCTGCCCGGGACCAGGGTTCAATTCCCGACGCGGCAGGGTCGTGGACTTGGGTCAGCGGACTAGATAATTCTCGCTTCGGTGCTTACTCTAATCAGGGGTTCCACTCAGCAACTCTGGGCATTAGCTTGCCTAATCTCCACAACGGCACCATCAACTCCGGGGATGCCTGGCTCCACCTTGGGGACTCCCAGCAGGGACCATCCCACAGGGAAAGCCAGGATGGGTTCCTCAGAGTTATACAGCGCCAGGAAACCTACAGACGGGTAGCAGTGCGCTTTACAAGCTCAAATACATTTACATACATGAGGGTGGTTCCCTGCTGCACCCACAGATTTTGCAGCTTGTTGCACTCTTTAAAAGAAGGAGCAATATGTAAACTATAAATACAAGCCTTTTAAAGCCCTTATTTCAGCCTTGGCGGTTGAACCAAGCATGGACTGGTACTACCAGGTACTACAGGGTGTTTTCCCAGTGGGGTGGCATGTTGGGTTCCGGTTTTACTGCTGGTGGGAGTCAGTTTTTGTTGCTGCAAGCCAGCCGTTTGTGTTTTATGCGTGCAGTGCTTCAGCGCTTTAAAAATTAACAATGCAAAGCAAATTATTTTAATGCTACCACTCTCGTCTTACAATGAGATGCTTTTGCATGTGTGTGTTTCCTACATATCGCCACCAGCGGCGCTGTCCTTCATTTCTTTAACACCTTCGCCACGGGGCTAATTCCCCCGCGGCACTGGGGGGAGGGGGGCGCGCGCAGCGCCTCAGTGCTCGTGACGAGCTCGGCTCATCACGCTGCACGGTGGCGCTGTGCTCATGACGAGCCGAGCTCGTCATGACCACGCCCGTTTTTAAGAACGCTCAGCACAGCTGGAGAATTAGCCCCATGTGTGAGCGCCGCGCGTGTCATGACAAGCTCAGCTCATCATAAGCACACAGCCACCGTGCATCATGAAGAGTTGAGCTTGTCATGAGCACGGAAGGGGTTAAGTGAAGGGCGGGCAGGTGTCTGCTGGTGCTTGCCTCATAGTTCAATTCATTTATGAAAAGACGCTTAAAAATGCAATAGTGTATTTCTTTATAAGGTGAACATTGCAGCACATTTCATTTTCATTAAATGATACAATTGCTTTGAGTAGCAATTGTTAGAGGTGATAGATTCTAAACATGAACTTAAAATCATTCATTCCCCCAACACCACCACTGCTGTGACAACGACGCTATTAGTGAACCAAGAGGAAAGTCAGTTGTCTTTTGCCCCTATACCTGGCTTAGGGTGTTTCTATATATTTATTGTATTTATGTATTTAGGTTTTATAAGGCGCACAGCTACCAAAAAGTTTCCCGGCGCTGCCTTGCAGGTTGCCAAAAAAGAGGAAGGGGAAGCCTATTGACCAAAAAGCCAGGTTTTCAGAGATCTACGGAAATGGGTATAGCAGGTCTCGGTCCTAAGTGCAAGATGAAGGGAATTCCACCAAGTGGGCCCCAAGTAGGAAAAAGAGCAACTACCCATCCGGGACAATCTGTGTCTAGGGACCATAAAAGTAGCTTGATTAGCTGAGCGAAGGGGGCGGGAAGGAACATATGGTTGTGCAAAGGTGCTCCAGTATTGCAGGGCCTTGCCAGTTTGGATCTTGAACATGATAGTTAGAGTTTTAAATTTGATGCGGTTTTCCAGTGGAGTGTACGCAAAGAACCAGAGGCAGGCGTAGTTCTAGGGATACGGCATAGAAGGCGAGCAGCAGTGTCCTCTACTACCTGTAACTTGTGTATAACATCCTTGTTGGATCCCAAAAAGAGGCTGTTGCCATAGTCCAGGCAAGAGGTAATCAAGTCTTGAACTACGGTTCTTTGCGTAGAATCTGGCAACATCCACAAGATCTTTCTTAGCCACTTAAAGATACCAAAACAGGTTCCTGCCACCTTTACGGCATGATGTTTCATCGAGGGTTGATCATCGATGATGACACCCAGTTTATGTGCTTGGTGGGAGGCTGGAGAAAGGCACCCAATTCAGGGGGCCAGTGCAGAGGAACCCAAAGTTCTTTATTCTTCCCTAAGATTAGCACCTCAGTCTTCTCCCCATTGAAGTTTCAGTGAATTAGCCTGCATCCACTTAACAGACAGGGAGAAGATTATTTGGGTTGGCCTCAGCATAGGAAAAAATTGACAGTCCCACCTACTCAGCGATATCAGCCAGAGACTTAACATAAATACTAAATAGCAAAGGGCTAAGTATAGAGCCCTGTGGTACCCCATGGGGAGAGGCATGAATTTTGGATACTGCAGCTGGGTAAAAGACCTGAAACGAACGGTCCATTAAGAAGTTGGCCAGCCATTTCAGGGCGAGTCCGGTTACGCAAATGGATTGTAAGGCTTGCAGAAGCATGGTGTGAGATACGGTGTCAAAAGTGGCACTCAAATCTAATAATATGAGCGCCACAGTGTGGCCAGTGTCCAAGAGGCTCCGCATCATTTCGGTAACTCCCAGAAGTGTAGTTTCTGTAGAGTAGCTTTCTGTAAAGCCCGATTGAGAGGGATGCAAAAACGTATAGGTCTCAACATATCAGGTTAATTGCAAATTCATGTGTTTCTCCAAAATTTTTGAAAAAACTGGGAGCAGAGAAATGGGGCGGAAATTGGACATCTGACCCAGGTCAGCATTAGCCTTCTTCAGGAGTGGAAGAATCATAGCATGTTTCCACTCCAATGGAACCGAGGCTTCCCTTAGGGATGCATTAACCGCATCCATGCGGTGCACTTTCTCGCTGTGCGCTGGAAAATTCAAAAACGCACTTTACATGACGAGCTCACCTTGTCATGAGTGTACCAGAGGTACACCTCATGATGAGCTGAGCTCGTCATGAGCGTCAAAGGGGTTAAGTAGCTACACACATAGAACACCTGAAGTCTAGAACATGTGTATGTAAGCCAATGTTGACTGCCTCTCTCAAACGTACTGCTACAAGCGTAAAATGGCTGGGGGAGACATCCCTTAAGGATAAGAATCCTCACTCACCCGAGGGTGACATGCTTCATCATATGGGTCCTCCTTACCAGTGTGGAAAACCTAGTCACCACTGGGAGCTACTACTTTGGTGTTTAAAGAAGGAGCTCAGAGATGTTTTATCAGGTAAGGGACAGGATGATAATCCCATATGTGAGATGATAGGTGTAGTGAGGTATGCAGCGCTGTGTGAAAGAGTGGATAGGTGAAATTAAAACTGCCTAAGTGGAATCACTGAATAACTTTATTAATGTGTTCAACTTGACAGGGTTAAAAAGAAACAGCACAGCGGTATGGATGTAGAACCACTGTCACTTGATGGTCAACATGTTTCAGCCTGATGATCTAAACCATAGTATCAGCGGCTTTCTTCAGGACCAGATATACTACGTGCTAATGCTGCTGCAATTATGTGAAGAATAAGTGTGGCTCAGGGGTTAGAGGCAGCAGACCTGGAAGCTGAGATCGGTCCTGGACCAGGGTTCAATTCCCCGCCTCGGCAGGTCTTGGGCTAAAAATTCAACGGACTCGATAATTCTCGCCCGGTGCCTCCTCGACTCACGGGTTCACACTCTGCGACTCTGGGCAATAGCTTGCTTAATCTCCACAACGGCCCCTCGTGGCGGGATGCCTGACTTTCACCTTGTGGATACCCTGCTATCTCACAGGGGAATACCAGGAAGGGTTCCCTAAGCAAGCGCCGGGAAACCCACTGCGGGTAGCTGTGCGCTATATAAGCTCAACTACATTTACATTAACAAATTTAGCAAGCACAAGTGACTGCTAGCTGCTTTTGTTCATGTACTGTTCTGTTGAGCATTATTTTCATAGCACAAAATGCACCCTTGTGTCCATTTTGGATGGGCGGGTATATTTGCGTTAAGAAAATAGCTATAAAAGTTGAGTTATGCTCCTTACGTAATACCGCATAATCTCATGCAATTCTGCTATGCTTAATTACCCCAATTAAACCTAGCTCTACTCTCCCCTCCTTCCCTAATGGATTTTTTTGCTGAGCCTGGCCCCTTCCCTACCAGCCATGGGTCAGAAACTCCTTGACAGCCTCACAGGAGGCTGGATTTCCCCAGCCTGCCATCCATGGAGAGGTGCCAGTCAGACTTCTCCACAGCCCCAGTGGAACTTTCAAAAGTGAACCTGACATATGACTGATTCTGCCCCAGCCATACCAGCCATTTTACAAATGGTCAGTCTAACTGTGGAACGCAGATATCCCTAGTTTTTTGCCTGGAGTGGCACCATCAGGCCAGCAGTTCCAGGCAATGCAGAATTACAACTTTCCAACTCATTTATAAAATAGTGGGGAATTTTCAAGGGCTGGAGTTAAAATAGTAAATAAGCCTCATGGACTGCTATATGGCGAAAGTTGCACTTCCCCAAATATTCTAGGACTGCAGTTAGAAAAGTAAATTTGCATTGTCAGCCTCTGCAAAGCCATGTGGTACCCGAGGATGCGGAACATGCAGAGATGCTGGAGAGCATCCCTGGCCCTTATTAGTCAATCTGTCTGAAATGGATGAGGATTAGAGCTGGTGGCTGGGCCTGTAAATGAAAACAGAGAGGTGTTAAAAAGTAATGTTGCGCTGAAGTGAAGAGGCGCCGGTGTTAGGTGGGGGAGGGGACCTGGAATATTCTTCAGAACACGATCACTAGCTCAGTGTTACGGGGAGTTAAACTAGCATCACTCAGCCACCTGCGGCCCTCTAAGGGGGGATGATGCACGCCCCGCCGACCTCAGAATCAAGGCACAAGACGTACCCCTGTTTCCTGGCAGCTGTTTTACTGTGATCAAAGAGTCGCCTTTTCAGTTATTCTGCAGCCGAAGGATCCACCCTGCTGAGAGACAGACTTTCCATATGTCTGCAGAAAAACTCAATTGACATATTATTAAAAAAATATGTCAGCCATTTCTCAGGATTCTTGGACTGGCTGTGGCTTCCCGTGCTTCAAAATTCAGGACACCGATTTAGCAAAACGAGTTTTCTGTGTCAGATTTTGTGTAGTAAGTAATCAGCACTTTCTCTCCTATGTGCCAGCCCTGAGAAATATATGTCTACCTATATGCAGTCTGTGGGGCCAGGTTGGGGGGGAGGGGAGGATTCGACAGACGACCACGAAGGAAAATGAAATAAATAATCAGCTTTCCCTCATTGTCGTCTGTCTAAAATACGCCCCCACCGGGGCGCACCGCTTTTACATGCATGGGCCAGGGCTGCTAATATGATGCCCTTTATTTTTTACAGTTCTCGTGTTTCCTACACCCTATGTATCCAGTCAAGTATTTTTCTTTGCATTCTCTGCTTGTGGCACTGAATATCTAATGAGTTCCTACGGAGTTCCGCCACAGCAGAACAGGTTTCAAAAGGGCCCTGATCAACCAAGTCGGTCAGTACGGATGCCGGAAACATCTATTGGGGCATTTGCTACAAATCGCAAGCTAATGCTTGGAGAAGGAATCCCCCTCCCACACATATGGCACCTTAGCGCGTGCAACACATTTTAGATCAGACACTCACTGTAAGTGTAGATCTCACCTTCACATAGTTTACGGTCCTGAGGAATGCCGGTATTAAAGCAAGGCCTGGCTGAAACATGTAGACCACCCACCGGATGCAGGAGTCACTAACTATTACTCCACTTACATCCATTGCCTTGCTTTTACTGGTATCAGAGGCCCAGATATTAAAGACAACCCCCTGGGTACTGGGACCACTGAATCGCTTTTAACCTTTCACTTTCACATCACCTTCACTGCACAGTCAGCAAAGTACCTGCTCCGCTGTAACACAGGCGTTGAAGCACACCCGGCACACATTCGGTGTCACTGGGTGGGCCCGATGATGAAGCATGCCACCAACTAGGTTGGTGGTTGAGGGCTTAATAAGGAAACCAAACGGTTCCTTTTCCTTTCTCATACAGTCCTGAGTCCTGTTTTACATACAAATAGGCCAGTTCTCTCTTGATTATATATAATAGACCTGGGGATACAGACTGGCTATCTAGTCCTCTCTCTCTCTCCTTGATAATTGAATATCTAAAGAGATAAACAGGACTAGGATTGTAAAGAACAAAACTGGACTGAATTAACCATGAACTTTCAGATATCTGCTTCTTGTGCATAGTATAGATGCATCCAGGATTACTTATTGG
Source organism: Lissotriton helveticus (assembly GCF_964261635.1). NCBI lineage: Eukaryota > Metazoa > Chordata > Amphibia > Caudata > Salamandridae > Lissotriton > Lissotriton helveticus. Next base: position 118,662,244 of record NC_136068.1, read on the forward strand.
CCCCTCATCACGCAAGATACCAGATTTAGGTGCATTAGGAAAGATACAGAGATTGTTACAAGATGACCCATTGCCACCTAAGACATCAGGTTTATGGGGTTAGTAAAGATGCACCCAGGATTACTAGAGGGCCCATCATCACACAAATTCAAAAATGTCATACATTCACCCCATTGCAGAGATCTGGGCCTAAATCCATCGTTTTTTGCTCCCCATGCCATTCCAGTTTGGAGCCAGCCATATGCAAATCAGTAATGACCCTGTACCCAATGGGAACAGTCTAACCCCCATCACACAAGACACCAGGTTCATGTGCTTAGTAAAGATGAACATAGTGTTACAAGATGACCCATTGCCACCTATGACACCAGGATTATGTGCACTAGAAAAGATGCACTGAGGATTACCTAACGGCCCCTCATCACACAAAACACCAGGTTTATGTGCATTAGTAAAGATGAACATAGTGTTGCAAGATGACCCATTGCCACCTTTGATACCAGGTTTATGTGCACTAGTCAACCACAAGGAGATGATGGACGGAGCGCTGAAACTTTTCAGACACACCCCCAGTCACAGATTGAGTTGAATCCATCATCGTTATTTAGCTCACTTTGCCACCCCAGTTCAGACACAGCCATATGCAAATCAGTCTTGATCCTGTGCCTCATGGGAACAGTCCAGCCCGAACTGCCAAGCCATGTCTTCCCTGGAGCGGAATCAAGCATCCTGGGACCGGTTTATGGCTAACAGCCGTCATCAGCCAGGCTAGCTTGAATCTAGTGGCAAAGTGAGCAAGGGACCCATGTCTGGGCATACCCTGCCAACATAGGGTGAACAAAGCAAAACCAAAGGGGATGATGGACGGAGTGTTGAACATTTCAAGCACTCCCCCCCCAGTGGCTCACTTTACCACTGGATTCAAGCTAGCCTGGCTGATTAGCCAGAAACCGGTCCCAGGATGCTTGTTTCCGGTCCAGAGAAGACATGGCTTGGCAGTAGGGGCTGGACTATTCCCGTGAGGCACAGGGTCAAGACTGATCAGGGTCAAGACTGATTTGCGTATGGCTATGTCTGAACTGGGGTGGCGGAGTGTGCTTAAGAATAATGATGGATTAAACCCAGATCAGTTGACTTGGGGGTGAGTGCTTGCAAGGTTCAACACTCCGTCCATCATCCCCTTTGGTTTTGTTATGTGTGCCAGTAACAATGCACCCAGGATTACTAGATGGCCTCATCACACAAGACACCAGGTTTATGTGCATTAGTAAAGATAAAGATAGTGCTACAAGATGACCCATTGTCACCTAAGAGACAAGGTTTATGTGCTTAATAAAGATGCACGCAGTTTTAGAAGATGACCCATTGCCAACTAAGACATCAGGTTGATGTACACTGGTAAAGATGCACCCAGGATTACTTTATGGGCCCGCTTCACACAAGACACCAGGTTTATATGCAGTAAAAGAGGTTCTGAGACTTAGAAAAGACCCTCATTGGAATGGTCAGGACCTGATGGTAACCCACAGGGCATCAGGTGGCTTGGCCGACTCAGAGGGCCAACATTGACCACACCATTCAAGTTAGGTGAGACATATGAGAGTTTCCTTGGGGTGGATTTGGTAATGGGATTATTCTTTGGGACTTTTCAAGGTGAACAATGTTTGGGAGGAGAGTGGGAAGTGTTGAGTTTTTGTTGATTCAGGTTATCGGTTGTGTAGTTCCATCTAATGGATGGCAGAAATTTGGGCTTGGAAAGTTAGAGGGATGATGGAGCTGGGAAGATGCATTGGAGCTGTCCTTGCACTCCACTACATTTAGGGATATGAGGAATGATAATGACATTTAGCCTCAATATCAGGGGCTTAAACTCCCCTGAAAAGAAGCTAGTAGTCTTGAGTTTTCACTATCGACTGGGTTTGATATTTGCCATTTGTAAGAGACCCATCAACCAAAAACAAGATTGCCGTGGAATGAAATCAAAGGATTTCGGGCTACAGCTCTTTGCTACTCAGGAATGATTTGAGCTGAGGTGGGGCTCTTGTGTAGTACTAAATTTCACAGCAGAGTATTGTCAACCCATGCAGATAAAGTGTTCAAAAGATTGGGAGTGGAGTTCCAATAGATGATCAGATGTACACTCAAGTGTCTCTCCATGCCCCCAAAACCAGAAAAGAACCATTCTTTAAAACCTTCACATCTGAGCTGGCAGAGGCTAATCTCCTGATTGGATGAGATTCGAATGCCGCATTAGACCTGGCTTAAAAGTGCACTTAGTAGAAATATGAAAGGGATGGTTGTCTCCCATGGGCCTTGTTAGAAGAGGTGGGTTGATAAATGGGTGGCAATACCCACATGTGAATTAAAAATATCAAAGTTCATCTGTGCATAAAATCTATGCAAGGGTAGACTACTTCCTCCTGTGTAACTGGCTGTGTGCAAACATAGAAGACGTAAACATAGTAACAAAGCCATATTTGACCATGCACCAATCAAGTATTCAACTATGTTCCGCTGGTTGTGACAATACAATACATAGATAGTGACTGAACGCATTCCTGTTACAAGATCCTGTAAATTAAGTAGGCATTTCCCAGAGAATAAAGACTATTTAGAAGACAGCAACAATCTGGATGTTTCTCCTTGGATTCTCTGGGACACGTTGAAAGTGGCCCTGAGGAGGCAAGTCATCAATGCAGCATCTTATATGAGAAAGGCCTAGGCGCGAGCAAGGGAAGCGCTGGAGAATCAACTAGGAGACCTGCAGGGAGGAGTATGCTTTAATGCTCACCAAACAAAGATGTTGCTCGGTTGGTAACAAAGAGGTGACACTACCAGAGAAAGGCTAAAGAGAAAAAACATATGGGGTCAGGTTAGGGCAGAAAGAGTTTAAGTTAAAAATGTCTCCAGACAAAATTATAGTTTTGCTTTAGAACTCGACTGCCTGGGTGGGGCATCTCCTGGAAGAATTGATGAAGTTTAGGTCAGCTTTTAGGTTTAACATTATTGTACAAAAATCAGAGGCACTACTAATCCACTCTCCTCCCAACCCATTGCAATAACTTCAGAAGGTATTAGAAATCAAATGTACAAGCCCCTATCACCTCAGGAAAGTCGCTTTTTGCGATGTTCCTGTGGCAAAAGGGGCTTTGCCTTATTTACCAGGCAGCGTTAAGCCACTTGGGGCAAAGAAGGGGTAACGTGAAAAGCATGGGTGGGTAATGAAAAGGCACAGGGGCTGGCAGACGAATATCAGAACATGGTTTCCGGCATTCTAATGATTAAGAAACTGAGAAAATCTTTCCAATTTGGTGGTCTCTAGGAAGGGAATATTCTGAGTTAACTGTGGCTCGGTTGTCACAGATTATGGGTTTTACATGCAGATTTTGTATTTTTTATGGCCCTTTTTCTTTCCCACTTTTCCCAGCTTACATCCTATCATCCACATTTGTCTCTCTGGTATCGGTCCTTGTACAGCTTTTTGGTCCCTCGTGGTGAACTAGCCCACTGTAGAGTTCCTTGACCTCCCTTGTCCATCAGCATTTAGTATTTTGTTCTATTTCTCTCTTGTTACCTTTCTATTTGGCTGCTCTGCCAGACACGTTGGTGTTCTTTTGAGTCCGTCTATAAATGGGGCATCTTTCATAACAACTTCAGCCACCACAGCATAATATCCAACATTAACCATATTATTAATACACCCATTATCCCTTTCCACATGTCCAAAACTCTGAGACATCCACAAGTACTTAATACATTTGTCTGAGTTAAATGTGCTAGCAATGCAGCTTTAGCACATGAGAACGAAACACAAAGAAGGGAGATGGCTTAAGGGGACAGATATTGATAACGTTGTAAAGTAGTCCCTCGTGCAGTTCAGTGCAAGCACTGGAGTGGGCACACTTAAACTGCCAATAGAATTAGGTGATAGAGAAATACACAACTGGAATGAGCCAACCCGTGTTTGGAAAGTCTCAAGTGAATGGCTAGAAGAGGCGGGTCAAAGAAAGTCAATGGTTGAAAGGGGCAGAACCAAATCCCACTCTACTTATATAGTTAGCCATAGGAATGTGTGCAACCACATTGCCAAAACCCAGACCTCATAAAGCAGTCCAAGGGTTGTGTACGTTACAAATAATTGAAGGATTTATACTCCTATTTATATCCTAAGATCTCACAGCCTTGAATGTTTGGACCTCACATAAATCCGACTATGCAGCATCCAGGTTCAAATAATTTTACCTTACAATTCTGCTGGAATTTACATACACTAGCTTTTATTTTGCAAGGCCCTTACTAGAGGACTGTAAACAGTCATCAAATGTCCTTTCCTGATACCAGATGGCAGAAACTACGCACACCCGACAAAGCCCTCAAACACTGCAAACTGTTGAGACGGGAAACATAACAATTGTGCTCGGACTTACTTTTTTCTGCTCAAACACTCAGGGGCACACTGCGAAAGATAATATGACACAAAAATCAAATTAAAATCATAGATGTGTTAAAAAAATATTCAATGCTAAATAGGGTAACACAAAAAGGAGGCTGCAAACTACATAGCCTAGAGGTGCAAGACTCTAGTGCACTTATTGAGAGCAGAACATGTGTCAGCTGTCATTATATCACAAGCCAAAATGTAATAAATCTTTGACTTCGTTGGACCTTTTATAAATTTTGTTTTTCATTTGCAACAGCAATAATCATCTGAAACTGAGTGCTGTGTGTCAACATCTTTTGCAGTCATTAAATTGAGCAGAAGGGTCTCACCGTGAGCGTGTTTCATTTATCTGAGCATAAATGAAACACTTTGGAATTAGTGCTCTGGCAGCCATAAGGTCGCTCAGGATCCTCTCTCTCTTCAATGTGTTGCAAGTACAGGCTTGTTTTCCTTTTCATGTGTAGGACTGTACTGAATTGTTTGGCTAGCTTTGCTATTAAATATTTCCAGACATCCCGTCTGTTTACCAAGTGCTGTGCAACACTCAATCCTCTTCTTGTGTATATTATTATATTTGAGATTTAGAAAATTAAGTAAATGATGCAAAATGTTGTGAAATTCACTTCACAATATAGGGCCTCATTCTGATGTTATTATGACCCCCACTGACAAGCCCTTGGTGGTAGTCCCACCGACATCTATGACATTAGTTCGACCGCTGGATTGCATTTCCGGAGGTTGGAGCGAGTTAGGCGGGGGGAAAGACCATAGCCTCCGACAGGCTCAAGGAGCACATCAGGATGGCAGTCAGAATACTGATCCCTACAATGGGGCATGCCTGTGCAGGCATGGCTGTAGGGATTAGGATACCCCTTTCCCACTGCCTGTTCATGGCGGTCTCACCGCCATGAACAGGCAGCCGAAAAGGGACTTTGGGGGCCTGTAGTAGAGCCCCCGTCCCTAGTGGGCCTCCGCTGTGGGGCCTGGGGGGGCACATGTGGTGCCCTCCCAAAGATCAATGCACATTGGTGCCTGGCACACGGTGCATGGATGTTTGCAAACATGGCCTTTTCCATTGCTGCTTGTGCTGCAGCCCTTTTGCAGGCTGCAAAACACACAAGGTGATGGACGGAATGTTGCACATTGACAAAACATTCACCTCGAGTCACAGATCTGGATTTAATCCATTGTTATTTTGCTCACCACGCCACCCCAGTCCAGACATGGCCATATGCAAATCAGTCTTGACCATGTGCCTCATGGGAACAGTCCAACCCGAAATGCCAAGCCATGTCTTCTCAACACAAGCGGCAATAGAAAAGGGCATGTTTCCGACTGCATACAGGGCGGTCACATCAGAAAATGTCGGGTGAAAACACCGACGACTAGTCGGGCTGTTACCATCCTGCAGCGATGATAATAAAGTGTGTTAAAATGCATACATGATATTCAAAAGTGAAGTTGGCTAGAGGAAAAACATGTTTGTTGCGAAACATTTTCAGCTCAAACCAGCATTCTGCAAAACATTTTCTGCTCAAAGCAGTCCATGTCTAAAATCTTATGTAAGATTTGCAAAATTCTATACATTTTACAGATTTCACATAACGAGAAATTTACCACTTTTGAAAATTTAACAAGCATAATACAATTTTTGCATGCCCTAATTTCCACTTTAAATACTACTTGAATTTTATCTTTGAATGGCTCTTCAGACAGCCATCTATTTCTGAACTTTTTGCGTGCTAACCCATTTCACTCTGGCTATAGCGCGGCCTCAGCTCATACCAGGATCCAGGTGCCTGCTGCATGGAGCCCATAGCTCTAATGGGTAGAGGAAAGGGCATTCGCCAAAGTTTCACATTCTGACACCCCCAACTCTGGTGTGCAGTTGTAACCAGTGGTCGAAGTGGGGGGAATCTGGGGGGCACAAAGTGCTCATACTTTTTTAATTTAGAAAAAAAATTCCCCTACCTTTTGCCAAAGGACAACTGTCCCAGGACAGTTAATTCCGAGAGCTGAAATGCTTCACATGTAATATAAGACGACGAGTTTCCTGTGCTGTGAAACCGATGGAGACGCACACAGCTAAACAAGCCTTCTTGCCAGGGTGCCTTACTCTCTGAAAGAAATGTAAATGTGCAAAAGTGGTCAATCTGCAAATGCAAAGGGTGCTTGTATTGTCTTTAATTGATGGAATCACTTGAAGCTTCCTGATGACACATTTCTTTTTTGAGAGATGTTGTGGGGAGCTACCAGCTGTGAAGAGTGTGCTTCTAAAAGACAGTTATAAAATTAACGTACACTATGTACAGTCTGTGTATTACTAAAATCTATATTTTGGAAACACTTTTTTTTTATACCTTTTTTTATGCATTTGTTTGCAGCCTTTCTTACACTGTGTGAAATCAAATGCAAGTTTAAAATAATGACTTGCAGCTTCACAGTGTTTTCTGTCACAGACGGGGATCTTGTAGCACGAAACATACACTAGTCACCAGTCTTCACTGCGCCAATTAGATTCAATTCTGTGGCTCTCTGGTGGGTCCCATTAACTAATAGAGGATTCATAATGTAGGATGTGCATTTCCCAATTTACTTGCACCTAAATTTCATTTAAGCTGTGCTTTATTTTATTTGTACATAAAGAGGAAGAGCAACCCAGTTATCCCTTGTGAGCTGGAGTATAAACTGCAAAAAAAGGTTAAATGCCAACAAGGGAAACCTTTATATATGGTAATTTGAACATAATTTACTTTAATTACCTGCCCACACAGTGACAGATGAGACTACATCAAAGCCAGACTGTAAATAAAATTGATAAAAGGATTTCTTAAAATGAACAGGCACACACTATGGGGATCATTAGTATGGCGGGCGGATCGCCACCGCCTGTATGGCAGTGGCGATCCACCCGCCAGAAACCACCTCCCGCTTACAAATTCCCCCCCACCACATTACCATGGCGGGGGAACACCGGCAGACGGAAAGACCGTCAGCCGGTTTCCCGCCCGGTCGAAAAGTCGACCGGGCGGAAAAGCTGCTAACATGGCGGCGGCGTCTGGGAGACACCGCCAACCATATTAGCATGTCTGCAGGGAAATGCCTTTCAAGGTAGGCGGTTTTTGCCATTTGGGGCCCGTAGCGGGCCCCCAGGGATTTTGGGGTGTGCACATGGCTGCAGTTCCATGCACAACTTGGCAGGCACCGCGGGGTGCCTGCCACGTTGTGCATGGAAGTGCGCAACATGCCTTCTTGGCATTGCGGCGGGTGGTGCTGAGAGCACCACCGGCCACAATGCCAGGAATGCAGGATGCGCCCGGCAGTGTGGCGGGCATATCCTAATGTCGACAACGGGACCCCCACAGCAAAGGCGGATGGTCTCATTTCACGATAGAATGGCGATTGGACAAAGTCCATGGAAATGTAGGAAAGGTCCCTATCTAACCCAAAATTTGGAAAAAGTGTACAAAATAAGAACTCACAAACCCAATAGTGACATAACCACGTGTCCAATAAATCACAATAATATTTGACAACTGTGTATAAATTGTAATTGTTCCTCATGTGTACCGACACATTTTTTAATGTATTAAATGGCACTGTATTTTTGTAGGAATGTATTATTTTATATTGAATAAATTGTACACATTTCTAAATATCATTTTAATTGTTCTGATCTCATTTTTCCTATTATTGTGATTTATTGGACACGTGGTTATGTCACTATTGGGTTTGTGAGTTCTTATTTTGTACACTTTTTCCAAATTTTGGGTTAGATAGGGACCTTTCTTACATTTCTATTTACTTCTCCTTGTCACTCATTGGATTAGAAAGGAGACCTCCCTGTTTTTTATATTTGATTGGACAAAGTCCGCCAGCCATCCTAATGACCCTCCGTGTTTTAAATTGGAATAGATATTTGTATTCACTGTATACCATTTTGGGGTACAAATCACATAATTTCACAAAACATTAAACATGTACTAATGCCGCAGGAAAAAAATCTAAAACCAAAGATTAAAGTTTGAAGAGTCCATCTGGATGATATCAATGTTCTTACACCATAAGATTTGGGCAATTAATTTGTGAAGATCCAGAAGATTCCTTCAGAAAGAGTTGGACTCGGCATTGACGTTTAAGGTCTCTGTTGTGCAAACTCCGCAGACCATCCTCAGGACCACAACCAACTGGAAATATAACGATGGCCCCTCATAAATTGATGTAGTAGCAATAAAAGCCTTCAGACAGTGAAAAACTGTCCATGCTGTCTATACATAGACGTCATTTGGGAGTAGTCAGGGGCACAGCTGTGACATCTTTCTTGCTCCCTGATACTCCTGGCACTTTGTTTGTGAGCCCCTGGCCTTGGAGGAGGCACATTTCAGTCAACTCTGAGGCCATGGGTCACAAAGGAAGTGCCAGTAGTAGCAGGGAGCTAGCTCGAGGTCACAGCTATGACCCCTGACTACTCTTAAATGACGTCCAGCTTGAGGAGACAATTCCTGAATGAAACTCCAGTTAATTAATCAGTGTGCTAGTAGGCTCACAAGTATGTACTTTGTACATCTGTGTATTACTAAAATATATATTTTGGAAACACTTTTTTACCTTAAACCTTTTTTGTGCATTATATAGTGCATATAGTATAACACGATATGAAATTACCTGAAGGTGAAAGACTAAAAAGAGTTATAGAATATTTCGTTTCTTAGCCACGCATTGTACCACGCCCCTCGGTCACTTTACCTGCCCCATTGCTTGCATTATCACGTTTCCCATACTTTTGTTACTGCACTTCAACCGATGCTAGAAACATACAATGGCCCTCATTTCCTATATTTTGATGCATGGCAGTGCTGCAAGCCTTTCTGCTGCACTGCCGTGCGTCAAAATAAAAGGGCAGGAATGAGTTGTATCTACAAGAGATGGTGCATTCCTTTCCTTCTCCCTTGCTCTGGCACACAAACACCCACCGTGCCCCAATGCACACACCTTTGCTCCAAGGTCAGGTGCAGGGGGGCCTGCGATGCAGGGATGATTGTTGTTGTGCACGAAGGGACAACTTCCTTCACAAAAATAATCATTAATGGTGTTTTGCTCCTTCTACACATGGAAAGAGCAAAATACAAGGAGAAATACAAGTATTTCTCATTCTGACGCATTCCCATATTTACAACACTGTAAATCTGGGAATGTGTCAGGTTCCCTGGACACCCATGCAACACCCCTTTCACTCAGATTAATAAGTGAAAGGAGCCCATATTTACAAGGCCATGAAAAGTTATGCAGGGTGACTTTATGTGGCCTTGTAAATATGGGCAGGCACACTGCGCCTCTGGTGCATCTAAAAAAATTAGGCACCAGCAGCGCAATGAGCTTGTAAATGAGGCCCGATGTAACTTCAGACAGTTGTAAATTTACTCCTACAATATCCATGTCACCGAGGCACCAAGTGCCATTCTTGGCCTTTCATTTAACAACACAATAGATTCTGTCACCTGTAGGCCCAGATAGATTCATGTGAATTAATTGGCTAGATTAAAATGGTTGTGGCATCGAAAACTGGACTGGACTGTGATGTCATCTAGTTTAATCATGTGAGCATATATTGTCATCCTATGCCGCACAGAGTTTGGGGTCATGCCACTCGGCAGTGGCTGCTGTTAAGGAACGAGAGTGACGGGCCAGGGGTGGCTGGGGAGGGGTTTGAAAAAAACTCACTTACCTGGCTCCGGCCGCCACCTCTCCTCCATCCTCTCTTTCCTCCTGACTCCCGAAAGCAGGAAGCTCCCGGGCTCCCCTAAGCCAATCGAGACACTGCTATTACAAGCATAATAGCAGCATCGTGATTGGTATGAGCGTCCTGTTTGGCTGCTCAGGCAGTGCCAGGGAGCCCTGCACAGCCGCTGGAGAAATGCTAAGTACGCATGACTGTTATTCCGGCCAAGGCGGGTGGCCAAACCCTCATGCGCTCTTACTAGTACTCATACCACTCCTCCTCCTGTGTACCAGCCCAGCCCACCACGCCCCAACCTGGTTCCGTGCAGAAACATAAAATGATAATAACAATGTATTATTATAATTTTTTTTCCTTGTTGCATTGCACTGAGAGCAGTGGGGCGACGCTCCCCCGCCTTAGTGGAGCTGCCTCTCTGCCCTTAATGGTGGATTCTTGCCAGATAAGGATCACCAGACACAGTTCAAAGGGCCCTCGTTCTTGTACTCCGCAGGGCAGTTCCAATGGCCTCTGCTTTGAGCCTGAACCCTCCAGCCGCCTGTTTACAGCAACTGACCTTTCGGATCGCACGTCTAGTTCAGGTCTCGCGCACGTTCACCGCAGTCGCGGCCAGTGCTGGTAACAGCGGTGGGGCCGGATAAGGGGGGAATTTCGATGGAGGATGCCAAGGGGAAATGTATTTATTTATTTAATTTTCCCTCTGCATCTTCCCTCAAAATCCCCCCTTACGCGGCCTCACTTCCCAACGCGGCCCCACTTCCCAACCACTGTTTTCTGCACGGACCGCGGCTGGTTCACCGTACCTTCCAGGAATACATATTTCTCCACTCCTCCTCCCGCGCCCCGGCCTCCGGGCGCCACAATTCTCCGGTCCCAGATAATGCAGGGGATGTGAACACAAATGATTTGATTTCTGACAAGATAGATCCGCTTTAGTTGCCGCCAGTGGATTGGAACTGAAGCCCGCATGCCTCGAGTTAACATGATAGGACGACCACCCTGGCAGGGGAAGAGGGAGCCAAAGGAAAGTCAAAACATCACTCAAAAATAAATTGAAAAGCTTTAGAAATAAAATGAATCCGAGCTCTTTCTGTCTGGGAGAATTGTGCCTTTGGAATGCCATTACCTTTACCTAAATGCACCTCTTGGAAAAATAAAAGGGTTTCTTCTAACGGCATAAATGTTTCAATTTAGAGAAGGTTGTAGTAGTGCTTAGCTTGCTACAGAACATCAGATATAGTAACACACATTCTGGGTGACCTGGGAGCAGTGGCTAATTTGTAAAAACAGTAAGTACCCGGGCCCTTCTTGGGAGGCAGCTGCAGTTTGCACCACCCATTGCCCCACCAGCGCTGCCAATGACAGTACCAACATTAACAAATAACTATCTCGCTTCTACAAGTGTGAGAATTCTGGCTACTCTAGGCCACCCAAAGCTATAAGAATGGCACTGCACTGGTGGCAGATATTCATGTTTAATGTATGTTGAATTATTAGACACTTTACTTATCTCAATATTTGATAGACAGCCCCACCATGTGGTAGAGTGTCAGAGACTGTATTGAGACTAAAGTGCAGGTACCCAGTACCGGAAGCCACCTGCTCAAATTAAGCACTGCCTGTGAGCCTTTATTGCAAAGCAGATTGGACGACAGTGAGAGCAATAGTTGTCAAGTTTGCTCATGTCATGTGAGGCATTTACAAGTCCTAAATTATTTAGACAGATGCATTTTACATGCTGAGATATTTAATCCAATAGCAAAAACAGGCCTACAAGTGACTGGCTGAAGGTTTTCCAAACTGCAGCTCCACAGTGAGCAGTCACAGGCTCTTTCTGGGGGTGCAAAGTATCGAGTGCATTTATCTTGATTTCGAAGGAGTTTATGGGTTTGGGCACTTTGCCCCAGCAGAAGCAAGAGCATGTGACTGTTCACTATATATATATAGTATATATATATATATATATATATATATATATATATATATATATGTATATATATATATATATATATATATATATATATATCGCCAGTAGGTATATATAGTTAGGATTTTTTCTCTATGGGATTTTTGAAAATTCTATGTCTAATAACTTTGGCGTTTGTGGACGGAATTAGCTGAAATTTTTAGGATAATTGCACATTTTGTTACTGAGCAGCCCCTGAAAATGTGGGGGGGTTTCGTCAAGGGGGGCCGAGAAAAAACGGGGTCCCAAAACGCGTTTTTCCCATTCATTTTTCCATAGGGCGGTTGGACTCACTTTTAGCTCGAACGGCTGAATGGATTTACATGAAACTTGGCAAAATTGTAGATATTGTTTGCCCGATGTGCCTTTGCTAGGTCTCAATATATGTGCTCCAGTGGATTTTGATAAATTAACGTTCAAAAAAATATATATCTGTAACAGCGCTCCGGATAGCGCCCCGGTTCGCGTACCTGAAGCGTAACGGAACTTTGCGAAGCGAAGCTGATTGGCTCTCCGGTGTCTGTCAACATTCTAAACAGTCCGGAGCGGCCGCCATCTTGTCTCTCGGTAGGATCGAGAGACAATATGTGGTGAAAAACGAAGGGGGAAATGAAGGAAAGGGGGCAAGGTAGACCCCTCCTGACCCCCTAGGATTGATGAGGGGGATATTAAAGGGTCCCGCGGGGCGAAAAATAAAATAAAAAAAATTTTGCGATTTTTCGCCGTAGAAGCGCGTCCCGGTACGCGAACCGGGCAGCTAACCGGCAGCGTAACGGGAGTCCGCCATCTTGTGTTTTTGGAGCGTCCAGTTCGTGTACCGGCGCGCGAACCGGGAAGCGAATCAAAAGAAATAGAGGTTGCCAGAGTGCTAAACATTCTAGCAATTTTTTATAAAGGGGAGGTAGTTCTGAAAAGAACTTTTTTTTAAAATTATTTTTGTTGTTTTATATTTTTTTTATTATTTTTCTGAACATTTTTTTATTTTTTTTGTATTTTTTGAACGGTTTTATATTTTTTTTGTTTTTTTGGGGGGGGAACGAAAATGATTCATTATAAAGGGCTCAACAGGAGCAACAAAAAAGAAAGATAATTTTTTTTCTGGGGCGTTTTGGACATTTATGATTTTCAATTGCTACGTTGATCAAATTTATGCTACTCTCCCTGTAGCAAATTAATTTGCCGCAATAAATGCACACGTGCTTCACTTCCCCGAACTTCAACTGGATGTTGGGGACCATCTCCCTCGCCTCTGGTCCCGTCACTGCCTCTCCAGATGATGTACTGGCCACAGGAGGGGGTTTTTCCTGCAGGTGACGTACCTGCGCAGCACTATAATTTATAGGGTGCCACCTCTCCATATGCCGATGCATGGTGTAATTGCCATAGCTGTATTTCTTATCAGTCCCTCTGGACAGATTTTTTTTACAGATGAGACAGGTAACGTAGCGGGCATTAACTTTTTTTTGGCCCCGGGGAAATGAGTAAAATTGCCAGATGTAATCTTCTTTTACATGGGACCTCCTTGGTTCTTCAGGCAAAAACTGCCTCGTCCCTTGCTCCTCTTCCTCTTCTTCCTCTTCTTCCTCCTCTTGATTGAGGATTACCTGAGGAGGTGGTCCTCTCTTCCTAGGAGGTGGTGGTGGTGGTGGGGGTGCACCAGCTGCAGCTACTAATGAAGCCATTGCTTATTAGTGAAAATAGGTCTTCCTCTCACAAAGTTGAAAGTCAGAGTGAGAAAAAAGGTGGGGGCTTTCATCCTTTGGGAAAAAAAAATTCTAAACCAATGAAAAGTGTTATTTTTAGGTCACATGACCTAGCCTTACATCATTAGGAAACCAAAAGTGAAATGAACCAATGAAAAGTTTTATTAACAAGTCACATGACCTGTTACACTTACGTTATGCGCTCCGCGCCGCGCCTCGGTTCGCGCATCAGTGATGTCATCAGTGATGTCATTTGAGATGTCATCAGTGATGTCATCAGTGATGTCACTGACCATGTCATGAATGATGTAATATGTGACATGATCAGCAGTGGATTGCGGGTGCGCGATATATAGTTAGTACAACTAACTATATATGCGAATTTCAATGGTTTTGTGTGAGTAAAATAAGGTTTTGTAAATGCTAATTCCTAACTATATATGGTCTATAACCTATGGTTTTTTCAGTGAATTTTCAAGGTTTTGTAAATGCTAATTCCTAACTATATATGGTCTATAACCTATGTTTTTTTCAGTGAATATATATATATATATATATATATATATATATATATATATATATATATATATATGTTAGAACTGACAGCTGTAGGGTAGTCTTCACCCCAACTTTTGCCTACCTCCTCCATTTTTCTGACCAAGTTTTTGCTGGCTTTTGGACTCAGTGCACTTTACAACTGCTAACCAGTGCTAAAGTGCTTGTCCTCTTTTACCTACACATGGTAATATTGTCTCATCCTCAAATGGCATATTTAATTGACTTATAAGTCCCTAGTAAAGAGGGCCTGTAAATTAAATGTTGCTATTGGGCCTGCAGCACTCATTGTGCCACCCACTCAAGTACCCCCCTAACCATGGCTCAGCCTGCCATTGTAGAGCCTGTATGTGCAGTTTGCTCTGCCATATCCTCCTAGCAAGATAAACCTCTTGCCAGACCTAAACCAGTGCTTAATTTGAGCTGGTGGTTTCCGGTGCTCGGTACAGGCACTTAATCGTCAACAACGGCGCTTATAGCACGATCTTGACCCAAAGGTATTTGAGTGCTTTTCCTGAACACCAGTTAAGGACACATTCATTTTTTGTAGGCACAGGAGTTTAAGTGATTTACCCAGAATCTTAGGATTTTGACCCTACGCCGGAACTCGAACCAGGTTCCCCAGCTCCAAAAAAGCCAATATGCCACATCCTCTCCCCACTTGTAGGGTTTCATGGTTATTAGTTAGTGCTGTTAAAGGCGGCACTAATAGGAGCAATGGACTGGTGCAAGCTGTCTCCTGATGAGAGCCCCAGCACTAATATTTTCACGAATTAACCACTGGCCTAAGCCTTCCTTTTTTTATACATATAAGTCAGCTCTAAGGTAGGCCCTTGATAACCCAGAAGGCAGGGTGCAATGTATTTAAAGTGTGGGACATGTACTTTTAAATGTTACATCTCCTGGTAGTGAAAAACTCTCAAATTTGTTTTTCACTACTGCAAGGCCTAGCTATCCAATAGGATAACATTGCCAGCCTCTGGGTCATAACAGGCTCCCTACAACTCCGGAAACCATCTTCAACAATCTCCTGACCCCAAAGAGGTGCCTCTCAGGTCCCGGGCCCTTAGAAGTGGTCTTTTAGCTCTTACAGGCAACCTTTCGGGCTCTAGCCAAACACAAATGGGCCTCTTCGTTCCAGAGAAGTGCTGCAATGCTCCAGCCCACCCATCCAGAATGTCCCGCCTCCTCTTCACTCCACACCATCCACACAGCAATGCTCTCCTTGCTCCCGGCGAACTTCTCCCCTGTGAACTGAACTTTTTGCACAATACTTGAGTAGGTAAGCCTTCAGCAGGACTAACCTGGGACTGTAGCCAATCCACGCTCCATCTTGGTCGGCCTAAACCTTTGGATTTGACCCGGTCCAGTGCAACTAGATATCACAAATAAGCACTTATTGCTTCTAAGCACTATTTTGCTGTTTATTCTTAAAATGTTTGTAATTTTGGTTCTGTGTTATTTATTAAACTAAGTTCTATTTAATAAGTGGAAGTCGAGATATTAATTTTTAAAGATTAAGGGCCAGATGTAGGTACATTTATTTTACCACCTCTTAAATACCGAATCATACCGATTCGGTATTTAAGAAGTGGTAAAATATAAGTACCGAGATGTAGGTAAATACAGATGTGCATTTACCGAATCGGTAAAATTCGGTATTTACAGATTCGGTAAATACCGACCGGTAAACGCCCATTCATTCCTATGGGCTTTGAAGCCCATAGGAATGATTGGGCATTTACCGGTCGGTAATTACCGAATCGGTAAATACCGAATGTCACAAGGGTGCAGGGGGTGTCACTTTGACACCCTCTAGCACCCCCTAAGGGCTGGTCTGCCTGTCATATGGCACAGGTGTGCATGCACACATGTGCATGCACACCTGAATCGGTATTTTACCATCAAATAGGATTTGGTGGTAAAATACCGATTTTTTAATGCTTGTGGGACTCAGAAGAGTCCCACCTACATATCAATTTTCCCGATTCGGTAAAAATACCGACTCGGTATTTTACAGAATCGGTAAATTTACCGATCGGTAAATTTACCGATTCTGTAAAATACAGGGCCCTACATCTCAAATTGCATTTACCGGTCGGTAACGGCCGAATTCGGCTGTTACCGACCGGTAAATGCCTACCTACATCTGGCCCCAAATGTATAAATAGTGTTTACAAGCAAATGACGCTCAAAGAGTTAATTGGTTGCGCTAGACCCGGACAAAGTTAAGAGTTCAGGACGCCCGCGATAGAGTGCAAGCTGACTGCAGAACCCATGCAGGGTCCACTGAGCAAAAGTACCTTAATCCTTGTCGCAGCACGAGATGCGTCAATGATTCTAATGCAGTTGGGGTTTTGTGCTGGATTTCTCCTCACAACTGGGGCGATGCGTCGGGTCCATTGCATGAGCAAAGTGCCAGTTCTGAGTGTGGCAGTTCAGAAGGCGATGCGGCGGATTAATCCACGCTCGAGGGGCAATACGTCGATCTTCTGCATATTGTGGTGGCGATGCGTTGGTTCCGATGCGGTGGTTCCGGATGCGATGCAGCAGTTCTGAGTGTGATGCGCCGATTCTGCTCAAGCAACAGAGATGATGCATCAGTTCCGCTTCCCCAGACATGTGCTGCATCGGTAAGACTGGAGCAATTACCTGGACCAGGCACAGGAGCAGGTGGTGTGCCTTTGATATCCCTGAGTCTCAAGCAACAGGAGGCAAGCCAACAACCCCTTAGCAATCACTCTGGGTTCAAAGCAGTGTCCAGCTTTCCCTCAGCAGTGTCAAAGAGCAGCAGGTAGCATGGCAGCACAGGAGACACGCAGTTCTTCTAGAGCATCAGTCCAGCAGAGTAACAGTCCTTGTAGCAGCACAGCAGTTCTTCTGACAGAGGTGCTTTACAGGTCCAGAAGCGTATGAAGTGGTGGTGTCAGAGGTCCAATACTTATAGCCAGTTGTGTCTTTGTAGTTGGGGAGAATTCAATGATATGCCTTTGAAGTGCACAGAATCCCCGCCCTCCCTGCCCTGGCTCCAGGCTCACTACAGGGGGGGGGGGTATGCTGCCCACTCATTGGGCCCGATTCACAGAACTAACTTAAGACAAAATCCTAAACTTACTACTTTTGGTATTCACAGAAGTTAGGATTTTGACTTAAGTTTGTCTTAAGACAGACTTAAGACAAAATCCTAACTTAAGTCTGTCTTAAGTCTGTCTAAAGACGAACTTAAGACAAAATCCTAACTTCTGTGAATACCAAAAGTAGTAAGTTTAGGATTTTGTCTCAAGTTAGTTCTGTGAATCGGGCCCTGTGTGTACAGGACAAAGCCTATTTAGGTCTAAGTGAGGCAAGGCTCAGATCCGCACCCCATCAAGTGAGTTAATGGCCCAGCAAGGCCCATCACGTCACACCTAAGCTCTCATTGTGTGTGGCTGTCTAGAGGGAATACACAGACCTCACATGTGAGCAAAGCCACTTAGGTGGCCGAAACGTGTCATGTTGGAGGACAATCCTGTGAACCACGTTTTCCAGAGTGAGCGTCTATTCTTGTTTCTGTTTGTCAAAAAACACTTCCCCTTTTTGCTTCAGCCGCTGTGTTGAAAGTTTCGGGGTGATCGGTCAAGCAGGGCTCGAGAAAAAAGAGAAGTCCCAATACGTTTTTTTTCTATGTTATGTCTATGGGGACATTTCATTTTTTGAACATGACTACAGCCCAAAATTCTGAACAGAATCCCACAAAATTTGGCAGATAGGTAGATGTTGGTGCAATTTGTGATTTGGTGTAAATCTGTTCAGTAGTTTCAGAGATATTAAGGTTTAAAAAATATAGATATCTGAGGATGCGAATCCTTGCAGTGGACTTGCGGATCCTACTAAATTTAATTGGCTGCCTACACTTCAACTAGGAATTGTTGGCAGCCATCTTGGGACTCAGTTTGAAGCTGAGTCCCACAAAAAAAGTAAAAAAAACAAGAAAAGGAGGCAGGATAGGAATACCCTGATACCCCAGATATGGTGGGGGACCCACAGGGACCCCTCCGGGGGTACAAGTATTTTTTTAATTTAATTTTGCCGCAAATTTGCAGATGGACCCGCAGATCCGTATCGAAATGTTAAAATGCCCGCGCATATTTATTATGATGCCCCCGGGTGGGCCAAATCCCGAAGGCATGCTGTGTTATAATCAAGGTAGGGGGCTCATGGGTCGGGTCTGCCCTTTATTAAAAAAAAAAAGATTTTTTTTTATATATACACAGTGTATGAGTGGCAGTATGGGTCTGTGAGTGGGTGTGTGAGTGGCTGTATGGGTCTTTTTTAGTGCATGTATGAGTGGTTAAGTGGGTGTGTGAGTGTATCTGAGAGTGGCTGAATGGGTGTGTGAGTGAATGTCTGAGTGTCTGTGTGGGTGTGTCAGTAGCTGTGTGAGTGAAAGGGCAAGACTGGAACCTAACCTGCCCCTTTATCCAACAAGAGCACACCGTTTTGCACACAATTTTTACCCAACTGGAGTACTTTATATTGGATAATTGGTAAGTACTACCTCATTGGGTAAATGCCTAGTGCATAATCTACACTACAGCTATGTAATTGACCATGAGGTAATGTCTCAGTTACCATGTGTGCATGTAATTTCAGAAATATTATTGTTCCTCAAGTTCTTGATCCACAAACCAGTGATAGCTTGAATCCTTGCTTGGGAAAATGACAAGACTACAAAGAGGGAAACTTAATGAAGTAAGTGCTTTTTTTTTTGTGGAGATGTCCTCGTATTCTTCTGCATCAAGAACGCATCACCAAAATCGGCAGTAAACATTGACCGTCCATCAATGTGGAAAAAGATAAGGAGATTTTTGCCAACCACTAAGAAAATGGGGCGAGGTCAAACGGCTGGACCCTGCAGATGATTTTTAGCATTTGCATTTTAAGTGTAGTTAAAAGAGAGAATCATGGACTCTGCTCCCACCAGGAGACAAGGATGAAACCACTTGTCACAGTCACTATAGGTCAGATTGCGCTCCAATAGATCAGTGATGCATTCACCTCCTTAAAGGATTTCATGAGGGGAACCTACTAGGCCCCCCTTGCCGTGCCAATTTTGGCCCAGGTTACCCCATCCTCCGGGGCCTGGCCTCTTGATGCTGGGTGCCATGGAGCCCACCCAGCGGCACCCCGTCTGTAGCGTTGCAGACCATGGGGGGAGCCTCAAGGCCCCTACGGTCCCTGCTGGCTCTCTGCCTCCAGCACGCAGAGAACAGTCAAAAACGCTGCTTTCTGCATGTGGGAGCAATTTTGTCATCTGTTTTCCTGCCCACTTGACAGCAGATGAATAAGTTACTTGCCTGGACCATCCCCCAACCCTTTGGGTATTAATTTGGATATCATTTGCACAGTATGGTTTGTTTTGGGGCTTCCTTTGCACATTATGCTATATTTTACTGAGCCACATTTTCAGGACTTGCATAAGTAATACGAGTGACAGTACTCGATTTGTGACACGCTATTATAGTTTTACTTGCATTTACTTTATGTGCGATAGCAATCTTTTGATGAAAGTCTGTCATCTAAAAAGTCATTGCCACTGTCTATATGTGCACTGACATGAGATGTCCTTTCTTTATGTTTATCTACTTTCTTTTGCGCTTAAAGTTAGTTATGCATACGAGCAACTTAGGCTGTGATAAAGAAAAAAGGGAGAGAGGAGGGAAAGAAGGGAGAAACACGTTACCTATAAATAAAATGTTATTTTGTGACAAGCTTTTTCCTGGAGTGCAGGCACTTTGTATCCTGGACCCGAAATGCAACTCTTCTATGCATTACAAATGGGCTCTTGTACCTGTAGCTGCTCGCACCAGCTGTTTGGTGGATGTGACCAGTTGGGGGAGCCTAAAAAAATTATTTATATATATAATTAATTCCTTTTTATTTATTTTTTATCTTCCTGTCTGCTATAACTTTCAATAAGATCTTTCTTATTGCAATTCTTTTTATTTAAATGTGTACTGAAATATATGTATGCTACCCTATTATAATCTTATACCTATTGTTACTTTCCGTTAAAATAAACTTTATCTTTAAACTAAAAAAAGGAAAATACTGAAATTCACCAGGTAGTTTACTGAGCTAACTATAACTTGTGCCCCCACCATACACCATTCACTTATTACATCACTCATGAGATTTTCAATGACATAATTGCTTAGATCACTGATGACATATTACATGACATAATTAATTAAATCATTGATCACATCTCTGAAGACATTATACAACCAACTGCTGTTCAAACTACTCTATAAACCAGTACAGCATTTCATATACGTGTAAGAGTTTGGTTTTGACATATACAGGGTGCCTCCTTGGTAGGAGATAATGCTATGCTTTTCTGACAAGCTGTAATGAAAGCTAAATACATGTTTCAGGAGCTGCTTTTATTCATTCAAGGTTGTCTTGGATGGTATTTTACAAATCCAAAGATGTAATTTTGTGCCTGTAGTAATAAAAGAATATTGTCATTTTTCATTGTAGCATAGTTAACACTAGCTAATCCTATGCTTAAAGCCTTTAATGTAAAAATGACAAATGACTTTGCCATTTTTCTATATCAACATGGATAGTATTGTAATAATCCTTTACTAAAAAAACCTGGTCAGAAAAACAGACAATTGAGGTGGGCAGATTAGGAGTGCTGCTGGTGTTGTAGGAGCACCTCTCTAGCTAAACTTGGAACTATCCATTTTACTAGCCACCGACTTAATACCCTCAAAATGGAACAATTAGATCCAGAAATGGTACTCACGAGTCACTCCAGAGTTGTGCAGTCATGCATTCATTTCAGTACCTAACAGAGACTTGTAATCATGCAAATCTACAAATTCACGAGGACTCATAATGGTCATTAAATCTGCCCAAGGGCAATTATCAAAATCACAATATCCTTGAAACATAATAATAATACCATCATCATAGCCCATAATTCATCAGCAATTGTTCACCATACAGTGCCTTCAAAATTATGTCAGACTGCATTGTTCATAATTCATTGCATACTATGAGTATCACTGTAGGACACACAAGAACATCTAAAATGATTCTGGTTGATATGTAAACCAAATGTAATCATCATAGTATTTTAACCCTAAGGTTCATGATTTCAGGAGATGTGAACAGAAAACTATTGTTGTCATAGTACCTTGAGTTTACACACACTTCCTATTACAGACCTGACCAAGTGCAATATCTTAAGATTCATTGTTAACCCCTTCGATGCTCATGATGAGCTCAGCTCGTCATGCAGTACACTGCTCGTGTGCTCATGACGAGCTGAGCTCGTCATGAACAATGGATTTACATATTATTCAGCACAGCAGAAAAATCTCCCTAGCAGCCAAGGTGTTAAATAACACTTCATCACCTCACAATTTCAGAATTTAAATAAAAAGTTTGGATAAACATTAGGGCATCCTGAAAAAAGATGCCGCATTACATGATTTAATAGGACCCAAACCCTACTGTGATCCTCATTTTATACAATGAATTATGAACAATGTGATCAGGTGTAATTTTGAAGGCACTGTGTAATGCAAAATTGCTGATAAAATTATGAGTGCTCATTTGTCTATAACCTCAAGAGGCTCAGCGAATTATATGATTATATTCAGAAAAGATATTAATTGCATGATATTCACAAGAGCATCCACTCATTTGCAGCAGTTTATAATGATCGATGAATTATGGACAATGATGACGGCATTATAGTTTGTTTCAGGAATACTTTGATATTAACAATTGCCTTCTGTAAATTTAACAGCAAATATGAGATAGTTAGATAGATAGATAGATAGATAGATAGATAGATAGATAGATAGATAGATAGATAGATAGATAGATAGATAGATAGATAGATAGATAGGCAGATAGATAGAAAGACCTTTCCTATCTTTTCATGTGCGAAGTTCTCCGCCCTGACTGCGGAGTCTCCACAATCATAAAGTTTCCATTAAATTGTAGTTTATGAATACGCAAAAAGAGTCAACACAAAAGTGTAAGTTTACCTTTGTGAATCAAGCCCTTCGTGTGCATCTTCTTTTTCTTTAAACATAGAGCCTTTAACTCTGCCTATTTGCATGGGTTAAAGTGATTCTAAAATATTACTGAAGATGTATAACTAGTATATGGTCTTTACTTAAATTAGTTTCTTAGCGCGGAAATTCACTACTTGTGCCAGAACATCTTTTAATTTAGTTCCTCACCTTTTCTCTTAAACCAGCAAGTCTCAACTACTAAACAATTAAACATGGAAATTAGCTCACAATCTTGATGGCCCTGTTTTAAATGTAACATTTCATTATCCAAAAAGAGGGTATGGGACTTTTTCTATCAAACAACCTTAGAGCTTGCTCACTGAGGCCAGAGAAGTTATACAACAATGGATCATTGTTCACTACAAAGGAATACACCAAATTGCAGTGTTTCCATCTACATTTGACAAAATAAATGGCACTTCGTTTTTATTATTGGCAAATTGCATTGTTATACATAAAGTATTTTGCGGATTAGCGGTCCGCAAATTCGCGTGAAATGGCAAAAAAATCTGCGAGTTCGTGGATTTTCCAGCGAACTCGCACATTTTTTTGCCATTTGCACAAAATGACACATGTGTCTGTAACTTTGCCACCGCACCGAAAGGCGACGAGGTCCCTCGAGTGAGCTGTCCATCATAGTGAGGAAAGGGCGGGAAGACGTTGCATAGACTAGTGTGTGTGTGGCGGGGCCAAATGGTTGGGGCTTCTATGCGAGTTCACATGCCTCTTGTTTATAGGGTCAGCGACCGATCAGAGCAGCAGATGAGAAGAAAGCAGCCTCATGGTCACAGGAAGTACACGGGGATTGCGCTAGAGAAACTCGTGGATGCAAAGACCTCCATCAAGGATTACATCTAGTTGTAGGCGGTAGATATAGGGAGGAAGCACACCTGCCTAGCCTAGACCGTGCTCACTAGTTGTTTGGGCTCATTTATTTGAGCTTCAACTCGTGCATGTGCAAAATTTCACCCGCGAGCGAATTTTCTAATTTTTGGGCAATTTTGCGAGATTCACGGATCGCGAAATTGCCGAACATTCGCAAATTCCACGAGCGGAACTGATTTTGCACCCATACTTATAAATTGGCACTCTTTAAAGAAAAGTATGAATTTTGTTAACTACTTGATTAGCCTTTTGGAGAGGCTAGAGGTATGGTGCACGTAGCAATGTGATCTATATGAGAGTGATACGTAAACTCTAGCGACATGACACCAATTTCTTCCTTGCCCTTTATAAATTCTGATTGTAGGGCTTGGCTTTAGATCTTACTAAATGACCTTCCTTTGTGCTTCCTTTGTGCTGGAGTAGTACCTAGATGATAATGGAGACTAAGAAATGTGTCAGTGAACACTAAACCTTGCACTCGAAATCCAGTGTGAATGACACACTTTTCCCTCTCTCATGTCTCCACTTGGGACCGTGCACACAAGAATATGAAGGCCAGTATTAGAAGCTTGGAAAGGGAATTGAGACAAAAGAGAAAAAGAGACACTTGAGTCCACCACTATTACTTGCCTCTTCTGCTGAGCACTGTGGCTTGCAAGATGTAGTTGGTTGTTCAAAGCCAATACACAGTATCTTAGTAACTGACCATAACATCTTGCATTAGAGCGGTAACTGTGAACAGTTATTCCTTAGTGATACCTCAGTGTAACCTACTCTTTGTTCCTTAAAGTAGATCTTGTTATTACTAAAGCTAAACCATCAAGACGTAAGTTATCTTGAATATATGTTAATCAACACATTTACTTATGAAAATGATAGCTACTTCCAGCTTTGTCTGTATTTATTCGTGGAAGATGAATTTTAGTTTCTACTAGACTTATATGGCTCCTAACTTGGCAACTCATATAAAGAGTATTGGCATTCTAAATATCTTATACACAATTATAAATACATTGCATGTGCATGATAGTTCTATCTTAAAAGGGTTTTAGTTCTTTCCTAAAATAACCTTAAGTCGAAACATCTGTCCTACAGTGCTAACATAAGTTAATGTTAAATGTGCAGAAATAGTTCAAGATAATATTTCAATATAGTTGAGGTTCATTTTTCCCAACCCATTTGGCTTGAAAATACCCTCTGTTTTTCAAAAGTCTTTCAAAAAACTTCACAGGGAAAAAACAGCTCTTTGCAAGAAAATCCTAACTCTGCATAGCAAGGTTCCAGCAGAAGCAATATAGTATCATGATTGTCTAGCAATGGTGCCTTGTGCTAAGAGAAAAGTTAAACTCAGAAATCTAAAATGGCCACAGTGTCTTCAAAATATACGTAAAATCATGGTCTGATGGGAAAAGTAGTTCATTGATTGGTACTGTTGCATAATTTGTTTTAAAAACACACCAACTTTCTCTCCAGAGACTGTCAATGCTCTGCAAAGTTCATTAAACATATTTCGAGCCTATTATGTCCTTCGTGTGCTGGTTTTGGTCATGTGACATTTTGCTTTGTCTTCAAACAGTTCAGCCATCTTTATAATTTCTTTCTGGCAAGAGGGCTAGATTCAAAATGGAGTCTGCAAAAGATGGGTGTCCTTATTTTCTGACAAAAGGACACCGTTTTGTTTTTTTAAACTTTGAAGCTGATTATTTATTTATTTATTCAATTCTTAAGGTTTTACGGTAGGTTTGTGATACACTTCGGTGTCAGAAGGCAGGACTTACAATATCTACACCAAGATTTTTTTTCATATATTTTTTCTTTCTAGAAATCATGAACTTGGATTTCCTTCATATGTTGTGACAAACTTCTTGGTAAAGGTTTGCAAGACCTTCCCTTTGGTATTAGGCACTTGCATGATCACATTTGTGGTACTGAAATAGTGGGTGTGTTTGTTTTTGGTGTTTCTTGCTTGGTGTTGTCTGACAGTTGCTATATGTATCAATATTTTTGCATGGGTTTTGCATGGGAAATACTATGAGGGGGTCGAAGTTATATGCCCAACCCATTTGCGTGGTCAAGGACCAGGTAAGGAGAGGCTGGCCATAGGACAAGGCCTTCACCCGGCACGATGTACGTGGCTGGTGGCCAGCCATGTATAGCGTGAATTAATAGCAGGGCCTAGCATGCAGCCAGGCCCTCTGCCAAACCATAACGATTAGCCAACCCAAACTTTGGCCATGTGCTACAGGAATTGACCAAAGGCCTGGCATGCAGAGGGGCCAAGTACTACCAATCCATTACATTCCAAGGCTTGTGCACAACTCCTTGTGTGTAGTCAACCTCCACTATGCACAGAGTCTGGCTAACTGAAAAGCTGTATTTTTCATGTTTAAGGGTTTATGGATCCTGTCCGAGGGTTTGCAGACCCTTGTAAACGTGTGTACCACTGTTTGATATACCATTCCATTCACAGACCTGGCACTGCAAAATCAAGGCTGGTCCAACAAGGTTCCAGAAGATCTTATGGGGTTCAAAGCTGAACTGGGTTCTCAGACCTTGAGTGTCATGCTCAGGACCAGAAACGTAGTCTTGGCATCCATGAACCTTGTGGCAATATTGCAATTTTACTTTTAAATTGCAACTCCAGGCGGTTCCATTGGGTTCCATTGGTTACTCCCATTTGAGCCAAGGGTTCAGGGGATGCTTCCCCTACTACCTATGGCACCTTCATTTCCCTTTTTTCAGGAAGTGGAGAACAATACCCATATCCTGAAATGATTGGCCTCAACAGTTTTCTTGGCGTTGCAAGCAGCCAATCAGAGAGTACTTGGTCCATGAAGCCAACTTTTGCTGCAAGGCCACAAAATGGACAACAATAGAAAAAGCACTTTTGTCAAACTAGATCACATTTTTTTTATTTATTCGGTCTTGCTAGCCTCCAGGGAATCCAAGTTTGTGAAAGATTTGTTTATTAACAGTTCCGAAAGCGCTATCTTGACTGATTGGTATGCTCAATTTGAATTCTGCAAAAACTACTTTTTTAACTCTGATTTCTCAAGAACTATTGAATGTGTTTACACCACAACAAGCAAAGCCAGTCCTAGAGAGAAATCCTACTTTCAATCTATCAGCTCGGTTTATTAAAATAGTAAATGTCACTTTTTTCCCACCTTTTTACACCCACACTTAACAGATCTGCATGAATTTCGCCATGTCAAATACAAATCAGATGAGCATTTTTGATTGGAAAGTTTTGTACAGATTTGTCATACGGCACCAATTTTATTAAAAAACTATAAACGCTTTTTCAATGAAGTGTGACCTAATGGTAACAACTCATGTGCAATCATATAAACTATATATGTATATAATTTCATTCAAGAAGAATAGGTATAGAAGTGAAAACCCTTAAACTGATTGGTATGACACACGGCAACCATGCCCATGGGCCCAGCTCACACAGTGCCACCCTTTTTACATCACCTGGGACATTACTGATAGGAGAACCAGCCTACTGTGTCGATGTGCACAGCTCAGGCCTTCATAACCCATTGCTGCACTGTGGGTTATTAAAAACTTATTAGAACATTGGAATGTTGGGCGATCTATTGAAGACGATGTAGTGCTCTAGGCTTCTAATGCCTGGTAGAAGCCCGGAACATCAACATTCCAATCATTGCCTCATGGAGCCCGACAAGATTTCGACCCCCTCGTGCTCAGTGAGTCCTTTGCTGTACAAATTAGAACATTCTTCCCTCTAAGGGCTGAATGTTCTAATAGCCTTAGAGCCTTCAGTAGCTGGTTCTACTGGCTCTAACGGCTATTAAAGACCCTCTTCCTTGTTAAAGGCCCTCAGCGTACGCTTAAGCGGGCCTTTAATGGCCAGTAGAGCGGCTCTAAGGCTGTATTAGAGAAAGATTCCAATATTAAGGGGCATATTCACAAGGGAATGGCGAAGTGTGGCGTTAAGTAAACATTGCCAACGCCACGCTCAGCCATTCTGAAAATGAAGGGATGCGCCGTATTCACAAGAATGTGACGCATCGCTGCGTTTCCCCTAATGAATTATTAGGGAGGAATGATTCTTTATGTGCAGGTTGGTGTTCCTTCCTGCACATAAACAATCCAGAATGGCGAATTGTAACTTCTATATGTGCTGCATTGTGAAGCACACATAGAAGTTGCAAAATGTAATTATTTGACTGATTGTGTAGTAAGGGACACCTTCCTGCACATGAACAATCATTCATGGCGATTTGCGGTTTCTATGTGTGCTGCATTCTGCAGCACACATAGAAACAGCAAAAACAAGGAGAAATTTAGCTTTTCTCCTCTTTCCACCATGTTAAGACCAGGTTTTTCCTGGTCTTAATTTTGGCGCTGCCTCATATTTACGTCTCCCTTGTAAATAGGAGCAGTGTTAAAATTAATGGGTGCAGCGGCAGAACGCCCACCGCAACACCCATTGTAAGCCCCTTTCAGGCTAAGGGTAGCGTGAAAAGGGGCCTTATTCACACTGTGACGCTAGACCATGTTAAGTGGTTTGATGCCACCTTGTAAATAGGGCAAAGAGTTTATCGCCACAGGAATGTCATAAAGTGACGTTCCTATGTGGGCTTGTAAATATTACCCTAAGTCTCTCTCCCTCCTGGTAAGTTCATTCTTATTCCAGTTTTTTTTACTTTAACACGTATCACATTAACATACAACATTTTAAAAACTAATGGCAGACGCAACCGGCACAGTTAAGAGTGGTCGGGCGGGGCATGGTGGGGGGGAGTCGACAGACAACGGGATAGGTAAAATAAAATAAATAAATAAAACCATTTACCTTGCGCTCACCACATTGCTGACTCTGCGATGCAGCGAGTGCAAGGTGTGTGGTTTTATTTATTTTTAATTTGATTTCACCTAACCCATCGTCTGTTGACTCCCCCACGCCTCACCTCCCATATTTGTGCGGGCCACGCCTGACTAATGGTACAGAGACACCACAGTAAAGAAAGCTGTAACAAAGCTCAATCTTCATCTAAGGTACTGTGACGATATTAACATTTCATTTTTCGTTTTTTTTTCGCGTGAAATGTGAACCATAATAATGTTTAAGTTTTGTAAGATTTTACCAATAGACAGAGTATCTCCTTTGGAAGAAAATTAGATTCGTTTGAAAATCAGCTATCTATAACTTTTATTTCTACCTTAAAATGAACATGCTAAATTAGCAAGGAAGAGGTTGTCCTTGATTCAACCGCATTTGGTTTCTACTTAACATTTGCTTTATATGTAAAGTATTTTTGTATTCTGCCTCTTTAACTATTTGTTTTTGATCTCTCAATGCTCTTACCAGATTTCCTTTTTACATAAAATGTATTATTCATGTTTTTCGTCTTAAAACGGATACCTAAGGCATAGAGACGGTGATGGAGTTTCAAAAGGGAATGATGTTCTCCTGTTCAGTTTTGTTCACGATTCTCTCCTGGCAGATTCAACACTAAACTTTCCAAAATGTTAATTTCCCCCATTTAATATTTAATGTTTGAAAACGCCTGCAGAGCATGTATTAGGCCAGTGATTCCCAATGTGGCAGGGGCGGCTCCTCCGCAATGGCGGAGGAGCGTCGCCCCACTGCCTAGCTCAGAGCCACCAAATGTAAAATATAACAAAGCTCTTGCATTGTTTTATTTTACATTTGCCGGCTCTGCCAGCGGTGTTGGGAAGGGCCGAACTTAGGCATGGGTGTTCGGAGGAGGAGTGTTACGTGCACTCCACTCCCTAAGTGCGCAGATGTGTTTTGGCTGGCTGTTTCAGGCAGGCCCGGCTGGCCATAGCGGGCACCGGGCAATCCCCTGGTGCTCGTGCAGGGTGGGGGCCGGTTTTGGGCCCCTGGGGGCGTTTTTTTTTACAGGGCCATTTGTGCAGCATAGCTGCAAAATCGGCCCTGTATCAAAATCGGCCGAAAACCGGGTGGGGGGGGGGTGGCGGCCGAGCACTTTGCCAGGGCCGGTTGTGGTTCCCAATCCGGCCGTGGTTTCAGGCCGACCAAAACAAATGGCAGCACGGGGATTGGATAGGAGTCTGGGTCCCAGGAGCTGCTGGTACCCAGGAGAAGTGGAGCACCGACAGCTGGACATGGCCGGCCGCGGCAGCAAGAGGAATGTTTTTTTGGTTGTTTTAATATTGTAAGCTTCTCCACCCCCGGAGGGAGGCCTCCCGTGTGACCCCACCAGCCCCACCACAGTTTGTTTATGGCAACCGCTGCTGCAACGTGGGTCAGGAAGGCCAGATCTATAGCAGATTTTCAGGATACTCACTATTTAAATAATTTCCAATGAAATTGCATATAGATGTATTTTCCATGGCTATTCTAAAAATGTGCTATCACAGACCCAGCACTGCTTCCTGGAAATAGGTTTGATATCACAGCAATGGATAGAATCAGAAAGAACATTTCAATGTAATCCCAAACTCAGCATCTGATTGGTCATAAACTGTTGAAAAATCACATTAATTGCAACCATCTTTATATTATCAAACAATCCTGTTGGACCTAGCCCTTTCTGCAGGGTCACCCCAAAAGTTGTGCCTTCCTTCTCCCTTTATTTCTGACCTAGTTTTTGTTGTTTTGAGGACTCTGGTTACTTTACCACTGCTAACCAGTACTAAAGTGCATATGCTCTCCTATTCTAAACATGGTAACAGTGGCTTATTCACAATTGCCATATTCAATTTACATATAAGTCCCTAGTAGATTGCAATATATATCTGTCCTGGGCTTGTAACTTAAACGCTTCTAGTGGGTTTGCAGTACTGTTTTTCCACCCACTCAATAGCCCTGTAAACATAGCTCAGGTCTGCCATTGCAGAGTCTGTGTGCAGTTTTAAACTACCATTTCGACCTTGCATTGTAACCTACTTGCCAGGTGCAAACCTTCCCTTTTATTACCTATAACACACCCCTAAGGTAAGCCATAAGCAGCCACATGGGCAGGATGCAGGGTGCTTAACAGGTAGGACATGTACTTTTGAGGTTTGCATGTTCTGGTAGTGAAGAGATTAACATGGGGAATCTTTGAAGTAAAATTTCCCATTGGGAGCATATAGTGATCTCGAGTTTGGTGTCTCTGGACTCATAATTTAAATTATGAGTTCAGAGACACCAAATTATTATTTAATTAAAACACAATTTATGATGAAGTTGTTTTTTTATTTGCAAGTCTAGAAATGCCACTTTTAGAAAGTTGGTATTTTCTTACTTTAACCCTCCTGTGCCTCTGTCTGTCTCTGAATACCCATCTAGGTTAGGTGTGCATTCCATCTAGACAGTCACACAAAGGGAGCTGGGGTGTGACATTTTTCATCCTGATGGCCCATCAACATGCTGATGGGCCTTCCTGATGTAGAGTGGGAGGGAAGAGCTGACACGTGCACCTGAATAGGGCTGTGCCTTTCCCCAAATAAAGAGCTGCATACTCCCCCCCCCTCGTAGTGAGTCTGGAGCCAGGGCAGGAAAGGCAGGGACCTTGTGATTTTCAAAGGCTTCTTTGATGCCTCCCCTACTTCAGAGGCACAGTTGGGTCAAAGTACAGGTCCCTTGACACCACCATATCAGACCTCTACAAGAAGTAAGGACATTCTTCCTAGAAGAAGAGCTTTTATGCTGTAGGAGGGACTGACACTTTTCTACTTGCTCTGCTGTGTTAGCCTGCTGCCTGCTGATTGCTGTGCTACAGGAGGGATTGCCACTTTGCAACTTCGGGCCTGATTATGATGTCAGTCAGAGTTGCCTTTGACCGACATCTCTGCGGTATTGGAACCGACTGACCTTGGGTCGCCGGTCCAAAACCGCAATTATGAAGTGACCGCACATGGGGCGGTCTCAAACTCCCATTTCCCTATAGGAGCTTGTGCAGCGGTAGGAAACAGGCCAAAACATAAGCTCGCATGGAGAAATGGGTGTTACTGTAAATCCCGGCGCCTTGTGGCAGCACCTCAACCAGAGGCCATGGAATGTGCTTGCAAGGGCCCTTCGCAGTGTCACTTGAGGTCATCTTATATGCGTGCCATAATTCAGAGCTTGTGCCAATGCGCAAAATATCCTCAAACGCATTAATTTAACCTAGATGTGTGGCATTTGGCTGGCCTCTGCAGGGTGAGCCTCAAGTGCTGTTCCAATATTGTGTACATGTGTTCTCTTTTGGTACACATCCCATTGCCTCGTAGGTTCATATATGTGGTAAATAGCAATTGAAGACTTCTTCTGTTGGGTCCTGTAACAGCTGGTTAGAGTGCAAAATATTCTTTTCCACTGGCATATTTATTAGCATGCTGAGTGTATAGCGATATAAAACCATCTGTCTGTACCAATTACTACCCAAAATGTACTGCTCTGGGCAGTGGCGGCTGGCAAGTACGGCAATTGGAGTGGTGAGCAAATGGGTGAATACAGTAAAAAAATACATAATTAAAATTAAATATATAAATGAAATAAATAAAATGGTACTTACCATGCTTTCTGGAGACATGTCCTCCTCGCTCCTGTCCTCTTCTTCTTCTGACATCACATCCAGCTGGGCTGAGCCAATCCTGGTGCTGCACTAATGCTATTAAACAGCATCAGAGCAGTTCTAGGGTTGATGGGCGCAGCCTCTCTTGGTGCTCCCGATGACTCTGAATGTCTATTCTTGCGTTAAAGTCAGCTGTGTAAGACTGCTGGGTTGAGAGGTTTAAAGTGCGTATGTCTGACTGGCTGTCGCAAGACGGCTGGCCAAAGGGACATTTTCACTATAAACTAGTGCACAGGCAGCCCACCACTTCTGCCACTCAGCAGGCCCCACCCCATCCTGACACCCGGTTTAGGACGGGTTGACGGAAAATAAAATGGTAATGAATTAACTTCATTAATATTTTATTTTTTTGTCCCTGCACCATTTCTGGGGTCAATTAAGTGGGGCTACACTCCTCCGCTCAAATGGAGGAGCCATCCCTGGCTCTGGAATAGGCAGGAAGCCTGCAGAGCATTGGCATAGAAAGCACAAGATAGGGAGCCCGCGTGAAGCACGTGCCACCCTGTGCATATTTGTTAATGGTTGTTTTTTAACACCGACAAAGTTTCCCTGTAGTACAAACCATTTGGTCCCCTGGGGGAACCTGGAGGTGCTTTCTCTCCCAACGCAGCATCTTGGGAAGCTGAACAGATATTTCCTTTCCCTAATTGCTTGCATTCCACTCTGCTTGCTCTGAAAACTGATGGAGCCGCAAAGAAAAATACACATTTCACCCCAGAGGCAATCTCAGCCTTCCTTCTAAAGACCTTTGAAGAAGTTCAAACACACAGGTACAATATTAACCGAAATCCTGCTCCACTGGGCTCCACCTGAACTGAAGGGAATCAAGAGACAGAAACACAGAGGAAATATCTGAATACAGGGTCCAAAGAGCAGAGGAAAGACAGAGCAAGAAGGGGTGAAATGCAAAAGCAAGAAAGGAATGGATTCATTAAAAGAGACGCCAAGAGAGAGTTGAGGGAGAATAGGAAGTAGGAAACGAGAAAACACCAGAAAGCAGGAAGGAAGTAAAAAAGAAAAGAATGAAAGAAAAAGGGAAAGACAGAAAAGTGTAAAAAAAGAAAGAACATATAAAAGAATAAAATGAATGAACAGAGAAGTGACTCATGAGAAATAAGAGAAATATAGTATAGGTAAACAAAAACCTCAAAATACATTGTAACAGCAAATAAGAAGAGAGGAACAAAAGAAAAAAGATGGAAAGATGCACACTGCTGACATCTGTGGTGCTCATGATTTTGAGCATGAATTTGAGCGTCAGCAATGGCAATTCAGGCCTGCACTCTTCTGAAATCAGTAAACCAAGCACAAAAATAATAGCTAATAGTAATAACTTTTATGTATAGAGCTTAGAAGTTGCAGATGTGTGGTATGACAAGATGAAAATACATTACTATTATTTGCAAAAACAAGATAGGGAAATACATTGGAAATTATAAAAAGAAATATCAACAGAGGGGAGAAAATGTTTGGAAAATATAAACAGTACACCCATTGAGAATGCCAGTAGGTCTTGTTTTAATGTGCTAATAATCCATGCAACATAAGCACAATAAAGCCAAATAAATGAAAGGTGAATTGTACTGAAGGCTCCTTTGACTTCAATACAGTTTTGTTTTCAGGTCTCGTCTAGGCAGCGCATGCGCTGGCTCTTCGAGACATGCTGCGTCTAGATATAGGCTTGAAGCACCACCTCTCTCTTTCATTGGCTCCTTGTACTGTCCTTCCTAAATACCTGCTTTTGTTTGGTGAATGTGCTTAATAGTCCCTCCTTTTAGTCTTTTGTAACCTCCCATGAGGACTGCCCTGTTACCTGTATCATTTCACTTGTCCCATTTTAGCAACGGCTAAAGGAACTTTTATTTTACCTGTCTAAGAACTTTTGTGTAAACAGAGCCATGATTGTCATCTCTTCACATTTGCTCTTCAGGGGAAGACCCAGATCAAATGTCAGATGTGGTTACCCAGAGGGTGTGTGTTTATTTTTCATTATCCATATCTGCCCCATCCTCTTCCACTTGCCCAACAGCCCCCAACGATCTGCTGCCTGCATGGCTTACATGTGCTTCAGGGGTGGGGTTCACCGGAGCTGTGTTTGTTTGTGATCATTAAGCTGAGCTGTGCAATGCTTCCACTGCATTCTCTGCTCTGCCCGTTACAGCTGAGCCGTGCACTATCAGGTGGCAACGCTTCCTCAACCCTCTCCTGCAGCATTCGCTGCTCTGCCCACCTTCCTCCCTTGCTCCCCCATGGCCACTCCGAAGCCCATGTGAGCCCTTCAAAGAGCCTGCGGTCTCACAAACCTGCAGGCTGAGACAGAGCGAGTGGCAGCTCTGTCTCTAATCACCACCACGGGAGGCTGCTGCACGCCCTCACCAATAAACAACACACCAGCGATACTGCGGTAGCACAAAGACTTTGCCCCTCCCACTTAGGGTGCCACCGCACCTTACCCCCAAAAGTGTCCACCCTAATTACCCTAATCCCCTTAAAGGGAGTAGCCACATGTTTGTCAAGTAAAACTCTGATGTTATCAGAACGCTTTGTTTTGTTTATTTCCCGGATATTGTTGTTATTAGGCAGGGCACAAGTCGTAAAAAAAGAAGTGGGGGGACGCTGTCACCAGAAGTGATGTCACGACAGGAAGTGACGTCACAAAAGGTGCCAAACTCCTCGTCCCAGAGAGGCCAAAGAGTGAAGTCCAGCTGTTTGGCCGTGTGGTACCCCGACTCCAGCCCTGTTATTAGGATGCTTCAAAGAGCTCACAGTCTCGCAAACCTGCAGACTGAAGCAGAGTGAGCGGCAGCTCTGCCTCTAATCACCACCAGGGGAGGCTGTTGCACCCGCTCACCAACAAATAACATGCCAGAGATACTGAGGTAGCACAAAGACTTTGCCCCTCTCACTTTGGGCGCCCCCAACTCTGTAGCACAAAGACTTTGCCCCTCTCACTTTGGGTGCCACTGACTCTGTAGCACAAAGAATTTGCCCCTCTCACTTCGGGTGCCATCGGGCCTTACCCCCAAAACAGTTGTCCATTTCTGGACGGAGAGGTGGCTGGTGAGTTGACCCTAATTACTCCAATCCCCTTAAATTGAGCACCTGCATGTTTACCCCGTAAAGCTCTAACTTATATCCCATCCATTTTCTTGTGTCCTTTCACTGCTCAATTTTAGAAAACTACTGTTTCTTTTTGCATCAGCCCTCCATGAGTGCATGTTTTCCAGAATCCTCTTGTTTCTCTCCCACCCTTCTCTGTTGATCTCGCGCCTGTGTTCTCTCCCTTGTGTTTCTTTCCCTGCCTTCATTGCTCCCTCATGCACTTATGTTCCTTAACATCCCACCCACTACTCCGACCCACTCCTCTGCTTTCTCTTGTCCACTCTCATTTTTTAAATATATATTTTTAGCAGCGCTTTCACTTTGGAAAGTAAAGGGTCTTTTCATTTTCATATTTGTTTACCACTACATCATGACGGTTGGTTAAATAAAAAATGGCGCTTGAAGCTCAAGTATGTTATGGCGAACGCACATGTAATCAGTGATACAGCCACTGTGGAATCACTCTAAGCAACATGAACAAGGGCATTTAGAGCCAGTAGATCTTAAAGCTCTGCCCTATTGGCTTTGTCAATGATTGTTTTTCGTGGATACATATTTCAAATGCACCTTTTCACTTCTAGATTTAGCTTCCATTTGTTTTTGTTTTCC
This sequence comes from Lissotriton helveticus, assembly GCF_964261635.1. Taxonomy (NCBI): domain Eukaryota; kingdom Metazoa; phylum Chordata; class Amphibia; order Caudata; family Salamandridae; genus Lissotriton; species Lissotriton helveticus. The sequence goes on from NC_136068.1 coordinate 118,697,881, forward strand.
CTGTGGGAAATAGAACGTGGGTTACTTGCACATGACAGCTGAAGGAAGTTATCTGTCCCACTTGTGACAGTCAAGATGTCTCCCTGCCATCCCCTCTGCTTGCAGGGTGCTCTGTGCAAGGAATAGGGTGAACAGAATTTTAAAGCCAAAAACAGGGACATTTCACGAAAATAGAAGAAGGACTACCTTTTTATTTGAAGCGAGCACACAGAATGGCAGCACTCCTCAGCAGAGAATTACAGAACAGGCAGTTTGAACATACATAAAATGCAATTTTTACACCCAGAAGCTTGCCTGTTAATTAAATTGCTTTCTTGAAACAACTGCTAACCATCTTTGCTTTGTAAAACATAAAAATACATCTCCCACAGTTTTCAGTCGCCCCTCTCTAAAAACCAGGACAGGAGCTAAATTTCCTGAAATCTGCCTGGGCAGCAGGTGAAAACCCGGGACCGTCCAAGCAAATCCGGGATGCCTGGTCACCCTAGCAAGGAGAACATGTGTGCTGTACGCTTCGATGTCCACAATGTGACACTACACATTGATGCGATCCACAGAGGTGGCGGCCAGATTATTCCCACAGCAAGAATGAGCTCTATGCCTATGTTCTGACCATGCAGCCCAGGCTCAGGGAGACCATTTATCTGGTGGAATTCAGGTAACACCCCTAAATCCATCTGTGCTAGCCATTGCCCTAACAATGATTCGCTTCTCTCCTTCAGCGTCTCCCGAGCAAGTGGTTGGCGGGATCAATGGTGTCTTGAACTGGAAGCGCGGCCATGTGTTTGAGGTATCCCAGGGTATGGGCACCCCAGTCTTCATGGTCAAGGTATACCTGCCTGTAAACGAGTCTTTTGTTGAGTGCTTGGGGATTAGAGTCTTGAGTTGAGTGCTTCTGTATTGAGTGTTGCATGCAACCATTTTGAGGCATAGTCGGGACCACTGCTATGATGCAACTGTTCATCTGTGGCATTTTTCGCATAGTTATAGATTTGCACCGTAATCTGCTGCAAAATCTGCAGAATTTAATGAAAGTTTTCCTAGTTTAAACGGTTTAAGTCTTATTTAAACACAGCAACATATGTTGCAGTGCAATGAAAGGCCCTTTGCAAATGTTGACTGGTCACCTTTCTGATGCTTATTGCTATATTTGGCTGTTGAACCGGTACTATTGAGGTACAAACAATGCCCAGTCCGTGTTAAAGTGTAAACATTATAAAAGAATGAAGTAATACTGTCACAATGTGCCACATATTTTGCCTGTCCTTGCTGCATAATTTACTCAACTCGTCAGCATTTGCCTTTTGTGACATGCAGAGACCCATCGTAGCCAGCCATATTGGCTCTTTTCCACAATCCTTGTCCTGTTAAACAGTCGATGGCAATGCAAATTAGTGTGCACTGATTTGTGTAGTTGTGCTTTTAAATGTAACATTGCCAAACAGAAGTAAAAAAACATTGTCATTTACAATGCCATTAGCTTTAACTTCCTCAAATGCGAGAAGAATTGCATTGCAAATGCTTGTTAAATCTGTGTTAAAAGGTCAGATGACATGAGGGCTTTCATTATTGTCCTTCTTGAATGTCTGTTATATAGAAAGTATGAATGGAAGAAACATAACAAAGGCTGCCTTGCCACCAACCTTTTGTACAGATAGCAAAATGGGACCATATTAAAGGTAAGAGAGTTTTCAATATAGCCCACCTTTCATTTCTATGAAACGAAAAACATACCCTTCCTGGCTGCACTTAGACGAAAGGAATGATAGGGGGTGGGGGTTATAGAGGAGAGGACAAAGAGAAGGCTTGGAGTCCACAAGGAATAATAAGCATACAGGGCCAGGAGGGAGAGGTGAAAGGTAAATGTAAAAGGGTGGTGTTTGGGGGAACAGTTGAATACAGGGGAAGGACGGGTGGGAGCAATATATGAGGCAGTGGTGGGTGGAAGGAACAGGGAGCAACAGAGGATGAACAGAATGGTGACAGGGACGAATGGGATGTGTGAGGGTGCAATAAGATGGACAAATAGCAAAAAGTAGGGGAATATTGACAAAATGGCAAGCCAATGGCTGAAAAAGGATGATCAAAAGGGGCAGAAAAAAAGCCTACACCAGTATATCATAAGCAAAATGTTTTTTGATAAGTGTACAGTGAACCCAGACTTATAAAAACATTTTCTTTCTGTTTACAATGCATCTATGAGATAAAGAATTGAATAATATGAAAAGTGTGATGGTTGTAGCTTTGTAAAAAAAGTTCCTTTGTATTACAAAGCAAGCACTTTATTGGAGGCGGCATGAAACACCAAGTCAATGGCATGACAGTGAATAGAAAATACTCCAGTGGGATCATCTAAGAGGTGACTGACAATTCCTCAAGCCAATGACTGAAAGAATCTTATTCAAGTGAGTCAGTGTTGGGAGTTTGCTAACTCCATAGCTCCTCAATCATATTGTAAGCAGTAGGTCTTGCAGACAAGTGTGCTGTCAACACAGGGTTTAAAATGATAGTAGGAAGCAAAGAAAAAGAAGGTTCCAAAGAAGAGGAAAAGAGATAAAACTAATGCAATCTATACAAGAAAAGAAGTGGATTGAGAACAAAATGATAAATTGGACAATTGAAAGGGGTGGAAAAAGAAGGAAACATAGAAAAGGTGTTAAATAAATGGAGGCACAGAGAAAGCTGAACATGATTAAGTTAGAAAAGAAAAGAAGAACATGAAAGAAGGATGAGAAAATTAGGAGTAGAAACGGAAGGTTGTACAAGCAGAATTCCAAGTAATTGGAAACCTACTGTGGTAAATATATTAACAAGGTATGTACATATATATCTTCAAGGTACGTATAGATGGTTTTAAGGATGTTAAATCTATAATTCTCTGTTACCTTATGGTTGTCAAAAATGTTCCTGCAATATTTTTGTAGCGTAATATTCTTGCCGTCGACATTCTGGCGTACAAACAAAATAGGACATGGTGATGGACGCATGAAAATAATATTTACTAGAGAATAAGGAAATTATGTAAGGTTTAATGAAATTATAAAATAATAGACTGAAAATGGATAGAATAAGTGAAGGAACACAATGATAAAAAGAAAGAAGAATGAAAGAGAAAAAAGTTATAACTTGTTGAAAAGAGAGGAAGGGGGATGAGTGAATGAATAACACAGAGGAAATACATGGAAATATTGATAAATATTGAAAATAGTGACTGAGAGTGGACTAAGGGTCAGATGTATGACCGTTTTTGCGGTCGCAAAGGGGCATTTGGCCCGTTTGCGATCGCAAAAAACGGATGCACAATGTACTAACCCTCTTTTGTGAGTCGCTAATCTATTAGCGACTCGCAAAATAGGGCTAGCGACTCGCTATTTGGAAGGGGCGTGCCAATGGCACCCCTTCCTAATGGCGAGTGCACATGCCATGTATGAGTGTTTTGCAAGCGCATCTGCGGTCGCAAAAAACTCACAGTTTATCACCTACTTCAAGTAGCTGGTAAACCATTTGCAAACGGACCCCTTCCCCTTTGTGATTGGAGGCGCAAATATTTTTCAATAACAGGCAGTGGTCCCAGGGACCACTGCCTGCCCTTAAAAATGAAATTGAAAAGTTGAATTTTTCTTTTTTAAATGCATTCTGTTTTCTTTAGGGAAAACGGGCTGCATTTTTTTTAATAAAAACTGCTTTATTTACAAAGCAGTCCCAGACATGGTGGCCTGTTGACCCCAGCAGGCCACCATCCCTGGGAGTGCTAGCCATTCCCAATGGGGTCGCAAATTGCGACAGCCTCATTAATATACATGAGGCATGCAATTTACGACCCCATTGGGAATCGCAAACAGTGTCTGAGACACTGTTGTACATTGTATTTTGTGACTCTCAAATTGCACTCGCAATTTGTCGCAATTACAAGTTGCGAAATTCAATGGTCCTATATATGACCCTGAATGTAAAGGAAGGAGCAAAAGGGCAGTAGAAGATGAAGAAAAAAGTCAGATAAGAAAAAAATAGGAAAAGATATTTAAAGGAAAGAAGGATTTATAGAATGGAAAATAGAGTCATTTGATAGGCAATCATGTTGAAAGACGGGAAAGATCACTGAGGAAATGAGGAGACAAAGGAGAAAAAAATAGGGTTGAAAGACAGGAATCCAAAAGAAAGAGAAAATTGAAACGAATAATCCAAAATGAAACACACAGGTAGACTTCGAATATAAGGCAGAGGAGTATGCACGACAATGACCAAAGAAAGAATGAATATGCACATGAAGAAGAAGACGGGCAAAGGAGAAGGACTGGAGCAAGAGGAGAAGAGGGTGAAAATAGTATATGATTGGAGGAGAGCATAAAGAGGAAAACGGTCTCAGGTGAGGAAAATAGCCGATGGCAGAAACAAATAAATCTGTAAATACAAAATTGAGGAAAGAAAGAAGGAAAAATAAGGAGAACAAACGAATGAGATAAAAGGTGGCAGGGGAACAAGCAAGCATGAGGAAAAACAGCAATGAAAGGAGGTCAATGTGAAAAGAAGGCTGAGAGACGCTCACAGAGTTAAAGAGTGAGCTGGAGGGGCAGAGGAGATGCCCCTCGTAATGCCTGGGGCCGCAGCTGGGATTGACACATTTTCAGCATGGAAATTCATGCTGCGTTGGCACTGTGCTAATAAGGGTCCTTGTTGCTTTGACCTAGTGGGAAGTGAAAACTTTAAGACTAACTTTTCTGACGAGCCATCATACCTCCTTCAGGCAGGTATTAAGATGGTGCTTTTCTTATTCACTAAAAGAGACAGTAGCATTCAAGCTACAGACCATCAGAGAAGAGCAGAAACACGCAGAACCAACAGGCTCAGAGGCGACTGAGTACAAGACAAACCACACACAGGGAAAACATTATTAAAAGGTCAGTGTTCTATTTATGCAATGTGAAACCTTAGGATTTCAAAATTCACCACTGAGTTTCAAGTATTTACCAAAAGGAATACATTTCTAAGTAATACATGGGAGAAGGACCCTGGGGCCAGATGTATGGCCGTTTTTAGCAGTCGCAAATGGAAAATTGGGCTGTTTGCCACAGCTAAAAAGGATTGCTGCATGTATAAACCTTATATTGCAAGTCAGTAACCTATTATGGACTCTCAAAATAGGGTTTGCGTGTCGCTGTTAGGAAGGGGTATGCCAAGGGCGTCCCTTCATTATAGTGAGTCGCAGGGAAATGTACAATTGTTTTGCTATCATGAATGCTATTGCAAAACAATCCCAGTTACTGCCAATTTCAAAATGGTGGTAAGCCAGTCGGAAAGGGCACACGGTCCCCAGGGGCCCCTTGCCCTTTGTGTTTGGCAGCAAAATTGTGTTTTAAGAGCAGGAAGTGGTCTGCGGACCATAGCCTGCCCTTAAAAAATTCAAAATAACTTTTCATTTTTTAAATTTGAAATTCATCCCATTTTCTATTAAGTAAAATGGGCTGCATTACAAAAAAAAATCATTGCTTTGTTAAAAAAGCAAACACAGACATGGTGGTCTGCTGTCCTCATTAAGCCACCATCCCTGTGATAGTAGCCCATTCCCAATGGGTCACAAATTGCGACCTGCCTCATAAATATTGATGAAAAAATTGCAACCTGCAAAAAGGAATGGTCGTACATCTGGCCCCAGATGTACTAAACCATTTAGCAGCTGCAAACCTTGAAATTCACTAAATGGCGGGGTTTACAACTGCTTTGTACTAATCCTATTTTGCAATTTGGCAAATAGTTATCAAATCACAAAATGAGTTAGGAAATGCATAACAAATTGAAAGGGATGTGTTTAGGTCATCCCTTCGAAATGGTGATTCACTGTATCAAAGGTTTTCAACTGTATTTGTGGTTGCAAACCAATGAAAAGTTACTGATTCCTCAAAGGAGGCGGTAAGCCATTTGGAAAGTAAAAGGGGTCTTTTTGGGACCCCTTCCCCTTTGTGAATGTTAAAAAACGTTGGTTGGATAACGGATAGTGGGGTAGAGGATCGCTGTCAACCCTCAACCAAACTTCAAAAGAGTAAACCTTATTTCTATAAATGTACCTGTGTTTCTTTTACGGAAAACAAGAATAATTTGAAAGGGATGTCTACTTTATTTGAAAGGGACATCTACTTTATTTAAATGCAATCACCACATGGTGGTCTGCTAAACCCTGCCAGTGTGCTCATCTTATGGGCCAAGGATGCTCTAACCCGACCCCTCTTTGGGTTTCTAAAATCCCCACCAAATTAATAGAACCATAAACAAATCTTTATCCCCAATATTTTGGCATCTAGTGATTTGCCAGCCAAGTAGAAAAATGCTCCCGTAGGGTACTATGTCTGACCCCTGCCTTCCCTTCAGCCACTGTTTTTGCTAATGAACTAGACAAGGACATCCATTAGTTGCACTAAATATATGTTTAGTTTTCTGATCCAAGTTGTCTCAGTATTGAAACATCCTGGAACAGGAGACCAAGGGAGATCATTAAAGTAGACAGCCCTCCTGCTGACAGAAGGAAAAAGGTGTTGGGATGACTGTGGGGATAGTGCGGATGTTGTGATGACCAGAGGGAGGGCAGTCCAGGTGCAAGGTTGGAGTGCACCGTTGGGATGCCCAAGAACATCTGGCAATCATTGACGGGTTTGGGGTAGGTGGGAGAAGGAGGGCCATAAACTTGGCTGTGTATAGAAGGTGCTCAGAGAAGAATACAACTTCTGAGTGGCACAAGTCCACCCTCCCGCCTTGATTTGCCTTTCCTGACTGCAGGAATATTTCCTGCTGCTGCAAATCTCCAGTGAAGCTGCTGATTTTAGTCGTATCATTTTAAAAAGTCCATGATCTTCAGACTTTGCAAACCTCGCAGAGTTGAAGATCATACGACATCGCAGCTCTGAACACCTCTAGTCCCTGATGCATTTCCTCACTTCTTATATCAGCATCTGAGTACACCACAGTTAGAAATTCACTGACCGCTGCTTGGTCAAAAAATTTGTTCCTCTCCTTTCAGGCAGAACTGGTAAAGAATCATCCTGTATTCTCCTTGTATCTTCAGTGACACCCTAAGGGGATACTAACAATTCATTCATCTGGATTATCTTTAATGAAAGGACAGTCCTCCATTGATTCCCTTTTTTCTCTGGGTTTTTCTTGCTTCTTATTCGAGGCCTGAACTTTTCAGCTGACCTTCTTACTCTACAGCATCCCAAACCCCAATGTCCATCTTGTCTCTAAACACTGTACCCTTTCATGGTCAAAGTAAAAGGCCAGTCATCCTCTTAACATGCCAATGCTTACTGATGTACATGCCTTCCTCAGCCTTCCTTTCAATCACTGTTTGCCCCACCTGCCTTATTCTGGACAAAAATTGGCTGGCTGCGACACTGTACAAGGAGGTGCTGGCCAGCATAGTTTGAGCTGGTGTGCTTAACTTGACATCTATGTGCAAGGTCCATTGTTAAATGCAACATGCCAAGACATTTTTATTTTCGAACTTTATTACTAGGATGCTGTTGCACCCTTCCCTTGTATCAGGCTAGACTTTAAACCTGATATAAATAATGATGAGTGTGTCTCGTATTAGTCATCCATGTAAGAAACTGGATTATCTTTTCTTGTAAATTGGTCGCAACATAAATCTGTGATTTGATGTACCATGAGAAAATCAGGACCCTTGCGATTATAAGGAGAGATTTTTAGGATATTGACTGATTTGGTCAGATGGGGGATTCTTTATAGGAGTGGGCCAAGTCAACAATTTTCCACTTTGCAAAAAAAAAATGTAATTAAACTGCGCCAGCACAAATTGCAAAGCTGGCAAAGATGTTTAAAAAAAATGCGCGCCTAACAAGCCATGTGCCTCAGTGGGCACCCTGCTGCCGTTCAGGGCTGGGTGCAACAACTACTTATCTTTTTGTTGCCATTGTTGAACTCTAGCTCTTTTTTTCTGCTGCTGGATATCTCAGGGTGGCAATTCCAGGAGTGGGGAAATGATAGGTAGCAGAGTGCACAATTCTGCCACTTTGTCTGACTACGTAGGCATAATTATAACTTTGGCCCCCCACCCCCATATTTGTTTGCTGTATTTGTTCTTTGTAAGATTTGTTACAACCAAGGGTCCAACTAAATTGGATAAAGCTTTCAAATTCTTCAGTTTTCCCCTCAGCATAGAGGAGGCTCACCACCGCACCCCTTCAGAAAGTTGCTTTCAGTGATGCCACGGAGAAAAAAAGTAAAGGAAGATTGATTTGGCCATTTATACAGCTAACACTCCAAAGGATTATATATTTGAATATGCTTTTAAGAAACACTGTCACTGAATAATTGACCTCTTCACTGTGGCGATAATTCCGCCACAGTGTTGGACAACCCGATCGCTGGAGTGGTCATGACGGCACCCGGCCATCATGAGCACACGCCCACCGTGAGGAGCATGGAAGAGGTTAAGTTCATTTTTTTAAAGTTTAAATTAAAAAAATTCTTTCTAAAGTAAAGAATATGTATTTGTTTCTTTTTTTCTATGAACGATTACTTAAATTAATGTATAGAATTTATTACGTTTAAATATATTTGAAGAAAAAATTAGGTTGCATTTATTTTTAAATTAGAAAACAATACTAAAATGTTTCAATAAAAGAAAAACATTATTTTAAAAACATTGTAAACATGGAATTGCATTTATTGTTAACGACTTATTTTAAACATTTTTTCATATGGGCTTTTATTTTAAGTCCGTACCTCTGTTATGTTCTAGGGGAGTGTGGCCACACCTTACTGTAACTTTACTCTCATAGGGGTCGATTAGGATGGCGGACGGAAATGGCCTATGTCCGCCATGGTGGGGGAAATTTTACTCCCGGCCGCGCCGCGGAGATTCCGCGTTTGGGATTAGGATAATCATGTCACGAAACTCCGACCGCGGCGGATGGATCATAACCAACACCGTCCGCGGTGGACGGAACACATCCAACTCCGTCCGCGGCGGACGGAGTCCAATGAACAACCACTGCCGCGGACGGAAATGACCGCGGAAAATAACACATGTACCGCCATACCTGTGAATACTCCGTGGCCGCAATTAGGATTAATCCGCCCGGACCACGGAACTCACAGCCATCCACGTCCGCGGCGGAAAGAATGCTACGATAACCACAGCATCACTGCGGAAGGCCAACACGCACAACATCCCTAGCGGCAAACAAATGTCAGGAAGTCTACCTCTAGTCCAAAGCAAACATACCAACATTGACAACGCCCCCCCCCCCAACATCAAGCACAAGCTGCCATGACACGTCCCAATTATCCAATAATGCACACTAGTCAACACGCCCACCTACCACCTGACTGCCAACAACCATTGAGACACGACTATAAAATGACACACACACGCTACCACAATCCTTTGCATCACAGCATTGCTGCTAGCAAGAGGCCAAAATCGAGATACTGCAAACTCACATAGAAGACACACAACCACCACCCTACCACACCCACCACACAAACACCCACCACACAAATCCTACACATCACACACCACACACCTGCACCCCCCAACTCACTCAACTCACACACTGAGCACCACACACCATGGCACCCAAAAAAAACCCCAAATTCACGGAGACAGAGTTGAGGGTAATGGTAGATGAAATACTCCGTGTTGAGCCCCACATCTTCGGGGCCCAAGTCCAGCAGACGTCCGTGGCGCAAAAGAACCACATGTGGGACAGGATCGTCACTCGGGTGAATGCCTCGGGGACTGTGCCGAGGACGAAGCATGACATTCAGAGGCGGTGGCATGACCTGAAGACCAGGGTCAAGGGCATCCGAGCTAAAAACTTTGCCAGAGCCAATCATACTGGCGGTGGCACACCCCCGGAGCCCATACCCTACACCGATTGGGAGGAGAAGGTGCTGGTGATACTACACCCAGAGAGCCTAGACGGACTTGACGAAGGAGAAGAGACTGGTGAGTACAAACCAAGCACCACGATCAGCACGACATGGTCAGGCTCACACAACTGAGAAGAAACATCTCCTACGCCCCAACCCATGCACGTTGGACACCAACTCACTAACATGTCCATGGCTCCCAACAGGCCCCCATGCTCACGGGGAGGGTGCTGGTGGTGGTGGTGGTGGAGGGTGGGGTGTGTGAGAGGCCCAAACTACAACTCCCAACAGGCCCCCATGCACACGGGGAGGGTGGTGGTGGTGGTGGTGGTGGAGGGTGGGGTGTGTGAGAGGCCCAAACTACAACTCCCAACAGGCCCCCATGCTCACGGGGAGGGTGGTGGTGGTGGTGGTGGTGGAGGGTGGGGTGTGTGAGAGGCCCAAACTACAACTCCCAACAGGCCCCCATGCTCACGGGGAGGGTGGTGGTGGTGGTGGTGGTGGTGGAGGGTGGGGTGTGTGAGAGGCCCAAACTACAACTTCCAACAGGCCCCCATGCTCACGGGGAGGGTGGTGGTGGTGGTGGTGGTGGTGGAGGGTGGGGTGTGTGAGAGGCCCAAACTACAACTCCCAACAGGCCCCCATGCACACGGGGAGGGTGGTGGTGGTGGTGGTGGTGGAGGGTGGGGTGTGTGAGAGGCCCAAACTACAACTCCCAACAGGCCCCCATGCTCACAGGGAGGGTGGTGGTGGTGGTGGTGGTGGAGGGTGGGGTGTGTGAGAGGCCCAAACTACAACTCCCAACAGGCCCCCATGCACACGGGGAGGGTGGTGGTGGTGGTGGTGGTGGAGGGTGCGGTGTGTGAGAGGCCCAAACTACAACTCCCAACAGGCCCCCATGCTCACGGGGAGGGTGGTGGTGGTGGTGGTGGTGGTGGAGGGTGGGGTGTGTGAGAGGCCCAAACTACAACTCCCAACAGGCCCCCATGCACACGGGGAGGGTGCTGGTGGTGGTGGTGGTGGAGGGTGGGGTGTGTGAGAGGCCCAAACTACAACTCCCAACAGGCCCCCATGCACACGGGGAGGGTGGTGGTGGTGGTGGTGGTGGAGGGTGGGGTGTGTGAGAGGCCCAAACTACAACTCCCAACAGGCCCCCATGCTCACGGGGAGGGTGCTGGTGGTGGTGTCGGTGGAGGGTGGGGTGTGTGCGACAGGAAACAGAAATGTCTAAAAATCAACATAACCATGTAATGTCCACATCACTGACCAGCTCTATCTTGTCCCTCAGGTGATCGTCAACTGACTGGGGAAACCAGTACCCGGCCGCCAGCCTCGCCTCCCACACCTACAGGACTCTCTGGTGACGAGGACACAGGCAGCTCCGGTGCGGAGGATGGAGCGGGACCAAGCACGCAGCCAGGGCCATCTGGCTCACAGGGACTCCCGGGACCGACCAACGTCGCAACTGTGACTCCAGCGACACCTGTCTCTGTGATCTGCACAGTCCCCACCACCACCAGTACCACCAGTACCACCAGTACCACCAGCACCACCAGCACCACGACTCCTGCCGGTGCCACCCAGCATAACCCAGCGCACAACGCTGGTCCATCGGCCCCACACACAAGCAGGGTGAGTGGGCCACAAACACAGGCAACGGGACAGCAGCCAATCAGGCGAGCCACACACCGCCGTGCAGAGGAAGGACAGCTACCCCAGCCAGTGGCACAGTCCCTACAAGCCCTTGCCAGGTGCCAGGCGTCATACGACCGGTCCCAGGCAAACGCAGATCGTGCACACCAGGACTCAGTGGACAACACCAACATCCAGCGCGAAATCTGTGGCATCCTTGGCCAGATGTTGCAGATCATGGGCCAGCAGGCAACGATGTGGAGGGAATGGGTTGCCCGGAACAACCCCCCCCCTCCTCCACCAAGTGTCGTAGCGCCACCGCCACTGTCACCTCCGCCTCCACCGCCACCTCCACCGCCACCGTCACCTCCGCCTCCACCGCCGCCACCACCACCTGTGCCCCTGGCGACGGATGTGGCCCTTCAACAACCTGCCCTCCCAGCTGACTCTGTTCCACCTCAGAGACGGAGGGGCCGGCCGAGGCAGGAAGTGGCTGAGAGCAGTGTTGGAGCGCCATCCACACTCTCCAAGAGGGGACGACCATGACAATGTCACAGCCTGTGCCAGACATTCACCCAGCTAAGTATCCTGTCCCACAGACAATCATTCCCACTGGTCTGCAGGACTACCCTGACACCCCCCAATGTGGTGTCAGCACGGACATTTCATCTGCCATTACCTTCAACTCCAACTCCCTCCACCCCACTTACTTGTAAATATTCACCAGCACAGAAGCACAACCTGTAAATAAATAGCACCTACTCACACAATGATGTTTTGCCTCCATGTTTATTCACATGATTGCCTTCAGAAACAGACGTAAACAGGTTCAGGGATGACAGTCGTACATGATCATGGCGCTGCGGGAGTGACCTAGAGAAAATCAGAGACAGCAAACACACGTCAGGAAACAGATTCACACACATCACAACACAATGCACAGCAACATTACACAAACGACAACCATCACAAAAGCATGGGATGAGAGCACACACATCATGGAGACTTGTATGTCCAAAGAAATGAAGACACACATAAGCAACCATCACAAACAAGAACACCCAGCTGATTAACCCCACATCCACACAACACCAGCAAACATACATGAGGCATTGTCAACCGCCACTAGAGGTAGTTACTCACATTCAAGGGAAGTAGCGATCTATGAGCTGGCGCCTCTGGTCCACACCTTCCTCCTCACCACTATCCTCATCAGTCGACATGGGTGGGATGGGAGGCCAAGGAACTCCTTCGTCTTCAGGGTCCAACAGCAGTTCAATGTCATTGCGTACTGCCAGGTTGTGGAGCATGCAGCAGGCAATCACGATCCTGCATACTTTTCCTGGTGAGTAAGGCAGGGCCCCTCCGGTCTTATCGAGGCACCGAAACCGAGACTTTAGCAGTCCAAAGGTACGTTTGATGACTCTCCGTGTCCTTCCATGTGCATCATTGTACCGCATTTCACCCGCTGTTCTCGGATTACGTAGGGGACTGAGGCGCCAGGGCCGGTTTGGGTAAGCCGAGTCGCCTATGTAGGGGGATGACAGAGACAAACATCACAACAAGATATGGTGGGTACCCCATGCAACACAGAGATCACAAGAGTCCCCACTGCACACTCACCAACAAGCCACGCTTGACCGGGTCGCAGATTAGCCATGAGTCATGGGACATTGCTGCTCCGCATGATGTGGGCGTCATGTGCAGATCCTGGAAATCTTGCACACACATGTGAGATGATGTTGTTTGCCAGGCACACCACCTGCACGTTCAGCGAATGGAAGTGTTTGCGATTCCTGAACACTTGTTCCCGTGCCCGTGGTGGAATGATTGCGATGTGTGTGCCATCAATTGAGCCCACAACGTGAGGTATGTGGCCCAGTGCATAGAAATCAGCTTTGACAGCTGGCAACTCTTCCGGACGTGGGAAATGTATGTAGTCATCCTTGTACAGCATCATAGCTGTTAAGACATCCCGAAGAACCGTGCTGAACATGGCCTGTGACATCCCCCCGGCATGTCCAACTGTGTACTGAAATGTGCCAGTAGCAAAGAAATGGAGTACCGCCATGACCTTTGCAGTGGGTGTAATCGACCCAGGATACGTCCTACGTGGCTGCAGATGAGGAGACAATTGAGCCACAAGCTCCAGCAACCGACGTCGATCCAGCCGGAATTTCCGAATCACCTCCTCGTCAACCATATCCTACAGCACAGTGTATGGCCGATGCACATTTGTAGCCCTCCTGTGTGGGAGAGAGATGTAACTTAGGTCAACTTGCAAACGACGCATACGTGTACAACTCCATCACATGTGAACCTTACTGACAATACTTCAGTCTGCACCCTAATGTTTAGTAGCCACATCACAGACACACATGCAACTGCATGCACACTAACGATAATTATACACACGCCATGTCATCAAGCACAAATGCCAACACCAATAATGATGTACATACGGTAATTACATGCATGGTGACACAACGTACAAAACACATACACGGAATGCATGTGTACCACCACCACTGTAGTCACCTCGCCAGAACAAGACACAGACAACAGATGCATAATTTGGGCACACAGCCGTGATGTACTGTGTAGTTGTGAAGATGTAAGAACGTATGTAGGGTCACACCCGACGTCAACACGTACAAATGCACATCTGTTGCCCATTGTGTGCCGACCGATGGGCATTGCATGGACACACATGCTACATTGTATGACATATGACCTTTCCCTATCACGCTCACATCCCTCATGACGCAACTGCACACAACACATCACGGTGCAGCGTCTGACAAGATAACATAATTGGCGCCGCCATGGCGGTGCTCAACTTCCGCTACTTCCCAAAGGCCATACGCGGCCAGCGTCCCTCTTCCCATTGGCTGCATGTGCGGGGACCGTCACGGGCACACATCGGCAACCGCACGTGCAAGCCTCAGGCACGGATGCTTCAGTTGCAACAATGTACTATCACTGGCGCCTCCATGGCGGTGCACGTACTCAGCAGGGGAGGTGCAGGCCTATACACCCTGTAGATGTACGCAATGGACATGCCAGTTCATGACCCCCCTTACAGTCACCTTGCATCATCCACCGTACACCGGCCGAGCGGCCGGGCCTAGGACGGCCGTGCCCGGCCATGAACACAACCGCCGTGCCCGGCCATGAACACAACCGCCGTGCCCGGCCATGAACACAACCGCCGTGCCCGGCCATGAACACAACCGCCGTGCCCGGCCATGCGGTTGTGTTCATGGCCGGGCACGGCGGTTGTGTTCATGGCCGGGCACGGCCGTCCTAGGCCCGGCCGCTCCGGCCGGTGTACGGCGGATGATGCAAGGTGACTGTAAGGGGGGTCATGAACTGGCATGTCCATTGCGTACATCTAGAGGGTGTATAGGCCTGCACCTCCCCCGCTGAGTACGTGCACCGCCATGGAGGCGCCAGTGATAGTACATTGTTGCAACTGAAGCATCCGTGCCTGAGGCTTGCACGTGCGGTTGCCGATGTGTGCCCGTGACGGTCCCCGCACATGCAGCCAATGGGAAGAGGGACGCTGGTCACATATGGCCAATCGCAAGTAGCGGAAGCTGGGCACCGCAACAACAGGGCCAGTAATTGGCCCATTTCACGATCACGCTTCCAGGGCTGACCAATTGCTGGCGACGTATGCCACTGACACGTGCTGAGGGCCCTATATATGTGTGTTGGCCAAAATGACACTTCCTACCCTGGGGACCAGTGCTGCCTGTTCACCTCGACCTGCTGCTGCTGCTGAGCTGACCACCGCCTGTGACCATCACCTCGACCTGCTGCTGCTGCTGCTGAGCTGACCACCGACTGCTGCCTGTGACCATCACCTCGACCTGCTGCTGCTGCTGAGCTGACCACCGACTGCTGCCTGTGACCATCACCTCGACCTGCTGCTGCTGCTGCTGAGCTGACCACCGACTGCTGCCTGTGACCATCACCTCGACCTGCTGCTGCTGCTGAGCTGACCACCGACTGCTGCCTGTGACCATCACCTCGACCTGCTGCTGCTGCTGCTGAGCTGACCACCGACTGCTGCACTAGTGCCATACTCCGTGATCTTGCCATGTCGAGAGGCAAAGAGATCCGGTCTCGACCCTTCACCGCCGCGGAGCTTGATGTCCTCGTGGACGGTGTACTCCGCAACTATGGACGCCTCTACGGCGCACCAGGACGGGTGGTAAGTGCAGTGTGGGACATGTTGGTGTGCGTGAGGGGGCCAAATAATGTGGCCTATTCCTATCTTAGCTGTGTAGTGTGGGCTAGACATATGTTCCTGATTGTGCATGGCTGCTGACAGTTACGTCTTGCCCCTATGTGTGTGACAGGCCACCTGTCCACTGACTTAAACCCTTTTGTCTCCCATCATGGTAGGTCAAGCTGCACCTTCGCAAGGACCTGTGGAGGAGCATAGCACGGGAAGTACGGGCATTGGGGGTGTGCAACAGACGACATACACACTGCCACAAACGCTGGGACGACATTTCCAGGCTAAGCAAGAATGTAGCGGAAGTAACACTGGGCCTGATTCCAAGGACGCCCCGTCTGGCCCGACGCTCCATGACCCCTCTCATGCACCGTATCATTGCAGTGACGCATCCTGAACTGGCCGAACGTCTGAGTGCCGATCAACAGCAAACTAGCGGTGAGCAAACTGTCTGTGTAGGAAACCTGTGAGTGCTATGCATGTATTGGTGCACAGACACACTATTGAGTTCCGTGTTGCGTATGTATGTCTGTGATGCCATTTTGGTCCCATTGGGTGGTTCTCATTTGACATCCAGGTCCGCCATGTTGCCAAACTTGCTTAGTAGTTGAGTGTTGAAGCACATCCCCTAGTGGTCCATGGCCCCATGGCAGGTAATGTGAGGATGACTGGTAGAGGTGGGCCATGTGCAGGATGAGGGCTACAAAATCTTTGTCAGCTTTGTAATTTGGCAATCCTGTTCCTTCTGTACGTCAGTCTGCCCATGACTCACACATCTTTTATGTGCATTTCAGGTATGACAGAGGACACTCAGCCACAGACGGTGGAGAGTAGTCGAGGAAATGAGTCCGGCTCAGACTTCGCACACACGCAGACTGACACAGAGGAGGCCAGCGCCGGAGAGAGGGACAGGACCGTCCCTGAGGACTCACATGTGGAGACACCATCGTCCTCCTCGTCGGACACTCTTGGTGAGCCTGCACTGTTGTCACAGACTGGGAGTGGGCACTCATCACCTTCTGTCGGAAGACAGCACACAGGGCCCACACTTCCACAAACTGCACCATGTACTGTTCGTGGCCGGAGGAGTAGGGGGAGCAGAGTGGCGTTCGGTGCAGGCACCGCTGCCCCTGCCACGGTGAGCCAAAATGCACTGTGTGCTGAGGCCGTTGATCTGCTGCGACAGCTGTGTGTGGGGCAGACCAATATGACAAATGCTTTCCAGGACCATGATAGGAAGTTGGGGCAGGTGGTGGCTTTCATGGAAGGGATGCATGGCGATCTTGCAGGTCTACACAGGACAGTGCAGTCATTGGCAAGCAGTGTGTCGTCTGCAATAGTACAGTTGCATGAACAGGGTGCTACTTCGGTTTCCCCATCTACACCACTGGATGTCTCAGGGGGTAGTGATTATTCTGAGCAGGACTCAAATACAGGTTATTGCACTAGAAGCAGCGTCAGACAGCACGTCAGGGCACGCAGGGCACAGACCCCATCCCCTAGATCAGCTAAATCTGTTCAATTAGACGACGTCAGATACACTGGAGTACACACACAGGATCCGCAAGTGTTGTTGGGGGACATGCCTTCAGGAGCTACACAGGCATTCAACACAAAAGGTACTCCCAAGGCAAGGGATACTCACATGTCCATGGACTATACCTTGGACAAGGCCAGTCAGAAGACAAAGGCACCTAGTAGGAGCAGGGAGACTCCCAAGGGCAGGCCCACAGCAGAGGAAAGGGACACTCCCAGGGACAGTGACAAGACAAAGGCACCTACTAAGAGCAGGGAGACTCCCAAGGGCAGGCCCACAGCAAAGCAAGGTCCATCTCCCAAGGGCAGGGACACACACAGAGAGCAGGTGTCTACTGGAGGCAGGTGCACCACAGACGACAAGTCTGCTGGCAGGAACAGGGCGGCGACCAGGGCACAGGCTACATCCAGAGACAACACTCCACCTAAGGATAAGGCACATCCTATGGACAAGGCATCTAGCATGGACAATGGCGCAATCAAGGACAGGCATACTTCACCCCTGGCTGCACTGAGGCTGATGTTTTCTACTAAACGCCAAACTGATGTCTCCGCCGCGGAGTCCCCCCATACCTCCACTCCCATCCAGGCCAGTCAGAAGCAGAGGAGGGTGTCCCCTGTTGTTGCATCCCCCATTACACATGATTCCGAGTCCAGGCGGCAGGCACAGAGCAAACGACATGCAGGCTCCAGCACGTCCCCAGATACCAGATCCCCGGCAGCAGATGCTCCACCTATGGTGGGTGGTGATTGTTTGGCGTCCCCACCACTTGGCAGTCCTGTCCTGTCCAGGGTGCACTCACACATCCCTAAGAAACGCAGACACACACCATTGACACCTGCCAACCCCGATTTGGCTCTAGGTCAGCTATCCCCAGCTCCCAGGCCCACCCTGCCTCCAGGCCCATACAGCCCTGTGGCTCATCATTTCAGTTGTCCCAGTGGCGCTGGTGCAGTTGACTCTCATGTATCAGATGGTGGCACAGTGTCAGTTGTGCCCTCTCCTGTTGCAGGTCCTGGCAGTGTATCTGGGTCTATGGCTCACGTGTCAGTTAGGAGATCTGTGGCTGTGTTGCACACTCCTGTTTCTGGTGCTGGCAGTCTGTCTGGGTCAGTGGCTCACGTGTCAGTGACTACATCTGTGGCTGTGTCTCACACTCCTGTTGCTGGTGCTGCCAGTGTGTCTGGGTCCGTGGCCCATGTGTGTGTCACTCGGGCTGTGGCTGTGTCTCACACTCCTGTTGCTGGTGCTGCCAGTGTGTCTGGGTCCGTGGCCCATGTGTGTGTCACTCGGGCTGTGGCTGTGTCTCACACTCCTGTTGCTGGTGCTGCCAGTGTGTCTGGGTCCGTGGCCCATGTGTGTGTCACTCGGGCTGTGGCTGTGTCTCACACTCCTGTTGCTGGTGCTGCCAGTGTGTCTGGGTCCGTGGCCCATGTGTGTGTCACTCGGGCTGTGGCTGTGTCTCACACTCCTGTTGCTGGTGCTGCCAGTGTGTCCGAGGCAGGTAGTTCACGCAGTGCCCCTGATTCTGTGATGTGAGGTGCTGAACACTTCACTCAAATGTTATTTCACATGGTGTGTCCATTGAGAACTGCGTGGCACTCTTGTGGTTCCTGTGACGGGTTGGTAGGGACACGTACTTGTGCAGCCTATGATGTACCTGCTCTGTACTCTACATTGCCCTGTTGATGCTCTGATACTGCATACTGCCCTCTCGTTACCTGCCTATGATGTACCTGCTCTGTACTGCGCATTGCCCTGTTGATGCTCTGATACTGCATTCTGCCCTCTCGTTACCTGCCTATGATGTACCTGCTCTGTACTGCGCATTGCCCTGTTGATGCTCTGATACTGCATACTGCCCTCTCGTTACCTGCCTATGATGTACCTGCTCTGTACTCTACAATGCCCTGTTGATGCTCTGATACTGCATTCTGCCCTCTCGTTACCTGCCTTTGATGTACCTGCTCTGTACTCTACAATGCCCTGTTGATGCTCTGATACTGCATTCTGCCCTCTCGTTACCTGCCTATGATGTCGCTGCTCTGGTGCCCACTTTGCCCACGCTCACGCATACACTGTGATTATACCCCTATTTCGTACAATAAAGGTAGTCTATCAAGTCTCGTGGTCTGTCGTTGTCATTCCTGCTTGCGTACTACAAATGTGTATTCGTATATGCTTCTCATCAGTGGTTTCGGTAACATGACACTCCCCCTCCCTACGTCACGTCCCTTGCTGGTATTCCCCTCCAGACAGCCAATGGTTTGTGCCTTACCTGCGTCGTCGTCCATAGTGGGCCATGACTAGGACGTGGTGGATCGCGAAGAGCATCGGGAAAGCGTGTAGCGCTGGGTCCATGGTGGTGGTCAGCTTGCGGTGGGTATCTCTGCTATGTCACCTATGTTCGCTGTGTGGATTCCGCCGTGTTCAGACAGGTTGTTTTTCCGCTGCGGTTTTATGTGGAGTTTCCGCCATCTTGATTTGGGGGACGGTCTTAGACGTCAGTACGTACGGCGGGGCCTCCGGAAGTGTTCCGTCCGCCACGTGGTCGTGTGTAGTTCGGCGGCGGTGCGTCCTTTTCCGTCGCGGACGGAAACTTGACACGTTTTCCTATCCTGATATGGCGGACAGAGTATCCGCGGCTGGCGGACATGGAAAAGGCTTTTTCCGCCTACTCCACGGCCGCGGTGGCTCTTCCGTCCGCCATCCTAATGAGCCCCTAAATGTGTCAATTGCCAAAAATAGTAAAGTTACTCAAAAATGCAAAAGGAAATTTACTAGTGGATAATCTACACATCAACATTCCCTTTGTGAATTTCCCCAGTGTATACATAGTCGCAAGCATTACTTGCAAACCAAATGCTTTGTACCAATACAGCAGATGAGAACACAGTCCATCAAATGAGGGTGTGAGTGCACTTACAAAAGAGTAGAGTCTTTGAACATTTGAGTCTGAGCAGCAGGGTGGGGCATGTGTCTAATGACTGGTTTCTCCAAAAGGCATTCCCGTCTCATCTGAGGAGCTTTTTCTTGAATGCTCGCTAGTGGGAATCTGGAAATGGTATATGAGTGTTTCCAAAACAGTAAGCCCATGTAAGGCTTGAATCTTCGGTGGTGGCTTGCTGTGTATCAAGCAGGATTCTGTGAAACATTAATTTCACAGCAGAGTTTAGTGAAGTTTGTAAGTGTCTAAGAATTGCAAAGAATTTCACCCTTTCATAACACTACTTGCAAGGGACTGTCCAGAAAATGAGATTGCGTAGAAGATTTCCCCAGCAGAAATATTTTATACTAAACTTATTTGCCTGGCCATAAGTAGATATTGAAATTTCCATTGTTTTCTTTCAGACCAACCCACTACCGTGAAGCTCTTTTACACTCCCACCCATACCCGCCTCATGATTTTTGGTGAATTTCCTCCTTATAATACTCATTCCACATGGCATTCCCTGGAGGTTTTCACCTCATGTTTTTTTCCTACTGTATGTTGTCATCGGATGCAATAATGCCTTGCCGCTGACAGGAAGTCACCACACACTTGATATAATGGCCTTGACAAAACAACCTTCTAGCAGATACTTGGTGGCAGACTCACAGCTCCCCAGAGTTGATGTGATTTTGATCTTGAACCAACAGAGACCACTTCCTTCCAAAAATGTTTGTGTATCCCCACTTTTTGTTACAAAACAAGACTCCAAATTTTGGATAGAACTAAAGAATTGCCTCCTTTCACATGGAAAGTCACTCTTAAATAGAAGAGGAACCCTCACACACATAATAATGTCACGTTTCATTATCAGCTTCTTCTCCCCACCCTGGTACGGCAATACCACCAGGGTGGGCTCAATGTTCTCGAAGACTGTACCGGAAGGAGGGAGTTCTTAAATAAAATCAACTGGACAGGAAGAAGAATGGTATCCAGATTCTGCTAAAAATAACTCTTTGTTCCTACTTCCTAGGTTATTACCTTTATTCAGAAGGACGCAGGATATGTTTAAAAAAGAAACATCGGGCATGTATATTGAGACCAATGGTTCAAACCCATCTCCTATCTGCCAACATGTTTCTGCCCATAGTTAATAGCCTAAACTGTCTGGGGCATTCTTCAGAGCGAATAGATACCTAAAACTGGACACTGTGCCAATGCTAGTCACTGCTACACAGTGCTAAAAAAGTGTGAACTACCTAATAAATCCAGGTGTATCCTACCTGGGACTTGACAAGGATACCTTGACTCCCTAGATTTTAGGGGATACTGGCTTCCTGGTCATAGAGGGGGTGGTGTCCTATGTAGTCACACATTCCTCAAAAAGTAAATCACTCCTGGGTACCTACATGCAACCTGCTCTGGGCCGCTGGTACCTTACTTACCTTTCTTCTCTTCCTTTGATATGTCATGAATGAAATACAGAGGGAACATTCTGCTGACACATTGCAAATCAGAGAGAAGCTGATTAATTCAGTTAGACTTGATGACAAGCTGCTGGCCAGGCATAGCAATGCAGAGAAAAACTACTGATGTTAGCAGCAATACAAAGAAAGGCTTATTACTGTGCATACTAATACAAAAAGAATATACTGACCTCGCGTAGCAGCACAGAGGGAAGATTATAAGTATGCATAACAATATGGATAGAAACGTAGCATTAGACAGAGAAACTGTTGATCTGGTGCAGCAGTAGAGACAGTAACTGATGGCCTAACTAGCAATATAGAAAGAACTTAGGTTGTGTGTATACCAACACTAAAAGAAGCTATAAACCCATCATATCAGCACAGAGGGAAGCTAATAACTGTGCACAGCAATAAATAGAGAAACTTGTGACTGAACATAGCAGTATGGAGAGAAGCTGCTAATATGGCATAGCAGTGCAGAGAAAATTTGCCTACCCATGTAACAATACAGAAAAGGCTGATTACTGTGCACACTAATTCTGAAAGAAGATACCGACATAGCATAGCACCACAGAGAGAAGATTATAGTTGTGCATAGAAATTCAGAGAGAAACTGCGGACCACATATAGTGGTATGGAGTGAAGATGCTGACCTGGTGTAGCAGTGCAGATAACATCTGCTGCCCTTAGGTAGCAATATGGTAAGAAGATGATTACTGTGAATAGTGCTTTCTAGGTGGGTGTTGCTCATGCGAGTGTCTGGTGTGTCTGAATAAGGTGTACCTGTAGTTTTCCTGGGTAGTTTTTCTGTAAAGGAATTGGGTTATGGATGATAAAGTTAAGCGAGATCCAGTGAGGAAGAATGATGCAAGTGGTCTTATGTTTGAAGTTCCAGATGCCTGTGGTAAGAAGCTTAGTGCAATTTGAAGTGCCTTCAGTAGACATAGTGTAGATTTAGGCACTTCATGGTATTGAGTATTCCTGGATTGAAATTCTATCGTGTTCATGGTTCTACAGTTGTTCTGGGGTGAAGGATGGGTTTCTTTTTCAAATTAGGTAATAAGTAACTCCTATAGATTGTGATAAGTATCAGGGTCATGTATTCACTGAACAAGTTCTCTTTCTGGGATACCATGCTGGCCACACAGCCATTGTTAATATCAGATTTAGACCTTGCTTCAGGGTATCCGGGGGGCTGGTTCAGTGGCACTGCTACCCATAAAGAGGCTAAGAGAACTCACATTAACCCTTCATTGTTATATATCTGATCTTCTCCAAGAGTGAGGCGTGTACCCTAGTAAAATCCTGCTAAGTCTCAAATGTTTACCCAGAGTGGCTCTAGTCTGCTGTTAGATTGCAGTGAGCTATCAGAGATTGTCACTATTATATCATATGAGAGAGTTTGGTTGCCGTCCAATAGAGGTTTTAAAAAAGCACAAATACTCCACAGACCCATACTGACAAGATGATGAACTATTGGCCAATGCTCCTATGTAGGCCTTGCTAAGATAAAAATAAAAGTGGGCAAGCAGGCACCCAGCCTCATAATGTTTACCTGTACAAGGAATAATCATGTGGATGGCAGCACCAGAATAGTGTAAAGTTGGTGACAGGAATTGGAATTTTGTCAACCAAGGGAGGTTGCATCTAGACTCTGCACAGGAGTCTGTGTGGGCAGTGCAAACCCGCCATTGGTTAGGAGGGGGCAGGACAACATTCAACTGCCTCCTTTCCCCCAGCCCCACAATCCACTGTTGGGAAAAGATTGGATAGAAATTTCCTGCATGCATGTTAGTAATGGGGTCTCTAGTTGGCAATGTTTTGCAGGCTGTCCACGTAGGGAGCCACACTCTAGTCAGGGTAAGTGTAGCACACACTCAGGGAGTCATTAGGATGATGGGCGGACTTAGGCCGCCCGCCATTTAATTTAATTAATTTTAAAATATTTATAGAGCGCAAACGTTCACCAGACGGTTTCTTGGCGCTTTAAAGGCACAGTAAAACAGGGAGAAGATAGCAGAAATGAAGTAAAGAGTGGGTTAGGGCCATCCTATCGGGACTCGGGACCGCCCGCCATAAGGGCGGGGTTCCCGTTGGTGGTATTAGGATGCGGCCGCCACTGTGGCGGCCGCATCCTGCACTTATAACATTGTGGCGGGCGGTGCTCTCTGCACCAACCGCCACAATGCCAAAATGCATGTATGCATTTGCATACACAATGCGGCAGGCACCGCGCGGTGCATTGTATATGCAAATGCAGGGGGGTACCACAGGTACCCCTGTGTGCACCCCCCACCCCTCCTTCACTTTGGGGGCCCGCAGGGGGCCCCTAAAGTGAAGACCACATGCCCCACCACGGAAAGGCATCCGATTTGGCCCATGCTAATATGGCTGGCGGTGTCTATGAGACACCGCCATAATATTAATCATTTTCCCCCCCGGCCCCAAGGCGACCGGGGCGGAAAAGCGGCGGACGGTCTTTCCGTCCTCTGCGGCCCCCCCACCATACTAATATGGCGGGGGGAATTCGGGAGTGGATGTCGGGCGGATTGCCTCCGCCAGGCCGGCGGTGGCTACCACCAGCCTGGCGGAGGCAATCCGCCCGACATCGTAATGGGCCCCTAAGTTTACCTGCGCTCACCCTCTGGTAGCTTGGCTCAAAGCAGTCAGGCTAAACTAAAGAGGCAATGTGGAAAGCATTTGTGTACACAAACACAGTAACACAGCGAAAGAACCACTAAAGTACTCCATACTAGTTTAGAAAAATATCCAATAAATATCTGAGTAAAACAAAATCCAAAGGGAAAAAATCCAACATACTCAAGTCAAAATATGAATTTTTAAAGATTAAATCAAAACACAGTGCTTAGAGAACAATAGCTTCAACTGGGGCTATCTGCTTGCGCTTGACCAGAACCAATCCACAAATTCAGTCAGACCACGATGCAATGTGGGCATGCTACAGGAGGTGATGTGTTGGTTGTAGATGCAGTTAGGTCCTGAAGGCAATGCGGTGTCGATGATTCGTCGATGTCACAGTGCAGTGCATCGATTCCATGGCATTGATGTTAAACCGAAATAATGCACCAGTGCAGGATGCACACCCTGGAATCGGCCAAAGGGCCATTGTCTTTTTTCAAATAATCTCATTTATCTCCATTTTTATCCATTTTCATCCATTATTCTCAAAACTACTCACGTAATCCAACTGAAATAAGCCAGTAACAATAAAGTCTTCTTCCACAGGTTTAATCTCAATTTGATGTTTCCATGAAAATGATTGCAATGCTGATATTTTCATAATCACAAAAAACAATGCATTTCGGGAAAACCTCCCTTCGTTCGGGGTAACTGCAATACAAATATTTAAATATATGTTTAAAGGTACATTAAACATCAGAGAACTTACAGGCAACAAATAATGAACCAAAAATCAACATTTACATTCTACTGTGATGTGCTGACATAATTTATCATGATCATCTGGCAATTCTTAACAACTGTATCTAAATCAAAAACAATTTCTTATTTTAATACCTCATTCGCGTACCCTGGCTCCAAAGGTATCTCCCTCCCCAAGAACCAAAAACATATTATGAAGTCAAAAGTGTTGAAAGGAGTGGTAAGCAGAAGAGAATTGTGGGTAAAATAGGATTGATCAAGGATACAGTTGCTAATTTAGAATTATGAGGAAAGCTAAAAATAGTACAAGAAATCAAATCAGGAGGGAAGGAAACTTAAAATACCTAACAAAAGGCAGATGGAGTAAAACTGGAAAAGAAAACTACTAAAACAAAGTCCAGATATTTGACCCCATACTTTCCAAAATTGTTCCTGAGAGTATAACTGGTATGCCAACTTCTTCAACAATGAATGTGGGTGGGAAGTGCACTCTTTTATACAGGGGCTCTTGACGTAAAGATTGAAATGAGAAGAGATAAAATAAGTACTCATGTGTATAAAAAACCGACCGACAAGAACAGTGCTCTATTGTACAGGAGCTCCCATCATATGAACCTGATTCAAAATGTACCAATGTCTCAATTTATGAGAATTAAAAGAATTTCATCTGAACAACAAGAATGTGATGTTGCATTGGAAGAACAAAAACTGCGTTACATACAAAGAGGCTATCCAGAAGCCCAATTGGAAAACCAATTAGTGAAAGTGAATGCTTTGCCAAGATCTCAACTTCTAGAAAAAAAGCCTAAGAAGTCCACCAAGAGAATGGTATTTGTTTCAAAATTTTCTTCAGCATCAAGGGATATCAAACGAATTATCACTAAAAGATGGGAATTATTAGAATCAGAAAGTGACTTCGGCACACTATTTAAAGAAAAACCACTGTTTGCCTACACACGGGCACAAAATTTAAAGGAAATTCTGACTAAACACATGAAATGCGAATCTGGTGATTCCCTTGTAAAAATTGCAAAAATGCAATATTGGGAAACATTCTGTTACATCCTCGAACTGGAGAAAGCATTCAATTACGACACACAACAAATTGTAATTCAGAACATGTTATGTATATGATAAAATGTCCTTGTGGACTTTTATATGTAGGTAAGACAGAGCGTAAAATGAAAACTAGACTATCTGAACATAAAAGCAGAATCCGTAACAAGAACACAACTTCAACCTTGGCAATGCATTGGATAGAAAAACGTTATTCAATAGCGCAACTAAAATTTCAAATCATCTAACAGGTACCACAAAGACAAGGGATGGATAACTCAAAAACCCTACTCCAGAGGGAAGTCTTCTGGATCAAGAAACTAAAGACTTCGATACCCTATGGGCTTAATGATAAACTGGAAATGGTTTGCTTTCTGTAAGAAAGCACAAGATGTAAAACTCAGCCTGAATAACACTGAGGACCAATCACGGCGGTGATACATATGCACAAACACTGTCATACACTTTCCATTCACAATGTTCTCACATGGGAGATCATAGCATAATATTCTAGTAAGCCTATTATAATGTCAAATGTTCACTAATTTGCACAGAAGAAAGTGTTCACACTTGTTTAAATTGATGTTAAATATATCGCAATTTAGCTACATAAAAGCGTGCATATGCAACTAGAGGTAATAGCTAAACAGATATAAGATTGTCTCCAACCCGACTATTCATACGTCAAAAGTTACTGTCTACAGGCGCTTTTATATCATGTTGGGGTAACTAGGTAAAGTTGCTCTGTTTCATTTAGGGCTGCTGGTTCCATTGTTTAATGCGTTTCGGTATGGAGTTTAAATAGTTTGTCTCGCGCACAATAAAGTTGGAGTTGGAAGAAGGCCGGGTAGAGTTCAAACTAATAGTCCGTTTTTAGTGTTAAGAAATAGTCAGTTTTTAGTGGTGACGAACGTAAGACATGATGCGTTGTTAAGGAAGTAGGATTACATGGAAGTGCATCCCCACTCGTTTTGAACGGTGTACGGCAGAGGATCGAATTTAGGTCCTTTTGGTAAGCTAACAGGCATTCTATAACTTTAATCGGTTTTCAGGCGAGGCCAATATTTCAACGGGGTATATTATTCATTTGTTTTTCTGCAGTGGAACTGTATTGGGAGTCTGGTCAGATCGCGGAAAAAGACTTAAACAGCTTTTAAAACAGTGCAGGTGAGACTATGCTATTGCATGGCAACTAAAGGCGATCGAAATTTGGCATTTATAACACACGCTGAATACATGTTATTTGACTTTTTCAGGTTGCTCATGTATAAAGCTGTTGCGCAAGACACGTATTAGGTAAGCTAAGGAGTTACATGTGAGAACCGTGTATAAAATTGAACACGACGAATGGTTTTTACAGAAAAAAAAATTCTGTTTAGATTTCCGGTTTTTGGACATAAGGCGTTTCGCGTTTACTTATACGAAAATTGCTAATAGAGGTGAGGCATTTGGAAAGTGGTTATTCATACCATCGTAATATTTACAAAGAGTGTTTGACTTGTATCAATAGGCTTGTAAATAGTTTCTCTACAGGTAGGGACTTATATCAGTGATAATGATGAGCTCAAAATAGTGATAAATCAATAAGATAAAACAAAGTTTGCTGGAGTATAGTTTATATGTTTTGTCAAAAAACTGTAGCATCGTATAAAATCGTTTTCTTTTCCTTTTCCTCGACAGAAACCCCTGACGAAGGGACAGAACTGTCCCGAAATGCATTGGGTGTATTAATGTAACATGCTTGCAAAGAAAATTGATGTTGTGTATTATTTATGTGATGTTCTTGTATAATTTTTTCAAATATCTAAATTTGAAAATTGCCAATTGAATTATATTTTTCTGAAAAACATGAATTAAAATGTTATATGATGATTATTGAATTTCGTTGTTGCATGTTGGAGCCCTAGCAGCCACACTGGTGCTAGGCCGGATGTATGACGTTACAACACAGGCTATTACAACGCCTGCCTTTACAAAGCGATTTTTACATCGCAAACCTTTACAACGCATAGCGCTTAGAGGTGCTGGATAGTGGTAAGTATAATTTTCTATTCCAACTCCAGTCCCCGTGGACACTAGGGAAGGTGTTGGATAGAAAATTAAACGTATTCCCTATCCTAGAGCGCCCCCCAGCCCAATGCGTTGTAATGGTTTGTGTTGTAATGACCGGGTTGTAATGGTAGTGCGTTGTAATAGTTTCGTTGTAAAGGTTGTTCACCGCTAGGCCACTTCCTTGTTTAACTTCTTCAACAAGTCATGTCATGTCGTAGCTTTCAGCCAATATTTGTGTTTGCGCTTGCAGGTTCTCAGATCAATGCATTTACGATTGGTAGTGTGACATATGATATCCACAGCAGTTTGTGTTTATCGATAGGATTAAGATTGTAGAGGATTAAACCCAAAGAGTCCTTCTCAGTAGAATGTTTGTGTCTATCTATAGTCTTTCTGTTACCTCTAACTGCCAGTGTTTAACGATTAGATATTGACAAAAATGTGAATGTAGACAAGTGTGCTCAAAATTCCCAGTTTAACTTCGCCTTAACATATGGAAAGTTTTTCTACCCATTTTGAGATTTTTTTTCACCAAAGCTATGCAATTTTCGCTTCAATCAAAATATATGCAGTTTTTAAGGTTGAGCCTACAAGTGCATGCATTAGTGCATGTGTTTGGCTTGCGAGACACTGTTGTATAGTGTAACGGGCTTGGAGTCTGCCCGTGCATTAAGCAGCACACATAGAAGTTTCAAATTGCCATTTCAGATTGTTTATGTGCAGGAATGAACACCTCCCTGCACATAAACAATCACTCCCCTCAATGCAGGCACCCTTGCACTATGGTGCAAGGGGGTCTGCGTTGGCCCTAGGCAGCTAAATTTAGCGCCAGTGCAGGGGAAACGTAGGGCTGCACCATATTCTTGTAAATATGGTGCAGCCCGGCATTTCTAAAGTGACGGAGCGTGTTGTTAGCCTTCTTGGCTTAACAACATGCTCCACCAATTCCCTTTTAAATATGCCCCTGCGTTTTAAGGGTAAGTTTACAAGCGCAAAGTCACTGCAGTTGAGGCAGAGAACTCCACACTCAAAATGATAGGCATGTCATATTTGTTTTATGTGTGGAGGTATCCGCCCTGACTGTGGAGTCTCCGGACTTGTAAACGTACTATTAAAATGCAGTTTTGATAATTCCAAAATAAATGTAAACTTACACAAAACTGTAAGTTTACCTTTGAGATTTAGGTCCAGAGTGCTTCAGGATTTCTTACATATATTTAGCCATGAGCAACAGGTGTTGTGCTGAGGACCAGGCTCGAACCTGGTTCTATACTGAACAGCACGCAGTAGCAGTTCCTGGAGGGAGTGCTGCCGGGCGGTGATGCAGGGCGGGGGAGGGGCAGCGTGGGGATAGTAAACTCCGGATTATAAAATTAATTTCATGGCACGTGCTAAATCGCATTTGGCGATGCAGTGCGCACAACTAAATTTGTTTTATTTATTTTTTGTATACTTACCTCTGTTCAGACTATGGAGCCCATTAGGATCGCGGACAGACTTGAGTCCGTCCGCGACCCCTGAGGAGGAGGGAACGTCCGCATGGGCTGCGGTGTTCCCTCCTGTGCAATTAGGCTGTGACCGCCGCCACCCTGGCCGTCACATCCTCTATTTTTAACATTGCGGCGGGTGCGGCTTCAAGCTGCACCCGCCGCAATGGTAAAAAAGCACGCATTGCATTTACATGCAGAAAGCGGCAGGCACCGCGCGGTGCCTGCCGCTGTCTGCATGTAAATGCAGGGGATGGTACCCCCCACCCCTCTTCACCCTGGGGGCCCGCAACGGGCCCCTGAAGTGCACATCCGTATGCTTTTCCACGGCGGAGAAACCGCCGCGGAAAAGCATATCTGATACGCAATCCTAATATGGCTGGCGGTGTCTGAGAGACACCGCCACCATATAAGAGCTTATCCGCCGCGGTTGTAAGCCGACCGCGGCCGAAAATCGGCGGACATAAACCAAGACCCACCAGCCATCCTAATTTTGCGGTGGGTCTTTGGAGGCTCCGCGGCGGTTTTCCCGCATCCTCCGGGCCGGCGGAAGCAGGATGCGGGAAAACCGCGATCGTAATGTGCCCCATAATCCGGAGTCTGCTACCTCCTACCCTGCCCCTCCCCCGCCCTGCATCACCGACCGGCAGCACTCCCTCCAGGAGCCGCCACTGCAGCACAGCTTTATCCGTTAGGACACTTCTCTTCCTTTTGGAACTCTAGGTCTAGAGAAAGACATGTAGTCTAACATCTTGGGGGAGCACTTTACTATTTTCACTCTCATTTCCAGGCAATGTACATTCTACCCCGGTCGGACTGGCCTATAGTGCCAGGAGGAATGGTCTGACAGGTCTGCATGTGAGAAGTTCCTGGACTGTTTGTTGGCCAGTTGTATGGCCTGGTGGGCTGGTTTTTACTCTGGATTTACCTGATATTACCACAGTATCTGCAGCAAGTACACCTGCATGCTTGCACCTATAGCATGCAAAACACCTATAAAGCATGTTTTTTCAATGTTGAAACTTGCCTGATTTGCAAATGTGGGCTACCTTTTTAGAAATCTTCTTTGCTAATAAGGCCCATATTTTAGGTCTCACTTGCAACAACGCATGCATAGCACCATCACCTGCAACAAATATTGTGTCCAATAAGGGGCTTGGTGCACACCCATGGCTTAACATTCATGTTTCATTGGCATTTGCTGCCACCTAATTGGGCAGTGCGAGGCAACTTCACTTCCTCTACTTTCATCAACAGCACAGACCAGGTAGAGTTATCTTCCTCTTGATTAGGGTCCTTCCACTGCTGGTGCTGTGATTCAGGTACTAATTATCATCTTCCTGGTGGGTTGCTTATTTCCTAAGACCCCTCACTCTCCCAAGTTGTTTCTTCCCTACGTCCTTCCCAGCCTCCATTGTCCGTGTTGGCCCTTCCCTCTTATTGCCCGTGTTGCCCCCACCTACCCATCATAAAGCTGTTCTATAACCGCACCCAGTGGTGCTTGCATTCTATCGCTTTTTTTGACCTTCCCACGTCTAATGATTATTTTTTTTAATACTTATATCAATAAAACACAGCATCCACGGTTCTCTACAACATGGCCAAAAGACATTGGCAAAGCCAATAGCCAACACATAGGCGAAACCTATTGGCATTGCCAGTGATTATTTTCTCTGAAAGGTAATCTGTGACACAGCTTGTCTATGCAGAATGCTAAATATATGCAGAATGTTTCCCAGAGCTTCACTTTTGGAGAGCTTTTCGATATCAATGCCGCTGAAAAAGAGAGTACTGTTTGATTGAACTATTTGGATAGCGCTATCTAAGGTTTATGCAAGATAGAGTGCTGTAAAAGTCGTGAATCTCATAAGAATGTGGCAAAGTGAAAAAGTGCAACTTATTCAAAGTTGCTAGCTTTTCCATTGAACTTTGCAAATATATATTTTTTTTAGCTTTTTATAACACAAACCAGACTCAGTGGGAGGTTAGACCACTTTATATAAGAACAATTAAAATACTGATGTGCTTAGTTTATATTTTGATGAGCACAAAGTTACCAAGTAACAAGATATAATCCACCAATGACTTTTCTTAAAGTAGTTTAAGGTGGTGGTGGAGCAGGCTATAACTGAAGGATGTGGGCTTCTAGAAATACAGTATCCCACTCTGGTAGGCTGGAAAGCCTGTAACCATGGACCCACCATCGGCCCTGCCCAGCTCACCCACCTCCCATCTGTCCCTGACAAGGTGAACTAGGCAGAGTCCATCAGGAACTGAGTCCAAAATCTAGCAGGTCAATTCCTTCTCATTGAAGAAAAGTTATTTGTTATTTATAAATCTTTATTGTCCTGACAATGAATATTTGTAGTCATTGTTCAACTAAAAATGGATGGTGTGGCCAATTTACAGGTTGATCGGAGCACATTGCGGAAGCCTCCCCAGTAACCTGTTGGGAGGGTGAGCATGAAAATGACATCAGTCCCAATGCGAAGGGGGGGGGGGCATCAGAGAGCCAGGAGCTCCAGAAAGGGGCCATCTTGTGATGGTGAGAGGTAAGAGATCTTCATCTCAGAAACTTTGGCAGAGTCACCACCATCTGTAATCGACTTGGCAACTTCTGACAGGCCTAAATGTACATGCTTCATAGTGAGCACATACCCAAGAGGAAAGATTTGTGCGATTCAGTTTATGAGGTTTTTCCCGCCTTGCTCCACAATAAACTTATATTATCGATTGAGTCCTTGGTGCGAAGAGGGCTAAGGTGGGATCATGTGCCTGTAAGAGAGAAATTGATTGCTTGAATCTCCCTCTACTCATTGACTGCACCTCAGTGCTCTCGCCCAGGGTGGTCGGAGGCACCACATGCTTGTATTCTCATAATGATAAAGGGCTCTCAATGACGTGCGGACATAAATCCAACTTGCCTCTTATTCAAGAAACAATCAAGCAGTATCCAAAACTTTTGTGAACGGATTGGCACAATCACTTGAAGTTTATGTTGTTGAAAAGTAAATTAAGATTTAATTCTGAATATAGGGGTCTATTAGGATGCTTTGCTGGGACCAGCCACCAGTGGTACGGCGGTCCCACACATGCAATTAGGATGCCACCGCCACGGTGGCATCCCCATCCACAACATTGTGGCGGGCGGTGCTCACAACACCGCCCGCCATAATGCTGTGGATGCACCTTGTGCATTTGCATGCACAACGTGGCAGGCACTGTGCGGTGCCTGCCACATTGTGCATGCAAATGCAGGGGGGTACCATAGGTACCCTCCATGTGCACCCCCACCCCCCAAACACCCTGGGGGCCCACAACAGGCCCCCACAATAAGGGACCGCATGCCATTCCATGGCGGCAACGCCGCCATGGAAAGGCGCATCTCCGCCCGAAATGTAATATGGATGGCGGTCTTGCAGACACCACCACCATATTCAGCCCCTTTTCCGCCCGGTCGACTCGTCGACGGGCGGAAAACCGGCGGACGATCTTTCCTTCTGCCGGGGTCCTCCCCGCCATCGTAATATGGCAGGGGAGTCTGGCGGTAGATAGTGGCGGATGGATTGCCACCGCCATATGGGCGGTGGCGATCCGCTTGCTATTATAATAGACCCCATAGTATTTATTTCTTTATTTAGAACTTTTATAGAAATATGTTGTTATTAGGCACATCAGGGAAGCATCCTGGCAAACTGTGGGCCTGATTTACAATTATTCCATCAGCCTAAAGTGGTCATAATTTCTGCACTGACTTTTTTTTAAAAGTAAGAGTATTTTGAAAACCAACCTATGTACTAATAGGTTGGTTCACAAAAAACCAAATTGCAGTGGAATACAGAACAACCTGTCTAAATAATATTCATTAAGTAGGTCTCAATTTGCGTCCCCCTGTGATTGGCTGCTATCATAGGTGTGCTAGTCTGCAAGTGACAGCAGACCCTATCCCTATGGGTGCATTTCAAAACAACTGTTGTTTATTTTTTTAAAGCAGTGTATGTTCCTTTAAGGAAAACAAGATGCTGCTAAAAAAAAAAAATGTGTTTGGGAAAATGTCAGTGGGAGTAGGTCTACTACCTACACTCACCCCTCACCACCCAAGACTGCCAACACAATTCCCAAAGGGTAAGGAGTCTTAAGGTCAGGGCCGGACTGGCCATAGCGGGCACCGGGCAACCCCCCGGTGCGCCGCACGGGTGGGTGCCGGTTTTGGGCCCCTGGGGGCCGTTTTTGTTACAGGGCCGTTTTTGCAGCATAGCTGCAAAATCGGCCCTGTAACAAAATCTGCCGAAAACCGGCCCCGGTAAAGAGCTCGGCAGCAACTCCAACCCCCAACCCCCCCCCCCAACCCCTGAGTGGGGAGTGAGGGTCAGCCGAGCACTTTGCCAGGGCCGGTTGTGGTTCCCAGTCCAGCCATGCTTAAGGTGTTCCTTCTCCTTTGTGAATCAGTTACTACCATAACTTGAGTCGGTAACTCATCAATGACTTGCGATCACAGGTATGGTTGGAAACCATTTATACATTCTTTTATGAATCATGCCCTTTTCTTGATCCTCCATTTTGCAATTCGGAAAGGATCCCAAAAGTAATTTCATGAGTCAGAAAGAATGTTCCTACTCATAGAAGAGTTATTGAATATAAAGAAAATCCCTTTTGAAATCTCAAATTCTTTGGTTTCGCGAATTGTACAGTTATCCATCGCAAAAGAGCTTTGTACGCAAGGCCCCAAAATTTTTTGCATCCTTCAAATTGATGATGATCTTTTCTACTTGTGTTCCAAGACAGTGTCCCTTCAAAACCTGTTTACTATGAATCAGAGAAAACACCCATCAACCAATCAGTAAGAAGAAGTCTGTTCTCTACACACAGAACCACCTTCCAAAGCTATTTTCAAAGCAAAAATGGAAATGCCCACTCCAATAAAGAAAGCAACCGCTTGTGGACTGAAAGTACCTGTTGAAGTACCAAGAATCTGGAATAGCCATCCAGACTAAACACAAACAACTTTACCTATAATACCACAGCTCCTCAGAGACATCTACATAAAACCTGGACCACCATCATCAATGCCATTACCCAACTCCTAGTAATCCTAGGGTACCAAAATAACAAATATTTTTTTTCAGTAATGTCTTTTTAATTTTTTTTAAAAGTGTCTTTTTTTAATGTGTCGATTTAGGTGTGTGCACTTGTAGGTGATATGCCTGAATATTATTAATATATTCCTTTATTGCTGGTTTACTATACAGATATTAACTGTATGATATGATATGGAAGGTTATTCAATAAATGATCAATAAATTCCTATAATTGTTACAAAATATATTTCATATATAGTTTGAATATCTAAAAAAAAAAACTTACAAATGAATGTAGTAAAACATTTTTAAAACGGATTCATCACCGCTAGGTGGAAAAGCTCTCCCAGGGGTGGCGTGAGAGGCAACCGTCTGAATACCTTACCCACAGGCAGCTGGGTTGGCCCAGTGTCACAGCAGAGAGAGACGGCGGACGGCTGCCGCCGGAGACAATCTCTTTCTAACTTGTAATAGCGCTTTTTGTCAGACAATTACACGTCGTGGCATTGATGGAAGGCAGCGATGAGGCGCGCCGCATGTAAATCTCCTCAGAATATTTTGGCAGTGCCAAGTGGGGCGGCGAGACGGATGTCACAAGAACAGAGAAGAATTGGAAATGCGTCCCAGTGAATAATCGGGCCCGCTGGGGAGTAGATGGTGACTGAATATCATATTTGGGTTCCGGAGTAGCATTCTACTCACCGAAAATCGCTTCCAAGCCTCATCAGGGGTAGCAAGCGCTATATAAATGCAAACCTTTACCCCTCTTCTATCCATCCCTCCACTATCCTTCTCAATCCAAATAACTGACTAACATACCCACCTCTCAAATTATTTTCATATTTCACTATACTAATCCACCACTATGGGTTCCAGAGTACCATGCTACTCACTGAAAAAGAGCTTCGAAGTCTAATCAGGGGTAGTACGTGCTATATAAATGCAATTGCAATGCAATGCAATAAGAGAACAGTCTCAAAGAAAGGACAGAAATAGAAATATTGGCTGTCCGACGTGCCCTTATTCTAGGTCCTTAGCGCCAAGATACCTTTAGTGCTGTATGAGCTCTTAATAAATAAAAATAAATCACTAGAGTGATCAAGGTGGGATTGGGACCGAAAATATGTCTGAGCACCCAAAAAAAGTGTCCCACATTTGCTGATTGAGGCTTTGTGCAAAGCATTAGTTGTATGAGGAGTCTAATTTAATAAAAATTGACCATTGCACTAGCATGCCAAGGCCAGGCCTTTTGACTTTGCCAACGCTGGTTCTATGATGGTGTTTCTTCTTAGAGCCAAGAAGTCACATTGTGGTGCTTGTATACTTAATAAGTATTATCTACAATCAGACAAGAGGGAGGAAATATGTATAAGTGTACACCCAGGGCTTTAAGTGGGCCGGGTCCTGCCAGTGCTCAGCACCGGCAGTTCTAAAAAGCAGGTGCCGAGACGGGTTTCTAACGAGTTCTCCATTTTTGCCCTCAAGCTCAGGGTGATTTTATTTTATTTTTTAAACTCTGCAACAACACCACGCTTCACTGTCTTTGATGTAACTTCAAAGAGACTCGTTATAGTTCTTTCAGAGTCTCATCAAGTCAGATCTGAAACATTTTCAAAGTTATATACAAAGAAGGTGTAGTTGGTGCTTATTTATCATATGCAACTAAGACCCATTGACAAAGCCAATAGTCCTGGCTTGTTCTAGGCGTAATGTTATTTGTTGTAATATATATGGCAGCAATGATACAAGCAGCAAAATACCAGTCGGGATGCGGACTATGCTAAGCACAGATTTTTAGCTTATTTTTTAAGCCACGCCCCTAATTACATAGGCCACACCCCTTGGAGAGATCCCCCAGTGTTTTCATACCACCTAAAGCCCTGAGTCTACACCTCAACAACAGATCACAGAGTTTACTGTTCTAATGTTATTCGGTAGCTCTTGCTGTTATCGAGTAGTTTGCTTTGACTGACTCCCCTGGCTTCTCTGAGATTCCACATGAGTGACAAAGAAAGATTTTCAAGAACTTCTTCTTGTCTTTCCAGTAATTGGATTTGGAATGAGCATTCATGTGTTCAGGTTCCTAGCTCAGTCACATCACAGCAGTGTGAGTTTGGGAAAAAAACATTTCACCGCCCTGTGTGCAAGTGTCTCAACTGACAATCAGACACTGCGACAGCTTTCTCTGGTGGCGCTGCCTGGATTCAGTGTTTCCTCGATGTGATAAAACTGGGGGTGCTTCCTTACCGTGGGTGGCACGTCACATTTCAAAGTGATGTGGAAAGTGATTTCCGAGAGACTCAGGTACCCAACTTCATTTCAGGGCGTTGGGGCAAAAACAACACAAGACTCTTGCATTTTACAGACGATCACACTCGAATTATGCGATTGTGCAGCTGTGGGGCTTTTTCATAATTATGAATTTGCCACATTTGCCACATAATCCATCATCTGCTCCATCCTTCAGATTTTAACAACAAAAAAAGTTTCTAGCTCAAACAGTTCAAAAGTTTCTAAAAAGGCAGCGACAAGTATTGCTACCCCAGCTTGTTTGCAGATCAGCAAAGAAACATGTCCAAAGTGAGGACAATTAAATGAAAAAAGTAGTCTGCATTTTATTACGAATGTAAAAAAGAAAAAGTGTTCATTTTTTATCGGTTACCATTTTAAATGATGTCTATTGAAACCAGAGCCTAAACTAAGAAAGTCAACTGGCCACCGATAAAAGCAAAAAGTGCATTCAAAACAGCCTACATAATCCACAAAGCTCTCTACACTAAAAAAACTTTGCAAGCAAAAAAACGCTGGCTGAAGGTGGCCTTTGCGTAGCTCAAACACTCTTCACCAGAATCTGCCCAAATTTAAGAAATAAAAATCTCTCACGATTCATTCTCTGAGAATGCGCTTAGAATTTGGAATGCTCCGCTACAGGATCAAAGTAACACTCAATAATTCCTACACTTAGGAAAGAATCTTAAACTACTTCTCCTCAACAAATACCTGAACCCTACCTCCTAAAATAGCCAATGTCCCTGAAAATACTTCCCCCTCAACCTCCAAAGAGCCTAAACATTTCTAATTGAAATAACTGTGCATTTACTCCTACTGCTTCTGTAACAATCTATCATCGTTTCCTCCTATTTCATCCATCTACTACACGATCTTTTGTATATTTTTATTCAGAATTTTTTTATGTATTCCTGTAAATGTTTCTGTGCAACTTTGTAAAGCGCTCTGATACCTTCGGGTCCAGTTCGCACTATTTAAAACTCGAACATAAATAAATCAATAATTTCTGCGGTTTATTGCTAAATTTGGGTATTAAACTGCTACTAATGAGGTGCAACCTATTCCCAGACAGTATTAACAAGTGTAAAAATGAGAACATAATGATGTAACCCTATCACAAAATGTGCTGCTTTATGGTGCATAATTTACCTTTTCTTGCTGCATAATTTAGTGAACCCTGCTGCGTAATTTGACATGCCCCAGCTGCATAATTCCCATGACCATGCCATTATCCTATCAAAATCAACTGAAAACAGTGATTTGAGTCTATTCATTCACGTTTCCTTACTTTTGTAAAGCAACTTTACAGATGCTTGCATTTGAAGTATTTTGAACTGGATACAGTGTTCAATTAAAATATTGTTTGCAAATATATATTATTGAAGGACTGACGAAATAGATGGTTTGATTAAAAAAAAAAACTTTAGAACTCTCAATTGTGCACCTTCAAACGACAGTACCAGAAGGTAGTGACTCTGGAAGTCATTCACCCCACATAAATACCTAGGAACAGAGTGATGTGTGAGCTTTAGCAAAGAAGCAGCGTGGTATGCTGAGTGCCCCCATGAACGTGGACATCCAACCATGGTCCTGAGCACACTTAGGGGTAGATTAGGATCGCGGACGGACTTGAGTCCGTCCGCGACCCCAGAGGAGGAGGGAACGTCCGCGTCTGCTGCGGCGTTCCCTCCGTTCCGATTATGATGTGACCACCAGGGTGGTGGTCACATCCTCTATTTTTAACATTGCGGCGGGTGCAGCTTCAAGCTGCACCCGCCGCAATGTTAAAAATCCATGCATCGCATTTGTGTGCACAAAGCAGCAGGCACCGCGCGGTGCCTGCTGCTTTGTGCACGCAAATGCAGGGGGGTACCATAGGTACCCCCCATGTGCAGTGCACCCCCCACCCCCCTTTCACCAAGGGGGCCCGCAACGGGCCCTCGAAGTGAATGTCCGTATGCTTTTCCACGGCGGAAAAGCCGCAGTGGAAAAGCATATGATTTACTCCATCCTAATATGGCTGGCGGTGTCTGATAGACACCGACAGCCATGTTAGAGCTTTTCCGCCGCGGTCGGAAGGCGACCGCGGCGGAAAAGCTGCGGACAGATTTCAAGACCCACCGCCATCCTAATATGGCGGTGGGTCTTTTGGACACCGTAGCGGTTTTCCCGCATCCTCCGGGCCGGCGGTGGCTTCCGACGGCCCGGAGGATGCGGGAAAACCGCGATCCTAATCTACCCCTTAGGGAGGTAAAAGGAAAGCACCTTGTTGGCTTCCCTTTCCACCCAGGAGAGAAATGCTGTAATATACTTCTCCGAAGGCAGCCTCGGATTGGCAAGGCAGGCAATCGGCCAATTGCTGATGCGCCTATGGTTGCCGCTCGTTGGTAGGCTGTGGTTAAAGCCTTTGCATAACGAGCCTGACCTGATGCCCATTAAGGTCAGGATGCTGCATTGTCAGAGGCAGAATGACAATGGGTTGCTCCGGCATTGCATGAGGTGTGCCCGCCCTCTGGCTCCCTCCAGGTGTGACAAAGGCCTCAAGGAGCTGCTGATGGGAAGCCATTAGCCCTTGATTTGCAGGGGAGAGGACTGGAGAGGTTGGTTCGGGTTGGTTCGGGCCAGCAAGTGAGCTCTTCAGTTATTTTTGTCTCCCTCTCCTGTATGGAACAGGCAGGGATAAAGTAGCCTCTGCTGTTCTCCTTTCCCTGCCATAAAGCAACTACTGCAGACATCAGGGAGAGATTGTGGCCTTAGCCAACTTTGAAACTGGGAAACCAAGTTTCAGTGCCAGCGTCAGCTCAATATTCTGGGCAAATCACTTAGTGCCTGATTATGAGTTTGGCAGTGTGGGAGCGAGCCACCACACCAGCACCCCGCTCCAACACCACAAAACCCGACTGCTAACCACCTGCCAGATTAGGAGTTTTCTCCTGGTCTGGTGGGAGGTCCTTTGGCAGTCCTGCTGCAGTGCAGTTCGAAGGCTCATAAATGAGCCTAAGAAAAGCAGCGCTGAGGGACTGCCAAAGCCTGTTCCTACACAGCATGGACAATTAAGTTAATGATGTGCTGGAACTGAGGGTGCATGCATGCAGGGGGGCACAACATGTGCCCCCCTGCATGCATCCCCTGCCCCTGAGGCAACAGGGAGCCCTGTAGGACCACCTTAATTTCCTTACCTCCACACTTTTCATGCCGGGCTCACCACCATGAAACCTGTGGCTGAGAGGAAATTCATAATATGCTTGGCGGTGCCAAAGTGACACGACCAGCATATTGCAGGTCGTAGACCACTGCAAGACCACAAGGGATCACGGACTCCTAGCGTAGGTAGCAGAGGTCCTTTGGCGGTCCGACCGCCAAAGTTATAATACAGCAGTTGGACCACTGGTGCAGCGGTTTCTCCATTGCCACTGCTGCGCCACCCCAGGTTTGGTGGTTCACAAACCGCTAAACTCAGAATCAGCCCCATAATCTACACAAGACCCAAAAATGTATCTGACCTTCAGTAAAGTTATCTGGTGTCCAAGTAAAGAACCCCAATGCCTCTGAGCCATTTGGCGTTGCAGTGCGCGCAATGTAATTTGTTTTATTAATTAATTAATTTATTTACTTAACTCCGTTGGGCCGTATGCTGGAGCTTACTACCCCCCACCTTGCCCCTCCCCATCCCGCCCCACCACCCCGCAGCACTCCCTCGAGGAGCCGCCACTGTTCGCTAGTCTCTAAGCATTGGATGGCATCTCTTAAGTAGTGTGAAAAATAAATATCTAAAAGCCCACTGTGAGTGTAAAAGGCAGTCTACGTCTGGGCCATTACCACAAATGATTTCCCAGTACTTAATTCTATGATCCTAATCTGCAAATGTGGGCTACTTTTTTGGCTGCCCTGGCCTAATTGTGGCCCCAATCCAACCATTATCAAAGCCCCAGCTACTCAAGTTCTCTGCTCCATGAGGGGGAAGGGCTGAAATAATTCAATTTTTGCAGTTTTATATAGCACATTCTTGACCTGAAGGTATTAGAGCTCTTTACACGAGCACCAGTTACATTACACAATGACACATTCATTTTTGTAGTCATGGGGAGATTATGTGATTTGCTCTGAATCACAGGATGCTGACCCAATGCTGAAACTCAAGCCTGGTTCCCCAATCGCATAATCAGCAACTCTGGTTGTTACAGAACCCACTCGCTTGCCCACACCTCTCCAGTCCAGCACCCACCAGACACCCTCCAACCTCAGTCCAGTGCTGCTGGCTCCAAGCAACAGCTGCCTTTGTCTCTTACACGCCGGGAATGAGGCTGAGGGTAGAAACTCCTCATGCTGTGCATCTTTGGGCAGTACATGGCCATTGTTT
The DNA here is from genome assembly GCF_964261635.1 of Lissotriton helveticus. Classification (NCBI taxonomy): domain Eukaryota; kingdom Metazoa; phylum Chordata; class Amphibia; order Caudata; family Salamandridae; genus Lissotriton; species Lissotriton helveticus. Next base: position 118,739,306 of record NC_136068.1, read on the forward strand.
CTATGACAATGGGTCTGCCCTACTTTATGTGGTTTTTGGGGCTGATCATTAGGCTATAACATGCACACCAAGGATGCTGTGGCCTGTTTGGATGGTGCTCCAGTAGTAGAGCTGGGCCAAGCACGTGGGGTAGCTCGAGCAGTCTTATAAAAAAATGGCCTTCTAGCTGGATTTGACCACAGGGTTAAACTGCAACTCATGGAAGCCATCTTGTGTATAGAAAAGCCTACAAGCCAACACCCAGTAATGCAGAGAGTAACACTCTTATTAAAATTCCCAGAGATTACTGAAACGCAGAAATAGTGTTTGGATGGCCAGGGCAGTTTCATTGCAAGAAGAGCTAACACAGACGTTAGCTGGGCTTAGTTTATCTTTGTCCCCACTCCTGGATTATCCCAACACCACAGCTCATCACAGCTTTTATGAAGGGCACACACATACACACACACACATCAGTGGTGTAACGGAACTTCAAGGGCCCACCTGCAAAGTACATGGAGGGGGCCCCCAGGAGCTCGAGGGCACTCCCACACCATGAGGGCTGCGGGGATGTTACGCCACTGACACACACCATATCTGTGCACACATAAACATAGGTTGCACCGATGTGCTGACAGCTACAGAAATCCACTTAGACATAGAGTAATACATTTTACAGACACTGACCGAAACAGACCTCCATGCGCTCATGACAGACCACTAAGCATGCAATCATTTCCCACACAACCCAACAAACTCACAAAACACATGCGTTAAGTCCAACAGTTACATATACTGTTGCACACAACACCAGAACTGACTTCAATGCACACAGAAATACCCGTAGGAATGCCTGCAACCTCAAACAACTCACACAGAATCACACAGAACACATATAGTCAGATGAAACACAAGCAGTCGCTCAAAGACAAGCCAGGATTAGTAGGACAGGCTGGGGGCAACAAGACATATGGATGCAGTAATGATGCTTAACTGGTGCAGGAGAAGTTGATGTCCTCAGAAAAGGAAGAGAAGTGTAGGGGCAACTAGGGTCAGACTGGGTATAAAAATATGCCTGGCACCATAATAAAAGTAGCCCCCATTAGAGAATTAGATAGCTAAAGAAGTGACCCATGTCTGAAAATAAAAGCATTGTCTAACTTGTAAAGATACACTTCAAGTGTTTTGCAAGGTATGGAAGACTATGGATTTGAGTTTTCTGCAGGCAATATTTGTTTTATTGTCATGGTTATCAACTGTAAAAAAACAACCAAGCATACCATAAAACAATACAACGAACAGCCCAAAACCTGCCTACACACTGACCTGTCTCTCCAGCCCATTGTTCACTGCCTGATTGCCCTATAGGCCAGTTTGACCCTGGTGGTAACAACCAGTGACATTCTTTGCTTTGGAGGACTCATTTCTGCTGGGTGATGGATGTGTTCAACCTTTGTCTCTATGCAGTCACTGCCCTCTTTGGAATAACAACCTGCAAGCAACAACAGAGCACACTTTGAATTAGTCATTGCCTCTTTCACCAATTTAATATAATCATAATCATAATCATACTGTAATTCAGTACCTGCCTCTCTTAAGGACCAACATTTATACCATTTAAGGTTTGCAGGTCACTCCATGCACACTGAACAAGAGGTATATGTTAGAAATGAGATTTCTGGTTGGCGAAGGCTTGCGCCACAGCCAGGCAGAAACCACCACTCTAGTCCGGGCAAGGGAGTTACACGAGGAAGATAACCCCTGCTCACCTCCAGTCCTTGGTAGCTTGGCACGAGCAGTAAGGCTTATCCCAGAGGCAATGTGTAAAGCGTTTGCGCAACACGAACACGCAGATGCACACTGGGCACATGACAAAAGAAACTCCACACAAGGTTATATATGAATATAACCTTTGTATTATCCAGAACATATTAGAATAGAAATCACACAATCTACACTGTGCCAAATGGCACCAGGAAGTATTCACTGGGGATTATATACAAGACAGGGCCAATCGGGCCACTGTCAGAACCATCACAAAAGAACAAGTAGCAAATGTAACACACAACCATTACCGACTGGCATAAATCACATTACGCAAAAACACATTATGTAATAACAGGCAGTGCACCACAGAAACACTAAATGAGGTGCATACATCACCTTAGCGTGATTGCTATACTGCCCCCAGGCCAACTGGCCTTTTACTGAGGCTCGAATGCCCTATGTCCACAATGTCAGGGCTCTAGGAGGGACCTCGGCCCGCTGTATTAAAGGAGTTACGGAGTAGAAGCCTCGAGGGCTCCGGTGGCTGCCAGGGAGAGAACAGGGCTAGTCTGACGAGACCCCGAGAACGCAGCCCATCAAGGCACATGGCGGTGCCTGAGGATCGGCGATGAGGATTAAAGAGAGGTCCCAAGGGCGGGACTTGTCAGAGCGCCTTGTTGGTGACCGGGGTTTGGCCAACGAAGCCCTGCCGAGTTCCCCTGAGAGCCCGGTCAGTGGGGCTTAGTTGAGAATTTGGGGTAGGGGTTGTGTTGGGGCATATTGTCGGTGCCCGTCCCCCCTGTAGTTGCTTGGAGGGCACCGTAGGTGCCAGTGCTGTTTTCACAGCAGCCCCGCCTGATCGCGGCAGACGGCTGCAACATTGGCTTGACTCCCAGTGGGGCTCGCTGGCCAAACTCCGACAGGTCCCGCCCTTGGGACCTCTCTTTAAACCACACCGCCGGTCCTAAGGCACCGCCATGTGCCTCGATAGGCTGCATCCTTGGTGCCTCGTCAGATCGGCCCGCTCTCTCCCTGGCAGCCACCGGAGCCCTCAAGGCTCCTACTCCGTGACTCCTCTAATGCAGCGGGGGCAGGCACTGACAATGTGTCTCGGGCTCACCCCGCAGCAGCTGCCTCTCTTCTGCTACACGTGGGGCTCTCCCCCCTCAGCCCGGGATGCCCCGCCCTCTCTTTGACAGTCTCTGCCTGTCTTCTGGCCCAGAGCCTGTGCCTGGCATCCGGTTTCCCTCAAAGTGCACACAGCAGTGGTGTGGGCTCCCGCTCGCTAATTAAGTTCCAACGCGGGGTAGGCACCCGCTTCTGAAGCACAAACGCGGGGTGGGCTCCTGTGGTCCTCGGGCAATGCGGGGAGAATCCCATATCGGGGTTCCCTCTGGAGACGTCACAGCCCAGCGCTGCAGGGCACACCAGTCTCCCCATCCCTAGGGGAACCGCAAAGAGCGGCGCAGCGCCCATGAGGTGCTTGACTTTCCAAAAGTCCTTCCTTTCAGATGAAAAGGGGGCCAAGCTGGGCTTCAGGCAGGCCAGCACACAGGGCCCTCTAGCAGGGAGGCAGTCCCTTGTGGCGGTCTCCTCCTGGGGCCCAGCAGCAATTCTCCTACTCCAGACGAACAGCAGCCCCTTAAACACTTGGGGCTCTAATTATACCCCTCAAAGCCTTTGAAATCTTTGTGCTGAGGGGGCACTGACCCATGTCTAAATCAGTTCTGGGAGTCTCCCTGCCAGTGGCACCTCCTTCCTTTGATGGTGGGGTTTGGATCTCAATCTCTCAGTAGAAGAGGGAGTCATTGTTTTATGGCTGCAGTCCAGGCCTCTTCACCTCCAGGGGCTACTCCTCCCCCCTACACTCCAGATGCAGGTCTAGCCTGTTGCTGTCTTACCTCCTCCATTGGGTCAAGATATTCCCCAGATCCTATCGCTTTCAAATCCAGCCAGTCAATCCATACCCAGGCAGAGACACACAGAAATGTTTCAAAGCACAAAAACCCAGCCACTTCTGAAAGAGTGACTTACAAACACATAATGCAAAAACCATCTTCATAAAAAGATGTGTTATTGCAGGGTGAGTTCAGGCATACTAAAATTCACCTTTCCATCTTAAGCCTTTGGGAAGATAGGCTGGAAAACATAAAATGGCCTTCCCATTCTATCCTATAGGCAAATGGCCTTTCAACAGTGAAAAACGAAATGGAGATTATTTCACGGTCAGGACATGACAAACACCTTTATACATGTCCTACCTTTCACATGCACTACACCCTGTCCATGAGGGACCCTAGACCTACCATAGGGGTGTCTTAGGTGCACAGAAAGGGAAGGGTAAGGTCTGGCAAGTGAGTGCACTTGACAGAACAACATGGCAGTTTCACAAACTGCACGCAGGCCCTGCAATGGCAGGCCTGAGTTCCCTTTTTAAGGCTACATGTGTGGGTGGCACAAAAAGTGCTGCAGGCCCACTAGTAGCATTTGCGTTATCAGCCTTGGCACACATAGTGCACTTTACTAGGGAATTGACATAGTAAGAGAAACATACCAATCATTGAAAACCAATTACCATTACACTGTACACAGGGAGCACTTGTACTTTTACACTGCTCAGCAGTGGCAAAGTGTCCAAAACATCTAAGTTTGCAACACATGTCAGAAAAAAGGTCTGGGGAAAAGCAAAAAGTTTAGGGAACTTTAGCCAAAAAGGGCCACGTCCCACAGTATACAGTACTTGGCTTTCCTTTTACAAGCCACCGTTATCAAGTGTGTTAGACCAATTGGGTCATATGAAGCAAACAAAAAACGACCACTGATTTCTTAAATGAAAAGCATAGATGAGGAAAATGGTATTTATTAGCATATATTGGGAGATCTGGCTAACCTACTGGCACATTTCAGGTCCCATGAATTAATGGTACCAAGTTTGTTTTTCTACTGGCATACATTGGCTATTTGGAATGTATCAAGACAATAGACAGTTGGAGCTCCTGAGTTATACATTTTATCTGAAGCAGGTTATTATGTGTGAGCCCCAAAGTGAAACAGCCGGCGGCTGCTCCTCTGCTAAGGCGGTGCGTTGCTCCACTACTCTGTGAGCAGTTAAAAAAGGAAAATTAAAATTATAATAACGCAATGTTATTTTCATTTTATTTTTCTGTTCTGACTCAGCTGGTTTACATTTTAGGTACGGGGTGAGGTGGGGCTGGGCTATCACAGGAGCAGGGGGAGGAGAGTTGGGCACTCTCATAAGTGCGCATGATGGTTCGGCCGGTCATATTGGGCCGGGCAAACAGTCATGCCCACTTAGCATGTTCTCCACCCCGCTGTGTTGCAGAGCCTGGGTGGAGAACATGCCCAAGCTCCCAGGCCCTGTCTGAGTGCTGAACTACGGTGCTCAGACCAATCACAATGCTGCTGTCATGCTGGTGACAGCAGCGTTGTGATTGGCATGGGGAGTATGGGAGCCTGTGTGCTTACTGCGTCTGGAGTAGACCGAAGTGCCCTGAGGGGCATGCAGGTAAGTGATATATTTTTGACTCCCCCCGCAACCCCCGTTAAGTAGCAGCCGCCACTGGGAACAGAAAAGCTGTAACTTTTTATTGCATGTCAAGTCTGTGGCACCACACAATCTACAGTGGTGCAGGCCATAGGATAGGAGGAGTTGTAAGTTGTATTGAAGAACTGTGACATAACAATCTGAGAAGAAATGGTCTTTTTTATTCTCTTTCAAAACTGTGCTGGATAATAAAATAAGAAGCATTACTATTCCAACTCCAAAACAGCTAAACTCAGGACAAGTGCTGGATAATAAACCATAAACAATTACTTGTCTAACTCCAAAACATCTAGAATCAGGGAAAGTGCTGGATAATAAAATATAAAACATTACTATTCCAACTCCAAACCAACTAAATTCAGGGAAAGTGCTGGATAATAAAATATAAAAAAATACTATTCCAACTCCAAACCAACTAAAATCAGTGAAAGCGCTGGTTAATAAACCATGAAAAACTGCAATTCCAACTCCAAAACAAATAAACACATGGAAAGTGTCGGACAATAAACCATTAAAAATTACTATTCCAACTCCAAACCAACTAAATGCAGGGAAAGTGCTGGATAATAAGCCATAAAAAAGTACTATTACAACTCCAAACCAACTGAAATCAAGGTAAGTGCTGAAAAAAATATATAAAAATTACCATTCCAACTCCAAACCAATTAAACTCAGAGAAAGTGCTAGGTAATGTAAAATAAAATACAAATATTTCAAATAACAACTAACAACATTATGAAAAAAATAAAACTTTTTTATGAATACAATTTTTAAAAATAAAAAATATACAATTTTGAAATTTAACCCAACAAATTTACAATATTTTTATTAGAGCATTTAAAAATATCCCCAAATTTCCCTAAAAGTCTATATATTATAATTTACAATCTTTAAAAACAAAACAAAATTGAAAAAAGATGTTGGGTTGTTTTTTTACAAAAAAATTAAAAAAATTAAAAACAAAATTACATATGAAATGTTATTACAATTAAAAACATTTATAAACTTAGTTAGCATGTTTTTTTGATAAAAAATTATATTTTTTTACATTTGTAAAACAAACACAAGAAATATTATATACATACAAATAAATGAATAATTGTGAGTTAATTTGTTTTGTAATTTTTTTAAAACATTTAAAGAAATGTTTTATTTTTTTACATAAAAATATTTGCACCTCTAAAAAAAAAAAACGTCAAATAATTTTTACATTTTTGGTTTGTTCATAATTTTTGATTTTTAAAAAAAAATGCATTAATATTAAAAAATACTTTAAATTAACATGTTGAATTTACTCCCCACTCTTATCCCATATAAACACAACATCCCACTCCTAAAATTATACTTAAAATTAAAAAAATATATACTACTTTAAATAAGTATTTTTTAATTACTCCCTACTCTTATCCCCTATAAATGCAACATCTCACTCCTAATTAAACAAACTATCAATTTAAAAATATATATTACCTTCAACAAATACATTTTAAATTACTCCTCATCTGTATCCCCTATACACCCAACATCTCACTCCTAAAAATAAGTGAAAATACATTAAAAACATACATTTTAACATTACAAAATATATTTATACATAAAAAATAAATACTACTAAAATATTAAAAATATTTTAAACATTAAACAAAATAAACAAAAAACAACTAATCAATATTATTTACAACAATATTTTTAACATCGATATTTTCAAAATCGATATTTCTAACTCACACAAAAATCGATATATTTAACAACGATAAAACTTACCTCGATATTTTACACCGTCAATATTCTTGACTCAATAAACATGACATTTCTTCATCGATATTCTGCCTGTTCACCTAAATTCATGGTACTTTAATTCGTCCTTTATTGGCACAATCAATCATCCAGCAATTCAAATCATGATATGATGTATTCATGTATTGGCACTCATTAAATCATCAATCCGTACATTTATCAGTCTATACGTCCACCCCATGTACATATCTTTACCTTGCACTCCCTAATTTGTCCATTCAAATCACATTTATACATGTCATACACCCCTCCTCACTCTTATTTAGTGATCCTCCTACTCACATACAGCCAGACACACTCACACCCATTTAAATAGAAAATATTAATTTAATGCCAGGCTCATAGACACATTTGAGGATTATTATAAGATCACAGAAATTGATGATATACAGGTGAATATGAAATACACTTTGAATTCTACTTACTAACTTCTCAGATATTTACATGAACTTCAATGGAGACATTATTAAACCAGATGTCTGCACCTTAGTGAGACCTGCACCTCTCTGGATATCCCTCCCTATCCCCCACACATCTCTTTCTCTAGCCAGGCACATAATTCTATCTCCTTTAAATATATATGTTTTTGTCCACCAGCCAAGTGTTTCCCACGCCAACTGCACTCTTCTCCTTGCAATTACTACTAGGGTACTTGTTCTCCACAGTACCAGTTTGCTCCTGAGAAGTGTCAGTACTGTCCCTTTGAAGGTATTGCAGGAGTGCTGAGAAGTACAGGTACTTTCCCTTTCAAATAAAGAAGTTCTCGTGCTGACTACCAGAAGGTACATGCTGATTTAAAGCACTGGGTAGAGCAGATTAGGAGCATCTCTGCTGACCTTTGCATCCAGCCATAGTCTGTCTTCCGCCCATCCTTATGCGCCTTTGTAGTTTTTGTAGTTATAAATCTTTCCTGCCATCTAATGTTTTGGTGGAGGTGGGTGATGCAAGGTAGATAGAGGGAAGAATTTTGAGGAAAACCAGGAGGACTATAGGACAGCAGGTGACGAAATGTGACCAAGTATCTTCTTCAGGAAGCTTTTCAAATTAAGGGGTCTATTTGGATGTCGGCAGGTTGCCACCCCCCGCATGGCGGTGGTGAGACGTTCGACATTTCTCTGTGCCATATTATGATGGCGGGGGGGGAGGGTCTGCGGCAGATGGATAGACCGTCCGCCGCTTTTCCAACTCGTCGACCAGGCAGAAAACATCTCCAATATGGTGGCGGTGTCTGCAAGGCACCGCGATCAATATTAGGATTCAGGCAGAGATCAGCCTTTCCATGGCGGCTTTGCCGCCATTGAAAGGCATGCGGTCTTTGTCATTGGTGGCCCGTTGCAGGCCCCCAGGGTTTTGGGGGAAGGGGGTGGATATGCGGGGTACCTATGGTACCCCCTGCATTTGCATGCACAACGTGGCAGGCATCGCGTGGTGCCTGCCACGTTGTGCATGCAAATACACAAGGTGCTGTGAGCACCGCCCGCCACAATACTGGGAATAGGAGATGCCACCGCCACTGTGGTGGTGGCATCCTAATTGCCGGTGCGGGACCGCCGCACCACTGGCGGCCAGTCCCAGCACGGCTAGGGTGGCAGGCGTACTTACGCCCGCCCGCCTACCTAATAGGTCCCTAAGTGTCTTCACCCTCAGAAGACACCAGACAGGGATCCCCATTAAGTTGATGGACGTCTGGTGAGTTCCTGTGTGGCCTCCAAGTTGTTAGAATCAATACACATATGTCTATTATGAATGATGTATCAACCCATGTCAAAGGGCAAATCAGATTTCTCCGAGGTTTTTATTTTAGAGAAGACCTGATCTTTCTGGCAGAGGTATGAAGTTTCCACTCGCCTCCTCCAGACTACCTAAGATTTCATCTCCTCTTTCTTCAGACAATCTGCTGTCCAAAATTGTGTGCAACAGGCAAGCGCTCCTCCGTGTGAGGGAGCTGTTTTTTATTTTTTTTCTGCTCAGCAGCTTGATTGGTTACTTTCCAGAGGATCTGTGTGGATTGTCTCTGTACCTCTGTAATGTTTCAAAAAGCTCCAGAAATATGGCGTTATTTTTTACAAGCCAGGGCACATGCCTACATTTTTTCAATGGTGCCTTGAATTTTTCTGAAATGCCACTTGCTTGAGGCCACAAATTAGTGTTTTGTCTGTGATGGCAGCCCATCTCACAACATCTCTAATGCTCTTCCATTAAATTGCAGGCAATGTTCGGATTTGACATCCTTATGTTATGCAAATGGAGCACTTGTTTTAAATTGTGCTCAATTACTCTATTGGCATAAGTATTGCAGTCAGTAATGATGTCTGGAACTGTGGAGTAGTCATCAATAACATCAGGAATTAACTTTCCTGCTGGGATCGACCCAAAAAACTCAAAAGCTATCTCTTCCCAAGTGCTGGGAGGCAGTAGTCACAAGAGAAGGGCTTCCTGGAGCTTTAGAACATATGGCAGTCACCTAACATTATTAATACTCTTTCTTGAGACAGCCTCGGTGCAGCCATAGAACAGGACACTGCATGTCAGGGCACACCTCTGTACCTGTAATCACTACCCAGCTCTAGCTGTTCCCTGCACCCTCCCTTCCTTAAATGCACAGCTGCCACTCACACCTTCTTCTCTCCCTGTCCCTCCACCACAACCCCCTGTTATCCCATGAATTCGCTTTAACGAACTGAGCTAACACAGCATGGATGCATACACCAAGGCATCACTTTCCACTGCTTTCAGACCAACATTGCCAATACAATCAATCATGGGTTTGTTAGAGCGCAACTATTCACTCATAAGGGTCTCAAGGCACTGGGGGGAGGAGGGGTGCAGGTTCCAATCCATCAAGGAGGTGGTCTGTCGAAGAGCCAGGTTTTGAGGTTTCTCGTGAAGATGGGGAGTGATGTTGTCTGCCTGAGGTGGAGCGGTAGGGCATTCCAGGCCCTGGCCGCGAGGAAGGAGAAGGAGCGGCCTCCTGATTTGGTCTTTCTGGCATTGGGAACTGTGGCGTAGGAGAGCTGGGCTGATCGTAGGGTTCTTTGGGGTGCGCGGAAGTTGATTTGGCTGTTGAGGTATGCTGGTCCGGTGTTGTGAAGGGCTTTGTGCGCGTGGGTGAGGATCTTGAAGGTGATTCTTGCCTTGATAGGGAGCCAGTGGAGTGTGCATACGTGTTGGGAGATGTGGCAGTGTAGTGGTAAGCTGAGGACCAGTCTTGCAGCGGTGTTCTGGATGTTTTGTAGCTTGCAGGTGGTTTTTGTTTATTCCAGCATAGAGTGCGTTTCCGAGTCTGCTGGTGACGAGGGCGTGGGTGATGTTCTTTCTGTGCAGGAGGGGGATCCATTTGAAGGTCTTACGTAGGAGGTGGAGGATGTGGAAGCTGGAGAATGTGACGGAGTTGATCTGGCGGTCCATTTTGAGTTCAGAGTCCAGGATGATTCCAAAGTTGCGTGCGTGGTCAGTGGGGGAGGGTGGGCTGCTAAAGGCGGTGGGCCACAAGGTGCTATTCCAGGTGTTGGGGTGCGGGCCCATGATGAGTACTTCTGTTTTGTTGGTGTTAAGTTGTAGCTATCTGCTTTTCATCCATTTGGCAACAGCTTCCATGCCTTCTTGTAAGTTGCGTTTGGCTGCGTTGGCGTCGTTGGCAAGGGAGAGGATAAGTTGGGTGTCATCTGCGTATGAAACAATGTTGAGTCTGTAGGTTCTGCCGACGGGGACTAGGGGAGCCATGTAGATGTTGAAGAGCGTTGGGCTGAGGGAGGATCCCTAGGTGACTACGCAGGTGGTTGTTGTAGAGTCCGAGAGGAAAGGGGGGAGTCTGACTCGCTGCGTTCTTCCAGAGAGGAAGGAGAAAATCTAGTCGATGGCCTTGTTCCAGATACCTGCATCATGGAGTCTGCGTATTAGGGTGCGGTGGGATACTGACATCAATCAATCAATCAATCAGGGTTTTGTAGAGCACACTTCTCACCTGCGAGGGTCTCAAGGCGCTGAGGGGGGGGAATGGTGAGCAGCTCCATTGGGGTCGTTAGAAGAGCCAGATCTTGAGGTCCTTTCTGAATTGATGCAATGTCAGGCTTCGTCGGAGCTGGAGGGGAGTTTGTTCCAGGTCCTGTCTGCGACATAGGAGAAGGATCTACCATCTGCTCTGGTCCTGTAGAAATGGGGGACAGTGGCTAGGGTGAGGTTGGCTGAGAGGAGGTTTCTCTTGGGGGTGTGGAATAGATTTGGTCGTTGCTGCTAATGACATTGAGAAACCTTCTGTTCTCATTGAGGAAGCTGCCGCTCGAGTATAACATCTACTCGAGTGGCAGAAAAAAGTAGCACCCTTTTGTGCTGCAGAAGTAAAAAAAAATATATACATTTTATTGTTCGTCATGCATAGTTAAGTCAAACAATTACATGTCCTGCAATAAAGGGTAAACACATTAAAACAATGCTGAATAATATACAAACCTTATTGGTGTTAAAACTGTACTGTAACTATTCTGAACTGTACAATAAAACAATCAAAGTATATATGAAAGTATCACTGGAGTCTGCTTGGATTGGAAACCTAACATTCTTTATCTCCTGGGGGCTGCCAGTATTGGTGCCAGTTGATAAAGTGCTATAAAGTGCAAAAAGATGATTTTAACCACATTTAAAATTCGTAGTGAATGTTTGATAAAAAAAGTGGCCAATCTTAACAGAATTTATATACCGCAACATATATCTAGTCTTGCTTACTCAGTTGAATTTAAAGTAACAAAATATGTTAGGCATCTTGGTGACTTGTTTATTAAAGCACAATTGCACTGTAAAGTTGCACAAAAGGCCTCAATGGTTTATCCTAATTCAGAGATTAGTTTTCCATGTAGTGCCAGAAATTTCATTAGTTTACAATTCATCTTGCGGTCAGTGGAATCGAGACACTTGATGATGGCCGACCGACAAGTTCGAACCTCCTGTTCATTGAAGGGGCATTTCAGCAGCAGATTCTGATGCTTCTCTAGTGCTGGACTTATGTAGACTAGATGTATAATGTCTTCTTTAGGGGCATTACATAATCTGCACGATTTAGAGCCTTGGAGTTTCCATGCTGGTTGGTCAGCCAGTGATGGCAGGGTCCCAAGCCTGATGGCCAACAGTTTCCTCTTTAGATGCGGTGGGTAGGGTGTGTTGAACAGTGCGGCTGGTTTTAAGATGTCATATGATTGTATTATCACCCAAGCATGGGACCGGACAGTGAATTTATGCTTATCATCAATTAGGGAGTGTAATCTGAAGGATTTATTGATAGCACGAGGGAACTCCGTGTACGGTAAATCTAAATGCCTTAAGTCTATTGTATTTTTTTCTTGCAGTGAAGACTTTAGGTATTTACTGTAAGCCGGGAGGGCGTTGCTTTCCAGAGACTGCCAGAGGGCACTGACCAGAGCGCTACCTTGATTTAACTGTACTTTGTACCATGTTTTGATGGTATGGTATCTTCCTACTATGGTTTGCTGTGTGAGCCCAAGTTTCAGTCGGACTTGTGCGGGCGAGGCACTCGGTGGTAATCCAAGAACTTGCTTATAAACACTTATCTGCAATTTGTCCAGATTTGGTGTGCCTTTACCATGCATGAGAGCACATGCGTTGGTTACTGTAGGGAGTAATTTCGCAGTAATAACACCCAATAATGGCTTGAATGATGGACCATTCAGCTTTTTAGCGCGATCACAAAAGGCGTAGGTCAGCGCTGTGCATGGTGCTGTTCGCACTGATGTTCCAGTGCGGGAGAAACACCTGGCACTAAAAATTTGCTCAAACGGTGTGACCTAACGCACTCCATCGCTTGTGGAATTCTGCATAGCATGATGACGTTTTTGGTCACGTACTCCGCGAACTCTGCCCAGGCCTAATGAATAATGGCTAAAAGGAAAAAGATAGGATAGCCCTTGTTGTATTGTATTTGCATTTATATAGCTCTTTTCATCCATGACCAGCCATTGAAGGACTTTGTGTTGGGCAGCACACTGCTCTGGAACCCAAGGTTAGTGGTTAATGCAGTGGTCATTGGTTAATGGGAGTAGTCTTGAGCTCCTTATGTCTCTGTTGGGCTTGAAAGGGTCAAGGCATGGCTCACCATGGTACTCTGTAGCATCTACCCAGAGTTGCTGGGCTCAGAGCTGTCATGAAACAGAGCTCTGATTTACAAGTCTCCTGGCTCATGATGTTGATTTGTAAATGCTAAGCTCAAGGCTGAAACATTGCAGCCTGGGTTAGTGTGCCTGGGCAGACAGGCCATTCTCCCTGTCAGGTTAAGGGCATACATAGCTGCCTTGAAGACTTTTAGGAAGGTTCTTGTTTTATTGTTACTTAATTTTAGATGATGTCACTCCATTATCAGCATCAGTTGTGCACAGTGTCGGTGACTGAACTGGGGACATCTCATCCAGCTCACGCGAGGATGGGTATCAACAGTGGCTCTTGATAGCAGATAAACAAAGTGTACATTGAAGTGAGCCTTTACTTTCAAGAGAACAGCACTATCAGGAGAGATGCAGTCCTATTCCGAAATGTGACTTCATGGGAATTTGACCCTGCCCAGTGAGGAAAGAAATTAACTCGAAAGTGTTTGTGTGCTTGTCTATTTTATCACTGCTTTTCGACTTGCAGAATTGTTTTGCCTTTTTTGATACTTAAAGTGTGGGAACAATGTTAGAACAACTTAGGTTTGAGCTCATATTCTGACAAGCATCATAAGCCCTCACACCATAGAGAAGAATACAGTTGCATGATGGTATAAATGTGGCTAAATAATTTGATATTATCATGTTTTACCCTGGGCATAGCACTACGCTACGCCCGCGCAGTTTGCGAAGATTCTGAAGTTACCGCTTCTTCACACTAACCGAACTGCACGTAGCGCAATGCAAACACGCGTAGCGTAGTGCAGCAGTCATTTTTTGCTTGCTTGCGGTCCTCAACGTCAAGTTGGCGACTGCGAGCAAGCAAAATGACATCCCGGCGAGACTTTTTCCTCGTTCGCGATCAGCAACATCAAGTTGCCGATCACGAGCATGGAAAATAAACCTCCCGGCGAGATTCTCAACGCGGGGAGGTCAGGTTTCTCATTGCGAGTGGTCGCGTATGCTCGCGACCACTCGTGATGAGAAACTGCCAGTCCGCGTGAGAAAGCTGCCGCTCAAGGCAAAATCTGCTCGAACGGCAGAAAACTACAGCTCGTACCGTGCAAGATGCCGTTTTCAATGATTGCACAGTGCCGGAAGCTTGTCCGCACTGTTCAATCATTGAAAACGGCATCTTGCACAGTGCGAACAGGGTACTACGCAGTTCGCGCAGTGCTACGCGTAGCTCGCGTAGTGCGAAGTGCACTTCGCGTAGCTACGCATAGCGCTACTTCGCGAACTATGCCCAGGGTTAATCATGTTACCTTGTTATCATGGTATACCGTAGTTAGCAGAAAAATGACCTCATCTGTCTAAAGTGTATGCCTCGTACGTAGAGCTAGAGTTGTCAGCTCTCTGGAAATAAAAGATAACATTCTTTGAAGTACACGCCCGAAGAAGGGAATCTAGAAAATCTAAGAACTTATACAATGATGCAGACACATATTTCATGGTAGGGAAGTCTCTAGAGCTTAGGCTATGAGTCTAAAGGGGAGGGACTCATGAGTAAAATTAAAAATATATATTGCTTTAAAAGTGTAGCAGATGTAGAAAAGCCTCCCAACAGAAATAGTCAATGAAAGGTGCAGGATATTGAATGTAATTGGTGTTTCTGTGTCTGTGGTGGGTAGAGAAATGTTATCTGTTGTATGACTGGGTATTAAGGTGCACTGTCAGGTCATCATTTCTATGCTTTAAAAGTTAGTAGATTTGAATATATATTAGAAAATGTTTTGTAGAATGCACCTTGTTTGCCATTTACTTTCCAATTTTCTTGGGTGAAGAATCCTCTAAATCCCTTTTGTGGGGGTAATACTCGCTCACTGGACCCACTCTCTACATTCCCAGCATGGAGTCTGCTCTAACAAAATTTGCCAGGGCTGCTTTAAGTTCCCAGGCCAGCCCTGATTGCAGGTGTAAACATTGATCAGATTACATATATTTCACAGTACTCCGACTGTGCTTCAACCCCAAAGTCGATATTCTTTCACATTTATTAAAAACTGGAACACGTACCCTGAGCATTTTAATTAATTTTGTGAATCATTTTAAGGAATTATCCGAACTTAACTTTTCTCTGAGCCATAGCTAATGTTGTAATTGACTACAGAAGGCCATCTACACAGGGTAGAATTGTAGGTTTTGGTCTCCTTATCAACTAAAACTAAATGGTGCATTTTTGGTCTAAAGTCACCAGTATTGATGACAGCATCTTCTGGATAATGGTTATTAAATCAATGGGAATTTCTTTAATTTTGGTAACTAAATGTTCAATTTATTCCTATCGTGTGATACTTCGACATTAATTATGATAATGTTTTAATGGCCATGATACATAATGACTATATAAATGATGCAATAAAATACAATACAATTTAAGCTTGATGACCTGCACATGCGAGCACAAACAGCTGTTACTTACCCTCCCCACAGTTGTGCTCCAAACCGCAGGCAAGAGTGCTTAACAGGGCGGTAGGGGTAATTAATAGCTGTTATTGGCCTGCATGTAATGACAACAAACCCCACAACAAAATAGCACCCACACTCCCTCAGCCTCTCGCTCTGAAGTGTCTGAGTCAGGCAAAACAGTCTGGGACCTTACCGTCCCCCAAGCCCCCCAACCCACCCTGTGAGAGGAAGCTCCTGCTCCTGCTGTGCTAGCTTGTTTTGCTTAGCGCTTGAAATTAGCTTTGCTGGGCCACACGGCACACCAGAGAACAGGGACCTACCAACTCAGAATGCTCCTTTTGCTGACCTATAATGGTGAGTATAGTCCACAAAGGAATCATTGTGAGTAGCTGGCCAATATTCCTTCCAGGGTGTTAATACAATATTACAGAAACCGACCAAGGGCTATACAAGTTGTTAAAGGCTTGTACTCGTAACCATAAACAGGAGACACAGGCAAAGGCATATATGAAGACAGTGTCTTCTAGTACTGTTAGAACATCCATTATCCAGGATTACTTTCCAGACGTTTCCTTAGTTTTCGTCGCAGACCGGAGTTTGAGTTGGCTTGGGAAGATGCGTAATTAGTAGTGTGGATGGGCAATGTCCTATGTTAGATGGATGTGTCAACTTCATGAATGTTCTTGGAAATCTCAAAAACAATTCTAAGGCCAAAAATTGGAATAGGTACAATGTTTGGCTCGGTAAGTTGGAGCTCAGTATTGTAATAGCTGGAGCAAACCTGGAAGAACTCTCTTCCCTTCTTACTACTTCCCTCCCTTCCCTGCAGGGTCTTTCCACCCTTTCCCAGGTCGAGGCTATAGATCAGTGGCTCTCCGCTGGTAGTGATTCTGCTGCCCCGCTCAAATGCATTACCTCCAAGCGCGACAAGGATGCTAATCGGTGGTTCGATGTAGAGCTTAAGGCCACCAAACTTACAGTACGCCGCGCGGAGCGGGCTTGGAGGAGAAGTTGTTGCCCCATTTTGCGACTGGAGTATACCAACATCCTTACCCAGTATAAAAAAAAAATCTTGGAGGCCAAAACCACCTACTTCTCCTCTAAAATCCTTGCCGCTGCAAACCAGTCTAAGGAGATATTTATGATTGTTCAGAACCTGGTGCTTTCAGACAGAACAACCCTTAAGCCCGCCCCGTCCGAAGAACTCTGCCAATCCCTCAATAACTATTTTATCCACAAAATCATTACTATTAAAGCCAACATCCCGCCCCCTTCTCCCTCCTTTGTTGATCCCCAATGCCCCCCTCCCAAGGGAAAACTCACTATTTTCCCTCCCATATCTAAGGAAGTTTTTTCTTCCATAGTACCCGTGGTCAAATCTGGCTCTCCACTTGACCCCTGTCCGGCTCATATCCTTCATCATATTTTTGTTACCTGCCCAGATCCCCCCCTTCATCTCCTCAACAGCTCCCTGGCCCAAGGTGTAGTACCCAACCCCTTGAAGTCAGCGGTTATTGTGCCAATTCTTAAAAAACCTGGGGCAGACCCCTCTGTCCCTGCCAATTTCCGCCCCATCTCCCTTTTGCCATTCTTGGCAAAGGTGCTCGAGCGCCATGTCACCTGCGCTCTGAGCTCCTTTGTGGAGATGCACGGAGCTCTTGCTCCCCGCCAGGCTGGCTTCCGCCCCGCACACTCTACGGAGTCCGTTGTCATCTCGGTCTTGGACAACCTCAGGGAGGGTATGGATTCCAACCAGCACCAGGCCCTCGTGCTTCTCGACCTCTCAGCCGCCTTTGACACGGTGGATCATACCATCTTACTTTCCCGTGTCGAGGCGGCGGGGATCGGGGGCACTGCTCTGGTTTGGTTATCCTCCTTCCTGAGTGACCGCACCCAGGCCGTTCGCCTGGGTGATTTCACAGCGGACGTCCGGAAAGTTCAGTGCGGGGTTCCCCAGGGTTCCTCCCTTTCCCCCCTCCTGTTTAATCTTTATGTTGCCCCTCTTATTTTCTCTCTTCAACAAATGGAGGTCGCCGTATTTAATTATGCGGATGACCTCCAGCTTGTTTTCAATCTGTCCTCTTCCCCCCTCTTCTCTTCTCAATTTCCAAACTATTATGCTTCACATCCGGGACTGGATGAACCACAATCATTTGAAACTCAACCCCGATAAGACCGAGCTGGTGTTGACGGGTGGTTCATCCAGCCCCTGGTCCTCTCTTTTCTGGCCCCCTGTACTGGCCCCCTCTCCCGTACCCACTACCTCTGTTAAAACTCTTGGCATAAAACTCAATTCTCAACTCACCCTCCATTCTCAGGTCAGCCCCGTGGTATCTTCTTCTTTCCTTTCATTGCGCACTATTCGCAGGGTGTCCCGTTTCTTTACTTTTTCTGCTCTCAAACTTATCATCTTGGCCATGGTGGTGTCCCGCCTGGATTACGGCAACGCCCTATATGCAGGTATTCCTGCATATAGTCTACGGCGTTTGCAGCAGATACAAAACCAGGCGGCCCGCCTGGTCTTTAATCTTCCGAAATTTTACCATTCCTCCCCCCTCTTGAAATCTCTACACTGGCTTCCTGTGCGAGCTCGGGTCCAATTTAAACTCGCCTCCATCACCTTCTTGGCTCGACTGGGCTTGGCTCCCGCATTTATCTCTTCTGAGATCACCCCCTATGTTCCCACCCGGGAACTACGTTCTTCCTCTCAGTCCCTCCTCACTGTCCCTCGTTATCGGAGAAAGAAATGGGGAGGTTCGAAATTTGCCACCCTTGCCCCGATTCTGTGGAATTCCCTCCCTCTTGAACTCCGTTCCCTCACTTTGTACTCACAATTTTGTAAACACCTCAAGGCTCACCTGTTCACTAAGGCCTTTGATTAAACTCTCATTAGCTTCCATTGTTTCCTGCCCCGGATCTTATCAGTTGTAGCGCCAAGAAACCGCTGGTGTATGTGCGCTGTACAAGTAATTTTAAACTCAAACTCAAACTCAAACTCTAGCTGGGGTGATGGCTGTGGGTAAGGACTGATGTGAACCGATGGACCAGTGGGGGGGGGGGTCAAGTAATGGTATATGCTGGGGTGGTGGCTGCAGATCTGGAGTGATGTGAACTGATATAACTGTGGATGGGTTTAGAACTGAAATGGGTAAAGCTCTAGCTATAGGTCAGTAATGATCTACACCAACAGAGCTGTGGGTGGATCCAATACTGGAGCAACTCAAGTGATGGCTGTAGGTTAGGATTTATGTGCATCAACCAAGCTGTGGGTGGTTCTAGTATTGGAATAACTCAAGTAATGGCTGTAGGTTAGGATTGATGTGCTTCAACAGAGCTGTGGGTGGATCCAGTACTGGAATAACTGAAGTGGTGGCTGTGGGTTAGGATTGATGTCCATCAACTGATCTGTGGGTGGTTCTAGTATTGGAATAACTGAAGTGATGGATGTAGGTTAGGATTGATGTGCATCAACAGAGCTGTGGGTGGATCCAGTACTGGAATAACTGAAGCGATGGCTGTAGGTTAGGATTGATGTGCATCAACAGAGCTATGGGTGGTTCTAGTATTGGAATAGGTGGTTGCAGATCTGCACTGGCAGAGCTGACTGTCAATATAGTGGTCAAACATGACTCTTGAAACTTCTCTGGCAATACAATCTGGGACCCAAAAAATGTTGGTAGCTGGAATATGACGGCCAAGGGTAAGGCAGAATCCATACACACTGTCAATCAGCAAAGCAGCACAGGCGTGATGTACAGCATATGCAAAAAATGAAAATGCAGACAATAAAATCTAAACTTCACAGGAATTGGTCAGTCATTAAAAAAAAAATTAGGTTAAAAAGTTATTCATCTTAATGGAGGGATTCAAGCAAACATTAGTAGGTTCTCACAAACTGTGTGAATTTCTTGTTGTCAGTTTGCTTTAAGTGAGAATGACATCTGGGACCTTGGAGGGGAACCAAAGCTGTTAACTCACACATTACCAGTAACCTATTTAAATCAATGATAAAGCCAATGTGTGGGTTAGACTATTGGCTTTGCTGCTGCTTGTTTATAAAGAATAGTTAACAATATTTAAAAATATTCTGAACAAATTCAAATGGGCTGCAAATTCAAATATTGCATGCATCAGTGGCCATCTTGGAATATTTGGATTGATGAAAAACATATTACCATGATGTCTACCAGTTAGTCATGAAGCATATATGGGCGGCCATTTTAAAAAGTTATTTCTGTAAAGAAAAAGTATTACAAGATGACCACCTCTATGAGTATTTCAGTTGTGATGTCCCAACACATGCAAATGGCCATTTTGGCTTTTTTCTAAGATTAATTTACAAGATTAGCAACAGCAATTTTGAAATGGTATAATACATTATAATATATTCAGTGCAATTAAGAAGTGAGCAGGCAAGGGGCTGTATGCAGCTTTTGGGACCTCGCAAAAAACAATTTGTGAAGTAAAGAGCGGGTAAGGAGCAGTGAGGGGGCGATGGCAAGAAGCTGGGTGGTGGTGTGGGGACAAAAAGCACTGGAGGTGCCAGAATGAGTGGGGAGTAGCAGACCAACGGAGAAAACAATGGAGGGAAGAACAGTATTGAAAGTGTGGTGAGAGGTGGAAGAGTACTGAAGGAACTTGTGTAAAGGGTACAAAAAGTAATGGAAGAGACAGGAAGTATGGAAGAGCAATGGAGAAAATGTGGCAGAATGGAAAACACACAGAGGGAGCAATGGAGAGAAGCTGGGTGGGTTGGGTGAATGAACGCAATAGAGTAGGGTGGATTGCCTGTAGAGCAATGGAGAGACTGGTGGGTGATAAAAACCAACAGAAGAGCAAGGATAGAGGATAGAGCAAGTGGAGGGGGATGAAAAGCAACAGAAGAACACACATGTGGGAGAGCATGGAGTGCTTAAAGTAAAAGAAAAAAATGTTTCTTGAGTGTAAGCAGTGGAGGAATACAACTCATCCAATCAGAAACACTGCTACGTAGTCCTGCTTGGGGTGAGGGGCAAAAACAAAAAAGAAGTAAGCCATTGTGTTTGAAGAAAGCAAATGAGAGTGACAAGAAAGCCAACCAATGATAAGCAATGGGCTGGCCTATGGGCCACTCTAAGTATTGATATTGTACTCAATAGGTCTATTGAAAACAAAAGGTGGGACTTAACAATTGGCAAATAAATTCCACAAGCCAAGATAGGCTGAAGATAACACTCTAGGAATGTAGATAGTAGGCAGCTATGTGAAACAGGCTGTGCATGCGGTGTCTTCTTTGGCTGACAATGTCAACTATTTGCTAGGTTCTGAGTAAGGGAAATATATCAGTGGTGTTTCAGTGGAATAGCACATGGCAGAGGGTGAGGCAACTGATGTCAGTAGGGAGCACATAGTTCAAAATTGGAGGACAAGGTGGAGGGAATAGAGGAAAGGCACATAGAAGAGAGAAAGGGGATAGGAAACAGCTGAGTGAATGAGAGTTATGCTCTTAAAGGGAGCGAAGTGCAAGGAAGTGAGAGGGGTACATATCAAATGCGAAAGTATAGGGAGAGGGAAATAGTATTTGGATCGCCCGAGGTGCATGGGGGAAAAATGTTCTGGTAGTAAAGATAGGAGTAAAAACACAGAAAGGGTTCACACTCAGGGGCATATTAGCAAGGAAGTGGGGGAGAAAGGCATGAGCCTTCTTGGCTTAACGCCTCTCTCCGCCACTTCGGAAAAGCAAGGCTGCACCATATGTGTGCTGCTTCATGCAGCACACATGTAAGTTACAAAATGTCATTTTAAAAAATGGTTTGTTTATGTCCTGGAAGGGACACCTTCCTGTACATAAACAAACCATGGCATTTTGATTTTTCCGTGTTTGCTGCACAAGGCAGCACACATAGAAAAAGCAACAAGCATTGGCATAGCCAATAGGTCTCGCCAATGGAAGCTTATAAGTGTTTAGCCATGCAGTAGAATAGGGTTTCGGGGGATGGTTGGGTGGATTTCGTTTTAAGCAATGTTGCACTATTAAGATAGGTAGCACAAAAGAGAAGCTTTATGTGCACTTGGTTACTAAGCGCTTCCATGTGCAGCTTCAAATGCAACACTAAAACATGCAAGGCAAGAGTGAGGAGAAAGGCCAGCCGGACTGTGTTACCATTTTAGAGAAACTTAAATATGTAAATTGCTATGGCCACCGAGAAGCATTGGAGATTCCCTGGGTGGAAGGGGGTGAAGGCTAATAAAAAAAAAGGGGGCGTGTGCGCATGAGATGGTACAATAAAGCAAGACATTACATTTACAAAAATTTGAAAGATTCATTTGCAACACAGAACAATTTGTGTTTTTAATACAGGGAATTAATTGCTCCCCCCCTACTCTGGAAGAGGATATACTCTCCTGGAAAGTAATAAATAAATGTTGGTGGAATACACACAACCAGCAACACAGGGTAAGTATACGTGATTATAATGAACTGGGTGTTCCGGTGATTTAAGTATGTATGGCTATGAAGTGCAGACCAGTGGTGCAACTTGGTGGAGATTCCTGCTTTCTGAAAGGGTGAGTAAAAAGGGGAGGGTGAACAAATGAATGAAAAGTAAATGAATGTGACGTGCACAGATCGTATCATAAAAGCTGCCATTTTAAGTCAAAAAGCAAGACTGTCTTTTCCCCAGCATATGGGAGCATTATGACTGGTACACTGAAGTAAATTACGAGTGCAACGATGAAGAGAAACCAAAACATGCAGCAACTCGTAAAATGTGTGAGCACATAAAGCGCCACCAGTGTCTATGAAGGAATCTGGATTTCAATAATAGAAAAGTGAAAGTCGCATTCCCAAATATAATGACGAGTGGACTAAAGTCACATGCTCTTTTGCTTTCAGTGTCCTGTTGCCGTAAACGTAAAGAAAAATACGGAGTGACCATGTACACCTTCTTACCATGAATCTTATTTTTCATGGGAAACCCTTAGTGATGGCGTACTCAAGGGATAGAGTGTCTAGACAACCATAGTGTAAAACAAAATGTAAAGCCGCATAACCAATGGTAAACAGGAAACGCGGACTGGGTCGGAGTGTTGACATAAACAAATATAAACAAGTGTGTGTGCTTTAGACAGACAATGCCACAATGAGCAGAAAAGAGACTCGGGGATAGAATACAGAGATGGAAAGAGAAAGGGGAAGATAAAGAAAGGATGAGAACATGAGAAGGAGGAGAGGACTAAAGTGAGGGAGAGAGGCAGTGAAGGAAGGTGAGAGAGAAAGGGGAAAACGAGAGAGACTGAATGCACCAGAGAGATTTTAATCATAGGGTGTTGAAGAGAGATAAACTTCCAGAGATTACAATTACTCACCACACAGAGTAGATATACATCTCCTTACTGAACTGTTTTAAGTCCACGATTGTACCCTGGGGACACAAACCTCGCAGGCGGCAGCCGGTATGGTAGATCTCGAATGCAGATATGACGTGCCTCCTTAAGATAAACAGGGGATTCGCTTACTTATAAGCAGTTTATTAGGCGGTATACGGTTCCCTCATCACGGATGTAAGGAAATTGCTGGTAGAACAAGGGATAGCGAGGGCAACCAGGCAAATGCAAACAGCTGTTTACAAGCACTCGTGCTTGTGCTGGCACCCACGTTGCGGGAGCGAGCAGTGGCGGCGTGAGACTCATGTGTTTTCAATTAGCTTGCGTGCCGCTGCTTGCTCTTGCAAGGCGGATGCCAGCACAAGCACGAGTGCTTGAAAAGAGCTGATCGATTACTAAAGGTCACTCCAAGAATAGCACTGTGCGCTGCCTAGGCAAGACCTAAAAACGAGAAGAAATAAAGCATTTCTCCTCTTTTCACCATCATAAGACGAGGATTTTCCTGGTCTTAAGTTCGTCGCTGCCACCTATTATCGCCACCTTTGATAATAGGTGGCAGTGTCGAATTCAATGAGTGGTGCCGTGGAACGCCCACCGCAACACCCACTGCATGCCCCCATTCTTGCTAAGTTTAGCGTGAAAGGGGTTCTTTAAGCCACGTTAAATGGCTTAACGCTGCCTTGATAATAGGGAGGTGACGCTATCGCCACAACTGTCACACAAAGTGACATTATTAAAGTAGCTCTGTAATAAAGTGTATCATCTCCAGGAGGCATTTCTTGTTTTTTTTAGGCCCTGTATATCTGATACCTCTGTTTATAAATCCCCTTCTTCAGACCCTAGGGCTGGTAATTTGGAAAGCAAGACTTATTGTAGGTTTCGTAACAGGCACCCGATCTGAACTTGAGCCTGTGCCCTCACATTGCATCTGAGACACTGCAATAACAGGGAAATTTCACTAGGGGAAATTGACTCTCGATTTCAAGAACCTCTGGGCCTGATTCATACTTTGGATGGATTAAGTACAGTTTCTATGGCGGAGTACTTTAATCCTGCCTAGGCGAGGGTACTCTGCCCGCCAAGTTAGAGATGTGCGCAGGTCCAGCGGACATCTATTTAATTTACAAAAACCTCCATCATGGCGGTTCCTGTAAATGTATGGAAAGTTTGACGGACGACTCTGCTTTTTTCTTTTTTTTTAAAATCCCAATGCAAGACTTTCTCTTTGAATAAAAAAAAACACAACTGCTTTACCAAGGAAGATGTCTCCCATGGCGTAGGGGTCATTTTGAAGGCCCGCCCTCCGATGCTCTTACTCCGTTGGGATGTTGGAGGTGTATCATTGGGCGATGCCCTGACGACATTACACTGGCTTCCAGTACAGGAAAGAGTTGCTTTCAAATCACTCTGGGGCATATTATCAAGGGATTTATCTCCACTTTTTTGGCTTTAAAAGCCAAGAAAGTGGCAGCAACAGGGTGCTAACACGCAAATTCGCATGTTAGCACCCTTTTTCTCTATGCTTCCCCTTGCATCTCTAATGAGATGCAAAGGGGGCGTTCCAGAGAAAAATAATAGGAGAAATGTTGTTAAGCGACATTTCTCCTATTATCAAGGATTTCGCTAACCCTGTTAGTGATAAAAAAAGCAGCGCTAACCGCGGTTAGCGCTGCTTTTCTTACACCTGGTATTTTCCTGACTTAGCCATGATATCCTATGGAAGGTGGATATCATAGCTAAGTTTGTGAGCCCCTATCATCAAGCTAACGCCAAACTTCGAGAGATTATCGTTGGTTTTCCAGTGATAGTCTCTCATTTGGCAGTTATCGAGAGGATTTTTATCACTTCTGAGATAATTCTTGCTAATATCAAGCTATCTCTGCGATAATTTCCGGCGATGCTTAGCGATAAAAAAATCGTTGCTAAGCCTCGTTAGCGATAAATATCGCTAATCGTTGGTAATATGCCCCTCTGTTTCTGCCACAGAATTCTAAATGGCAAGGGCCTTTGGGCTCGATGCTTCGCAAATAGCATTTTACCGGCAGCAAAAGGGCCGATTCTGCGACCGGTAAAATGCTTACTGCATGTGCCCCTATATCAGACCCTTGGTTACAAATTATATGTTACATTTAAAGTAAATTAGGAAGCAGGGGAAAATGTCTTTATTCAAATTTTACTTTCTCAGGTAAACTTCTTCTAGTGATGAAATAAGACATGTTACTCTAGGCTCTTCGCAAAGCATGTCATTTTAAATTACACGACTCAAATATTTAGGAATATTATTTTGACAGCAACTTCTTGTTTAGAAAGAAGAAAGGAGATGTTTTCAGACCGTTGCACTCTCCTTCCGCTGAGTGGTCTGAAGTGGGGGCACTCAGTACATACATCTTAAGCTTGCTGAACCTCAAACCCAGTTCTCCCGAGACATGGCCCAGTGTTTGCCTGTTGATATGATGAGCTGTTTTAAGAACTAAAGTCAGTCGGTTTAGTGGCTCCTCTCAAGGTCAGACTAGTGATGACGCACGATTTTAAAAATCATAATACATGACACATTTACTGATTAAAGATATGAAAAGATGTAAGTGCACTTTGCACTTCGACGCACTTAGACGCAGTGACACATGAAACTGAGACGAGTGTGGTAGAAGCATCATAAAAGCGGGCTATAAAATGCAAGATGAAGAAAACTTACATACAAGGCAATGATAATACATATAAATGAGTTGCACTAATGAGAGTTTCTTATGAATATGTTGCTTATTAATGATTAATGATGAAATCATGTAGTTGATAAAGTTTTCCAGTGTTTCTACTGCTTTTTGTTACAATTCACCATTTAGAAAAGTTGGTGGAAAAGTGTGTAGAAACTAGATACGATCTTTAAATGTTGCATATTGATACTAGAGATTCAGTAGCTTATGAAAAATAAACATGAATTTTGTAGTATGAACTTACAAAATTATACACTAGGAATGTCGAGAAAAATTGTGGTAGTGGGGTATTTCTAACATTAGCTATTTCCAAGTTATAGGTGAAAGTTCTACATATTGCCTATTTTTTAAATGATTTCATTACAACTATACTTGATATGATTTAGAGTTTATTTCATTTAAAAATGTGTGATGCTAACTTTAAGGCTTTTTTTGAAAATGCTTTTTCTCTAGTGCTGACCTTTCCCCTGGCCTAATACAATAGACCATTTACAACTAGTAACAAGGTATTTTATTTGTTCTGTACATGTATAAACCCCGACATTCCTAAATGTTTCTTCATTGTTCACAGATAAACATTTCTGCTGGAACAGGATATCAGATGTAGCTATAGATATATTCTTTATATTTCTTTTTCACAGGTATTAGGCTTGTTTGGACTTTCAAATGTTTAGTTTCTCATGACCTGCATGGGAAAGCATCTCACTGTTGCAAGTGACGCACTGTGAATTTGAGCAAACAACAGTCTTCCGATGGTGGTGTGATGCCACATCACTGGAATTTGCTAGAGACTTAATAAAAGAAGAAACCCCAAAGGAGGGGCATCGCAGACGCCATTGATTTTTGCTCTTTAATGTAACTCCATACTTTTCTTTTGCCCTTTCAAGAGGATGCTATGCAGATCAATTTTTGATGATTACTACGAACTTTTTACTTACTTTGGACTGACCTGCTTATGCTACAGTTGGTAGCTGAAGAACGGAACCCTTATTTGCCAAACCTTTTTCATATTTCATTGCCTTTATTTCCTTGCTTTTGCTAATGGACTCACCCTTAATGGACTTTAAATCTGAACCCTTTTCCCTTCCCTGTAGGATTGGATCTGTTAGACGATGATCTATCCTCCTGCCTAAATGGTAATAGGACTCTGTAACTCTGTAATTTTGTAAACATGATTCTGATAATAACCATCTGATAAAGCCTTGCCTGAATGTTTCATGCTTTAATGCAAGTTGTGATATTCCTAACTGAAATTCTCAAAATACTGCAAATAGCGATACATTTTGGATCTTCAATATAATAATCAAATGAAGCTAATACCTGTCTGAGTCTGTTATCGAGTCTTGTTGGCTGTTCCATTTCAACTGTCACATTTTGCAATTGTTTTAAATGCATTGTAGGAAGAATCAGTGAGTCAGAACATCAAGTATTACTTCTTTTGTTCTGTGTTACTATTGCCGAATTTTTAGTCTGCATAATTCTAGCCCAATTTAGGAGCCCGATTACAATGTGGGCTGAAACGACTCTGACCGTCGGTTGGAGCCCTTCAGCCCCATTGTAAATGGCTGGTCAGATTCCTTTCCGACCGATCCATTTTGATGGGGCCAGTCAGAAGGGAATCGAAATCAGATTTCCAAATGGCATCTGACGGGCTCAGAGAGCCCATCCGCCATTCGGAAAGCCTTTAGTAATCCCTCGACCGGCTCTTTTCGGCTGAGGTATTATGATGGCAGATTCCCAAAGCCTTCCCGTGCCAGCCTTTTTGACACAGAAAGGCTTTGGGAATCTGTCTTTCAGGGCCACCAGCAGGGCCCCCATATTTTCAAGACTGCCAAATGGCGGCCCAGAGGCACCTACGGTCCCCTCTGTTGATCCCTGCACCTGGTGGCAGGAACCTTGAGGTGCCTGCCACAGGGTGCAGGGATGAACTGCACCTCTGCTCTTTACAATGAGAGCATGCATTCCATTCAGAATGCATGCCCCTATTGTACAGTGTAGGATTGCAACTGAGGGCTGGAACAGACGACAGGAGGTCGTTCGGTTTCAGTACCCAACCGATGTCAGACGGATTCCGGTCCATCCAACATCGGAATCGGCCCCTTTTGGAAAGTGGGTTATTGGTAGGGGCAAATGTAGGTCTGCCACTAGCAATAAGGCCACTAACACATGATAGGACTCAGCATAGGTCTTAGAAAATTATTCCTATGCTCAACCCTTGGTAACGTGGCTGCGAGCAGACCGGCTTAACATCAAAGACAGGTATGTAAAGCATTTAAAAACACTGTTTCAGTAAATAATTAAGACACAACATAAAATAAAAATCCAACACCAATTTATGAAAATGGGTAATATTTTCATCTTTTAAATGACACCAAAACGAAAGAAATCCACTGTAGGGAACCAGAGATATGAATTTTTAAAGATTAGTCACTTTCTAGTGCTTAGAAACCAACAGTACCCCTTTTAGTCATTTCGTTTTCTCTGACAGGGACACACCTTTAGAAAGTGTTCTGGAGAATATCTCACCACTGTGTTGTGCCGCCTTCTCCAGCAGGCGGGGTCCAGTTAGAACTCCTTCCTGAAGTACTGCTTGCGGGTCCCAAAGTATCCATCATACTATCCAAGGTTCTGGAATCTCCAAGAGGGTCCTTGAAAGTGTGAAACTTCAATTCCGCAATCCACTTGAACAACACCCTTACAAATCCAATAGTACTCCAGGCTGGGAATTCTTTGTGGGGCTGTCCAGGTGAGCTCTGTTAACCTGTAGCTTGCAGGGAGTTTCACTCTTGAGTCCTTTGGCAGCAAGGTAATCCACAGGGCTGCAGTTTCACTTGGTGCAGTCATCAGAGGTCAGGCCTTAGAAATCTTTGCACAGCAAAACTTCTCAGCAGGGCACTTTTTGCTTCGGTAAGTTTCGAGCAGCAGATCTGGAGGGCTCTGCCCCTCAGATACTTATTCAAAATGCTCTGGGTCAAGCACCAGGTCACTTCTGACCAATGAGAGCAGGGCAACTCCTCATAGTTATGACCACATCCTGTAGAGTGTGGCATTATTTTATCCCAGAGTGCATCGTTCTTCCAAATCCATAATGGCTGATTTTCCAGCAAGGAGGTAAGAGCTCGCTAAACACATCCCCAGGAATGGCTTATTTCCATGGCCTCTCCCCCTACCATCTGCACATACCTTCCTTAAGCTTAGCCCTGACTCTGGGTCAAGAGTGTAAGAGTGAAACTGAAACCCAGGCCTCTCCTCGCCTTTGAAGAGGATGGTTTACGCCCCCCGGCCTGGCATTCCTATAGACCAGCACACTGCCCTCCCAGCAAATTTGTTAACCCTAAAGGTTCCTTATCACCTCTTCAAAGCAACCTGGCTAATCCACTTAACTCTGACCAATCAGGGCAGACTACTGGAAGGCTGAATTTGGACTTACAAACAAGAAAGCCGTATAACTTCTTATTTGTACACTTTAAGAGAAATTCAACAATATAATATCGTTGGATTTACTACTACCATTCTGGGAAGTCTTTGAACGGTCCGGCTAGTCCTCTCCTATCAATATTTATTAATCAATAACTTTCTACCATGTTAACCTATGGGCCATGGGGTTTGCAATGAGGAAAATAACTTGGGCCAGTTTTCTAGCACCAGGGCTTATAAAAACATATTTTGTAAGTATTTCCCTAATCTCTACAGGACCCCCTGTGCAACTAAGGGAGACTTTAGGGGTTCTGAATCTGCATAAATATTGCAGAGTCTACATACCCAGTTTTTCTAATATCAAAGTCGAATTTGAGCAGCTCTTTAATTCAATGTGGGGAGTGAAATGTAAAATTTCACTTTACTCAGGCCTATAAAAACTCATTTTATAAGGGTGTACCTTATAGATAACTGATCCCCCACCCCTGTGATACCTAGGAGTGACCCTGGGGGTCCCTAATATGCAAAAACATTGTAGGTTTTCCATTTTTAAGTGCCCCTACCACAAAGGTTGAGTTTGGGCACAATTTACTGTTTAAGAGCAGTCCTGGCAACCAGCGCTGCTTTTAAACTGACCTTAGGCTTCAGCACTGCACACATTCTAGTGCAGAAAATCTGGTGGCCTCTAAACCACCATGTCCCAGGATACTGGAGATTTCTAGGTAGTTTTAAACCCCTGCCCCATTATATAAAAGGGGCTTATGGGGTAGGTCATGCCAATTACAGGGGTACCCCACCATACCATAGTGTACACTAGTGTATGTTGGATGTCATAACTGTATTCTAATGTGTTCCTTTCAGCTTGGCACTGGTCCTGGGCCTGGTTAAACAGAGCCCAGGGTCAGTCAGAGTCAGTTACCACCAGTTCCAGTCAGCAAAAGGTTGGGGGGTGCCCAGGACACAGGATGACTTTGCAACAGCCCCTCAGCTTTTTCAGGAGGTTGGATCTTCCCATTGCTATTCTTTATTTCTACAGGATGGTTTTAAGAGTGGTGACCTAAATCTGATCTCAGATTTGTGAATTAACTGTTAATTAATGGTCCTATTGGACAGCTAACGTGGCGTTTTGGCCATCCTAATTTCCATCCTACCTATTGGCGGAATAAGATTCATCAGAAGATCATTGCCTCTGTGGTAAATGGAAATGCTGCAGATTGTCTAATCGTAAAGGAGCCAGTATGGTTAGAGTAGTAAGGAGAGTAAGCGTATAATAAACATCTTACCACACTTGTATTTCAACACCGGCTTATAGCGCAATCTGGCAGTGCTTGATGGGCTTGTCTGAGAAGTCAGTGTGTGGGCTGTTTTATTGTCTGTATTTAGCCTATTTTATGGTCTGGTGGGCCGATTTATATTGTTGATTTCCCTGTTGTTACCACAAATATTTCCCTCAGCAAACACAAATGCATTCAGTTTATCATATCCTCCAAAACACCTAAGCTGTGTCTCGTCTCAAGTAGAAAACTGTCCTGCAAATGGGAGGCCAGTTTTTTGGCTAGCTGATTCGCTAGTGCGGACCATTTTGATTTTGGTACCTGGGTCTATTTTCTGTCCCAGTATGACCCTGGCTTCTGTGAATGTGGTGGGTGATATTAAACTAGGTGTCTACAGTGCCGCTGGTTACTGGAGGGTATTGACATTTCATATGGCTCTATCAGAATGCCAGTCACCAGTCCCACCAGTGACATAATACGCATGGCATTTGTCCTACCTTGAGTTTCACTGCCAGGGTTTCTATGCATTCTTATGCATATGTATGTATGCATCTTATGGGGAGGGAAAGAGTTAAATCCTTGCATGTTCCTATTTGCTGCTGTGCAGCTAGGTGAAGGGCAATGTGTGAGTGCTGCAAAAGGTAAACAGGGCTCCCAAAGCATGGTTTCATCAGTATTTCCCCAAACTCCTTGCTTCTAATTGGCATCCATGGTATGATCATGCTCTGGTGACCAGCAATTGACTTGTCAATCAAAGCTGCACACAGCTCAGCCAGTGCCTATTGGAGACAGAAAGCCACAACACAGGTCTATCACCTGACATGGGGAAGCCCGAGGCTTATCTAATGCAGAGAAATATAGAGTCCCGGGCAGAGGACAGTACATGCTTTATTAATGACTCATTATAAAGAGGCCTATGACCTGAAGAGCCCGAGGACCCATCCAGTGAGTGACGTCACAATGGATATCCACACCCAAGCAGACATCATGAAGATAATGAACACTCTGATTGGTAATTGTTAATGGCATAGAGAACCACGTTAATGAAGACAAGGGGTCCTGTTTAAGAAAACGAAAAAACACTCACTAGGCTTGCAAAATTCAGATAACTTTCATTTGCAGCAAGCGTCATAAAAAGTAATGGTTACTGCTCAATCGCAAAATTATTTTGAGATTAAATCTGCAGTCTGTTGACTGATTCGCAAGCTTTCACCCATGTAAAGTTTCAGCTTTAATGGATATTTGTGAGACCATCCTCCGCTAAGGCGTAAGAGTGTTGCCCCACTGCTTTGCAGCAGTGAAATAAAGGAAAAATACAATTATAATAACTCAGGGTTATTATCATTTTATTTTTTCCAGCTGCAGCAGCTTTGCAGGCAGGGCTGCTCTGGTGACAATTTGCGATTCCTTAATTGCAATTGCAATTTAAGTTATCGCAATTTAGAGATTACTTAAATTGCAATTTTTGCATTTGGGATGATGCATTCCAAATGCAAAAATACCGGACGCAAAGGGGCAGATTCTGAGAATCTGCCTGTTTGCGACCGTTTTTTCTTTTGATGTGTATGCCTGTTAGTACGTTAAGCACCACAATCAGCCTGTTATTTCCCAAAAACTCAGAATACGTGTTACTTATTACCTTGGGAGTCAGATTTTATTGAGTGCAATAAATAAGACTCTGACACACCCATAATCAATGCCAAGTAAAATCTATAAGGTTACAGCAGGCAGGGTAATTGGAACGCCATTTGCCTGTTTGGCCTTATCTGACCTTGACTGTCTATTTAGCCTTGCATCCGTTTGTAGTCTAATCACAGTACTAATTGCAGTGTAAAATGCTTCATTTAAGTGCCTAAGATAATCAGGGTGGTTTACATTCCTCAAAGTGAACATCTAATGTCTTCCAAATCTGTCTTTTCTGAGATTTCCATAGTGAGTGCTGGTGAGACATGTTGCATTCACTGAAATGTCTAAATTAGGCACTAAATCAAAGAGATATCGGTCACTCTCATTTTTAATGTTGGGGTCAGAAGGTCCTGCGATGAGGTAGTTCAATTAGCTTTTTGGATGAACACCAAATAGAGCATTGATTAACCTAAGTATGTTTAACCAGAAGGGTTATACTGTGGAATAGTAGAATAGTAGGTGTGATAAGATTCCTATTTCAAACTTTCAATTCCATCGAATTGGGCTGTTTACTAATTTCAGATTGTGGGGTCTTTGTAAAGTCAGTAAAGATTTCTGTAACAGCAATAATAGGGCTTGTAATGAATAGTAATAGAATATGGAGCTCAGTATATGTACAATCTAACCCTGGGTGTAGTTCGCGAAGTATCGCTACGCGTAGCTACGCGAAGTGCACTTTGCACTACGCGAGCTACGCGTAGCACTATTCGAACTGCATAGTACCCTGTTCGCGATGATTGCACAGTGCCGGATGCTTGTCCGCACTGTGCAATCAGTGTAAACGGCATCTTGCACAGTGCGAGCTGTCTTTTACTGGTGCTCGAGTAGATTTTTACTCGAGCGGCAGCTTTCTCAACGCGGACTGGTAGTTTCTCATCACGAGCGGTCGCGAGCATACGCGACCACTCGCAATGAGAAACCTGATCTCCCCGTGTTGAGAATCTCGCCGGGAGGTTTATTTTCCACGCTCGTAATCGGCAACTTGATGTTGCTGATCACGAACAAGGAAAAAGTCTCGCCAGGATGTCATTTTGCTTGCTCGTGGTCGCCAACTTGCCGCTGAGGACCGCGAGCGAGTAAAAAATTACTGCTGCACTATGCTACGCTACATGTGTTTGCATTGTGCTATGTGCAGTTCGCGTAGAGCGAAGTAGCGCAAACTTCACAAACTACGCGAGCGTAGTGTAGTGCTTTGCCCAGGGTTAGTATAATCAACAAATTTCACTACCCCCGAAACCAAAACGTATGAAAACATTGAAGCCTCTTTTAAAGTTTAGAGGGAGCTGAAAATCCTCCAATTTCTCAATTCGAGTCAGAGGAGCGGAATTACCACATGGAATTCCACTCTGCCGGATTGCAAATGGGTTGGTTTTCCTCACCCGGTTTTTCCAGTGTGGTAGCAACAGACTCAACTTTAACTTGCAATTGCACAGTACTGGGGTGGATTTACCACATGGTAATGGTAAAATCACATGTACGTTTACCATGCCAGTCAGAATGAAGGCCTAAATGTGGAGTAGAATCGACCAGCTGAATTCCCTCTGTCGTGAGGATAGTATTGTGGAAGAATTTCAGCAAGTGAAATCCGCTCCATATTTAGAGTTTTCCACAAAAGTGCTTTGGTGTTTACATTAAATATTCAAAGATGGAAGTGCATGCAGACATTTGTCACTATTGTCTTTTATCGGTGGCTGACCAGTTTCACCTGCAGCCCCTTGATTGCT
Source organism: Lissotriton helveticus (assembly GCF_964261635.1). NCBI lineage: Eukaryota > Metazoa > Chordata > Amphibia > Caudata > Salamandridae > Lissotriton > Lissotriton helveticus. The sequence continues at coordinate 118,773,149 of NC_136068.1, forward strand.
ACCCCTAAAACCCCTTTCTAGTGATGCCATAGAACTGCTTATACAGCTTTATGCGGGTCAAAATGTGTTATATGTATCATTTTTGAATTGCAGAGTATGATCCTCCGCTAATGGCTAAAGTCTGGCTTCGGCTTGGCCCGAGGTCCTCTAGTATTCTCGGGCCTGAAACAAGCCGAGCTTTCCCGCAGCTTCAACCTGCCCTGTCACTCTCAGGCTCACACAGTATTCTCCAGCCTCCCTGGATGCAGTAGAGATGTGGTTGGTCAGCACTATTTACCAGAATACAAAAAGCCTGCGGTGCTGGCCAGTCCTTCCTCTGCTGCATCCAGGGTGGTCATTCAGCATTACAGATTCTTTACATTTTCATTATGATATAGAAACAGATTACTGCACTAACCAGCCTCTACTCTGCTGCCTACAAGAGGGCACCACACCCCACTGCCTACTTGCAACACTTTAAAAGGATCTGATCTCATAATCTGTCGGAGAAGAGAAATTTGACCTCAGAGGGAAGAATCCTGAATGGACACACTCCTCAAATAGGATTGTCTTTTGGCTACTTTTAGAAAGAGCAGAGGATTTAGAAAAGTAAATATTTTATTTATTTATTTAGTAGTTTATAGAGCGCTCAGCTACCTCCAACGGAGGTGTCCCGGCTCTGAAGATATTACCTTTTAGAGGGGTCCGGGGAATGATGTGGGATTGGAAATTTAGAGGAGGGAAAAGAGCCAGGTCTTAAGTTTTTTTCGGAATAGAGGCCATGACGTTAAGAATCTTAGTTCTGTGGGAAGCTGGTTCCATAGTTTGGAGGTGGACACTGCAAAGCCTCTACCTCCCGTGCGGGCCAGTCGAAAGCGGGGGCAGGTCATAAGGCGGAGATGGTTGGACCTAAGGTTTCGAGAGGCTTGTGAGAGTTTAATTCTATGGCGCAGGTAAAGAGGGCCTCGATCATTCAAAGCTCTAAAAACCAGGTTTAAGGCTTTAAATTGAATGCGGAGTCTCACAGGAAGCCAATGAAGCTTGATCAGATCACTGCACACTCAGTAAGCATACCAGCTCCTCAGTAATCTGGAGTCGCAGCACACCCGGGACACATTCGGTGTCACTGTGGTGGGCCCGATGATGAAGCATGACACCAACTAGGTTGGTGTGTGAGGGCTTCATGACCAAACCTAACGGTTTGCCCACAGATGTACCTCCTGAGTCTCACTAACACAACCTAGCTAGTCCTATATTGATATTTCTACATATAATCAGGGGACCCGGACTAGCTTACCTAGTCCTCTCTCTCCCTTTTGATTTGCTAATCGTAAAGGAGCCAGTATGGTTAGAGTAGTAAGGAGAGTAAGCGTATAATAAACATCTTACCACACTTGTACTTCAACACCGGCTTATAGCGCAATCTGGCAGTGCTTGATGGGCTTGTCTGAGAAGTCAGTGTGTGGGCTGTTTTATTGTCTGTATTTAGCCTATTTTATGGTCCGGTGGGCCGATTTATATTGTTGATTTCCCTGTTGTTACCACAAATATTTCCCTCAGCAAACACAAATGCATTCAGTTTATCATATCCTCCAAAACACCTAAGCTGTGTCTCGTCTCAAGTAGAAAACTGTCCTGCAAATGGGAGGCCAGTTTTTTGGCTAGCTGATTCGCTAGTGCGGACCATTTTGATTTTGGTACCTGGGTCTATTTTCTGTCCCAGTATGACCCTGGCTTCTGTGAATGTGGTGGGTGATATTAAACTAGGTGTCTACAGTGCCGCTGGTTACTGGAGGGTATTGACATTTCATATGGCTCTATCAGAATGCCAGTCACCAGTCCCACCAGTGACATAATACGCATGGCATTTGTCCTACCTTGAGTTTCACTGCCAGGGTTTCTATGCATTCTTATGCATATGTATGTATGCATCTTATGGGGAGGGAAAGAGTTAAATCCTTGCATGTTCCTATTTGCTGCTGTGCAGCTAGGTGAAGGGCAATGTGTGAGTGCTGCAAAAGGTAAACAGGGCTCCCAAAGCATGGTTTCATCAGTATTTCCCCAAACTCCTTGCTTCTAATTGGCATCCATGGTATGATCATGCTCTGGTGACCAGCAATTGACTTGTCAATCAAAGCTGCACACAGCTCAGCCAGTGCCTATTGGAGACAGAAAGCCACAACACAGGTCTATCACCTGACATGGGGAAGCCCGAGGCTTATCTGATGCAGAGAAATATAGAGTCCCGGGCAGAGGACAGTACATGCTTTATTAATGACTCATTATAAAGAGGCCTATGACCTGAAGAGCCCGAGGACCCATCCAGTGAGTGACGTCACAATGGATATCCACACCCAAGCAGACATCATGAAGATAATGAACACTCTGATTGGTAATTGTTAATGGCATAGAGAACCACGTTAATGAAGACAAGGGGTCCTGTTTAAGAAAACGAAAAAACACTCACTAGGCTTGCAAAATTCAGATAACTTTCATTTGCAGCAAGCGTCATAAAAAGTAATGGTTACTGCTCAATCGCAAAATTATTTTGAGATTAAATCTGCAGTTTGTTGACTGATTCGCAAGCTTTCACCCATGTAAAGTTTCAGCTTTAATGGATATTTGTGAGACCATCCTCCGCTAAGGCGTAAGAGTGTTGCCCCACTGCTTTGCAGCAGTGAAATAAAGGAAAAATACAATTATAATAACTCAGGGTTATTATCATTTTATTTTTTCCAGCTGCAGCAGCTTTGCAGGCAGGGCTGCTCTGGTGACAATTTGCGATTCCTTAATTGCAATTGCAATTTAAGTTATCGCAATTTAGAGATTACTTAAATTGCAATTTTTGCATTTGGGATGATGCATTCCAAATGCAAAAATACCGGACGCAAAGGGGCAGATTCTGAGAATCTGCCTGTTTGCAACCGGTTTTTCTTTTGATGTGTATGCCTGTTAGTACGTTAAGCACCACAATCAGCCTGTTATTTCCCAAAAACTCAGAATACGTGTTACTTATTACCTTGGGAGTCAGATTTTATTGAGTGCAATAAATAAGACTCTGACACACCCATAATCAATGCCAAGTAAAATCTATAAGGTTACAGCAGGCAGGGTAATTGGAACGCCATTTGCCTGTTTGGCCTTATCTGACCTTGACTGTCTATTTAGCCTTGCATCCGTTTGTAGTCTAATCACAGTACTAATTGCAGTGTAAAATGCTTCATTTAAGTGCCTAAGATAATCAGGGTGGTTTATATTCCTCAAAGTGAACATCTAATGTCTTCCAAATCTGTCTTTTCTGAGATTTCCATAGTGAGTGCTGGTGAGACATGTTGCATTCACTGAAATGTCTAAATTAGGCACTAAATCAAAGAGATATCGGTCACTCTCATTTTTAATGTTGGGGTCAGAAGGTCCTGCGATGAGGTAGTTCAATTAGCTTTTTGGATGAACACCAAATAGAGCATTGATTAACCTAAGTATGTTTAACCAGAAGGGTTATACTGTGGAATAGTAGAATAGTAGGTGTGATAAGATTCCTATTTCAAACTTTCAATTCCATCGAATTGGGCTGTTTACTAATTTCAGATTGTGGGGTCTTTGTAAAGTCAGTAAAGATTTCTGTAACAGCAATAATAGGGCTTGTAATGAATAGTAATAGAATATGGAGCTCAGTATATGTACAATCTAACCCTGGGTGTAGTTCGCGAAGTATCGCTACGCGTAGCTACGCGAAGTGCACTTTGCACTACGCGAGCTACGCGTAGCACTATTCGAACTGCATAGTACCCTGTTCGCGATGATTGCACAGTGCCGGATGCTTGTCCGCACTGTGCAATCAGTGTAAACGGCATCTTGCACAGTGTGAGCTGTCTTTTACTGGTGCTCGAGTAGATTTTTACTCGAGCGGCAGCTTTCTCAACGCGGACTGGTAGTTTCTCATCACGAGCGGTCGCGAGCATACGCGACCACTCGCAATGAGAAACCTGATCTCCCCGTGTTGAGAATCTCGCCGGGAGGTTTATTTTCCACGCTCGTAATCGGCAACTTGATGTTGCTGATCACGAACAAGGAAAAAGTCTCGCCAGGATGTCATTTTGCTTGCTCGTGGTCGCCAACTTGCCGCTGAGGACCGCGAGCGAGTAAAAAATTACTGCTGCACTGTGCTACGCTACATGTGTTTGCATTGTGCTATGTGCAGTTCGCGTAGAGCGAAGTAGCGCAAACTTCACAAACTACGCGAGCGTAGTGTAGTGCTTTGCCCAGGGTTAGTATAATCAACAAATTTCACTACCCCCGAAACCAAAACGTATGAAAACATTGAAGCCTCTTTTAAAGTTTAGAGGGAGCTGAAAATCCTCCAATTTCTCAATTCGAGTCAGAGGAGCGGAATTACCACATGGAATTCCACTCTGCCGGATTGCAAATGGGTTGGTTTTCCTCACCCGGTTTTTCCAGTGTGGTAGCAACAGACTCAGCTTTAACTTGCAATTGCACAGTACTGGGGTGGATTTACCACATGGTAATGGTAAAATCACATGTACGTTTACCATGCCAGTCAGAATGAAGGCCTAAATGTGGAGTAGAATCGACCAGCTGAATTCCCTCTGTCGTGAGGATAGTATTGTGGAAGAATTTCAGCAAGTGAAATCCGCTCCATATTTAGAGTTTTCCACAAAAGTGCTTTGGTGTTTACATTAAATATTCAAAGATGGAAGTGCATGCAGACATTTGTCACTATTGTCTTTTATCGGTGGCTGACCAGTTTCACCTGCAGCCCCTTGATTGCTACCCCTAAAACCCCTTTCTAGTGATGCCATAGAACTGCTTATACAGCTTTATGCGGGTCAAAATGTGTTATATGTATCATTTTTGAATTGCAGAGTATGATCCTCCGCTAATGGCTAAAGTCTGGCTTCGGCTTGGCCCGAGGTCCTCTAGTATTCTCGGGCCTGAAACAAGCCGAGCTTTCCCGCAGCTTCAACCTGCCCTGTCACTCTCAGGCTCACACAGTATTCTCCAGCCTCCCTGGATGCAGTAGAGATGTGGTTGGTCAGCACTATTTACCAGAATACAAAAAGCCTGCGGTGCTGGCCAGTCCTTCCTCTGCTGCATCCAGGGTGGTCATTCAGCATTACAGATTCTTTACATTTTCATTATGATATAGAAACAGATTACTGCACTAACCAGCCTCTACTCTGCTGCCTACAAGAGGGCACCACACCCCACTGCCTACTTGCAACACTTTAAAAGGATCTGATCTCATAATCTGTCGGAGAAGAGAAATTTGACCTCAGAGGGAAGAATCCTGAATGGACACACTCCTCAATTAGGATTGTCTTTTGGCTACTTTTAGAAAGAGCAGAGGATTTAGAAAAGTAAATATTTTATTTATTTATTTAGTAGTTTATAGAGCGCTCAGCTACCTCCAACGGAGGTGTCCCGGCGCTGAAGATATTACCTTTTAGAGGGGTCCGGGGAATGATGTGGGATTGGAAATTTAGAGGAGGGAAAAGAGCCAGGTCTTAAGTTTTTTTCGGGATAGAGGCCATGACGTTAAGAATCTTAGTTCTGTGGGAAGCTGGTTCCATAGTTTGGAGGTGGACACTGCAAAGCCTCTACCTCCCGTGCGGGCCAGTCGAAAGCGGGGGCAGGTCATAAGGCGGAGATGGTTGGACCTAAGGTTTCGAGAGGCTTGTGAGAGTTTAATTCTATGGCGCAGGTAAAGAGGGCCTCGATCATTCAAAGCTCTAAAAACCAGGTTTAAGGCTTTAAATTGAATGCGGAGTCTCACAGGAAGCCAATGAAGCTTGATCAGATGGGGGGAGATACAGTGGTGGTAAGGGATGTTGCAGATCAGCCTGGCCGCTGCGTTCTGGACTCTCTGTAGTTGGTTTATGAGGTACCCGGGGCCCCTACATATAGACTATTTGCGTAGTCCAAGTGAGCAGTGATGAGGGAATGGACAACTGTTTTACGAGAGTCTATTGGTAGGTATGGGATGATTTTTTTTATCATGCGAAGCTTTCCAAAGCAAGCTGAGGTAACTTTATTGATTTGCGTCTTGTAGGAGAGGGCAGTGTCAAACTGGAAGCCCAGGTTACGGGCAGTTTGAATTGGGTCCGGGGGAGGGTTGAGCTCCGTCGGCCACCAGAGGGAGGGGGTATGGGGGATTTTTGATTAAAAAATAGGACCTCAGTCTTGTCCATATTAAGCTTTAAGTTATTAGCCGACATCCAAGAGGCAATGTTCATCATGCATTGGCGAAAGTTATGGAATGATTTTTTGGAGTGGTCTTTGAAGGAGAACACTAGTTGGGTGTCGTCGGCGTAAAAGGCTGCTTTGACGCCCCATGATTCAATCACTTTTGCTAGGGGTTTTAAATATACATTGAATAAAAGCGGACTGAGAGCAGAACCTTGCGGAACGCCCCAGATCAGTGGTTTCTTGGAAGAAAGGAAAGAGCCCAGCATCACCTGTTGAAATCTGTTCGAGAGGAAGGATTTGATCCAGGTGAGGGGAGTTCCGCTCACCCCAACCTCTTGCAGACGAGCCAGTAGTGTGTCATGGGAGATGGTATCGAATGCTGCGGATAGGTCGAGGAGGACCAGCATGGCCTCCTCGACCCTATCCGTGCATTCTCGAATCGACTCGGATACCTCAAGAAGAGCTGACTCTGTACTAAAGTCAGGTCTGAATCCAGATTGGCAATCATGGAACAGAGAGTTGGATTCAAGGTAGTAGGAAAGTTGTTCTTGGACTGCTTTCTCAAGCACTTTGGCGGGCTTGGGCAGGAGTGAAATTGGCCGGTAATTACTTAAGCAGGAGGGGTCGATGGCAGTTTTTTTTGGATTGGGATAAGCATAGCGTGTTTCCACTCGGAAGGGACCATACCTGAGAGTAGGGAAGAGTTCCATATTTCAAGGAGGGGGTCGATAATTAGAGGGGCAATTTTGTTCATGATTAAGGCCGGGGCTGGATCCAGAGGAGAGCCTGATTTACATTTCACGAATTGGTTCAGGGCATACTCCTTAGTAAGAGGGAGGAAAGAGGTAAATGCATGCTTACTAATAATGACTGGTTCCTTGATGGGATTGGAAGGGGAAACATCCTTTACAACGAAACTTTTATAACGCACTACCATTACGACGCAACTTTTACAACGCAAACCATTACAACGCATAGCGCTGGGGGCGCTCTAGGATAGGGAATGTATTTAATATACTATCCAACACCTTCCCTACTATCCACGGGGACTGGAGTTGGAATAGTAAATTAAATAAATCACTATCCAGCGCCTAAAAGCACTATGCGTTGTAATGGTATGCGATGTAAAACCCGCGTTGTAAAGGCATGCGATGTAAAAGTATGCGTTGTAACGTCATACATCCATTGGAAGTGTTCGCAGAATAGTTTCCGCGATGTTGGATATTTTTTTTTCAAAGAAGTCTGATAAGTTTTCACTCAGTGCTTGGGACGCGGGGACTGAGGTGGACGTAGCACTGGCATTTGTAAAATCTTTAACAATATTAAAAAGGGCTTTGGAAGAGTTTTTTGCGTTTGCGATGGTGTCCGCGAAATAGGTGCTTATGGAGTTACGTTTAAGTTTACGAAACTCTTTGAGGGTTTGTCTGTAGAGAGCTTTGGCTTCTGGGTCATAGGTCTGCTGCCACTGTTGTTCTATCTTTTTGCACTTACTTCTGTATTCTATTAGTTCCTGAGTGAACCAGGGGGCTGACGGTTTTTGTCTGCGGGAGGAGAGGGTTTGTAACGGAGCTAATTTCTCAATAGCAGTAGTGAGATCATTGCTAAATATGAGAACTGCTTCGTTGAGATAGTCGGGGAGCGGATTTAGTCTGTTAAGGTAATGTTGTTGTAAGGTAGAACATGAAATCTTGTGCCATTTTCTGCCTTGTGTTCTGATGGCAGACTCCTGTTTGGCCATTTGGTTTGAGGATACCTCGAATGGGATTAGAAAATGGTCGGACCATGTCAGCGGTAGGGATTGAAGGGTTTTTAGTTTTTCTTGATTTGAAAAGATAAGGTCAAGGGTATGACCTGCAGTGTGAGTAGGGCCCTTAACTTTTTGTATCAGGTTTAGATTTTCCATGGATTCTAGGAAGTGGGAGGCGCGGTTGCAGCTACTTATATCAACGTGGAGGTTGAAGTCTCCCAGTACCATGAAGTGGGGATGTTTAATAGAGAGATCTGGGGTGATTGCCAGTAGTTCAGAGATGGCAGGTTGGGGGTTGTTCGGGGGGTTGTAAACCAAGATCCCTGAGGCAATGGCTGTTGTAGAGTCCGAGACCGAGAAGTATAATGCTTCAATGGGCTTGATATTCGTAATTTTCCTAGAAGTGATGTTTAGGTGGTTCTTTAAGATTACAGCGATTCCTCCTCCTGTTTTGGAGCCTTCACGGCATAATCCTGTGAAGCGGTAGCCGGGGGGTACGGTGAGAGATATGTCTGGGTTGGAGGAGTCTTTAATCCAAGTCTCAGTTAGGAATAATGCGTCCCAGGAGGTGGAAGATAGTAGTAACCAGATATCACTGGCGTGACAGGGTAAGGAGCGACAGTTCACCAATCCCATAGAGTAAGTTTTGATGGGAGAGGGTCGATTAGATGTAAAGCCCTGAGGGCAAGTCCAGTGGGGGCGCAGCGTGAACTGGCAATTATGACATTTGTATGGAGATGGAATAGAGGAAGAACTCTAAAAACTAGAAGATGCTTACATAATTGAGAGGGCAGAAGGTCCAATGTCCTAAATATCATTGATTGTGGTAACAAAGAAGTCTAAACAACCAGGAGCAATGCGACTTTGGATAGATATGAGCCTCTTAAATATGGCAATAAAACAGGAGCCACATACCACCCCCACTACAGGCATCATCAGTGAAATCTCAGGAGCCAGGTGGATCTTCAAGATGGACCTACAGTTGAGGTACACCCAACTGGTACTAGACCCGGCGTCCAGGTCTTAAACCATGCTCTCAATGCTTCTGAGTCTCCGGTGCTACAAAAGACTGAATCTCAAGATCTACAGGCTGTTGAGGTTGAGAAGTACTGTCTGGCCGTATCGGATTTCTGACAGTGAGCAATAAGTTCCTGCTATATGTTTACAAATGAAAAAGATGTTCCAATGACAGTGGACTGGTGCTACACAGAGAAAAGTGTAAGTTTTAAGGAGGGTCATAAGTTTTCGGGGTGCCATTTCTTAGGTGAGGGGATAGTTCCTGATTCCATGAAACTGAAAGACATCATGCTTATGCCTGCTCCCTCATTGGTCACCTAGGTGAGTAGCTTTCTGAGCTTTCTGGGAATAGTGAATTATTGTAGATTATTCATAAGGAATCTAACAGACCTCACAGCACTTCTCAAGGAACTGAACAATGCCTCTTTCGGCGGGGTCTATGATGAAGCCCACAAGGCGGCATCTCAGAGCCAAGAACCAAGGCAGCCCTTTCGGCCGAGACCACCCAGGTCTACTTTGACCCCGAAGACAGATTCTGAGCTGTTGGTAGATATCAGCCCCACAGAGTTAGGGGCTGTTCTACCCTCGAAGCAAAAGTGCAGAGTAGGGCCCCTGTAGCCTATGCCAGCAGGTCCTTCACCCCCACCGAACAACAGTATTCTAAAATTTAGAGGGAGACCATTGCTATACACCGGGGGCCTCATTTATGAGGCCTTGCGTCAGTTTTGCGCTTCCAATGCGTCACTTTTTGTGATGCATTGGAGGCGTAAAACATGCCTCCTGTTGCGCACTATTTACAAAGTGACGCATCTAAGCGGATGCGTCACTTTGTAAACCCCTGCGCTACATCATACCTGCGTCAGGTATAATGTATGCAGGGGGGGGCGTTCCCCCACAAAAAGCCTTGTAGAAGTGACGTAGTGAAATCTATGAAATTTCACTGTGCCACTTCTAGGAAGCTGTTGCGTCAAAATCTTGCGCCTGCCTCTCAGCAGGCGTAAGACTGATGCAGGCCCTTTCACATGGGGCTTGCCCTACGTGAAAGGACGCATTGCTGGAGTTGCGTTACTTTTGTGACACACTCCAGCAATGCGTCACTTTTGCGCTTACAGATACGTCAGAAATACTGACGTATCTGTAACTCCTTGCGACATGATGCGTCATACATTAAATATGACGCATCAGGTATGTCGCAAGGAGTGCGCACTGAGAAGTGACGCATCGCTGGTTTCACACAGCGATGCGTCATTTCTCATAAATGAGGCCCCGGGAGTGCAAACATTTCCTCTTATACCTATATGGTAGTTCATTTGTGGTAAACACAGACCATTATTATTATTATTATTCCATTATTCCAAGGGCTACCACAGCCCTTCGGTTGAGAATAGAAAAATGGATTTTGCAGCTGCAAAGTGCACAGTGGTTTTCAGACATGGAAATCAGAACCCTCCAATTACCCATCAAGACATTCCAGGGCGGCAATAGTGGAAGAAGACGCTGAGGCCCAGGAGACAGAAGAATACATAAGGTTGGTAGCAGAAAGATTCCGACACCTGCCCATCTCATTGGAGCCAAAGTGCAAGCCACAGAAGAGGACAACTGCCTGCAAGCAGCAGTGATCACAAAAATGGGGCGAGACAGTGATCCTGGACCTGGGTTGCGTATGATATGAAAAACAATGGTCCTGGACTTAATTTCAAAGAAGACTTGAATCACAACATACAATAATGGTTAAACCAGTTATTCTTTAAAGAATATACTGTTGCGAATAACTGGATGGAATAAAGACCATTTGCATTGAATTAAGTTTTGTGGTTGCTGCGCTTCTATCAAACATTGTCTGTTTTAGATTACTGGGAGCCAACAGAGTTTGGGCTCAAGAAATAATTTGTTTAACCAATTTTGTATGTTGTGATTCAACTCTTCTTTGAAATTAAGTCCAGGACCATTGTGTTTCTGCAAGCAGCAGTGGACACCATCTGAACCTGAGACTGGCACCATTAAAGGTCCATGTCGTCTCACCAGACGAGCGAAGCCCTAGAGATCTTAGGGCCCTTGTACCACATTCAACTAGAACCAGCTATCTGTGAACAGGGCCAGGCACAGTAGTAGTTTCCATGTCATTATTGGAGCACCACAACACCATGGCTGGAAGGAGATCAGGGGGGAAATAATGACCGCTTTGTACTGTAGCGTCCTGCAAAGGTCCCTGTTTTGAGGAGAGAACTGATCATCTTTGTGATGAACGATATCGGCGGGTTTGTATCTTTAGAGTTGAATACGTTTCTGGTGGCTGTCTTGAGAATCTTGTTCATTGGGCTAAATGACTCTGAAGGTAGCACAACAGCAACCTCTTACTGTGATCTAATTAACTAAGTACAGGAGACATGAGCATATTTTTATATTTATTATTTGCTAGCAAGCTGTGTTGGCTATGGCAGAGAAAAAATATTCCATACACATAGACAGTTTGAAGAGAACTCCAAGGTGTCTAGCAATGGTGGAGAAAGTAAAGCTGTCTTGAGGAAAATGGATAGGGGAAGTAAAGTAAAAAAAAGTTAGATGTTATTGGAGGCCTTGGTATACTTATTACTATGAAATTTTCTATACGTGTTTGGGTTCATATACATTTTTTATATTATGGGGGTTAATAATATGTTATTTTATATTCATCTTGAAGCATGACTTGCCCACCATTTGCAAACCCAATGAATCAAAAAGACAAGTGGCTATCAATGCAGCTTCATTGCACATAAATTATCAGAGAAGACTTTCTAAGCACCCCTGTTGATGAACACATATATTGCAGACCTTTTTGTGACTATTGGCATGGTTGTCACATATTTCTGCTGGACCTGTAAGCAAATGCATTATTATTCAGATGGATTGTCTGCCCACTTCACTGCCTTTTTGAAATCCAGGATACCCTAAATAACACGGTACGTATTCCTTTCCAAAATTACCAGCACCATATGTGGATTTCCCCGGGTATCAGCCCTCTCAGGTGCCCTGCTTACAACCACATAAACCCATTACCCTGCAAGTTAGATGGCCACAAGTCAGGTTATCAAAGGTATCGAGTTGACACCAGGTGTGACCTTGGCTTTTTGACTTGGATCATCAGTAAGAAGAATGGAGTCTGTCGCAAGTGCCCAAAATGTCTCTCTGTAAGGACTGCTGCCCCATGTTGGCTACCCTAATATTCCTTTCATAAACACAAACAAATACATCACTTTTGGGGGTCCCTCCCAAACATGCTACCAGGCACTAAAGACTAAATTTTGTCAGCAGTTTGCCTAGCAGCAGATTCACAAATTGACAAGTGCACAGTGGAGGCGGATGCTTAATGGGGTTGGTAGGGGGGAGAAAGAGGCGGGGATAATAAAATCCACTTACATTCAGGCCAGCTGCTGCCTCTTGGTTCTCGATGAAGGAAGCAGGAGGCAGGAAGCACCCAGGCTCCCCTAGCCAATCACGTCACTGCTGTTACCATGACAGCAGTATTGTGATAGGTCTTTGTGCCAGGGTTCAGTGCTCAGACAGAGACGCGGAGCCTCGGCATGTTCTAAGTGCGCTTGACTGTTTGGCCCAACCAAGATGGCCGGCCAAACTGGCATGCGCACTTAAGAGAGTGCCCACCACTCCTCCTGTGACAGCCCGGCCCCGCCCCAGCTGAGCCAGGACGGTAAAATAAAATGATAATAACTGTGTTATTATCATTTTAGTGTTCCTTTCGAACTGCTCATACAGCAATGGGGCAATGCTCTTTCGCCTCAGCAGAGGAGCAGCCCTGCAAGTGCACCAAGGAATCACATTGCGTTCTTCCGCCTCCACCGATCAACATTAAGGCTTTTCTTTCTCTAACTTTGTGGGTTAATAGATGGAGTTTTTTAAATACCAGAATGTAATACTAACCTGTTGGCTTGGCTGGAATCCATGGTCAGTTCTGTCACACGCTGTTAGATTATGCTTTTTTGTGCCTCCATCTTCTCAGAGCTCAGTGCTTAATTTGAGCCGGAGCTTTCAGGTGCTGAGCACCTGCACTTTAATTGGTGTCCGGTGCTCAGCACCGGCACCTAATTGTCAACACTACACTTAGGGCAGTCTGTCACAAGGTGGCACAGCTCAAGTAATTTAGAGATGAGCAGTTTATCAGTTGTTCAGGAAAACAATACACTTTCAATAATAACTAATACCTGTCCTTCCAGGGATTTCTTTAGCTGTGGGGCCCTGGAAAATCTGAACTGTCGCATTTACATGCAAGAGAGATGGTTAGTAGATGTTTTGGCAGCGATGACTGGGGCGATGGGTGGTGCAGTGGCCTCCTTTTCAGAGCCCTGGCACTTAATATTTTACAAATTAAGCACTGGAGCTTACACTTCCAGAAAACTAGACTGATAAACGCACCCCCTAATGGTGGCACCAATGAATGCACACAGCCTGGAAAATGGCTTTTAAGTGTACAGGAAATGTATGTTTTGCTTGGAACTTTAAAAATCCTGATACAGTTTATGCAATGTATGAATCATTTCAAAGTGCTTAAAAGTGTCCAATAAGTGCTGTTCGGCACTCTGAACAAATTAAACATACAGAAATACCTAAAATGAATGATGCAGAAATGCATAACTTTACAGAAATACACAAAATACATAAAATGAAAGATGAGAATTATTGGTTTAAATGTTTATACATGAAACAAGCATGGCAGAATAAAAAAAATTGCTAGGCCTCATCAAGATATTAAGGAAGACACAAAAAAGGAGATGTCACAATAGATTGCAAAACCCGCCAGAGTTGCCAAACAAAGGAACATTCTAGAATGCCTATTCTTGGTGATTGTTAGAGACGCGGGACTTGGTAAAGAGAACACCTTTTTCTCTACAATAAATGGCTCTTTAAACAATAACGTGTGAGGTGCATTGATCATGGGACTTCACACATTGCCCTTCCCCACAGCGCAGCTACTTTGGAAACTTCAATTGTGTCAAGTCAGGAAGCAAAGCGAACAAGGACTTAATTACTTGAAACATCGTCAATCAATTAGAGGATGTTTAAGGACGCCATCCTTTGGTTAATGAGGCCTTGTTTTTTATGCCTTGTTCTCCAGTCCCAGCAGAAACGTGAATATTTATGTTGTAAAATCAATTAGCCCAGAACTTTGTCTTCCTCAGCAGAATACAGAGATCAGTAGACGGTGCTGTAATTACAGTGGCGGCGAGGGAAGAAGCAGCCAGGGCATGGAAATAAACTGTGCTCACAGTAACAGACAGAGAGCAAGGCTCATGGGCTATCAGACCTATTACCCATTCATGTTCTAATAGACAAGGGAATATATTCATGATTTCATCTAGCCCATGGGTATACTCACATGTTCTTAGGGGCACACAGTTTGGTCTGCGATGTGGTCGAGGGCGGCATTGATGCCAGCAGGATGGCGGTCCCTTCAAGGTGGTTATAGGGATGCAAAGCATGTACATCCAGCAGCTGAATTTCACAACTTGCAACAGAAAATCTGGGATTAATCCCAGCTTTCCCACTTCACCGGATTGTATGGTCCTAGGCAAATGTTATATTTCACTTTCCCTCCTTTTTCTTCATTGTCACATAAAACAGGACCTCAGGATGTGCACTGTACAAAACCTTCTCCTGTGTTTGATTTAATAAACTATAATGTTGTTTATGTATAATAGGAACCCAGGCCACCCTAAGATTGCCCAGAACATCTGACTTGCCTCTCAGTTCACTATTGGCAATATTTTTGTAAAAAAAACTTCTCAATGCACTAATATAATTTATGCTGTGGTGAAGAGGTTTTGCATGTTAATGAAATACACTTTTTGAATTTTGAAAAGACCATAGCATATTTTAACACTTTTGCTGCAAGATGAAGCTGTACCTAAAGTTAGGTGGTGCAGGACAACCTACGGGGTTATTAGGATGGCGGACGGACTTTCATCCGTTCGCTATCCAATCATATTTGGGACTACTCCCCTATGAGGCAGCGGTCCCACAGTGCAAATTAGGATGCGACCGCCACCGTGGCAGTCGCATTGCCGATGTTTTGCATTGTGGCGGGTGCTGCGCTCTGCAGCACCCTCCGCAAGTCAAAAGCGATACCCCACACATATCCATGCACTACCTGGCAGGCACCATGCGGTGACTACCACATGGTGTAGAGATATGTAGGGGGCACCATAGATGCCCCCCAGGGCCTATGTCCCTGGCCGAGAGGGTTAGCGAGACCCGCTAGAAGTCCCTAAATCCGTTTCCACCTGCCATTTTGCTGCGGGCTGACTGGCGCAGAACGACAGGTGGAAATGGATATTGTAATCCCTACAGTGATTCTGGGATTCTAGGGAGGTTCGGCAGGTAGTCAGATACAGACCACCTGTTGGGACCGTGGCGGTCGTTGTTTCCAACCGCCATCTGTCAAAATGCCATTGTTATATGGCGAATGGAAATCCCTGGTTCAATGGCCGAAAGCCTGCCACCAACAGCCTGTCGGTGGCTTTTCTTCAGATATCGTATTGAGGCCCTTAGTTACTTCCTTTCTTTAACTTCAATTAACCTTTAAAGACCTGCCTGTGTATTTAATATTGTTTTAATGTTAGCGTGGAATCGATTGAACAGCCGCCAGTGCAGCTGTTGCTCAGGTGGATACATGTAAAGGTCCTGAGAGCCGCATGCGGCCCTGAGGGCCGTACTTTGAGTATCACTAATTCTAGCCTGTCTTGCCTGCTTTGCGATATAAACAGAAGAAATCTTGGAGCATGCATGGTCTAATTTTGCTCTGAATTGTAACAGATCATCCTCTAATTCTGAAGGAAGTGCTGCTTTCATAGAAGTATCCACTGGGTAAATTCTGTGGGATCAGATACATAAATATTACCTCTGGATAGGTCATGTTTGCCCCTTTCTATGGGCCTTATTAAATGTTGCCCGTTTTTAGATGCTCTCATAATTGTGTCAATAAAATGTGACAACAAGGAATTTGGAATTCATCTGGTGCAATACGTTTTGCTCCTGTAATGGGAAATAACATCCAGAGGTCAGTGCTTACTGCACCAAAATCTACATGTCCCTAATTTTGGCAACAAATGATAAGGTGATGGATGGAAGTTTGAATTTATGTCAGACACTGGCAATCACTCAGAATCGCATTCCAGTCTATACTTTTTCACCCATCATGCCACTCTAGACATAGGACCACCCTATGTAAATCAGTACAGAGGCTGCTCCTCATGGGAAGAGTCCATTACAAACTCCAAGACAAGCCACCTCCAGAAGGGATCACAAACAACACCGGGCCAGTCCCTAATTGCCGGGCATTTTTTCTCTTTAAATCCTGGCAAGTTTTGCCTGAAAAAATGTAATCGGTGGTGTGCCTTTTATTGCATGTGCATGTACTGATGCAATATTAACTACTGCAATACTTATAATTCTGATACTTGTGGTAACAGGAGTTGCTATACATATTGGAAATCATCATCTCACTAGTAATGAGAGGGTTTAGCATAGATATGGACCTATCTCTCTGGCCCATTAAGTTTCTAGAAACTTGAGCCTTTTGAATCCTTTGGCAGCTCAGTATCACATTAGCAGAAGCAAAGGTAGCTGACCTCTACCACTAGACATAACCAAATCCTGCTGCCTTCTCATCAATAATAACACGTTTTGCTTCAGTGGGGACTTGGCCCTGCAGTTTGGCCTGGACTGGCCTTGGACTGTTCCTAATGGAGAAGGCCAAAGGTTGATGTGCATATGGTTAATTCCTGTCTGAGGTGACATTGTTGGCAAAGAATGATGGACTGGAGTATGGCTTAGAATAATTGCAGGGCCTGAGATTAATTCAAGCATTCCTCCCTTCATTGTTTGTTTACCTCTGAAACTGTTCTCAACATCTCTTAAGTTCATCATAATGTACTCTCTGTCACACAAACACTTGTGTATCTTCTACCCTTTTAAGCAATCCTCTCCTGCTAATTATCTTTATTTAATATTAAACAAAACGTGTTTTAGTCATCTTCAGTACTGCTTTCTGACAGTAGGTGGCATCATACCAATTTGCTACTGCGCATATCACAGCCTTATATCCTGCTTCTTTTAAGCCCATTGGCATCAAGTCACCAAACATATTATGGGTAATAGAAGTGACATTAAACAACCTTTGACACATGATATTACAGGACTTGCACATTGTTCCACACTTCCCTCTTAACAGCCTCCAATGTGCTGATTCGAGGTTAAGGAATAGGTGCAGAGTGGAAACTGCCATAAGTGCACATGACTTTTGAAATCTTCTTTACTTTCTATTCCTGACTCTGTCTTGATGCCCATGAGTACAGGAGCAACAAAGGGCAAGGCAAGGTTACCACTTGCTACCTCTTGTTACGCCTAATTGATGTCCATGGTTAAGGCTGTGAAATCAATTACATATAAGTAAAGACTAGTATAATGCTCATTGTCTGTGCATCATCAGGTCATGTGCAGTTAACTTTGTATTGCTTGGGCACATTGTCCCATATTAGATATACTTTTAGAACATCTTAGACAAAAAATGCTACTCTTTAGTTTGGAGAAATAAAGTACCTCATTCTGGTGTTTGTCACTTAGGGGTCCTTTACTTGGGAACACCCGCCTACAAGGCGACAGTCCCACAGGGCAAATTAGGATGTGACCATCACTGCAGCAGTTGCATTGCCCATGTTTTGTATTGCAGCGGGTGCTGCGCTGTGCAGCACCCGCCGCAAGACAAAACAGACACCCACTCATATCCCTGCACTAAGTGGCAGGTGCCATGCAGTGCCTACCACGAGTTGCAGAGATATGTTGTCTCCCAACACCCAAAGTCTAGGGCCATGGGTGAAGGGTTTCCCACTATGAGGCACCAAAGTCCCTTTCCACCACCCTTTTCATGGCTGGTTACCCGCCATGAAAAGGCTGGTGGAAAGGGACATTGTAATCCCCATTGCTGTGCCTGGCAGGCACCCCCAACATAGTAGGGACTACAAGCCCCTCCACCGCACCGGTGGGTTCAAGGAGCCAGTCGAATGCGTGGCAGTCGGGCTTTGCAACCGCCATCACCGAAAGCCTGTCGGTGGTGGTCTCTCCGCCATCATAATCGGGCCCTTAGTGTAGAACTGTAGTGAATAAAAAAGTTGTCATTTCCTTTGAGCAAAAAAAAAGTTTCAGCGAATATAATTCTGTTTTACATATCTGCTTGTGCTATTCACCCTTGCATAGTTGCCAATTCACATATTTCACAAAAACATTTATGAGTATGGGAAGTAATATACCTGTGGTTCTATATTGCTTACTTGTACAACCCTCTGTGAATCTGCCCCAAAACTTTAAACTCCTGATTAGTAAAAGACTAGGTATGGCCAGTCCTTTCTATTTGTACTAATTTATGTAAATATTCCCAATTTAAGATGTTTTGCAGCCAATTTACTAAGGCATGTAAAAAATGCCATTGTAAATAGGCTCCTTTCTATCTATCTTCATGGCTAAAGTCAGCATCCTTGTTTCTGCAGCTGTGACAACCCTTAATACAAAGTTCATATTCCCTCTTGTATTTCATCACATATTGTCAATATTTTAATGTGTTTTGGATTATTGACACATTGGATTGCAGAAACTAGAGCAATGCATTTTACTGTACTAAACTCTCTATATTTAATAAACACGTTGAATCTGCTCCAAAGTATTGCCGCTGACATGTAGAGAAATATGAGGTTATTACAAATCAATAGATTAATAATTCAAACACCATATCATTTTGCTGCAAGGCACACCTGTGTTAACGAGAAGCAGTTTAAGGCTAATATTCTGCTCAGAGTTGAAATAGACAAATCTGATCTGGCTTGTAAAATCACACCTGGATATCATGCTATGAAATATAGGGCATGTGAGGTGTTAGCACAGCTATCTGAGACTGCTAAAGGTGGCTAGAGAGCCCTATATTGTAATGTTTTAGTGCATTACATTACTTTCTTGCAAGAGCAAGACAAATGCTGAGTGGAAGTTTTTCTTTTTATTCCACTGCTCTGCATTGAAACACAAATTGCTGGGGGGGTAAATAAAGCAAACAATCACAGATCAGCATGCATTTACTCAGCGGTGACCAATATCCAAGAAACTGAAAGCCTTACTAAAATTGTATTACTTTAATTTAATAATTTATTAGCATCTTTTTAAAAACTTTTTAGAAGAAGAAAAATCTGCTCTGCTCGTGATAAACCTAGGACTCCCTTTTTGTGCTAGTTGCCAGTCTTATCTTTTCTCAAATTCTGGGTAGTTATAGTTAGGATTGTGTTTCCATAGGAAAAAAGTTTTTGGGTTGCATATATCTGTAGTGCCATTTGACAAATCTTCATGAAACTTAAAAAATATATATATTTTTTACCTCAGCTCCTTAAAGCCAATTTTTGGCGTGATCCCTCACGGCGGGACCAGATTAAGAGAGGGTCCCAAAACATGCTTTCCACTGTCATTTTTGTACAGGAACTGTAGACACAGCTACAGCCCAAACGGCTAGAGGGATTTGCAACAAATTTGGCAGAAAGCTACATCTTGGTCCCAAAAAATTGCTTTTTGTGCTTTAGTGTAAATCTGTTAAGGAGATTATGAGCAATTAGGCTCCCCCAATGCTGATATTTTAATAAAGGGGAGAGGTGCGCACAGCCCGCCTCCTTGTGCTTTAATAGGCCCTGTACTCCATCCCCCAGGTTCAAATGTAAATGAAAAGGGGAGGGGGCAGTGAGACCTCATCTTCTAAACCTTCATAGAACAAAGGGACCCCATCCCTCAGTGCTGAATGACACAAAAAAAGAGAAGGGGCCAAGTAACCCCCTCCCGAGCCACTTCAGGCCCTGTGGATCCCAACGCCTTGGGTCACTTTTTAAATTAATGTGAATGGGGTGCATAGCCCCCCTCCCTGAGGCAATAGTTGCCCCGGGACCTCATCCCCAAGGGCCTTTCATTTGTATTATGGGAAGGGGCGACACAGACCCCTCCTCAAGTTAGTTAAGGGCCCCCTTCCTCTGAGCCAAATTCCATTATTAAGGAGAGGGGGCACATGACCCTAATCCCGTAGTTTTCCTAGACCCCAGGAACCCCATCTCCCAGGGCTGAATGACAGAAAAAAAAGGGGGGCAGTGTGCCCCCCTCACTGAGCCAGTAAAGACCCCAGGGTCCCCATCCCCTGGCTGGCTCAGTTATTGTATCCCGGGAAGTCCACCCTCGGTATACAGTTGTTTTCATGCCCGCATGGGAGTGGGCAAGGAAACATATGTCTGCTTCCACCCATCAGGAATTTTTTTAAAGCTCCCACAGGTGGGAGCAGCCATGACTTCCCTACCCACAGGAATGCGCATGCCCCCTCCCCTTATTAAAAGAATTCAGCTCCAGGGTAATGGGGTTCCCGGGACCTATTAAAAGCTTGGGGATGTGGGCAGATGGAATACGGCACCGGGGGATGTGGTCCCTGGGGCATTTCAGGCTCATGGAGGGGCCTGCATATCTCCTCCCCTTACTAAAGGATTTTGACCTTGGGGATGGGGTCCCCAGGGCATATTAAGGCCCAAGGAGGGGGCCCCTACTTCTGAACGGAATATGGCCCTAGGATGGGGTCTCCAGGGCCTAATAAAGAACAGGGCAGGGGTCTGTGTGCCCTCTGCCCTCATTAATGAATTTAGGGCCAGATGCATCAAAGGGGTTTGCCGATTCTGTGTCTATGAGGAAATGGTTTGATACATATGGCCCATAAACTTTTTTAAAACACTCACAGTCACTGGATGATGTAATCACTGATCTTATTAGTGATGCCATTTGAGATGTCATGAGTAATGTCACAGACCATGTCATGAGTGATGTAATATGTGAGGTGATAAGCACTGCATTGCGGGGGCGCAAGTTATAGTTAAGTCAGGTAACTATAATGGCAGAATTTCTCTGGTTT
The DNA here is from genome assembly GCF_964261635.1 of Lissotriton helveticus. NCBI lineage: Eukaryota > Metazoa > Chordata > Amphibia > Caudata > Salamandridae > Lissotriton > Lissotriton helveticus. The sequence continues at coordinate 118,794,058 of NC_136068.1, forward strand.
TGTATGAGTAAAATCTGACCCTAACTATAACATTACTGTAAAATTTGTTTTTTTGGGTGCATTTCTAAGGTTTTTTAAATTCAAGAAGACTAATTATAATGCCCTTGTAACCTTTGGTTTTTTTGATGAATGTCTAAGGTTTTTTAAATGCTAATTCCTAACTATAATGTGTCTGTAACCTTTGTTTTTTTTAGTGAATTTCTAAAGTTTTTTAACTAGCAGTCGAGTTGGTAGATGGGTGTAGAAAGGGGGCTGGGCCTCCGACCAGATCCTAGGAATTAGACTGTGTAGGAATTACAAAAGGTACCAGGAGGGCTTCTTGGAACACAAGATCCCTCTGGAGGCAAAGGGACTTTATCCCCCAAGTAGTGGTGCCCCAGGAGGCACGTTCGCAGAGTGGTGGAGAAAGGGAGCGTGGCCTCAGACAACTTCTCAGCTATCCTGATGTGTGAGACTTACTGGAGGTAGCAGGAGGGGTAGCTGGCCACCAAAGACATCTTTGGGAGCCAATTACCCCTCCTATTACTTCCAGTAAGTCTCATACAGTAGGATTGCTGAGTTCTGATAGCAGGCCACGCCCCCTTTCTCCACTACTCTGCAAATGCGCCTCCTGGCGCGTTCTTGGTTGAGGGATGATATATATATATACATTTATTTATATATAAATATATATTACCTACTGGCGATAGCCAGTAGGTATATATAGTTAGGATTGTTTTCCATAGGGAAATCGCAACATTCTATTGGGAATAACTTTGGTGCCGGTTGAGGAATCTTCCTGAAATTTTCTTTAACTTTGCCTCGCGGCGCTCCGCTCCTTCCCTGAAAGTTTGGGGGGGATTCGTCAAGCGGGGGCCGAGATAAAAGGGGGGTCCCAAAACGTGTTTTCCCCATGTTAATTTCCATAGGGCGGTTGGACTCACTTTTAGCCCGAACGGCTGAATGGTTTTCCACCAAACTTGGCAGAATTGTAGGGACTGGTAGCCCGATGTGCCTTTGCTATGTCTCAAGATATGTGCTCCAGTGGTTTTTACGAAAATTTACTTTGAAAAAATATATATTGGGCTACATTGGGCTATATAGATGTTAGAGCCCAAATGTAGCCCAATGTAGCCCAATGTAGCCCAAAGATGGCCACCAGAGACAAAAAAAAACAAATGTAGCCCAAATATCAGCCAGATGTAGCCCAACTATAGCCCAATGACAGAATGTCCCAGAGTGTTCTAAAGAACAACTAGAGCGCTAACAGTCTTACTTATGACAAAAGTATGGCACACCTGAAGTCATCCTGATTGGAATAAAGTGTTAACACTTAAAACATTTAATTTGCAAAGGAACAAAATGAGGGGGTTCATTTTGCCATAGAAATTATGATTAGTGCTGAAGAAAGAAAAATTAGGGCACATTTTGAGTGACTTCTCAAATCCTCTTATATTTCATTAAAAAAATTCTGATATGCAGTCTCCCAAGATGGCCACCAGAGACAAAAGAGCCCAAATGTAGCCCAAATATCAGCTAGATGTAGCCCAACTATAGCCCAATGACAGAATGTCCCAGAGTGTTCTAAAGAACAACTAGAACGCTAACAGTCTTACTTATGACAAAAGTATGGCACACCTGAAGTCATCTTGATTGGAATAAAGTGGTAACACTTAATACATTTAATTTGAAAAGAAACAAAATGAGGGGTTTCATTTTGCCATAGAAATTTTATATATATATATATATATTCACTGAAAAAACCATAGGTTACACACCAGTTATAGTTAGGAATTAGCATTTAAAAAACCTTTGAAATTCACTGAAAAAAACATAGGTTTCACACCAGTTATAGTTAGCTGGAAATTTTACTCGCATAAAACCCATGTTATAGTTAGTTGGACTCACTATAACTTGCACGTCTGCAAGGCACTGCTGATGACGTCACATATTACATCACTCATGCATATATTTAAATATTTAAACATTACTCGCTAATATATGTATTCACTAAGATACACTTAATAAGCCAGTTAACCAATCAATTTTTTTTTTCTAAAACACTGAGAAAACCATAGGTTTCAGGCCTTATATAGTTAGGAATTAGCATTTAAAAAACCTTTGAAATTCACTGAAAAAAACATAGGTTTCAGGTCTTATATAGTTAGGAATTAGCATTTAAAAAACCTTTGAAATTCACTAAAAAAAAACATAGGTTTCAGGCCTTATATAGTTAGGAATCAGCATTTAAAAAACCTTTGAAATTCACTGAAAAAAACATAGGTTTCAGGCCTTATATAGTTAGGAATTAACATTTAAAAAAACTTTTGAAATTCACTGAAAAAACCATAGGTTTCAGCAGTTATATAGTTAGGAATTCGTTTTTAAAAAACCTTTGAAATTCACAAAAAAAACTATAAGTTTTAGTGGTGTTATAGTTAGCTGGACATTTTACTCATACAAAACCAATGAAATTGCTCCTATATAGTTAGTTGTACTAACTATATTTTGCGCACCCGCAATCCAACTTTGTTATAATTCCTAACTATATAAGGCCTGAAACCTATGGTTTTTTCAGTGAATATATATATATATATATATATATATATATATATATATATATATATATATATATATATATATATATATATATATATATATATATATATATATATATATATATATATATATATATATATATATATATATATATATATATATATATATATATATATGTATATATATAGAGCACCAGACTTGGAGGCCGCACACGTTGAGTGATACTTTATTCCTGCAAGTCAGCCCTGCTTGACATCCGCAGGCGCACAGAATTTCATTTGCCAGCATTCAAGTCCTGACGCGTTTCGGCCGTCCTCGCCCTTGGTCAAAGGTGATCTGGCTGATGTGAAACAGGTAACATGCCACCGCTCGAAGTAACTGTTCTGTGAACTCTCGCCCACTGGGCGTGTCTGCACATTGCATCCTGGAACTTGGAGTTCTTTTACAAGGTAAGTCTTTAGTAATGGCGGTTGCCGGTTCCACATTAAAATCTTTACCACAGTGGGTTTCTGTAGAGCTGCGAGTGTAGCAGGACTGTTTTCACCCTTATTGCAGAAACCACAACACTCCATGTTGCGATGTTCAGTGACATCGCTGGACACCTCTTCCTTCGCGGGGGTAGGCCTTCCGCGACTCTGTATCGGCCTTAATTCAATGCCACACAAAAAGCACCAGACTTGGAGGCCACACACGTTGAGTGTTACTATATTCCTGCAAGGCAGCCCTGCTTGACATCCGCAGGCGCACAGAATTTCATTTGCCAGCATTCAAGTCCTGACGCCTTTTGGGCGTCCTCGCCCTTGGTCACAGGTGATCTGGCTGATGTGAAACAGGTAACATGCCGCCACTCGAAGTAACAGTTCTTTTAACTCTTGCCCACTGGGCGTGTCTGCACATTGCATCTTGGAACTTGGAGTTCTTTTACAAGGTAAGTCTTTAGTAATGGCGGTTGCCGGTTCCACATTAAAATCTTTACCACAGTGGGTTTCTGTAGAGCTGCGAATGTAGCAGGACTGTTTTCACCCTTATTGCAGAAACCACAACGCTCCATATTGCGATGTTCAGTGACATCGCTGGACACCTCTTCCTTCGCGGGGGGTAGGCCTTCCGCGACTCTGTATCGGCCTTAATTCAATGCCACACAAAAAGCACCAGACTTGGAGGCCACACACGTTGAGTGATACTTTATTCCTGCAAGTCAGCCCTGCTTGACATCCGCAGGCGCACAGAATTTCATTTGCCAGCATTCAAGTCCTGACGCGTTTCGGGCGTCCTCGCCCTTGGTCAAAGGTGATCTGGCGGATGTGAAACAGGTAACATGCCACCGCTCGAAGTAACTGTTCTGTGAACTCTCGCCCACTGGGCGTGTCTGCACATTGCATCCTGGAACTTGGAGTTCTTTTACAAGGTAAGTCTTTAGTAATGGCGGTTGCCGGTTCCACATTAAAATCTTTACCACAGTGGGTTTCTGTAGAGCTGCGAATGTAGCAGGACTGTTTTCACCCTTATTGCAGAAACCACAACACTCCATGTTGCGATGTTCAGTGACATCGCTGGACACCTCTTCCTTCGCGGGGGTAGGCCTTCCGCGACTCTGTATCGGCCTTAATTCAATGCCACACAAAAAGCACCAGACTTGGAGGCCACACACGTTGAGTGATACTATATTCCTGCAAGGCAGCCCTGCTTGACATCCGCAGGCGCACAGAATTTCATTTGCCAGCATTCAAGTCCTGACGCCTTTTGGGCGTCCTCGCCCTTGGTCACAGGTTATCTGGCTGATGTGAAACAGGTAACATGCCGCCACTCGAAGTAACAGTTCTTTTAACTCTTGCCCACTGGGCGTGTCTGCACATTGCATCCTGGAACTTAGAGTTCTTTTACAAGGTAAGTCTTTAGTAAAGGTGGTGGCCGGTTCCACATTAAAATCTTTACCACAGTGGGTTTCTGTAGAGCTGCGAGAGTAGCAGGACTGTTTTCACACTTATTGCAGAAACCACAACGCTCCATATTGCGATGTTCAGTGACATCGCTGGACACCGCTTCCTTCACGGGGGAGGCCTTCTGCGACCCTGGATTGGCCGCAATTCAATACCACACGAAAAGCACCAGACTTGGAGGCCGCACACGTTGAGTGATACTTTATTCCTGCAAGGCAGCTCTGCTTGACATCCGCAGGCACACAGAATTACATTCTGTGCAGCCTCCAAGTCTGGTGCTTTTTGTATATATATATATATCTATATATATATATATATCTATATATGTATGGTTCATGTTTATCTCATGACGTTTTATTTTTGAAACGCCACGCATGGAATAATGCGATTGCCCATCTGTGGGCTTTATCATGCAATTTGCTACTTTGTGTTACATATATCATACACTACAAGATGGCCGCATTTGTCCTTTGCGAGGCGTAAGTCCCCTTGTTCATGTCCATGCCTGACTGGAAGTGGGAGTGATCATGTTTTGTTTAAATCAATGTCGGAAACAAACACAGTGCATCACACACTGACGAAGGCAGACCGCCGAAACGCGTCTGTGTGCACCCCTCCGCTAAATAAAATCTAGCGCGTTTGTAACCTTCATCCTCGAGTGCTGTCATATTCTTTTTCCAGGAGTGGGAAGGGTTTTGGAGCGTTAATGTGTGGCGGTGTCCACGAACCGCCGACAGCACCCGCCGACGAGTGAGCAGCCGCTTTTTCGTGGAGAAAGGAGCGTGTTTGAAGTGCGCGGCTGCGCACCGCCTGATCCAATCTGGGAGTTCGAGTCCGGTCACGGATTACGGAGGAGTACGCGAGTTCCCGTGTCTTCCGAGGAAGACGTCTCTGGTGAGCATTGTATGTGGCTGTTAATCGTATGCTCCCATCTCTGTACGTCAGGGAATATTGGAATCGTGTGGCCAGGCGATAGAGGATTGAAGTTGCAGACGCGCTTTTGAATTGCGGGGGCGGCAGCACTATCTGTATGCACGAGTCTACAGCACAAGTTTAATACTGTTTATGACACGTGCTACTCCGACATGTTTTCCGATGCGGAACGGCAAACGGCAGCAAAGGGCATGTTTAAAAGGCAGACAAGATCGCCTGCAACAGCTGAATTGCCTACAGTGGAAACGCCCAGTAACCCATTTCTAATAACCATGACTAAATTGGAACGCCTTCACGAAAGGGAGATCCGCAAATGGTGGGAGGCGACAAGCCTTACTAATTATATCGAAGAAGAAAGGGTACCAAGGGGGTTGAGAGTCCACACTGTTCCCTCCTACGAGAATCCGGACCCGCAACTGCTTACGGATTGGTTCGAACACACTGCTCAATACTGTGAGGGCACACTCAAAATACTTGTGAAATATGCTTGGAGCGACAGGGAGCGAGCACTGGCAGACATTCAAGTAATTGATAACGAACTTGAAAATGAAACCGATTCTAGCCAAGTAGCAAACATCACACAGATGAAGGAACAAATGAAAAACAGGCTAGTAAAATATGAAGCCAAAATAAGACTCCGTAAACAGGAGAAATACGAGAGGGACGCAAATGATTATCTAACTGGACGCGTCCTCACGTATGCGAAAAAGTTTGACGCTCCACGCAAGGCCCTCCAGAAGAGCAGAAAGGAAGGTGCTGGGACAACAAGCGGAACTGGGGAAGTGACTTCCGAATCAGATATAACTGAGAATGAATCGGAAGAGAATCAATCAGACCCAGATACACGCACTACCAACAGAAGGCCTAAACCGGCAGAGAAAAGCACCAAGACTCCTTTTCAGGAGGAGTACGAAGTAATCAAAAGCACATGGCTCCGAGGTGGGAAGAACAAGCCCCCAGACATGGATACCCAAGGAGCAGAAAAAGACGGAGAACCAGACGGGCGGGTGGGGGGAACAAGAGGCAGAGGCGGCGCCCCAGTATCTCGCTGGACGAATCGGAAGCGCACCAACAAAAAACAATAGCCTCAGCTAACAATTCAAGTGGAATGAACAGCACCACCGACCCCTCAGGAAACCCTAACACTTACAATGAGGCAACAAACTTAACGGTGGTCAATCTCACTACCAGAAAGCTTACAATGGAAGAAGAGCAAGTCCTAAGCCTTGGACTAACCTTCTGTCCAAACAGTGAGTTGGAATACACCCAAACTAAAATAGACCTGTTCCGCTTCACGCGCAAATTGAAATTATATAAACACTTCAAATTGCGACCACATCTACAAAACAAAGAACACCAAGGGCGAAGAATCACAGCAACAGACGTACTGAGCAGTAAAGACTTACGCTCAGTAGAGATACTAAGTGATCTGGAATTGGAACATACACAGAACCTTGCAGACCTGGATCCCGCCCAGAGAGCGGAAATGCAGGGTATCGAACAAGAAAGTGAAAGCAGTGGATTTAAACCAGTGTCCACCTTTGTTCCCCAATTCCCTTGGGATGCTATAGATGTTTTCTCGGAAGCCATGAACGAGGACCTATTAAAGTATCGCAAAATCAATCAACAAAATCCCCACCAGAACATCACGGAACCACAGAGACTGGCCCTTAAAGGATTAACGACGGACACGAAAATTATTGTGAAGCCCTCCGATAAGGGCGGGAACGTGGTTTTAATGACTCGTGAATACTACACGAAGGAAGCACTAAGGCAACTCTCAGATGAGAACTTTTACATCAAATGCACTAATGAGACCTACCAGCAGAGCATTATAGAATATGACAAACTAATTTCTAAGTGGTACAATCAACGTATGCTGAGTAAAGATGAACATCTGTTCTTACGCACTACTTGCCCTATGACTCCTACTTTTTACCACCTCCCAAAACTTCACAAAAATCGTGACTGCCCACCTGGCCGCCCGATTATTTCTTCTATTGGGAGCCTCACAGAGAATATGTCTCGCTTTGTGGACCACACCTTATTTCCTCTAGTGTCTACTCTGGACTCGTATGTACGAGACACGAAAGACTTTTTGGCCAAATTGAATAACTTGGTGTGGGAACAGGATTATCTTTTGATGGTATTAGACATCACTAGCCTCTACACAATTATTGAGCATGATCATGGACTAGAGGCTGTGAAATGGGCATTAGAACAACGCCAACTACGATTTTCTAGACACAATCTAATGATACTAGAATTCGTAGAATTTTGTCTGAAACATAACATTTTCCTGTTCGAGGAACAGTTATACATCCAGAAGTCTGGCACGGCGATGGGTACCTGCTTTGCCCCCAGCTACGCGAATTTGTTCGTGGGCTGGTGGGAGGAGCAGGTACCCAGGAGCTGTATAATAGGATGCAAAGAGGGTAAGGTCATCTGTTGGCATCGGTATATCGATGACCTTTTCGTTGTATGGAAAGGCAACTTTGAAACAGCTCAGGAATACATCAATGTACTAAATAACAACCAAATCAATCTACATTTTTCGGGAACAGTGAGTCCGGTGGCAGCGGACTATCTGGACCTCAAAATATATGTAGAAGACGGACACCTCCATACTAACCTCTTCAGAAAACAAACTGCTGGCAATTCCACACTGCATGCCAGCAGCAGCCATCCACCCCAATTAATCAACAGTATCCCCTACGGGGAACTGCTGAGACTTCGCAGGAACTGTTCCAAACCCTCTGATTTCGAAGCGGCTAACAACACTCTCAATAGAGTCAGGAGAATAGAGAGACAGTCCCTTCTGACTAGTAATCCTGAACAGGTCAATCGAAGAGGCTTGCCAGGTGACAAGAAGGGCCAGTTCAGAGTTATAACTCCCTATTCATCAGGAGCGGATAGCTTCAGAGCAATGCTACGGAAGAATTGGCATATTCTTTCCACCGATAGTGTGCTTAAAGAAGATCTCCCAACTCAGCCACTCCTAACCTTCAGCAAAGCTAGATCTCTAGGCGACTTACTAGTGCGCAGTCATCTAGACAAAGTGCCCCTGAGAACTAATACTTTAAGGGAGCAACGAGGTTTTTACCCCTGCGGCCGCTGCAAAGCGTGCGCAGGCAGTAAACGTGTCCTCTCTTATGTACTAACAGAAACTGGCAGGAAAATGTATATAAACAAATTCATTACCTGCAGCACACAATATGCCGTCTATTGCATACAGTGCCCCTGTGGCTTACGCTATATTGGGAGCACTATTAAGGAGATCAAGCTCAGAATATTAGAGCATATGCAAGCCATCGATAAAATAGATCAGACCTATCCGGTGGCTCGTCACTTTGCGGAGGCCCACAATCGAGACCGGAATAAGCTTCAGTATTTCGGCCTCGATACTGTACCCCCGAACATACGTGGAGGTGACCGCTTACGCAGATTAAGGAGACTTGAGTCCCGTTATATCATAGATCTGTGTACGAAACATCCTAAAGGTCTCAACAGTGGGGAGGAGATGGCTTTCCATCTAGGGAAATGAGTAGAGAACAACATTTGGTATAAATAATTCCAAGATGATAGTCCATCTTAGCAAACTGTAATTAGAACTTCCCAACATCATCGCATATGGAATAATTGTATACCAATGTACATAATAGCTCTGAAGCTTCTATCTGATTTTCTGATTTTTTGATTTTTTGTCATGTATATATTAATTGTGTGAGAGACTCTTTATATCGTTATCTGACTCACAGTACCTGTCTTCTTGTACATTTTCTTATTATGAATCTAAGAAATATTGTAAATACTGTGTGATCCAGATCGAATGAATTGAAATTTGATTGGGAATAACGCATGGGTACAACATAGGAGTGTCCCACATATCTAGCTTTCCACTGTATATAAGATGCACTTTAATCACATATGTTCCATTATGGACTCATCTTACAAATCTCCATATGAAACATTATCTATATGTTGTGAACAATTGTACATGTCTTTCTGTTGTTGCATGCGACGCATCTCACTCCATATATATCCCACCATTTCCACACCTTTTTAGCTAGGCCCATTATTTGGCTGTTGGTTAGGAAGTGATTTATTTCTTCTTTTTTGGTGTACAGGTGTTTGGACTATGTATTGTATATGGGGACATTAGCCGATCCACGGCTGTATGGTTCATGTTTATCTCATGACGTTTTATTTTTGAAACGCCACGCATGGAATAATGCGAATGCCCATCTGTGGGCTTTATCATGCAATTTGCTACTTTGTGTTACATATATCATACACTACAAGATGGCCGCATTTGTCCTTTGCGAGGCGTAAGTCCCCTTGTTCATGTCCATGCCTGACTGGAAGTGGGAGTGATCATGTTTTGTTTAAATCAATGTCGGAAACAAACACAGTGCATCACACACTGACGAAGGCAGACCGCCGAAACGCGTCTGTGTGCACCCCTCCGCTAAATAAAATCTAGCGCGTTTGTAACCTTCATCCTCGAGTGCTGTCATATTCTTTTTCCAGGAGTGGGAAGGGTTTTGGAGCGTTAATATATATATATATATATATATATATATATATATATATATATATATATATATATATATATATATATCCACACTGCAGCCAATGTCTGCTTTTATTTTGTTTGTTTTTATTTCTGCAATGGGTAACTGGGTAATTATTAGTATTTATTTCAAACTTAAGCATGGATTTTTTTGTATGACTTTTAATATTCATTCTATGTGTTAGCAAAAAATAGATAAAAAAAGTGCAGGCTTGCTAAAGACAGAGCTATTGGCTTGCTTATGTTTTTTCTCATTTTCACAGTATTTCTCGATATTCACTTTTCTTTCTGTTGCAAAATCAAATTGCATCTATTGTACTTCTATGTTTATTCAACTTTTAAGTATTTAGGATTTTACTAGGCTATGTAGTCATGTACTAAGTATACAGTAAACATGAGTATGAGTATACAGTAAACAGTATACTCATCTGAAATAATTATATCGTAATAAAAGCCCATCTGCATTTATTTAAATTTAAGTAGAAAATATTGGGCCTGAGTGTATATGTACAAGTGATTTGCTCGCACAAAAACACTTTGCGATGTACTAAAACTACTTTGCAACTCAGAAAAGTCTTTCCAACTTGTGAAGTAAGTTTTGTGCCTCAATCCTAAACTCAAAGAGATAGGAGCATAAAAGGGTCTGGACTGATATAATCAAGTCTGAGATCAGGCAATGGAGTTGCAAACCCTTGACAGGTTACCAGCCGCGGCTGGTGGTGGGAGTACCTGCCGGGCGGTGACGTGGGGAGGTTGGGTAGTAATGTATGTATTACGGAGTTTAACAGGTAAGTTAACATATATATAAATAAAACGAATTTTGTTGCGTGCACTGCATCACCAAATGTGATGCAGTGCACGCAACAAAATTATTTTTATTTATTTATGTTTACTTACCTGTTAAACTCCGTAATCCATACATTACCACCCCCCACCCTGCCCCTCCCCCTCCCCACATCACCGGCCGCGGCTGCAGGTTACTGACACCTTACATGGAGTGATAACACATTTTCAAAGTTCAAACTGTCCGTGGGGGTTACCTTCCGGCTAGTGAATTTTAATGCGTCCTTGATAAACTGTGGTCAAGGGGAACACTGTATGATTCCTGTGATGTAATTCCCTGCATGTCAATTTATTTCCCCTCCTCTCATTTTTATGGACATGTAGGGAACAAAAATGCAAGAATGGAGATCTTCTGTTTGTCGCAGGGCTTCATGACTGTGTTTGAAGGTTTTTACAGAGTCAGAGTATTTTGTGATATTACTGTTAGTAACATTGCAAAATGAAAGAAGGTCACAAACCACTCAGGGCCTCATTTTCAAAAAAAGGATGCAGCACAGTGCCATAAGCCATTTTGCTGCACTGAGCTGCATCATTTTAAAAGCACAGGCATGAGTAGTATTCATAACAATACAATGCATCCGTGTGCTTTCCCTTGTGCTGGCGCACAATTGGCTTCCATGCACCGGCCGCGCAGGCACCCCTTTGTCATGCTGCAAGGGTGCCTGCATTGCAGGGATGATTGTTTTTGTGCAGGAAGGGGGACCTTCCTGCACGAAAACAATAATTGAAAACAATAATTGATAGAATGTTACTCTTTCTCTTCATGCTGCAGAATGCATGCACAGAAAGAGGAAAAAGCGAGGAGAAATAAAAAGTATTTCTCCTCGTTGTGTTGAGGCATAGGACTCTGGCGCATTTTCAGCTTTATAAAACTTTGTCAATCTGGAAATGTGTCAGGTTCCATGGATGTTGCATGGGAACATCCAGAGCAACACCTATTGAAATCCCCTTTCACAAGGAGTAATGCATGGAAGGGGCCTTTATTTAAAAGGCTATAGAAACTCATGTAGGGTGACTTTATATGGCCTTGTAAACATGGGCAGACACACTGTGCAATGGCCTTGTAAATCAGGCCCTCAGTGTGCAAAAAAGCTGCCTAGTTGTGACTTTATTCATCAGGCCCTTAATTCCCTATAGTTACTCACTTACCAGACAGCTTTAGCCATCTGGTTATGAAAGACTTCTAGGGGACTGGCCCAAAGAAAATCATATGGCACATTGCTTGCACTGATTGACTCTGTTGCTAATCCTATTTCCTTGCTTCTTTGTAGATGGATTTTTTTCTTTTCTTCTTCTTCTATGTTTGTCTCAACCCCCCCTCCATCCTCCACCACTTAGCATAGCTCCTTCGCCATGCTTTGACTGGCTGACCTTTATTCACTGCTCACTGTTAAGGAATTATTATTTTCTTTTCCATTAAGAATGCCATGAGAGTGTATGAGCTTTCCAACTCTCTCCCACATGTGCTTTCCCCTCCATGCTTTGTTGCTCTCTCCCTAATGTGCATCTCCCCCTCTATGCTCTGTTGCTGTCTCCCTCATGTGCTTGTCCTCTCATGCTCTGTTGCTGTCTCCCTGATGGGCTTCTCCCCCTCTGTGCTCTGCTGCTCTCTCCCTCATGTGCTTCTTCCTCTCCGTGCTCTGTTGCTCTCTCCCTCATGTGCTTATTCTCCTCCATGCTATGTTGCTCTCTTCCTCATGTGATTCTCCCTCTCCATGCTCTGTTGCTTTCTCCATCATGTACTTCTTCCTCTCCATGCACTGATGCTCCATCCCTCATCTGCAGCGTTCTCTCTCATACATCACCCCAAATCTCCACCAGCTTGGTGTTCCTCTTTACATCATGTCCTGCTTTTCTCCTACTATCTCTTCTTCTCTTACCTGGCTTCATTTTCATCTCATCATACCCCACCACCCCCGCTTAGTGTGCATAGTTGTTGATCTTTCATTCATGATTGATAGCTTTTGGTTACACCGATGGTCAATTTTTTTTACTTATCCGTTTTTTTAAATGAATGCAGACATGGAAACCTATTTTCTGCCTGTAACAAAATAAAAATAAATCTAGGAGCCTTCATTATACTCGATGTCTGAGAAACGGAAGACTATAACATTTACACATAAACAGAAGCATGTTTTAAATAAAGAGCAGGTAAACGGAGAGGTGTATTATCCTCCGGTCCCTGCTGTGCTTGTCTCATTCATTAATAACAAGTGAGATAATCCTAGCTCACCAACAGAAAAAAAGAACGAAGGAAGGCTGGTACCTACCCCTCCCCCACACCCCACCGAGATTACATAAACTTACTTACCCAGCATTCCTCCTGTTCTTTTTTCTGTCTTCTGACAGAATGGGACGAGTCAGTGTAGTGATTATGTAATCTGTGTTGTTTGGAATGTATATACACGTCATGCATAGAATGTATTGCCTTGCTTAGAATGTATTGCTTTGATTGTAGGGAGCCTTCTGAAGTCAGGGGTTCGATGGGCATGGTCAGTTGCTTGGACTCCGGGATGATGAGGCGCTCCTCCTGTGGTTGAAACCTTTGGAATAAACTTACTTGTTTATCTACTCTACAATTTTTGGATTATTAAAATCAATTGGTCTTCCACATATTGGCGACGATTGGGATTTGTTTTCAACCACCGACCCACGTGACAGAAAGGATTTAGTTTTTGCACTTTTATGATCGGATATGGTGATCGGCACATTTTTTGCGGTGTCTACTTTGTTTCTTACTGCAATAAGTCTATAGTGGACTCGATTTGGATGTGCTTTAATTTTTAAACTTGCGGATTTAACAAAAGTCTGTTTAAATCTTATCATCTTTGGATCTGTGCATAATCTTTTAAATTGTTTGTGGTGTTCGCTGCAGCATGGTGTAAACGTCAGCACGTGTGAAAGTGTTTTTGCTGAAATTGGGATTACTCGCGGAGGTGATCTTTAACAAGTGTTGGGCTTACACACCGTTTGGTTGGCAACCAGCACGCACCTGCTTTTTGGAAGTAAACAGCTTCGTAGGATTCGACTTCGGAATCTTGACTTCCTCTGTGATCAGAAGTTCTCTTTGGCTTTGTCGGCGGTCTGCGGTGCATTGTGGGAACATCCAGCGTATGACGTCAGACACTGACACGTACTTCGGCAGCCATCTTAGTGTAACTGCGAAGGGTCTGTCAGTCAAGGAACTTCTTAAGAAACCGTTTGGCGTATAACACTCGGCTCTGCCAAATTCTTCGACGATCGCTTTGGTGAAACACAGGAACATTTCTACAGCTGTGGTACTGATGGTGCGATTCAATTACCGGTGATTCACACACCTTTTCTTTATTCCTACAACTATGGTACTGTTGGTTCGATTCATTTACCGGTGATTCACACACCTTTTACTTTATTTTTTAGATTGGAGATCAATCAGAGTATTTTTACTTTGTAAAGGGAATATTCGTTTTTTGAATATTTTCTGAATATTGTGTTATTTAAGTTAAAATGTCAGCGGTCAGGGAGGTCACTCAACCTCCTCCTTTTCTGGAAAAACCGGGAAAACCAACTTTATTATGGTCAGAGTGGTTTGGTTTATTTGAAAACCATGTTATAGCTATTGATGCTGCTGACTATTCTCCTCCTAGGAAGTTTGCTTTGTTATTTGGCAGTTTGGGTTTGGCTGCTCAACGTATGTGTAATAGTTTAGTACCTATTCCTCCTCCTTCGGGTCAATCAGGGGATAGACAGTGGAACGTCTATGTGGAAGCCATTGCAAGACTTAAAAAACAATTTGAGGAGTCACCTAACATTATGTTAGAGAGACATACATTTTACAAGAGGAAACAAAAAGAGGATGAGAAAATTGACGAATATATTTCTGCATTGAGAGTCTTAGCAATTACTTGTGATTTCGGTCCCCTGCTTGACAACTATATACGGGATCAGTTTGTTTTTAATTGTGCTTCCCCTAAGGTTAAGGAGAGGATTCTCAGTTGTAAAAATCCTTCTTTATCTGAAGTCGTAGACCTTAGCCTTAGTATTGAAAGATCTATAATTTTTACAAAGGCAATGATGGTGGATTCCTCTCCTAAAGTGAATATGGTCTCTGAGGAAATGGGGGAAGAGGGACTGTATGCTGTTGGTGGGAAGGAAAAATGGATGAGCAAGCCAAGCCAAAATCAAGCCAAGCAAAACTACTGTTTCAGGTGTGGATCTAAGTTTCACATGGGGAATTTTAAAAGTTGTCCGGCCATTAATAAGCGCTGCACCGTCTGTAGGAAGGTTGGTCATTTTCAGAAGGTCTGTAGGTTAAAAAAGAAACCTGTTAAGGTTAATTGTGTGGATATGGAAGATTGTAGCGAGTACTTTGACAATCTTCTATTGATGGTGGAGGCAGATGAAAGTACAATCTTTATCAAGGGCCCTTTATGTGATACTTCTATCGATGACATTGAGGTTCATGTAATGGCAGACTCAGGGTCGCCTATCACTATTCTTCGGGATACTACTTTTTACGAGAAGTGGGGCAGAAATGTGAAATTGTCGCAAACAGATGTAAATCCGAAAGCGTTAGGAGAGAAAGATATCGATATGTTGGGGTTTTTCATGGGAAATTTACAAGTTCTTAAAAGGTCAATTGTTACAAAAATCTACGTAGCAATTAAGGGGAAAGATATTGTGGGGTGGAAGGACCTCGCTAAGATGGGCTTGTACCTTGTTCCCGGGGATGAAAATCCTATTAAAGTACGTGAGTTTCCTGTTTGTTTTGTTGAGGGGGCCAAAATAGATCCCTCTGATCTTTTAAATGAATTTAAAAATGTTTTCAGTGATAAGATTGGTTTAGGGAAAGGGGCTGAACACAAAATTAGGTTAATTCCTGGGGCAACTCCAGTTTTTCATAAGGTACGTCCAGTTCCTTTGAGTGTCAGAGCGGAGCTAAAAAAAATGCTGGAGGATCTTTGTAAGGATAAAATTATTGAACCTTCTGAGTCCTCTCAATGGGTCGCCCCCATTGTTCTGGCCCGAAAAAAGAACAATGAGATTAGGTTATGTGCGGATCTCAGGGGTCTTAATAAAAATATAAAGGTAGACTTTCATCCGCTTCCCATGATTCACGAATTGTTGGCAAATTTAGGTGGGCCCAAATGGTTTTCACTATTGGATTTAAAGTCGGCCTACCACCAGGTCCCCTTGTCTAAGGAATCTCAAGAGCTGACTACCTTTGTTACCCCATTCGGCGCTTTTAAATGTTTTAGACTTCCGTTTGGGCTGGCATCGGCAGCCAGCGTCTTTCAAAGACTGATGGACTCTTTGTTCAAAGATCTGGTGGGGGTACAAGCTTACTTGGACGATATTTTGATTTTTGCTCGAACAATGGATGAGCATAATGTTTTACTGAGGAAAGTGTTATCGATTCTTGGTGGGAGAGGTATGACAGTGAGGGAAGACAAGTGAAAATTTGGGGTGTCGGAGTTGGAGTACTTAGGGCATACGATTTCCGAGTCTGGTATCCGACCAATATTCTCCGTGGTAAGGGCTCTTACAGAAGCCAAACCGCCTGGGGATAAGGATTCTCTCCGTTCATTTTTAGGTCTAGCCGAGTATTATGCTAGGTTTGTTGTTAATTATGCTCAGGCGGTAGAACCTCTTCGCTTGTTACTCAAAAAAGGTCAGAAATTTATTTGGACCAAAGATTTGGATGAGTCCTTTATTAGGGTCAAGGAATTGATTATTTCGGCACAGGCTCTTCATGCTTTTAGGGACGATTGTACTTGTATTATCTCAGTGGACGCAAGTATGAAAGGTTTGGGGGCGGTGTTAAGCCAGCAAGTGGATGGTAAAGAACAAACTGTGGCTTTTGCTTCAAGGTCCTTGAAGGAGTTTGAAAGGCACTATAGTACAATTGAGAGAGAGGCGTTGGCCTGTGTGTGGGTGGCTCAAAAGTTTAAGATGTACATCTGGGGTGAAGATTTATAATGCTGACAGACCATAAACCGCTTTCTTTTATTTTTAGCAAGGTGACTGGAACCATTAGTCTGTCTCCTAGGTTGACCAGACTTGTTTCTAAACTTCAGGAGTTTAATTTTGAGTTGAGGCATATTGCTGGAGGCAAAAACTTCAGGGCAGATTGTTTATCCAGAATGTTGATGGATAAAGATGATGAGGATGATTTAGTGGAGGAGGATGTGGAATGTGTGTCTTTGGTCGATGCCATTGAGGAATGGGACTCTGCAATTTCGAAAGAGGAGTGGAAAAATGCTTGTTTGAAGGATGTTGTTTTGACTCAAGCTTTAGAATTTTCTTCTGGGGCGTGGCCTGATTCGAGGAATTTATCAGGTGATTTGAAGAATTTCTGTCAAATAGCGGAGGAACTTTCCATGAAGGATGGTATTTTGCTGAGGGGAGATAAATTTGTTCCTCCAAGTGGTTTGAGGAATGTGATTGTGAAGCTAGCTCACAAAGGTCACTTGGGCGTGACAAAGACATGTATGAGAATTAAGTCCCATTACTGGTGGCCTGGCATTGATGCACAGGTGAGAGCTTTAGTAAATAATTGTGAGGAGTGTTTATTGTCGGATAAACATTGGAAAACACACGATTCTCCTCTGCAGCCTACTCAGATTCCTGGGGTTGCTTGGGAGAAAGTAGGTCTGGATTTTTCAGGACCATATAATGTTCTGCCAGAGGGGAAGAGATATCTTAATTTGGCCATCGACTACTTTTCAAAGTGGATGTATTATAAATTCGTGGAGGCACCAAATTCAGATAATACCATTTCATTTTTGGAAACAGTGTTTTTGCTGGAAGGGGCGCCTCAGGTTTTGGTAATGGATAATGGAACACATTTTGTGTCGGACAATATGCGCAAGTTTTTGGAAATGCATGATATCAAACAGTTTAAAGTGGCGCTTTATTCCCCGTCTTCCAATGGTTTGGTGGAACGTGGGAACAAGATTTTGAAAGAAGGTATTCAAACTGCGATAGCTTCAGGTTTAGATGTGGGTACGTTTCTGGAAAAGAAAATTTGGAATTATAATACCTCGCCACATTGCACAACTCAGGTTTCTCCTTTTAAATTGTTAAGGGGCAGGAAGGTACATTCTTCTTTATTTCCTTCTTGGCTTTGTAAGAAGGATTCTAATCTGACTAAGGGGGGTCATGATGATCTTAATGTTACAGTTAGGCAGAAGCAAATGGTGATGAAGGAAAATTTTGATAGAGTCAAAAATGTGAAGGATGTACAAATAGCTGTTGGGGACTGGGTTATGATTAAAAAACCCTTCAGGGTTTCTAAAGGAAATTCAATTTTTACAAGTCCTGTCCAGGTTGTTAAAGTTAGTAAAAATGCTGTCTTTTCGGGGGAGAAGGGTTGGTGGAATGTAAGGCAGTTGGTAAAATTGTCTGAAGATCAAGCTACTCTAATCTGTAAGAAGAAAAGTTTGTTAACACAGGAAGGGTGTGATTGGATGCATTGGTTACAACAGGATGTTAGGTTGGATTCTCACACTCCGGCTAATGAAGATTCTTCTTCTTCCTCGTGCAGTTCTGAGAGGGTTGCCATCCCTTCTTGCAGTCGTAGTGGCCGGGTCAGGAAAGTTCCCTCAAGATACAATGAATTTATTTCTTTTTGAGTTTTATGTTTTCTTTGTTTGTTTTTGTAAAGGGGGGAAGGTGATGTAGTGATTATGTAATCTGTGTTGTTTGGAATGTATATACACGTCATGCATAGAGTGTATTGCCTTGCTTAGAATGTATTGCTTTGATTGTAGGGAGCCTTCTGAAGTCAGGGGTTCGATGGGCATGGTCAGTTGCTTGTCGGACTCCGGGCTGATGAGGCGCTCCTCCTGTGGTTGAAACCTTTGGAATAAACTTACTTGTTTATCTACTCTACAATCTTTGGATTATTAAGATCAATTGGTCTTCTACAGTCAGCAGCGGGAATGTCTGATGAGATGTCTCCACTGCCGGGCGGTGGGGGCGGTGCTGGTAATTTTGTCTCCCTCCCAGCTGGGCTTGGATTGAAACATTGCAGTTTGCCTTTGGGCTGCGGCAGTGATTCCTAGACTTTGCCGGCTGCGCCTCCCGATTTGCTCGGCTTGTTGGAAGGCACATGGTTTCCTGTGGAAGTGGCTCTGTGCACACGGAGTATGGATCGCTTCCGGGTCATGCTGCCTGACTTCCTGTGGGGGTGGTGAGTCAGAAAGTCAGGCATGCCACTGCTGGTCAGGAGATCGGCACTGCTTGAGGTGGCTGGTACCAGTTACTTCCCTATATCTGCCAGCTGTTGGTGAGCACCGAATAGCGGTTTTGTGGCAGTGCTGTCTGTACTTGGCATTACTTTGTGTCCATGTTGCTGGGGCTCTGTCTCGGACAGAGGTGGTTGGCTGGTGCTGGTGTTTGGCACGATGGGCAAACATTCCAATAAACACCGGAATGTGGAGAAATCTTCGTATTCTTCTTCTGGTTTCTCTTCTTCTTCTCTAGAGCATTCTAAATGCTACAGGGAAGGGGATGATGCCTGTCTGAAAAGCCTGATTAAGGAGACTTTACAGGAATTGGACGGGGGAGGTCGGCCCAAGTGCTCTGTTTTAGTTTTGACCTTTCAGCCTTCCAGTTCAGACGATGTCTGGATGGGGGATGAGGAGCATAAAGGGAAATATGTGGATAAAGTCATATTGCCGGATTTGCTGCAACATGTTAAATCCAACATGGGCTTCCCTGATGATGAGGCACCAAGCATGTCTGGGGATTCTTTGCTTCACCAGTTCCAGAGTACGGCACCGATGGATGTGCCTGTCCATCCCTATATCCATGAGGTTTTGAAGCGGGCATGGAAGGATCCTGATTGCATTATGCTGCCCCGGTTTATACCCAAGCTGTATACTCTCCAGGAGATGTTCACTGTCTCACCAGACTCTATTCCGAATGATTACTTCATGACCAGTCTGTTGGGCCGGAACTCGTTGGCCGAGGACTCTGTTGTTAAGGACCCTGTGGATAAGAAATTAGATGCGTCCTTAAAGAAAGTTTTCTCTGGATCTCATCTGGCTCTACGGGCTGGGATCTATGGGACTTATGTTGCTCAGTCCCTCATTTCGATTTCAAGGCTCTTTCAATCCCTGAATGATGTCTCAAACTGTTCGGATCTTTTGGAGCATATTGAAAGGCAGGTGGAGTTCCTTTTGGACGTGTCCTGATGTTGTGAGGGCCTCAGCTCCTTCTCAGGGTGCCTCTGTGGTGGCTCGATGTGATTTGGTTCTGAAGGATTGAAAGACTGATTCCGCTCAAAAGGCTGCTGCCCTGCATTTGCCTTTTCAGGGTACTATGTTGTTTGGGTAGGAGTTGGAAGGCAAGTTTTACAAGCTTTTCAAGGAAAATAAACACTCCTCCTCTTTAAAGCAGTCCTCCACTGATAAGGGGTTTTCAAAGCATAAATCCCCCTTTCATCTGCCATCCATGCAGCAGTTCTCTAGAGTTCGTGGGAGGTGTTTTTCTGCCCATTGTAGGCAGAGAGAGACGAGTCTCCCCCGCCTAAACCTTGGTTCCACCTCTATGATGGACATCAAATGATTGTTGGTAGGCGGACAAATTCAGTACATGGCCTGGTTGCTGTCTACTGCCGATGTGTGGGTTTTGGACAATGTTGTGCGCCAGGGGTATCACTTCAAGTTCACGGTCCCCCGCTGGATTCCGTGGTTCATCTACCTCCTCTTTGGCTGTCAGATGGTGCTTCGTCTGGAGAAGGGGAGAGGATTTTACTCTCTGGTTTTTCTGGTACCCAAATTGGGTGGGGGATTCTGTCTGGTGCTCGACTTGAAGGCTCTGGACAAGTTTGTGGTTCAACTGCCCTTCAAAATGGAAACTCTTCAGGGGGTGATGCCATTGGTTCTCCTGGGCATTTCATATGCACCCTGGATCTGCAGGATGCTTACTACCATGTCCCTGTTCATCCTTGTTGTCACAGGTTCCTGAGGTTTTGCCTCTGAGGCAGTCACTTTCAGTTTTGTATCCTGCCGCTTAGCCTGCGGTCTGCCGCAAGGGTGATTTGGTGTATTCACGGAGAACCACACAGCTTTCCTGTACAGCATACTGAAGAGTACAGGGTACTGAAAGGAGAGAACACACACCTCCAGCTGACAGACTGCAGATCCCGGCAGCGTGTACTAACAGATGTCTCTGTACAGGAACGTGGTGTGGTTCGTCAAAGGTCTCTGTGAACACACCAAATCACACATACAATTGAAAAAACAGATGGATGCTGCCAAGAGGGGTATCCCGTTAGAAGCTAACTATAAATAATAATGTTTTAAGCCCTGATGATGTCCCTGATGGATGAAACGCGTCGGCTGACATTGATTATTATGGTGTGATCTGGAGTTATGAAGAGAATATTGTGAAATAAAATGTATTAATTGGATACAGATAAAACTGCCTATAGATGTTTTGTGAATTGAGCTACATAAAGAGTAAGTTGATGAATTAAAGCGCTCCTCTCGAATCAAGGTTATATTGTGTTTAAAATTGGTCCAGTGGCACCACAGGGAGTGGAGTGCTTCCTAAATGATTGGAAATACAGTTATCAGGATTATACACCGGTGCGCCCGATTTTTGCCCACACCGCTGGACATTGTGTTTGAGTAGTTTGGGTGGTGTCTCTAGCAGTCATGGGGTTCCGTCAAATGTTGTTGGTGCAGAATGTGGTTGTGCTATCCGACCTCCAAAAAAGAGAGTTCCCCAGATAAACCAGAAAGGGCTGGGTAATACAAGTAATAAACAAAAATAATTCCTTTCTGTGTTTCTCAATTGAGCTGTGATAAATCTCACCAATATATATTAATGACCATCGAAAATTAGAGTGATAAAATCTCATATTTCTCAAATATCTCAAAACACGTAGGTTCATATCCTTATCTTGATTTTATTTATAAAACTTATTTCAAGCTCAAGAAAAGCTCTATGCATTCAATTACTTTAAAACCACCGCAGTTTACAGTATTCCTTACAGTACAAAAATTAACATATCAAACATTTCATTCGAATAGAACACTGTAAGTACCACCTTTTACATAAAACAATAAGTAATATTCACATGATAAACAAGTACAATAACTATTAAAAATAGGTCCTTTTGTCACATGATAAACAAGTACAATAACTATTAAAAATAGGTCATTTTGTCGACGCGTTTCGGTGTCTTTTCTGATTGTACAAACACCTTCTTCAGGACAGAACAATTTAAAAACATCACATCTTCAATATTTGGTGCCTGTATTTGGCTTCCCACTCTGGAAGTGGCAGATCTTCTCAATAACTCTAGATCCTCTTCCTAGGAGTTGGTTTTATGATACCCCCTTTGTTTTTTGTACACAACGGTGCTTAATCTTCCTTTCCTTTAAATTCTTTTTTTTCTTTTTATTAACTGGTGCAGAAACGATGTTCGAAGGGTTGTAATCAATTAACCTCAATCGATCTTAGGCCACCCCTTCAAGAGGGTATGTGGCACAATCGGCACCTGCGAGTACGTTTGTACGTGTCTCCTGGGGGCTTCTTCAGTCTCCTGTGGTATACATATGTGAATATTACTTATTGTTTTATGTAAAAGGTGGTACTTGCAGTGTTCTATTCGAATGAAATGTTTGATATGTTAATTTTTGTACTGTAAGGAATACTGTAAACTGCGGTGGTTTTAAAGTAATTGAATGCATAGAGCTTTTCTTGAGCTTGAAATAAGTTTTATAAATAAAATCAAGATAAGGTTATGAACCTACGTGTTTTGAGATATTTGAGAAATATGCGATTTTATCACTGTAATTTTCAATGGTCATTATTATATATTGGTGGGATTTATCACAGCTCAATTGAGAAACACAGAAAGGAATTATTTGTGTTTATTAGTTGTGCTATCCGACAACATGGTGTCTGTGGCCTATGTGAAAGATCGGGGGATCAGATCCCGGTCTCTGAATGCAATGGCAGTTCCCTTGTTTTGTTGGTCGGAGGAGCACCTGTTGTCTCTGTCGACAGTTCACATCAGGGGGCTGGACAATGGGCTGGCGATGCCCTCAGACATTCCCCTGCCCCCAGAAATTATTTCTGTCTCCAGTGATCTTTTGGGAGATCTGTGGGAGGTTTGGTCTTCCGTTCTGGTCCTCTTTCATCCCGACACAATGCTCAGCTTCCTCGCTTTGGTTCCAGGGTTGCTCATGTGGGGGCCTGGGGAAGGGATGCACTGACTCTTTCTTGGCCAGCCCTCCTGTTGTATGCATTCCCGCCCATTGCTCTGATCCCCCAATTCTTTGCTTGCCTAGTGCAGGGGTCTCTGGAAGAGGTGGTAGTGGTGCTATTTTGGCCCCCTAGGTCTTTGTTCCCCATTCTGAAGATGTTGGCTGTTCAGGGTCCGTGGTTGCTCCCATGCTTTCCATGTCCTCTGAGGTCGGCTTGCAGATTGCCTCTCCTGTGGCTGCAGCTGTCAGTTCGGAGGTTAAGAGGCAGGGGTTGCGAAGTCGGAGTCTCTCTGATCACTTAGCCTTGGCTATTCAGATGTCTTGTCAGCATTTGACTGTGAAGTCCAATGGAAGACATTGGGGGAATTTCTAGCGCTGGTGTCGTGCTCTGGGGTTGTCTCCACTGGAGTGTTCTCTGCCGGTGGTGCTGCAGTTTCTCTCGGATGGGTTCGCAATGCGTTTGGCTGTGTCCACCTTGCGGGTTCAGTGGGCAGCCATTAAGGTATTTTGTTCCACTTGGGGGAAGTTGTTGAACGTGGACAATTTAGTTTCCTAGTTGCTGCAGCGTTTTTCAGTGTCCTGTCCTTTGGTGAAGCTCTTGTTCCCTTTGAGGGACCTTCCCCTTGTGTTGCGTGCATTGGTGGATGCTCCATTTGGCCCTTTGCCTAGGGTGGATCTTAAATTCGTCACCTTCAAGGTGTTTTTTTTGTGGCTGACTATCACTTTGGTCAGGCAACTTGGTGAGTTGGGGTCTCTTATGGCAAGGGAGCCTATCCTGTTGTAATCTGATGAAAAGGTGGTCTTGCGTTTGGATTCCTCTTTTGTTCTGAAGGTTCCCTCGCAGTTCCATCATTCTCAGGAATTGGTGTTGCCTGCCTTGAGCGGGGATCGGTTGTCGGAAGATGATCTTCCTTGGTCCTTGTTGGTTGCCAGTCATGCCTAACAGGTCTATCTGAGTCAGACTTATCCTTTCTGGAAGTCGGACTCCCTGTTCGTTTCTTTTGGTGTTTCCTCTCAGGCAGGAAGGTTTCTTATTCATCCATTAGTTGTTGGTTGTGGCAATTCATTGAGTTGCCTACTCTCTTGCGTTTTCCCCTCCCCCTGTTGGGCTGCAGGGTCATTCCACTCATTGGATGGTGGCCTCTTGGCCTGAGGTGTGGGGGTTTCCCTGTCTGAGATCTGTAGAGCGGCTACTTGGGCATCCTCTAACATGTTTGTGCAGCATTATCTGATGCAGAATTTGTTGGGTGATTGTGCTAATTTTGGGTTGGGGGTGTTGCAGGCTGGGCACTCCTGACTTCTTGCGTCTGTATTCCAATAAATCACTGGGTTTCTCTGTCTCCTGGTGGTTTGTTGTGGATGAATGCTGGTGCGCTGCTTGGGTATTATCACTTGTTATTAATGAATGGGCGAGGACAGGAGGGACCTTGGGTAATGCCCTATTACTTACCTGCATTCTTCATTGCTCCTGGTCCCGTTGTCCTCGTCCCATTCATTACTTCCCTTCCTCACTCCCTGTCGGTCGGCCTTCATCTTGGGACCGGGTAGTTCAGGAGGGATGCTGGGTAAGTACTTTTATATACTCCCGGTAGGATTATCTCACTTGTTATTAATGAATGGGGCGAGGACAACGGATAAGGAGTAATTAAGATTACTGGTAAGTAATGCGGCATTAAAAAGAAAAGATTCACCAAAGAGAAATATTTTACGAAAGCTAGCCAGAGGAAAATATGTGTTACAGCAGGGAAATAACACTGCAAATTGTTCTATTTTAGATGTTGACACTGTCTGTTTATATATCGTATTTTACTGACTATTTACATAGCAGGTAACTAGGAAAACATAGCAATTGCTTTACACTCCCCCGCCCCAGACATGATAGTAGCAGAGCCACGTTCAAGTGCACGAGCTGTAATCAGATGTTGACACAGCCACTCTACCCAAGCCTACATCCTGCCCACTGAAAGCCAATTAATGGGTGGGTGGGACCATGAAGTGGTGTTTCTTCGAATTGCTCTGTTTTTCCTGCCTGAGCTCCAAATTTATTCAGAGACTGAAGAAAGCTGCAGATGGTGAGGTTAAGAACAGTTAACACTTTCATTTCAGCAGACGTGTGTTTCATGACTTTATATCCATTAGCAAATCAAATTCTGGGGCGTAAAACCTCCTTAAACATTATGCCAATTCTGGGGTGACAAAGGATTTCAGAAGAACATCTGTTCTACTGTTTCTAAAACTGATTTGAAAAGCTATGAATATTTAGTGATGCCCTTGGGCATGAATCACAAAACTTAACAAACTATCGAGGATTAGCAACATATCCTTGAAAAAAATATATAATTCATATCTTAGCAATCATAACGTATTACTTTAAAGTGCCATTGAGATATCTTTTTTCAGATGTCTCTGCAGACGCAGATCTTCAGATGACCCATGTACTGTGATCCGGGGCCATATTATCAAGAAAGGTCGATACATTATCGCCGCTTTTATCGGCAGGAAACTGCAGCTAAAGCGGTGATAATGGGCTAGATAATATGCCCTTGTGAATTCCCATAGAAGCCCAGGTTAACGCCAGATGTCGCTGCAGACGCAGATCTTCAGACGACCCATGTACTGTGACAAAGTTTGTTATTTTCTATAGTTTCTGTTCAATTATGAAGACATTTTTGGCTGACATTTCTACCTCTTTATCAATGAGACAATGATTTAAATTATTATTCAGAATGAATCATTCTTTAGCCGTTTCAAAAGGCCTCAGTGGAATGTGAATATGTTTAGATTTTGTGGATTTCTGGTTTAGAGACTAGAGTACAGTAAACTGTAGGAAATGTTGGAGTTTCAAATAGCTGACACGTTGAGAAGTTACACTGAATTATGTCTATTTTATAAAGAAAGGCTAGCCGTGTTTGTCTGCATCTCTGGGGATAGATTCATGGAGATGTTTGGACATCACAAATACTGCAGTGTAGTGTAAAGGTTTCTCATCAATCCCATCTCCTTCAGTGGTGAAGCTGAGCAGAATTGAGACAATGCACCTCTCATCTCTGGGCTCTGCGTATCTCCACTAACTCTCTTCAGCTATGATTAAGGGCTGGCTTTCATCACCTGGCACTAATTCACATTATGAAGATGGGGACCGCTATGCAGGCTAGGAGAGCTCGAGCAGCTGCACAGTGCGGTGCCCTAAAAGAGAGGCCATATTGGTGCTAGTGAGGCATGGTGGCCTCCTTCTCCATAAATCACCGAAAAGGAGATGGGAGGAATGCTTGCAAAAAGTCTAACCACTGGCAATCACTTAGGGTACCAGTGCAACCCACTGTTTTTTCCCCCACTGTGCCCCTGTGGACAAATGCCCTCCTTATGCAAATCATTAGTGACCCTGTCTTCTTGGGAACAGTCCATCTCGAATGCCAGGTGAGGTGCCCTGCAGAAGGGAACACAAGAATCCCCAGACTGGTTTTGGCAATGTTAAGCTTTGTCAGTGAGATATAACTCAAACCTATGTAGCAATGTTTAAGGAACCCATGTATCGGTATGCCTTGGGCACTTAGGCAATACAATCAATCACACAAAGTAACTAGGACACAGCTGACGGAGAATGCTCAATCAGGCCAAAACCAGGCTTGGGTAGCTAGTGTTTTAGTTCAGAGAAAACCTGGCTTGGCTGTTCGGGCTGGACTGTCTGACCAAGACTGATTTAGATATGGCTGGGTCTAATCTGAGGTGGCATGGTGGACAAAAGAAAGATTTTGCTAGCCAAAGCAGTTGCCAGTGGTTAGACTTATTGCAAGCAGTCCTCCTTCACATATTGTGTGTTTCATCTCCGTTTACATAAGCCAAAGTTTAGGGGGAATAGGTTTTACACTTGACTCTGCCATTGTTCATGAAGACAGATCCCTCATAGCAGTTCAAGGGGGTTGAATGATAGACATGGCTGCCTATAGAGCACCTCGGCACAACACAGTGAAGTTGACACACTTGTCAATTCTTCTCTTGTTGCCCGGTACCATGCATCCCCTCATTTCAAAGGTAAACTTGCTTGGCCATGTTGGATTTCCACTATGATTCTTATAGGGTATAGGTTTCTGCGATGAGTGTTTTGTAGAATATATGCTGTGGTTGTTCATCATGCCTGCCTTCCCTGATTTTAAGCTGGTGAGAGAGGTGTGTCCTTGTGTAATTTCCTGTTACACTTGTTACCTACAATTCCCCAAATTACACTATTATGCCACTTTGCACATTTTCCCCTTAAGCATAGTGCTGTAGGTAATCACACATACCTCGTGGTTTATTTGAAGATGCTGATGTTGGCTCACCAGAAGGACCATCCATGGCCTCTCTCCAGATGCACTAGGAAGGATCATGCAACAAAACGTTGCAGGTGTATGCTAAATTAGGTGCTTCTTCCAACCTCAGTCCCAAAGTTTAAGGGATTTGAAATGAATAAAAAAATAGCCAACATATATTGTGCCCGATTCACAAAGGTAAACTGAGACAAAAGTTTAACTTTACAACTCTCGCTATTCACAAAGGGCATTTGCGAGTGGTAAAGTTAAGTAAGTTAGTTAAACTTAAGTTTTTGTCTTAAGTTTAACTGAGACCAGGACTTTTGGTCTCAGTTAAACTTAAGACCAAAGCATAAGTTTAACTGAGACAAAAGTCTAACTTTACTACTCATGAATGCCCTTTGTGAATACCAAAAGTCGGAAAGTTAGACTTTTGTCTCAGTAAAACGTAAGTTTTGGTCTTAAGTTTAACTGAGGCCAGGACTTTTGGTCTCAGTGAAACGTAAGACCAAAGCATAAGTTTAACTGAGATAAAAGTCTAACTTTACTACTCATAAATGCCCTTTGTGAATACCAAAAGTCATAAAGTTAGACTTTTGTCTCAGGTTACTTTTATGAATTGGACTCAATATTTTTTGTGGCAAAATGAGAAAATATAATGGGAAAGAAAGCATACTTTTATTACATAAATATGACATCAACAAAAGGTTTGTTCTGCTTAGATCGCCATTTTTTTAACTTCCAGGAACAAGCCCAACGTTTAAAGAAATGTTACCCCAGTTTTTGCATTTTCTATGGGGTTGTCCCTTTTTCCTATTTATTGTGGTTTATACCTTCTTGTAGTTTGTGTTTGAAAGAGGTGTGAAACGCCTTTGTGAACCCGGAAAACTATACATTTCTGATAATTCAGCAAGAGGTTATTTTTTGAGTTCAGTCATTTGTCCACAAAGAAAGCAATCATTTATATTAAAAAAATAAGGAAAATAAGTTGGCAAAAATTGAAAAAGGTGCCATTTTCATCTGAAATTTTTGAACTGATGGTTGATTTACAATAGTAATATACTATTATGTCTGCCAATCCCTTCTGGTCACTGGGATATTGTGTTGATTGTGTTCATTGGCTTTTCAAAAACTCGCAGTGATATGTTTTCCCGATCTTCCAGACTACAGGCTTTTTTTAATGTGCCAATATGAGACAGAAAGCCAGTCGGACTACAACCACAATGCCAACTACTGAGCAGTACTTGAGTGAGATGCATTTCAGGTAATGATCAATATGTAACAATGGGATCATTTGCAGGCTGGACTGTTCCCATGAGGAACAGGGTCAGGACTGATTTTTATATGGCTGGGTCTGAACTATAGTGATGAAGTGAGCTCAAGATTTGTGACTGGGGTTGAGTGTCTGAAAAGTTTCAGCACTCTGTCCATCATCTACTCATGTTTACAATGAGAAGCAAGGATAGGAGAGTGATGTTGAAGCCAACAAATGGTAAGTAACAAGCGGGCTCTAAGCCCTTTTTACCATGTTTTTTGAGCAATAAACTTGCAAGTAACAGCGCATGTGCTGTCTCAGGCAAGACCTAAAAAGTGCTCAAATATAAAGTTGACGGTTGATCAATTCAATTTGGGACCATGAGAGGGACCTATGGGCACAAGCAGGACTGTGAGTGCAGAGACTGCAGCAGTTGCAGTGCAGAGACTGCAGCAGTGGATGATTGGCCGCTGCTACATTGCTACAGCAGGAGAGTGACAGCCATCGCATGACTTAATACAGTCCGAACAGCAGCCGGAGTAAAGAATGATGGGATAGGATTCTTAAAGGCACCCCACAGATCTAAGCTGCAAAACAATGTGTCTGTTAAAATAATGAATCCTTTTCACCAATCGGGTATGTAAAATGGCTGTGCCAATGCCAACACCCAAGGAAAGCTGGCAGAGCAGATAAGTTATAGCTTACACAAATGTATTGTCTATCGCTCTAATAGAGCCATTCTGTCAGTTCACTAATCAGAAATTAACCCCTTGCGTGCTGATGTCGGCTCCTGTCCGTCATGCGTCACAGTGCTCCTGTGCTGATGACGGCCGAGAGACGTCATGACCACGCCTGCGATCGGAATGTCCAGCACAGGAGGGGAATTCCGGCCCGCAGGCAAGGGGTTAAGAAAGAAGAAAATAGAAAAATGTGAGATCCTGCTGCACCATCTCCCCAATGTCTTCAACCGGGGTGTCAGGACCTATTTTTTAGTTTGAGCCTGCTTGATGTCAACCCCAAGCTCTGTGTCCTCGAGATTCATGAACCAAGAGAATGAAAGAAAGAATACTTTGTTCTTCAAGTCTATACCCGCACTGTATGACGTGGCAGTGATTCTCATCAGGCACTGGTCAATTATTCAACACTTATGTCTGTTGGACTCATGCATTCCCTCATGGAATCTGTGTTTGATCTCCTGGTCACAGGCAAGTCTTTTCAGCTTTTCTCCTGCTGAGGTCAATAAAATGAATTCCTTTGATCTCAGGAACAACACTCATATGTTTTTCTCTGCCAAGTTGCCTCAAGAAGGGATAATGTGCTTTACATTTATGCATTTTAGTTTGAAACTGCCCAAACCTTTTTATTTAAATCTGGTGTGCATATTAACAAGGTTCAATTACAATTAAAACAATAATGCCGGGATGTACAGAACAACGGGCCACATGTGCAGAAGTATTTAGAGGTTGCAAATGGAGAATCAGGCCGTTTGCGACTTCTAAATAGCCTTTTGACATGTACTAACCCTATTTTGCGTGTCAGTAACCTATTACCGACTCGCAAAATAGGTGTGTGAGTCAGTATTAAGAAGAGGCTCGTCAAGGGTGCCTCTTCCTAATAGTGAGTTGCAGGGTGATGTTTGAATGTTTTGCGACCTGAATGCGGTTGCAAAATATTTGCATTTTACTGCCTACTTCAAGTAGGTAGTAAGCCAGTTTCAAATGGGAGGCGGTTGAGGACCCCTTCCACTTTTAGAACGGTTGCAAAAACGTTAGTTAAGAGCAGGCAGTGGTTTCATGAAGCACTGCATATTCTTAAAAAATGAAACTGACATGTTTCTTTTTCTTTTTTAAACCCAACTGGTTTTCCTTTAAGCAAAACGAGCTGCTTTAAAAAAAAAAGAATGTTGCTTCATTTAGAAGCAAACAGACGTAGTGGTCTGTTGTCCCCAGCAGCCCACCATCACTGTTTTTTACCGATTCCCAATAGGTCGCAATTTGCGACCTACCTCATGAATATTGATGAGGTAACTCAAAGGCGACCCCATTGGGAATTGCTAAATGTGTCAGAGCCACATTTGTACATTGCATTTTGTGACTTCCCAACTGCGAGTCAGAAAAAGCCACAATTATGAACCTGCAAAAAGTCGTGGTTGTACATGAGGACTTATGCTAAACTATGCCTCGAATCCATTCTCTAATAATATGGCTGCTGCTGCACAATAATCATTTTGTATTTATATTTCTCATTGACACCACATGCAGCAAAACTGTGCACTCTTTGTTTTGAAATGACATGTTGTCCTCGAAGAACTCTGGAGGAAGCCTTTAGTTTCTTTTCAAGGCTCCTATGGCTCCGACAGTGTATTCCATTCACTTATGAGTCTTTCCATCGTTTATGTAAACAGAATTGTTCTGACACCCGCAATGAATTATGTCAGAAGGTGCATTATAATTATTCATTTAGGGGTATAGTGCTAGGATGGTGATATTATATGGGGCTAGATGTAGGTAAATCTTATTTATGGATTCTAAAATACCGAATTTTACCGATTCTGTATTTTAGAATCGGTAAATTAGATGTAGGTAAAAATTCGGTATTTATTACCGAATCTGTAAGATTTGGTAATTACCGAATCGGTATTTACCGATTCGGTAATTGACATTCATTCCTATGGGCCTCCAGGCCCATAGGAATGAATGTCAATTACCGAATCGGTAAATACTGATTCGGTAAAATTGTGAAAATGGTCAAGGGTGGCAGAGTGTCACTTTGACACCCTGTTGCACCCCTGATTAGTGCTTGTGTGCCATGTGGCACACATACAAGCCCTAAGGGCATGTATGTCTGTCACATGGCGCAGGTGTACATGCACAGATTTGCATATACACAGGTATTCCTTATTTACCACCAAATAATAGTTGGTGGTAAATAACGAATCCTTAAAGCCCTGTGGCACTGTTTACAGTGCCACCTACATTTCAACATGCAGATTCGGTAAACTGCCGAAAATCGGTATTTTCGGCCGTTACCGACCGGTATTTGGATACCTACATCTGGCCCATGATGTTTTAAAATGCTGAATTTTGATTGCTGTTGTATTGCTACATTTGCTCACCCCACCTGCTGACAGTGCAATTTCCATTGCTTTCCACAGTGAAAATTGCTAGAAAAGAGCCCACATCTGCCTATGAGCCTGATCTTTTTGGGTCTCTACTAGAAGTGCTTTCTGATTCTCTATCGATTTGCTGCACATTTTGGACTTTGTCTATCGGCCAGAATTTGCCGAATGCAGTATCTATTTAGAAATGAGAAGCCTTCATTTCAATTGATTCTGAGCTTAATGACGCATTTATTGAGACTGCTATATTTTGTCTTTCTGTATTGCACTTTCATATTGTAATAAAGATTTGTGG
Source organism: Lissotriton helveticus (assembly GCF_964261635.1). NCBI lineage: Eukaryota > Metazoa > Chordata > Amphibia > Caudata > Salamandridae > Lissotriton > Lissotriton helveticus. Next base: position 118,826,048 of record NC_136068.1, read on the forward strand.
TTTTCCTAAATTACAGATCTTGGACCTCTTTTTGAGCCAGGTGTTATTATTGAATGAATTTTGAAATGCTGTTTTGAAATCTTGTCTTTAGGTGCTCATTGCCTCATCTATTTATGGGACAAAACTGCCTTTGACCCTGCAATGGATGCATCAATCTTACAGATTTTCTAAGAGATAGCACCCACATAGTCTTACGGGATAAATATGCAAGCATTAAGGCCTGTTACTGCGTGCACCCTATTTTGTACCTTAAATGAAGATCAAGATAATCGGAGAGCAAGAGACAATAATGACCAAGGAGGAGTGCGCTTTTAACCGAGCATTTTTGAATGACGCAATGATCATAGAAAAATGGAAGAAAATAAGATGGTTGGTGTATGCAAAATCTTTCCAAATGGAGATTGGCCACCAAGAATACTTTGATGATCCTCTCCTCATGTCCAATGTAACTAGAAAAGATTTAAAGCATACTTGTATGTTACATCTGGAGGACAAAAGGTCCTGTTTGGAGATGAAGAAAAGTACAGTGATAGCGCACCAGCTGGTATTGATCACAAGCGAAACCTAGCCATATCTGAAATTGCAAATGAAAGGCTTTGAAAAGTTTTTATTAATTCGATTTCGATTTAATATTTTATTCAGATTTTTTAGATATCGCAAAATGGATGATTGGACCAAGGACCTAAATAAATACCCTTGCGATGATTTGTCCACACAATCGGATATGCACATTTTGCTATTTTGTAAATACTATGTTGCCCAGAGGAAAAGATGGATTGTCCCGCTATTAAGGATAATGGGTCTTAATCGGTGTCCCCCAGCTTTTATGGCTATCAATAAACTAGACAATGTTTTAACTGTTGCCTCAGTTTCTGCCTTTCTTAAAGATGTTTTTAAATTTCGTAAATCAATTCTTAACACTGTGTAATATAACAGTAGAACGATAATGAGGACTGTATATATATACGTGTGTTTTTTATTAATTGACTGTGTATTATTTGACTGTATATATCTGTATTTTATTGTGCTTTTATGGATATCTATTTTTAATATCCGAATAAAGAAAGAATTGATTCATTGATTGAGTGACTGTTAATCTCTACCTTAACATCCCTAAAAACCATTAGTATCCTGCATGGTGTGTACACATGAACCACCTCCCAGTCTCTTGAATATACTTCACAACCCGCTCCACACTTCACCCTGATCCACTCCGCTTTTCCTACCCAACCCACTCCATTTTTTCATCAAACTGATGCCTGTATTGCTGCTTCTCTTGTTGAATCATGCCTTCATCTTTTTTTTCCAGAGTTTTATATAGCGCAAACTCGACCCAAAGGTATCAGGTATTAGAGCGCTTTACATGATGACCAGTTGTGTTACAGACGGACACATTCGTTTTTTTAGGCAAGGGTGGATTAATTGATTTGCCTATAATTACAGGATGTTGAGCGTTAGTGCCGAGACTCGAGCTGGTTCCCAGGATTCGGGGTTGACTGCTCTAGTCATTAGGCCTCATCCTCTCCATCTTGCAGTCCCTCCCTCATACTCCGCTTAACAACCCACGCAAAGAAGCGCATTAGTGCAGCATCACGCCCGCCTTGGCCTTCATTTTGGGCCAACCCCTCCCCTGAAGACCTGCAGAAAGGATGAATAGTGAATGAATGACATTGAGGAGTTCCTTTAATCTGTGCAGATAAAAAGACAAAGTTGTATGTAACTAAAATATGTGCAAGATCATTCCAGTTATTGTCAAATTGTGGGCAGTAATCAATGACTTTACTACAGAACAAATGCAGACATTCAAATTGTCCCTGACTTTACAACATCATAATTTTGCAGATGTGTTCTTGTATCAAACACTGGTCTCTAAAAAAGACCTAACACAGCATGGTGCTGTCATTCCTGCACTGCACCTGCACAGAGACCTACCCATGGTAATCATTGAAACATGGAAATACTGTCAAATTAAGAAACCACGGTTGTAATCGTTTTATTTCTCAATTATGGGAACACAACTCCTAGAAGAGGAATGAGATGACACCTGGTGGTGTAATGCTCTGATTACATTACAAGCAGTCCACTGACATCTGTGTAAGATCTCTGCCTGCTGTGCACACCTGAGCTCAATCACCATCTCAGCAGCATCCCCCTCATCTGCTGCAGCTGAAAGAGAACTAATGATGGGTTTAGAGATGCATGTATGAGCAGACTGAAGTCTGCCCAGTAACAAGCACTTCACATCCCTGACAAAACATCCTTCCCTCAACATGCACTTAATAAATATCTAGGGGCAGATGTATCATCCGTTTTTTTTGTCGCAAACGCTGCGATTCGCAAAATAGCAGCGTTTGCGACAAAAAAACGCGATTTGGAATGTATCATGCAAAAAGCCTCGCAATATTAAGGAATCGCAAATCTTGCAATTCCTTAATATTGGGAGGCTTTTAAGAAATGGCAAATTGCGATTTCTTATTTGAAATGTATTAAGCATTTCAGTGTTGCGATTTTTGACTAAGAATTCGCAAATTACCACCAACTTGTAGTTGGTGGTAATTGGCGAATTCTTTTCAAAATGCTCTTTTTTTAAAATCTAAAGGTGACATATGACGCTCATACATGCCCTTAGGGCATGCATGTGCGCCATATGCGCACACGTGTAAAATTCAGGGGTGCAGCAGGGTGTCCTTAAGACACCCTTGAAATTATTCTCAATTTGCGATTAGCAAATTGCTAATCGCAAATTGAGAATAATTTCACATTCATTCCTATGGGCCTCCTGGCCCATAGAAATGAATGGGAAATTATTCCTTAATTGCGATTAGCAATTTGCTAATCGCAATTAAGGAATGTTAAGAAATCGCTAAAAAATAGCGATTTTCTACATACATACCATTTTGCACTTCTCAAATAGCGATTCCTTATGAATCGCTATTTGAGAATCGCAAAATGGTATCTTGATACATCTGCCCCAAAGTCACTGAGGATCCGTGCCACATCACAGCCAAGCCCTAAGTGCCAAAACACACGCCAACCATCTAAAGAGTTACCATGCCGATCACTCCACAAATGTTATGTGAAAAAAATTCAACATATTTATTTATGTAACATTTACAATCATTTATTTTTAGTAGATATCACTAGATCCCCGCATTGAGTGATTTTTTTTAATTGTAATAGTTGCTGATCAGGAACATACAGACATTTAAAGGGACCATCTGGTGTATGGTGTAATTGTAATTGTATTTGGAATTGCATTTATAGCACTTAGTATCGCTGGTGAAGCGTTGAAGTGCTTTACGCCGGGCAGCACGCTGCTCGGCGCTGAAGTGCTTTACGCCGGGCAGCACGCTGCTCGGGGACCCTAGGTTGATGGTTAGTTCAGGGTTATTGGTTACTGTTTTTTTATTTATTGGGATTCCTCTTGCGCGCTCAAAGCAAACAACTCCATGCAGTCATTTCACAGTACATCTCAAAACCCAAGCAGAGCTTATCAAACAAAGGAACATTCAAGAATGTCTACTATTGGTGATTGCTAGCAAAGGAAATAAAGAGAGCTGTTCACTTTCTCTACACTGTCTAGCCTCTTTTGAATCTGGGTCTTCCCTCACCGTTACATTGTTGCTATGAGAGACCCAAGAATGATCATTATTTGTCACATACTGATTTATATTTATTATATTGTTTTGTAACCTATGAAATTGCCTATCTTTGAACTCCAATAAAAAATTATGACACAAAAAAAGAATGATCATAACAAGGAACACAGTGGCCGGTGGGGAAGGTGTCCTGGCAAACCCGCTGTTGAGATTACCTTCGTCCGAGGAGTTATCTGTTTCTCGTGTGTGTTTCCCCCTACGGCGCCTGACTATACAGACTGCCTCATTCTGCTACGGTGTAACTTCAAACTACCTTTCGTTTCTCACGACGCCATTTGGGTTCTTATTGAAATCTGGAGCCCATTCGTGCCACGAGGTCTTTGATACTGCGTTTCCGATTCTTACTTAAAACCGAAGCAGTCCTTTTGTCTTGGGCCCGGCCGGGTCGGAATAATCACCGGCTGAGCGACCGCACAAAAATTATTCATCTTCTCATACAGCCCTGAGGAAGTTGCGGAAAGATTGTTCCACATGCGATGAAACACGTGTCGGATGGTTTGCTTGATAATTAAAAGAATGAAAATTTTTCAAACTCTTCAGAAGACCTTTTCTGTACTGTGTTGGCTTGCACATTGAGCTATATCTGTTTACATTGACTTATTGTTATACCCAACTTATGTGTGCCTAGGTCTATGCTCAATGTCTTATTGTGAGGGTTGTTCCCACACTGAATAGGGGGGTTGTAGGGCTTATCCCCTCACCTAGTTGCACCATAGTGGAACATATTTTTCTGAAACTACTGCTTCTACTTAAGCTGAGTGCCTAGTTATTTCCCTGGTCACCAAAAAACCCTTCTCTAGAGAATACATCTGGGAATGTGTCATGTTCTATGGATGTTGCATGGGAACACCCACAGCAACACTTATGGAACGCCCCTTTCACACAGAGTTATTTACAAGGCCATGAAAATTTATGCAGGGCGACTTTACATGGGCTTGTAAATAAGCCCCAGTATGTTTAGAAAATGTTCTTTAAACATTTGTATTGATGATAAGGAGAATAAGAAACAACCCCTTTTGATGTCTTTATAAGTCTTTGTAAGAAACCGAAAAAGTGAAAGCATGTGTGAGAAACAGAAAGCGAGAAAGGGGATATCAAAGAGAAGGCAGAGTGTGGGTACGGTTAGGGTTTGTGAGAGGGCAGAGACACAAGTCTTATTCGAAAATGGAAAATAAAAGGGATTTGCTAGGGATAGGATTGGGGAGAGAGTTAAAGCTGTGGGGGGTGAGTGTCAGTGAGAGTAAGGTGGAGGTCAGAGAGTGCATAGATAAGAATGCGGATAAAATGCTAAACTGTGTGTGGGACACAGAGGAGGATTTTACAGAGAATTATATGAGAAGAAAGTGCTACTAGAAGATGTAACATATTGTAAAAAAAGGAATTCATGAGAGAGGACAGAGAAGTGACTGTCAAAAAGAGACTTTTCATGGTGGGATTTTGAGTCCAGCATTGAAATCAAAACTACAAACTCCAGAATGCTTTGTGCTATTGAGTGAAAGAACAGGCCTGGCTGATGGTATCATATGCCCCACAAACACTGTCCAGCCTTATGAAAAGCGAAATCATTTTGAGTTTGTTGGTTTCACTTTTTTAATTGGTATGTTAAATAGTACTCCCAAGTTCGCCTCAGTTGCACAGGACCTGGTAATGTTACACTGGCTTCCAGTCCGTAAAATAATTATTTTTAAGTCACTATGCATGACTTTCAAGGCCTTGCACGGCCTGGGCCCTCACTGTCTGACTCCTCTCTTCCAGTGGTACAGACCGGCGAGACTTCTAAGGTCAACGGATCAGGGGCTGGTTGTAGTCCCTAGGGTGAGGAAAGTCCGCTGGGGAGGTAGAAGCCTATCCCTGGGAGCGGCCAAGGCGTGGAATGCGCTGCCTTTGAGCCTCAGACAGTTCCCCGACCTGCTTCTATTTAGAAAGGCCCTCAAGACATGTCTTTTCACACATTAACTCCTCTTGCTCATGCCCACTAGCGATCAGTCAGCGCCAGGACACCTCCGGGTAACAGTGCGCTTTATAAATTTATTTATTTATTTATTTATTTTAACGACTTTTAGAGCGCCTGGTGACCCGAAGGCATCCCCGCGCTGTAATGATTTTGATATCCAGATGAGATGGAGGAGAAAAAAAAAAAAGGGGGGGACGTTATTTCGGAAATAGAAGTGTTTTCAATTTTTTTCTAAAAATAAGATAGCTGGGTTCCAGTCTGAGGGTACGGGGGAGTGAGTTCCATCCGGTGGAAGTTTTCACAGAGAAGCGTCGGCCTCCAGTGCGTATCTTTTTAAATTTGGGGATGTTGGCTAGATGTTCATTCTCTGACCGCAGGGATCTGGGAGCTATATAAGGAGTTACCAGGTCGCTGAGAATCGGAGGGCCAGCTCCATTAATCAGTTTGTAAGCCATGCACATGGCTTTGAATTCCACCCTTTGACGCACCGGGAGCCAGTGCAGGGCTTTGATGGCAGGTTTAGCTGACACTCTGGAGGGAAGGTTCATGAGTAGTCGGGCTGCAGCGTTCTGTGTTCGTTGTATTTTAGCCAAGGTGGCCTCTGGGGCACCCAGGTAAACCATGTTACTGTAGTCCAACCGTGACAGTATTAGCCCTTGGACTAGGAGTTTTCTGGAGGTGGGCGGGAGTAGGGGAAGAATCTTGCGGGTGGTGCGCATAAGCCCAAAACAGGTTCCTGCAGTTTTGGCCGCTTGTGTTTTCATTGTGAGCTCGGGTTCTAGCCAGAAGCAACGAATTAGCCACCTATTTTAATGACAAAATTGCCCGAATCTTAACATCCCTTCCCCCCCCTGTCCCTCTAGTCACACGGACAATGAATCACCCTCCAGCCAAGCAGGAAGCAGCATGCGCCCCCAACTAGCTACATTCAGGGCAGTAACCTGCAACGAGGTAGATGCAACCTTGGCCAAAATGAAAAGCGGATCACCTCTGGATCCCGCACCAATTAGACTCCTCAAAACCGTAGCCCCTGTCATAGTTCCCAAGATCACAGAGCTTATTAACAGCTCGCTTGCCCAAGGATCTGTCCCCGATAGCTGGAAGAGCGCAGTCGTGAAAGCACTCCTTAAAAAACCCCAGCTAGACCCAGCAGACATGGCAAACTACCGGCCAATCTCACTCCTCCCTGGCATCAGCAAGGTAGCCGAGAAATTGGTCAACGGACAATTGTCTCAGTTTCTCGAGGCAAATAACATCTTACGGCAATCCCAAACTGGGTTTCGCCCGGGTCATGGCACTGATACCGCCCTTCTGGCCGTTATCGAGGAGGCAAGGCGCATTTTGGATTCAGGAGGGTCAGTGGCAGTGATCCTCCTGGATCTTAGTGCAGCCTTCGACACAGTCAACCATCGTGTCCTCCTCCAACGGCTGGCGGCAGCAGGGCTCACCGGGATGGCGCTCAGGTGGATAGAGTCCTTCCTTGCCGGGCGCACATTCCAGGTATGGGACAGCAATCACCACTCGTCCACCCTCCCCCTCACGAGCGGGGTCCCCCAGGGATCATCTCTAAGCCCTACGCTTTTTAATGCTTATATGGCCCCCCTTGAAGACGTGGTGACACCCTTCGGCATCAAAATAGTGAGTTACGCGGATGACACACAGCTGGTCGTCTCCCTATCCCAACTAGACGACCACCCAGACAATTTGGCAAATTGCCTTACGAAAATCTATGGCTGGATGTGTGAATCATCACTCAAATTAAACGGGTCGAAGACCGAAGTGATGCTCATGGGAAAGCAATGGGTGACCATCCCCCCATCAGCCTGGCCAGACGTGTTCGGGGAAATTCCCACCCCGAAAAAATGTCAAAATAAATAAATAAATAAATAGGAAGGAAGAGGAAAAAGAGTGTTTTTCAGGAACATCTCATGGCTAATGTGCAAACAATAACATGTCTCCAACAACTGAGGGACATGCTTAAACAACCTGGTTTTATTTATTGTATTTTTCACACAACATTTTTTAAATACTACCCACCCTTATGTATTTTTTTATTTAAAGAGTTTTATATTGCTCTTGCAAGACCAAAGGGCATCAAGCGCTTTATAACATTGTCAAAGGCAGTATCAGACAATAATTAGTTAAAGTAAATAATTGGATTGAGAGTCACATCCAGGATTGATGTTGAGAGAAAAAGGAAATAATATATACATAGATTGGAGTGGAGATTCCCATTATGTGCTAGGCTTTACTGCCCAGAGGGTTATGCTGAAGATTGAAGAGGATATTCTTTAATTGTCTCTTAAAAGTTCATGAAGGAGGGGTTAGTCCTGAGGTCTACTGGTACTGAGTTCCACATTTTAAGGGCATTGCACGAGAAGGAGCGAGCCATGGCTTTGTGTTTATGTTAATTGGAGGGAATGAGAAGCAGGGTTTTGGTGCTTCTTAGGTTTCTCGTCGGGCCTACCTTTGTGAGTTTTGCCCCCAGGTAGGCTGGTTTTACCATAAGAGAAGCACTTTTGAAGTAGCAGTGAGCTTCAATTGGGAGTCACTTTAGATAATTCAAGAAGGGGGAGATTTGATTGTTTCTTTTGACTCCGGTGACCATCCTTGCTGCTACATTTAAGTGGTTCTCGTGAGGGCTAATGTGCGATTTCATAGTGACTATGAGGGTAGCAATCCCATAGTCTAGTCTGGACAAAACCAGAGCTTAGGTTGCAGTTTTGAGATCATTCGGAGGGAGGAAGGGCTTAATTTTATTTAGGAGTTTTAGGTTGTAGAAGGCTGGATTCTTTATGTGCGAATTCATGTTCAGGCTTGGGTCCAGTGTGATCCCCCATTGGAAACATCCTTAACATCGCTGTCAGTACACCGCAATGCGGTTACATCGCTAGTCTTTACATCGACTTGCGCTAGATGGCGTGCTAACATTACAAATAGTGTAGTTTACTATCTCAACACCTTCTCCACCTTCCCTACTGTTAAGTGGACTGGGGTTGGAATAGTAAATTACACTTTTCTAATGTTAGCATGCCATCTAGCGCACGTCGATGTAAAGACTTGCGTTGTAATGACATAGCGTGGTAACATCGCAGTCGTTGTAACAACAGCAATGTAATGGCACGCATTGTACTGACTCTCGCTGTTACGTCATACATCCATCCTCAGAGATTTGGCGGAAACAGGAAACGACCAATTGCAAGCTGCCTGTAGATATTGAAGAGTGTTGGTGAGAGTATTGAGCCCTGGGAGACACCTCTGGTTATAGCAGATGTGTCTGAAGTCGAGTTGTTTATTTTTATTTGTTAAAAGTGGTTATTTGGAAAATGATGTGAACAATTGCAGAAGTAAGCCATTACACCTGGCCTTTGCTGAAGTGGTCTACCCTAACCTTTTGGCTGCCGACCTTGTGTTCTGACTTTGTTTTGCTAGCCTTCGGACTTGGGCACATATTGGCACTGCTGTGCAGTGTCAAAGCGCTGCACTCATCATCTACATACTGCAGAGCGGTGTATAGGTGATGGGCTGATTCGAGTTAGCTGTAAGTCCCTTGTTGTGGGGTTAGACCTATACCAGGGGCATGTATTTCGAATGCGCCTCCGTGTGTCTGCTGTACTGGTTGTGCCATCCACAGAGTTAGCTGATCGATTGTGCCCCAGGTTTGCCCTGGTGAGGACCAGTGTGCACTAGTTACTGTTACTCGACTTGGCATTTACAAAGCTGTGTGCCAAGGTTCTGCATGTCTCCTGCTGTATCAGAGTTCTGCCTGGTGATGGAGTGTGATGTTGAGAAGAGGTTCGGCAGGTGTGTGCATGTGTTACCTGTAAGAGTCATGAGTGACAACGGGTGGTGTGTTCAGCACGATGGGGCCTGCTTCTTGCATTGGATTAGTGTGAGGGGAAGTAGGGAAAGGCTGTCTAGCATTATTTCCTACGGGCACAATAGCAGCAGTATGATATTTGGGATCAATGAGTTTGTAATGGTAGTGGGAGTGGGTTCGACATTACAATGATGTAAATTTCACTTGGGAAAGTGGGCATTTCGATATGTGTGTCTCTGTGTGCTTGGTGACCTGGATCCAAATTCACAACTGGGTGTTGGGGGGGATAGCAACAACTGTGCATTCCTGATAGAGAACCATAAACTCGGGGTTCATGGGAAACTGCAGACCTCAGACTCTGTAGGGCCTTTTCTGGGATGGTACAATGGGGGTGGAATTGGGACCTGCATTCCAAGGGGCGGGCAGGGTCTTGGCCCGACTGAAGATTGGGATTAAAGTTCCCGGGTTAGGATGGCAGGCAGGAGAATATTTAGAGAGGGCCTGTGCATTTCAAAGGTGGCCTTTTGAACTGATCGTATCTTCAAAGGACATGGTGGATATAACTAAGGGACTTTGGCCTCTGAAAGTAGAGACACTTTTGGATTTGAAATCATACTACCCTGGTTCAATACTGGGACATTGACACAAGGAATCATTAGGGCAGGAGGGAGTGCAACTAGACTATCCTCAGACTTGCTGTGGCTTGGAGCTTGTCCTGTTCCCAGAAGGGGTCTGTCATTTGGTGGAGTTTGCCTGGAAGTTGCTGGCCTGCAGCAAGTGCCAACTGTTGTGGCCTGGGTCTCAAAGTACTCTCCGAGGGCCGGTGAGCTGGCTTCCTGTCCACGAGATCCCAACGACACAAAGGATCTCCCTGTCTCCATGAGATCGTAAGAACCACACTGGGGGGCATATTTATGAGGTGCTATCACCACCACAACATCCCTTTTCAGGACGTTGTGGTGGCGAAAGAGGTTTCACCTTATTTACAAGGCAGCAAAAGCTATTTAACGTGGCTTAACGCTGCCTAGTGAATAAGGCACCCTTTCACACTATACTTTGTGTGAAATGGGAGGGCAATGGGTGTTGCTGTGGGCGTTCCACCGCAACAACCATTGATTTTGACACTGTCCTATATTTACAAGGGTGGCATAAATATGGGGCAGTGCCAAAATTATGACCAGGGAAAACCTGGTCTTACCCTGGCAAAATGAGAAAAATGTTTTAATTTCTCCTCGTTTTTGCTGTTTCCATGTGTGCTGCCTTTTGCAAAATGCCAATGATTGTTTATGTGTAGGAAGGGACACCTTCCTGCACATAAACAATCATTTAAAAAAATTACGTTTTGCAACTTCTATGTGTGCTGCATTGAACAGCACATATAGAAGTTACAAAACACCATTTAAAGATTGTTTATGTGCAGTCCCTTCCTGCACATAAACAATCTTCCCTTGCAACGCATACACCCTTGCCTGCGTTGCAGGGGGAAATGCAGGGCTGCACCATATTCGTGTAAATATGGTGCAGCCCTGACTTTTCTAAAATGACATAATGTTGTTGTTAGCCTTCTTGGCTTAATTACACTCTTCGCACTTTACTAGTAAATATGCCCCTGGGTGTGCTGGAGACAAGTGGAAGTGATCATGGTTGGGACAAGGACCGTCCTGATATACACCAGCATCTTGCTGTGCAAGAGGAGTGTGTGTGCAAAGATCAGCAGCCATGTGAGGAGCCAGGATGGGAGGAGTTCAAGGAATGTGGGGGAAGCTTGCAGAGTCTGAGGGACCTGTGCTTGAAACCAAGGGGACCTGTGCTATCTTGTGCTCCAGAACTTGTGGTGTCCGAGGGGTGTTGGAGGAACCTGAGCTGGGAGCTGGGACCGTCTTCGGCCTCCAGATTGGGAGGACACCAGTGCCTGACATCACAACCTATGTCTGAGGTTGTTGGCTCCCTCTCCTTGGACCCATACCACAGGGTGCTTTGTTTTGGAAAACATTGTGACGAGACCCGAGGGGTTTCGTGTGTCTTGTGTGCACCTGCAACTGACTGCGAGGGTCTACAATAGGTCACAACTTCGCTTAAGGGGAAAACATTTCTCCAGACGGCGAGCGTGCCAGCTTCCTGGGTCACAGCCTTTTATCTATGGTGGGATCGTGATCCTGGCCCTGTGTAGGTGCCGTTGGGCGCCTGGAGGTCTAATCCGGATGGATGAAACTCAGTAACAGTTTCTTTCCATCTTAGGTGCTTACCCAGTATGTTTATTTATTTATTATTATTATGCATGATTAATTAAAACCGTTGCATACATTAAAACTTGCTTAAAAACATCTGTTCATGTAAAATTAAAATACTATTGTATTGTCCGCTTATTTAATTTCCGTAACTCATTAAGAGGCGAGATAAGAAGATGGAGGAGGGCAGATGCCACTGTTACTTGATATCTTCAAATGTGCCATGTAGTCTTTTCCCAGGGGATCGCAATGTTGTTGTTAGGAGGGCCTTGCCCGTTAAAGGGATTCTCATCATAATCATTGCCTTAGTTCTCGATTTCCATCGACAACTTGCGACGCTTCGTTGGTGAACCCCCGACCCAGTGGTTGCAATGTAGATCAAAATGGGAGCCTCCCTTTTTTTTTGTTTTTTTTTGTTTCTCCTGTTACTCTTTTAAGTGTGGTAAATATGGGCAGGGGATTTTTGTAATGTTGGCTCCGTTGGTAAAACTTCTCCCATTTACTCTATTTGATGGGTGTTACCATTTGACAAGGCTTCCATCTTAGGTGGTTCCAACTGTCTAGTCAACAGGGCACCAGCAGGGGCAATGTGTATCATTGGCTGGTGGAGTTGAAAGACTGAGGAGCAGGGTCAGGGGGCATAGTCAGAGACTAGTGACTGCTTGACCTTCCTGCAATGGGAAAGTCCGGGAATTGCATTGAACTGTAAAGTGTATATACAATGTGTGTCTCATTGTGATTTCAATAGAACATGATGACAATTGTGTATAACTGTAAAGTGTATATACAATGTGTAGCTCTTTTGATTTTAGAGCGTGTGTGTAATACAAAGACAAGTGTTTGTATGCATACAGTGTGGAGTGTTTTTGTAATGAATGTAGTGTGTTCCGAGGGCGGGGGGTATGCCAACACTTTACATTCAACGAGCCCTGAGGATAAGCCTGACTACTCAGTGCCAATCTACCACAGGGTGAGCTTAGGTTATCGGACAAGTGTATCATACTCATCCTATTTGGAATGGTGGGTTCTGACTGGCTTTGATGTGTCTTAGCCAGTCCAAAACTGCTGGGTCTACCACATCAGCTCCAATCTGTTGTTTGAGGGTGCTTAGAAGAAGCTTTTGGTCATCTGTGTCGAAGACCGCAGATAGGTTTAGGAGGATAAGCAGACAGCATTGTTCTGAATCCAGAGATTTGTGTATATCATCTGTTATATTCAGTATCGCTGTTTCTGTGATGTATCCCTTCCTAAAGCCTGATTGGTGTGAGTCAAGGAGACAGTTAGTGTCAATGAGTTTGCTGAGTTGGAAGAGGACACATTTCTCAAGACTTTTTGCCAGAAAGGGAAGATTGGAGATTGGCCTGACGTTTTTAATGTCATCCAGGTCTGAGCCCAGTTTTGTTAACAGTGGAGTGGCTTGGCCTAATTTGAAGCAGTCGGGCATAACTCCCATACTTAGGGACATGTATATTATCTAAGTCCAGAGAGTCATTATGATGCCATTGAGATTTTTTACCAGAGAGGCCAGAAGGGCTTCTGTGTGGTGGGTGGAGGGCCTTGATTTAGCAATCAACTTAGAGATTTCCATCTCTGTGAGTTGTGCCGGACCCTGGATTTTGGTTGTACCCAGTGATCTCAGGAAGAACGTTTGCTGCTTGATAGTCCAAAGAGTGTGTGGTGAGTTTCTTCCCTCCATTGAGGAGGGTGTGTTTCCAGTGGATGTTTGCATTGGCAGTCTATAGAGGCCTCTATCATTTAAGAATTTAGCAGATTAGTCACTGCATTTCTTGGAGACATGAGGGGAGTTTTTGGGAGGCATGGTGGTCTATTATTTGATGAGTTTGAAAAGCTCTATTGGGCGTTTTTTTGTGCTTTATCTAGTGCACTGCAGAAGACCTAGTAGACCATACCAATATTACTGTGTAGCAGCAGAAGAACATGTCTGAAGAGCAGGCTTAGATTGGGATCAAAAAATCGGCCTGAGCACATAAAAAAAGAGGCGCACATTTGCGTTTTGCCTTTCCGCAAAACACTGCTTCAGGGACGTTTTATGAAAAGAAAGGGGGTAGGAGCATGCTTTATTAACTCCACTTAGATTAAAAAAATTCACAGATTAGTTCACACTGCTGAGCCACACATGAATGCAAGTGAGACCACTTCTGCTCAGGCCCCCTGCCCCCGCTCAATCAGTATACATTAATGGACCGGCCCAGAGAGAGAAAGGGAGCCATACCTCCACCCATCTTTCTCTAGAAAGGCCACTCAGGCACCCACTGGGCCGGTGGCGACATCCTAACAGCAAAGACAGCTCCTAGGCTGCCCTAAAAAGCAGCCCACTGCTTAAACTCAGCTTCCGGCCCTTCACTCATTTCCCGAGTGCCTGTGTTACCAATCCGACCCTGCTGAAGAGTGAAAAGAAACTCTTATGTACAGGTGCCCCCCTTATCGAGGTTTGTGCACTGTGCATGCAGCACCTATGTGAAGCACATTGCTTGAACAAGTGTTACACATGTTGCTGGTGTCCCCACACTGAGAACCACAATGGTGCTTCTCTTTCTCTCAGTAGTTCAACACCAAAGAATAATGATGATGGTTAATTGTCTTTCATGAGCTAATTTAGGATAAATTCAATTAAGTCATGCTGCAAAATACAGGTATCATTTGTTGGATGGATCTGTCTCTATGTAAGACATCTTCCTACAAAAAATCCCATTTGATTTAGAACCAAAACAGACAGAAACATGAAAGGAATATTTGGGACATTTAAAGAATTTTAGCAAACTATGGCCCTGGTAATGAGTTATGCATAGTGGCAATTACCACATGCAGGGGTAAATTGCCCATGCTTTTAGTGAATCATTTGACCACAATGTAAAAAATGCATATGTTCTTTAGCACATGTGATAAAGACTGCATGTCTGTAGTCCATGTGCATTATTGAATGCACACACTATCTACAGCATAAGATATTTATAACATGCAAAAAATAATGCATGTGGTAAATAACACCCAATTACAAGTATGAGAGCTCATCAAAAAACTAGTGGAAAATACCAATTTAAAATACCTCAAGGAAAACAGCAGGACGTAAACAGTTCTGAGGTGTAGGAAATGAAAGAAAATCTGTAAAACAATACAAAAAACCAAGACCAACTAAATATTACTAAAAAAAGGACATAGTATATGCACTGTTTGGGCTGAAAAAAATAAAATCTCACACACACCTGCACACAGGGCAAGACTTACTTAAACAGCTGTGGACAGGTGAATCTCTCACAGGTTGACTGCAACAGCTCACACTTCCATTCTGCACACCAGTTCACCACCATGGCTGCAGCACTGCTAGGTCACCATATCATGCTATGTCAAATTCCTATTTTGCTACAACAAACCATGAGGCATGAGGTTGGGAACCAGGCCTCTGATCAATGTCCTCAAAAGATGCAGCAATGCAGGAAAAGAGCCAGGATTAACAGAGTAAGGCTGGAAGACATAAAAATGAGTCAGCACGCGAACCAGAATATGCACAGTCAACCACACAAAACATATTTTCATCGCTATGGATAATGTGGAGCCCAACATAGGGATAGGCCGCCTTCCTGAAAAATTTAGCAGCACTAGCATTCTTTGCAAAAGGCACCACCCAGCATGGTGTGTGGCATTTCTCAGTCACCTTCAAGCAAAATACTCTGCTAAGTGATGACCGCCTTGCAGAGAGTGAGTGAGCAGCACATAATGTCCCATTGGAGACGCACTCAGCACTCAGCTAATGCTAGCAGTGCATCTGTGCTGCAGCAGGCTTCCTGACATCCTAGGGCCAATGGACTGCACTCATGTACATGTGCTGGCCTTAGGTTGACAGGAACAAGTGTACAGAAACCGAAAAATGAAGCTTGCAATTTATTTGCTAATGATGTGTGAACTGCTCTTTTAGGTGCTCTGGATGAAACGCTCAATAGTAGTGCCTGTACAGGACTCAACCGAACATATTACTAAGACCTGAAAAACACTAAAAAACACACAGTACCTCAGGATAAGAGTGAAGACAGTGAAAACAGTGGAGAAAAATGCCCATCAGCCCACCCATTGGCGGAACTTCATCATCTGGGTCTTTATGAATTGAAGACTGGTATCCGCTAGACACCTCATCTCATTTTATGAGGGTTACTAGAATCGGATCCTCCAGTGTAAGTATGAGCCAACAAGTGAGAGTAGTGGGCTGAAGAAGCAAGTTGCAGTGCACAGAAGGTGGTGTGAAAAAAGAAAAATGGTGAAAACTTAAAAATGCCTGTTCTGATGCCTAAGTAAACTTTATTGGATTCGAACAGCAAAACGGCAAGATTAAAACACAGAGTGGGGATAGTATGTAAAGAATTACTATCTATCATAGATTACAATGGTCGACATGTTTCAGCCTTTACAGGCTTTCATCAGGACCTACGATAAACACTACTGCAACAAAACAAAATGGTATATATCGTGATATGATTATGTCGACCTACCAGTAATATTAACTTCAAGGCAGTCTCATATCATAATGTCACAAAATTCTCCCTTGACTTGAAGGGGATGAGACCTCACCTCACCTGGCACTCGCTCAGGGCAGTAGAGGCCACGCTCTCTCCGTCATTACCTCGGGCTTGCATCTGAGCCGAGGCTCATACCATTTTGTTTTGTTGCAGTAGTGTTTATCGTAGGTCCTGATGAAAGCCTGTAAAGGCTGAAACATGTCGCTCGCACTCTGTCGGATCACGCCCCTGTACAGATAAACATTAGAATACCCTCGGCATACACCCAGCCTTTTACATGGCGGTTCCCGTCTGGAGCCTTACGTGACCAGGTCTTCCGTGAGGGCCTTCGAGCCAAAATTGAAGACTACTTCACTCTAAATGAGGGCTCGGTGGACTCAACTGGGTTGTTATGGGAGGCCTTTAAGGCTGTTGTGAGAGGGGACTGCATAGCCTTGAAGACTGGAGTACTGCGAGACATTCGAAACACTTTACAGAGATTGGAGCGAGAAATATAAGACCTTGAGAGGCAGCAGGTAGCTAGGCCAACACATGACACACTCGCGCACATACGATCTAAACTTACTGAATATCAAACGGAGGCGGAGAGGGAGGTAGCATATATACATAAACACGCACAAGCAAGGAGATATGGCGAGAGTGACAGGCCAGGCAGGACACTTGCAAATCTACTCAGGGCACCTAGAGGCAACTCTTATGTAGCAGAAATACAAACATCTGATGGTGCGACGCTGCGTACGCCCCCAGACATACTGAAGGAGTTTACTGGTTATTACTCAGAGCTCTACACCTCTAAGGTATCCCCGTCGCAGACGGATCTGACTAACTATTTAGATGAGATATGCCTTGCGTGGTTTAACGACGTCGCACGACAATACATGGAACTGCCGTTCACGGTAGAAGATATAAGACAGGTCATAAGCGCTATGCCGGGCGACAAGGCTCCGGGGGAAGAAGGACTGACAGCTGCCTTTTATAAGGAATATGCTGAAATGCTGGCTCCCTGGCTGCATCGGATGTATCAAGAGGCGCTGGAGATCGGCAAACTGCCGCCCACTGTTTGAGAAGCTATAATCATTACGATTTTGAAGCCAGATAAAGACCCCACTAAGACGGACTCATATCGCCCGCTGTCCCTTATAAATCTCAATGCAAAGATTTATGCTAAATTGCTAGCGGATAGATTGACACCTATGGTACCACAAATCGCATTGACAGATCAGTCAGGTTTTGTCTCAGGCAGATCTACGGCGCATAACCTGAGGACTTTTTTTGGTATAATTCACTATTTGGCCCCTCACGTACAGGCAACAGCTGCCCTGCTGGACGCCACAAAGACGTTTGATTCCCTGGAGTGGGACTTCTTGTTTAGCCTGCTACGTTGCCTGGGTTTTAGCCCTCTATTTCTAAAACAAATTCAAATACTATACACTGAGCCCTCTGCCAGAGTTCGAGTGAATGGCCGTATGTCTCAGCCCATCACCATAACCAGAGGCACCAGACAGGGTTGCCCACTGTCCCCCCTGCTTTTTTCTATCGCGACGGAACCCCTGGCGGACAAATTAAGACAGCAACATGCCCATAGAAGCATGGGATTGACTACGCATGGAATCCTCATCTCACTATACGCAGATGATATCACTGTGTATCTCAATAACCCTCGAGATAACTTTGACACGATAATGCGAGAGTTCATTAGATACGGCGGCCTGACAGGCATACAGATTAACTGGGCCAAATCCACTATGTTCCTGCTAACTGATGACATGGCTCTGATTACTTCAGAATTTCCTATAACGTGGGCGACTGAAGAGGTGCGCTATCTGGGCATTCAATTGAGCTGCTCACTACAAGAACTGTGGACACTGAACTATGGTAGAGCGATAGATTGGATAGAGAGCAAGGTAATGCGGTGGAAAAACCTTCCGTTATCTCTGACGGGGCGCATTGCTATTGCCAAGATGATAATCCTCCCCAAGCTGGTATATCTTTTTGTAAATTTGCCCATGCCTCTGAACTCGCATTTCTTCACACGCTTACGCACCGCGGTGCTGGTCCTGATATGGGCGGACAAACAGCCACGAGTTTCCTGGCAGGTATTGACTCTGCCCTTTACACAGGGTGGCTTGGGTGCACCGGACTTCGAACTCTATGCCTACAGTGCACAAGCCCAGTTCCTGCATTATTGGGAACATCCGGTTCTCTATCAGCCACATGTAGCGATCAAAATTGATAGAGTCTCCCCTCTTCCCTTAAACACGGCGTTTTTTCAACCTTATAAACACCCACGACAAGATGTTGACACCGTTGAAAGTGTACGATGGGCTTGGGGTAAAATAGCAAAGAGAGCGCACATTAATACACTATATGCCCCATCAATGCCCTTGAAAGGGAATCCATTGCTCACACCTTTGACAGATGAGGCAATAGCGAAAAGAGCACAGGCACACAACTTGCACAAAGGGGGAGACCTGTACCCGGCAGGAGAATTTTTAACGCTACAAGCCATGCGTGGCACGAAGGCCCCCACAGCATCCGATACCTTACTTTATTATCAGCATGTAGAGCCACCTATGGTACCTTTCCTAGTGAGCCACCTATGCTACCAGCGCTAGAGAACGTACTAGCTAATGCCTCGCCCTGCAAGCTGGTCACACGTATATATAGTATAACACAAAAAGAAAACCCACTCACGAGTGTCAAGTCGCGAGAGGCCTGGAATGGAGAAGCAGCTCTAGACATTACTGAGAAACAGTGGGGCTATTGTTGCGCCCAGCTGAAGTATCTATCGCCCAACTACACGCTCAGGCTCATTCACTTTAACTACCTGCACCGTTTATACCGCACACCCACTCAGATGCACCGTATGGGGCTATGTGAGGATGACAAGTGCTGGAGATGCAATGTACACACTGCCAACTTCACACACAAGGCGTGGGGCTGTCCTGAGGTCTCACGATACTGGGAAGAGGTCTTCAAACATATTGAGCACATCATAGGCATTACTATTGAGAAGTCAATCAGATTGGCGTTACTGGCGTATGTGAGGGATATCCCAGTGAAACTGCGTAAACTCGCTGCAATGCTGTTGCTGCTGGCTAAAAGACAGGTGGCTATCCACTGGCGGAAGAGGCAACCGCCGACAGTGGCGGCCTGGATAAAGACGGTTGTATATTGTAAGGACCAGCTTGAGGGATATTGGGAACAGATGCCGGGGGGCTCTAGGCCTGCGGATATATGGTCCCCGTTTGCGGACTGGCTGCGACTGAGAGGAGCAGACCTCCAGACAGAATAGCTATCACTCAACTAATCATTATACGGCCATGTGCACACTGTTGAGGGTAATTGCAAGAGACACAACGTGTACCTACATAAGTGACATACTGGCAGAACGTGTGGAGGGAGGAGAGAATCTGTATGCGAAACAATGCCAATTGTAATTTTAAGTGATGGATTTAGGAGATGTCGATTCTGAGCTTCCTGATGTTCCATATTGCAATATGATACCTACGACTGCATTTCTGTGTACACTCTTACCGTTGATTGCTACGCTGCCTGCCCCCGAGGTTGTTGGCCAAATAGTAGTGTTCTTAGGCACTGTAAGGTTGCTGCCGGCCTCCGGGTTGTGGGCGATGAGCTGTGTACTGTATGATGACCCAATAAAGGTTTTTGGAAAAAAAAAAAATGATCGCAGGTCTTTTCCTCCCAATGCTGCCTTGGTGATAGGGTGTTCCCACCTCCAACCACATTTTACATGTGGTTGGACGTGGGAACGCCCACTTTGCATGTCATTAGCGATGTTTCTCGCTGACATGTAAAGTGGGCTTGTGGCAGGCGTTGCAATGCCCTTGTTAATAGGGCGCTGAAAGTATCGCCGCTTTCTCGGCGAATTGTGCCGAGAAAGCGGCGATACTTCAGCTTGTTAATATGCCCCTATATTTAGCAACTCTGTAGACAATCTACTTGTTTTTTCTTCTAAACAAAATAAGTTGTCGAATGGGGAAGGCACTATTTTTTTGTTGTTGAGTCCAGTGAGAATTGGAGTGCATGATAATAAGCTCCTGCATCCTTCTGAGATACACATTGCATCCCCACCATATTAAAATGCACTCATTTTGATCGTCACACTGGGTATGGGAGAAATCTTAATTACGCCTTTAAAATTCGCAGACTTTCCGAATTTTGTGTGACATGGAAATTCCCGAAATTACTTTACATTGTGCGTAGCTCAATTTTGCATTATTTGCATATAAAATACCACTCCAAGGCACTTTTTTCCTGTAACCAGTCTCATGTATGTATCGTGCAAGGCTTTTATTTTACCTGAAGTGCTCATTTGCGTAAAAAATCAAGCAATGAACCTGCAAGCCACATTTTCCCTTAAAAATATACTTTTGTGAAATTGTAATGGTGTTTCGCAGAATATACCAGTAAAAAAGAGCTGAATGTTGCTTATTCCTTACTTGACACATGCAGAACCGGGTCTAAACCTCGTTTTGATATGTGACCAAAAAGTAAGCAAAGCAGGCAAACATTTTAATTTATTTTTGCTGCATCTTGTTCATTTGTCGAATGTAAAAGAATGTGTGTACTGCAAAACTGCATAATGTTAATTCCAATGGCTCTGCAATCTCTTAATCACATTCTAGCTTTTCGAATGTGGTTGTAACCCAAATTTACACACAATATAATAATATTTTTATGCAGAAGCAGAAGTTCAAGTTAAAGATTGTCCAGATGCCTTCTGTAAAGCAGAGGGTTTATGCTAATTTACGGCCCTAAACTAAATAAAAAAATACTTTATAGATCTATTCACAAACTTACTTCTGCAGCATGTACATTGACCCAATATTTCATCTTAGTTGCATCGGATGCACTGCAGGAGACCATTTGCATGATGTGCTTCTCTCATTAGACATTCAAGAATGCAGATTACTTTTCATAATATACCCCTCCTTCCCAGAGGCCTCCTAGGGCCCTTCCACCCCTACCCACCACTCCCCACCGGGTCCCCCTCACATCTTGACTTCCATCAATTCCTTTGCTCCTTGCTACATCATCTTTACACCGCAGTGATGGCTGGGAAATCTGTGACTCACAGGTTCCAGAATCTGTAAGATGTGCCCTGGATACTGCACTCTGCTAGGGGCTTGGTCATTAACCAAACACCTCTCTTGCTTGAAGTTTCTCTAGAGGTTTAACACCAACACTGCTGAATACCGTATCATGCATTGTCTAACTCTTCAGGGCAAGAGGTGCCCACCACCACCTGTGCCAAGTGCTGCACCACGGATTCAACAATCTGCAATCAGTTAAGTCCATCTGGGTGCATGGCTCCACCACTAATTCAGGCACCATTTCCTGAATCCACCATCTTTACTTGGGGCAGTACCATGGTCCATCATGACAGGCGAGTATGTTTGATATATTCACCATTTCAACAGAAGTCAGCTCAACGGTCCCATCGCCTCTCCTAAAGGGTGCTCCAGACATTCACTTCCTAGGTGGTGGACTGCTCCATCCATCCATTCATCCTACATCTCTTTCGAGGCAGATATTTGGTGGAGAAGTTTCATGCACCCATCATTTCTATATATGGAAAACTCATGAATCCTCTGCTGTGGCCTAATCCATCCATCTCCTTCCATCCATCCATCCACCCATCCTCTCTATTTAGGGCAGCTTCATGGGTCCACCACCACTGTAGGAGCAGCTTCATATGTCCATAGCTGCAGGTGGGACTTTTCTTTGCATGTTTTTCCCCTGCTAGGACGGTGCCTTGCATCCAATCACCTTTGCTGTCACTGGTCCACACATCCTCTGCCACTGCTGGGTATGTGTCATGCATTAATGGAGGCACATGTTTAGACTCAGCATTAATGCTGTGGGCTGTTTGATGCCCCCACTGCCTCTTCTGAGGATGCCTCCTGGGCCTTTATTTCTGCTAGGGCCATCTCCAAGGTGTCACCACCATAGTAGGGGCGTATTCCATGGAGCCACCACCCCTGCTGGGACTGTTCCATACCTGCACCTAGCTAGGGGGGCTTCAGGAGTACACCACCCTTTATTATATTTAGTATTTCATTCCATCCCTGTCGAATCTCTCTCAACTCTGCCTCAATTCTCCTCCACGCTGTCACACCTGTTCTAAGAATACTTACCTCTCATACCATGCTCAGAGGTGGAGGAGAACAGACACTATTTTTACACGCTGGTGTTAATTATAACGAATTTGCATCTGAAGTATTTCTGTACACAGATGAGCACGCACATATCAGATTAAAGACATGGCGTATGGTGGGAAACACGAGGCTATTATGTTTGATGAAAATGTCTTAAACAACACGTTTTTTCACAATGGTGTGAAGTGTTTTGCTGCCTTCATGGGGCAATCAGTACCTCCCTTTGTTTCAATTCTTCTTTTGGAGAGTGCTGGTGGGAAAACACTATCTCGTCAACAAATGAGT
Source organism: Lissotriton helveticus (assembly GCF_964261635.1). Taxonomy (NCBI): domain Eukaryota; kingdom Metazoa; phylum Chordata; class Amphibia; order Caudata; family Salamandridae; genus Lissotriton; species Lissotriton helveticus. The sequence goes on from NC_136068.1 coordinate 118,848,705, forward strand.
CATTTGTTTACATTGTCCTGCGTTCTACAGCTGCCACTTAAATATCACAATCAGAAGCCGCAATTATATCAATGGCAGTAGCGGATGCTATGGGGCAGTAGTGGTGGGGCGAGTGGGTGGGGGGAGACAGGGGGGTTTAAGAAAAAAGTAAACATTCACTTACCTGTGCTACCACCCATCACTTCTCGTTTGACTTCTTCGATTCAGCATGAAGCAGACTCCCCATGCCAATTATGGCACTGCTGTCACCATGACAGCAGCATCGTGATTGGTCTGAGAACCCTGGTTCGGCGCTCAGATAGACAGTGGGAGCTTGTGCATATTCTGGAGAATAGGCTAAGTGCGCATGACTGTTTGGCCGGCCCAAGACCATCATGCACACTTAGAAAGTGCTCACCACCCCTCCCCCGCTCTGTGGGCAGCCCTGCCCGCAACTTCAGAGCCTTCTGGAAAAAGTAAATGATAATTACGTGGGGTCATTATCATTTTTATCTTTCCTGTGGGGTGATGCTCCTCCACCTTAGCGGGGGAGTTGCCGCTGATCAATGGCCGTGGTGTGCTTTTATCAACAATTTAGAATATATGATATGGGTCCTATTCACAGAGGCTTTTTGGGTTACATAAAGTGATACTCCAGTGGTACTCTTACATTGAAACGCGAATTGGCCACCAAACCCTCTAAAATAGCAATTTTCAGGGAATTTTCATAAACAATTAGAACAAAGAGAAAGGACTCTTTCCTCTTTGCATTTGATGAGCCACAAAGGTGTGTGACAGTACACAAAAGAGTATACTTTGTTGTACTTCTTTATGTTTTTGTGAATCAGTCCCTTCGAGTCTGTATTCTTTCATAACTGATCTCTAAGGAAACATTGCAGTTCTTAGGCAAAAGTGCAGAAAAAGAACAATTTCTCCTTCATTGTTTAAATAAAATTAAACATCGAAGTCTCCCCTGGTGTTAACATGAAGGCAATAAAATCCCCTCAGCTTTATCAAAGCTGCATCAAAGTCTTACAGGTTATTTATGGTGTTAGAACCTCCTCAGATGTTTACATAGACTCATCAAAGCCTTCCAGGTTCTTTAGGTATAAGAGCTACCTCAGATGTTTACATAGACGCATCAAAGCCTTCCAGGTTATGTATGATATTAGAGCCCCGAGAGATATTGACATAGAGGCATCAAAGGCTTCCAGGTTATTTACTTTATTAGATTCCCCTCAGATGTTTACATAGACCCATCAAAGCCTTCCAAGTTATTTGCGGTATTAGAGCATCCTCAGACGTTTACATAGACGCATTGAAGATTACTAGGTTATATATGGTATTAGAGGCCCCTCAGATATTGATATCAAGGCCTTCCAGGTTATTTGCGGTATTATAAGACCCTCAGACGTTTACACAGACTCATCAAAGCCTCCCAGGGTACTTGCGGTATGAGAGGCCCCTCAGATATTGACATCAAGGCATCAAAGCCTTCCAGGTTGACAGACGTTTACATAGGCTCATCAACGCTTTCCAATTTATTTGAGGTTTTAGAACTCCCTCAGATGGTTACATAGATGCATCAAAGTCTTCCAGGTCATTTAGGTATAAGAGCTTCCTCAGATATTGGCATATAGGCATCAACGCCTTCCAGGTTATTTGCGGTATTAAAGCCCCCTCATATATTGACATAGAGGCATCAAAGCCTTCCAGTTTGTTTAGGTATAAGACCTCCCTAGATGTTTACATAGCGCATCAAAGCCTTCCAGGTTATGTATGGTATTAGAGCCCCCTAAGATATTGACCTATAGGCATCAACACCTTCCAGGTTATTTGCGGTATTGTAGGCCCCTCAGATATTGACATAGACTCATCAAAGCCTTCCAGGTTATTTACGGTATTAGATCTCCCTCAGATGGTTACATAGATGCATCAAAGCCTTCCAGGTCATTTAGGTATAAGAGATTCCTCAGATGTTAACATAGACGCATCAACGCGTTCCAGGTTATGTATGGTATTAGAGACACCTCAGATATTGACATAGAGGCATCAAAGCCTTCCCGGTTATTTAGGTATAAGAGCTCCCTAGATGTTTACATAGAGCATCAAAGCCTTCCAGGTTATGTATGGTATTAGAGCCCCCTCAGCTGTTTACATATACTCATCAAAGCCTTCCAGGGTATTTGCGGTATTAAAGCCCCCTCAGCTATTGAAATAGACTCATCAAAGCCTTCCAGCTTATTTGCGTATTGTAGCCCCCTCAGACATTGACATAGAGGCATCAAAGCCTTCCCGGTTATTTAGGTATAAGAGCTCCCTAGATGTTTACATAGCGCATCGAAGCCTTCCAGGTTATTTAGGTATAAGAGCTCCCTAGATGTTTACCTAGAGCATCAAAGCCTTCCAGGTCATTTAGGTATAAGAGCTTCCTCAGATGTTAACATAGATGTATCAACGCGTTCCAGGTTATGTATGATAGTAGAGCCCCCTCAGCTGGTTACATATACTCATCAAAGCCTTCCAGGGTATTTGCAGTATTAGAGCCCCCTCAGATATTGACATAGAGGCATCAAAGCCTTCCAGCTTATTTGCGGTATTAAAGCCCCCTCAGATATTGACATAGATGCATCAAAGCTTTCCAGGTTTTTTACTTTATTAAAGCCCCCTCAGATATTTACAAAGAGGCATCAAAGTCTCATCAGGTATTTACATCAAGGTATCAGAGCCTTCTGAGGTGTTTACGGCATTATAGCAACTTCGAAGATTTACATAGGAGATTTAAAGCCTTCCAGGGTACTTGTGGCTCCCTCAGAGTTTTACAAAGGCCTACTTATGTATAGCATTAAAGCACATTCTGTTATTTACACAGATGCATCAAAGCATTCAGGTGTTTTGATGGCATTAGAGCCCCTGTAGATATTTAGAGGCATCACAATCTTTTCAGGGCATTTATGGCATTGCCACAACAGGTATCAACAGTGCTTAATTTGTAAAAAAAAGAAATCAGTGCCAGGAGGCTACTGCAGGGTGCAGCATACATTGCCCCTGCCATGCTGCCGGTGACAGTACCAACACAGCTACTAACCATCACACTCCTACAAGTGTGACAATTTCAGGTCCCCAAAGCTATAAGAATGGCTTGGGCTGCAGGTAATAGTCATTTTTAATGTATATTGATTTATTTAATAAATATCTGGTGTTGTGGTCATTTCTAAATTAGCCAGACAGCTCCATCTTATGGCAGACTGTCACAAGCGCCAGTGTTGACAATTTAGTGCTGGTGCCAAGCACCGGAAACCACCAGCTAAAATGAAGCACCGTTTACATAGAAGCATTAACGCCTTTCTGGGTATTTACGGCATTACAACTTCAGCTATTGACATAGGGGCCCTCATTTATGAAAAGTGACGCATCGCTGCGTGAAAACAGCGATGTGTCACTTTTCATTGAGCCCTCCTTGCGACACTAATGATGCGTCATATTTACAGTATGACGCATCATGTCGCAAGGAGTTACAGATACGTCAGTATTTCTGATGTATCTGTAGGCGCAAAAGTGACGCATTGCTGGAGTGTGTCACAAAAGTGACGCAACTCCAGCAATGCGTCCTTTCACATGGGGCAGGCCCCATGTGAAAAAGCCTGCGTCAGTCTTACGCCTGCTGTGAGGCAGGCGCAAGATTTTGACGCAATAGCGTGCTAGAAGTGACGCAGTGAAATCTCAAAGATTTCACTGCGTCACTTCTACGACCCTTTCTTGCGTCAATACGCCCCCTTGCATACATTATACCTGGCGCAGGTATAATGTGGCGCAGGGGTTTATAAAGTGACGCATCTAACTAGATGCGTCACTTTGTAAATATGGAGCAACAAGGTGCATTTTTTACGCCACTGGTGCGTCACAAAAAGTGACGCACCAGCGGCGTAAAAGTGACGCACAGCCTCATAAATGAGGCCCAGGATTTTTAAAGCCTTTCAGGGTAGTTATGGCATCCGCGCATCAAGTATTTGCATAGGAGCATTGAAGCCTGTCAGGGTATTTCTGGCATCACCGCTTCAAGTATTCACCATGCAGTATTAAAGCCTTAAATGGTATTCATGGCATCACCGCATCAGATATTAACATAGGAGTAGTAAAGCCTTTCAGGGTATTTTTGGCCTTACCGCTTCAGATATTTACATAGGAGCTTTAACATCTTCGCTGCGGCGGCTATTCCGCCGCAGCGCTAAGGGGGCGGGGGGCGGGGGGGGCGTGCGGCACTCACACGCTGGTGACGGAACCGCTCCGCCACCAGCCTCGGGTGAGCTGTGCTGATGACGGAGCGGTTCCGTCATGGCCCCGCCCGCTCAATAGAACGCACCGCGCAGGCGCGTCGGGCGGGCCATGACGGAACCGCTCCGTCATCAGCACAGCGCCACCGCGGCTGATGACGGAGCAGTCCCGTCATCAGCAGCGAAGAGGTTAAAGCCTGTCAGGGTATTTCTGGCCTTTCTGCTTCAGGTATTTACATAAGAGCATTAATGCCTGTCATGGTATTTCTGGCCTTACTGCCTCAGGTATTTACATAAGAGCATTAATGCCTTTCACGGTATTTATGGCCTTACCGCTTCAGGTATTCACTTTTGAGCTTTAAAGCCTTTTTAGGGTATTTATGGCCTTACCGCTTCAGTTATTTACATAGGAGATTTGAAGTCTTTCAGGGTATTTATGGCATTAGACGCTCCCCAGTATTAAAGGCATCAAAATTTTCAAGGTTAACTATGGAATATAACAGCCTGATTCATCAATCTCCCGTTTTGCGAGCCCCTAATAGCGATTCATAACAAATCGCTATTAAGGACTTGCAAAACGGGATTCATGTTAGAATTGCATAAAGAAATGCGATTCCTACACATTCCTTATTTGCGATTAGCAAATTGCTAATCGCAAATAAGGAATAACTCCCCATTCATTCCTATGGGCCAAAAGGCTAATCGCAAATAAGATAGACATGTGTGTGTGCAACATGCAACTTAGAAAAATGCTTTTAAAAGCATTTTTCGAAGTTTTCGCTATTTACCACGAGGTTTGACCTCGCGGTAAATAGCGGGCCGAAATTGCGAATTCGCAATTTTTAAATGGATGATGAATTGCATTTAAGGAATCTCAAATAGAGATTCCTTAAATGTAATTTCTCGCAAAATAGCGAAATCGCTATTACCGATTTTTGCATTTGGGATGATGAATCCCAAATACAAAAATAGCGCTCGCAAAGGGCCAGATTCTCAGAATCTGGCCCTTTGCGAGCCGATTTCGGCTTGATGAATCAGGCTGATAGTCTCCTCAAGTCTAGTATTTATTAAGGGTGTGGAAATTTGCATGATTTACTTTTGTGTAATTATGCCACATTTAGAGAAATTATGTGCAATTATGCAAAACAGGCTTTCTGGCGCTACGTTTTAGTGCGGTAGGTGGCCTTGACTTGAGGATATATTTAACTCTGAAAACTGGGCAAAAGACAAAAGTGCCACAAACAGCAGCTGCACACTTTCTCGTTGTTCGTCTTATCCTGTGCGCTCGCACAAAATGCTTGCTGTTAATGACACGATTATGCGAAGTATAATTTTAAAAAACAAGAGTAAAGTGAAATTTGGAAAGTTACGAGAAGTTATGCCTGTATAACAAGTTTCACTCTGGCTTAGTAGTATTTGTATTTGTATGCGGTATTTATAAAGCGCAACTATCACCCACGGGTATCTTGGCGCTATAATACGTGAATCATCAATTAGTGAAAGGCAGCGGAAGTGGGTTTGACAGGAGGTCCTCAGAGCTGTCAGATTCTGGGGAACAGCCATGTTTTGACCTTTTTCCTAAACTGCAGGAGGTCATGAGACTGTCTAATTTCCACAGGAAGTTTATTCCAGAGTTTGGCAGCTGCTGAGCTAAACGCCCTACCTCCTGATTTGACTCTTCGAATTTTGTGGGCTCTCACCAGACAAGCAGTGGAAGAGCGAAGGCATCTTGTTGGAATATACCAGGCAAAGGTCTCCTGAAGGGGTTTGGGTCCAAAACCACGAAGAGCCTTGAAAACCAGGCAAAGATACTTGAACTGAACTCTCTGCCTTATTGGTAGCCAATGAAGCTCTGCAAGGGCCAAAGAACCTGATGAGCGACGTGGTTTCATCAGTGCCAATTTGTCCAACCAAGGTTTGGATTCTTTGAAGGTGTTCAATCAAAAATGTTGGGGCCTCCAAGGGTAGGGCGTTGCAATAATCTAACCTACTGAGGATGATACTTCCAACAATCAGCGCTCTGGCCATCCTTGGCAGCAGTGGGAGGATCTTCCTCAAAGCTCTGATCAGGGAAAACCAGTTTCCCACCAACTTGTTTACACACACAGTACAAAACTTTAGTCTGAATGTCATGGTTGACCCTGTCAAAAACGGCAGACAGTTCAAGCAAAATAAGAATGCCAGATTGTCCTCTGTCTGCCAGCAATCGAAGATCGTCTAACACGGTCACCTGAGCAGTCTCAGTTCCATGGCCAGGTCGACAACCAAACTGAACATCTTCCAGCCTGGAGTTAGATTCCGGGAATTGAGACAGAGTTTTGCTGACCAGTCGTTCAATGACTTTAATCGGATATGGCAACAGAGGAATCGGTCTATAATTACCAGCACAGGTCGGGTCGAGTGTCACTTTTTTTAAAGAGTTTCAAAGAGGCATCAAAGATTACAGGATTTTTGTGTCATTAAAGCCTGTCCACGGAGAAGAGGCGTGGCACAGCGGCCCGGGCGGCTGACTCCAGAACCAGGGGGCTTACGGTTTGATCCCCGGCACCAGCAGCAGATCAGCCCAGCACCATGTGACTCTGGGCAATAGCTTGCTGAATCTTCCAGATGGTCTCCAGCACCTTGACACCCACGGGTAATTGTTCGCGCTTAACAAATACTGGACATATACATTTTACAAAGAGGGATCAAAGCTGGGGTATTTGTGGCATTATATCCCCCTTAAGCATTTACATAGAGGCGTCAAAGCCATTAGGGTATACTTGCCATTTGAGCCCCCTCAGGTATTTACACTAGAGCTGTGCGGCAATTAAATCACAACAGAGTAATCAGAGTATTTACAGTAATTCTGAGATACTCTTTGATGCAGAAATGCTGATAAAAGCAAAATCAATTGCTCTCACTCGCGCTTCCGGTTATGTTCAATTGTATGTAGTGCTATTATCTTAGCGCCAAATGCAATCGTCATGTTCTTTTTGGACACAAGGATGCCTGTTGAGCTATAAAACTAGTGCTAAATGCTGGCAGTAAGTGGGGAGAAAATCCTATATCAAATGGCAATTTAGTGAGCGTGAGTGACAACTCACACTCACGATTCATGTTCCATCGCATTTAGTGCAAAATGCATTCTTGCACCCAATGTGGATGCGAGGGGGCATTCTGTACTAAGAAAATAGTGCTAAATGCAGAATTATTCTTCTTGTGTAATTCTGCATAATCTTGCCGAATGTTTAGGTAATTCCACATAATGATGCTATTAATTATGCTATTACATGAGTTACACCCACCCCTGATATGCACAGGGGCTTCAAAGCCCTTTAGGTTATTTATGGCTTTACTTCTTCATGTATGCATTGGAGCTGCCTCAGGTTTTACAAAGAGACAGTAGAGCACCCTGAAGTATTTAAACATTTATCTCATCATGCCATTACATAGAGGCATCAGAGCATTGCTGGCATTTATTAAAAAAACACCAGGAGCACTCAGAGTATTCACAAAGAGTAATCAGAGGTTATCAAACGTTTAAATAAAGGAATTAAAGCCTTAATGTACATTGATAGAGAGACATCAGAGCATTCCCAGGTGTATAAATAGGTGCATCAGAGCCTCCTCAATATTCACAAAAGTTGCATCAATGGTTCAGCAGGTACTACCATAGAGGAATCAGAGACTTGACAATCTCTGGTACTAACACAAAGGTATCATATCCACCGCTAAACTGCAGACTTTTATTTACACATAGCCACCAGAGCCTCTCTAGATATTTATACGAGGCAATAGGGCAATGGCTTTGCAAGGGTGTTATCATAAATGTGGTAGTTATGTGGAAAGGGGAAGTCGCTCTACTAACTATATACATCCACTCTGTATTGGTTGAAACACATTCTGAGAAAATCTCTGCTTAGCACAAGTAGCAGGAAATCCCTATAGAAATGTGTGTTAAGCAATTTTAAAGCCAAGAAAACAATACAATAAAATCCCCAAACCAAAATAGAAACATGAACAAAAATGCAGTGAACTAAAAGATACCAAGATCATTAAAATATGTTTAGGGGAAAAAGAAATATACATTTTTGACCTTTTAAGGCAAAAAGTGTCCAGAAAAAGTAAAGCGCCAAACAAAAGTCACTGTTTATGATTATTTAGAATCTAGGTGCAATTTCAGGCTTACCATGATGGAGCGGAAGTTAGAAATACGAAGAAAGGCTTTCTGAAAATGTTACCTTCATACTTAGGGCCCACAAAAGAGATATTCTATGCTCCTTAGTACTTTAGGATATATTCACTTGTAATAAGGCAGTGGCATATCTGTCAGATTTGTGTGAGTTTGCCCATCTGACAATCTTTAAAATAGACCCTTAGTCTCCAACTGCTGAGAAATATTCTTCCGATCAGTCCAGCAACTTCCATCTCCTCAAAGACAGGTTTCTGGACACCATTTCTTGTTCCTCCAACTACGTCTCCCACAGAGTCCAGTCCGCTTTAGTCAGCCAGACATTCTCCGAGTCAGGAATCCTTCTGCTTTTTTTCTCCATGGAGGCAAACATGCAACCACTTGATCCCTTGGAACTTTTTCCAATCCTTGGGTGCAGGAGGATACATGACTCTTTGAGTCCTTGTTCTTCCAACATGAGTAAGGAGTCTTATTCCAGCATGTCCTTCTTCAATGAACTCTTCCTAGGTCAGGTAACGTTCCCAAGAGGATGTGGTGGAAGAGCCATGTTTTTCATGTGCACTATCCAGCGATTCAAAAAATTCTACCACCCAATCCTATTTGATCACCATCCCCCTACTTACTTTTGCAGCCCTTCTTCTTTTCCTTTCTGTATATTAGTTACCCAGGAGCCCCTGTTTTAAAATGGCAAAACCCAGATCCCACAAGGTAGGCCTGTCTTTGATTCCAGCCCCTGTAATTAGATGAGCTCTTCTCCACTTGCTGGGGCAAAACTGGTTTTCTTTCCGACTGTGAGTGGAACCTGGCTGTCTGAGATAATCATGGGAATCAATTGCAGAATACTATCTTGGGGTATACAACGGTAACCACGCATTTTTTACAGCGCGGTACCGTTACCACGCTACTTTTACCACGCAAGTCGATACAACGACTTGCGCTGGGGGGCGCTCCAGGATAGTAAATAGATTAATTTACTATCCAACTCCTTTCCCTAGAGTCCACGGGGACTGGAGTTGGAATAGTAAATTAAAAAATGTACTATCCAGCGCCCCTCCACGCAAGTCGTTGTAACGACTTGCGTGGTAAAAGTAGCGTTGTAACGGTACGCGTTGTAAAAGTACGCGTGGTACCGTCATATATCCCTATCTTGGTATCTCCAAGTCAAAAGAAGTAGTGCTAAAACTGGCCTTTACTTTGCCACTTGTTCCTGTCCACTCCCATATAGCTAATCCCTGCTATGTAGTCAGCAGTAGAAACGCAGTAGCTGATCCTGTGCTCGGAGGCAGACCATTGTACTCTCAGTTGTTGATACTCTGATCTACGGATGTATATTCCAGCTATAGAAGTGCAATTAGTGGCAGAACAGGTTTTAAGTCAGCTCTAGTTCAGCCAGACTAAAGCACATTTTCATAAAGGTATTGTTGGACCTGACCCTTTTTGCAGGGTTTTCTTCACACTTCTTGCCTTCCTCTGCCTATTTTTCTGACCTTCTTTTTGTTGGCTTTGGAACTCTGGGCACTTTACCACAGCTAATCAGTGCTAACGTGCATGTGCTCTCTCCCCTTAACATGGTATGATTGGTTTACACCTGTTTGGCGTATTTGATTTACTTGTAAGTCCCTTTAAATGTGCTATCCCATGTACACAGGGTCTGTAAATTAAATACTACTAATGGGCCTGCAGCACTGCTTGTGCCACCCGTAGCAGGCCTTCCACTGCATGGGTTGTGTGCGCAGTTTACTACCACTTTGATTTGCCATTTAAAACTACTTGCCAAGCCTTATACCCCCCTTTCGCTTCACATAGGCCACCCCTAAGGTAGGCCATAGGTAGCCCTATGAGAAGGATGCTTTGTAAATAAAATGTAGGACAGAGATCTTTATGTGTAGCATGTCCTGGTAGTGATAAACAGCCCATTTTGTTTCTCACTTCTTGTGAGGCCTATTCCTCTCATAGGCTAGCAGTGGGAATTCCCCTATGTATGCTTAAGTGGTAATTCTTGATCCACGACAAAGGCTAGGGGATTTTCTTAAAATGAATTATGATGGACAGTGGCAAAACAACTATAAACCTTAAGCCCACTAATGATTACAATTGAAATTAACCCCTTAGCTCATTCCAAGAGGGTCACGACACCAACATCCCTTCTGATAATCCTTCCTGTTTTTTTAATCCTTTTAACTAGTTTTGTTCATGCTGGACCAATTGACCCTTACATTATTGTTTATGTATTGTTCAAATCTATGTGTTTATGTTCATGTCAATTTATCATTTGTTCTAATTTCTGTTGAATACACTTGATCGTTTGAAATGTCTTTTTGACCATTGTGAAAGTGGAGAATTGTGTGTTTTTATGACATGTTGAAAGTCCACTACCAAGTTATTGTGTAAATATTACTGAATCAAATGTGAAATAAATACACAGACCAAGGTAATACATTCATTGGACTTGGTTTTGAGAGAATAAGTGTTTCTTAACTATTCACAGCCATTTATTCCTGTTCCATGTACTTTTAGAAAGTGGGCATTTCTCTGTGCTTACGACTCTTGTGTTTTTCAGCCTGATTACAATGCTTGTCTAGGGCTGAGTGACATTTACACTTGGTGCATATTTCCAGCCAACCACAATACAGTAAGCGCTGGGTGTGACTTGGGTTACATCTGCATTCATCTGCATACTGATGGTATTCTTGGGCCAGGAGAGGTTATTCATACTTTACATTTGTGTAGGTTGTGTCTGCCCTCACACAAAGTGCTGATTTAACCCCTACTGACGTCTGGAGACAGCGCTGGGTGGAAAGGGGGTGCTGTGTACTTGAAAGGGTTCTTTTGAAGTCACCCCTTGATCAAAGACAATTCTGAGTATAAGTACAGGGGCTCTGACCCCATGTTTTTGACGCACTTGTGGATCTGAGATTAAACCTCTGTAAGAAGAACTTCTGTACTGCTTAGAGTACTTATATGGATTGCTTTTCTGCTTGTTGCCCTGCTGCCCCCTGACTCTGGTCTAACCAGCTCATACGCCCTCTTTGAGTGTACAGTAGTTAATCCCAGAGAGAGAAGCCAATACAGTTTTAACACTGTGGTTATTGGAATTAGGCATTCAGCGTGCTAACTTACAAGAGTATAGCTTTATCACTATGGTATTGTTTTCCTATATTTAACATGAGATATCACAAATCTACAGCTTGGTGCCTAATTACCATATAAAGTCTAATAGGAGCACAGGTGCTCCGTGCCCCATGGGTTCATGATGATTCATGTGTTTTTTCTCTAAGTAACGTTACAGTACTCACATTCATGTGATAATTCATGTATTTTTATTTCATAATTGGCTGCATTTCAAGCCCTAAGTATTCACTGAGGTTAGGATGTATGCAGTGTAACAATATGGCTATGGGGTTTACGCTTTCAGCATGCTAACATACAAGCATGTAGATTTAGCACTGTGGCATTGTCTTCCTGTATTCAACATGATATTTCACAAATGTACCACTTGGTGCCTAATTACCATTTAAAGAAAGTCTAATAGGAGCACTGGTGCGCTGTGCTCTGTGGGTTCATGATGATTCATGTGTTTTGTCTCTAAGTAATGTTACAGTACTTGCACTCATGTGATGATTCATGTGTTTTGTCTCTACGTGAGGTTAGGATATATGCTGTGTTGATTCTTGCATTGTTCAGGATAATGAGTAGTATCTCAGTATTTGCATAATGTGCACAGTATTTGTGATTCATGAAGTTTTGGTTTGAGTTTATGTATAGTATACTATAAATATTTTTATATAATCCTGTGTGGAGTCTCTTTCGTGGTGTGTTCATTGTGTTTCTCTGCGAGTGTGTTGCACAAACGCTTTACACATTGCCTCTGAGGATAAGCTTGCTTGCTCTGTGCAAAGCTACCAGAGGGTGAGCACAGGTTACCATTGGTGTGTGACTAACTTGCCGTGCCTAGAGTGGTGGGTTCTGCATGACTTAACTGCATAGCCTAGCCAAACCAGAAACACCATTTCTAACAGGTGTTTTACTGTTTAAGTTATTAAAAATATATTTTCTCCATTAGATCAGTTGTAATAAGCAGGAACTAAGTTTGAAGCATTGATGTACCCACCTTTTCCTAACTGGACATAGGGAATTAAGATGTTAATCTCCTTTACATGTAATTAGTAAAAATTCTCCTAAGGCTTACTAGCCTTTGGGTTTTATTTCACTGAGAACACATCACGCCCAATACGTAGTGTGCCCTATTTTTATTTGTTTGCACCCTGTCTTGTGGGCTTACCAGGCACACTTTTAGGAGTGATGCGTGATATTTTTTAAATGGGCTCTTCTTACATGCAAATATAATTTTTCCCTGCTCAGTGTTACTGTAGTGCACTGCAGCCCACATATGACACATATTTTAACATGCAATAGGAGCACCCAAGCCACCATTTCCAATAAATTTAAAGGGAAGTTAAATAGGTCACATGTGTTGTTCCCATGTACAGCATATGTGATAGAGGGAGGGTATGCACAATAGATTTACTGCTATTCAACGATGAAGTGAGAAGAGTTCAAAAGCCAACCAATCCAGAGAGCCACAAAATTAGAGACAATGCCAAACATGGGGTCATTTCTTACAGGTGCCATGTGGCTAATGAAATAAAGGAAAAGAGAGATCCTCCTCTAGTTAAAATAGTGCCATCATTGGAGAGCAAGGGCCCCTCAACACCCTCAACCCTTGTATCACTGCACCGGCTGCACTATTGATCCCAACAGTCTTATTGATATTCATACCTAGGCATCAGTGCATCTTTGGGAATTTATACAGAGGCATCAAAGCCCCAAGAAGCTGCTTGGAGTGACAGTGCACTCTCTAAATAATAAATAAATGACCTAAATACATAAGAAAAGATCTTGTAGAATTTTATACATAAGCGTCTGACCTTTGAATATTTAAAGAAAGTCATCCGACTCGGTGTTTGTAGGTATGCAAAGTAATACCATCCATTCCAGGTATGAAAACATACATCAGTTTTACGAAGAACCTTTGGATTGCCCTGCAGCCTTTACAGGAGTAACAGAACATTCTCCCCCATAGACTTCACCATGGCAGACCCGTACTTGTTTACATATATTTCCAACTTTAACATAAAAGAAAGATCGGACAGTGACCCCTTTTCCCATATATATATATATATATACTCTGGATCTTATTCCCGCCAGGACCCAGAAATCCCATGCCTCGTTTTGGAAGCCCATCTCTACAACTTAAGCATTTTAAATGGAATGAAGACTCAATACACACCATTATGGAGGACAGCACAAGCATTCTGTCATATGTCAATGACAGGTCAACTCTAATAGAGGTTGGGGAGGACTTCGTCAAAATGTTAATCTCAAAATTCCTGACCAAACCTTTAAGCTATAAAACTGAAGGGAACACCAGTGCAGCTTGGTTCACTCAAAATCTAAAGACCTTGAAAAAACAACTCAGCAAAGTACTCAGAACCATGCGTTCTTGTGGTCTCCAACCAAGTCAGGACTCAATCGCCACAATCACAAAAATTAAATGTTCATAAAAAAAACGATTAGGGTGGCGAAGCACACACATAACGAACCCATCTGGATGAAAGTACTCGCAAGCCAGCAAAGAAATCCCAAACTCTTTTGGGCCAATATAAATAACCTAATAAATGGGCACAATCTGCACTACAATTCAGACATTATGGAAATTGTATGGACACATCATATAGCCACAGTATATAACGATGCAGCACAGCACTGCACACCTCAAAGGGCCCAGCCAGATCCAAGTTTAAAAGTTGCCACCAATGCCCGACCTCCCCAACAGCATCAAATGTCACCCCCTCTTCATCAAACGTTGACAATGTTTTAACATTCCGAACAAGCTCCACACAGAAAGAGAGGTATATCTAAGTAGGCACTCAAAAATGTGGGTAAGCCCTAATGATTACAGCCCTCAGTTCACTCAAAAACAGGTCATCCACATCAAAATAAACTCAGAACTGAGGGGGTGCCAGAGCCAAATGGCCTACCCAATGCTTTATTCAAAATTGCCCCAAGCTTCTGGTCCACACATCGAATCCCCTTGTTCACCTACACGCTGGAGACAGGCACCATTCCAGACTCATGGCGAGTCAGCATATTCCAACCAATACACAAAACAGGGGAGCGATTCAATCCTTACAATTCCAGACTAATTGACGTGGAGGACAAGATATATGCCTCAAACCTGATGCCTGACCTCGAGGACTCAGCGACCAGCATAAACCTAGTTCCCAAAACACAAATTGGATTCCGCAGAGGAATGAGCACCTTAACCAACTTATCAGTAGTCCCTCTCTCTCAGGCACACTTCATGCATGCTTTATAGACTTCTAAGCTGCCTTCAATAAGGTCCCCAGGGCAAAGCTACGTGAAAAAATAGAAGGTTGGGAAGTTCCAGCAAAACTGCTTGAGGCAATTATAAACCTCTACTCAAAAACATGGTTCAAATCAAACTAGGAGATGGCCTAGCATAACTAACAAAGTCTTCACCACCAATGGCTTAAAACAGGGGTACGTCATGGCTCCCTGCTTGTTCCACATCTATACAGCAGATCTAGAGAACCATCCACACCAAGCACAGGGAGACCACCTAAATAGGACAACAAACAAATAGGAAGTTCGCAATATGCAGAAAACATCATTTTGCTCAACAAAATTCCTCGAAACCCACAGCGGCTGATTTCTCAATTAGTGGATTACATAAGAATTGCGCAACTGGACCTCAATTATAACAAAACAAATGTCCTGTGCTACTCAAGCACCCACAAAAGACAACCTAGATTTACCTGGAAGGCAAACGGTAACATCTTGGAACAGGTTGTAACTACAAATACCTGGGGGTACACAGCAATCGCCACCTCAACTACATACAACACATGTCATCTAGGCAAGCAAAAGCAAACAACCAGTTATTTGCCTTCAAAACCCTTCAGAAAAAAAAGAGATTACCTTCCGAAGGTTATAGCAGCAAATTTCATGCCTACGATTTTGTATGGATCAGAATTGCTCAAAAGCAAAGATACAACAAGTTGGAACACCGTACAATCTAGCCTTTTCACAAAACTGTTTGGGATTCCTAAAAGTATATCCCAAGCACACATCAGGCTGGAGTTTGGATTAAACAACCAGACCCCAGCCAGACAAGGGGCCCTAACAAAATACTATTAAAGAATCAGGGCAGCAGTCACAAATTCCTTGGCCCACCAATGTTGGCTCAAAATAGAAAAACAGGCCAGAGTAAAGAACCCAGTCTACTCCTTGCTACACCAGTCACTTGTAGCTTTGAAATTAGAAGAGGCCTGGCACAGAACAGCTGCATACCCGGAGTTTAAACAAGTAACCAGCTATCACACTACAATAATTTCCATAGACAAAGCAGCTTTGGAGAACAAAGTCTTAAAACCCCAACCATATCTGTTGGAACACTTTTCAGAATGTTAAAAGCCCAACCTAATGTTGCTGAGGTTGGGAGTCTTTCCATCCAAAGACTTACAGTTCAAAAAAGGTTTTATTGAAGTAGTTAAAGATGTCTGTATACATTACAAAGTAATATGGTTATAATAATAAAATAAGAAGTTATTACAATAAAGATATATGACTCGGACTTGTCAATAAAAGCGGAAAAAGCAAGCAAACTAAATAAGATATAGCATCATCGGAATACATGAATAATAGGAACATGTTTGTAGATTCACGGTGGTCTCAGAACTTCTTGTTGGGGTGGCAGAGGTTTAGAGGATTTTTTGGCACATGTATCAATATACTGGTGACTACAAGTCCGAACGTTTCATTGCCATACGTAAAGGGTAAACAAAAGTGGTATCCAATCTATGATTATGGCAGACAGCATACCACCAAGTTTTATAGGAGATTTTTGGGAAATCTTTCCAATTAATAGTGATTTGCTGAAAAGCAATTGCTAGCAATAAATCAGTAATCTTAACATTGAATGCAACATTTTCCCAAACAGAAGAAAGACTTCCCAGAAAAACATGAGTGAAAGAAAAAGGGAACTGAGTATCAAAAATCAGGTTAATTTGAGACCATACTTTTTGCCAAAAGTTACAGACAGGTGGACAAGAAAATAACATGTGAAATAGATCAGCCTTTGATGCCAAACACGTCCAACACGTATCTGGTGTGTTCGGAAATCTATTGTTCAAAATGGTTGGTGTTAATAGAAGCCTGTTACAGACAAAAACAATGTTTGCGTTGTGTTTGCTGCCCTTGAAGACCTGCGTAGTTTAATCCATATATTTTTCCAAAGGGATAATGGCCAGTCAGTTGCAAAGTCCCATTCCCAAGCCTCTTCTATTTTGGATTTTTGTCTATCCACAGCTGCATCTTGCAAATATCTATAAATAGTAGATGCTGTAGGTTTTGTTTTTAATAAAGTACAAAGTCGTAAAGAAGGATCCAAAATGATGGGAGGGACATGTGTACTGGGAAATTGAAGAAGTACATCCATAACCGTTTCCTTAACTCTTTCGACGCTATTGACGGAACCGTTCCGTCACGCCCCTCGGGTGGGCTGTGCTCATGACAGAACGGTTCCGTCACAAGCACAGCTCACCCGCGAGCCGTGATGGAACGGTTCTGTCCCCCGCGCAGGTGAGCCGCGCGCCCGCGACCGTTAGCGCTGCGGCGGAATAGCCGCCGCAGCAAAGGTGTTAATCAGGTTATATTTGTGAATAGATGAGGCAGACAAAACGAATGATTGACTAAGTATGTTAAAAGATATAAAATTTGAATTAACAAACAGCTGATGAATCCATATTGGATGTACGTTGTTACAACGCATGTTTTTACCACGCATGCTGTAACAACGCAAGTTTTAAAACGCATTCCATTACAACGCATTACACTGGGGGGTGCTGGATAGTGAATTGTTTAATTTACTATTCCAACACCAGTCCCCGTGGACACTAGGGAAGGTGTTGGATAGTAAATTAAAACTATTCCCTATCCTAGAGCGCCCCCCAGTGTAATGCGTTGTAATGGTTTTCGTTTTAAAGTCTGCGTTGTAATAGCACTGAGTGCTAAAAGTTGCGTTATAAAGGTTGTTCACCATCCATATTATACCTCTCTGTCTCCATGTCTTCAAATAAAAAGGTTTACCTCAAATGGTTAAGTTTTTATTATGCCAAATCGTTGAATCAAGGAGAGAATTTCTAGTAAAGGGAGTAGAAGGGTGTACAAAGTCAAGGAGTTTGGAGGTATGTTTAATTATAGGGGTAGAGAGAGATTGTGGTATACATGAGAAGGAAAGGTATTCATGAAAGGAAAAGGAGGATAAAAAAAGTTGTTCAATGAAGGTCCATAGAGGGGATTCGTCTGTGGAGTCCTGCAGCCAGAGTGAAGCTTGGCATAAAAGTAAAACTTTCTGGTAAGACTTGAAGTCCGGGTAATTAACTCCTCCTTCTATCTTGGGACGTGGTAATTTAAAAATAGACATTCGAGGTTTCTTACTACTCCACAGAAAGGAGGAGAGGATAGAGTTAATCCTCTTGAAAAGTTTAGCGGTGATAGGAATTAGAATATTGGAAATTGTATATAATATTATGGGTGCTAGCATCATCTTTATAGTGTCTAAATGACCCCACCAGGATAAATATAAAGGATGCCATTTAGTAGTTCATTCTGAAATTTTTTAAATACATTTGTTCATGCATATTGTTATTGTATCCGATATTGAGGAGGTAAAATATAGACCTAGATACTTAATATGATGGGAACTCCATGTGAATCTAGACGCACACTGAATTCTGGTTTAAAAGTGTATTTGGTCAGGGGGAGAATTTCGCATTTGTCATTGTTCAATTTGTATCCAGATATGAGGGAGTAAGTCTGAACTTCTTCTAAAAAAGCAGGAATTGAGACATCCGGTTTTGACATGAAGAGTAAAATGTCATCAGCATAGGCTGTGAGTTTAATATGGGCATTCGAAGTTTGAAAACCATATATTTTAGAGTTTTGATGTAATTTGGACCAAAAAGGTTCTAATGCCAGATTGAATAAAAAGGAGAGCGGGGGCATCCTTGGCTTACACCTCTTCCTAACGGGGAACTCAGGCCATTAGCACATACTGCACCACATGGATTGGAGTATAAAATTAGGGCCAAAACCAAACCATCTAAGGGTGTACAATAAATATTTCCATTCAACCCTATCAAAAGCTTTTTCTGCATCCAATGATATTGCTGCTAGAGCATGTTTTAGATGAGAAGATTTGGATAAGACATTGAAAAACAATCTTGTATTGTCTGTAATAACCCGCCCCTCAACAAAACCAGATTGCTCTCTCCCCAACAAAGATGGTAGATAAGAATCCAAGCGTATTGCTAGGGCTCTTGAAGATTTTTTGTAATCAGTGTTAACCAGGGAGATGGGCCTATAATTCTTACAATGTTTGAAATCTTTGCCCTCCTTGGGAATAAGGCAAATATGTGCTTCTGAGAAAGATCCCATGGAGCTATTCGCAGATTGAAAAAAGCGAATAAGGTGTATAATTTAGGTAATAAAAGTTTAGAAAAATGAGTATAAAACTCAACAGTGAAACCATCTGGGCCAGGTGCTTTGTCTTTTTTAAGAGTTTGAAGGGCCTTAAGAAGTTCTTGTTGTGGTAATTCTGCTTCTAAGGAAGGTAAATCCAGAGGGCCATGATGGGTCTTCTGAACTGTAGAGAAGAAATGTGACAATGAGTGATCAGAAGGTTGTGTTTCAGAGGTGTATAATGATTGGGAAAAGAGAGAAATTCATTTAAAATCTGTGTCCTTAAGTTTTAAAACAGATTGATTATCATAAACAGAATCAATATTTAATTTGTTTAAAAGATACCAAGAGGCATCATCAGTTGAGCTTTTGTTAAATTGTAATTTAGCTTTTATAAGAGCCGTAAGACTATCATGTGAGTGTGAGGTATAAAAGGAGTGCTCCAGTCTCTTAATGTCATTGATGAGATCATTTGTGATTTTGTGCTCTTTTTTCCATTTTCTTGCAACAAAGTTAATGATAAAGTCTCTAGTTGAGGCCTTGAAAGTATCCCATATAGTGGAAAATATATGGATTCATTTTGATTTATCACAAAGTAATCGTCAAAAAAGGCAGTAAAGGAGTCTGTAAACTTTGGATCTAAGAGGAGTGCATTATTGAATCGCCATCTTTTAGGGGCATTAACCTTGTTTTTTTTATCCAAGTCAATTGAAACAGGGGCATGATCTGATAAAAGAATGGGACCAATATCAGCATATGAAAGGGACTGTGAGATATTGTGAGAGACAAATATATAATCAATCCTTGATTGAGTTTGATGGACTGGAGAGTAGAAAGTATATTCCCTAGAGATTGGATTACATAGACGCCAAGCATCTATAAGTTTATGCCGGTTGATAGAGTGAACAAAGGATTTGTGGGATTTGTTTGGGATAAAAGACACTTTGGAGTTCCTGTCTATAAAAGAGTCAAACACTTGATTATGGTTGCCTGATAGTATAAATTTGTCCTCAATGCAATGAGAAATGTGTTTAGCTAAATTAGGCCAAAAGGAAGCATCTCCTCCAGTAGGGGCATAGACATTAAGAAAATAGACTAGGACACCCCTCAGTAACAATTTAACAATTAACCATCTGCCCTACCCACCCCTTTTTTAGTTTCAAGGATTCAGCTTCAACAAGATGTGTTTCTTGAAGAAAAACAATGGCAGCATTCAATTTGGGAAGGTGAGTCAAGACTCTCTGTCTCTTAATAGGAGAATGTAAACCCCTCACGTTCCAAGAGATTAGTTTTAATGCCATGGAGAATCAGCTAAGTGTTGATAGAGAAAACCACAGCAAAAGTCTGATACAATATGAGTAAGTATAAGAATGCATAAATACAGAAGAGAAAAATAGATGAGTGAGCAAATCGCAAGCCAGTACATAATAGTATAAGCAGATAGTTGAAGTTGGAAATAAGACTTAGGCAAAGCAATGAAAAGAAAAGAAAGGTTCGCAAGCAAGTAATAAGAAAAGACAGATAAAGGAGCGAGGAGAAAACAAATATCCAAAAAGAGAGAAATAGAAGCGTAAAGGACAGAACAAAAGACCATAAACAAAACAGATAGAACAAATCAAAGAACAAAAAACAAGACAAAAAACATACCTACAAAAAAGGGAAATGTGTAGGTGGGGGGAGGTGGAGCCACATGGGATAGACGGACGTCCAAGCAGGGCCGGACCGAACCAGGGAAAATCACGCCATAACTGTAGACAAAATTGTGGAAATGAAGAATAGGAGTTTTAATTTTGAGCAACTAAAAAAAAAAATTATAAAAAGGAAAGGTAGAATTAAAAAAGTATGAGAACAATGAAACTCTCTATAGGAAGAAATAGCTCAGTAGTTAATCTAACACTAAATAAAACATCAAAGCGAAACAGAACAATGCAATCTGGTACGGTAAATTCAGAATAGGAAGATTTGCAAATACTTAAACAGCAGATTCAT
Source organism: Lissotriton helveticus (assembly GCF_964261635.1). Classification (NCBI taxonomy): domain Eukaryota; kingdom Metazoa; phylum Chordata; class Amphibia; order Caudata; family Salamandridae; genus Lissotriton; species Lissotriton helveticus. The sequence goes on from NC_136068.1 coordinate 118,869,666, forward strand.
ACTAAAAGTAAAGCATACAACTAAGTAATATTCGAGGAAGAAGGTCTCAAAGTGTCCATAGCATTCGGATTACATGAGTTTATGAAACTTTGCAGCCGTAACAGATCCTCGTAAGTAGTTGTTCAATTATTTTGTAGGTAACCTTGAAAAGACAAGGGTGGAAGAGACCATAATGAGCACCCACTGACCTAAGCTGTGGTCTCATGTTAAGAAATGCTTTGTGTCTGGTGGCAGTGGCCTTGGCATAATCTTGTGCGAAGAACAAGGTTGAACCAGACCAAGTGATTCTTTGAGAAGACTTGACTGCTGATAACACCTTTAGCAAATCTGTATATTCCAAGAAGTATAGGATTACGCCTCGTGGTCTTGGTGAGGAGGAGATGTTTAAAGGAGGCCTGCCCAACCTGTGTGCTCACTGTATATTAACTGACGTACTTTCTGCCATGTGAAGAACTTTAGGAAGGAAAGATTTAAAGAAATTGAGAGGGTATGATCCTTCAATTCCTTCCGCCAGTCTGTAAATCCACAGGTTATTTCTTCTGTTGCGATTTTCAAGATCCTCGAGCTGCCGTTGGAGCATAGAGACATTAGACTGAAGATGATTAACAATCGCACTTGTGTCTCTGAAGGATGACATATCTTGTTCGACTGTAGCTACTCTCGTTTCAAGATGAGACTAATTATTAGAAAGGATTTGTAACTTTGTGTTGGTTTCCTCCATAAAGGGTCTAAGGGCCCTTATCTCTTCCAATAGCAACTCCATGGAGACTGGTGAAGTTGGTTTAGGCGGAGAAGGAGGGTTTTGTTTTAGACTTTTAATGTTAGATTTCCCAGCATGTATTGTAGCAGGATCCATTGTTGTCTCCAAGTTATGATCCAAAGGCAACAAAATGTCTTCCAATTTGGAATATGCAGTAAAAACTTTTGAATTTTTAATAAAAATGTGTTTAGAATTCAACTTTAACGAAGTAGTGCCTTTAGTTCTGCTCATATGTCGAGAAAAATGTAAAAATATTTCAGAATATGCCGGTCATAAGTGCCTCTAAATCGCCTTCTATCTGATAAACAAAGTAACAAACCCACAAAAAGCAAGTGGGAAATGCTATAAAGGTTGTGTTTCTTAGAAATTGTTAAGCCATTACATCAAAGCATTGGTCCAAAATTAAGAAGAAGAAAAAAGAGAGAAAAAGTGAGTCATTCTTATGAGGAGCAATGGTAAATCTGTGAAGCTGAAATGAGAAAGAACGATTTACAAAATGGCTACCATGGTAAAATCCTCTCAGTCAGTAGAGCATGACGATGAGAGTCAAAGCAGCAGACTTAACTCCATAAATTAAGTATCAAAGTAAGTGCAAATGTCAGGATTTGCTGAAGAATTTCTTCATGAAAGATAAATTTGTTTTAACCTGGCAACTCCTCAGCTCTGAAGAGCATCGCCCGCCGAAAGCGGTAGTTCCCTGGTCCGCTTCGGAGAGCCTCAGCCGGATACCGCCATGTCCCATGAGAGCCAAGCCACGCCCCCCCCATCCAAAGACTTAACACCGAAATGGAAACAAACCTGGACAACCCTGGAGTGCAGTCTCTGAGGACATACCAATGAATCATTATTTCATCTACCATGTATCTGTCCGGCCCTTCAATCCCTCCGGAAAAATCTACTACGGCCAACACTAAAACGGCTGCAAATAAAAACCTGCAGATCTGCCGTAATAAAACTATTAGGAGGCTCCACGGTCCAGCTAGCATGCAAGGCAGTGAAGCTAGCATGCAAGGCAGTGAACTTCCTGGACCTAGCAGCAAAGGAGTTAGAAAAAGGAAACACGTGAAACTAGTGTTCCCCTGCTCTCTCTTCCTAGTTCATAGACAAGACCACGGAATACCAACAAGAAATGTAAAAGAGTTGTATCTACCCAGCAGCTCTGAGACTGTTGCGACATAGGAAAAAAGGCTCCCAACGTACACACACCTGACCCAGCCTAAATTTGCTTAGACTTTATTTGCCACTTGCATTAGCACTTGGAGCTTTTACCACATTTGTCATGGTACCAAAATGATTGTATTAGCTATTACCATGAAGTTTCAACCCATGGGGGTTTAGCTCAACTTGTACGAATTTAGGCTGACTGATTACAGAAACTAGGAGTGACCACCCTAGGACTCTTAACAAATGGTTTTAGTTTGCAAATCAACAAGTCTTTGTAATTTTTGGTTTTATATCGCAAATCAACGAGTCTCTAATGAATTTTAAAATATGTTGATCTTTCCTTTTTATTATTTTAATTGTATGATTTTAAATAATCAAACAACAAAACGTACCATAGTGGAGCCATCAGGGCTTCCTTGGATATTTATGACAGAGGCATCACAGTATTCCCTGGTATTTACATTCAGGCATCAAAGCCTCTCTTTGTGTCTATACACAGGCAGCATTGACTCCCCAGGTAGTAATAGAAGAGGAACCAGTCTTCTCTGTTATTCATGATGGTCATCAAAGCATCTTTGGGTGTTTTTACCTGTGCATCTGTGCCTACTCAGTTTAAGACCGTCTTAAGCACCTACCTAGGTATCTTTATAGAAGCATCAGAGCTTCTCTCATATCTTAAATGCAAACATCAACATCTTTTCGGGTAATTACACACTTCTTTCAAATCTAGCACCTCTCTGGGTGTTTATAGCAAGACATCAAAGCCTTGCCATGTATTTAGATTCAGGTGTACTTAGGTTTGGTTTCCATACACAATCATTAGGGTCTTCCTTGGTGTTTGGAGGCACCAGGGCCTCCTCTACAGTCTCTCTAGGCACTTATACAGAGGCATTAAAGCCTCCTCTGATGTTCATACACAGTCAGTCTGTCAGTTTAAGCTGTGTTGATAATACACATACATTACCCACTTTTCTTTGGAATTCTTGAAATACGAGGTATTTGTCACACTCTCACCATACCCTACAAAAAGGCTAAAGATATTTGCCAGATGCAATACATAACCCACCCCATCAGCCCTCAAAGTCTCATGCTTACAGAGGATGAGATATACAGCAAGCACAGGAAGACAAAAAATTACCAAGGACTGGATCAACTGCTCATGTTTGGCACAGGGCTGGGCATTCAATATGACACATATTACAGCACCTGAACCCCCAGCACTCTTATTCAATAGAGCTATCCAATATCTATTAAACAAAACACCCAGAATAGACACAGACATAACAATTAAATGCACCGCCCCACCCTGCATTAAAAAACTGAATCAATACAGGCATGGCACAAGTCCGAAAAAAAGAAGTGGGGGACGCTGTCACCGGAAGTGACGTCACAACAGGAAGTGACGTCACGAACGGTGGCTTGCACCATCGGTCTCATTGCCTCCCCTCGCTCACCCCTTAGATGCGATTGCATCTGAGAAGCGAGCGTGCTGTGAGCTCCGATCTCGCCCCAGAGAGGCCAAAGAGTGAAGTCCAGCTGTTTGGCAGGGGGGACGGCGTCCACCGGTAAAATAAGTGGGGCAACGCTGTCCACCCGCGTGGTACCCCGACTCGAGCCCTGAATACAGGTATGAATTACACATTTGATTTTTGTGTATTAGTAGTTCTCACTACGAATGCGTAACTGGTTTTAATTTAAAAATGTAGTAATAAAAGAAGGAGTTTGCAAAGGACTAAAAAGCCAGGGTGGCCTCACACCTGACAGCAGTTTCAAACATCTTTATGAAAGCACAAGCATCCTCATGAGTCATGAAATGGGACATGAGTGCTCTATAACACACACAGAGGGGATCAAGCGAGACTTTAAAAAAGCTGAACTTTCTGCCCGCCCCACCCCATCTGCCTCTGTTCCAGGTGTATGCATAGAGTTCTGTTGAGTTTGTCTGTGTTTTCACACCCAGAACGGTTGTGAAAAAGTATGGGTAAAGCTGGTGCCCAATGAGACAAGGGATTGAGGTAATGGAAGAGGTACCCAGTGGGCACTAAGTACAATGGGAGCTTGGACGGGAGAAAGCTTGAGGCGATGAAGGAAGGAGGAGTGCAAAGTGGCATGGCCCCATGGGACCGGAGAATGGGGAGGGACAGGAACGGATGAAGATAAAGCAAAGCAAGTGGTTTAGTATAGTAGGGAAGGGAGTGGCTTGTGGCCTGCTGGTTCTAGCAACAGAGTTGGGGAAGATACCGCCTAGATGAGAATAAACCTACCCCTGCTCGAGTATAACTGCCCTTCGGACATCAGTGCTCGGAACACGCAGTGTTTGCACCTACAACGCACATTCCCAAGTTGCACATAAGACACACAGAAGTGCTGAAGAAGTCCCCACTCAGTCGTGACTCACAGGCGTGGGGGCCGGGGGGTTGGGTTTAAAAAATAAAGTAAAAAAAGAAAACTTACCTGACCGGCGCACCCGGGTCCATGCCGCCACTGCTGTTGGGCAGAGGTCCTGTGTTGGTGCCTTCAGCATCTTCTGCATCACTGAAGTGGCTGGCAACCCTTCACGGCCAATCCAGATGTTGCTCCAGCAGCGCCAGGGTTGGCTTGAGCAGGGATGCTCCCCGCCAATTAGGAGAACGGGGGCTAAGGTATGAAGCAACCCTCGCTCTCCCAAAAGGAAGGCTAGTGCACATGAGTGTTGCTGCAGCCCCACCCCCTTCGTCCCTCGTTCTACTTCTGAAGGTAATTCCATTCAGGAGTCCTGATAGGAATTAGCATCAGAAGTAGAACGAAGAATTTGTTATTTATCATTTATTTAAACGATGAATGGGGTCGTGGGTAAGTATGGGTGAATTCACGGATTACCCCGTGAAATCGCGGATTTTTTGCAATTGCACTATACTCAACTGGAGTACTTTCTACTGGCTAATCAGTAAGTGCTACCTCGTTGGGTAAATGTATCGTACTTTTCCTACACTACAGCTGCGTAAAGGCCCAGAAGAGTTGTCTCCAGTGACCCCGTGTGTCTGTAACTTTGCCACCGTGCCCATAGGCGCCGAGGTCCCTCAGAGACCGATCAGCGCAGCAGATGAGGGGAAAGCAGTAAGTGCTACCTCGTTGGGTAAACGTATCCTGCTTTTCCTACACTACAGGTGCAGAAGAGTTGTCTCCAGTGACCCCGTGTGTCTGTAACTTTGCCACCGCGCCCATAGGCGCCGATGTCCCTCGAGTGAGCTGTCCATCACATTGGGGGAAAGGGCGGGAAGAGGTTGCATAGCCTAGTGTGTGTGGGGCCGGGCTTCTGTGCGAGTTCACATGCCTCTTGTTTATAAAGGTCAGAGACCGATCAGCACAGCAGATGAGGAGAAAGCAGTAAGTGCTACCTCGTTGGGTAAATGTATCGTGCTTTTCCTACACTACAGCTGCAGAAGAGTTGTCTCCAGTGACCCCGTGTGTCTGTAACTTTGCCACCACGCTCATAGGCCCCGAGGTCCCTCGAGTGAGCTGTCCATCACAGTGGGGGAAAGGGCGGGAAGAGGCTGCATAGCCTAGTGTGTGTGGGCCGGGCTTTTGTGCGAGTTCACATGCCTCTTGTTTATACAGGTCAGAGACCGATCAGCACAGCAGATGAGGAGAAAGCAGTAAGTGCTACCTCGTTGGGTAAATGTATCGTGCTTTTCCTACACCACAGCTGCAGAAGAGTTGTCTCCAGTGACTCTGTGTGTCTGTAACTTTGCCACCGCGCCCATAGGCGCCGAGGTCCCTCGAGTGAGCTGTCCATCACAGTGGGGGAAAGGGCGGTAAGAGGTTGCATAGCCTAGTGTGTGTGGGGCCGGGTTTCTGTGCGAGTTCACATGCCTCTTGTTTATACAGGTCAGAGACCGATCAGCGCAGCAGATGAGGAGAAAGCAGTAAGTGCTACCTCGTTGGTTAAATGTATCATGCTTTTCCTACACTACAGTTGCAGAAGAGTTGTCTCCAGTGACCCCGTGGGTCTGTAACTTTGCCACCGTGCCCATAGGCGCCGAGGTCCCTCAGAGACCGATCAGCGCAGCAGATGAGGGGAAAGCAGTAAGTGCTACCTCGTTGGGTAAATGTATCCTGCTTTTCCTACACTACAGCTGCAGAAGAGTTGTCTCCAGTGACCCCGTGTGTCTGTAACTTTGCCACCACGCCCATAGGCGCCGATGTCCCTCGAGTGAGCTGTCCATCACATTGGGGGAAAGGGCGGGAAGAGGTTGCATAGCCTAGTGTGTGTGGGGCCGGGCTTCTGTGCGAGTTCACATGCCTCTTGTTTATAAAGGTCAGAGACTGATCAGCACAGCAGATGAGGAGAAAGCAGTAAGTGCTACCTCGTTGGGTAAATGTATCGTGCTTTTCCTACACTACAGCTGCAGAAGAGTTGTCTCCAGTGACCCCGTGTGTCTGTAACTTTGCCCCACGCCCATAGGCCCCGAGGTCCCTCGAGTGAGCTGTCCATCACAGTGGGGGAAAGGGCGGGAAGAGGCTGCATAGCCTAGTGTGTGTGGGCCGGGCTTTTGTGCGAGTTCACATGCCTCTTGTTTATACAGGTCAGAGACCGATCAGCACAGCAGATGAGGAGAAAGCAGTAAGTGCTACCTCGTTGGGTAAATGTATCGTGCTTTTCCTACACCACAGCTGCAGAAGAGTTGTCTCCAGTGACTCCGTGTGTCTGTAACTTTGCCACCGCGCCCATAGGCGCCGAGGTCCCTCGAGTGAGCTGTCCATCACAGTGGGGGAAAGGGCGGTAAGAGGTTGCATAGCCTAGTGTGTGTGGGGCCGGGTTTCTGTGCGAGTTCACATGCCTCTTGTTTATACAGGTCAGAGACCGATCAGCGCAGCAGATGAGGAGAAAGCAGTAAGTGCTACCTCGTTGGTTAAATGTATCATGCTTTTCCTACACTACAGCTGCAGAAGAGTTGTCTCCAGTGACCCCGTGGGTCTGTAACTTTGCCACCGCGCCCATAGGCGCCGAGGTCCCTCGAGTGAGCTGTCCATCACAGTGGGGGAAAGGGCGGGAAGAGGTTGCATAGCCTAGTGTGTGTAAAGGTCAGAGACCGATCAGCGCAGCAGATAAGTAGAAAGCAGCCTCCTGGTCATTGGAAGTACAGGGGGATTGCTCTCGAGAAACTCGTGGATGCCTAGACCTGCATCACGGATTACAGCTATTTGTAAACGGTAGATTTGGGGAAAAAGCACACCTGCCTAGCATCGGCTGTGCTCACTAGATTCTTGGGCTGATTATAATAATAATAATGCGTTACTGAATTTGAGCTTCAACTCGGGCAACTGCTTGATTTATATCTGCAAGTGCTTCCTGCTGAGGTTTAATTTTTGTGACAGGAGCCTCGTTGCCTAATTGTAACTATTCTCTGACCCTGCTTCGAGGGTCAGAGCAGGGTCAGAGAATAGTTGAAAGTATGCAACGAGGCGCCGCTCAGGAAGCACTTACAGGGTTACAGCAGGTGCCCAAGTTGAAGTTAATTTCTTTGTAACCCTTTTGTAAATAGTTACAAAGAAATTAGCTTCAACTTGGGCACCTGCTGTTACCCTGTAAGTGCTTCCTGAACAAAATTTGTCCCGCTCGCGGATTCTCGGATTTTGCCGCAATTTCGTGAGATTCACGGATCGCGAAATTGCGGAAAATCCGCAAATTCCACGAGCGGAACGAATTTTCAGCTTATACTTAGTCGTGGGCCGTGGCATTAGTGATGCAACGCCCCAGCACCCCAATGGATGCACCGCCACGGCAGTCCTCCCCAAAAAATGCCGATGCCCCCACCCCCAATCACCCGCTCAAAGTAAGCACTGAAACTAGGGTCCTAACATGTAAGTGCCATTTAATCAATTGGCTGTTGGGTTGATATTTTCTGCCATTTTATGGTGTAATTTTTTTTTAATGTTTTTCATATCATTGTAAGAGCGGTCGTAAAGTAGTCCAAAAAACACTAGAAGCGTCTTTTGTAAATGTAACGTGCACCTGGGTGCTTTAGTGCCTTTAATGCTAAATTCGGTACTATGTGTATTTTGGGCTTAGCATCTTTTTTTAAAACATATTTTAAATCAAACTTCACCTGTAAAGAAGGAACACAAACAAATGTTTCAGTAGCCACATCTGTTTCATTCCCCGGGAAGTAATCATTAGCTTGAAAATCAGGTTGACCCACCCTGCTTGGTGTGGTGTCTTTGGAAAGGGGATGTTGATCATTAAAGCTGTTCTGTGGTTCATTACCTGGCCCTTCAGAACACTTAGAGAGCGGCAAGAGAATATAGGCTTAATTAGACTCCAATGGCAATCATGGCTTCGCATATCCGACAACCGTAAACACTCACCCCCTCTTCAGCCTCTCACCTGCTCCAGCCTCCGCCATCTTCTCTAATTGCCGCATCCATTTTGTGCGCTTCTGGTTTTCCACGCGGTGCTGCGGATTAGCGGATGGAGAAGGTTATAGCAGTCACTGGACCCTATGACGGGCTACACTTTCTGAGAGCAGCTCCAGTAATAAGGTAATCCGCAGATAATGATTAATGTAATTAAGATCTGTGGATATTTACACCTGCTTATAGAACTTGGGATCAATCAAAATTTGCATAGTTGGGGCAGGAACATGGGTGTTCCCATGTTGGGGAGGGAATACCAAAAGGCAAGGTTGTGGTTGTTTACCAAGTCTTAAATTTGGAGGTAGTCATGTTTCAAGATTGTTTCCATCACATTTGTGCACAAAGATTCACTCCAGATAAAGAGTGCAATAAGTTATGCAAATGAGGTGAAAGGGTTCACCAATCACCTTCAGATTTGCATAAGGCTTTAGTGGAAGGGTTTTTCCACGAGGAAATGTATTTTTGTGGTGGACAATAAAATGGAAATTCGATGTTTGCTAAACTGGGCATATCTCTTCCTTAATAATAATCTATTCCCAAGGTGCTTCTTCGGAGATACAAGCAAGAACTCATAAAGTTCTAAAAAATAACCAGGCTACCTAAACAGCTGGTGAAAGGTAGGCATTAGCAGTAAAGCATTCATGACAATGGTCTGCATGCCTTCTGGCTTCACATTTATTTATGTTGATGTTTTATATAGCACACTGTCATCAAACAATATCTTCAAAGCACTTACACTTGCAAACAAATGAATACAAAAAAAAACAGGGCTTTTATTAGAGTCCATCCAGTAAGGATGGCATGCTTCCACCATTCTTTGAAATAGGCTCAAAGTCTACTGTTGAAGGTTCTGTTTTCATCAGTTTTCTAAATTAGAACTATCTATGTCTATTTCAGAATTTGAGGTCCAGGGTAGACACAGAAACCCCTCAGACCCTGGTCTCACTTCATAACTCTGGTTACTGAAGAGATGAACATCAATCAGATTTGAAGATGTTGAAACTAATTTCATAGAAGGAATAAAGCATGGAACCAATTTTTGCAAGTATGATGTTTTTTTGTTCCAGAGGGTCCTATATATGGTGTCAAGTGCATTGAAATCACCCCTGCTATCAACTGGGAGAGAGTCAGTGGAGTACCCTCAAGGCTTGTTACCATGGTCATATCTCCAGACATTGAGGCACATTTTGATGGCTTGACGTTGGAGTCTTTGGTCTCTGTTAACCAAGTTGTTTGCAGGCAAGTACAATTCACAGTGCAGTAGTTCATCAGTCCTCAGCCAAGGTATCTTTTCGGTTCAATTCAATGAGAGGTTTTCAGGTAAGGGGAGAGTTGTATGTTGTCCCCCATTGATTGGAAGTGAAAAAAGACATTTGAGACAAAGATGATCCCCATGTTTCTTTCTTCGTAAACTGTGGGGCATATATAGAAAAAAAACATGCAGCACATCAAGTTAATTTCTGTTCTGCATTCTGTAAAAGGTAGAGAGCGGAACTGCACTACATCTTCAAAGAAATGGTGCAGTTTTGTTCTCTTCTTGAGCGTGGGCACTTTGTGCTGCCTAGCTCCTAGGCAGATACCCTTGTGCCATACTGCAAGGGTGCCTGTGTTATGGCCTGGATAGTTTTTCTGCATGTGTGTTTCAGAGTGCAATATACAAGCAAGCAGGAAGTAACAAGATATAAACATATTTCTCCTCATTACGCCAGCCTCAGACAGGCACCCCATTAATGTGCAAACCTATGTTTACATGCAGTGGCGGCTGGCATGTAAGGAGGGCAGGAGGGCGGGGGACAAAAATGAAAGTAAAAAACAATTTAGAAAAAAAATCTCACTTACCTTCCTGATGCAACTCCCTCCTCCTTGCTTGGGTCTTCTAAATGCAGGCAGGCCCCAGGAAATTGCAGTAACCAATCCTGGCGCTGCTCTCATGCTGCATGAGAGCAGTACCAGGATTGGAGGAAGCAGCCTCTCGCAGTTTCCGAGTACACTTGAGCCTTGTGCTGTCTCCAAACCAGCTGTCTAAGAGAGCTGGGTTAGAAAAATTTTAAATGCACATGTCTGGTTGGCCAGACCAAAAGGGCTGTGTATATTATAAACATAAGTACCCTGCCCATCACTGATTTCTGCTGCTGCCTGAGTGGCAGCAGCGGAAATCAGAAAGACCCGCCACCCCGTCCTGATGTTCGGCTCGGGACAGAGTTTTCACAAATAAAATGGTAATAAATTAACTTTTATTACCATTTTACTTTTCCATCTGGGGAAATTTTTTGGTGTGGCGACGCTCCTTCGCCTTAACGGAGGAGCCGCCCCTGTCTACATGTCTTTGTAAATATGGATTTGTGTCAAAATTCATGGGTAGATGCACAGGAAGGCCCATGCACCACCCATGGGATGTCTCTCTGATGCCATGTAAGGCAGAACAATGTGCTGTGTAGCATTACTTATTTTTCCAAAGCTACCCGAAATGACTAAAGTGATGCAACCCTTGCACAACATCCTTGTCAATCTGGGCCCATAACTCCTGACCTTGTCAGTGTCAGAGTGGCTGGTGAAGATGCTTCTGTTCAAGGCAGTCTTCGAATATTTAAACCCAGGGAGGCTGCTTGGTTTCAGAGCGTATCTTGTTGTTGTTAATTCATTCCTGTGCCTCCCTCATTATGCCTTCATCTAATACAAGATTGGAGCACTGCAGCGAGATTGTAGGGCTGGCAGGCTGTGTCTCATTCTCCATAAATTGGTATTTCTGAAATGTCAACACAATATTTTATTCCAAACACAGGCATGTGAAAACATAATTGTGGATTGCTATCAATGAAAGAGTAATTTCAGGCAGGCCTTGTAACAGAATTGGCCTGGTACACACTGCAGAGGGAGCAAATGAAACCGTGGGGGAGTCGAATAAATAAACAAAAAGTGATAAAGTACATGAAAAGGCTAATAAATTGCCTGACATATGGGAAACCGCTGATTGAGAAAATGATAAAATATACTAGGGCAGTGAAAACCGTGGGTGGGGTACAGTGAAGGACATGTTAGGGTTTAAGGATCGGAGATGTGTCAGAAAGTGAGAAGGAAAGAAAGAAAAACGAGGAGAGAAGTATGGAAAAAGGAGGGAAGAAAGCAAAAAAAGAAGCAAGGAAGGTAGAAACTATATGGACAGGATGGAAAGAAGGAGGCAATGATAGAAGAAAGTAAGCTTAAATGTGAGTGGGGTGGAGAATAGAGGGAAAGAGGAAGGAAGACAGAAAGGAAGAAGGTACAAGGAAGAGATGAAAAGAGTGGAGATTGAGTAAGAGAAGAAGGGAACCTGAAGGAATGAGGAGGGACAGAAGAAAGGAAGTAAAGACGGAGGCAAAAGAAGTTAGGGAAAGATGGAAGTAATAAAAGAAATGAGGGAAGGAGGGAACACTTGTGCGAAGGAGAAGAGAGTAGACAGAAAGAAACAAGAATTTACTCGGAAGAAAGGAGATGAAGAAGGATGAAGAAGGAAAGGGAACGAAAATGGATTGAAAGAATGAAGAAAAGATAAAAGAGTCTGGGAAGGAGAGAAAGGGAATCGACGGAGAAAGGGAAAAGGGAGAAATGAACCAGGGAAAGAAATAATGAAGTGTATAAGGGATAGAAACAGAGGCAACAACGAGGCTTGGACGAAGAGCTAAGTTAAGGACATTTACACCCAACATAACAGTTGAATACACAGCATTTAGATACAAATCACAATTTTAGCCTTTAATGGAGCGGTTTATAGCGCATCAATACATCCATCTGTAGGACCATGAGCTAACAAGACAGTTTTTTTTAAAGAAAAAATGTTTTAATTGCTTTTAATGGTTGAGTTATTTGATTTTCGTTATACGCATAATATACTTTTGTGCGTTATGCACATCCAGATCATACTTATGCATGTAAATTGCACATTATCCCAAATGTAATTACACCCACTATGAATGCATAATTCATGTCCATGTAAAATGTACTTATTGGTAAAATAAGAGAGAACCTCAAATGCATTAGCCTGTGAGCTGGGAGTGCGTAACGCGTGCAATGCATGAGTAATTTACACGTACATAAGTAATGATAAACCGGGCATTGTTTGGTGAATGTCCAAGAAATGGCTATCTGCCGTCACTGCAAATGATTGTCTACACCCACAAGGGAGGACATTCCAGGGCAGTTTTGAAGAACCATGAAACAGAAAAGCAAAATTTTTGCTGTGTTAAGGTCTTACTTGAGACAGCTTTGAATGTATGCTTGAGCTTATGTCAGAACACAAAAAGAGGGAGGAGGGGGCAGTGTATAGAAAGAGTATTTTGGGACAGTTTATTTGCTGTTCAGTCTTTTTGTAGAAAATCAGCATTTGAGCGGGCAGCAGCTCTGTTACTCCACCTTGGAAGGGCTTCCATTGGAGTTCATTGGTGGTTAAGTGTCCATGCACTGAGATGAAGAAAGACCGTTGAAGATTCTTAGTCGCCCTTCGTAGAGACCGCCTCGGTCCCCACAGGCAAGAAGGAGGACCTCCAGGCATGGGCGTGGTCCCCTGAACCCCGGACCCTCCATGAGATGATGAGGATGGGAGCACTAAGTCCAGTAGCGGCTCCTGGAGAGAGTGCTGCCGGGCGGTGACTATAACTGGCCAAGGAGGACACTTTATAAAGTTACAGAATCGAATTTGCAGGTAACTATTTCTTCTCCTTGATGTTTGGACAGTTAGGGACATATAGACCATTGACTGACACTAATATGTACCCTGTATGAATTCCTTTAGGAGTATTGAACTACCACCATCCATTGATATTCGGATTCGATCTGGAGTTCATAAGGTAATTGAACTGGTCGTTTCTCTTTTTAAATTCGACCGTCACACCTAAATTGACCTTGATAAAATCTGGTCTGTTCATTCACACCCCGGGGCAGAGTCAGCACAAGGCAGGAACCTTACACGCACGCAGCTCTGGGCTTCTAAAATTAAAAGCGGAACCCCGATGAAGCAGAGCACTCCCTGACATAAGATTGTGAAGGAGTATTTCTCTACTATATAATCAAAAAAGTGTCCATATCAGAAACAAATACTGCACAAATTGTGTGAGTATGAACCTTTATGTTTGTTTGTTAGTCCTGACGAAAGCTCCATAGACCCATCCAGGCCCAAGGAGCTGAAACATGTCGACGTATTTGCCTTAATTATACTGCTAGATCCAGTTACTTGGTCTAAAAAGGAGTATTATCCACTTTTAATAATCTGTGGTTAAGCAACCTATATTAAAAATCCATCGGGTTGTTTACCATTTTTAACAATTTTTTCCTTTTTTTGTACAATTTATTTTCACACTTTTTCACTCATTTTCTCTGGACGCTGCACCCTAGACCAGAGGCGCCTCGGGTTGAGGCTGGCAAAATCACTACTTCGGAGTAACCAATGATAACTGCCACAACTCTATTGCGGGGCGGACGAATCAGATATACCGCACCTTTTTCCTACCAAGACATAGACTTTATTGAGGTTACTCTGATTCTTTCCTTGTACCAATGGTCATAAGGTGTAACTAGTGTCCGTTTCTCTATTGATTAATTTACTGTTCATTCATTCCTCTTGTAGGCTATAGAGTCACCAGCTTGTTGCGGTGGATTCTTCCCCACTTACACCAGTCAGGGTAAGCAAATTGAATTAATGTGCAGTTCCTTAGAATTAGTTAGGATTAGACAACAGTGTAAAATATGTACTTATCTTCTTTTGTAGGGACATCGATAATCCCTTGGTTGCCCCACTTCTTGTATTGTCCTGATGAAGACTCGCACGGCCCAGGCATAACACACTGTATGGCCTTAAGACGAGTCGAAACGTTGACGCTTTATATACATAACCCGGACCCGATAAATATTCTCTACATTCATGTGCAAAATTTATGATTTATTCATGTACAATGTATGAGAGGATTTCCTTTAAATAATTTAGTGGTCAGGTTTTGCAGGATGGGTTATTGATGATCCGTTACTGTGTTAGTAATTAATTTGAATATTTTGTGTCACCACTTATTTGATTTCTTTTCTTCTCTAAATCACACCCTTTTTGCACTCTTTTGCTTTGTTGCACGCTCCTTTGGGGCAACCACTATGGACTGTAATGTTTTGCAGTTATGCACTATTGTTAACCTGTGTAACTGTGGAGCAATGAATTAAAATATTGCTTGTCTATTGATACTGTTGTCTATTCCATGCCCAGACTTCTGTTTCACAAACATATGCATTTCTGGATTGAGCTGATTAATGTATACATGCTCCCAATTTTGTTGAATTAATGATCACTTACTGATGAATTCAGTTTATAAATTATAGAGGTCTTGGACCATTGTTTTTTAATAACGGGCAGTGACGTGGGGCGGGGCAGGGTGGGGGATATAGTAAACTCCGGATTATGGCCTAACAGAGATAAGTATACAAATAAATAAATAAAACGAATTTCGTTGCGCGCGCTGCATCGCCAAATGCCTTCTTCCATCATGAAACTGCATATTACACAAAGTAAGGTACCCCCTCCCCTAGTTCAGTGCAACACTGTCAGTAAGCAGTATCTGTGAAAGGCGATTGGCCACTGCTACTCCACATTCAACACTCGCTGTCACACAATGGTCTGGGGCCCGCTCACTACAGGCATTCTGTCCATGGACTTTCATGTGCAGCAGCAGCTCCTCCGTTATGGTGGAGTATCGCTCCACCTGCTGCGAGCGCAGCAGGCACACACAATAATAAAATGGTAATAAATTACATTTTATTTTGGTCGCAGGCTCCTGCTGTTACAGTGCGAGGGCAGGGGGTGGGCTGATTCGTGCAATTGTACTATTACTGCAGCCCCTGTCAGGGCGCATGTCAGATTGGCTGGCTGCCTACAGCTGGCCAATCTGCTGCAGGCCCTCCACAGGCCCCCAGTCGCAAAATGAGCGCTGGGTTAGCCTGCTCCAACCAATCCTGGAGCTGGCTTACAGCTCCAGGATTGGTTGGAATCGCGTTGCACAAGGGAGGACGTCCATCCCTTTCCTGCTACCTGCTGGAGTCACTGCAGAGGAGAGAGAATGGGACGTGGCTCTGTGCAACATATATGGTGAGTTTTTGGGTCAGCACGGCTCACCATATTTTAATGTTGCCAGCCGCCACTGTGTCGTGTGCAGAGTATCAGGTGGCGGGGCAGCATTGTGAAATGCTGCTTCCAATATATCATCAGCTGAGTACACCTGTTACCACCATGTGCTCTAACAGTGGCAACATTGTCTACTGTTGACTTAAATTATCACACGTTATAAATATAATAGTAATTAAAAAGATTTAAATTTAAAAAAAATGTTTTATTAACCTGCACAACAACCTGGATTTCCAAGAATGTATCCTCAAAATGACAATGTAACTCACCACTTTGCCAAACTGGCTGACCACAAATTTAAAAAGGCTCGCCTTTTTTATTTTATTCTCACATCTGAACCTCTGAGTATGTCAGGGAATTGAAGAATTTTGGTGGAACAGCCTAGGTTAGTTTCACTTTGTATGTGATGGAAGATGCAATGGCGTCAGAGCTGGCAAATGGTAACAGACTGGAAACAATATGACATTTTGATGTCCTCCCCTTCACATAGGCTTTAGGTTACTAGCAGAAACATGATGCGGGCTATGTCTTCTAGCTGCACAAGACATGAGGGCAGTGCTCGAAGGTGCTGAGCTCCTTTGTGGGTAGCAGACACCCTAATCCAGCAAGTAAACAAAGTAGGTGTGCTGCTAACAAGCAGCCAATCCCATTCTGAGAGGTATGACACTTCATCTCACCATCCCAGGCCATCCACAATGGAGCAGGTGATGTCCTGCCTGACACTAATGTGATGACTGATGAGATACTGCCTCCCAGCCCCGAAATGTTGTGATTTATAGAGAGCACTGAAAGGAGTCTTCAGTGTTGGGAGCACCTTGGAATGAAGCTAGGTTGTGACCTTCATCCTCAGAACTTCTCCTACCTAAATACTGATTAAAGTTCCTACTTATCACCCTACCTTCCCATAAATGGATTCCTTCACATCTCCCTGGATTCCCCTTGCCCTTCAGAAGCCCTGTCTCCACTATCTACATGAGCAGGAGACTCCTCCACTAATTAGTGCTCCTACATTGTGACTGTCCTATCAATCTGTGCCCTCCCCTGAAGTGCCTGGTAACTTTTATTTTCAGTCCCTGATCTCTCCACACCTCCCTCCACATGACTTCCTTCCCAGCCATGGTTATATAATAACCAGCACCTAACATTCTCTTCTAAATGCCATGTGACTGGACCACTCATGCCCTTTAAATACCCATTATCTTTCTTTTTGAGCTTGTGAAGAACTCTGCTAAACAACCTGTGACCTTCTTCCCCATCAATTGCCTTCCCTTAACAGTTCCTGCCTTAATACCACTTATTCTACCCCAAACAACCAATAGTCTTCCTTTCCTACACAACCATTTCTCTCCAAACATCTGTGTTCCCTAATCTCCCTGCTCAATGAAATACCTGGGACCCTTTTCCCGGTCCCTATCTTCTGATAACAAATACCAAGGTATGCACATTTTGAGAAGCAGGTCCAAATGCCCTTACTGCTTTGATTAAGGGTTCTGTGAGTAGCCATGCAGAGACCAGGATGCATGCATTGATGGGCAGAAGCAGGAGGTAAAGAGGTTTTAAATCAAGACATTGAGGATTTATTATTGCCCACCATTAATATCTTCTCCAGAATATTTACTACTGACATAACAGCATGGTAAATATATAGAGGGACGTATAGATGTAATATTGATAACTCTAGCTATACCTTGATGTGATGTATGTGACATAGTAAAAACCTATTTGACATATTGAATATTATTAATGTATATGACATTTTATTGATGTTTCACAATAAAAACTCGATAAAGAGATGGCAGATCATGAAGGATGTGTTATGTTATATTATAGGCCATTTATACCATGCAGGTTCTCCAAAAGGTTTCTTGGCGCTAAAGCAACAAGAGGCAGCAACTGAACTCCAAATTAAAATTAGGCATGTTGGAATACCGAGGCTTTTAGAGGTTTTCTAAAGCTCGCATAGCTAGAAGATGATCTAATATCGGGAGCAAGAGAATACCAGGTGTGAGGAGCTGGGCAAGAAACACTGGGAAACATCCATCACAACACAGTCATTACAACGCACTACCTTTACAACGCAGCTGTTACAGCGCAACAGCCTTTACATTGCATGCCATTACAATGCAGCCATTACAATGCATGTCCCTACAATGCATGCCATTACAATGCGTGTCACTACAACGCATGCCATTACAACGCATTATAAGGTGAGTAATGTTCTTTTTAAGTTTTAGGGTGGGTATGGGTTTTGGGATACAGGGGAATAGTAATTTTTACCCCTACACTATCCAACACTTACCCTACTGTTGCACTCACTGGAGTGTGAATAGTATTTTTTTACCCCTACGCAATCCAACACTTACCCTACTGTTGCACTCACTGGAGTGGGAAATAGTAATTTTTACCCTTCCACTATCCAACACTTACCCTACTGTTGTACTAAAAGTATTATGCGTTGTAAGGGTATGCATTGTAATGGTATGCATTGTAATGGAATGGGTTGTAAATGTAGTTTCAAAAAATGTGTTGTGATGGCATGCGTTGTAAAATCATGCATAGTAATGGATGTTGCGATGTAAAAACCAATTTGTTAAAGCATGCGTTGTAAATGTTTGCATTGTAACGTGTCCTATTCGAAACATTGGACCCTACGAGTCTTTTCTTCTTAAATCTTGGAACCAGAAGTAAGCTGTGGTGAGTCGATCTTAAGCAGTGATTGGGAGTGAAGCGTTGGATTCTAGAGGACACAAGGCAGGACTTTTGCCATGGAGAGCTTTAAAAACAGTGCAAGCCGTTCTAAAAGCGGTTCTCTGAGCTACTGGAAGCTACTGAAGCTTTTCCATTAGAGGATTAATGTGGCAATATCAGGACTGTCAGAAGACCAGCCGAGCTGCCTGATTTTGGACTAATTGCAGCTTTTTGTAGAGGCCAGTGAGAAGTCCCAAGTAAAGTGCATTGGCATAGTCGATACTATAGATCACCACACCAATAAGGATTTGAGTAACAGCTTTCTCCATGAAGTATCTCCTAATATTCCTTATTCCCCAGAGATGGAAGAAGCAGGAAGATAACACAGCTCCAATCTGTGGCTTGAGAGATAAATCCTCATCGTAGGCAAGGGCGAGGTGCCCAATTTAAGGGGCCAACAATAGGGATTCCAATGGGTCAGTTTGTTGTTAATGACCTCTACTTCGGTTTTGTCCAAGTTAAGCTCGAGCTGGTGAGTTGTGCTCGGGAAAAAGCAAAAACACTTTGATTTTGATATCGCAAGTGATCTGGTCTTCCACTGAAAGTATTCTATAACTTCTGTATGTGGTAGTCAAACGTGTTTTCTGTTTCTTCAGGACCTCTCTGAAAGCCTTTATTTCCTTATAACTCCTTATTCAGTTTGGTGCAGGGGCCTTTTTGGACAAATTCTGTATTGATCTTGGCCTGTGCTCCTGAAGAAATTCTCTCAATGATAGCAAGACTTTTGTTAATCTCATGTCACAATTGTCACTTGGTGGTTTTCACTTGCTGAGAATTCCAAAGTTTGAAGGTGAAGGGATGATTATTACTAAATGGAAAATCACCTGTCTACTCTGTACACGTGTTAAAGGTTGGGACAGGAGACAATTTTGATTCATTTGATGAACTGAAACACTTTGGAGAGAATAAACTGACACGTGTTACTTGCATCAAATAGTGTGCGGATCTTATTGGCATGCGTTGTTGTGTTCCATCCAGGTATACAATCATTGTGTTGAGCTGACATAATGCTTTCCTCAAACTTAGCAAGACTTACGGCTCAGAACTTATTTTAAATCCTGGCATCAGTGATAAAATGGTTGATGTGATCCTCACTCATTGATTGGCCTCTCTTCCTTGGAGACTACAACCATGTTGCTATAAACCGAGGCTGGTGGGATTCCACATCTCACACTAATGCTTTTGATAACGTTCATAAATTTAGGAGCCAGGATTGCTAGACTTGTTTTTATTAAAGTCTTCCCAGTCGCCTTCCAGCTCGTAACAGCATATAAACCTTTGTCCATTGCAATGGGCTAATCTTGTTCCATAGATGTCTTCAGAGACAAGAGGTCTCCTAGTGTTTACTTCACATAGAGCTGCAACTATAAAGGTTTAAACAAGATATCTCCAGTGTACAACGCAAGAAAAAAATTAAGCCAGTATATCTGCTAATAGCGGAACCCAAGCCCAGAGATGTTCTTAATAGATTTAAATTCACCAAATGTTAACAATTTCTGAATTTTATAAACGAGTGTCCAGCCAATGGTTTCACCATATTCATACACCTTTGCCTTTTATTATAGACATGCAGCAGCCACATTTTCGATAACAAATTTCATTGTGTGCCCTACATGTTAACAGAACCAGAGATAAATGACATAGGGCCTGATTTCGATCTTTTGAGATTCAGTCCCACCGTCGCTTTTCCGTCGGATTCTCTGTCCGCCTGCTCTATTTAGGTACTGGCGGGCCGATGGACGAAAGACTGTCAGAGTGCTGCCATCTCTGCCAGATTTTCTCCCCTGCGTCGTCAGATCCATAAGAAAAAGTGGCTGTCGGAAGGAGTACAGCCATTTTGTCCACCTGGCCAAACACAATGTGCCTTCCGATAACTGTGGTCGGGAAACCTCCACACAGTTGGTGGAAAGGAATGGATATAAGTCTGAAACTTACCTTCTTTCTGTTTCACATCTCTTTTTCCATCATGAAGCCGATCGTTAAAGTCCTGCCTTTGCTGCTGCTTCATGACCACCAAGCAAACCAATCACATCGTCGTCTGTTTCACATTTTTTTTCCATCATGGAGCCAATCGTTCAAGTCCTGCCGTTGCTGCTGCTTCTTGACCACCAAACAACTCAATCACATCGTCGCCGGAATCGAAGGTGAGCTGCTATTTTTACTTCTTACCTTTTGACTTGTCTGTTTACATTAGATCTGGACTTGTGCATGTTAAAATCTCTCTTGCAAGCAAGTACATACCGATGTGTTAATGCATATGTATGTAATGTAGTCGTTAAAGAAATTTAAAGAAACACATCTCTATAATTTTATTGTAATTTTAAATTTGGTGCAAATTGCCTTCATGATAATGGACACACACAAAAATGAACATCGACAAAAAATCAAAAACTGAGTATACAGGTGTGTTAGTTACATTTTTCCTTATAAAACCATAGACATATGCATTACAGATTATTGGGATCATTGAAATGTAATATAATGTAGAAATTTCACTTGGCAAGGTGAATCATTTGTTTTAAAATAAGTGTAAAATCAATGTTATTTTGAAACTTTAATCAATTAATATATTTATCAATGTACTAATTTTCCCTTGTCCTTTGCATTTCCTTGTACTTTGTTAAATTTTATTTCTGTCATTATTATTTTGGTTTTATTTTCACTACTAATAAACACATCTGTATTAACCTGAATAAAAATAATGGTCTAAGTGTCCATCATGATAATGAATGCTCGCACCACCCCATCAGCAATCCGCCGCTAGAAGACTAGCCATCACAACTGTGAAATCTAAATAGGCTGCTTGGCGCAATCCTGCTAACCTGAGGCAATGGAGTAATATTAGTCAGCAGAGAATTCTGCCACGCCGACAACAGTGAATCTTATACAGGACGGAAACACTCTGTCAATGTAGATGATGATTCAGCCAGCACACATCTAAATATGGCAGAATGGGATTCCGGCAGCTTGGCAGAGTACTTGTAACTCCTCCGCTGAGGGACGAAGGGAGTCCCGCCAAGATCTAAATAAGGCCCATAGTCTCCAAACATGTTTGAATGAACAGCATTTGCACATTCAGTCTCTTGAAGCATACGTTGCGTTTTACTCATGACTTCCTCCTTCAACCCATTTTCGTTTTTAAATGAGGCATATTTAATGGCATCCCATTATAAATTATTTTGAAGAGCTCCAAGCAATCATTAAAGATGTCATACTCACAATACATGCAAGAAATTCCACAATCTCCCTCACAATTTACTCCTTATACTTTGTCTATGACGCCCACTCAAATGTCTACCCAGATATGTAATCCTATTGCCTTAAAGAGAGTGGATAGCAATTAAAAGGGACTTATGATCAGAAGAAATTGAGGGGATCATCTCTAATTGCAAATCCTGAGAAATCTTCTGTGGAATATCAGTATTTGAGAACTGTTTGTCCAGGGGAATAAAACATGTATCCAGACTCACCACACACAAAAGACGAGTTGTGCAAAATTTGTGCTATGCAAGCATAATCTTTGTGGCACTCCTTGCAAGTTTTATGTCTACTTTGTAGAGTTATTGCACTTACGCAGTTGCTTAAGTTTTTGTGCTGCTGGTGTTTGTCAGGTCAATTCTGGCTTAACTATTCATTGCAGAGGAGAGATGCTATTCGTGCTTCACATTTGCAACATTGTTTTCAATTGAGTCCTTTTTTTGGTCACAAACAGACAGTCAAACATAAACCATTGCAACCACAAATGCTGCAAACTTCAGATTTTTGCTTGAATACGGCATTTAAACAAAATACACATAGTATACTGTTCTCACATGAACCCCTTGACTCCCCATAAATAAGAGTACACAATTTTATGCAGCACTACAAAAGACCTCCAAGTATCCATGAACTTCTAAACTGTAACCAATCTTAAGAAGGCACCTGGTACATTCTTTATACAATAAAGAATAGGCCTGGGAGGGAAGTCACGGAGTTTCACTCTGCGGAATTCCAAGGAGTTACAAAAAAAACTCCACGAGAATACGCAGAATTCCGCAAACGGGTAGAAATAGGCACAACGCTCTGTTCGCCCTGCGATTTAGCACCGGGAGCTCGTTCTGCACTGAAAAAGCAGTGCGAATGGCACCATGCAGCGCACCAGAGAGTGCAGCTACTAGACTTGATTTTGCTCACGCTTGAGTAGATTTTTTCCCTCAAGCTGCAGCTTTCTGACCGCGGACCATCACAACTGCTTGCGTAGGAAAAATTTCGCCGGGTGCCCTCCTAGCGACCAAAAATTGTGCTGGGGAGGCCAAATCTCGCTTACGCACACTAACTTACTGTTTTTTAGTCTTGCACGAAAAACAACTGTCACATGGCAGCTGGAAGAATTTGGCCAGAACTCCGCATTACAAGCCTAACACGGAGTTGCCAAAATTCCACGCACTGGCGGAGCAAAAAATAACACCCACAACTAATAAAGAGCTGTAGGTTTAGTGCTATCCATGGTCTGATCCAGAATTTAATTGAAATCCCACCAAAAAATGATTGGAGAGAAAAAGCATCAAACATCTTTGAATCCTCTGTGTTGGCACCATGAATAGAACAGACCCCACCCAAATTAAGATCATAAACAATGTATGCTTCACACAACATCCACACCTCAGATGCTGTCTTGACTATTTCTGAATTCCCCCTATCTAAAACAGCCACACTTAGTATTGAGAACTGTTGGGCCACATATGCACAGGATCCTCCTTAACCTGACTTCTAGAAAAGATAGAACCAACCAGACCTTCCACTCTCTTGACTTTTCCCACATTCTCAATCTCATTTTTGTTTTTCCCAGTGCCAACCCACATCCATGTCAGACATCACCCCACCCCCCCCGAGGTAATCAATCCCACTTTAGGTATCATAGGTTGACTGTCAGCTCAACAGAAGTGCCATCCACCCTCGCACTGTCACCACAAAGCCCAGGCCTCTTTCGTACCCTGTCTGAGAGGCCCACATGCACCAGTAATAAAATAATCAACATCTTTTGGCAAACTCATCAACATGTCATCAGGATATTCTTGCTACTAATATTTCAGGAGACAGTCCAATTTCCGATCATTTATTGTGTTAACTTTTGCAATGTGTGCCTTTCTCCAGTTATCAAACAAATCCTGTGTTCTGATATCAGAGGTACAAAAAGGGCATCCACTTTGCAATATCTTTGGTTTAGCTGCTCCGCCTGAGCTCCATCTTCTAGAAGGAATGATAATTTTCTTCTGCTGGCCTTTTGCTTTCTTTGGCCCCAAGCACCCACAATTTTGTTCTGCACTTTCAGTTGTCAGTGTCCACATGCATCCATAACTTATCCATGACACTGTTTTCTTGTTCCTCATCTCTCCCATCATCCTTGAGGCTGCTCTCCTAGTCTCGGCAGTTTGCTACTCTACCTTTGTCAGCCGAAGAGACATTGAACCAATTCTTTCTGCAATTTTCTGAATGGAAGACTTATTTTTTGAGTTTTGAGCTTTAACCTCCTGATAACATTTCTTCTCAGTGAGCTAGTATTAGGCAACAAATGGCTATGGGAGAAAGTTCAACGCACTCTCCAGTGCCAGCAGGATTAGGACTATACACACCAGACATACTAAATCAGAAGACAAAGGCCAGGGTGAAGTAGCAACATTAACTGCCTCAGAAATGTAAGGCTTAATGTTTGTGGGCTCTTGGTCAGGGTCTCCTGTGTCAGTCTCCAAAGTACAGCTTACAGTAATAATTTAACCCACAGCACCCTTTTCTTTCTTCTCCTTCTTGCCATCATCCCCTCCAGAATAGGCTCAGAGATACAGTCCAAACAGCCTGGATCTTTCACTGCTCCCGACCATGGTGATTCAAAGCAGAACCAATATGACTTACAATACAAAGCAGATCCATGTTTTCCCTTGACCAGGCGACTTAGCAGGCCAGCACCTGTGGTCCCTGTTTTTACACTTTTAGGGTATGCACCCACTTTCTCAAATTCACCCTCAGTCACAGCATAAATACTTTTTTTGCCCAAAGCGTATCCTGTTATGTAGCCCGACTACATAACATAACATTTGTCTGCCTTTTCCCTACTAAATGGAGATGAGCTTGAGGATGAGATTGCTATAGATTTGTTTTGAGTGTGCTGGGATCTCCCTTTCACCCGCATGTCCATGCTTTTTTACAGATGTACTCCACCTCCATTTCCTATGAACAAAATTCAGACCAGGCAGTACCGCAAGGTTCGCACAGGCAAGGATCTGCAGATTTGGAGTGTCCATTGTCATCTCCCAAGAGATGGCAGTACCAGAAGCAATGGTGGTGGCACCTCATTCCTTCCCCAAGAGGTACATTCATCAGCATCTCCTCCATTGTCAGCACTTCACTAATGCTTGTGCTCACACCTATGCATTGATCTTGGTGACAGAATGTCTACCATCTTCCTGTGTGCCAGACTGCACCTTGGGCAACCGAACCCTGTGCCTTTCTTCCCGGCACGTATTCCATCTCTTTCTCGCCATTTGTGCTGATAAACACAATGAGCCCATTGCTTATCCCTGCTGCCAATATGGCTGTGGGGAACCCTACAGGTGCAGAGCAGACTTCAGCATCTCATTCAAGGGTAGCTTCTGTGTGGTGCTGCTATCCCCATCTTCAGCTTCGGCGATGACTCTGACACCTCCACCATCGCAGTCCCCTGCACCTCATGCACAAGTACCTCCTACCACCACCATTAACTCCTTCCATGCTGATGATGGCCGGGAGCCATCATGGCACACATCGCTCGTGTGCTGATGACGGCTCCCGGCCGTCATGACCACACCCGCGATCGGAATGTGCCGCACAGGTGCAGAATCGCAGCCGCACCCAAGGGGTTAAACGGATGCAGCAGGGGCAAACCTGGTGCACCTCTGCAGCCAGGACCACATCAAAGCATGTATAGGCAAGAGAGTTGCTCATCTTGTAAACTAATCTTGTAGGCTGGTCGTTGGCCCTACAGAGGGGACAGTTGTGTGGCATGCTCAGTGGCTGCTGCTCAGATGACCACCATTTCCTAGAGTTCCAACCAAAGCTGTTTGAACCTTGTGAATTCTGGAATTTTGTCTGGGCAAATGTGAAGAAAAAGTTGTACATTTTCATTATCCAGATTTTGCAAAAAAGATGAACTCTTGCCCATTAAAAAACAGAGGGGCATATTACCAAGGGTGGCGATAGGCAATTATCGCCGGAAACGGCCGCTAAGCGGCAATAATTCTATCGCTCTATTATCAAGCTGTCGCTAACTGATGTTAGCGACAGCTTTTAGGCGAAAGCGAGCGGTTTGGAGCCCGCTTTGCATGTCATCCATATTTATCGCTAATGACATGCAAAGTGGGCGTACCCAACCTGTTAGCGACTGAAAGCAGTCGCTAACGTCGCTATCGCCTATGAGCAAGGCAGGCATAGCGATGGAAATATTCCCACTATCGCCAAAAACCAACGCCTGCTCAGACCAGTTCTTAGCCTGTAATCCAATGGGAGGTGGATAACATGGCTAAGAGCATTTCGTCGCTAATGCGTGAATATCGCTGTATTCGCAGCGATATTCACGCATTTTGCTGCTATCGCTGGATATTTTAGCACAATGGAGAAAAACGTTGCTAATAGCATGTTTTCTTCGCTAACATATCCAGCCATAGGCAGTGATAAAAAAATCGTCGCTAAGCCTATTTAGCGATAAATATCGCTACTTGTTGGTAATATGCCCCAGAATTATCTGGTCTATAAATGAAAAAATATATTAAAAAGTTCCCTTTTCAGGACTTGTGGTTGGGCCTGGTGCCCTGGTGATCTTTCCTTCTGTGCGGAATGTACATTTTAGCCTAAGTTACTGCATGGATGTATCATGTCCATAATTCAAGGGAGTTTCTGTTAATGAGCTTGGGTTGTTTGATATTGTGGAAACTGGTCAATATATACATGGGTCATTATTGCTAATAACTAGGACCATTATTGCTTTTCTGAATAATGGTAGAGATTTCAATTTGTATAAGTGTCTGCAAGGGCAATGCAGAAACTGGAAAGCAAAGTGTCTTTGACTTGGCAATGCATGATATATTGGAATTGAGTTTACCATGGCACTCTAGCAGCATTTGTGACTCGAGTGACAACTCTGCCTGTGACATAGATAATCTGCAATCTTCACCAGCTACTGAGGTCTGACTGCTGGCATATTAAGCATCATGCTGTCAGCAGCATCTCGGAATATTAGAGCTGCAACCACATGCCTAATGAAAACATGCAGGCCTATGATAGCAACAGCTTAATTTTGAACAGTATCATTTATGGTGCTGTTTTTTTTCTGAGACCTACTTTTTCATGAACTTTGTGGTGCCACGTGTGTACTCTGCACATGAACTTTGAGGAGCTATGAACCGTACGTAGTATTTTATTTTCAGGTACACACATTGAGATTATCTTTTAACTTGCTCATTTGGTTAGGGGCATTTTATTTTCTGACACAAGGGTGATGATGGACTTATAATGACCCAGATTGTGTAATATCAACAGGCACTCACATTTTGGCCTCATACTAAAAGTCAGGACTTGCTACTGAATGATAACGCCTGTAACATTTGGCAGTCCCCCCCACCCTATGCAATCTCACACACACAGCATTTGGGAAACACACATATTTTTGTTTGAAAGTGCCCTGGTATTTGAAGCCATCATCCTCCAGAATGGATGTATGACGTTACAACACATACATTCACAACGCATACCATTAAAACAAAACTTTTACAACGCAGGATCCATTACAACGCATGCCATTACAACGCATGCCATTACAACGTATGCCATTACAAAGCAGCTGCTATTACAACGCATGCCATTACAACATAAGTATGGGTAAGTATTTTTTTTTAAATTTAATTAATGGGAATGTAATAGTAGTGTAAGTGTTGGATAGTGTAGGGGTTAAAATTACTATTCTAACTCCAGGGGGGGTGTAATAGTAGGGTAAGTGTTGGATAGAGTAGGGGTTAAAATTACTATTCTAACTCCAGGGGGGCGTAATAGTAGGGTAAGTGTTAGATGGTGTAGGGGTTAAAATTTTATTAAATACTTACCCATACTTACGTTGTAATGGCATGCGTTGTAATAGCAGCTGCATTGTAATGGCATGCGTTGTAATGGCATGTGGATCCTGCGTTGTAAAAGTTTAGTTGTAATGGTAGTGCGTTGTTTTAGTTGCGTTGTAATGGTTGTTTCCCTCCAGAATAAAGGGAACATTACTGGCAAAATTGAAAGTTCCGGTTCTTACATTTCGTTGCCTATAACGTATCAACTGAACAAGAGTGGTTCTTATATCTCCAGTATTAAAAACGTGTCTCGTTTCTTTTGGCATAACTGCTTCGATAAGTATTTGATTTTTGCAGTGGCACTCGCTCTCTGGCCGGTCATTGGTTGTGTGCCACAATTTGCTGGGCATCCGATGTTTCTTTTGCGCACATACTCGTTTCTAATGGTTACTGACTGTTTTTCTTCTGAGAAATATTGATCCTGGGTACTAGTGCAGTCTCTGAGGGCTGGCAATATTGGAATATTTCAAGAAATTTTCTTCACAAGTTTCTCAGAAAACATGGCACCAAATTTATCAATACATTTTTGCTGCGTTGTGCTGCGTCAAATGGAGAAGACAGTCATGTGCCATGTTTACTGATATATTCCTGGGGCCTCATTTATGAGAATTGACGCATCACTGCGTGAAAGCATCATGTCGCAAGGAGTTACAGATACGTCAGTATTTCTGACGTATTTGTATGGCGCAAAAGTGATGCATTGCTGGAGTGTGTCACAAAATTGACTCAACTCCAGCAATGCGTCCTTTCACATGGTGCAAGCCCCATGTGATAGGGCATGCGTCAGTCTTACGCCTTCTGTGAGGAAGGCGCAAGATTTTGACGCAACAGCATCCTAGAAGTGACGCAGTGAAATCTCATAGATTTCATTGCGTCACTTCTACGAGGCTTTTTGCGGAGGAACGCCCACCCTGCATATATTATACTTGACGCAGGTGTAATGTAGCGCAGGGGTTTACAAAGTGACCCATCTGCTTAGATGCGTCACTTTGTAAATAGTGCGCAACAGAAGGCATGTTTTACGCCGCCGATGCGTCACAAAAAGTGATGCATCAGAAGCGCAAAACTGACGCAAGGCCTCATAAATGAGGCCCCTGCTCTCTAACTGCAATGGCACACTATGCTGTGCCTAGCACCAACTCAGGGACCCTTGTGCCAGGGTGCTGGCGTTGCAGGCAGGATTGTTTGCTAACAATTCTTCCATGTGTTTTCCTCTTTCTAAGTGTGCTGCAGAATGCGGTACACTTAGAAAGAGGAAAACATGAAGAGAAATAAAGATATTTCTTCTTGTTGCACATCTATCGAGAAGGTGTACAATTTTGACTCTTTTCAATGTTTATTCATCTTGCTAAATCTAGGAATGCGCTGAAATACATGGGTGGATGACTAGGAATACCCCCTCTCTACCCATGTGATGCATTCCCGGCGCAACGACTACCGCTACCTTGTGTCACTCCAGATTTACCAAGTATCACAGGGCCACGCAAGTGCCCTTGTGAGGCTTGGTAAATCTGATTTAACACCTACGCTGCGGCGGCTATTCCGCCACAGCGCTAAGGGGGAGGGGGGCGCGCTGCGCGCCCATGCTGGTGACGGAACCGGTCCGTCAGCAGCCTGGGTTTTGCTGTGCTCATGATGGAGCGGTTCCGTCATGGCCCCGCCCGCTCAATGGAACGCGCAGCACAGGCGTGAAATCAGCGCCGCGAAGGCGCATCGAGCGGGCCATGACGGAACCGCTCCGTCATCAGCACAGCGCCACCGCGGCTGATGATGGAGCGGTTCCGTCATCAGCGCGGAAGAGGTTAAGGATTATGTCACCCTTGCGTCACCCTGCATGATGCAAGGGCAACGCAATCCTTTGATAAATCTGACCCATGATGGCTGGCCATTAATTGTGGTGTAAAAGGCACCATTCACCCTACTGAGAGTGAGATCTTGCTCACATCTAAGGAAAGATGGAATAAAAAAGTCTTAGTGGTGTGAAAAACTTTAACAACTGGTGAGACATTTGTGACATTCATGGCACAATATGTTTTGACTTTGTCAATTAGTATAGATAAAGGTCTTGCACAAACGGAAGGAGGGACAGGGAGTAGAAATCTCCAATTTGCCAGTATTTGAACTGATTGAGTGACAGCTGGATGTCAATTATCTTAGTACAAAGTATGTTCATACAGAAGCTGAAGTTTAGGGGCTCTGCCTACCACCTTGTCTTTTTAAAAAAAAAGATTTGGGTACAGTCACATATTTTCAACATGTATACCCATCTGTGCACCAGATGCTGATATGAAAAGAGATTGATGAAAGGGTTAATCCAAGTACAATACTGTGATAACTGGAAATATAAGGAACACAGTGGAATGGTCCACTTGATTAATGAATATAGCATGTTACATCGCATGCTATTACATCGCATTCCTTTACAACATGGTTGTTACAATGACTCAGTTGTTAGAACGCGATACCTTTACAACACAAGTCATTAGATTGACTTGCTGTAGGGGGCACACTGGATTTAGGAATAGTATAATTTACTATTCCAACTCCAGCCTGCGCAACAGTAGGCAAGGTGTTGGAATAGTAAATTATACTATTCCTTAGGTTAGGGCGCACCCTACAGCAAGTCGATCAAATGACTTGCGTTGTAAAGGCATTACGTTCTAACAACGCTGTCATTGTAACGACCGGGTAGTAAAGGAACGCTATGTAATGACAGTGTTATAAACGCTGTTTCCCTTGCTAAATCAACCCTGATTGGAAGCACAGAATTCATTTCCACAAGAAGTCCTCGATTCCAACAGACTCCAAACTTTCCAAAAGAACCCCATAAAGTACTGTGTTTAATGCAGTGGGCCGGGTCCACAGAACCACTATCCGGATAGCACTCTTCTTTGGACAGCCTCTTCACGACATCTAGCAAAGATACAATAGCTGATTTGCAGACTCTGTTGCTCAGACGTCTTAATAGGTTGATTTTGCAGGTCTCCAAAAAGACTTAATTCATTAATTGGCAATGTGCTATAGAAAGATGAGGCTGATGACACATACATGAGATTGACCAGAAGCAGATTGGCTGAGGAGGATTTATAAAAGGATTCTTGAACTATCAGGATGAAGGCACAACTTTACATTATTGTTGGGTGAATGTCAGATTGGAGAGAGATCTGAGGATGGAGAAAACTGTAAGAAAAGCCTTTAAGCGGAACGTGGAGTGCTTGCGATGAACATGGTTCATGTAATGGTCCTCACCATTTTCTCCAATCTCTCCTGAAATTGCTCCAGTAAAAGTGAGGAATCAATTTAAGAAAGAGAATAGCTGTTGCAACCTATTTTTATTCTGTGTTTGCAATTATTGCTGTTTTGCAAGGGACTATTGGAGGAATAATTGTGGCCTTTTAATTTGTGATGAGGAGCACAATTTTGTATTTAACCCCTTGTGTGCTAGTGACGAGCTGAGCTCGTCATGAGGGACAGTTGAGCTGTCCTCATGACGAGCTGAGCTCGTCACAGCCGTTGGAACGTTCGCACGTGGGGAGAATTTCCCTGCTGTGGTGAACGTTCCAAAACTGGTTTGGTCGTGACATGCTCAGCTCGTCATGAGGGCAGCTCCGCTGTGCCTCATGACGAGCCGAGCTCGTCACCAGCACAGCGGCGCCACGCGCGGCCCCCTTCCCCCCCGCACAGCGGGAGGGAAACATCCCACTGCTAAGGGGTTAAAATATCACTACTCTTCTGTTTGTCAAGATATGACAGAATCTAGATTTCATGGATGATTTGCTGTTTGGTACATCGGATCTTCTGTTATACCCTGAGTGCATCAATTCTTTATAGCATAGTAGTTTATTTTGTAATGTTTTATAGGATTATAAAAAAGAAAGAATTGTGTGATAAACAGTATCAACTACCACAGATGTTAAAAAGTTATCAAGGTTTTCTGTTGACTTAGTTACGTTCAGGTCCAACCTTTCACCAATGCATACAAGTCAGTTATAACATCTAAAAAAGCTATGGGTGTTTGGTAAATGTTACAAACCAAGTCACATATTTACAAGGGGATATTCCCACCAGAACGTCACTTTTAGTGACGTTCTGCTGATGACATCCCCTTATCCTAATTTACAAAGCAGCATTAAGCCACTTAACATGGCTTTACTCTGCCTTGTAAATAATTCCCCTTTTCATGCTTTACTTAGCGTGAAATGGCGAGCTATGGGTGCTGCAGTGGACGTTCTGCTGAGACACCAATTGTTTTTTTATACTGCCCCATATTTACAAGGATGGGGCAGTGCCAAAAACTAAGGCCAGGCAATCCTGGTCCTAGGATGGCGATACGAGGAGAAATTATTAATTTCTCCTCATATTTTGCTATTTATATTTGTGTGCTGAATTCTGCATCACAAGAAACAGAAATTCGCCTTTACTGATTGCTTATGTGCAGGAAGGTTTTCCTTCCTGCACATAAACAATCACCCCCGCACCACAATAGCCCCAGGCAACATGGCTTAAGGGTGCCTGAGCTGGCGTTAGGCAGCTTTTTTAGTGCCAGCGCTAGGGGAATCATAGGGGTGCACCATATTTTTGTAAATACGACGCATCCCTGCATTAAAATTTGGAGCGAGGCATTACCAATTTTGGAGTAACACCATGCTCCGACATTTTATTGTAAATGTCCCCCCAAGTCTTTTAAAAAAGTTTGGTACTGTTGCTCCAATTTTATAAACAATGTTTTAACTATTAAACAGGTCTCAGTGTTACTTGTTACTTTTTAATAAAAAAATCCAAACTTTGTAGACGTTAATTAGGAATATTTAAAAAACGATGTCAATATTTTAAAACTCTTAATTTGCAGCAAGACTTTCACAGGAGTAGTAATGCTGGCCTTCTTATGAGAACTATTCAGTGGTGGCTCATCCGCTAAGGCGGAGGAGCGTTGCCCCACTGCCAGAAAGCAGCGAAACAAAGGAAAAAATAAAATTATATTAGCGGAATGTTATTATCATTTTATTTTGTCCTCCTGCTGTGGCAGTGCGTGAGAGGGCAGGGCGGAGCTGCAGGGGAGGAGTAGTAGAACACTCCGGTGCCTAATGATTGTATGGTCGGCCCTCTCAGACCTCCCCAGTCATGCACACTTTCCCCCTTCTCCATGCAAGCTGCATTACAGCCTGCATGGAGAACATGCCCACCCCTACAGCCCCTAGCTGAGCGCCTTGTCGCTGCGCTTAGACCAATCACAAAGCTGGATTGCAGCGCTGTGATTGGCTTAGGGTGGTAGCCTGGCTGCCTGCTTTCTGTTCCGACCTGGAGTCAGACACAGGTGAGCAGTAGAGAAGACGCTGGACCTGAGGGCAGCAAGGTAAGTGTTATTATTTTTTATTTTCTTCAATGCAATCCACGTCCCCGTCTACCTGCACGCCATACCCGTGAGCTGGGCCACCCACCCCTGGAACTAATGTATAATACCATGAAGTATGGCATTCGCCCTTGACTTAAGCAAAGTTATTCAAAATATTATTTATATATTCATTTAGTGATCTGGCCATGAAACTCCAGAGACGTTCTCCTGCTGTAATCAAAAGAAAAGTCTTGCTGCACATTAACCGCAAGCGGTACAAAAGGGGGTGGTGGTGGATGGAGCATCTGAATCAATCAAACACTCACACCCAGTCAAAAGATCTGGGTTTAATCCATCACCGTTCTTTAGCCCACTCTGCCACCCCAGTTCAGACATGGCTATATGCAAATCAGTCTGACCCTGTGCCTCATGGGAACAGTCCAGCCCGAACTGCCAAGCCATGCCTTCCCTGGACCGAAAACAAGCTTCCGAGGACCGGTTTCTGGCATTCCAGCCGTCTTCAGCCCGGCTTGCTTGAATCCAGTGGCAAAGTGAGCAAGGGTCTCACGTCTGAGCATACCCTGCCACACTTATATGGCGGGACATTAACCGCAAAGCCACAAAACTCTGCTACATGATTGTCCTCTATGCTAGCCTTCTTGAATACAGTAAAAGCAATATGAAATGGTACGGAACACTTCAGGGCTATTGCCATGTGTGCAAGGGCTTTTGTGTGTGCATTTCGCGTTACTTTCAATACAGTCCTGATTTCATGTAGAACATGTTGATTTAACTTTGCTTTTGCATTCAGATGCAGTGCATGCAAAGTGCAATTGAAAATCTCCTGGAAAATGAAAAACTGGCCAACTTGTTGATTTATTCCTCTAGATTATAAATGTGTGCTTGGATTGCAATGTTTTTCTAACTCATGCTAACAAGATCGGGAATGGAAATTTCTAATCTGTTGTGCACGCCTTGATTGTGAGATACCTCAAAGGAAATTACTTTGAATGTTCTGCCCTATAGGAAGGAGGAAGAAAAGGAGCAGTAGGCTTCGGCATACTCTTTTTGGACAAAAAGTTTCATTCAAATATCATATTGTTTTAATATCCTGTAAAAGCTACAGGGACAAAACATGAGCTGACTCCTACTTGTTCCATTGAACACCAAGACAACACAAGGCCCAGACGGTATTAGTATTGGAATGTGATTAGATAAACTGATTATTAGAGAGAGAACAGAACTGTAGGGTTCTGACTTCAATCTTGAATTCACCATAAGATACGAGTGTGAGTATTACCTCCTCGTCCGTCTTCCCGTCCCATTCCTTATGCATTAGCAGTTCGCCTACTCCACAGAAACTATTACCTAGTTGAGGTCCAAATACTTCCCCAATGTGGCGCTGCCTACCCAGCATGCATAAAGGGGGAAGCATGTCACTCGGACATCCTGAGAATACCAAAGAAACTCATAAGAAAGAAAAAAAATCACCATAAAGAGAAACCAGAGAGGGAGGGACGGGCTTGGGAATGGAACGGGAAGACCAGGACTCGGAGTAATGAAGATTACTGGAGAGTATTCTGGGCATTACATGGCTTGGAACACCGATATATTAGCATATTAACATTTTATGCAAAACCTACCAGAATGGATGGTCACAACCAACTTAGGTCAAAAGTAAGAAGCTAGGCATGGGTGATGAAACATGAATGGAGCATCCTTGAAATTCACCCTAAAAACCATAATTGTTGCTGAGCTGTTCCTAATACTTACAATCATACTAATTCACACGATTTTTAAACAAATAATGTATAATGAATAAGCATTTAGTAAACACTGAATATTGAATGCATGTATTTGTGTACATTGATTTCAGGAGTGTGGGCAGGCTTCCTTATATATTACCAGTTAATGAGATGATCTCTGCAGGTTTGTCCATCTCATTACACTCCCTCCTACTCCAGCCTAACTCAGTGGAGGCAGAGTGGAAGACACCTGTCAGATCTCCTTTTCTCTGAGAAGGCTGTATTGACCTTTTGGAGCTTAGGGTACCAACTAGGTATAACTCCAATAACACAGTACTAAAAGGTTGTCACTGATGGGGGGGGGGGGCTCCTCCATGTGGGCGGAGGAGTGTCGCCCCACTGCTTTATCGCAGTGCAAGAATCAGAAACATAAAATGGTATTATAAAAACCATTTTATGTTTTGCTTCTCGCACTGAGAGAAAGCAGAAGGGTTTGGTTGGGGGCTGTCGGATGGGCGGTCCTTCTCTAGGTCAGGGGAGGAGTGGCTTGCCCACTGTTGTGGGAGCTGACTATTTGGTCGGTCCTCTGTGGTCGACCAAACCAATCATGCACACTCTGCCTTTTCTCCCCATAGGCGCCTGGCTGGTCGACGTCCCGGCGAATCACAACACTGCCATTGCATTGTTGTGATTGGCTTAAGGGAGGGAGGCATTTTGCTTCCTGCTTCCAGGAGAGGAGCAGACATGACGCAGACCGGACCGGTCAAGGTAAGTTAACTTTTTATTTTTTTATTTTAAATAAAACCTCCCCACTCCCCGCATGACCCCCCACATGCACCTCACCCCCACGACTGGTCAAGAGAAAAGCAATCCAGTTAGACTCATGATAAAACGTTCCTGCCAGCACAATATATAATGACGTTCAAACTCCTCTGTCTATAGTCAGATGCCTTTCACATATGGCCCAATTACTCCCACTTTATTTTTGTAGTAGATATTTTTGTACTTTACATTAAAAGTATGTAAAGTCAATATTTTTTGCGATATTTAGTTTAGTGATATTTCTTATTGCTGATACTATGTCTTGTTCAACAACATCACTGCGGGCTGCCTAAGAAAACATTAATCACCTTTTCTTCCTTTTTTTATATATTTTGTCACAAATCGAGGAGTGGAAATTTAGTTGTTATGAGTTCCCATTTTGGACTCGTTCATAGATTTGAATGTGGTGAGCCCTGAGCTCAGATTGGCAATTTATATCAATACAAAGCATTTTTGCGAGCTGGAGAGTTGCAAAGAAAGCAGGATGAATGTTCAGCCAGCAGCAAACACATTTAAAGTTGCCCATGTCTTAGAAAATCCAAGAAAGCAATTTCCCAATTTTCATATTTTTCATACTCGGCTAACTCTTGCTGAAGTCATTTATTATTGTCAAATTCCCTAGAAATCTGACATCTTGTCAAATGTTTTACCTGAGGTTGTTAGCATTTAAAAAAGTAATCATGCCCTTCGATGGTCAAACTCTGCAAGGCCTGCCAGTCTCATTTCAACTATATGTGATGTTTTATGGTCTGCACATCCATTTAGAATAACGCATAACAAAATCAGCTCTTCATATAGTGGCAATACATCCAGAGAATGACATTTGTGTCCCAAACAATGAAACATATTGAATACTGTGCACTATAGTGGCATTGAAAGCCCACTGCGAATGGGAGCCTGAATGCTAACCTCTCTGCTTCACAGTACAATGCTGACCCCCTAAAGGGTATGTGTGTGATGCCTACTTACCTCACTTGAATCACCAGTGCATCGATAATGTCTCGTGCACAGAGACAGTACCTGTGCAGGGAACATGGTAGATGAGTTGGATTGGGTTGAGTATCAAGCAAGGGGGTCAAAAAAGTTGATGGTGCTACCAAACAACCAGGTGGGATCCACTGAATGGCCTTGCCACAGGGATGTGCTGGGGTCAGTGTGTAATAACACCATGAACAGTGCTTAATTTGTAAAAGAAATAAGTGCTAGGGCCCTTGTCGGGGGCCACTGCAGCTCGCCCCACCCATTGGCCCTGCCAATTACAAACAAACCTATTAACCATCACACTCGTACATGTGTGAGAATTCAGACAATTCCAGGTCACCAAAGCTATTAGAATGGCTTGGGTGGAGGGTATTAGTCATTTTCAATAGGTATTGAATCTATAAACAACTTCTGTTATGCTACATCCTAAATAAGATAAACATCGCCACCGTGTGGCAGTCTGCCGTATGTTCTTGTGCTGACAATTAAGTGACAATGGAAAGCACCGGAAACCACCAGCTCAAATTAAGCACTGGCTATGAGCATCTTGTTTTATATGATTTCCCCTGTGATATGTTAGGCCGCATAATGTCTTTCTCCTTCCTCTGTCCTCTGCTTTGTGTATCCGTGTACCCGGTACCCAGCACGCTCTCTTTAGAATGTTGGAGACCGCTAGGCAGGTCAGAACTTATAGTTGGCAGTTAAGTTGATTAAACATTGTCTGTCAGATGTATCATCATAGACTTTTGCTATTCCTTAATTGCGATAAATAAGGAACACAATTAAGGAATCGTAAAAACCTTTGCATGCAGGAATCGCTATAATAATAGAGATTCCTAAACATTCCTTAATTGCTACTCGCAAATTGCTAGTCGCAATTAAGGAATGCTGTCCCATTCATTCCTACAAGCCTACAGGCCCATAGGAATGAATTGGGACTCTTCCACTGCACGCCTTTACATCTCGGTGGAAACCCCCAGCACAGACCTCAGAATTTTGCCCTACTTGCATATCTAGACAAGAGTCAGTGGCACATTTTCTGTTTGAATGCCAGGCGTATGCTCAACCAAGAAGAAGATGGCTTAAGCAATTGTGCCGTTTGTTAGGAACCAGGCATCATATTGAGGCACTACGTATTTTAATGTCGGACTCTCACCCACTGTATGTCTGTGCCCTTTCCAAATTTTTATCATGGGCCTGGTGCATTAGAAGCATAAGGCTTAAAGGAAATGTTTAACTTTCTTTTTAAATAACTATTTATGATGTGATATGATGTGCTTCTTTTATCTGAAAATTAAGATTCTAAGGTTAAATGTAATCAAATTTTTATATTTTCTTATTTCTTCCCAAAAATGAAATTGTGTGTTTTTAATGTGAAGCTTTTATGATAAGTTTTTATCGAAATAAAGCCTTTTTGACTTTGAATTGGAGATTGCATGAGCGATTTGCAAGTACCAGTAGGTACTCGCAAATTGCTCATGTAATTTCAAGGGTGCAAGGGTGTCAAAATGACACCCTGTTGCACCCCTGAAAACGATCTGTGCACAAATGTTGCACACACACAATGTGTGTGCGCAACATGAAACTTTGAAAAATGCACAAAAGTGCTTTTTTCAAAGTTTTAACAAATTACCATGAAGTTCAACTTCATGGTAATTTGCTACTTCCCTTAAATGCAATTGCAATTTAAGGAATCGTGATTTAGAGATTCCTTAAATTGTGATTTTTGCATTTGGGATGATGCATCACAAATGCAAAAATACCGGTCGCAGAGGGGCAGATTCTGTGAATCTGCCCGTTTGCGAACGGTATTTACTTTGATGCATATGCCTGTGTGCTCCTTATCTGAGGAACCTGTCCCTAATACAGGCCCTCAATTGGCGATGAGCACCGGAACGTATTGTCCTTCTCTGCTGTTGGCTACCCAGCGCGGAGTCCCAATGGTAGGCTTCCACTTCCATTGACCTGCGTTGTGGCTGCTTTCACGCCGGTCGACTAGTTTAACTTCTCCTTCCAGTATCCTAGTTTGGCTCGGTGTAGCTCCAAAACTCTTCCTGACACGCTCTGAATGAGTCTTGTGGCCACAGCCTGAGATGGAGGCTCGCTTCTCTCTGCAACAGGCACCACCTCCTTAATTTTTCTATGCTGTGCCCTACATGGGGTGGTGTAGTGTCCTGCCAGAAACATCATGCAGCAGCCCCTTCACCGGCTGTGCTAACACCTTCCCCTCACCCATCCAACACAGGCGTCACCAGTCAGGTGACCTTGCTAATAAAAGGGTCTGGGTGCATGTGCCATGGGCCAGCTACCTACCCCAACCATTGTGTCAATGTTGTCCTTGTACTCAGCATGTGGGCCTAGGGCCAGGACACCACAGGTGGGCCTGTTAGAGTGGATCCCCGGACAGCACCAGAGCTTGTTCACATCCTTTTTACCATAAACAGTAACATAGTGGAAATCTGGCATTTCACTCCCATCTGCTGGGTGGAAGCTTGGCGCCATAGTGAAAGCGTGTGTGTCAAGAGTAGGTGTTGTGGGGGGCGTGGCTTGAGCGCCGCACAAGATGGCGGCTTAGCGTCGGAGCTCCGCTGACCGAGCACCGACGCCGGCAGATTTCTCCGCTCTCACCGGACTTTCCCAGACGGAAAACGTTGCATCTGGTGTGGGAGCATGAGGTGAGCAAAGGACTCCGCTCCTTGTTTCCTAACTCCAGCGATATGTGCTCCTTTTCGCTGTGACGAGGTCCGCTTTTTCGGCGGCCGCCATTTTCTCTTTGACGTAACGCTGTTTACGAGCGATAATTGCCTCATGTTTGCCTCGTTTCTCCATCTTCAAGCCTCTCATTTACGTCTACCTCCCTCACCAGCCTAATAATCACTACGAAATGCCTCCTCAGTTGCAGCTTCTCTGCTCTTCATATTTTACCGTGCAGGCGTCATTCTCAGCACCTCAGCCTTATCTCTTCATTTAAATAAAATCCTGGGTCGCGTCTTTTTCGAACGCATTTTAATATGCGCTACGCTTCCTGGCTTATTACAGTATTTCTCTTTGCGCAGTACTGCTACAGCAACCTTCCTACTGGACTTGGGTTCTATGGTCATATTACCATATTACATAACCTGCATATCATCGACGCTGCTGTTCTTGCGCTTGTATACTCATGCAATGCTTGGTGATTTGCTCCAGTGATTTATTTCCGCAAACATGTCTGAAGGTTTTCCTGATGAGAAACTGTATTTTTCACAGCCACTATAGTGAATAATTCGACGTCTCTTCAGCTTGATTATTTTTGTTTGGCGTGCTTCCTGTACGCATTAAACAGTGTCGTGCCACAGTGTTTCTTCCTTGAATGCTATTTCTATTGACTTTGTCTTGTGGTCTGTAGTGGCACTAATATTTTTCCTCCTATTTTTTTCATGGGGAAATTGCGTACCCTCAAACTTACTGTTTCAATGCCCAAACCGCGTCATTCCTCAGAATCTGACTCCACGAATCCAACCATGGATGATTCTGCTTCTCATAAGCCGGACTTAACTCCTGGGGCAATTCCAAAACATATTTCATCAAGTAAACTTTTGCAACCTGCTTCAACAAAACGCCTCAAAAAAGACCCCCCTTCCCCAGGCTCATCATCACATTCCGCTTCTATGGATCTTATTCTTGAGGAAATCCGTGCGCTCAAACACTTCATGGCTGAGACTACTAAGACTTTGCAGTTTTTACACGATAAATGGTCTACTCTTGAATCGCGTGTTCTTCTAGTAGAACAGGCCACGGAGGCCCTTCATACCTCAAGCTCTAGGATTTCGCTTTTGGAAAAAGATGTTTCTCTCCTGAGGAGGCAGACAGAGGAGTTGGAAAATCGTAATCGCAGAAATAACCTACGCCTTTATGGTCTTCCGGAACTTTCAGAGGGATCCAATCCAACTGCATTTTTTCAAACCTTTCTGCCGAAAATTCTGGATCTTCCTCCTTCCTCTTCACTCAATATACAACGTGCTCATGTCATCATGCTGTTCTTACAATACACTGATCTCCTGCAGGTTCTTTCAGCAGCAAAAGCTAAAAAACAAGTTATGTGGGAAGGTCATCATCTTTATCTATCTCAGGATGTGGCTAAAGTGACAGCTGATCGTCGAAAACAATTTCTTGATTTGAGACCACGACTGCGAGCTCTAAATGCAAGATTTGGACTGCTTCATCTTTGTCTCTTCAAGGTGACCTATAAGGATAAGACGACGACCTTCGATGATCCACAGGTCCTTCAAGAGTTTCTTCGTCAGCAGGAGACAGACGTCATGGACACTACAAGAGCTGTTTAGTCACGCATGAATGAACTGTTTGCCTTTCCATTATCCTATTGTGTCGTATTGTGTCGTATTTTTGTCCTTTATTCCCTGCTGATTGATATCATATTCTAACGTTTTTGTATTTGTTATTCTGTATTTTGTATTTCATATGTTTCTCTAATATTCCTATTATTTTTTGTCTTCTTATAGATGATCTTCCCTTTTCTTCATCCCGGTGTATTCATGCATCCCTTCATTTCAGTTCTCTGCTGGTTCCTTCGGTGTTCGGTGGCGTATGTTCCGTTATCGCTGTCGTCATCTTCTGGCGTCGTCACCCCCCATTCGTCGTCTTCGTTCTGTATTCGTTGGTATGTTTCTATGTTCTTCTTATATTGCTCTGTCCTCTCTACTGTTCTCTTTTGCTATCTCCTCTCTCTGCTCTTTTCTCTCCTTCTTTCTCACTGTATTCTCAATTTATTCTCTTGATTTATTTCTCTTACTTACTCTATCTCTACATTCCTACTACCATTCTCTTGTCTTCCCAACGCATCTTTTCTATTCTATCTTCTTTTCCTTATCATTCTACTCTTGATTTCTATTCCGAGTAGTCACTTGTAACGTTAAGGGGTTAAATAACCC
This sequence comes from Lissotriton helveticus, assembly GCF_964261635.1. Lineage (NCBI taxonomy): Eukaryota > Metazoa > Chordata > Amphibia > Caudata > Salamandridae > Lissotriton > Lissotriton helveticus. The sequence continues at coordinate 118,910,796 of NC_136068.1, forward strand.
CATTAAACGTCAACGAGTTCTGACGCATTTGGGTAGGCTTAAAGCTGATGTAGCCCTCCTCCAAGAATCCCATCTTTCGGAAAAGGAGGCTGTAAAACTCAAACGTTGTTGGGTGGAACATGTTTTCCATTCTCCTGCCTTAGGTAAGAAAAATGGTTCAGTTATATTATGTCACAAAAAGTTAACAGTTTCTGTTGTTTCTCAAGAATGTGACGTTAATGGTCGTTGGGTTCTTGTAAATCTTCTCATAGACAAGATACCAATTGTTATTTTTAATGTTTATGCTCCCACAGGGGTTGACAAATTGTTTTGGCCTGCTATTTCTGAAAAACTTGTTATGCTTGATGAACAATATGTTATTTTAGGTGGTGATTGCAATCAAGTTCTTGACCCCATTTTAGACAGAAATTCTAAAGTTAAATTTGTTTCCTCCAAAATGCACTCTCAATTTACTGCATCTATTCAAAATAACGCATTAGTTGACATTTGGAGACTATGTAAACCCGACCTTAGAGAGTACACCTTTTACTCCCCCACCCACCATTCCCAATCCCGTATTGATTACCTTTTTCTTAGCAAATCCTTAGCTCAACTTGCCCTTCATTCAGACATTGGTTCTATCTTAATTTCAGACCATGCTCCCGTTTTTGTTGACATTGACCTTATCCCCTTCTCTCCTCACTCTGGGCGCTGGAGATTTAATAATTCTTTACTCCTTGACTCTGATTTTTGCACTCAATTTACTGCTTTTAGCGAACTGAATTTTTTACACTTAACCATCTCCCTGAATCTTCCATTGTCATGGTGTGGGATTCTTTTAAAGCAGCTGTTAGGGGATTTGTCATTAATTTTGTCTCTCAAAAGAAAAAGAAGTCGATTTCAAAGTCAACTCAACTTTTAGATAGAATTAAGAAGTTGGAATATACTTATTATAACTCTAGCTCTGAATCCTCCCTTCGAGAGCTTATTTCAGCCAAATTTGATTTTAACAAATTTACCACAAATGCAGCCTCTAATTCTCTCCTTAATTGTAACTCTCGTTATTATGGAGGCCAAAACAAAATGGGCAAATTACTAGCTAACTATCTTAAAATACGAAGGGAGAAAACAAAGATTGAATCTCTACAAGGACCGGCGGGAATTTCTCTGTTTAAAGATAAAGACATATTAAATCAGTTTGTTTCGTTCTATCAAACTTTATATACTCCTGAATCCACTCCTGATCCCACTGACCTCCTTACATATTTTCAAGACATTCCTCCCCCTCCCTCCTCTCATATTGATTTTCATTCACTTGATTCGGATATCTCCCTCTCTGAAATTTCTCATGCTGTTTCTGTCCTCCGTCGTGGTAAAACGCCTGGTCCTGACGGTTTCACTATTGAATTCTACAATCATTTTTCCTCCCTTCTCCTTCCTAAACTACTCCTATTATTTCAATCTTTTGTTGATTCTGGTTCTTCCCGGGGAACCTTTCAGGAAGCACTCATTTGTTTAATTCCCAAACCAGACAAGGACCATACCTTATGTAAAAACTATCGCCCCATCTCCCTTGTAAACACAGATTATAACATTTTCGCCAAAATCTTAGCTCTTAGATTGGATCCCCTATTACCAAATATTATTGGCCCAGAACAATCAGGTTTTGTCAAAGGTCGTTTATCATCCGATAATTCCCGTGTTTTCTTTAATATTTTGAGTAAAGCTCCCTCCCTTTCTTATCCTTTGGCTGCCATCTCTCTCGATGCCGAAAAGGCTTTCGATAGAATAGGATGGGACTTTATGTTTCAAGCCCTTCGTTGGATCGGTTTCTCTCCTAAATTCATTTCTCTTCTTTCTTTACTTTATTCTAGCCCTCATGCTTCAATTTTTGCAAATGGTCTAACATCCGATTATTTTCCCCTTCAACGGGGTGTACGTCAAGGCTGCCCCTTATCCCCTCTTTTGTTTGTTTTAGCTTTAGAACCTTTTTTGACTAAGATCAGACTTGATGAAAGTATTTCTGGTTTTCATTACGGCTCCCAACAACAGGTTAAACTATCAGTTTACGCTGATGATATTTTGTTATACTGTTCAGACCCACAATCCACGTTACCTTTCTTTTTGAATCAAGTTTCCTCTTTTTCTAAAGTTTCTGGTTACCGTCTTAATATTGATAAATGTGAAATCTTACCCTTAAACCCTCTATGTCAAAAACATCTCTTTGACAATTCTGGCTTTTCTTGGCAGCCTTCCAAGATTAAATATTTAGGTGTTTGATTTGCTCCTCGTCTCTTAGATACTCTACTCTTAATGCGGCTATTACTCGCTGTAACCCTCTCTTCCTTTCTTGGTGGGGTCGTCTTGATTCCATCAAAATGATGTTGGCACCTCTAGTACTTTACTCTATCTCCATGATTCCCATCCATATTCCGGACTATTATTTCAGGTCGATAGATTCTATTTTGCTTAAATTTTTGTGGAAAGGTAAGAAATCTCGAATAGCCCTTTCTGCTTTGAAAAAAGATAAAGCATTAGGAGGGGTTAAATTTCCAAATTTCAAATCTTATCATACCGCTTTTTCATTAAAGCAAGCTTTGCGTTGGCTCTCCTCGGTCCTCCCCTTTTATCCCCCTCTTTGGCTAAAGCTAGAATCTTCTTTCCTTCATCCTTTTGATTTTAGCGAGGTTCTTTCCTTCACTTCTAATGTAACGTCTCTTCGCTCCCCCATTATCTCTCGCTCTCGTTCTCTTCTTCAACCGTACTTGTCATCCTCTTATCCATCTGCTTCCTCCACCCATATTCAGCCTATTTGGCATAATAAATTCCTCAAAATTCGTAATCGCTCATTATATTGGAAGACCTGGCATTCTCTCGGTCTTAAATGGATCTCTCAACTTCTTGTGGATAATCAACCTCTTCCTTTCCAGGACCTCCAAAAACAATTCTCGTTGCCCTCCTCTTCTCGTGCACGATATATGTCTCTGATTCCCCCTCTCACCCAATACCTTTCTTCACTTCCTACTACAAATTCTATTCCTACAGCATATCTATCTGTTTCCAACGCACTTGCTCAATCCCCTTCTGCCTCTTTTCTCTATGAATCTATTCAATATTCTACTGATCGTATCAAATCTAAGGTTGAGTTGGCTTGGGAAAAAGATTTATCTCAAGTTTGGTCCTTCACTTTGTGGGATAAAATTTGGTCAAAAATTCATAGTACCTCCAGAGCTGCAAACACTACCCAAACCTTATTTTTTGTTTATAATCGCACATTATGCACTCCATTACTTCTGTCATCGTTTTCCTCAGACACTCCCTCCACTTGTTGGTCCTGTTCCTGCTCTTCAGCTGATTTGAAGCATATGTTGTTTGATTGTCCTCCTATTTTTCGCTTTTGGCAACTAGTATGGTCCCAGTTTAAAAAGATTTTCAATTTTTGTTTTTCCTTTTCCATTGTTAACATTTTTCTAGGTTCTCTTTCTCCTCTTTTTGCAAATTCGTCCCATAAACATAAATTAATTGACCTTCTGATAGCAGTTGCCTTACACCATATTACATCTCATTGGAAACAGGCTAATGATGTTTCCTTCAATGCTTGGTGGAATGCAGTCTGTTTTAATCATCGTCTAAACACTAATTTTGTTTCCCCCATTTCCCTCGCAATCAAACGTGATCTTTTATGGCTTCCCCTCACTGAGTATTTATCTAGAATTGCCCAGATCCCACCTACCACTCAAGTTCGCACTGTTGAAGTCCAAAAACCACCGTGATTACATTTCTTAATTGCATTTAATTTTTCATATCACTTATGTGTTTTATTCTACTGGTTATACCTCAATTACCTTGTGTTCATGAGCATTATCATTTGCCATGTTTTATGTATAGAGTTATTTATCAATTCTATTTTTTTGTAAGAGAGATTTCTTGTTTTTTGTAACTTATGATTGTTTCTTCATTTTCTGTCTTTGCTTCTTTATACTTTAATAAACTTCAAACTTAAAAAAAAAAAAGAGTAGGTGTTGTACTAGAAAGGTCTGCTTAGACATAGTTTAACATTTTCCCCACTTGTATATGTGCTGTACACCGCAGCACACATGCACGTTGGGACATTTTCAGAAGAAAAAAAAATGTTCTTTAAGTTTACACCTGCCTCGAGGAGCTATTCATTTTTTATGCAAAATCCTATCTCCTTTTTTCATTGCGTGTAGGGCACTGCATCCAAATCCATGGGTGGTTGCGTGGGAATGCTCAAGCGTCAAACATTTGAATGCCCCCTTAACGCAAAGTGGCACAAACACCTACTTTGCATTGTTTTATGGCTGTTTTTCAATGCAAATCAAGATGTGCGTTGGAAAGTTAGGGCCCGATGTAGGTAATTAGTATTTACCGATTGGTAAATACTGAATTTTACCGATTCGGTATTTACAAATAGGTAAATGCTATGTAGGTATATTTACCGAATAAATAACGAATCAGCAATATTCGGTAATTACCGAATCGGTATTTACCGATTCGGTAAAATTACCGAATTGACAAGGGGGACAGGGTGTCACTTTGACACCATGTTGCACCCCTGATTCAGGCTTGTGTGCCATGTGACACACATACATGCCTCTAGGGCATGTATGTGTGGCACATGGCCCAGGTGTACATGCACAGATGTGCATGTACACAGGAATTCGTTATTTACCATCAAATAGTATTTGATGGTAAATAACGAATTCTTAAGGGCCTGTGGCACTGTTTTCAGTGCCACATACATGTAGATTTACCGATTCGGTAAAATTACCGATTCGGTAGTTTACCGAATCGGTAAATTTACCGAATCGGTACATTTCAGGCCCCCTACATGTCACAAACCAAATACCGGTCAGTAACGGCCGAAATCGGCCGTTTCCGACCGGTATTTGGTGACCTACATCTAGCCCTTAATCTCGAAACAACACGTTGTGCCAGGTGTGCAACACTTTTGTGGTAGAAACCCAGAGCAAAGTACTAATAAATTTGCCCCGTCATATAGATATAGATATTTTTTAACTTTGCACAGCCCATCATTGTTGGATCTGCAGTACTGTGAATCTAGAAGGTTTGATGGTTTGCTCCTGCATAGTAATGTTTGCAGGTCATTGTAATAAAGTAAAAACACACCTACCGTTATCAGGAGGGACTCTGGAAAGAGGGCCACCAGGGGCCTCGTAACCTACTGTTGCTAAATCAGGGTGTCAGTTCATTCTGGCCACACTCCATAGTAATAATGAGTAATGTGTCTATAAATAAATAAATGAATTGCAGCAAGCAAGAAGAGCTAGTAAGTCTGTTTTTTTAAAGAGGGTTTGTAGATGGGTAGAGATATACATGAAGAACAAGCACTGGTAAATGCAATAGGTTTTGCCCACGTGATTAATAATGTTGTTGTTGTAACTTCACACATTTCAAAGTGCCTCAAGATGTGCCGTTACAGTCCATCCCGGACTGCCTAGCATGCTAAGCACTCACACAAGTTGCATTTGTACACAACAAAAGTATCAGTACACTTTCGAGCCGATAACAACACAGCAAAACATAACCTGGTAATAATAGGTAGTTGTGTTCAAGCTAAAACTGTAATCCATCAAGAAAAAAGATTACTGTTAAGATTTGGGTGGAGTCATTGTGTAACCAATGTAAAATAACTGCATAACAAGATCACCTGGAATTTACCGAGCTGGTTTTTTTTTGCAGAGTTTTATATAGCGCGAAATTGACCCGAACTGAATCAGGTATCAGAGCGCTTTACATAGCACCAGTTACGTTACATGAGGACACGCATTCATTTTTGTTAGGCATGGGGATATTAAGTGATTTGCCCAGTTTCACAGGATGTTTGGCGTCGTTACCAAGACTCGAACCCAGATCCCCAGGTCCGAGGTTTCGAGCGCCTTAGCCGTTAGGCCAACTCCTCTCCTCTAGAAATGGCAAATTGGTAGTATCAAGTCAGTATAAAAAAATACTTTATATTGGCCCAGTATCTGGGACCAGCACATGTAGGATTTGGGGGTGATATGTTTGAAGATCTTAGTACCTGCTACAGTGAGATATTGGCATTATTTCAGTTTCTTCAACTAGAATCTTTGTTTTGCTTATCTTCCTACTTAGGTATCAGTTGCTTTGAGGTCACTTCCTCTGGAATCATTGAGATGAAGGTCAGCTGATTTTACTGCTAGACCCCCAACGAATGCTACACCACCAATGAATTTGCCCAATCACTGATCGTGGCTCATAGCTCACTTGCAGCACTGTAATTTTCACAGTCTTGTCTTTGCTTGTTAACTGACTTATTTAATATGGCATGAATTTAATGGATTACAGTGGCAATCCACTAGCAGATAATACAAAAACTAAAGCGATGAATCAATTGAATTGACCAAGTGGAAACAAAGACAAGAGAAAATGTGACTTTTTGGTCTTTGATTGTTCGGCCATAAAATATCTCATTAGCAAAGTATTAAACATAAATATAATTATAGAAGCGTAATGAAAGCATGCAAGTTGCCAGATAAACGTAAATGCACTCCATTAGATGTGATTCAGTGATCTCATAATCCGAATGCAAGCAATAATGAGAAACCGGTGAGTACCTAATCCACTTTCTGTGACTAAGGACTATTCAATTTTCCTTTTTGATTCACTAAATATGTTTCCAAATGAAACAACGTAGTGCAACGTCTTCAGGATGTGGCATCATGGTCAGCACTGCCGACCTTGGAGCTGGTGAGCCGGGTTATAGTCTTGGAGTCGCTGACAAGCAAGCTTGAAATGCATGTTAAAGAATTATCCAATTTTCCTTTAGATTGAATAACTATGGGGCATATTATCAAGGGGGTTTATCTCCGCTTTTTTGGCTTTAAAAGCCAAGAAAGCGGAGATAAAATTATCTCCCTATTACCTAGCTGTCGCTAACACCAGTTAGCGACAGCTAGTAGGAGATAGCGACCATCTTGGGCCCCGCTTTGCATGTCAGTGATATTTATCACTAATGACATGCAAAGTGGGCGTGCCAATATTTTAGCGACTGGAAACAGTCGCTAACATCGCTATCTCCTATTACCAACTTTTGGAGATATTCGCGCTAAGCGCGAATATCTCCAAAAGCTAACACCTGCCCCTGAGCAGTTCTTAGCCATGTTATCCAATGGTAGGTGGATAACATGGCTAAGAGCATTAGCTCGGTAATGCATGAATATCGCTGACTTTTCAGCGATATTCATGCATTTCGGCTGATTTTTATCGCTTAGGAGATAAACCTTGATGATAGCAAGGTTCCTAAGCGATAAAAATCGCCGCAGCTCGGCGATAAAAATATCGCCGCTAAACCAACATAGCGATAATTATCGCTAGTTGTTGGTAATATGCCCCTATGTTACCAAATGAAAAAACGTAGTGCAACGTCTAGATTATAAAAGCGTCCCAAAGTCTTGTGGCACTTTACAGCAACTAAGTTCTGGATCAAATGCAGATTCTGGCAGAGAATTTCCTTGCAGCGGAGTATGCCCTTTCACGAGAGCATAACTTTTTAGCAGTTTTTCTAAACATTGTCGGCTTGAATGTATTTGTCCTTTTGGCTTCATAGAAGAGAAGGGGCATGACAAAGGATGTATTGTAATGGCCAGAACTGCCGACCTTGGTGCTGGGGAGCCGGGTTCAATTCTCGGCGTTAGCTCACAGGCACGTTTGAAATTCAAGCTAAGGCAAAAGATTAAATCAAAGACATTGGAGAAAGCAGAAAAACTGTCAAAAGCAGCTTTAAATGCGTGTAGTCGTCAGACAAAGCAAATAAACGCTGTGCAGCCTTAAGCAATTAAAAGAAGTTCCCATCAAAGCGGCGGATGTAAATGTAAATTGATACTTGTATAGCGCACTACTCACCCGCAAGGGTCTCAAGTCACTTGTAGGAATACCGCTGTGGAACCCATCCTGGTTTTCCCTGTGAGGTATCCACTCCTGGGCACCACCAGGGTGGAGGCCAGTCATCCTTAGTGTTGTGGGGGCCGTTGTGGAGATTAAGCAAGCTATTGCCCAGAGTTGCAGAGTGGGACTCCCATGATTGGAATAGGCACCGAGGTGAGAATTATCTGGTCCATGGAATTTTTGAGCACAAGACCCGCCAAGTCAGGGAATTGAACCCTTGTCCCGGGCTAGACCTCTGCATCAGGGTCTGCCACTCTAACCATTGAGCCACATTTCTCCAGCTGAACACAAGTCCTTTGGCCACAGGAGACTGATAAAAGAAACACACATGAAACAACAGGAAATAGAATGCCTACAACCAATAGAAATTAGGAAAAATAGAGTGACAAGCTCACTGACCAAATAAGAAGTGAAGGCGGGATGTATCCTCCTTTTAAAATATATGAAATACTATAGATTTCACAAGCACAGCGCAAGTACTGAACAAGCAAAACCTAAAACATTGGGTTAAATAATGTATATTACAGCAACATTTTCAGTAACAAGTTCATTCGTTTTGAAATGGCGCCCATGCTTTATATCAGTGCATTTATGATGTGAAAGGCAAGTCAGACCCTCTAATGGAATTTTTCAGGCTTCAAAAAAACACATAGGTGTTAAAAAAAAATTGTCATTTTGCTATCAAATACATAGCTCTCAGTAGGGAAAATGTAATTATATTCCACCAAACAAAAACCTATCATTAAAGCCTATCATTAAGATGAAAAAAACAAATTTGTGCCCTGAAAACCTACATTTTCATTTTTAGTAAATACATTATTGGTGCTCAGGCATTGATTTATCATTTTCATCAAGTGCTTGCAAGAACTGCTGCCACGTATGAAAAGATTCCCCCTTGTATGTTGGTGTGTTACGGTCTCATACCATGGATGAGCATAACATGCCTTGAATGACCAATATTTTGTTAAGGTATTCCAAAGGTTGACATTGTCTTTCCAAGGATCGCCACAATCAGAAGGAATCCACCGCATCAGGACCAAAAGTGGTCAGTGAGCATTGATGCTCACTTTATACCAAGTAATACTATCATATATGACCAGGATCAGCATTACCGAGGATGGACAGCATCAAGTCAGTAATGGTCACGATATGCCAAGAACTGCCACAAACATGCCAGAGGCTGCACAATACGATGCACACAAAGTGAATACATTTTAGATAAACAAATGTGAAAAGGAGGAGATTATCTGTTCAACTATTCTGCTGAAGTTACACAGACAGCTGTCTCAAGGGCTATGACAATGCATCTCTTAATGGGTAGTCAAGGTCTTAGATCTGGTAGCCCACATAACAGTCTCACATGGAGAGTCATTGGGACCCTGGGTAAAGTGTAAGGGAGTGTAGGGTATTTTGGCCTGTGCAGTGGGTTGATATAGGGTGCTGCTGCTTTCTCTTCATGTGGCGAAGTGAGCTAAAGAACGATGATGGATGCAACCCAGATCTGTCACTAGGGGGTGAGTGTCTGAAATGTTTCCGCACTCCGTCCATCATCTCCTTGTGCTTGCTTTGTTTGCCCTAAGTTGGCAGGGCATGCCCAGACGAGGGGACCTTGCTCACTTTGCCACTGAATTCAAGCTAGCCTGGCTGATGAGGGGTGTTACTCCAAAGCCAGTCCCAGGATGCTTGTTTCTGATCCAGGGAATACCTGCCTTGGCAGTTCGGGCTGGACAGTTCCCATGAGGCACAGGGTCAAGACTGATTGGCATACGGCTGGGTCTGAACTGTTGTGGCAAAGTGAGCTAAAGAACGATGATGGACTCAACCCAAATCTGTGACTGGGGTGAGTTTCTGAAAAGTTTCAGCGCTCCGTCCATCATCTCCTTGTGCTTGCTTTGTTTGCCCTAAGTTGGCAGGGCATGCCCAGACGAGGGGACCTTGCTCACTTTGCCACTGAATTCAAGCTAGCCTGGCTGATGAGGGGTGTTACTCCAAAGCCAGTCCCAGGATGCTTGTTTCTGATCCAGGGAATACCTGCCTTGGCAGTTCGGGCTGGACAGTTCCCATGAGGTACAGGGTCAAGACTGATTGGCATACGGCTGGGTCTGAACTGTTGTGGCAAAGTGAGCTAAAGAACGATGATGGACTCAACCCAAATCTGTGACTGGGGTGAGTTTCTGAAAAGTTTCAGCGCTCTGTCCATCATTTTCTTGTGTTTGCTTTGTTTTCTCTTTATGGACATCGTTGTGATTGATGCATGGTGGCAGCCTTGCCTAGTACAGTGCAGGCGGAGGGGAGTTGCCATAAGCCAGCAGTAGGCTCCAGATGCATTAATTGCTGATCTCCAGCTCCTCTGGGTGCACTACAAAGGTTTCTTGGTAACAGCTGGAAGAAGCAAGCTTTGACAACCTGATGTAAGGCGCAGAGCATGTCAGCTTCTATTAGGGACAATGCTGTGGCGCTCCCTCTTTAACTACCCTCTTTATCCTCACTTTGCATCAGTGGTCACCAGCTTCTCCTTTCTTTCCTTCCCTTTGTCAACTTCCCTCCTTATCCATTATGTATCCCTTTCAATCCCATCTCCTCATTTCACCTCACTCTTCCCCTCTCTCCTTCACCCACTTTCCCTCCTTTTCTCTTCACTTGTTCACATTTTTTTTCATCTATAACTTAATCTCTCCCTTTCCCCATCTTTCCTTCTCTCTTTTTTTACTTGAAAAGTCCTTCTATCACATTCCAAATGCTCTCCATCTATCTTGTAGCCCAAGGTCCATGCTTCTTTTCCCTAGCATTTCTTTTCCCCGCCTCTTTGTGTCAGTAGTCCCCTCCCTCTCTGGAAGCACCCCCTCCTTCCACTGAGGGGCTTTGGGGGGGGGGGCTGCATTCCCTCTAGACCTTACTAGGCGCTCCAGTGCAAGACACAGATAGTGATAGAACATGTGTTTTTGTGTGTGTTTTTTTTTTTTTTTTTTTTTTTTTTTTATGTTTGAAAGCTTTATTGAAGTAAATAATCAATCCAACAAGGTAACATCAGCATAAATAAATGAGGAAGAAGAAATATGAGGAGAGAATAAAAATAAAACTGATGGTACAAATAAGGAACAAAGCATTTTAAGTGTTTTTAAGAGGGGGGGGAGAGGGGGGAAGGGGGGAGGGGGAGTAAGAAAACCTAGTAATAAGTCATAAATGGAAAATTGCAGTAATTATAAACAACAAGCATAAGAAAGTACAGTAAAATCACCAATAACGATAAATATACAGCCTAAAAGGCAGTACATAAAATATTATGAAGCATAAAACGGCATAAGTGAAAGAGTAAGTAATGTAATTAATTACATGCAGGAGTACAAATATTCAAGGGGGTTTAAAATTGGCAGAGGAAAATGTTGAGGGTTTCGCTTTGGCAGATTGGTCTAAATGGAGAGTTAGGGGTAACCAGTATAAATCAACATTACGAGAGGGTTTGCACTAGGCTGCGAAGGCAACGTCGAGCCTATGGGAATGACAGAGTAAGTTCCACCAACAGACAATGGAAAGTTTGTTTAGAGATTTCCAATTAGAAGAAATGTGTTGGAGGGCAAGGGCAAGCATGAGGTCAAGGAGACCTCTCGAGTGTGGTGGGAGGTCAAGGGAATCTGACAGACTACCTAGAAACACTAAAGAGGCTTAGAAAGGGAGAGAGAAGTGAAAGATATGAGAAATACGGGTCCACACCTGTGTCCAAAAAAGGCGAACTGAAGGACAGAGAAAGAAAAGGTGAAAGGAATCCGCATTGGTAGCATTGCAGGTCCAGCAATTAGCACTAGAAGAGGAGAGAAAACGAGATAGGGAGAGTGGAGAAAAATAGAGTCTATGATAGAAGAAAAAGAGAGATTGAGTAAGAGAGGCATTGCGGGAGGTTTTTAGAGATTTAGCCCAGATTTTATCCCAAAGACAAATCGGCCATGCGGAATCGAGATCTTTTTCCCAAGAGAGTTCCAGTTTCGATTTGGGGCGATCAGGGTCAGAAGCAGAGAAAAACCGGTAGATAAGGGAGGCCTTAGGAACAGTGGAAAGAAGTGTAAGTAAAGAAGAAGATGATGGGGGTGAGACGTCCGATTCAAGAGAGTAGTACCGTTCAAGAACAGTTTCCATAAGAATGAAGTACTTCTTTGCAAAGGAGGAAGGACAGTGGAAAGAGGACTGAAATTGAGGAAAGGAGCGAGGGGAGAAACCATCGAAAAGATGATGGATCCAGATAATACCCCTCGATCTCCAGGTAGGCCAGGCAATAGGTCTGTTCCGTATGAGAATAAGTGAATTATACCAGATGGGCAATAACAGAAAGGACTCACGAGAAATAGGAGCAGATGAAGTCAAGGGTCGCAAAAGAGATGAAGTATGTCGAAATAAAGGGGAGATAAGACACGGAGCCTTAGTGGTAAATTGGAGAACTTCCTTAAATGAATATGGGAATAACAGGTCACGTTCAACAGAAAGCCAAAGTGGCGACAAAGAGGAGATTTCCTGTGACAACCAACGAGAAGCTTGACGTAGGGAAAAGGATTTGTGGTAAAGACGGAAATCCGGAAAATTAGTGCCACCATTAACTTTGGGTTTACGAAGGGATGAGAGTGAGATGCGTGCTTTTTTCTGTTTCCAGAGGAATTTGGACAAGACAGAGTCAATACGACGAAAGTAAAGATTCGGAATATGGATCGGGAGCATGGAAAGTAAATAAATTAAGATTGGGGCAATCATCATTTTAATGGAGTCAAGACGCCCCCACCATGAGAGGAAAAGGGGATTCCAGGAGGAGAGTAGGACATCTATCCTAGAAATAACTGCGTTCATGTTGAGCTGAACAGAAGATGAGATAGAGTTGGAAAAAAGTACACCAAGATATTTAATTTTCCTACTCTGCCAAGCAAAGCCAGTGGAAGAAAAGAAGTGTGGAAGGCAGAATTTAGTGAGGGGAAGAATCTCCGTCTTATCCGAGTTTATTTTATAACCGGAGACCAAAGAAAAATTCTCAAATTCAGCCAATAAGGAAGGGACTGAGGTA